>NW_026555161.1:1324574-2649149 GCF_021234165.1 Pteronotus mesoamericanus | reverse complement strand
AAGGAGAGAAAAAGTTTTGAAGAACACGATCACACACTGAAAGAGAACTAATTCCAATATTTCTCAAACTCTACCAAAACAGAAGAGAAGGGGACTCTTCTGACTCATTTGATGAGACCAGCATTTCTCTTATGCCAGGGCCAGGGAAAAACACCAGGGGGAAATTTTCAGCTCCCATACTGTCTATGAATAGAGATGAAAATCTTCTCAACGAAACACTAACAGACTCTATAGGGAGTGGAGAAAAACGATTCTATGCCATGAGCAAGTAGGATAATCCATGAATGCAGGAAGAGATCAATACAAGAAAAGCAATCTATATCATAGACATTAATGAAATGAATTATTGATTACCTCAATAACATAGAAAAGAAGTTTAATGAAATCTAATACCCTGTCATGAGAAAAACATGAATAGCCAAGAGCTTCTTCAACGTCACGAAGCTAACCTGGGAAAGCCTCACAGGTAACGACGTCACACATGTAGGAAGACTGAAAGCTTTCCCACTGGATTCAGGAACAGAACAAGGATGCCCACGTTCATCACTGCAATTCAAAATGATTCGTAACTCCAGACAGAGCAATTAAACACGAAAAAGAAATAGAAAGGCATCCGAATCCTAAAGGAAGAAGGAAAACTATCACAGAGGGCATGATTCCATAGATATATAACCTCTCAAAGAACCCGCCATAGATCTCCTCGTGGGGACAACAAGCATGCTGAGCAAATTTGCAGGAAACACAAAAAGCAGTTGTGTTTCACTCTACCAGCGAATGAAGGGAAGTGAAAAGCACTTCCATTTCCCATAGCATCTTAAAGAACTAAATACTTGGAAATAAACGGAAGCCAGGATATGAAAGACATGTACATGGAAACCTATAAAGAGAGGGTGAAAGAAGTTAAAAATGTCCAAGTAGAGAATGGCATCCTGTGTTCGGGGGATCCGAAGACAAGTGATGGAGATGTCAATACCGCCTACACGGGTACAGAGTCAACGCAATTGCAATCAAAGTTTCATTCCCCCTTCTTACGTCAACAGAAAGCGGGTCATCAAATTCACATGGAACCGCAGGGAGCCCCACAGGCCCAAAGCAGTGTTGAGAAGGAACAAAATCGGAGGACGCACACATTTGAGGAAGAAGGAGTGCCCAGAATATGTTAAAACAATGAAATTAGAAACACCCAAAGAACCCAAAGAACTGCATTTTCTACAGTGAGATAGAGATCTGAATATTCTGTCCCGCACCCAAAACCATGGATGGTCACAAGCATAGGAGAAAAATCCTCATTAGTCCCATGGAAACTGCAAATTAATACCCCAATGAGATACCAATGTTTACCTACTAGAGTGGTTAGCAGGAGGAAAAATTTTGAAAACTGTCCCATCTTTCATGGCGCACGAAGAAACAGGGATGTACCCATGCAGTGGAACGGTACTAAACAGGGGAAAGCAACACAGTATTGATTTAAACAGAATGAACATTCAGCAACCTATGGTCAGTTCTTCTACAATATCAATTCTAAACCTGTAACTGTGCCCCTGCTTCCCTGGGGGGCTTTGCCGCCAGAGCGGAAGGACCTGTGCAGCACTCAAGAGGGGCGGGTCCTGGCAAGCTAAGGGACAACTTTGGGGAGCGGGCTTCCTGGCCCAGCTGCCAAACACAAGGGGCAGCTTGGGCATCAGCACCTGTGAGACTGTGTTCGACTCCTTGGTCTCTTCCAGCCATACATACCTTCCACAGCAGAAGAGGAGAAGGTAGGCCATCACATCCTTACCAATTCTGTGTGTCTGCCTTTGTTTCTGCAGTTGCCAGCTTCTTTCCTGGAAAGACCACGGAGAGTCCTCCTGTTAGTGGACTGGACCACCCCTTCCTTTCCAGCCCCCCACGAGAGATAGTACAAGCTCTTGGACCCCAGCAAAAGGACAAGGACATTTCAGAGTTTCACCTCCCTCTTCTCCATTCTCTGGCCTGGGAACGAAGCCTGTGCTATGACGTTGTCTTGGGTCTCACGATTGTCTTGGCGATGCCTCCCAGATAAAAGACCTTGTGTTGAGGCTCAAAGTTCTCAGCTGTCGGGTGAAAACTCGGTCGATGGCCCAATGGTGTTGTGGTTGTGCGACAGTGGGGCCCGGACCACAAGGCTTTTCCCACTGGGAGCAGAAAGGAGCCCCCCCGCCCCCCCCACGCAACCGCCCACTCCAGAGGACAGCTACTTAGGTGGGGTGGTGTCCATGGGGGAGCCCTGGGTGTCACGGGCTGGCTGGGCAGCCAAGCTTGCGGAGGTTCTCGTTGACGGGCCCGCGTTGACAGGCGCGGTGTATGGTAGGCCGGCGGTCCTACCAGTCCACGCTGTGCCCGCAGCGGGGGCAGGGTAGATGGGGGTGAAGGCCGGGACAGACACCCCGCTAGAGGCTGCATTGCTGGTGCCAGTGCCGAGGCCCCCGCCGGAAGGATGGGAGCCATGCTTGGGTCCCCCGCTGAGGATGGGCGTTAAGGCGAAGGCAGTGCTGCCACCAAGCACAGGGTTCTGCGGAGCACTGGGGCCGGTGTGCGCCAGGAGGCTGCCCTGGCGAGTGCGCTTCCGGCCGTTCCGGCCCAAGCTGCCCCCAGAGCCTTGAGTGCCTGCGCCAGAGGGACCCGTGGCAGCCAAGGCCGGCCTGGTGCTGGTCTGGGTGCCCGAGGTGGCCGGCGTGATGGTGCCCAGGGCTGACAGGCCCGGAGCAGAGGCTGGGGCCTGGGCAGGGGTGGAAGCTGCCTTTGTTCCACCTCTGGGGTCACGGGGAGCCCCCGATACTGGAGTGGAGTCAGGTGGGGAGGTGTCCATGGGGGTGACCTCCGTGTTCGAAACGGGCCTGGGAGCCATGCCCCTGGGCGAGGGGCAGGCTGAGGGGCCGGCACTCACTGCGCAGGCGCCTGGCAGGCTGGTGGGTGAGGGGCTGCTTGAAACAGTGGCAGGAGCGGTCCTGGGCACAGGCTGCGGGGGGAGGCCGCCGAGGCTCTGGAGCGCCACAGGCCGAGGAGGCCTCCCCGTGGGCCCACAGAGCACGGCTGATGCGCTGCCACAGCGCTCGCCTCTCTGCCTCCACGTCTTCGGCCGTGACCCTGTAGCCCGGCTGGGGAGCTGGTGGCAGCCTCAGAGGTTCCCCTCGCCGGCGTGGCAGCAGAGGAAACCTGCGCCTTCGAGGCCTGTCACGGGCAGGCGAGCGGTTCCGCGGGGATGGGGGAGGGTCCTGCCCGCGCCTGTCCCCTGGGCCCTGGTCAGGCTGGCTCTTCCTGAGGGACCTCTGCCCACTTGAGGGGGGGAGCCTCAGGCGCCTGCTGCCTCACCGTCTCGGACGGCCCGGGGGATGGCCTGGCGCGGCAGCTGGCCGCACGCCTCCTCCTCTCCACTGGAGGGAAACCTCGAGTGGAGCTGTAGGAGCTGGTGATGGCGTCCGTTCCGCGGCAGGAGCTCCTCACGCAGGCCTGGGGTTTCTGCTGGCATCCGTCTTCGTCTTCATGGCCCCTTCCCTCATCGACCTGCCCCTCCGGGGCTCTGGGCTCTCCCTCCGGTTCAGGCATCTCTGGCCTGCTCTGTCCAGGGGCCCGCTGTTGACGGCAACGCCGGCAGAAGGAGGTAAGGAGGCGCAGGGAGACGCACAGGGCCCACTGGATGCTGAAACACAGCCGCAGGAATGCTGCAGCGCGGCGTGGCTGCCCAAGAGGCAGACACTGAGTGCGGGATGGCCTTGGAGTAGATGGGGGCGCGGGGACCTGTGGGTGCCGCTGGCGGACCAACTGGTGGGCGAGGCGAGCACCGAGCTGGCCCCCCAGGTCCCAGGGTAGGGGACGAGGGCAGAGTCTGCCCAGGAAAGTGCCCATCGGGCGCTTCGGTGAGGTCAGTCCTCAAACAAATGTACGATCCCAGCAAGCTCCTGGAGCAGCCAACTACACAGTTGAAAGCCAAGAGCTGACTGTTGGGCCTGTTGCTAGGAGACAGTTGGAACGTCCAGTGTGGGGGGCGGGGGGGCGGGGTTGGGCGGGAGGAAGCGGTGACCTCACCAAGGTTCTGGGGGGAGGGGCGCCCCCGGAGGACCCTCGAGGACCCTTGGGTACTTGCTGATCTCCCTCTGGCGGGGGCGGGCGGGGGGGGCAGGCGAAAGCCGTTCAAGCCAGGGCTGTCATGATCCTGGGGCACAGAGATCCAGGGGCTACCGCATTCTCGGGGCTCCCGCCAGAGCCACAGCCGCAGGGTGCCCGCCCTTGCCCTTGCGCCGCCGCCTGCTCCCGGTGGTGCTTGGCGAGCTGTTAGGCCACAGTGTTGGAGCACCGGGACTCAGGCCCGGCCTGCAGGGGCCCTCCTCCAGCACCCGAGGGATGACTGGGCTCTCATAGTCACCCTTTAAGGGGGTAGAGCCCTTAGAGCCAGAGAAGCTGATGCCCACCCTTCCCTCCAACCCTGTCTGCCACTTGATGGCAAGTGTCAGTCTTCTTGCCCTGTGCCAGAGAGCTCTCAGTAGGTTAGTGGCCTTGGCGGTGGGCGCAGAGGCTCTGGCCTCTTCTATTTCCTCCTCTTCTTCTTCCTCCGACACTGCCTCTGCCCTCTGAGCACAGGGGCCTGGGGTGAATACGGGCGCTGCCAGCCCCCAGCCCCTGCCTGACCCTTGCTCTCTTGCTTTTTCCCCTTTAGCTGGGTCACCACAGCCTGAAGCTGCACCCCTTGAAGAGCTCCCTGTGCTTGTAGCAGAGGGCACGTGTCCTTGAGTTTAAACAGCTGCTTCCCTGCAATCAGGTGTCAGGGTCCCTCCCTGAGCTCCTCCTCACTCAGGACATCTCCCCTTGGAGGCTGCCGCAGCCTGTCCTCAGGAAGTACCACTGTGGGCTCCTCATTGGTCTCTTCTTCAGCCAGTTTCTGGACATCTAGTGCTGCTTCCTGCTTTTGGGACTCTTGTGCTTCACTGGGCGGCTCTTCAGGCTCATCCTGGGAGGCTCTGTTCGTCCTGGCTCAGCCTCTTCTCCTACAAAGGAAGGCCCTTCGCTCCACGTCTCTTCTATATCCCTCTTCATCCCTTAAGCTTGCTGGGAGAGTTGTGGCTGATGCTGCAGGCCCTGCCTCTTGGTTCTTGGCTGCAACCTCCTAGGCATCTTCGCGAACTTGATGATGCTAATGGAGCAGCGGAGGACCTGGCTCTCAGAATGGCCGCTGGAGTGCCCCAGTCCTGCCTGCTGCGCGGGGGTGCGGGGGGGGGGGGTTGGGGGGGTGCTTCTGAGGCTGCCATAGCAGGTGAGCACCTTCTTGCTGCTCTGGGCATCATCCTGGGTCTGGAATCACCAGAGCTGGGTTCCAGTAATGTATTTTGACTTTTGTCTTTGTTTTTTTAACCTGGAGGAAAACTTCACAGATCGTGAAAATTCATTGGTCTTTTTGATCGTGATATTGAAGATTTTTCTTTACATATATAATACTTCAATTAAAAGTTGGAAGGAAAGGAAAGGAAAGTTAAGTTTTAAACATGTTAGGAAAATCTCAGCATTGACTCATGGCTGCAGACAGGGAAGCTGAGGAATCTGTCATAAACCCAAATCAACACCTCTACATCCAAGTGCAGCCATTATACTGAATGACTGTTTCACGACACCAAAAAGCCCCCAGATGGCTGCAGGAGCCTCTTAACATTCACACTCACTGGACCTCATGGCTTGGACTTCCCAAGGCAGCACTGTCTAGCACTCACTTTGAATCCTTAGATTCAGACAGAATCTCCTAAGCACACAAAAAGCATAACTCTTAGGGCATTTAAAAAAAGCTACATCAGCTTTTATTTTCAACCCTTTTATCCACCTCTTTTTCCATGATTTTATCTACATTTATTGAGAATATTGTATGCCTGCATACTGCCCTTTCCAGGAATCCTCACGCATACAGAAAGTGAGAACTCAGTAATACAGTGGTGGAGATTGTACTGGTGTCTTACCCCTTCCTCAATTTCCCCTTCTTCCTTAGTAAGAAGATCCTAATTCTATCTTAGGACAACAATGTGATCATGTAAATTAAGTGCTAAAACATGACTACATTTATTAAGACTCATGGTTAATTTGGTTGCTTATGATATCAAGAGCAAATAATTAGTTTGATTTTTTTTCTTCCATAGAAACATCCCCAAATATGAGTCGAAAACCACTTTCATTAAATGTATATTTTATGAGTCCTATTCTATAAAGCAACAGTAATTCAGAAAAGGGAATGAGATTTGAACCCACTATAGATAAGATCCATATACCTGGAGAGGATAAGGGCGCATGGATGTTCAGATAAGTTGAAATTCACCTATATTTTTCTGCCACACAAGGTATCTAAGCACGTGAGGTTCTAAAATTGTCAAAATCATAAATATCTTTTAAATATTTAAAAAACTAAGCATAAAACTAAAAACAAAGCCAAAGATTCATAAACTACCAAAAATGTCTAAATTTTTAATGAGACAGATTATAAAGGGAGTCTATTAGAGCTACTAGAAATGAAAATATGGAAATTAAGATTAAACATTCATTTAATGAGTTATATCAGATTAGAGATAGGTGAAGAAAGAAATACAGAAATGGAAATAGACCTGATGTATTTTCCCAGTTCAGATATACAAAGAAATGGACGATTCAAATAAAGCAGTTAAATAATAAGAAACACAGAATAGGAGCTCTAGTCATCTAATTTTATTCCAAGGGGAAAGTGGAGAGAAAAGAGGATGATGGTTGTTAATGATGGATTGGCTATAAAAAGAGGATTGGCTGTTAATGATGGAGCCACTCATCTGCTCAGTGAGTGGCTCCATCATTAACAGCCAAAATGTACTGAGGGATACTATCCATCAAGTATTATCTCATTGGAAACTTCCTACAATTGTGTTGTCCATTCCACAGATGAAGAAATAGAGGTTTTTAGGTTATGGAATTAAGCCTACAAAGCACCTTGATGAGATTCAAATAAATCTATCTTTCTCTAGAACTGAAACATTAACAGTATAAATATGGGCAATTTAACAGAATACCTAAATCCAAAGTTACAGGCATCATGAATCCATTCTTTTGGGAGGGGTGTCCAAAACCATTAGTGAAAAATCGCTGAATGCGTGTAGAAAGCAGGTTTCTCCATGATTCATTTGTATCCTGGACTAAAATATCATGAACCATGTATGGAAGCACAGTTTGACAAGGTCAGTTTTTAACTGCAATGCACAAACACAGTCAATAACGTTAAGTAAAAATAATATATTAAAATTTCATTCCAACAAAATAAAAAGACACCCCAAAGAATGAGAGAACATACTTGCCAGTACATTGGATAAGGGGTTAATATCCAAAATGTATTAAGGACTTACAAAACCCAATACCAAAAAAACAAATAACTTAATTAAAAAATGGGAAAAGGACCTGAATAGACACTTCTCCAAGGAGGATGTAAACATGGCCAATAGACGTAAGAAAAAATGCTCAGTGTCACTGACCATCAGAGCAATGTAAATTAAAACCAAAATGAGATACCATCTCACACCTTTCAGAATGGCTATCATCCATAAATCAACAAACAACCAGTGCTGGTGAGGATGTGGAGAAAAGGGAACTCTTTTGCACTGTTGGCGGGGCGGGGGGCGTGCAGATTGGCGCAGCCACTGTGGGAAGCAGTATGGAGATACCTCAAAAAATGAAAAAGGGTCAGCCTTTTGACTCAGTGATCCCACTTCTGGGAATATATCCCAAGGAATCCAAAAGAGTAATTCAAAAGAACATAAGCACCCCTATGTTCATTGTAGCGTTATTTACAGTAGCCAAGGTATGGAAGCAGCTCAAGCGTTCATCAATAGAGGAGTGGATACAAACTGTGGGACACTTACACAGTGTAATACTACTGGGCCACACAAGAAGAAAAATTTACCTTTTGTGACAATATGGGTGAACCTGGAGAACATTATGTGAAGTGCAATAAGCCAGTCAGAGAAAGACAGATATATGATCTCATTCATATGTGGGATTTAATGAAGAAATTGAACTAATAAGAAAAATGGGAATAGAATCACGGATGGAGAGCACGATGACGGCTAAGGATGGGCGGAGGTTACGGGGGGGACAGACGGAGCAGAAAAGGAAAGGACTCATGGACACGGATAACAGTGGAGCGATGCTTGGGGGACAAAGGTATAAGGTGACTGAATGATAGAAGGAAAAATACAATAAAGAGTGAAAAACAAATGAATAAAATTTTAATTCTATATTACTGGCATATAAGCTTTTAAAAAATTGAGATCAGTATGCCATAAACTCAATGTACTGTTAAAAACATCCAAAAGCCATGTGTATCAGATAGGGTTTTTAAGAAAGTATTCCAACTAACCTACAATATCTATATGAAACCATGTGGTTAGATACGATGTTAACTGTTCATTTCCTTTCTAGGCTTTTCGCACATAACAAAACAGAGTACGACTTACAGATGAACTTATGTCACTATTGTAAATAAAATTTATTCATTAATATCATTTTAAAAATATATTTTAAGCTATAGCTGGCACATTTCTGAAGAGATTTTCCACAGAAAATCTGCACTCATTAAATGTTTCATTTGTGACACAATAATTTACAGCTGGATTTTTTTGTTTGTTTATTTCAAGAAAGGTACACACAGGGAGGAGTTTGACTTTAACTTGAGAGACCTAGGGAACAGCTACAGTTTGCTGTTCCTATGCTTCTGTACGAGGAAAAATATCATTACAGATTTATAGCCCCTCAGGTCTAAGAGGTACATTGGTGAGGAATTCCCACACAGCTGGTCAGGGAAGGCTTTGCTGAGGAAATGGCATCATCTTGACATGAACGTTGAAGAATCAGCTGGAATATAGTTGAAGACAAAATGTCCCATTAAATCAACAATGAAAAGATGGCAGGTAGACTTCACTGCTAATCATGTATTCCCCAAGAAAAAGGAGGGAGTGATTGGAAGGAAACAGATGCAAAATACCTATTGACCTTACATAGGGACCCTGCTGTGGGCCAAAATTCTTTGAACTTACGCCCCCAAAATTGTGATGCAGTGCTCAGACATACCAAGAACCAATAAACAAATGGTAGATCAGTGGGAAGGGGGCCAAAGAAAGAGAGCAAAAGTAAATTGCTAACTAGCAAGGTGAACTTATTCTATTATCAATTGCAATTTTGTTTTGCAGAGAATAACTGAGTAAAAGAAAACTGTCTAAATTAGCTTACAAATTTTTGAGTTCTGCAGTTTCTGCTCTAGATCTATTTTAAAAGGATCAAAAGAGTCTAAGCTGAAAATACTGGCACATTTGATTTTTTTCCAGTTTCCCAAGTATCCCAATTTGCATTCCCCTGTCATAATGTTCTATGTGGAACCACATGGCAATTTTCTTATTATCCATTTGTCTAGTCTACTTTCACCAGAACTTCACATGGACCTTGTTTAGCATATTCATCATTATCTCAAATGCCTGGTACATTGTAGAGTTGCAGTAATTTTGTGCACTAATAAAAATACAGCCATTTCCATTAAAATATTTTCCCCTATGATTTTATTTCCCAAGGATAGACTGACTAGTAACAGAATATATATACATATATTAAGGTTGAGAGTTTAAACACAGTTAGTGTGTGAAAGAATGAACAGACTTTAAAACTTACAACATTTTTAGCTATGATGTACATAAGGACAGCAAACCTTCAACACTCAGTTCAGCAAAAACTCCCACACACACAAATGCCCGCTAGTGCACACACAGAATCTATTTCCCACCTGTGGTATCACTACCCAGATGAAAACGGAATGTTTTCTGCATTGCAGAGAACTCCCTCGTGCTTTTTTACCCCACATGGTGGACTTCATTAAAATCTGTTCACAAATTTCTTGAGAGTCCTCCTTTGGAAAGGTGAAGCCTTTTCTTCCCTTCTGAAGTGTGGGCTGTCCTCAGTGACTCACTTCTAACAAATAGAATATGTACAAATATTTTACCTCCTGATTAAATTTATCTGGACATACTTAACTCTTAGATACTAATGTCAATTCAATTCTAAGTGAAATGCAATTTCCTTTTTAGGTTGTTCACTGCTGGTACATAGAAACACTACTGAATTCTGTATGTTGGCCCTGTGCCCTGCAACTTTACTAATTCATTTCTTATCTCTATTAGAGTAGCTTTCTTATACCTTCCCTGGGCTTTTTGACGTGTATATATAATGATGTCAGACCTGGTCTCTAAACACCTGGTGAATAGAGGTGTTTTCGTTCTTCCTTTCCAGTTTGAATAATTTTTATCTCTTTTCCCTGTTCAATTGCTCTGGTTAAAATTTTTGATATTGTGTTGAATAGCAGTGGTAAAAATGAGCAAATTTCCACATTCCTGATTGAATGGGGAACACTTTCAATCTCTCACCATTAAGTGTAATGTTAGTCATGGATACAAAGATTTTGTGTTACAGAAGAAAGCCACTTAGGGCTCCTGTAGCAAATGCAGCTTTTCCCCAAAATTAGTACTCCTATGGACAAAGGGGTCCATTTTTTGGTTCAACAACTTCTAGGATGCTAAAGGTTCTTTTCCTTCATCTGTACTCTAAATGCACAGGTGTGTTCTGCTGGTGAAAGTTGTTTAAGTTATAGACACACAATCTGTACATTTTCTGATAAAAGCTATATTTCAGTAAAGAATTTACCAAAAGATAAGTTTCAGGGCTATTGGACTCCCAATGAGAAGAACGACTCCATTGAAATATAGCAAGGTCTGTAAAGCAGCTCTTATTTTGTTATTTTTTTTATTGGAGGCCTGCTGTCATGACATCTTCAAGCTGATTTCAATGGCATTTTTTCGCTCCTCTCATAACCAAACCTACACACCTACACTAGGCATGATGTTGGCTGTTTTTCTTACCTCAGGTATCCCAAATGGTGATAGTAAAGGTCTTGAATCCAGTTTTAATATATGACTTCAACCTAGCACTACAAGTTCTCTTTCTTATTTCTCTTCTATTAAAAAGATATAAAGCATCTGTCATTTATTGCACATATCAGAAGTCAATTTCTTTTTGATTTTGCTATAAATAGGAATATCTGATTTTCCTCAATATTGACAATGTATTTTCAAATGGACAGTTATCTACATGTGTAAGTAAACAACTTTTCCCTTTATATGTACACATATATGAATGTCTAAGAAAGGAAAAAATGAAAGAAGGGTGGCTTAGGGATATTTGAACTAAACAGAAATGTCCCTTAACTAGCATCTCACATTTCCTCAATATCCCAAATTACAAAGTTTACTGATTTGAAAATATTATGAAATGACCACTAAACCAAAAACTCATTGCTCACAGTCATTCAGCCAAAGAGTGTACCTAAAACTTCCCTTTTGCAAGTGTGAGTTGACGCCATCTTGGATAAACTCAACAAGCTGACATCGAGCGTCACCATGATGGCATCTCATGGGTTATTTAGGAGCAGTTTTGAAATAATTAAACTATAACGGAGACAAATCTTTACTTTACAATATGTTTACATATTAAAGTTATCTCACCAGAAACCTTATATGATGAAATATTTTGAAAAGTTTTCAAGGCATGAGCACTTCAAAAATATTAAGTGATACCAACCATATTCTCTGACCTTAATGCTTTGAAATTAGAAACCAACTGCAAAAGGAAGTGGAAAAACCACATAAATGGAGACTAAACTACGAGTTATGAAAAAATAGCTGGATCAAATAAGAAAGAAATGCGAGAAAAAATATATATATAAAACAGAGAATGACAATACATCATGTCAAAATTTTGGGATTTTTAGAAATTGATTCTGAAATTGGCCACAGTGGGCCCATTTATTTCTTTTTAATCCTTGTTTATTCTCTTACAGTTGCCCCAATTTTTCCCCCTTTGCCCTCCTCCGTCCAACCCACCCTCAACTGCAACAGTCCATCCCCTCACCACTGTCAATGTGCACGGGTCACTGAGACAGCCTCTTTGACTGATCCCCTTCCCTTCTTTCCACTGTTCCCCTCCCTGTTTTCCTCTGGCAGCTGCCAGGCTGTTCCCTGTTTCCAGGTCTTTGGTTCTCTTTTGCTTGTTGGAATATTTTGTTCATTAAATTCCTCTTATACGTGAGATCGTATCAAAACGTTTTGGATGTTTCAAAGGTGGTAGTGAGAGGGAAGTTTAACCATTTCAGTCCTATACAAAGAAATGAGAACTCCCAAGTAATGACCTAATACTGCATCTTAAAGAACAAAAGGAAGAAAAAAAGGAGCCCAATGTTGGAAGAATAAGGAAATATAATAAATATGAGAGTAGCCGCGGCCGGACGCTGGGTAGGTTGCAGTGTCATCCTGTGAGCTAAAGAGTCATGGGTGTGGTTACCAATCAGGACACATACCTCAGCTGTGGGCTCAGTCACTTGTTTGGGTGCAGAAGGGAAGCTACCCACCGATGTCTCCCTCACATTGACATTTCTCCTCTTTTTGTCTATCCACAATCAATAGACTTGTCCTCACGTGAGGATAGGAAACAAAAACAAAAACAAAAGGTAATAAAAATTACAGGAGAATTAAATGAAACAGAGAACACAAAGACTATAAAAAATCAAAGTAATAAAGACCTTGTTCTTTGAAGAGGTTAATAAAACTGAAAAACTGGGCAATACTCCTGAAGGAAAAAAGAAGAAAGAATAATACAAAATGAGAGAAGTTATCATAGACACCACGAGAAATACAAAAAATCATATAAGTATATCATGAAAGACTATATGGAATCAAATGAAAAACCTAGAAGAAATGAAAAAAATTCTTAGAAATATAAAAAATTGAATGAAAAATAACAGGAAACTCTAAATATACCAATCAAAAGTGAGGAAATGGAAATAACCATCAAATACTTCCCAGAAACTTAGAAGTCCAGGACCAGGTGGCTTCACAGGTGGATTACACCAAACATTCAAGGAAGACTGGATACCTATCCTTCTCAAAACTCTTCCAAAAAGGTAAAGAAGAGGAAATAACTTGAACACATTCTCGGAGGCCAACAAAATGCTACAGCAAAATCCTGCCAAGAAAAACACACCAAAAGAAAACTGCGAACCAGTATATCTGATGAATACAGATGCAAAAACAAATACAACAATACATTAAAAACAGAACATTCCATGCAACACTGGTCAAGTTCATCCCAGGGGGACAAGGATGCTTCAACATATGCAAATAAATCAATGTAATGTCCCTATCACAATAGCAAAATAAAGACTAAATATTATATGACCATATCAAGAGAGCAGGAAAAACATGACAGGATACAACATCCACTTATTATTAAGCACTCAGTACAATGAGTATAGAAGGAAAAGTATCTTGACATAATAAAATCCATATATGACACCACTCAGCAAACATCCTACTCAATGGTGAAAAGGTAAAAGCTTCTATTCTAAGATCAGGGACAAGACAGGGATGCCCACCCTCACCACTGTGATTCCACACGGTACTGGAAGTCCGCACCACAGAAATCAGGAAACAGAAAGAAATAGAAAGCATCCATATTTGGAATGAAAGAGTGTACTTGCCACTTGTTGCTAATAATAGGAATCTTCCTATGGAAACTAAAGACCTCACTGAAACAACTGTTAGAAACAATAAACCAATACAGGAAAGTGGCAAGAGACAAAACCAGTGTAAAAAATCCATTGCATTTCTGGTCTGGGGTGGGTGGAAACCCCGCGCAGGCCTCCCAGTTAGGAGCGGCAGCGGGAAGCGAGGGGGCGACCACTGTGGCACCTGTGCAGCTGCCAGGAGGAAGAGCGGCGAGAGTACCTGCACCTTCCAAGGCGCAAGGTGGAGCGGAAAAAGGCAGGCCCAGCAGAGATGAAGCAGCGGCTCAGGCAGGAGCAGAAGAAACCCCTCGAGGAGATCCACCAGGAGCACGTGCCGAGGCCTGCAGGGAGAGAGAAAGAGACGGAGAGAGAGACAGAGAGGTCGTTGGAGGAGGGGAGGAAGTGGACTGGCTGGTGACTGCCCAGCCAGCTTCAGTACAGCACGACCACCCCAAGCACACCATCATGTTGACCACACTTAGTGTCCCGGACTGCCCCGCCTGAGCCCGGGTTGGGCCCCGATTCAAGGAAGTGGTGGCATCCACGGAGAAGCCCACCAAAGCCTTCTACAGGAAGTCCAGGGAACACCTGCTACCCCAGCAGTGTCCTCTCTCAGGGCACCCTTGTAGGCACACAGTGGCAAACAGTCGAGAGCAAACAGGAGAACTACCTGAAGTCTGGAAGAGCTGCAGGTGTTGCTTGAAACCACAAGGCTGGCCAGCAGCACACAGCTGCCTGGAGCCAGAGATTCCTGTGGAGGCATACTACGGATCGCCTCTCGCCTGGGAGGAAAGTTGGGCAGAGAGCTTTTTCTAGAAATTAGAGAGCATTATGCTAAGCGAAATAAGCCAGAGGGTGAGAGACAAATACCAAACGATCTCACCTAAAAGCGGAACCTAACCAACAATACAAAGAGGCAAGGAAAATAAGACCAGCAACACTGAAAGGAAAAGAAACCAACAGAAACAAGAGGGAAGGAGGGAGGGGTGCGTGGGGGGAAAAGGAAGGGAAGGGGGAAGTCAAGGAACATATAGCAAGGACTCATGGACAAAACCAAAGGGGAAGGATTGAGGGAGGGGCGGGGGGAGGGGGCAAGGGAATGTGGTGGGGGGAAGGCAGAGACAAATGTATTTGGAAAAAATAAATTAGTTAATTAAAAAAAGACATTCAGAAAGATATAAAGAATAGTTCATAGTAAAAAACAAACAAACAAACAAAAAAAATGAGACTTAACATATTCCTAGATCTATTACATAAAATATACAGAGAGTGGGGCAAAAGTAGATTTATAGTTGTTTGTATGGAAAATACAATTAAATACTAATACGACAATACAAAAAGAAAAAAAAGGAAAGAAATTAGAGCACTCCCAAGCACCCATAAAGCTAGGAAACTGATGAGGTCACATTCATGCCAAGGGCCACATGCTTGCTCAGAAATTGCATTGGACGACACACACTCTCACATTGGACCAGTCCCTGGGCTCAGGGAAAGCCTGGTGACATGCCTGGGGAGAGTCCTAACACAGGCAACCTGCAAAATCTCCAAAGGCTGCCATTCTCTTTCCCTGACTCCTGGTGTTCAAGAAATTCTCTGTCCAAACATTCCCTGAATGTAAGTTCAAGAAGAGTCTGCAGTGGCCAGGCACGGCAAGAAACAGATTCTCCATACAAAGAGTTGAGCCAACTCATGAAACAAATGGACTACGGCCCCCTTTCACAACCACAAGACAGGAAGTCAAACCCGGAACAGGGGGGAAATCTGATTTCGGCAGTTACGGAATAATAGTCAAGCATGCCGCTTGCAAGAAGAATTTCCCAAGGCGTGAGCCAATTAGGACAGAAATGAAGCAAGAATGGCCCATTCATAGGCATCAACATCCTGACTGAAAAAGGTCCTGGGAAAGTTCAGGGAATATCGTCAAAAGACTTCAAACAACTGTCTTCAGTAGGTAGGGAGAGCTTAGAGACCAAGGAAACAGAAGACACAAGGTACCAAAACCACTGGGATGCAGGAGATGCAGTGCTGAGAAAAAAATATGAAACAGTAAGCACTTACATGAACAGAAAGACTGGAGCCTTGGCTGGCGTGGCTCAGTTGCTTGCAGCATCATCCCGTCACTCAAGGGCCATGAGTGTGATTCCTACTCAGGGCACATACCTAGGCGTTGGCTTCATCACCTGTCCGCAGCACGAACAGGATGTCGACTGCTCCACGCCTCTCTCTCTCCCTTCCTCTCTCTAAAAAGCAATAAAATACACACACACACAGACACACACACACACACACACACACACACACACGGTGAGGATCAAAAAGGAGAGACAAAATTTTGAAGAACATGACCATACACTGGAAGAGAACTAATTCCAATATTTCTCAAACTCTGCCAAAACAGAAGAGAAAGGGACTCTTCTGACTTATTTGATGTGACCAGAGTTTCTCTTATGCCAAGGCCAGGTAAAGACACCATGGGGAAATTATCAGCTCCCACACCGTTTATGAACAGAGATGAAAATCTTCTCAACAAAACACTAACAGACTCAATTGTTGGTGGAGAAAAAGGATTGTATGCCATGAGCAAGTAGAATATATCTCAGGAATGCAAGAAGAGGTCAATACAAGAAAATGAATCAATACCATAGATATTAATGAAGTAAAACGAATTATTGATTGCCTCAATAATACAGAAAAGGCATTTAACAAAATCTAACACACTTTCACAAGAAAAACACGAATGGACAAGAGCTCATTCCATGTCAGAAAGTGAGCCTGTGAAAGCTCCATGTGGAGAGACTGAAAGCTTTCCCACTGGATTCAGGAACAGAACAAGGATGCCCACGTTCATCACTGCAATTCAAAATGATTCGTAACTCCAGACAGAGCAATTAAACACGAAAAAGAAATAGAAAGGCATCCGAATCCTAAAGGAAGAAGGAAAACTATCACAGAGGGCATGATTCCATAGATATATAACCTCTCAAAGAACCCGCCATAGATCTCCTCGTGGGGACAACAAGCATGCTGAGCAAATTTGCAGGAAACACAAAAAGCAGTTGTGTTTCACTCTACCAGCGAATGAAGGGAAGTGAAAAGCACTTCCATTTCCCATAGCATCTTAAAGAACTAAATACTTGGAAATAAACGGAAGCCAGGATATGAAAGACATGTACATGGAAACCTATAAAGAGAGGGTGAAAGAAGTTAAAAATGTCCAAGTAGAGAATGGCATCCTGTGTTCGGGGATCCGAAGACAAGTGATGGAGATGTCAATACCGCCTACACGGGTACAGAGTCAACGCAATTGCAATCAAAGTTTCATTCCCCCTTCTTACGTCAACAGAAAGCGGGTCATCAAATTCACATGGAACCGCAGGGAGCCCCACAGGCCCAAAGCAGTGTTGAGAAGGAACAAAATCGGAGGACGCACACATTTGAGGAAGAAGGAGTGCCCAGAATATGTTAAAACAATGAAATTAGAAACACCCAAAGAACCCAAAGAACTGCATTTTCTACAGTGAGATAGAGATCTGAATATTCTGTCCCGCACCCAAAACCATGGATGGTCACAAGCATAGGAGAAAAATCCTCATTAGTCCCATGGAAACTGCAAATTAATACCCCAATGAGATACCAATGTTTACCTACTAGAGTGGTTAGCAGGAGGAAAAATTTTGAAAACTGTCCCATCTTTCATGGCGCACGAAGAAACAGGGATGTACCCATGCAGTGGAACGCTACTAAACAGGGGAAAGCAACACAGTATTGATTTAAACAGAATGAACATTCAGCAACCTATGGTCAGTTCTTCTACAATATCAATTCTAAACCTGTAACTGTGCCCCTGCTTCCCTGGGGGGCTTTGCCGCCAGAGCGGAAGGACCTGTGCAGCACTCAAGAGGGGCGGGTCCTGGCAAGCTAAGGGACAACTTTGGGGAGCGGGCTTCCTGGCCCAGCTGCCAAACACAAGGGGCAGCTTGGGCATCAGCACCTGTGAGACTGTGTTCGACTCCTTGGTCTCTTCCAGCCATACATACCTTCCACAGCAGAAGAGGAGAAGGTAGGCCATCACATCCTTACCAATTCTGTGTGTCTGCCTTTGTTTCTGCAGTTGCCAGCTTCTTTCCTGGAAAGACCACGGAGAGTCCTCCTGTTAGTGGACTGGACCACCCCTTCCTTTCCAGCCCCCCACGAGAGATAGTACAAGCTCTTGGACCCCAGCAAAAGGACAAGGACATTTCAGAGTTTCACCTCCCTCTTCTCCATTCTCTGGCCTGGGAACGAAGCCTGTGCTATGACGTTGTCTTGGGTCTCACGATTGTCTTGGCGATGCCTCCCAGATAAAAGACCTTGTGTTGAGGCTCAAAGTTCTCAGCTGTCGGGTGAAAACTCGGTCGATGGCCCACTGGTGTTGTGGTTGTGCGACAGTGGGGCCCGGACCACAAGGCTTTTCCCACTGGGAGCAGAAAGGAGCCCCCCGCCCCCCCCACGCAACCGCCCACTCCAGAGGACAGCTACTTAGGTGGGGTGGTGTCCATGGGGGAGCCCTGGGTGTCACGGGCTGGCTGGGCAGCCAAGCTTGCGGAGGTTCTTGTTGACGGGCCCGCGTTGACAGGCGCGGTGTATGGTAGGCCGGCGGTCCTACCAGTCCACGCTGTGCCCGCAGCGGGGGCAGGGTAGATGGGGGTGAAGGCCGGGACAGACACCCCGCTAGAGGCTGCATTGCTGGTGCCAGTGCCGAGGCCCCCGCCGGAAGGATGGGAGCCATGCTTGGGTCCCCCGCTGAGGATGGGCGTTAAGGCGAAGGCAGTGCTGCCACCAAGCACAGGGTTCTGCGGAGCACTGGGGCCGGTGTGCGCCAGGAGGCTGCCCTGGCGAGTGCGCTTCCGGCCGTTCCGGCCCAAGCTGCCCCCAGAGCCTTGAGTGCCTGCGCCAGAGGGACCCGTGGCAGCCAAGGCCGGCCTGGTGCTGGTCTGGGTGCCCGAGGTGGCCGGCGTGATGGTGCCCAGGGCTGACAGGCCCGGAGCAGAGGCTGGGGCCTGGGCAGGGGTGGAAGCTGCCTTTGTTCCACCTCTGGGGTCACGGGGAGCCCCCGATACTGGAGTGGAGTCAGGTGGGGAGGTGTCCATGGGGGTGACCTCCGTGTTCGAAACGGGCCTGGGAGCCATGCCCCTGGGCGAGGGGCAGGCTGAGGGGCCGGCACTCACTGCGCAGGCGCCTGGCAGGCTGGTGGGTGAGGGGCTGCTTGAAACAGTGGCAGGAGCGGTCCTGGGCACAGGCTGCGGGGGGAGGCCGCCGAGGCTCTGGAGCGCCACAGGCCGAGGAGGCCTCCCCGTGGGCCCACAGAGCACGGCTGATGCGCTGCCACAGCGCTCGCCTCTCTGCCTCCACGTCTTCGGCCGTGACCCTGTAGCCCGGCTGGGGAGCTGGTGGCAGCCTCAGAGGTTCCCCTCGCCGGCGTGGCAGCAGAGGAAACCTGCGCCTTCGAGGCCTGTCACGGGCAGGCGAGCGGTTCCGCGGGGATGGGGGAGGGTCCTGCCCGCGCCTGTCCCCTGGGCCCTGGTCAGGCTGGCTCTTCCTGAGGGACCTCTGCCCACTTGAGGGGGGGAGCCTCAGGCGCCTGCTGCCTCACCGTCTCGGACGGCCCGTGGGATGGCCTGGCGCGGCAGCTGGCCGCACGCCTCCTCCTCTCCACTGGAGGGAAACCTCGAGTGGAGCTGTAGGAGCTGGTGATGGCGTCCGTTCCGCGGCAGGAGCTCCTCACGCAGGCCTGGGGTTTCTGCTGGCATCCGTCTTCGTCTTCATGGCCCCTTCCCTCATCGACCTGCCCCTCCGGGGCTCTGGGCTCTCCCTCCGGTTCAGGCATCTCTGGCCTGCTCTGTCCAGGGGCCCGCTGTTGACGGCAACGCCGGCAGAAGGAGGTAAGGAGGCGCAGGGAGACGCACAGGGCCCACTGGATGCTGAAACACAGCCGCAGGAATGCTGCAGCGCGGCGTGGCTGCCCAAGAGGCAGACACTGAGTGCGGGATGGCCTTGGAGTAGATGGGGGCGCGGGGACCTGTGGGTGCCGCTGGCGGACCAACTGGTGGGCGAGGCGAGCACCGAGCTGGCCCCCCAGGTCCCAGGGTAGGGGACGAGGGCAGAGTCTGCCCAGGAAAGTGCCCATCGGGCGCTTCGGTGAGGTCAGTCCTCAAACAAATGTACGATCCCAGCAAGCTCCTGGAGCAGCCAACTACACAGTTGAAAGCCAAGAGCTGACTGTTGGGCCTGTTGCTAGGAGACAGTTGGAACGTCCAGTGTGGGGGGCGGGGGGCGGGGTTGGGCGGGAGGAAGCGGTGACCTCACCAAGGTTCTGGGGGGAGGGGCGCCCCCGGAGGACCCTCGAGGACCCTTGGGTACTTGCTGATCTCCCTCTGGCGGGGGCGGGCGGGGGGGGGGGCAGGCGAAAGCCGTTCAAGCCAGGGCTGTCATGATCCTGGGGCACAGAGATCCAGGGGCTACCGCATTCTCGGGGCTCCCGCCAGAGCCACAGCCGCAGGGTGCCCGCCCTTGCCCTTGCGCCGCCGCCTGCTCCCGGTGGTGCTTGGCGAGCTGTTAGGCCACAGTGTTGGAGCACCGGGACTCAGGCCCGGCCTGCAGGGGCCCTCCTCCAGCACCCGAGGGATGACTGGGCTCTCATAGTCACCCTTTAAGGGGGTAGAGCCCTTAGAGCCAGAGAAGCTGATGCCCACCCTTCCCTCCAACCCTGTCTGCCACTTGATGGCAAGTGTCAGTCTTCTTGCCCTGTGCCAGAGAGCTCTCAGTAGGTTAGTGGCCTTGGCGGTGGGCGCAGAGGCTCTGGCCTCTTCTATTTCCTCCTCTTCTTCTTCCTCCGACACTGCCTCTGCCCTCTGAGCACAGGGGCCTGGGGTGAATACGGGCGCTGCCAGCCCCCAGCCCCTGCCTGACCCTTGCTCTCTTGCTTTTTCCCCTTTAGCTGGGTCACCACAGCCTGAAGCTGCACCCCTTGAAGAGCTCCCTGTGCTTGTAGCAGAGGGCACGTGTCCTTGAGTTTAAACAGCTGCTTCCCTGCAATCAGGTGTCAGGGTCCCTCCCTGAGCTCCTCCTCACTCAGGACATCTCCCCTTGGAGGCTGCCGCAGCCTGTCCTCAGGAAGTACCACTGTGGGCTCCTCATTGGTCTCTTCTTCAGCCAGTTTCTGGACATCTAGTGCTGCTTCCTGCTTTTGGGACTCTTGTGCTTCACTGGGCGGCTCTTCAGGCTCATCCTGGGAGGCTCTGTTCGTCCTGGCTCAGCCTCTTCTCCTACAAAGGAAGGCCCTTCGCTCCACGTCTCTTCTATATCCCTCTTCATCCCTTAAGCTTGCTGGGAGAGTTGTGGCTGATGCTGCAGGCCCTGCCTCTTGGTTCTTGGCTGCAACCTCCTAGGCATCTTCGCGAACTTGATGATGCTAATGGAGCAGCGGAGGACCTGGCTCTCAGAATGGCCGCTGGAGTGCCCCAGTCCTGCCTGCTGCGCGGGGGTGCGGGGGGGGGGGGGGGTTGGGGGGGTGCTTCTGAGGCTGCCATAGCAGGTGAGCACCTTCTTGCTGCTCTGGGCATCATCCTGGGTCTGGAATCACCAGAGCTGGGTTCCAGTAATGTATTTTGACTTTTGTCTTTGTTTTTTTAACCTGGAGGAAAACTTCACAGATCGTGAAAATTCATTGGTCTTTTTGATCGTGATATTGAAGATTTTTCTTTACATATATAATACTTCAATTAAAAGTTGGAAGGAAAGGAAAGGAAAGTTAAGTTTTAAACATGTTGGGAAAATCTCAGCATTGACTCATGGCTGCAGACAGGGAAGCTGAGGAATCTATCATAAACCCAAATCAACACCTCTACATCCAAGTGCAGCCATTATACTGAATGACTGTTTCACGACACCAAAAAGCCCCAGATGGCTGCAGGAGCCTCTTAACATTCACACTCACTGGACCTCATGGCTTGGACTTCCCAAGGCAGCACTGTCTAGCACTCACTTTGAATCCTTAGATTCAGACAGAATCTCCTAAGCACACAAAAAGCATAACTCTTAGGGCATTTAAAAAAAGCTACATCAGCTTTTATTTTCAACCCTTTTATCCACCTCTTTTTCCATGATTTTATCTACATTTATTGAGAATATTGTATGCCTGCATACTGCCCTTTCCAGGAATCCTCACGCATACAGAAAGTGAGAACTCAGTAATACAGTGGTGGAGATTATACTGGTGACTTACCCCTTCCTCAATTTCCCCTTCTTCCTTAGTAAGAAGATCCTAATTCTATCTTAGGACAACAATGTGATCATGTAAATTAAGTGCTAAAACATGACTACATTTATTAAGACTCATGGTTAATTTGGTTGCTTATGATATCAAGAGCAAATAATTAGTTTGATTTTTTTTCTTCCATAGAAACATCCCCAAATATGAGTCGAAAACCACTTTCATTAAGTGTATATTTTATGAGTCCTATTCTATAAAGCAACAGTAATTCAGAAAAGGGAATGAGATTTGAACCCACTATAGATAAGATCCATATACCTGGAGAGGATAAGGGCGCATGGATGTTCAGATAAGTTGAAATTCACCTATATTTTTCTGCCACACAAGGTATCTAAGCACGTGAGGTTCTAAAATTGTCAAAATCATAAATATCTTTTAAATATTTAAAAAACTAAGCATAAAACTAAAAACAAAGCCAAAGATTCATAAACTACCAAAAATGTCTAAATTTTTAATGAGACAGATTATAAAGGGAGTCTATTAGAGCTACTAGAAATGAAAATATGGAAATTAAGATTAAACATTCATTTAATGAGTTATATCAGATTAGAGATAGGTGAAGAAAGAAATACAGAAATGGAAATAGACCTGATGTATTTTCCCAGTTCAGATATACAGAGAAATGGACGATTCAAATAAAGCAGTTAAATAATAAGAAACACAGAATAGGAGCTCTAGTCATCTAATTTTATTCCAAGGGGAAAGTGGAGAGAAAAGAGGATGATGGTTGTTAATGATGGATTGGCTATAAAAAGAGGATTGGCTGTTAATGATGGAGCCACTCATCTGCTCAGTGAGTGGCTCCATCATTAACAGCCAAAATGTACTGAGGGATACTATCCATCAAGTATTATCTCATTGGAAACTTCCTACAATTGTGTTGTCCATTCCACAGATGAAGAAATAGAGGTTTTTAGGTTATGGAATTAAGCCTACAAAGCACCTTGATGAGATTCAAATAAATCTATCTTTCTCTAGAACTGAAACATTAACAGTATAAATATGGGCAATTTAACAGAATACCTAAATCCAAAGTTACAGGCATCATGAATCCATTCTTTTGGGAGGGGTGTCCAAAACCATTAGTGAAAAATCGCTGAATGCGTGTAGAAAGCAGGTTTCTCCATGATTCATTTGTATCCTGGACTAAAATATCATGAACCATGTATGGAAGCACAGTTTGACAAGGTCAGTTTTTAACTGCAATGCACAAACACAGTCAATAACGTTAAGTAAAAATAATATATTAAAATTTCATTCCAACAAAATAAAAAGACACCCCAAAGAATGAGAGAACATACTTGCCAGTACATTGGATAAGGGGTTAATATCCAAAATGTATTAAGGACTTACAAAACCCAATACCAAAAAAACAAATAACTTAATTAAAAAATGGGAAAAGGACCTGAATAGACACTTCTCCAAGGAGGATGTAAACATGGCCAATAGACGTAAGAAAAAATGCTCAGTGTCACTGACCATCAGAGCAATGTAAATTAAAACCAAAATGAGATACCATCTCACACCTTTCAGAATGGCTATCATCCATAAATCAACAAACAACCAGTGCTGGTGAGGATGTGGAGAAAAGGGAACTCTTTTGCACTGTTGGCGGGGCGGGGGGGCGTGCAGATGGGCGCAGCCACTGTGGGAAGCAGTATGGAGATACCTCAAAAAATGAAAAAGGGTCAGCCTTTTGACTCAGTGATCCCACTTCTGGGAATATATCCCAAGGAATCCAAAAGAGTAATTCAAAAGAACATAAGCACCCCTATGTTCATTGTAGCGTTATTTACAGTAGCCAAGGTATGGAAGCAGCTCAAGCGTTCATCAATAGAGGAGTGGATACAAACTGTGGGACACTTACACAGTGTAATACTACTGGGCCACACAAGAAGAAAAATTTACCTTTTGTGACAATATGGGTGAACCTGGAGAACATTATGTGAAGTGCAATAAGCCAGTCAGAGAAAGACAGATATATGATCTCATTCATATGTGGGATTTAATGAAGAAATTGAACTAATAAGAAAAATGGGAATAGAATCACGGATGGAGAGCACGATGACGGCTAGGGATGGGCGGAGGTTACGGGGGGGACAGACGGAGCAGAAAAGAAAAGGACTCATGGACACGGATAACAGTGGAGCGATGCTTGGGGGACAAAGGTATAAGGTGACTGAATGATAGAAGGAAAAATACAATAAAGAGTGAAAAACAAATGAATAAAATTTTAATTCTATATTACTGGCATATAAGCTTTTAAAAAATTGAGATCAGTATGCCATAAACTCAATGTACTGTTAAAAACATCCAAAAGCCATGTGTATCAGATAGGGTTTTTAAGAAAGTATTCCAACTAACCTACAATATCTATATGAAACCATGTGGTTAGATACGATGTTAACTGTTCATTTCCTTTCTAGGCTTTTCGCACATAACAAAACAGAGTACGACTTACAGATGAACTTATGTCACTATTGTAAATAAAATTTATTCATTAATATCATTTTAAAAATATATTTTAAGCTATAGCTGGCACATTTCTGAAGAGATTTTCCACAGAAAATCTGCACTCATTAAATGTTTCATTTGTGACACAATAATTTACAGCTGGATTTTTTTGTTTGTTTATTTCAAGAAAGGTACACACAGGGAGGAGTTTGACTTTAACTTGAGAGACCTAGGGAACAGCTACAGTTTGCTGTTCCTATGCTTCTGTACGAGGAAAAATATCATTACAGATTTATAGCCCCTCAGGTCTAAGAGGTACATTGGTGAGGAATTCCCACACAGCTGGTCAGGGAAGGCTTTGCTGAGGAAATGGCATCATCTTGACATGAACGTTGAAGAATCAGCTGGAATATAGTTGAAGACAAAATGTCCCATTAAATCAACAATGAAAAGATGGCAGGTAGACTTCACTGCTAATCATGTATTCCCCAAGAAAAAGGAGGGAGTGATTGGAAGGAAACAGATGCAAAATACCTATTGACCTTACATAGGGACCCTGCTGTGGGCCAAAATTCTTTGAACTTACGCCCCCAAAATTGTGATGCAGTGCTCAGACATACCAAGAACCAATAAACAAATGGTAGATCAGTGGGAAGGGGGCCAAAGAAAGAGAGCAAAAGTAAATTGCTAACTAGCAAGGTGAACTTATTCTATTATCAATTGCAATTTTGTTTTGCAGAGAATAACTGAGTAAAAGAAAACTGTCTAAATTAGCTTACAAATTTTTGAGTTCTGCAGTTTCTGCTCTAGATCTATTTTAAAAGGATCAAAAGAGTCTAAGCTGAAAATACTGGCACATTTGATTTTTTTCCAGTTTCCCAAGTATCCCAATTTGCATTCCCCTGTCATAATGTTCTATGTGGAACCACATGGCAATTTTCTTATTATCCATTTGTCTAGTCTACTTTCACCAGAACTTCACATGGACCTTGTTTAGCATATTCATCATTATCTCAAATGCCTGGTACATTGTAGAGTTGCAGTAATTTTGTGCACTAATAAAAATACAGCCATTTCCATTAAAATATTTTCCCCTATGATTTTATTTCCCAAGGATAGACTGACTAGTAACAGAATATATATACATATATTAAGGTTGAGAGTTTAAACACAGTTAGTGTGTGAAAGAATGAACAGACTTTAAAACTTACAACATTTTTAGCTATGATGTACATAAGGACAGCAAACCTTCAACACTCAGTTCAGCAAAAACTCCCACACACACAAATGCCCGCTAGTGCACACACAGAATCTATTTCCCACCTGTGGTATCACTACCCAGATGAAAACGGAATGTTTTCTGCATTGCAGAGAACTCCCTCGTGCTTTTTTACCCCACATGGTGGACTTCATTAAAATCTGTTCACAAATTTCTTGAGAGTCCTCCTTTGGAAAGGTGAAGCCTTTTCTTCCCTTCTGAAGTGTGGGCTGTCCTCAGTGACTCACTTCTAACAAATAGAATATGTACAAATATTTTACCTCCTGATTAAATTTATCTGGACATACTTAACTCTTAGATACTAATGTCAATTCAATTCTAAGTGAAATGCAATTTCCTTTTTAGGTTGTTCACTGCTGGTACATAGAAACACTACTGAATTCTGTATGTTGGCCCTGTGCCCTGCAACTTTACTAATTCATTTCTTATCTCTATTAGAGTAGCTTTCTTATACCTTCCCTGGGCTTTTTGACGTGTATATATAATGATGTCAGACCTGGTCTCTAAACACCTGGTGAATAGAGGTGTTTTCGTTCTTCCTTTCCAGTTTGAATAATTTTTATCTCTTTTCCCTGTTCAATTGCTCTGGTTAAAATTTTTGATATTGTGTTGAATAGCAGTGGTAAAAATGAGCAAATTTCCACATTCCTGATTGAATGGGGAACACTTTCAATCTCTCACCATTAAGTGTAATGTTAGTCATGGATACAAAGATTTTGTGTTACAGAAGAAAGCCACTTAGGGCTCCTGTAGCAAATGCAGCTTTTCCCCAAAATTAGTACTCCTATGGACAAAGGGGTCCATTTTTTGGTTCAACAACTTCTAGGATGCTAAAGGTTCTTTTCCTTCATCTGTACTCTAAATGCACAGGTGTGTTCTGCTGGTGAAAGTTGTTTAAGTTATAGACACACAATCTGTACATTTTCTGATAAAAGCTATATTTCAGTAAAGAATTTACCAAAAGATAAGTTTCAGGGCTATTGGACTCCCAATGAGAAGAACGACTCCATTGAAATATAGCAAGGTCTGTAAAGCAGCTCTTATTTTGTTATTTTTTTTATTGGAGGCCTGCTGTCATGACATCTTCAAGCTGATTTCAATGGCATTTTTTCCCTCCTCTCATAACCAAACCTACACACCTACACTAGGCATGATGTTGGCTGTTTTTCTTACCTCAGGTATCCCAAATGGTGATAGTAAAGGTCTTGAATCCAGTTTTAATATATGACTTCAACCTAGCACTACAAGTTCTCTTTCTTATTTCTCTTCTATTAAAAAGATATAAAGCATCTGTCATTTATTGCACATATCAGACGTCAATTTCTTTTTGATTTTGCTATAAATAGGAATATCTGATTTTCCTCAATATTGACAAGGTATTTTCAAATGGACAGTTATCTACATGTGTAAGTAAACAACTTTTCCCTTTATATGTACACATATATGAATGTCTAAGAAAGGAAAAAATGAAAGAAGGGTGGCTTAGGGATATTTGAACTAAACAGAAATGTCCCTTAACTAGCATCTCACATTTCCTCAATATCCCAAATTACAAAGTTTACTGATTTGAAAATATTATGAAATGACCACTAAACCAAAAACTCATTGCTCACAGTCATTCAGCCAAAGAGTGTACCTAAAACTTCCCTTTTGCAAGTGTGAGTTGACGCCATCTTGGATAAACCAACAAGCTGACATCGAGCGTCACCATGATGGCATCTCATGGGTTATTTAGGAGCAGTTTTGAAATAATTAAACTATAACGGAGACAAATCTTTACTTTACAATATGTTTACATATTAAAGTTATCTCACCAGAAACCTTATATGATGAAATATTTTGAAAAGTTTTCAAGGCATGAGCACTTCAAAAATATTAAGTGATACCAACCATATTCTCTGACCTTAATGCTTTGAAATTAGAAACCAACTGCAAAAGGAAGTGGAAAAACCACATAAATGGAGACTAAACTACGAGTTATGAAAAAATAGCTGGATCAAATAAGAAAGAAATGCGAGAAAAAATATATATATAAAACAGAGAATGACAATACATCATGTCAAAATTTTGGGATTTTTAGAAATTGATTCTGAAATTGGCCACAGTGGGCCCATTTATTTCTTTTTAATCCTTGTTTATTCTCTTACAGTTGCCCCAATTTTTCCCCCTTTGCCCTCCTCCGTCCAACCCACCCTCAACTGCAACAGTCCATCCCCTCACCACTGTCAATGTGCACGGGTCACTGAGACAGCCTCTTTGACTGATCCCCTTCCCTTCTTTCCACTGTTCCCCTCCCTGTTTTCCTCTGGCAGCTGCCAGGCTGTTCCCTGTTTCCAGGTCTTTGGTTCTCTTTTGCTTGTTGGAATATTTTGTTCATTAAATTCCTCTTATACGTGAGATCGTATCAAAACGTTTTGGATGTTTCAAAGGTGGTAGTGAGAGGGAAGTTTAACCATTTCAGTCCTATACAAAGAAATGAGAACTCCCAAGTAATGACCTAATACTGCATCTTAAAGAACAAAAGGAAGAAAAAAAGGAGCCCAATGTTGGAAGAATAAGGAAATATAATAAATATGAGAGTAGCCGCGGCCGGACGCTGGGTAGGTTGCAGTGTCATCCTGTGAGCTAAAGAGTCATGGGTGTGGTTACCAATCAGGACACATACCTCAGCTGTGGGCTCAGTCACTTGTTTGGGTGCAGAAGGGAAGCTACCCACCGATGTCTCCCTCACATTGACATTTCTCCTCTTTTTTGTCTATCCACAATCAATAGACTTGTCCTCACGTGAGGATAGGAAACAAAAACAAAAACAAAAGGTAATAAAAATTACAGGAGAATTAAATGAAACAGAGAACACAAAGACTATAAAAAATCAAAGTAATAAAGACCTTGTTCTTTGAAGAGGTTAATAAAACTGAAAAACTGGGCAATACTCCTGAAGGAAAAAAGAAGAAAGAATAATACAAAATGAGAGAAGTTATCATAGACACCACGAGAAATACAAAAAATCATATAAGTATATCATGAAAGACTATATGGAATCAAATGAAAAACCTAGAAGAAATGAAAAAAATTCTTAGAAATATAAAAAATTGAATGAAAAATAACAGGAAACTCTAAATATACCAATCAAAAGTGAGGAAATGGAAATAACCATCAAATACTTCCCAGAAACTTAGAAGTCCAGGACCAGGTGGCTTCACAGGTGGATTACACCAAACATTCAAGGAAGGCTGGATACCTATCCTTCTCAAAACTCTTCCAAAAAGGTAAAGAAGAGGAAATAACTTGAACACATTCTCGGAGGCCAACAAAATGCTACAGCAAAATCCTGCCAAGAAAAACACACCAAAAGAAAACTGCGAACCAGTATATCTGATGAATACAGATGCAAAAACAAATACAACAATACATTAAAAACAGAACATTCCATGCAACACTGGTCAAGTTCATCCCAGGGGGACAAGGATGCTTCAACATATGCAAATAAATCAATGTAATGTCCCTATCACAATAGCAAAATAAAGACTAAATATTATATGACCATATCAAGAGAGCAGGAAAAACATGACAGGATACAACATCCACTTATTATTAAGCACTCAGTACAATGAGTATAGAAGGAAAAGTATCTTGACATAATAAAATCCATATATGACACCACTCAGCAAACATCCTACTCAATGGTGAAAAGGTAAAAGCTTCTATTCTAAGATCAGGGACAAGACAGGGATGCCCACCCTCACCACTGTGATTCCACACGGTACTGGAAGTCCGCACCACAGAAATCAGGAAACAGAAAGAAATAGAAAGCATCCATATTTGGAATGAAAGAGTGTACTTGCCACTTGTTGCTAATAATAGGAATCTTCCTATGGAAACTAAAGACCTCACTGAAACAACTGTTAGAAACAATAAACCAATACAGGAAAGTGGCAAGAGACAAAACCAGTGTAAAAAATCCATTGCATTTCTGGTCTGGGGTGGGTGGAAACCCCGCGCAGGCCTCCCAGTTACGAGCGGCAGCGGGAAGCGAGGGGGCGACCACTGTGGCACCTGTGCAGCTGCCAGGAGGAAGAGCGGCGAGAGTACCTGCACCTTCCAAGGCGCAAGGTGGAGCGGAAAAAGGCAGGCCCAGCAGAGATGAAGCAGCGGCTCAGGCAGGAGCAGAAGAAACCCCTCGAGGAGATCCACCAGGAGCACGTGCCGAGGCCTGCAGGGAGAGAGAAAGAGACGGAGAGAGAGACAGAGAGGTCGTTGGAGGAGGGGAGGAAGTGGACTGGCTGGTGACTGCCCAGCCAGCTTCAGTACAGCACGACCACCCCAAGCACACCATCATGTTGACCACACTTAGTGTCCCGGACTGCCCCGCCTGAGCCCGGGTTGGGCCCCGATTCAAGGAAGTGGTGGCATCCACGGAGAAGCCCACCAAAGCCTTCTACAGGAAGTCCAGGGAACACCTGCTACCCCAGCAGTGTCCTCTCTCAGGGCACCCTTGTAGGCACACAGTGGCAAACAGTCGAGAGCAAACAGGAGAACTACCTGAAGTCTGGAAGAGCTGCAGGTGTTGCTTGAAACCACAAGGCTGGCCAGCAGCACACAGCTGCCTGGAGCCAGAGATTCCTGTGGAGGCATACTACGGATCGCCTCTCGCCTGGGAGGAAAGTTGGGCAGAGAGCTTTTTCTAGAAATTAGAGAGCATTATGCTAAGCGAAATAAGCCAGAGGGTGAGAGACAAATACCAAACGATCTCACCTAAAAGCGGAACCTAACCAACAATACAAAGAGGCAAGGAAAATAAGACCAGCAACACTGAAAGGAAAAGAAACCAACAGAAACAAGAGGGAAGGAGGGAGGGGTGCGTGGGGGAAAAGGAAGGGAAGGGGGAAGTCAAGGAACATATAGCAAGGACTCATGGACAAAACCAAAGGGGAAGGATTGAGGGAGGGGCGGGGGGGAGGGGGCAAGGGAATGTGGTGGGGGGAAGGCAGAGACAAATGTATTTGGAAAAAATAAATTAGTTAATTAAAAAAAGACATTCAGAAAGATATAAAGAATAGTTCATAGTAAAAAACAAACAAACAAACAAACAAAATGAGACTTAACATATTCCTAGATCTATTACATAAAATATACAGAGAGTGGGGCAAAAGTAGATTTATAGTTGTTTGTATGGAAAATACAATTAAATACTAATACGACAATACAAAAAGAAAAAAAGGAAAGAAATTAGAGCACTCCCAAGCACCCATAAAGCTAGGAAACTGATGAGGTCACATTCATGCCAAGGGCCACATGCTTGCTCAGAAATTGCATTGGACGACACACACTCTCACATTGGACCAGTCCCTGGGCTCAGGGAAAGCCTGGTGACATGCCTGGGGAGAGTCCTAACACAGGCAACCTGCAAAATCTCCAAAGGCTGCCATTCTCTTTCCCTGACTCCTGGTGTTCAAGAAATTCTCTGTCCAAACATTCCCTGAATGTAAGTTCAAGAAGAGTCTGCAGTGGCCAGGCACGGCAAGAAACAGATTCTCCATACAAAGAGTTGAGCCAACTCATGAAACAAATGGACTACGGCCCCCTTTCACAACCACAAGACAGGAAGTCAAACCCGGAACAGGGGGGGAAATCTGATTTCGGCAGTTACGGAATAATAGTCAAGCATGCCGCTTGCAAGAAGAATTTCCCAAGGCGTGAGCCAATTAGGACAGAAATGAAGCAAGAATGGCCCATTCATAGGCATCAACATCCTGACTGAAAAAGGTCCTGGGAAAGTTCAGGGAATATCGTCAAAAGACTTCAAACAACTGTCTTCAGTAGGTAGGGAGAGCTTAGAGACCAAGGAAACAGAAGACACAAGGTACCAAAACCACTGGGATGCAGGAGATGCAGTGCTGAGAAAAAAATATGAAACAGTAAGCACTTACATGAACAGAAAGACTGGAGCCTTGGCTGGCGTGGCTCAGTTGCTTGCAGCATCATCCCGTCACTCAAGGGCCATGAGTGTGATTCCTACTCAGGGCACATACCTAGGCGTTGGCTTCATCACCTGTCCGCAGCACGAACAGGATGTCGACTGCTCCACGCCTCTCTCTCCCCCTTCCTCTCTCTAAAAAGCAATAAAATACACACACACACAGACACACACACACACACACACACACACACACACGGTGAGGATCAAAAAGGAGAGACAAAATTTTGAAGAACATGACCATACACTGGAAGAGAACTAATTCCAATATTTCTCAAACTCTGCCAAAACAGAAGAGAAAGGGACTCTTCTGACTTATTTGATGTGACCAGAGTTTCTCTTATGCCAAGGCCAGGTAAAGACACCATGGGGAAATTATCAGCTCCCACACCGTTTATGAACAGAGATGAAAATCTTCTCAACAAAACACTAACAGACTCAATTGTTGGTGGAGAAAAAGGATTGTATGCCATGAGCAAGTAGAATATATCTCAGGAATGCAAGAAGAGGTCAATACAAGAAAATGAATCAATACCATAGATATTAATGAAGTAAAACGAATTATTGATTGCCTCAATAATACAGAAAAGGCATTTAACAAAATCTAACACACTTTCACAAGAAAAACACGAATGGACAAGAGCTCATTCCATGTCAGAAAGTGAGCCTGTGAAAGCTCCATGTGGAGAGACTGAAAGCTTTCCCACTGGATTCAGGAACAGAACAAGGATGCCCACGTTCATCACTGCAATTCAAAATGATTCGTAACTCCAGACAGAGCAATTAAACACGAAAAAGAAATAGAAAGGCATCCGAATCCTAAAGGAAGAAGGAAAACTATCACAGAGGGCATGATTCCATAGATATATAACCTCTCAAAGAACCCGCCATAGATCTCCTCGTGGGGACAACAAGCATGCTGAGCAAATTTGCAGGAAACACAAAAAGCAGTTGTGTTTCACTCTACCAGCGAATGAAGGGAAGTGAAAAGCACTTCCATTTCCCATAGCATCTTAAAGAACTAAATACTTGGAAATAAACGGAAGCCAGGATATGAAAGACATGTACATGGAAACCTATAAAGAGAGGGTGAAAGAAGTTAAAAATGTCCAAGTAGAGAATGGCATCCTGTGTTCGGGGATCCGAAGACAAGTGATGGAGATGTCAATACCGCCTACAGGGGTACAGAGTCAACGCAATTGCAATCAAAGTTTCATTCCCCCTTCTTACGTCAACAGAAAGCGGGTCATCAAATTCACATGGAACCGCAGGGAGCCCCACAGGCCCAAAGCAGTGTTGAGAAGGAACAAAATCGGAGGACGCACACATTTGAGGAAGAAGGAGTGCCCAGAATATGTTAAAACAATGAAATTAGAAACACCCAAAGAACCCAAAGAACTGCATTTTCTACAGTGAGATAGAGATCTGAATATTCTGTCCCGCACCCAAAACCATGGATGGTCACAAGCATAGGAGAAAAATCCTCATTAGTCCCATGGAAACTGCAAATTAATACCCCAATGAGATACCAATGTTTACCTACTAGAGTGGTTAGCAGGAGGAAAAATTTTGAAAACTGTCCCATCTTTCATGGCGCACGAAGAAACAGGGATGTACCCATGCAGTGGAACGGTACTAAACAGGGGAAAGCAACACAGTATTGATTTAAACAGAATGAACATTCAGCAACCTATGGTCAGTTCTTCTACAATATCAATTCTAAACCTGTAACTGTGCCCCTGCTTCCCTGGGGGGCTTTGCCGCCAGAGCGGAAGGACCTGTGCAGCACTCAAGAGGGGCGGGTCCTGGCAAGCTAAGGGACAACTTTGGGGAGCGGGCTTCCTGGCCCAGCTGCCAAACACAAGGGGCAGCTTGGGCATCAGCACCTGTGAGACTGTGTTCGACTCCTTGGTCTCTTCCAGCCATACATACCTTCCACAGCAGAAGAGGAGAAGGTAGGCCATCACATCCTTACCAATTCTGTGTGTCTGCCTTTGTTTCTGCAGTTGCCAGCTTCTTTCCTGGAAAGACCACGGAGAGTCCTCCTGTTAGTGGACTGGACCACCCCTTCCTTTCCAGCCCCCCACGAGAGATAGTACAAGCTCTTGGACCCCAGCAAAAGGACAAGGACATTTCAGAGTTTCACCTCCCTCTTCTCCATTCTCTGGCCTGGGAACGAAGCCTGTGCTATGACGTTGTCTTGGGTCTCACGATTGTCTTGGCGATGCCTCCCAGATAAAAGACCTTGTGTTGAGGCTCAAAGTTCTCAGCTGTCGGGTGAAAACTCGGTCGATGGCCCACTGGTGTTGTGGTTGTGCGACAGTGGGGCCCGGACCACAAGGCTTTTCCCACTGGGAGCAGAAAGGAGCCCCCCCGCCCCCCCCCACGCAACCGCCCACTCCAGAGGACAGCTACTTAGGTGGGGTGGTGTCCATGGGGGAGCCCTGGGTGTCACGGGCTGGCTGGGCAGCCAAGCTTGCGGAGGTTCTTGTTGACGGGCCCGCGTTGACAGGCGCGGTGTATGGTAGGCCGGCGGTCCTACCAGTCCACGCTGTGCCCGCAGCGGGGGCAGGGTAGATGGGGGTGAAGGCCGGGACAGACACCCCGCTAGAGGCTGCATTGCTGGTGCCAGTGCCGAGGCCCCCGCCGGAAGGATGGGAGCCATGCTTGGGTCCCCCGCTGAGGATGGGCGTTAAGGCGAAGGCAGTGCTGCCACCAAGCACAGGGTTCTGCGGAGCACTGGGGCCGGTGTGCGCCAGGAGGCTGCCCTGGCGAGTGCGCTTCCGGCCGTTCCGGCCCAAGCTGCCCCCAGAGCCTTGAGTGCCTGCGCCAGAGGGACCCGTGGCAGCCAAGGCCGGCCTGGTGCTGGTCTGGGTGCCCGAGGTGGCCGGCGTGATGGTGCCCAGGGCTGACAGGCCCGGAGCAGAGGCTGGGGCCTGGGCAGGGGTGGAAGCTGCCTTTGTTCCACCTCTGGGGTCACGGGGAGCCCCCGATACTGGAGTGGAGTCAGGTGGGGAGGTGTCCATGGGGGTGACCTCCGTGTTCGAAACGGGCCTGGGAGCCATGCCCCTGGGCGAGGGGCAGGCTGAGGGGCCGGCACTCACTGCGCAGGCGCCTGGCAGGCTGGTGGGTGAGGGGCTGCTTGAAACAGTGGCAGGAGCGGTCCTGGGCACAGGCTGCGGGGGAGGCCGCCGAGGCTCTGGAGCGCCACAGGCCGAGGAGGCCTCCCCGTGGGCCCACAGAGCACGGCTGATGCGCTGCCACAGCGCTCGCCTCTCTGCCTCCACGTCTTCGGCCGTGACCCTGTAGCCCGGCTGGGGAGCTGGTGGCAGCCTCAGAGGTTCCCCTCGCCGGCGTGGCAGCAGAGGAAACCTGCGCCTTCGAGGCCTGTCACGGGCAGGCGAGCGGTTCCGCGGGGATGGGGGAGGGTCCTGCCCGCGCCTGTCCCCTGGGCCCTGGTCAGGCTGGCTCTTCCTGAGGGACCTCTGCCCACTTGAGGGGGGGAGCCTCAGGCGCCTGCTGCCTCACCGTCTCGGACGGCCCGTGGGATGGCCTGGCGCGGCAGCTGGCCGCACGCCTCCTCCTCTCCACTGGAGGGAAACCTCGAGTGGAGCTGTAGGAGCTGGTGATGGCGTCCGTTCCGCGGCAGGAGCTCCTCACGCAGGCCTGGGGTTTCTGCTGGCATCCGTCTTCGTCTTCATGGCCCCTTCCCTCATCGACCTGCCCCTCCGGGGCTCTGGGCTCTCCCTCCGGTTCAGGCATCTCTGGCCTGCTCTGTCCAGGGGCCCGCTGTTGACGGCAACGCCGGCAGAAGGAGGTAAGGAGGCGCAGGGAGACGCACAGGGCCCACTGGATGCTGAAACACAGCCGCAGGAATGCTGCAGCGCGGCGTGGCTGCCCAAGAGGCAGACACTGAGTGCGGGATGGCCTTGGAGTAGATGGGGGCGCGGGGACCTGTGGGTGCCGCTGGCGGACCAACTGGTGGGCGAGGCGAGCACCGAGCTGGCCCCCCAGGTCCCAGGGTAGGGGACGAGGGCAGAGTCTGCCCAGGAAAGTGCCCATCGGGCGCTTCGGTGAGGTCAGTCCTCAAACAAATGTACGATCCCAGCAAGCTCCTGGAGCAGCCAACTACACAGTTGAAAGCCAAGAGCTGACTGTTGGGCCTGTTGCTAGGAGACAGTTGGAACGTCCAGTGTGGGGGGCGGGGGGCGGGGTTGGGCGGGAGGAAGCGGTGACCTCACCAAGGTTCTGGGGGGAGGGGCGCCCCCGGAGGACCCTCGAGGACCCTTGGGTACTTGCTGATCTCCCTCTGGCGGGGGCGGGCGGGGGGGGGGCAGGCGAAAGCCGTTCAAGCCAGGGCTGTCATGATCCTGGGGCACAGAGATCCAGGGGCTACCGCATTCTCGGGGCTCCCGCCAGAGCCACAGCCGCAGGGTGCCCGCCCTTGCCCTTGCGCCGCCGCCTGCTCCCGGTGGTGCTTGGCGAGCTGTTAGGCCACAGTGTTGGAGCACCGGGACTCAGGCCCGGCCTGCAGGGGCCCTCCTCCAGCACCCGAGGGATGACTGGGCTCTCATAGTCACCCTTTAAGGGGGTAGAGCCCTTAGAGCCAGAGAAGCTGATGCCCACCCTTCCCTCCAACCCTGTCTGCCACTTGATGGCAAGTGTCAGTCTTCTTGCCCTGTGCCAGAGAGCTCTCAGTAGGTTAGTGGCCTTGGCGGTGGGCGCAGAGGCTCTGGCCTCTTCTATTTCCTCCTCTTCTTCTTCCTCCGACACTGCCTCTGCCCTCTGAGCACAGGGGCCTGGGGTGAATACGGGCGCTGCCAGCCCCCAGCCCCTGCCTGACCCTTGCTCTCTTGCTTTTTCCCCTTTAGCTGGGTCACCACAGCCTGAAGCTGCACCCCTTGAAGAGCTCCCTGTGCTTGTAGCAGAGGGCACGTGTCCTTGAGTTTAAACAGCTGCTTCCCTGCAATCAGGTGTCAGGGTCCCTCCCTGAGCTCCTCCTCACTCAGGACATCTCCCCTTGGAGGCTGCCGCAGCCTGTCCTCAGGAAGTACCACTGTGGGCTCCTCATTGGTCTCTTCTTCAGCCAGTTTCTGGACATCTAGTGCTGCTTCCTGCTTTTGGGACTCTTGTGCTTCACTGGGCGGCTCTTCAGGCTCATCCTGGGAGGCTCTGTTCGTCCTGGCTCAGCCTCTTCTCCTACAAAGGAAGGCCCTTCGCTCCACGTCTCTTCTATATCCCTCTTCATCCCTTAAGCTTGCTGGGAGAGTTGTGGCTGATGCTGCAGGCCCTGCCTCTTGGTTCTTGGCTGCAACCTCCTAGGCATCTTCGCGAACTTGATGATGCTAATGGAGCAGCGGAGGACCTGGCTCTCAGAATGGCCGCTGGAGTGCCCCAGTCCTGCCTGCTGCGCGGGGGTGCGGGGGGGGGTGGCGGTTGGGGGGTGCTTCTGAGGCTGCCATAGCAAGTGAGCACCTTCTTGCTGCTCTGGGCATCATCCTGGGTCTGGAATCACCAGAGCTGGGTTCCAGTAATGTATTTTGACTTTTGTCTTTGTTTTTTTAACCTGGAGGAAAACTTCACAGATCGTGAAAATTCATTGGTCTTTTTGATCGTGATATTGAAGATTTTTCTTTACATATATAATACTTCAATTAAAAGTTGGAAGGAAAGGAAAGGAAAGTTAAGTTTTAAACATGTTAGGAAAATCTCAGCATTGACTCATGGCTGCAGACAGGGAAGCTGAGGAATCTATCATAAACCCAAATCAACACCTCTACATCCAAGTGCAGCCATTATACTGAATGACTGTTTCACGACACCAAAAAGCCCCAGATGGCTGCAGGAGCCTCTTAACATTCACACTCACTGGACCTCATGGCTTGGACTTCCCAAGGCAGCACTGTCTAGCACTCACTTTGAATCCTTAGATTCAGACAGAATCTCCTAAGCACACAAAAAGCATAACTCTTAGGGCATTTAAAAGAAGCTACATCAGCTTTTATTTTCAACCCTTTTATCCACCTCTTTTTCCATGATTTTATCTACATTTATTGAGAATATTGTATGCCTGCATACTGCCCTTTCCAGGAATCCTCACACATACAGAAAGTGAGGACTCAGTAATACAGTGGTGGAGATTATACTGGTGACTTACCCCTTCCTCAATTTCCCCTTCTTCCTTAGTAAGAAGATCCTAATTCTATCTTAGGACAACAATGTGATCATGTAAATTAAGTGCTAAAACATGACTACGTTTATTAAGACTCATGGTTAATTTGGTTGCTTATGATATCAAGAGCAAATAATTAGTTTGATTTTTTTCCTTCCATAGAAACATCCCCAAATATGAGTCGAAAACCACTTTCATTAAATGTATATTTTATGAGTCCTATTTTATAAAGCAACAGTAATTCAGAAAAGAGAATGAGATTTGAATCCACTAAAGATAAGATTCATATACCTGGAGAGGATAAGGGCGCATGGATGTTCAGATAAGGTGAAATTCACCTATATTTTTCTGCCACACAAGGTATCTAAGCACGTGAGGTTCTAAAATTGTCAAAATCATAAATATCTTTTAAATATTTAAGAAACTAAGCATAAAACTAAAAACAAAGCCAAAGATTCATAAACTACCAAAAATGTCTAAATTTTTAATGAGACAGATTATAAAGGGAGTCTATTAGAGCTACTAGAAATGAAAATATGGAAATTAAGATTAAACATTCATTTAATGAGTCATATCAGATTAGAGATAGGTGAAGAAAGAAATATAGAAATGGAAATAGACCTGATATATTTTCCCCGTTCAGATATACAAAGAAATGGACGATTCAAATAAAGCAGTTAAATAATAGGAAAGATAGACTAGGAGCTCTAGTCATCTAATTTTATTCCAACGGGAAAATGGAGAGAACAGAGGAGATAAAACATTTGACATAATACCAGTCAAGGTATTTATTTTATACTTTGCTTTAAATGCCGATACTGCTTTATTTATTGTATTGCTGATATTGTTCCAGCTTTGGCCATTGAAAATTCTCTCAGTTGACTCCTAGATGTCTTTGATATATCCCCATCAACGTAGGTTGTTGTTGTTTGTTTGTTTTTTATTATGTTTATGTTTTTTTAGCACTACTAAATGCCGCAGGCTCATGTTATTTCATGTCCCAGTTCTAGAATCGGCCCTTTCATTAAAAGGAAGGACAGGATTTTTAAGATATTATATTTCCCACTTTACAACTAAGATAATAGAAGCGGACTAGGTAATTCATTTAAGTTTCCAGAACCAACTGATAATAAAATTAATATAAGAATTCTAGGTTCCTTCCACTAGGCCATAATTTTTATCTGCTTAGTAAACAAATCTTATTAGGTTCTGTGCAGAAATTTCAAGTAAGCACAGACTTTCCGAAGTTCTTAGTATAGAACCCCAGCCATTTGTTGGGGATTGTAAAGTTGTAAATGCTGAAACCTAGTAGATTCCGCACTCTAAAGAAAAGAAGGAATATAGGAGTATTGGGTAGGCTTGAGATGAAACCTCAGCTAATCCACCGAGGAGTTGTCATTTTTCAGAGAACCGGGGTTTCTGGGGGAGTCTGAGTAGTTCTCAGAGCAGGAAAGGGCCCCTCCCAGGAGTGCACGTCTGCCAGGGCTGCAGGGACCCTGTGGCTCAAGTCAGAGGAGCCGGGGCTACCCCGCAGGAAGCTGGCTCTCTGTGTGAGCCCCAGGGTCTCCTGCACAGGCTCCTTAGCTCTACAGGGAGCTTGTGGAAACCACTGGGGGCAGCTCAATATAACTTAGGATGTTTTGAGTATAAGGTCAGTCATTTGAATCAAGTGGGGCATTGTTACACAAGCTCTGTGATTGAAGCCCTCCGACATGTTGGAGGCAGAACGCACTCATCAGCACAGTTCCTGGAAAAGATGTTAAACTGTCGTGCTGGGGAGATAAGCATGAAGTCTGCATTTTCCATGACTAACACTCATTAATGTTCACATCCTGTCACTTGGGTCAAAAAAGCATTTGTTCATAAAAATTGACCAGTGGGATTTATCCATCTAGACTCTGTTTCCCATTGATGTGTTTTCTTGAAATTCCCCAGTGCTGATCCAAAGATCCCCAAGGAAGCTCTCCTATTTCCATTTAATTTTCTACCAATACTTTGCTGCTATATTAAATGTACCTTTTTAAAAAATTTATTTATTACAATTTCTGGTGCCCTCTCCAGTGTGTTGTTTTAGCCTATTGCCTGCATGATTAGACACCCCACAAGGAAGTTAGGATAAAATTGGCTGATGAATCATCTCCACCATTGCTTACACCATGGTCTCTATTTTATCTCCCTCCATGATTCCATCTTAAACAAGAGATGTTAACATTCTTGATAAACACCACACTTCCCAGAGGGCACATTCAAAGCTCTGAATGACAATTGCCTGAGTTATATATAATAAAAATGTTCAGTTCTTCCCTTTACCTATGGAGGTATTTAGTAATGAACCTTGATAAGTACTAGGGAGCATCTGTGTTGGTCAGGGTCCAGTCAAGATACAGAAACCACAGCAATCATTTTATAACACAGAGAACTTAATATAAAGGATTGTTAGCTAGGTATCAAGAATTGCCAACAAAATAGGTAGCTAAAAACTTGAATAGAGAACAATAAGATGTCACAGAAGTAGCAAATGCCGAAAGCCACTCCCACTCTGGGCTGGGAGAACAGAGGGAAAAGGTTGTGATTATTAAAATTTAGAAGCCTGAAGAGCTGTTACTTAGATCTCAGGATGGGTGGTATCTTCTCAGCTGGTCTTGGCATTTCTGTGCTTGACAGAAGGGCCCCAAGGACCTGAGACCCCGACCTTAGGGAAAGGGCATCAGCTGACTGGTAGTACAAATCTGGCTCCATGAATATTGGAAAAGTTGCTGCTCCTGGAAAAACTGCCACTGCCAGGGAAAAGGAGACATGTGGCTGGGGGGACACTGGCAGGAAGGGAGACCAGGCCGTGCAGATGGTGGTTACAAGTACCTGCTCTAGAGCCAAAATGATTGTTCTTGCTCCTCAGCTTGGCTATTTGCTAACTCTGTGAAAGTTCCTTAAACTCTTGGCAAGTCACTTAACCTCTAATAGCCTCAGTTTTCCTTACATAAAGTGGAGCTGGTGCTCATTATCTGATACTCCTTATCTGAGGAGCCACAGTGACAATCTATGTGAAGTATTTGGCAAAGTACCTAATACATAAATTCCAAATGTACAGTTGCTGCTATAGCAGTTAATAAATGCATGATGGTTTAATTAAATGCTTCTTACTGCATGGTGATTTTTTTTTCTCTCAAGGGACATTCAGCAATACCTGGAAATATTTTTGATTGTCATGACTTGGGGTCAGTGCTCTGGCATCTAGTGGACAGAGGCTGAAGATGCTGCTTAACACTGTATACCATACAAGACAACAGATAATTATCTGGCCTAAACATCAATAGTGCTGAGGTTAGGAAACCCTGGTTTAAATAAAAACCAAAAACTGTGTTCTAAGAACTGTGAAGAAACAATAATTCAGAGGGAGGAGAGCTCAGTGAAGACCAGAGTTGTCTGTGCACACTCAGGAGAACAAAAACCCAGAAAGACGGATGGGTTTGGCTGAACAAAGTGGAAATAAGAAGGGCATTCCAGGGGGGGAAACGACAAGAAAAGGTCTTAAAGGTGGAACCTTGTTTATTTTTCTGCTTTTATTAGTAAGTTACACATCAAACCCTCACAGAGACAGTGTAAATCACTGACTCAGAAAGGGAATGCCAACTGTGAGTCTCCATTCAGGTTGCTTTTCTAACAGATCTCAGACAACCACATGCTATCATTATGAGGGAGAAAATGTTCCTGCAGGATATATCCTAGACTTACCTGCCTGTCAATCTCAGTATTTCACAGAACTGGCACTGCAGTCAGACAAATTTCAGATGATGTGGGGAGACACAGAAAATTTGACTACCTTTCCAGAGTCCTGCCTTCTAAAAAATTATTTATCCTTTAGAAATTTGATGACTTTTCAAAATTTTTATTGTATTTTTTCCATTACCACTTAGCCTCCTTATACCCCACTCCCTCTGTAATTATCACACTGTGGTCCATGTCTATGAGTTCTTTTCCTGTTTGCACAATCCCTCTACTCCCTAACCTTTCCCCCAAGAGCTGTTAGCCTGCTCTCTATATATGAGTCTGTTTCTATTTTGCTTGTTAGTTTAGTTTGTTCGTTAGACTCCATACATCAGTGAAATTGTACGGTATTTGTCTTTCTCTGACTGGCTTATTTCACTTAGCATAAAGTTCTCCAGGTCCATCGATGTTGTCAGAAAGGGTAAATTTTTTTTCTATTGTGTAAAGGTCCCATAGTTGTTTTATCCATTCATCTACTAATGGACACTTAGGCTTAGGCTAATGGATACTTCCATATCTTAGAGATTGTAAATAATGCTGCAATGAACATGGGGGTGTGTATGTCCTTTCAAATTAGTGTTTTGAGTTTCTTCAGATATATTCCCAGAAGTGGGACCTGTATTCAGAAAAGTATAAGACACCGAAGAAAGAAACTGAAGAAGATACAAATAAATAGAAGCACATACCATGTTCATGGATAGGCAGAATTAACACCATTAAAATGCCCATGTTACCCAAAGCAATTTATAGGTTCCTATCAAGATTCCAATTATGTAATTCATAGAACTAAAACAAATATTTCAAAAATTTATATGAAACCACAAAAGGCCCTGCATAGCAACAGTAATCCTGAGTAAGAAGAATAAAGTTGGAGGAATTATGCTACCTAATATCAAACTATATTATAAGGTCATAGTAATCAAAACAGCAAGGCACTGGCATAAAAACAGACACATAGATCAATGGAATAGAATAGAGAGCCCAGAAATAAACCTACATCTTCATAGTCAACTGCTGACTTTTCAAAACAATAGCTTTTATGGGAAATCAACCATTCTGGCTAAACCACTGCTTGGCAAATCAGCTGGGCTTTGGATCCTATACTTCACCTTATGCAAATGACCTTACAAGTTAGTATAAAAAGACACTGAGTTAGTCCTATTTTTTATTTTTCTTTCAATGCCTTTTCTTTTAATGTCATTTTCAGAAAAAGTCATTGCCAAGATCCATATCAAGGAGCTTATGTTTTATGTGCTCCTCTAGGAGTTTTATTGTTTCAGGTCTCACATCATGTCTTTAATCCATTTTGAGTTACTTTGCTCTGTACTCCCATGATCATTGCAGCATCATTCACAACAGCTAGGATATGGAAACAACCTAATTGTCTGCCAGTGAATTAATGGGTAAAGAAGATGTGGTCCATATTTACAATGGAATATAATTCAGCCAAGAGGGAGAATGTAATCCTGCCATTTGCAGGACTTTGCAGGCATGCATTCAGTGAAATAAGACAGGCAGAGAAAGACAAATACTGTATGATATCAACTATATGTGGAGTCTAAAAAGCTAAACTCATAGAAACAGAGACTAGAACAGTGATTGCCAGAGATTTGGGAATGGGAGGGGGATGGGAAGATGTTGGTCAAAGGGTACAAACTTCCAGTTATAAATGAAGAAATTCTGGAAATCTAATGTGCAGGATGCTGATTATAGTTAATTATCCCATACTATATATTTGAAACTGCCTAGAAAGTAGATCTTAAATGTTAGCATCACAAAAAAGAAGTGGTAACAATGTGACTTGATGAAGATGTTTGCTAACACTATGGTGGTGATCATTTTGCAATATTTAATGTAGTATATCAACAGGTTGTATACCTTAAACTTACACAGTGTTATTCATAAATGAAATTTCAATAAAGCTGGGGAAAAAAGACCCTGAGCACATTCAAGGCTGTACCATAAATGAGTTGCCTGAAAGTTTTCATGTTTCAGAGTAATGGGGTTGAAGATCTAACCCTACTACCAGTAAACCTTATGACTTTCTTTTAGCAAGTTCATGGGCATCTCTTTGCCTTAGTTTTCCTCCCACTGAAATTTAGAAGACTGGACAAAGACTTGCTTAGGTTAATTCAGGGTATACATTTCTAAGGTTTTATCTTGCTTCTTTTCAGAATCTAAACTCTCTAGATCTTCCTTACTAATGTTAAAAACACTAGTTTTTTTTTTTTAAATCTTTCTTTACCTGATAGAGTGAAGACTACATGAGGATAGGGATTTATTTACTTTGACTGTAAATCTCTGGCTGTGTCTTCAGCACCTTGAGTATTTCCTGACTCATAGGGGAGACTCAATAAATATTTGTTGAAAGGTGAATGATCTCGAGTCTCCCATGGTATAGGGGTTGAGACAGAAAAAAATATGGAAAAAATATGGAAAAAGAGACAGAAAGAGAAAGAGCAATAGGTGTTTCAGAATGTAGACTAGGCAGAGTAGAATAAGAAAAAGATTAACGATATGTTACTTGAGCTGAACTTGTAGTATGAGTAGGAGTTTGCATGAGGAAAAGTGAGGGAGAAGACTTTATAAACAGAGTATGAGATAGACTAAGGACAAAGAACAAAAACAAAATTATTTTCAAAACCTGCAGATTGTGCCTTGGCTGGTGTGGCTCAGTGGATTTAGCGCTGGACTGCAAAGCGAAGGGTCATGTGTTCAATTCCCAGTCAGGGCAGATGCCTGGGTTGCAGGCCAGGTCCCTGGTGGGGGCACAGGGGAGGCAACCACATATCGATGTTTCTCTCCCTCTCTTTCTCTCTTCCTTCTCCTCTCTCTAAAAATAAATATATATATATTTTTTATAAAAACAACCCTGCATATGGCTATAATTTAGCTCTGGCTCAGCCTAAGATATGGCAGGGCAGACATCAGAAGATAACCTGAGAGCAGAGCCAGACCTGAGAGAGGCCTGTGTGCGGGCTGGCCCTCATCAAGAAATGTAGAGCAACCAAGAGTAGTTACATGACCAGACTAGGGTGTGGCAAAGCTTTTACTAGAATGACGGGGAGATGTGGGGCCAAGCAAGAGGAAGGGAGTGGGGTTAGACACAATGTCTGCCTGAGGCTGAGAGGGAGATGGTAGATCTCTAATCCATCAGATCTTCTGAGTTATGCTAGGTGTGTTAAATTGACTATTATCAGGGGTAGCTCTGCTCTTCAATATTATATATATATATAATATATATATATTATATATATATTTTATATATATATATTCTCGAAAACCTTCAAAACTCAAAACACCCTATAGTAGATTAATTGTTGCATATATTTTGCTAAACTCAAGTGAGATGTCAGATGATATTTCTGTCCCTGAGGGTTCTCTGCTTGTAATGGGTTGACTGGGTTTGAACGAGTTTTACAATAGTCAGGCTTCTGCATTTAGGTCATATTATAGACATTTCCTTGGCAATTTCAGTAAGATATTCTTTCATCTTCATTGTCAAATTGCCTGCTAGGCTTTATAGAAGTGTATATGCAAATATTTATTTTGAACTTTGAATTTTCCCTACCGGACTTCTCATTTCTGGAAAAATAATGTTTGCAATACATTGCAACTTATTTCTTACCAGGCAATGCCAATATCACTAAGTAGGATTATGTAGAAACAGTGAAGAAAGGTTTCTCCGTTTCTCATTATTTTGAGATTGAACGTGTCCTTCTGGACAAAGGGATTTATGCTGTTTATGGGAGCATTGTGATTTCCTTTTCCTTTTGCACATTCACTCATGTCATTTTAAGATGTGAAAGGAAGATTGGCCATTGGGGTCCAGATACCACTCACATTGTTGGATTTCCTATTCACCTTAAGTAAGGAGAGAGGCAGCGAGTTTATCTTCCTTTCAAGATTTTCTTTTTATTTACATAAATGTGATGTTTTCACTATAAAAATGGCCAGCCCCCTTGTATTTAGCAGAGCACACACTGCAGGCGAGACACAAAAAGCACCGCTGAATGGCTGTCGGTGAGCATCCTATCACCAGGGCTCACCTACCTCATCGCTCTGCTTGAAGCAGCCCTCTAATTGCTTTCAGCTGCTACTAATGAGCTTTGGATGTGGAAAGAAACACCTTTAAGTAAGCGTAGTGAAAACCACTTTGCTCACCTTTTCAGGTCAGTGGCGGGGGTATATTCCCAGGGTTATTGTCAGTAAGTCATGGTGACATTTTTTTCCTGTGGATACAGCTACTCATGTTGAGCTTTCATCCAACTGATCATCTTCACTCCACATTCTGACTCATGTGTTTTTTCTCTATTCATGGAAGAGAAACCCTTAATTCAGTCTGTTTAATTTCACACAACTTGGAAAAATCCAGAGAAGTTTTAGCAGAAACACTAATTTTTCTCTCTAGTCAGCAGCATCTTGAGCACACATGTTCAGAATGATTGTGAAGATTTTTACAGACTTGGAAAATCATATAAAGAACTGTGAACAATAGTGTGTGCTCTACTGCAAGAACTCCCTTCTGTTCCATTCCTCAGGTATTCACCAAGCCCTTACCATATGCTTTCATCACATCACAGGGCTGCTAAAAAATTTTCAGTGGTGCTCCATTACTTACAGAATAAAATTCAAACTACTTATCCTTGTATCCTAGGCCTGGCTAGGGTGATTCTATTCCCCATCTCCCTCCAGTTCCTACCAACAAACGCACACACACACACACATACACATACACACACAAAGACCCTCTAGGCATGAGTCTCCAAATCATGAGTCTCCAAATGTAAGTACCATTCCATCTTTTGAACCTATGCTTATGCTCTGGATACTGCCTAGAGTCCTCCCTCCAGCCCTTTATATATGGTTCCCCATCATTACTCACAGATAACTATTACAAGAAAACTATGGTATGCTAATAAATATTTACAACGACATCTCCAGAAAAACAAACAAACAGATTTGGGGCATTCACAGATTTCCATGGAGTGAATACTCCCATTATGGCCGATTGCAATCTACCAATGTGGCGTCACTGAACGGAGAGCTGGGAAGAGATGAGCCGTGGCCCACCATTATGAAATATTTCTATGATTAGATGCAATAAAATCAAACAATCTCAAGAACATAATAGTAAATGAGTATGAAGTAATTAAGAAATGAGTTGATTATTCATTACCTTTATTGTTCACATAGTTTAATCGTAACTTTATTTAATTTAATTTCTAATAATGGCCATATTTAACAACTGAAAACTTGACAGCTGTCTCTTGTGAGTTGGTTTAAGCCAGCACCAGCACACCACTGTGTGGACCCTGCCTTTACTTCCCCAACCCACAGAAATCTCCCTCTGTATGCATCTCCATCTATGTAATTATTTTGACAATACATTGAAGCCAATGTTTATTGAATACCTACTATGCAACAGAAATTCTAGCTCAGGGATTCAGGCTAAAAGCACATAGGGAAATAAAAACACAATTTGAGATGTAATCATGATCACCAGGAGAAGAGTGACTTGGTGGGGGCGAGTGGTGCCATTTATAATGGCTGACCACAAATGGGGCGGTAAGGCAGGGGCTAGGGGCTTGGTTTTGGATATGTTAGGCTTCAGATGCCTGTTAGGTATCTAAGGGGGAGAAGCAATCAGACAATTTTTATATGGATTCTAGAGCTGAGAGTGGAGCCAAGGCTGAGGGCATAGATATGGGTGTCATCCCCATAAATGGCATTTAAAGTCACAGAAAAGGAAGGAATCATTCCCAGAAAGAATAAAGATGAAGAAGTTAAAAAAAAAAAAAAGGGACAGAAACCTGAGGAATTCCAGCATTTAGAAATCAGGTGTTACAGACTAAACTGTGTACCTGCCAGTATTCATATATTGGAGTCTTAACCCCTAGTACCTCAGACTGTGACTATATTTGAAGACAGAGTCTTTAAAGAGGTATTTAAATTAAAATGTGGTCCTATGGGTGGGCTCCACCCAATGGACATGTGTCCTTAAAGGAAGAGGAGGTAAGGACACAGGCGAGTACAGAGGAAAGGCCATGTGAAGATACAGGGAGAAGAGAACCATCTACAAACCAAGGAAATCACCAACCCTGCTGAAATCTTGATCTCAGACTTCTTTGCTCCAGGATTTTGAGAGAGTAACTTCCTGTCGTTGATGCCACCTAGTCTCTGGTACTTCACTATAGCATCCCTAGCAAACTAACACACCAGGCAAAGATAGCAGCTGTGTTCTGCTTTCCACAAACTGTTCACACGTTTATCTTCTTTGTATAAACAGTATAAATCCTTTTGTCCAGAAGGACATGTTCAATCTCAAAATAATGAGAAACTGAGAAACCTTTCTTCATTGTTTCTACATAATCCTACTTGGTGATATTGTCATTGCCTGGTAAGAAATAAGTATATTGCAAACTACACGCTCTTGGAAGACGGGAACTATGTATCCCCCCAGTGTCTGCCACGCAGCTGGGCTTCTCCTGCTTACCCTTGCAGGGGTTTACCTGGGCCCCATGGCAGCAGCAGCGAGACTAGACCCTTTCATGCAGAGCAGAAAAGGAGCTGAGAGCACCAGCATCTTTGTTCCATGTACGGCAGCTCCCAGGCATTCATCACCCTCGGGGCAGTGTGCAGTGCTATAGGAACTCTGGAATGCCTTATATTTGTCTCGCATCTCACGCTTCACATCAACAGCCTGTGAGCTAGGCCGAGCTAGCACTATCACAACCATTCTACAGCAGAGAGAGCAAGCCCAGAGAGTGGCAGAGAGAGAGCCAGATCTGGGGCAGAGCCAAGGAAGGAACTCAGATTTTCTGTCTCCCTGTCTGTTTGGGTTCCTGGGGAGTTTTAATTACAAAGGCTGATTCCTCAAGGGAATCTCAGGATCCACCGAAGTATAAAATTAAAAGTACCACCAGGAGTGTAAGGCAAAGACTTCCCCAGAGACCAAATAGCATTAAATCTAGGAAGAAAGAAACAGTCTCTGTACTGACGTCGAAAGTAAACAAGTTTGTGTTATGCATTATTCAGAAAAGACATTTCTTAATATGATACAGAGTGTCATTTCACTTTACTCGGCTGAGAATTTATCATTTTAATAATAGACTCTGAAGTTTGAGAGGCAAGAACACTTCCCGCATTTGTAAACAGAACCAAACTTCCTTTGTTTTAAAAATGTGACTGAAATGCAGGCTTTGCGTACCAACAAGGAAATTAAAATAATTTGCCACTACACTGTTTTTCTCCAAGGACAAACCTTATAATACATGTTCTGACGTTCTTCCTATCGCAGTCTCTCCAGACACTTCAAAGACTGAAATGTAGTTACCTAGCATAAAGTTACTTTTTTCAGCTTTATTCTTGCACAGAAGTTAATTCCTGCAGAGCTGGTGAACTTGAATTACCTGCTTGTTCTTAGAATCAAGTCCTCCACGTCTCAGCATTCCATTTCCAAGGCTGTGTAGCCATTCACAGGAAATACTACCCAGCTACCTGAAAGCCACAGCTTAACATTTTTCTGTGCATAAATTTGGCTTGACCAATTTAAAAAAGGATTAGAGTGCATTTACTTTTGTGTTTAGTTTTGGTTTTATTTTTATTTATACTTTTAAAGCCACATTAGGTTTGGTTTTATCTACTTTTATCCAGAAACATTCTAAGAAGAAACACGATTTGTAAATCTTTTCTCTCTTCTAGTTTACTATTTAGTTCTGTCACATGCTATTTTTTCCCTCAATTTTTAACGTTATGGTAAAATACACATAACAATTTGCTATCGTAATCATTTTAAGTGTACAGTTCTGTGATATTAAGTACATTCATATTGTGCAACATCACTATTCATCTATAAATATATACGTATTTTTATATATTTTTAAGTCAGCAAATCACTCTCTCAATCAATGTCACATCTGCAGTCCCCATAATAATCCACCTATGTCACAGGCATGCGAAGGTAAGAAAACAGGGAGTCTGCCTGTCAGAGGGGAGCTGTTTCATGGGGAGAGAGTGGCTGCTTAAAGACTGAGGGCTCCCTGGGGGCCGAAGAGTGTTCTGAGGGAGGGAGGGGACAAGAGTGTGGCAGGCAGGAGTTGTGTTCCAATGGGAAGCTAATGAGATAATAAAGAGGGAAAACTTCAAGAGGTGTGGCCTAAGAGGAGGTAGCAGTACTAGAACAGAGATGAAAGTTATACAATCAAGGAAGTCGTGTGGCAACGTGAAAAGATAGAAAAATGTTGTCCTGTTTTGGGTGACTCATGGAGCTGTCCTTCTACTTACAGAGAGGCGCCCCTCTGAGGGTCCTGACTCCAGGCTCTGTCAAAGCTCCTGTTGTATCCTTTTACTTATGGCCTTGAACAAGCAAACATTTCAATTGCTAATCCCACCAAGTGCTGCCTCAGCTGTCCTTTGGGCAGAGGTCTGGTGTGAACCACCAGGAAGATGGACAGGCCTGGAGAAACCTTCAAAAAATGGCTCAAAGCTATAAACGATTGATGTTCACATGCAATCAAAACATGCTCCATGACACAGCGATTCTTGTCACAGTATCAAGTGCGCTAGAGGGGACTGCCTTAGGGTCTGTGAGGGCCCTAACAGAACTTATCTCGGCCCTTAGGAAGACCTGGAACAGTCCTGGGGAGAGGAATCAGGTAAAATATGAAAAGAATATAATATTGCTGGACACTTCATGGTTCACCCGGCAGGCACAGTCCTATATATGTACAACGACAGCCTGAGGAAGGCTCATATGTTTTGAAATGCAATCTCCTGTCTCAAAATTTGGTCATGAAAAGGGGTATGAAGGGCTGTGCATGGTGTGAGAAAAGAGGATAAGGGGAGTCTGACCTAGTCTGAGGAATCAATGGCCAGGTTAAAATCACTATTTAATTCTAATAATTTGTCTAATTACCCAACTGGCTACTCCTTTAAAAAGTAAAATAAAAAAGGTAAAACTAGTTTTAATACTGTTTCATTTAACCTAATGTATGTTAATTATCATTTTAGCATGTTATCAATACAACATAATTTATACCCTTTTATGTCATGTGAAATCTTCAAAATTCAGTGTTTTACATTACATCTCAATTCAGTCTAGCCTCATTTCAATTACTAAATAGCCACACATGGCTAGTGCTGGATAGTGTAGTTCTGGGCTTGACTGGATTCAGGATAAGCAATTTTGGCAAGAATACTTCATAAACGATATTGCATACTTCACGTAATATCACGTTAGGAGGATGTTATGGTGTCCCATGATTAGTGATGTAAGTTTTAGCACTTGATAAATAAGGGGGTGACCATCAGATTCCTTCATTACAAAGGTATATTTTCACCTTTATGTTAGTTGGAAATCTGTGGGCTGATACTTTGGTGCCATGTAAATGTCCTGTTGCCCATCCAAGTGTTAGCTACTGATTTTAGCTACTATTGCTAATAGCTGCTCAAATCAACTATTGTAGTGGATGCTGGAAACCACTGACTCTCCAATTCCATATTCCTTTTGTATTCACTATATTCTGTAAAGAAGAGTTTTGACTTATCCTGTTCCCCTGTTTTGAGACTCAGTATGGTTTGTGGATTTTTATTTACTTGGTGTTTTATGATTAAACAGTGTTTAATATTCAAGTTATTGCAAATTTTAGCCTCCTCAAGCTCATTTTTAAAAAAGCAAGTGCTAAATTTGTTTTTTACTTCTTTAGATACTTGCCTAAACAATAGCTTTCCAAATGACTTCATAATCTGTTTTAAAGTAAAATATCAGTAGCACTTCAGAAGAGCAATATTCCATATTCTACAATGTGTCTGTATTATGGTGGTTTTTAGGTGTTCATTTCTTATTCTGACATTGGCAGGATTGTCTTTTAGGCATAATGTAAAGATGTATTCCATTTCTTTAATCTAAGTAACAGGATGGTTATTTATTTTTTTAAATAAAACAACCAGTGTTGGTGCAATAATAGACTGCTACCACCAACCATCCACACTCTACAGACATGTATCTCCTGACAGGAGCTCCATCAATGTCGAGATGAAGAAGATTATAATCTGTCAGTCACAAACTGGCTGGTGGTATTTTGTTTATTTTGTGTTTCCCTGTTGGTGAATTTTCACCTCTTCTCCAAACTCATACCTTCTCCATGCTAATAATAGATGAAGAAATTCATTTCTCTTTGTTTTAAAAGAAGAAAAGAAGAAGGCATAAAAACTCTCCCTTTCCTTTTATAAAGTAAGCCAGGCTTTCCCTTAATTAGCATCTGTACTCATTTAACAGCAGGGTCATCATAATTCCCCAGCTTCACTGGACAGGCATGTTTGGAAAGCTGCACATCTTTCCATGCCTCAATGTTTCCTCAGGATAGACAATGGAATCGGTCATGCAGTGGGGCAGTGCTGGAAGTGTCCCTCCCTTGGGCTGGTGCTTGCCTGTGCCAGCTGGCATGACAAAGGAATCAGGGTCAGCAAGAACACACAAGACACACTCCTGTAACCCTGCTCTGACCTCAGGGCTTCTTGCTTATGGTATTGCATCTTATTCAGCAGAAGAGCTCGGTTTTCTCTGTGGCATCAATTCACATTGGCCAATCTAAAAAACAATATAAATGAGACTTCCAGTCAAGATGGTGGCATAGGCAGATATGGCTCACCTCTTTGCATAACCACATCAAAATTACAACTAAAATATAGAACAACCATCACTCAGAAATGTCAGAAATCAGGTTGAATGGAAGTCTGACAGCTGCAGAAAAAAAATAAACCTCATCCATCTGGACTGCTAGGATGGGCACAGACACAGAATGGGCTGGTCCCTCACCCATGTGTGGTGGATAAAAATTTTGGAGGGATATCTCGGGTGCGGAGAATCCCAGCCCCTCACCAGGCACCCCCAGCCCAGGGTTCCAGTGCCAGGAAGATAAGTCCCCACAAATTCTGGCTGCAAAAACCAGCAGCAATTGAGTTGATGTAAGAAATTTCTGGAGCACCACGCAGTTCCTCTTAAAGAACCCACACATGAGCTTCCTCAAACTCATTACCTCTGAGCTCCAGCACCAGGATAGCAGCTTGAGAAGCACCAGTGGTATATAGAAAAAATCTGAAGTGTCTGGCATCAAGGCAAGCAGAGGACATTGTCACTTTACTAAACCCTCCCACAACATAGCCTGCAAGCTGGGGCTATATCTGAGACTCCATCAACCTGGTTAACACTGCCCTGCCCTGAAGTTTCCCTGGATACTCAGCCCCACCCAACTTATCAGTCCACCCAAGCTGCTGCTTTTCTATATGAGTAGCTGGTCTTGGCTTATGCTTCACAACTACCTAAATCCTCTCAAACAAGCAACAGTCAGCTTCAGTCAGCGCCCAGCCCCCCATAACTCTTGCTAAGGGGCCCCAGGCCCAACACTGGCAGCAGGCAGTATAGATTAACAGCTTGGCTTCACCTGGGAAATCTCCAAGCCCAGCAAAAGTAGAAGCCATCTCAGATCACTTTATAGATTGGGTACGGTGATTCTGGGCAAAACACAGGTTGGGGCTGACCTTGGCCTGCACCACCTGAGAAACCCAAGGACGAGTGTACCCAGTGGATAGCTACAGACCACATCAGAGCACCACCACCCTGTCCCTGCACAGCTAATCCTCCATGTAGGGCAGAGGTTGGTGGTCAGGGGTCACAGTCAGTCCTTGCAGCTCACTGGCCTGGGTAAATCCCTCCCATTGAACTGCCAGCAGCAATCAAGGCTCAACTACAAGAGGAGGGAGTACTCAGCCCACATGAAGGGTGCACCTCAGGTACTTAGCTTTGGTGATAGGGGAGGCTGTACCACTGGACCCTATAAGACACCTACTATATTAAGCCATGCTACCAAGACAGGGAGTTATAACAGCTCTACCTAATACATAGAAACAAACAGAGGGAGGCTGCCAAAATGATACTAAGAAATGTGGCCCAAATGAAAGAACAGATCAAAACTCTAGAAAAAGAACTAAAGAAAATAGAGATAAGCAATCTGTCAGATGCAGAGTTCAAAACACTGGTTATAAGGATGCTCAAGGAACTTAGTGAGGACCTCAACAGCACAGAAATATCCAGTCAGAAACAAAGGATACACTAACTGAAATAGAGAACAATCTATAAGGAAACAACAGTAGAGTGGATGAAGCTGAGAATCAAAGGAATGACTTGGAACATAGGAAAGCTAAAAAACAACCAATCAGAACAGCAAGAAGGAAAAAGAATCCTCCCAAAAAGAGGATAGTTTAAGCAGCCTCTGGGACAATTTCAAGCATTTTAACATCTACATCATAGGGGTGCCAGAAGGAGAAGAGAAAGAACAAGAAATTAGAAATCTATTTGAAAAAATAATGAAAGAAAACTTCCCTAATTTGGTGAAGAAAATAGAGATGAAAGTCCAGGAAACACAGAGAGTCTCAAGCAAGATGGATGCAAAGAGGCCCACTCCGAGGCACATTATAATTAAAATGCCAAAGGTTAAAGATAAAGAGAGAATCTTAAAAGCAGACAGAGAAAAGCAGTTAGTTACCTACAAGGGAGTTTCCTTAAGGCTATCAGCTGACTTTTCAAAAGAAACTTTGCAAGCTGGAGGGGAGTGCCAAGAAATATTCATAGTTGTGAAAAGCAGGTACCTAATGCCAAGATTGCTTTACCCAGAAAAGCTATCAGTTAGAATGGAAAGGCAGATAAAGAGCTTCCCAGACAAGAGAAAAGTTAAAGGAGGTCATAATCACCAAACCATTATTATATGAAATATTAAAGGGACTTATTTAAGAAGAGGGAGATCAAAACTATGAACAATAAAATGACAAAAATACATAACTATCAACAATTAAATCTGAAAAACAAAATAAGCAAACAAGAAGAAGAGAGAGAGAATCATGAATACAGAGATCCTTTTAATGGTCGCCATAAGGGAGGGAGGTTTGGGGGAATGGGTGAAGAGGTGATGGGATTAAGAAGTACAAATACGTACATACATGGGAATGTAAGATACAGTACAGGAAATGGAGTATCCAAAGAACCTATATATGACCCATGGACATGAACAATGGTGTAGGGATTGGCTGAGGGAGAGGATGGTTTTGCATGTCGGGGGCAGCAAAAGGGGAAAAGTTGGGACAATTGCAATAGCATAATCAATAAAATATAATTTTAAAAGAAAAAAAGAACTAGACACCATATATGAATTAATTCCACTTTTCATTAGAAGAAAGAAATACATTTTACAAGCCTCTAACAGGTAATAAGGATAAGGTCAGTTCTAAGTAAGGTTCTGGAAAGTGTTGAATGTGAACATATAAGTATGCTTTTAGTACTCTTCTTAAAAAAGACCGTAAATCATTTCCTGTAGAACTAAATAGCAGATAAATTTTTTTTCTGCTGAGTACTCAACATGAATTTTTTCCTTTTTGATAAGAATTACAAAATATACCGCCTCAATTTTTTACTCTAAACTGCTAGGAAACAGCTTCAGGTTCAACCATATCAACTATGAAAAACTCTATAGTCTGCATAATTGGATTCTATTTTCTGCCCAAGGTCAAACTTCCTATTCTGATTTAAAACTCCTTGGTCCTGCTTAATAGTGCATATTTGTGTTTACCATTATATTGTATGTATGTAAGATACCTCAGGTCTTTGGAAAAATAAGGGAAGGGCAACAAAAAGAGAAAGGCAGGGAATATAAGCCTGGAAGAGCAAACAATGACTAGATTTTAGCATGGTTTCCTTAAGTTACAAGTCATGGTGGACAAATCTAATTTCCTTATTTAATAAAGGGTTAGATTAGACCAATAGATAAGGAATTTAAGGGCATAGGTACCTCTTATTTGTACCTTCTGAAATGCCATGATACCTTTCTGGTCACAATGAACATATCTGTGCTGATAGCAAAGCGCCAGGGAGATTTAGGCTGCTAGACTTTAAGCCATGGTGACTCAGAGGAAGCTTCTGGATGGCAGGACTTATGCTTGGGCCCAGGCCCTGGCCTCAGGCTCAATGTCTTCATCAGTGACTTGGATGAAGACCTGAAGAGTGGCCTCATCAAAGTTCTAATGCAGGCCTCTGGTCAAGATGGAGGCATTGGTAGACACACTTCACCTCCTTGCACAACCATAAGAAAGATCACAACTAACCTCAAAACAAAAACACCAGAACTGCCAGAAAATTGAACTGTAAGGAGTCTAAGAACCAAGGATTTAAGAAGCCATATTCATGTAGATGGGGAGGAGGGGTGGAGATGGGAAGCCAGGACAGGGAGGACACAGTATGGCGGCAGTGGTGGCCAGCAGAATGGGCATTTCCACATTCACATGTGATGGATAAAAATTAGGAAGGGTACAAAGGGAGCGAGTGATCCCAGCCCCAGGCCAGATGGTCCAGTCCAGGGTTCCAATACTGGGAAATAAAGCCTCTTAACTTCTGCTGTAAAACCAGTGGAGGCTGGGGCAGTGGAAGAAACTGCCAGTCTCTAAGGAGAGTCCACTTAAAGGGCCAGCACAGCCCTAGAATGTACACAACCTACTCTGGGAACCAACACCAGAGCAGCAGCTAGAGGGGTGCCAGTTGCATATGACAGGTGGGTGGAGTGACTGGAAGTGGGACAAGTGCCAAGCAAGCTTCCAGAAGCCAAACAGTGGCATTGTCCCCTCTCTAAGTTTTCTCCCATTATACAGAGGCACAAGGCAGTGAAGTGGGTTGCCCCACCTGGTGAATGCCGAAGGCTCTGCCCTAGACAACTTAACAGTTGTGCTAAGACAGGGAGTCAAAGTAGCTCTACCTAATACACAGAAACAAACATAGGGAGGCTACCAAATTGAAGAGACAAAGAAATATGGCCCAAATGAAAGAACAGAACAAAACACCAGAAGAAGAACTAAATAAAGCAGGGATAGCCAACCTACCAGGTGTGGAGTTCAAAACACTAATGATAAGGATGTTCAGAGAACTCATTGAGTATGGCTAACGCATAAAGGAAGAAATGAACATTACACTAAGTGAAATAAAAAAAAATCCACAGGAAACCAACAGTGAAGAGAAGAAACAAAGTCATTAACCCACTAAACCACAATACCATTATTGCATTCCAAAATTTTAACATCTATTAAAAATGTAACCCAAATGTTTGCAATTATTCTCCAAATATCATATTAGTTGTCCCCCACACTTCCAGGATTCACTGAAAGTTTAAACATTACCTTTGGTTGTCATGTTCTTTTAGTTTTCTTTAATCTAGAATAATCTTTTTGTCTTTTATTTTCTTCCATGATGTATTAGTTATCTATTGCCATGTAACAAATTAGCAAAGAAAAAAAAATTACCAAAACTTAGTTGCTCAGAAAAACTCTAAATTTTTATTGACTCACAGTTTCTTTGCATGAGGAATTTGAGAAGGGCTTAGTTGTGCAGTTCTGATGTGCAGTCAGAGTTTGCAGTAAACAAGTCACCTGAGGATGCAGTCATCTGAAGGTTTGTTTGAGGCTGGGGGATTATTTCCAAGGTGGCTCACACACACACATGGTTGACAACATGGTTTTGGCTGTTGACAGGAGGTCTCAGTTCCTCACTACAAGGACCTCTCCGTAGATAATTAGACATCTGCCTCCCAACCTGGTGATTAGCTTCCTCCAGACTGACTAATCCAAGAGGGTATGAAGAGAAAACCAGTATCTTTTATGACCTAGCCTTGGAAGCCATAGATAGTAAATTTTGCAATACCATATTATTTACACAGGTCAGCCTATACAATGTTAGAGGTACTGCACAAGGGCATGAGAACCAGGAGTCTAGGACCACTGGGGAATCACCTTGGAAGATAACTATCATGCCTGACATTGACATTTTTGGAAAGGCCAGGCTAGTTGTCTTACAGGATACCACAGGTTCTGGATTTGTCTGATAATTTCCTTCTAACTAGATTCAGATCATGTGTATTTCCCATTGTATTACATCAAGAGGTGCATAATGTCAACTTCTGCTATTGGTCAAGCTAACTTTGTCCAGTTACTTGAGGGAGTATAGCATGTACACTAAGTCTTTGATACACTGTTACTTCCTTGGCTATCTCTCTTGATGAAGCATCAAACATCGCATGTCAGCTTCTGGGCTGATTTCTCCACAAAAAATTTTAACAAGTTTTACTGTGCTTTTATACTACCAATCATGTAGTAGCAATTGGCTGTGTGTGTTTATATTGATATTAATAGATATTCTGAACAGAAAAATTCAGTAGACATGAAGCGAAGGGACACACTAAAGAGTTGTTGGAAACTGTCCTACCTGGTTTCAGGGACTGCAGCCTTGCCAACAGGATAGAGGGCCCCAAGGCTTGAGCTGAGCAAGGAGGCCTTGGGAAAATAAGCCACTGAGGAGACAAAACCTGTCCCCCTGGCACAGACCCTGTCTCCCTCACATCACCCTGCTTGGCCCCAGAGGATGGCTGGTTAGTCAAAGATGGGTAAGATCCCTCAATGCCAGGGGCAACCTAAGACAGATACAGTCGCATAGGGGCCATCAGAGAAGGACATGGGGGACATGGGGAAGGGGCAAAAGACCCTCACCCCTCTGCTTTATCATGGTTGGATACTATCCTCATTCTATCTGAAAGAAGTCTCCTCATCTCTTGGCTGCTCTGCTCCCCCCATATGATTCAGGCTTGAAACAATGCTAGAGGCAAGTACAGCCCTAAACTAGATCAGCTGGTTCCTGGGGGGCAAGTAGGTCTGGAAAAGGAATGCATTAAATTCTATGAAACCTGCTTTGCTAAGAATGCCCTTGAGTTCATGAGAACTGGTGTTTGGGGTCCAAGCATAGGATGAGTTTATTTTCCCAGGTTTTAGGGCCAAATGGGCATCACTCTGTCTACCAGACCCTGACTTGGAAAGACTCTTGTAATCACTTTACTGTTATCCATAAACAATATCGCCTTCCTTTAATCATTACTGTTTAACATTGATTGATGAGCTTTATGCGCATTCTACAGATGCCAACGAGCTATACTCAATAAAAGCCCAAGGAGGAAGGTGCTCTGGACTCTTCTCCTCTGAAAGATTAGCCAGCCTTTCCTCCCCAAGCAGATCTTGCACTGGGCATTTTCATTTCATCCATGACGCTGGGGGACACTACGGGATGGAGCTCCCCCTTCAAGGAGTGAATTCACTGAGAAGAGAAACTGTCTTTTTTTGGCTCTGGCTGGATAGTTCATTTGGTTAGAGAATCACCCTGATACACCAAGGTTGCAGGTTCAGTCTCTGGTCAGGGCACATATAAGAATCAACCAACAAATGCATTAATAAGTCAAACAACAAGTCAATGTCTCTCCCTCCCCTTCTCTCTAAAATCCATCAATAAATTTTTTTTAAAAAAACATCTTTTTTTTCTTTGTATTTTTATTGCTTTTCACAGTGTTAAACAAGTAACAGGCACTTAGTAAATATGTGTTGAACAATTGAAAAAAATGAACATAAAATGAAAGAAACCAGGAATAAAGAGGCACTTTCTAATCTATAAAAATGTAGAAATCAAAATATTAACATTCATCAAAATAAATGAGTAATTCCCTGAAGTCTCGTCCCCTGCTGTTCCCCTCTCAGGGCGGTTTTAGGTGCTTTAGGTCCTTGGGGCTGGCCATCAGATCCCGACAGTCCAAATCTCCGGGATCCGTGGTTCCTTAAAGAACACAACAAATTCTACACCAGCATTCCCCTTTCTCTCCCATGAGGATAAACGGCTTGCATGACATTTTGACCTTTGTTCAACCACTTTGTCAGTCCAAGAAGGAACTAAAGTAGAAGTAATGATATTTTCCTAATGGTGAGAGCCACGATAGATTGAATTGCCTGAGCTACTCTGAGCACACTTCTGTGTTCAGAATTATCCTCTTACAATTCCATTTTCAATTTGTTTTCTCTGTGTCATATTGATTCATGAGACCTTGCTCTGAGTTGTATGAAATCATGGTAGTGTGTCCTCTGGTGAACCAAATAATTAAAACAATGTTTCTCATTTTTTAACTGAGTTTTCTACTATAGAAAAAGGACAGAGAAAAGCCCAAGGCACCATGGAGTAAAATTCCTTTCTTTTCAAGCTTGCCTCAGGGACTGCCCTATTACCCAGCGAAGGCAGGTCACTGGAGAATGACTTGCTTGGGTATTTTCTTTCTTTGATTCACATATATAAATGCAAGAACTGAGAAGCTCAGAGAACAATAGAAGGAAGAAAGGAAAATGAAGGAGAAAGGAAGAAGAAATTACTGAGAAACTGCTGTGGTTGGAAGTGAATGGATGCTGTTCTGTAAGCTACCTCACCTTGTGGGCTGAGGGACACTAATAGCTTGTTCAAGGCAATAAACATCCAGGAAGTGTCAGATGCAATTCTAAAGCTAGGTCTCTGCTGCCAAAGCTAGTACCCTGAACACCGTATCACCACACCAGTATGCCTCTCTTAAGTTGAGATAAAAAGCCCTCCACCTCCAACATTTTGGGTCCACCTCCCACTACACATATTCATATACACCCTAAATTCCAGCCACAGATGATTCTCCAAATAAACTATATATGTAAAAGTTACTGAGCGTATATATCTAAAGGAAATAAAATCAGGATCCATTCTACTTACACAAATAGTTGTCTGTACCTGCTGCTCTACACATTGTGCTTTTTCTTCTTATGTACCTGGAGACTATTTCATCTCAATTATAAAGAGCCTTCTCTTTCTTTTACTGCACCAAGGCTTTGCACTGTAGGACTATGCCGAAGTTTATTCGCCTGGTCCCCTATGTCATACACTTAAGTTGTTTCCAATCTTTTTCTCTGACAAACTATGCTGCAGTGATCAACCTAGTACTTATGCACAAAGATGGGCTTATCTCCGGGACAACTTCCTAAAAGAGGAATTGCTAGATCACATGTAAGTGCATCTGTAATCATGAGAGATCTGATAACTATTCCTATAGGGCTGGTACCAAATAATACTCCAATCAGTAACCCCCGAGAGGGCTTGTTTCCAACACTGCTACCCACACAGCATCACATTCATTTTGAATCACTGACAGTCTGATAGGAAAAATCGGACTATGCATTTCAGGCCCTCATGACTTTGCTTTCACAGTTCCCTCTGCCTCACTCACGCTTCTCCCACTGGTGGGTGATCTTCTATCTGCTCTGCAGTGCCCAACGGCCACCTACAGTTCCCACAAGCATATGAAATGTTCTCACAGCACTTGGTCCTTTCACTGTTATTGCACCTCCCACATGATTTGTTTAGATAGTCTCCCTGACTTTTTTAAAATCCTCACCCAGGGATGTGCTCATTGATTTTAGAGAGAAGAAGGGGTAGGGAGAGAGAGAGAGAGAGACATCTATGTGAGAAACACTGATCAGTCACCTTGCACAGGTGTCCCAATGGGGACCGAACCCTCAACCTAGGTACGTGCCCTGATGGGGTATCGAACCCACAATGTTCTGGTGTACGGGGATGACACTCCAACCAACTGAGCCATCCGACTAGGGCTAACTCCCTGACTATTAATTTCTTTAAGACAGGAATCCTGACTTACTCACGTTGGTATCCCCAACACATAACAGGCCTGGCAGATAAGTGCTCATTTAATGAATTTTTAAAATGCCTTGATTGCATTTCACTTGGTGACAAAATTTCTCCTCTCTGACATACTTGGGTGGCAACTTGCCACACTGAAACACCTTCAGGTCAGGACTCTTCTCTGGTTTGCTGCTAGTATACATCCCTTGCAGAGAGAAGGAAAATGGTGACTAGGAATGGATTGTGGAGTTGATCATCAGAACTGACCCCATGCTTTCTGGGTGTTGCCTGGCTTTGACTTCTGAATGTAAGTGAGCAAAGTTGGAAAAATTATGTCATATGTGCTAGGCTCCAAGGGAGCTCATTTCATCCACAACTTAACTAGAAAAGTGTTATAAGTATAATATTTCAGCCACTGAAAATTTCTCTTCCAGATTTGCATTGCTAAAATAAAGGGTTATATCATTGTCAGACAGGAAAAAACAGACTTCTTTTAAGTGAAAACATGGAGCTAGTTTGTACACTAAAAATGAATTTTAGGGTCATGACAACTCTCGACTACTCTGAAAAATAAACGAATGTGAATTTATTGCCCACTCTGCTCATTTTTTTTCATATATGAGTGTTTCTTCCTCCTACCCACATTTCAGCTGGGTTAAATGAAGAGGAATGATGATATATCATATCTACTTATCTTAATTTGTTTTTCATCATAAGCAATTTATATGAAGACTGGCATTAATTAATTCCAGCTTCATCTATCATGTAATTCAACATTTAATCTAGCCTCATGCATCTGATAAAAAAAGTAGTATTCTCTTCTGAAATCCACAGTGAGTGATAAAGGAGGTCATAAATCTAAGACAGCACTTGTGTCTCTTCCTTTCTCCTGCTACTCCATCAAGTACAAGTAGATATTGACTTCCAGAAAGTTCGGGAAAGAGAACCATCAAGATGGATGGACTTAGACCTAATGTGGAGGTTTGTTTAACCATGACCACACTCATGACCCTCAAAATAAGGAGTCTATTATGAGGAGTATTTATCAGAAATTCTAGAAGCCTTCACTTTGAGTCAGTACTATTTCTAGTATTTCTTCATATTGTGTTGTGGATTCCTGGTTTTCTTCCATAATCTAGACCAAACACATTCTAACTGTCCAGCTTTGGAGAGCCAGCCAGAGGCTAAGGTCTGTAGCACCTTCTCAGTTACCCTGAATAGCACCAACACCTGCCTGTTTTCCCTCTCTGCAGCCTTTTTTTCCAGAGCTCAGAACACTTGACCTTCCCATGGGAGCTTGGCCCTGCCCCATACACTGGCCAGTGGCATGTTATAACTGAAGAGATATCTTACGGCTGTTCTAAAGTTAGGGTCCGTTTTTCCTTCTATGGGTCCGCAGCTGTGCCTTTGTCAGAAGGTTCTCCCTTGCTCTTGCCATCTCACTCTGCTCCGCTCTAAGGGCTGAGGCCCATCCCCTGCATGGAGGCTCTTGGCTAGGTCTTGGATTCCTGCTGCCCCCGACATTCTAGCCCACTTTCCTAGTCAGTCACCTGGGGATAGGATATTCTGTAAATCCCTGGGACCAGGGACACTGGCTGTTTGCTTCAACCTACCACCTCTCACCATTGTCCCCAAAACCTGTTCCAAGGTGTTGGATATACTTTTTCCCAGTCCTATTAACACAACTCTACCCCTCTGTTAGCACTAGAAGACCTGAGTTTATCCAGACCCTTTTCTATCTGTCCCTTTTGCTGTGGACAGCCATCCACAATTTAAGTCATCTTTGTTCAGTGGTATCATGAGAGATGACCAGAGTCCCAGCTATGTGATATACTTAAAAATTGTTTTTTATCTTTAATTGTTATTTCCCAAAATAAGACATGCTGAAAGAGGGAGAGATTATAAACACACATATACCATAATGTACACAATCTATACACAATTGTCTTATATCTGTTGTTTTCCATTTAACCCTATGTGATAGACACATTCCATGTTAGTTTAAAAATCTACCCTATGCTTATGCATACCTACAGGGTATTCCATAATTTATTTGTACCGCTTTCTATTTAACCATGATTCTGTTGAAATATACTTAAACTGGCCCTGGCTGGTGTGGCTCAGTGGACTGAATGCTGGCCTGCAAACCAAAAGGTCACTGGTTCAATTCCCAGTCAGGGCACATGCCTGGGTTGTGAGCGAGAGGCAGCCAATTGATGATTCTCTCACACACTGATGTTTCTCTCCCTCTTTGTTTCCCTCCCTTCTGGCTCTCTAAAAATAAATAAAATCTTCAAAAATTAAAAAATAAAGAAATATTTTTAAACTGAATCCAGTTTTCAGCACTATAAATAATGAGATGATATACATTCTTATACCAAATGGTACAAATATTTCCACAGGTGGAGAAGGGTCAAGACTGAAACAGAACCATTCTCTGAGTTCTATTCCTCTGGGTTCTATTGCCTGCCACCAAAGAAACCATGACTCCCAGTGCCAGAGTCTTATGAAAAGGAAAGGAACTATTTATTCAAAAGTTACACAGGTTCAGAACAATGGTAGAACTCTGTCATTACATCCTACTCCCTTTAGAAACAAAACAAAGCACCCAAAATCACACAGTCCTGCCTCCCCTTGCCAAACCAGGCCACTCAGAGTCACCACCTCTCAGGAAAAGAAATAGAAGTTCACAGCTCAGTATTCCCCCGAGTCTTAGTTGAACATTCCTGGCCTCTCCCAGCAATCTTGCTCAGCTAGGCTGCTCCTCTTAATCCAAAACTGCATGGCTCCTCCTCACAGTGGGCCGATGTGGTTCCTTCAGCATCTTCTCAAACCTCATGTCCAAAACAGCCTTCTCCATTCCCAAGCCACATGGTTAAGAAGGCAATGGCTGTCCTGCACTTGGGTTTAAATCTCGGCATGCATCTTCCTCCATAATCCCATTTCTGACTCCTCCCACAAAGGGTTACACCTGCCAGTACTCTGGTTTCTTCTGCCTTTCTTGGCTGCCATCGCCAGTCCAGGCAAGCGTGGCCCTGTGGTATAGGAACCTCCTCCAAGCCACTTGCGCAGGGTGGTAACTGAGAGACCACCTCCAGCTTCATCCCAGTTAGAGTCACACCCATCTCCCTGGCTCTGGAGCAGACACAGATATTAGCATTACTAAAACACTGGCCAAGTTCTTTAGAACTTGCAAATATGCAAAGTAGTTCTCAATGGCCCTGGTCTGCTGCTGCCCCTTCCCCAAGCCAGGTTAGTGGGGGGACTTCCCTTTTTTGGGAACCTCTAATTCGCTGTTACAATAAGAGAGACTTAATCTTAAGCTACATTATAAATGCCATCCAACCTAATCTCCCTCACTGAAATTTTGAGAGAGGACATCCATCTTTTTGAGGTCTAAACCATGACTGTAGGTCTAACCAGTTTGGAATAATATCTGACCTTGGCATAGGAACAACTGATGAAGCCAGCAGTTCTCTTCAAATAGTCTTGAAGGAGGCTCCCATCAGATGGTTGGAGGTGTGTTCCCCACTTAAGCAGCAGAGGTCTGGAAGCTAATGTGTTTGGAAAAATAGCTCTTCCCCACAGTTCCACCAGGATATAACCCACTGCATTTCCTTGTGAACTGAAAAAGAACACGCACACTTCCTTTTGTCTTAGAAATTTGCACCTTTGTCTTTATCCAAATTTATACTTTATATTTATTTAATATCAAGTTGATCAGTTAATATTTGGGGGAGGGTCAAAGAACCACTCCTAATCTGGTCCTAACATGTGGAATTAAGTTTCCAGTGATTCAGGGCAGGTGCCATTCATCTCCAGATACTGAAATCGGACGCTTCTTCTCTTTACTAATAAAGGCTCGGTCACTTGTCATAGGATAGGGCTGTTATGGTAACAGCATAGAGGAGGGCGGGATGGAGGATGTGTAGAGAGGGTACATTGTGACAGTAAAGTAAAATGTGACAAGGTAAAGAGCTTTGGGCATGCTTGTTTGGACCTCCATAACCTTGCTCCAGTCTTGAGACATCCATAGCCTATTGCCATGATGAGGCCAAGAAGATCTAGGCCTGGTTCCACCTGCCCTGTCGCCGGCACTCAGGCATTCTTGCTGCATCTGTCCCACTGTGTCTCAATCATTTTACTCATATTTGCTGATTTTTCTCTCAAGGTTTCTGTCAACCCCCCAATGCTATCCTGCTTCCTTCACAACTCCGGCAATCCATCAATCATTAGTTATGCCTAAGCTCTAAATAGAAACAGGGTACCTGCGCAAAGTTAGGACTGTGTCTAGATAGTGGCAGGGTGCTGTCACCTGTTTTTCTTTAGCAGCCCATCCAAACCTGAGCTCCAACCACATAGGATCCCCACAACATGCATAAAACACCCAGCACAGTGCCTGGGACATGTTTCTAGTAAGATTTATAGGAGAGAAGTAAATAGATAACTATCTCAAAATACCAAACCAAATGTACAAAAACGAAGAGAGAAAGAAGAAAGCTGCAACTACAGGGAAGGGTAATTCCAGGATACCTAGGCTGATGTGCTTTGCTGCGTGGATTCCCTATGTGTGTAAGAAAACAAAGACACTAAAAAAAAATCATCAAACACTTTGAAAAGAGCTGGAAGAAGCTTATTTTGTAAAGCCAAAAACAATTCTAAATTATAGCAGAGAGATCTTACTTTTAGAACTTGGCTTTAGGGAAAAACCCCAGGGTTTTACATTCCTTTTGACTTGTTCTCCTTAAATGCTTTGGGAATCTTTAAAACCACCTTTAGAATAAGCTTGTTTTGCCCTGGTCACATGCATACAGGTGGCACTGCAAACAGCAATTACATAATTCCATGCACAGCTCTAACATGAGATAAAGGAAAGTAACACCAAGAGTGAATGAGTGAGTGAGTGTGTATGTACAGGGGTGCTGTTCAGAGAAAGGAGTGTTCTCAGAGTGAGGACAACATGCATGACCGCACATGATCATGGCCTCTGAGAGCAGGGTCAGGGTTCCTCCAGCAGAGGAGCCATGTGTGGTTGTGGGTCTCAAGTTGTCAGGTTTGACCTGATGCTTATCAGCTCTGCAGAGCTACCCAGAAAGCCTCTTGGTCAAACAAAGCTAAGTTTATTAGGCCAAGTGCGTAAAGGAGAACAGCACATTAACAATCTTAGTATTTATGAAAGGGGAAGACGGGGAGGGTATTTGTAAGGTTTGGAGGTCTAGATTTAAGTAGTTTAAGGTGAGTTCCAGTGGGTAACTAGCTGGGATTGGGTGAGTTTTGTGACATGGTTGTTTAGGATTAGCAAGTCTTAAGAAGTAAACTGTTGTCTAAGAAGAAGTTTGCCCAGGTGAACAAAGTCTATTGTTCTCATAGCAGAGCTGTTCACTGAGATAAACAAACTCTGCCTGAATCAATCAGTTTATAAGGATTTCCTAGAAAACACAGGGAAATGACATATTAGATAAACCCTTATCTTTCTGATCAAAATTTTATCATGAAACAAATGAAGTTTTGTGGACACAGGTGGTCTCAGTTTTCTGGTTCATTGTTAAGGTATGAGACTGCAGGCAGTCCCAATTTTCAGGTTAGTGCAAGAATGAGTTACAAGATAATAGAAGACGGAGCCTGAAGGGTGTGTGGTTGAAAGCCACATTGACCTAACTGCCAGGTAGCAGAATAAATAAGTTGTAAAAACCTATTTGAAATCTGTTAGCGGCAATGTTGCTAGCTTTGGTCACCAGCTTTCTATTCACATTGCTACCACCCCAGGTACAGTTTTCTCTGTATTTTTCCCAGAAGTTTTCTAAATGGCCCCCCACACTCTGGTTTCTCTCCTTTCCATCCCTTCTACATGCTACTCTCAGATTACTCTTGCCAACATGTAACTTGGGCGCTGTTACCGCCCACATCACACAGCTCTTGAACACTAGTAAGTAAGCCTTCTGCTAGATCCTGACGCTTCCCAACCCCTGTAGCCTCCTGCATGTCAATGAACACCTGTCGCGCCTGCATACCTCACCCTGAGGTCTGCAGACCTGGGAGGACACTGTGGACGGGATGCGAGGGGTGGCCTCCAAGTTAAGAGGAAGGGTGTGACTTACAAAAACACACTCTGTCGACCTCTGTGATAAAGACCCAGATAGAAACCAACGTGTGATGCTTAAGGGTTTTGTTTTTTTTAATTGTGAGAAGGAGACTGGCAGCATTACTTATAGTTTTACGGCTAATTAGCCTTCAATTATTTGTATAGCATATAAGAAATAACACTGCTTACGTATACGAGAAAGCAGGTCAATGAAATGTGCACTGATATTTAAGGTTTAGTGTAATTTAGATTTTGTCGTGTTTTAAAGCAGCTTTCTAAGCTGTGTTCTCAGTGTACTAAAAACAAATAAACAAAACCCTGGTTTTAAGAAAGGGTGTAAACAAGGCACATGAGTTTTCACTCAATCTTGAATACCAGTTTCTCCCTCGTTATAGGTGAAGTTCTAGGGATGGGACAACTACGTTGTGCCAGGCCTGGCGCCAGGCACTTGACTACACACAAACGTTCAATCCTCCCTGTGACCAGAAGACGTGGCTATTATCCCCCACATTTCACAGAAAAGGAGCCTGGGTGCTCGCACAGGTCAGTATTTAATTTCAGATCTGTTTGACCCCCCATATCCTGTGCTCTTGGAGGCTGAATTTGCAAACCAAATTTCAAAGGGATGCAGCAACTCCATCTCAATTCCATAACAACCTGCCCTAATGTCGCATTGCAGCTCCTTCCTCAAGTGACCAGGTTGCTCACCTTGACCAGCCTTTCACTCACACCTCTCCTCCCCAAGCATAGCAATGCTGCTCCGACTAACACTGCGACTGAAACTGTTCCTCTCACTGCTGGCTCCCCCGCCCTGCCCCGTACCTTGGCTAACACTGAGGGGTACTTTCTCTGGGTCATTTGAGCACTCTACAGACTCTATTACATTGTCTTCTGAGACAGGTGGGGTAGGGTGGGGTGGGCAGGGTAAGGCATTTAGAAAATTATTTCAGTTTAAACCATTGATGGGTTGAATTCTTCCATTTTTTTTCTCGTAAGCATTTGACTTCACAGAGCCAGAGACTAATGTAACTTTCTGGTTCTGACAGCTTTGTCATCTTAAAGTTTTCTTGCAGCTTTCCTTTGTATCAGTATATCTTCCTTAAACCTGGGAAAACCACAGGTCCCACTGTACACAGAAAGGTCTAATTTGCACCTATTGTATTTACATGATCATTAACAGTTTCTTCTTTCATTTGCAAAGTATTTGGTCATCCTACTTAAATCTGCCATTGCAGCTGAAAGGAAACAGCAAATGTTTTGCAAGGCTGTAGGGCTCCCTGTAGGCTGTAACTCTACACTTCTCTCAGAAAGCTTTACCTGGTGGGCATCTTTGCAGAAGTCACGTAGGTCCCACCTGCTTTCTTCTCCTGGGACAGGGAGCTTTGTTCTATGAGTGATGCTGGGTGCGTATGCACAGGGCCTATCTCCATGCTTACCCAGTGGTTATGCCATTTCAGGATAGACTTCATCTTTCTCTTCACAGGATGAAGAAGAGAATGATGTGATTTGCAATTTTTCTAAGAAAAACAAAGAAATATGAGGGCATAGAATTTTCATGCCTCACATCAAGATGAATTTCCCTGCCTAAGGAAAGCCTTCTTTAGAATGCTTCCATCATCCACAACAGTGCACAGGCTCAGCCTGAGGAGTGATGGTGTTAAAAGAACTGATTTGGAAACTGCAACTTGGTCAAACATTAATAAGTTTCTATTTTTTAACTTCCATGTGCAATTAGAAAAATGTTATGCTACTATGGCAATTAGAGAGCAACTATTCCTGATTAGAGGCTTCCTGGAAAGCAAAAGCCCCCTCAGAGACAGTCTAATTGAATGAGGAAGCAAAGTTGAGGATATCTAGAAGGAAAAAATAACTCTTGCTTGGAGGCAGTCTAAATTTATGCCAGTGTCGTTGTGCCTGTCAAACGAATAGATGCATTATGCAACACTTACACAAGGGGGCTTTCTATGATACGGACACTATTTTCAGCAGTCACACACTACCTCACAGTAGATGGCAGAAACCATGTGTGACTCTTGCCTGCACTCTCCTCTGCCTGCCAAAGCCCATGCACAGTGCTGAAACAGGGGTGGCAGTCCATGAGAGTCCGTGTGGCAGCTGACCTGACATGTGGCAAATCAGTGCCACTATCCCTCTGTCAGCGCTGGCCTGTCATTTGGCTGTGCTCACTGGCCACGTGATGCAAGTCAGTGGCAGACTGCTTCATTTAACCAGGCCCTTTGTTGACCTAGCTTCAGGTAATCATCACCCATCATGCACATTTTGACCTGGTCCAAGAGTATGTCCAGTGGCTTGTTGATTTCCAGCTTACACCCTCCTACCAGAAAAGAAACTGCACTGATGCTCTGGGAGAGCACTTCAGATCTGATTATAATTTGTCAGCTTGAGATTTTTCAAAAAGTGCACATTCTAGAGGGGATGGAGACCTGTTTGCATGGCCAACAAATGGACCAATAAGGATATGGAGAACTTCTGGGCATGGTTTTAGCTTGTGGTCTTTAGGGAAGCAAGGGAGGCTCTGGGTCTCACTGGAGAGGAGGGCTCTAAGCAGGAGTGCTCTCAGCCCTCATGATTGGAACCCTGTTAATAAAAACCTGTTTCCTTCAACACTAATAGTTGGGTCATATGTCAAGGTACTAGGTGGCAGAGGCCCTGTTCGCTCAGTAACATTATGGGTCTCTCAGGCCGAAGTCTGAACTGGGAGGCCTCCCTGGGCAGGACTCTCCACACCCAGCAACTGGGTGTGCAAATGCTGGCAACCAGAACTGGAACATCTACCTTCCTAACAGTTTGGTCCAGGACCAACAGGGGCTGAATCAGATTCCTAAGTACTTCCTCAGATTTCCACAATGGGAAACTTCATGGAACCCAGGGCATTTGCTGATATTCAATAAGCTCCAAGGGTAATAAGGTGACTGAGCATAGCACCTGGCTTGATTCCTTACATTACAAGGGAAGGGAGAGCATCAGCGTAGGGCTGAGAATCAGCATCTGGGCACTTCCTTCCAGAAAGCAGCCACTGCCTCAGGTAACTTCTCTCTCTCTTTGGAGCTCCCTGGCATCATCTACATTTGGGGTACTTACTCTTCATCGCCTCGTTGCTGCCACACATTCTCAGGTGTGTGTAGAGGGTAGCCAAAGCAGGTGCTGCTATCAGACAGACATGGGCTCCACATCTAGTTTTGAATTCAACAGCCCTGTGAACTAGGATATCATTTCACATTGAATTTCAGTTTCTTACTAAAAATAGGGATAATGTACCTTCTCAAAGAATTCTATAAGGATTAAATGAAATAATGCTTACCAAGCATTTACCCTAGTACCTGATACCAAGCCCACATCTGATAAATGTTAGCTGATATTATTTGTTAACACGCTATGGCCTCCCAGAAGGCAGACAACATGCTTTTTGTTACTCCTGCTGGACCTAGCATTCTATTAATATTTGTGGATTTGAAGAATACAGATAAGTCCATTGGTGCTAAATGAAGATCTGAAATGTCTACAGATAGGAAGCCCAAAATAAATTAGCCATAAGAAAGATATTTGGTTGGAACCACCCTTCTCCACTTCCACACATGTCTTCCCCTTTCTCTTTTCTTGCATCCGTGTATGTGTGTGTGTGAGTGCGTGCGTGCGTGTGTGCGCACGTGTGTGTGTGTGATTTATTTTCTCCTTCCAGTTTATCTTAGATTTTATGTAGTTAGAATAAGAATAATAACTAATGATTACTAAGTGCTAGCCATGTGTCAGGCATTGTCCTCAGCTTTGCATCTGAATTATGCCAACAAATCCTAGGAGGCATTGGTGTTATCCCTCATTTTAAGGTGAGTAACTGAGAAATACAGAGGTTTGGGGATTTGCCCCAAGTCACATAACTTTAACTTGATGGAAGGAAGAAAGGAAGCCTGGCAGACTTTGTGATCCAAGTACCTCAATTGTGTGTGTAGTGTACTTGTGGTATGTGTACATGTACAGTGTGATGTGTTCATATATACAGATCACATATCGTGTGATGTGGTGGCATGTGTAGTATACATATGATGGTATGTGTGTGGGGGGGTGCATGTATGTATGTGTAGGGAAGGTCAGTGGGGAGAGTGTATATGGCTTGCCAAGACAATCTCATACTCCCTGCAGAAGCTCTGGTTCAGGAGCCCATAGACAGATGGCATGAAGACAGCTGTTGAAGTAACCCAGGAGGTAGCTCATGACGAAGAGCCCTTCTGGTACTTGAAGAGCCATTTATTCCATGTTGATGGCCGCAGCATGGCCAATGCTGTTCAGTGGGGCCCAGTAGATGGCAAAAATCATAAACATCACAAATGTGGTTAGAAAGCTCCGGATGTCACTGGGCCTCAAGCGCAGCCTGCTCTCCAACTTGGCTTTCCTACGGGCCTGGAGCAACAGCACCTAGAGGTGCAGGGGGCTGGGGCTGATGCGGAGGGTAAGCTGTCTACACTCTCCTCCACTGACCTTCCCTACACATACATACATGCACACCCCCCACACACACAATCATATATACATTGTATATGCCACCATTTCACACTCTGTGTGACCTGTGTATATGTATACATCACAATGTACATGTACACACAACCCAAGTGTGCTATACACACACACTCTTTTCTGGGAACTGAACACAGCCACGTTGCCATGTGGGCAGACATGTGGCAGGGTTGCTCAGAGTCCTGTCCTGTGGAATGGGGGTAGGGGCTGTTGGTACTCCCCTGTCTCAGCCTCTGCAGGACTCCCCGCTTTGCCTGCATATTCACCAGCTTCCGAAATGGCCACGCTCCTTTGAATAGAACATTCTCCAGCATCACCACACTCCAGAAAAAGCCTCAGACAACCACACAACCATTAATCAATATGCTTTAGCCATGTTCTGGACCAGCATCCTAGAGAGGAGATAGGACTTAATTCAAAGTACCTGCATTCTAAAACCAATACTCATGAACAAAGCACCAAAAACCTGGAAGACTGGGCAACATGAAGTTCAAGGCATGAGCAGCTCCATTACTAATGTCATTTGTTTTATTCACAAGGTGCGGTACTTTCTGAGCCCCTACTGTGTGCCCAAAAGATAACTTCCTACCAGTAGGGGCACTCAGGGACACAGTGGGTGCTGGACCCAGTGCTTCAAGTCTGCTGGCTGCTTGCCACATGGTGAAGCGCCAGCTACCAGCCTTAGAGTGGCTGACACAGAGGGCAGATGAAATGGATTCATAGAAGAGACTCTCCAAAGAGGCAAGGACACTGATGCTCCACTGCCATCATGCATCTGTTCCACATGCCAGAGCCTGAAGTGACTAGTCCAGGGGTCCCAGGGTCAGGCAGATGGATAGATTCCATAAGGCACAGTAATCAGAGAGGTCAGGATGTGGTCTGGCTTCAAGGAGGTTCAGATAAAGGGAGGCTCAGAGCCACCCAGCTGCGACTTCCCTGAGTCAGACCGTTAGGTGAGGTAGACTCCAGACTTGCAGTTATGACCCCACAAGGTAGAGAAAGGGCACGTCAGCCCTCCCCTGGCCCAACACACATTTTCATCCCACCTCAAGGAAGCTTCTATGGGACATGCTCCATGTGTCTTCAGAAGCTGGAAGACCCATAGGCAGCCTTCCTCAAGTGTCTATTTTGCCACCAGATGTTTGGGGTCAACCCCACTCAGAACCAACAGAAAAGAAGTCTGTTAGTTCTCGGAGTTCTCAGGACCTAACTACTCCTAGGTCCGGAGCTAGGGTAGGGCTCAAGGGAGACAGGATGTAATCAAATAGAAAGAGATCATTGGAACAATTAGAGAGTTTATAAGGTGGTGAGCTTCCCTGTCTCTGGAGACATTCAAATAGAGGTTGAGGGTAAAGGAGACTCTGGCCTCAGACTGACCTGTTGGATTCCTTCCAGTCAAATATTTTAGGGAATCTATTTATTTAATGGGATAAAGCCCGCTCATGTTCTTCCTGGTTGGTATTGCAAAGCAAGAAGTGCACACCTGAGGAATTGCTTGGGGTATGGAGGGTCTCTGCTTCTCCTTCTAATTCCCAGCTTTGTTGGCTGTCTCCACTGGTAGCTTTCTGTCTGTGACTCCCCTACTCAGACCCCACTTGGTCCCAAAGGGTGAAGGATTTTCTCTCTCAAAGTTCTTGTTTTCAGCTGAATTTTAAATGTCCTTTTGACATTTGGAGGTGGCGCTGGGAGTTGGAGTGACCTGGGATAACCTCAGTTCAGTCACTTTCTGGCCCCATGAACTTGGTCAGGCAAGTTATTGAACTTTTCTCTGTGATGATTCCTTCATGGGTTCCCTCCTTCTCTTTTGAAGGCCTCCTTTTTCCTCTTCACACATATTCACGTGGTTGTTTCTATGAGGAAACTCAGTTCTTTCTAGCAGTGGAATGTTGGTCTCTGCCAGGCCTGCTAAGTGGCAAACAAGCTTTTGGCACTTGCAAGCATGTGGGGAGGAAGTCAAGAGATGCCAGAGCTGGTGGCAGCTTGTCTGGCTGTTTCCCTAGCAAAGCCAGTTAAGCTCTGTCATTTTAGTGTGGCTTATCCCCTGATAATGCCCCAGAGGTTGGCAAAGAGCTGGTAAATAGTAGAAGAATACATTCAGCTCCAAGTGGAAAGTGATTCAATTAATCTCTTCTATTACTCTGGCTGTTCTTGAAAGGCTGAAACTGTCCAGTTCCTGCTGTAGAGTCATACTATCTCCTGGCTTTCTTGACACCATTCAAAATTGGGCAGATATAATTCTCATTTTTGTCTCCCATCTGTAAGAAGCCAGGTCCTATCTGGATGATAGTCAAGGAAAGACCCAGTTCTCGATCCATTTCTTCCCTGGACAAGTGAAAAATCAACCATCATGCACACAGTGCTGCCCATCACCTCATGCACAAGCTTCTAATGAATACTGATATCACAAGTCCTAGTGTACCTTATTTCCATTTTCCTCCATCAGACTGGGCGTATTAGTAGAGACAAACAACAGAGTTTTGGTCACTAAATGTAATTCTCTTCCATGTTCATATGCAAATCACAGCCCTTCACATACCAACAGTCACAATTCCCCCCTCCCTCCTTGCCTCCCCTCTCCTTCTTTCTGGGAAATCTATTCCTTAATGAGAACCTGGTAACCTGGAAAAGAGCCAGCAAGTGTTGAGCTACCTAGTCTTGAAAGACAAAGCTACTTCCAATCCCTTGCCCTCTTCCCTGAGGCTGCCCTGTAATGCCCAGAAGAGTTTGCTGAATTTAAACTGTTCCTCATCATTGAGCTAAAATAGGCAATGTACAAATACACAGCCATTGAGTAATTAACTCAACAAATATTGCTGAGTATCTACTAGGTACTGGTTCTTCTTATACCGGGGCTCAGAGAAGGGGGTGAGCTAGACAAACATGCTATACCCCCTTACAAAGCTCAGGATCCCATAGAGGAGACACTTAACTAAAAACAGGAAGTGAGGATTTTGATAGCAAATTCAGCAGATGGTCTATTATTTCTAACAGGATTAAACCTCCTGTGCCTTGAGGTCTTTTTCTATCTTCCACCTATTCAACCATATTATGCATTTGTTGAGCCCCTACCCTGCTTGGGGAGGGCACAGTGATGGATGAAAGACATGGGCACTGCCACTGAGATGACACAGTGCTGCTGGGGAGCAGACACAGCAACAGGGGCCCATTGGTATAGTGAGAGCTGGGAGAAAAGCCAGCATGAGATGGTGGGAACAGTGGCACGGGGCTGAGGGCAGTGTTGGGGGATGAGGCTGCTTGGGCAAGACAATTCAAGAAGTTGGACAAAATCACTAATACCCCACAAGAAGCTGCCTTCATCCCAGAAACAAGAATTCTCAAACAAGATCTTATAAGGGAGAACGCATAAGAAAGTATAGCAATCTCCAAATGAATGTGAGATATTTTTATTACTTTCCAGGGATATGCATTTGAAATCACTGTGAACAGATCATTTATTACAAACTTGATTTTCTGCCCTGGTTGGTGTGGCTCAGTGGATTGAGTGCTGGATGGCAAACCAAAGGGTCACCAGTTTGATTCCCAGTCTAGGGCATGTGCCTAGGTTGCAAGTAAGGGGCATGCAAAAGGTAACCATACATTGATGTTCTCTCTACCTCTTTCTCTCTCCCTTCGCTTCTCTAAAAATAAATAAAATCTTTTTAAAAAATGGTGACTTCAAAATAAAAAAAATAAAAAACTTGATTTCCTTACAAATACTAAAACAAATTTTTTATATTAATGTAAGCTCCTAATTCAATTCTCAAACTCTTTGAGGGGAGAGACTGTCTTCCTCTAAAATTACATTATTTATGAAAATCCCAGACTTATGGTCAACATGGCAGCATAGGTAAACACGACTCACCTCCTTGCACAATCACATCAAAATTACAACTAAATTATAAAACAACCATCACTTAGAACCATCAGAATTCGAGTTGAATGGAAGTCTGACAAAAACTGAATTAAAGAAAACTCATCCATCCAGACTGGTAGGAGAGGTAAAGAGGCAGAACAGACTGATCCCACACCCATCTGTGGTAGATAAAAATTAGGGAGGGATATCTCAGGATCAAAGAGTCCCAGCTGCACACCATGCTCCCCAGCCCAGGTTTCCCATAACAGGAAGATAAGTCCCCATAATGTCTGGCTGCAAAAACCAGCAGAGACTGAGTTGGTGGAAGAAACTTCTGGAATTTCAAGCAGTTCCTCTTAAAGAACCCCCACATAGACTCACCTAAGCAGACTCACTCCCTCTGAGATCCAGCTACAGGTTAGCAGTTTGAAAGGCACAAGTGGCATACAGGGAGGAAGCGAAGTGTCTGGTGTCAAGGCGAGAACTGGCAGACAGCTTTCTCCCAAACAGAAAGACCATTGCCCCTTTTCTGAATCTTCCTGCCACAGAGCCATGGAGCCGGCAGGCAGGTGCCATATCTAAGACTCCATCAACCTGGCTAATACTATTTGCTCCATCTGGAAGATCCCCTGAGACTCCAACCCACCCAAGTTACAGACCCACCCAAGGTGTTAACAGAGCCTTTTCCATATACATGACTGGTCTTAGCTCATGCTTCACAACTTCCTAAGTACTCTCAAAGAAGCAACAGCCAGCCTCCGTGAGCCCCAGCCCCCATACCTTCTACTAAGTGACGCTGGGCATGGCACTAGAAGCAGCCAACCTAGAGTCACAGCTTGGCTTCACCTGGGAAACACACAAGTAGCAGCCATCTGTGTTTGCTTTATAGCTCAGGCAGGGTGGCCCTGGGCAAAACACAAGTCAGGGCAGACCTTGACCTGCACCAACTGGGAAACACCAAGGCCAGCACCCAGTGTATAGCTACAGACCATGCCGGAGCACCACCATCCAGGCCCAGCACAGATGATCCCTTCACAGAGGGTGGAGGTTGGTGGGCAGTGGTCACAGCCAATCATTGCAGCTGACTGGCCTGGGAAAATCCCTCTCATTGATCTGCCAACAAGAATCAAGGCTCCACTACAAGAGGTGGGTATACTCAGCCCACACAAAGGGCATACTTCGAGTACTCAGCTTGGGTGCTAGTGGAGGCTGTGCCACTGGGACCCTACAAAACACCTACTATATTAGGTCACGCTACCAAGACATGGAGTCATAGCAGCTCTACCTATTATGTAGAAACAAACACAGAGAGGCTGTCAAAATGAGAAGACAAAGAAACATGATTCAAATGAAAGAATAGATCAAAACTCCAGAAAAAGAACTAAACTAAAGGAAGATAAGCAATCTCTAACAGTTCAAAACACTGGTTATAAGAATACTCAAGAACTTAGTGAGGACCTCAATAGCATGAAAAAAAATCCAGGCAGAAATGAAGGATACACTAATTGAAATAAAGGACAATTTACAGGGAAACAAAAGTAAAGTGAATGAAGCTTAGAATCAAATGAATGATTTGGAATATAAAGAAGCAAAAAAACAGTCAATCAGAACAAAGAAGAAAAAAGAATCCAAAAAAAAAACAAAGATAGTGTCAGCAACCTATGTGACAACTTCAAGTGGACTTATATTCACATCATAGGGATGCCAGAAGAAGAAAAAGAGCAAAAAATTAGATATCTATTTGGAAAAATAATGAAAGAAAACTTCCCTAACTTGGTGAAGGAAATAGCCATGCCAGTCCAGGAAGCACAGAGAGTCCCAAACAAGATGGATGCAAAGAGGCCCAATCCAAGACACATCATAATTAAAGTTCCAAAGGTTAAAGATAAAGAGAGAATCTTAAAAGCAGACAGAGAAAAGCAGTTAGTTACCTACAGGGGAGTTTCCTTAAGGCTATCAGCTGACTTCTCAAAAGAAACTTTGCAAGCTGGAGGGGAGTGCCAAGAAATATTCATAGTTGTAAAAAGCAGGTACCTAATGCCAAGATTGCTTTACCCAGAAAAGCTATCATTCAGAATCAGAGGACAGGCAAAGAGCTTCCCAGAGAAGAAAAAACTAAAGGAGTTCATCATCAGCAAGCCCTTATTATATTAAATGTTAAAGGGGCTTATTTAAGAAAAAGAAGATCAAAACTGTGAACAGTAAAGTGGCAAAAATACATATATATCAACAATTGAATCTAAAAAGCAAACTAAGCAAACGAGAACAGAGGCAGAGTCATGGATACAGAGAGCCTTTTGATGGTTGTCAGATGGGAGGAGGGTTTGGGGGAATGGGTGAAGAGGTGAAGGGATTAAGAAGTACAAATAGTTACAGAATAGCAGTTATATAGAATAGCCATGGGGATGTAAAGTACAGTATAGGAAATGGAGTAGACAAAAAACTTAGACACATGACCCATGGTTATAAACAATGGTTGGGGGATTGCTTTAGGGAGTGGAGGGGGGCAAAGGGGAAAATCAGGACAACTATAATAGCATAATCAATAAAATATAATTTTTTTAAGAAAAAGGTACCTGCCAGACTGAACATTCCCATCAGGAACCCTGAAGCACAGTCACCTGTTCCAAAGAAGAGATGGTGTTGCTGAGCATCTGCAAGACAGAGTGAACAGAGTGGATGAAGATCAGTGTGTTCAGCAACCAAGTCCTCCACATTTTCCTGAGTAATTTCATTGTCATTTTTTCAAAAGATTTTATTTGTTTATTTTTTAGAGAGAGGGGAAGGGTGGGAGAAAGAAAGGGAGAGAAATATCAATTGGTTTCACACATGCCCCGATCAGGGACTGAACCTGCAATCCAGGAACGTGTCCTGACTGGGAATCAAACTGGCGAACTTTCACTTTGGAGTATGATGCCCAACGAACTGAGCCACACTGGTCAGGACTCCATTGTCAAATTTTGAATATATTCCCTCTTTACAAATTACCAAAATGTCCTAGAAGTGGCCATGTGTCCACTCACTAACAACACCTTCCTGATAGCCTGTTTAACCGATTTGTAGCATTAAGAATCCATTGTCAAGCCCTAGCCAGTTAGCTCATTTGGTTAGAGTGTTGTCCTGATATGCCAAAGTTGAGGGTTCAATCCCTAGTCAGGGCATATCCAAGAATCAACCAATGAATGCATAAATAAGTGAACAACAAACTGATGTTTCTCTCTCTCTAAAATCAATCGATTAATTAAAAAATAAAAATAACAAAGAATCCATTGTCTGACCATTGTTCCTGGCTGTTGCCTGAGAAGTTAGGGCTGCTGTGTCTATAGACCAGGAATAACTGATGTTGTTGTGCTTTCTCCTTTGTTAATGGAGATTATCTTGACATCACAGTAAGGACACATTTCTCTCAGCTTTCTTCTGTGTGACTGACTATCTAGATAATGCAGGTAATGGCAGCAGGCTCACATTTATGAGCAGCTTAAAGGGGCCAACACCCTAAAGAGTCACTGGGACACAGCCTCAGGCAGCCATGGTGTGGCTGGAGCCTACTGGCCGCACAGAAGTAGTCAGGGAACAAGCACAGCTTCAGGCAGAAGGTGCCAGTCAGCTTTCAAGAACAGGAATGAGCTTTTAGTGCTAAAGGCAATTCAGTTCCATGAGAACTGTGCTAATTTCATGAGCAGTGCTGAATACTGTAATAGGCCTACCCTGCTTCATGAAGCAAAATTAATTTCTTTGGTCCCACTGCTTTCCTGGTATCTTGTCCATTCCTAATTTGTTTCAATATACCTGCATTTTGCATGTACTTACCTGGCGCTGTGGACAGAAATGGAATAAAAATCTCAGCTTTCAATGAGTTTGTGGTCTAGTGAGGAGATAAAAACAAAAACAAAAACAACCCCCCCCAACAATAAAATAGTGAGGCGAGGGCCATATGGGAGAGCACATGGATGCCAGAGGAGGGAGAAAGTAATTGCACTTTCCACAGTATTAATATTAGAAACATCAAAACCCCTTGGGGGACTTAAGGAAGGGGTTTGAAAGAAATATTCACTAGCAGAAAAGAGGCAGACTGCATCCCAAAATGAAGGTAGTACATCAGAGAGCACAGCCAAGCGGGAGTGGCAGCAACCCGCTGTTCTGGAGGTGACCTTGGTCTGTGGATGAGGGCAGTCACTGAAGGCAAGGGTGGCAGTGTCAGTGGGAGCAGCCGCTGGAGGAGGGAGCAGGGGGAGAGCCATCTGGGCACTATGGACACAGTTTGTTCAAGACACCATATGGGTGTATATTAGAGCAAGGGTAAAGACAAGAAAGGGGAAATTTGAGATATGGCCTACAGCAAAAATCACGAGGATTTGGGGAATAAAGGAACAAAGAATAACTCCCAGGGACCAGGGGACTGGGGGATGAAGAGGGGAAGGAGATTCAAAAACTAGCACCAGGTCCCCCTGACCAGGTGGCTCAGTTTGTTGGAGTGTTGTCTTGTACACCAAAAGGTTGTGAGTTCGATTCTCAGTCAGGGCATGTATGCGAGGCAACTGACCAATGTTTCTCTCTCACATCAATGTCCTTCTCTCTCTCTCTCTCTCTTATCTTCCTTGTCCTCTTTCTCTAAAATCAATGGACATAGTTTTGGGTGAGGATTAAAAAAAACAAAACAAAACTTGCACCAGGTAAACCAAGGGAATGAAAGGTCCCAAGAAGAAAGTGGCCCTCAGTGTCATTCATACCCAGGACAGAGGGGCATGTCCAAGGAGGCCAGGCACCAAGGGACCAAGGAGGAACTGAAAAGCAATGAAGTGGTCAATGGATATAAAGTGGTATATTAAGGTACCTGGCCAAGAAGGGAAGGAAGTTAGAAGGAGACATAAAATCAAGAAAAGATTATTTTTCCTTTAAATGCTGGGGACCCCTGTGTGTATGTGCACACCTGTGTGTGAGTGTGTGTGTGTGTGTGTGTGTGTGTGTGTGTGTCCTGGCTAAAAAGAAAGGGGCTATCTCTGAAAAAGCCAACTGAACGCATGCAGCAATAGAAGCAGCCGCAGGGCAATCCCGAGAAAACGGCAGTTACTCTGACCACTTACCCTGCCATCAGGAACATCCCTGTTAGGAATGACAAGGACCTGCCCCACAGAGAAACTGGGTTTGTAATAGTCAAGTAAAGAATACCAACTTCTGCTAAGAAAGGAGCTATGCCCTTCATATGACTGTGTGCCTTGGTTATTGGAAATGTATCCTTATTGTCACTCCTACCTTCTTAATACCAACGAGTTAAGGAATCAGACTTAACTACAGAAAGGTCTGAAGGAAGTGTTTCTTAAAGAAAATCCAAACACTTCAGTAAGGGAAGACCTGATTAATAGTGGGGTGAGTGCTAACTGTTCAAAGTTAAGTTTTAAGCACCTTTTGAAATTTCACTCTGCCAACATCAGTTAAAGTCAATACTATGCTTTTTCATTGCTATCATTAATAAAGCCAAGGGTCAGATAAAAACTGGTAAAATTACATGACTAGGACGGTCACTGGTGTGTCAGAAAACAATGCCATTGAGATACAGTGTTGTTGTTTTTTTTCTGGTGCTGAGATGTAGCAGATTCAACAGGAAGTAGGAAGGATAGAATACAGTATGAGCCAGCAATTTAACATGCACATTACCTGCTCCTACCATGCTCTCAAATCAATAGGTTTCTGTGAACCTGGTCAGCAGTGCAGAAAAGGCCAGCAGCATGGAAGAGACACTTGTCTGCCTCCAGCAAAAGAAAGCAGCACACACTACTCTCAGCCACCTCTCTTAGAGTAGGCAGCCCAACTTACTGAGCAGGGCGCCACAGCCCACCTGGCCTTCTCTAAACACTCGATTAGTCAGAGAGAGAAGTAGCTAGTGCCCAACCCTGGGGGGCACAGCCCTGTGCCCCTCTGTGCAGGGAATGAATGTGTGACTGCTGCAAATAGACGATATGATCGACAATATTAAATATAACTTTCTAATCATAACCTGCCCTTTCCTAATACACGGGCTTTTACTCAAAGGACACAATAATATCTTGAAAATATCCCAGATAATACTAGCCACTACTACTGAAATGACTGAGTTAGAAAGCTTACTTTTTCTTAATAATGTTGTTTTCTATGTTATGGATAGAAGCTCATGGAGGGACATGTTCTTTAGACAAAAATTCTAGTATCACAGGGTCACATGAAATATAAACATATAACCATTTACTAAAAATGATCATTCAAAATGGTCTATCTCCTTAGAAAAGCATGTTTAAGCTATATATTTCATTTCTTGCTGTTATTTTTTCATTTTAATTAATGCCAATATATAAGTTGCCTCTAATATCAACACTGGGAAGTTACAAATTGACAAATAGGTCATTGAATTTCTTTCCAAGCAGAAATGGTCAGCATACTCTAGTGACCCCATAGGACCAGAGTTCAGATATTCCTTTTCTCTGGTTTTGTTCCCTTGCAGGCCTGAGTATGGGAAAATAGAAATGAGCGTGGGCTGAAAGGGAGAAAATATTTTCAGGATTGCAGCACTCTGTTAGCCAAGTCATTGTTTTAATCCTTGGTTAATCCCAGAATGCCCTTTTCTGGGTTGGGGAGGGTGAGGGACACCGTATCTCAAAGCACTCTATCTCAATCCAAGCAGAGCCTGCAGATTTCTGCGTTTGCATTCTCTTGGTTGGAACTGGTCTTCAAAGAACCTGGAGATAAACTCCCAGACCAAACAAACAAACAAACAAACAAACGACAAAAAACAAAAAACACCAGGGTGCTTTCATTCATTCATTCATTGTCTCAGCAAACATTTTCTAGGCATCTACTGCTAAAGCCAGAGTGTTTGAGGGGAGGGAGAAGACTATTTAAAGATTCTGAGATTTCTGTGGCCAGAGGGGGGCTGCATCTGGACCTGCATAAATTGGAACGCCAAGGATGGAGACGTTGTTCAGCTTGGTGGGGGTCCCCACAGCTTTTGCGCCTGGCCAAAAAAAAATGTGGAAGAAAAACTTCCCAATTCATGGAAGCAGTGATGCGCCAAGTGCATCCTCAGCAACTGCAAGAAATGGGATCCGGAGACGCACACGGGAGAAAAAGCAGCAAGTCGCCCTAACTTTTTAGTTCAAGACCTAACTTGAGGACTGGGTTGTAGAGAAACAAACGGGGAACCTGGGACTGAGAAGGGACAGGGCGGCGGATTGCGGGGTCAGGGTCAAGACCAGATGCTAGGGGACGGCCTGAGCCCAGAAGCTGGTGTGGAGCTCACCTGCGTAGTTCCGGAGCTTGCGGTTCCTGAGCACCGAGAGGATGACCAGCAGGTTTCCCAGGACGTCCACCACGGTGGTGACGACGAGCACGGCGGACAGAGCGGGCGCCACCCAAAGAGGCCAGGGAGACCCTGATGGGCAGGCCGTTTGCCCCGGGCCGGCCAGGGTGCAAGGCACGACCACCCGTCTCGCAGCTGCAGGCAAAGGATCCGTTCTCAGGCGTCTCAGATTCTCGTGCGCTGCGCTCCAGCCACCGCGCCGTCCTCTCTTTGTAGCAAGACGAGCAGTGCAGAGGAGTGCAGTCCTGCCGCCCCCTTCCCTGTCCAAACCGCGTGGGCTAGGGAGGATGCCAGAGGGCAGGGAGCTAAAGGAGGGCAATTAAGTAAGCCTGGGCAGGGAGCGGAGAAAAATAGGGGACCAAGAGGAGGAGCTGAGGTTCAGGCATTAACAAAAGGAGTGGGTCCCTGGACAGCTTGCTTAGGAGCAGCTGCAACGGGAGCTGGAGCTGCTCGCTCTGCCACCGAGAGACCAGCACGTGTCTGGTTCAGCCCACATTCAGTTCCCGAGTGCACAGCCACGCCCAAACACCCGGATTTTCCCCCCAGAAAAGCTGTGCTCAGGAAGGGACATGCAGGTTTGCCAACTAGAGAGGGTGCTGGTGGTCCAGACCTGCTGTTGTCAGAAGGGCAAAGGTTGAGGCCCCACAGGGCTGTGCATCTCCAAAGGGAAGTGATCCCCAGGGTGTGGGGACAGATCCCAGGGCAATGCAGGGGAGAAAGTTACACACTAGGCAGCTGCAGGAGAAAGGTGAACCTGTGCTATTTATTGAGCACTTGCTGTTTATCGCGGGAGACATTGGTGATATCTCTTAATAAAGTCAAGACAACGCTTTGATAAATTTATAAACATCTATTTAAACACGATAATTCTCAAATAGATGCATGGTCAATACTGGAGGTTATTATAATGTGGTTTTTGAAGGGGTTAGAACAAAAAAAGAGAAGGTATGATATAGGAAAGAAAAAACTTGGATGCTCTATTTAAAATGTTTGAGCATTTGCTCTGATGGTAACAATAGCTAACCCCTTTTTAGGGCTAACTTTATGCCAAGCATTGTGCTAAACATTTCTTGTAGCACCAGAATCACTTAAATAAAAAAGCGCTGATGATACTAAACGTGGCACGGAGGGAAGCACCCGGAAGTCTCACACACCGCTTTCATCAGAGTGCAAAATGCTACAGCCACTTTTAAGAGCTGTTTGGTAGGTTTTTTACGGAGTTAAACATAAACCATCTTGTGATTAAAAATGGAATGCATATGAAATAAGTGAAACACATTCCCACAACAAATCTGTGCAAGAATACCCGGAGCAGTCTTATTTATAGTAGCCTAACTCTGGAAACAGCCCAAATGTCCATCAACAAATGAGTGGCATATTCCTACAATGGAATACTACTCAGCAATAAAAACTACTGATATTCACAATAACATGGATTAACTGTGAAATATTATATTGAACAAAAGGAGCAAGGTACAAAAGAGTACATGTTGTTCATTTTCATTGATACGAAGTCCAAAAACAGGAAACATGTATCTAAAGTTATAGAAATCAGGACAATGTTTCCCTTTAGGGGTAAGGATTGACTGGAAAAAAATACATCTGGAATGTTATTTGTATGTGTATTTTTTAATATAAATTCTACTTTTAACCCCCACCCCAAACACCAAAACAAAAAGAAAGAATGAGCCCTGGCTGGGTATCTAGAGCATTGTCCCCATATACCAAGGTTGCGAGTTCGCTCCCTGACCAGGGCACGTACAAGAATCAACCAATGAATGCATCAATAAGTGGAACAACAAATAGATGATATCTCTCTCTCTCTCTCTCTCTCTCTCTCTCTCAAATCAATCAATAAAAAAAGTTAAAAAATTTTTTTAAAAACAAGAAACCAGTAGAAAGGGAGAGACTCTGATGATGTGATGATGCAGAAGATGATAATTAAAGGAACAAACTCCAGGAGAGGGAAGCTCATCCAGAGAAGGAATATTATTGTTGAGAGAGAGGCTTTCTCCCCTACAGTAGAAAGGAAGCAGAAGCCAGGTGCCAATTCAAAAGTGCTTCTAGATTGGTGTGAGCAGATGAGGGAGTTCCTTTCTGGCTGCTATACTGCTATATTCTCAGGAAGTTTGAGGCTTCCTCATTAGCCAGGATTCAGGTGGAAGAAAGTGCAAGTTGTATGCAAAGAGAAGAAGGTATGAAATGTCATTTAAGAAAACGGGAACATTTCCTAGGAAAGTGTGACGGGTATGTCAGAAGAGCAAGTGTCCCTGTAGTTTAAGATTAAGGCTTTGAATGAAACCAGCCAGCTACATCAGGTGGTTGTCAACGAGTGACTTGGAGCTGTTCTGGACAGGCACAGAGAAGGCAGAGTGAACTTCAGTGAGGACTGTGGTTTACCAGCCAGGAGTAAAAAACAGAAAGAAGTGCAAGAGTATGATGGGAAGATCAACTTATGTTAAATGAGGGGTGATGAGAAAACAGAAGGGGACTGATAGACCAGGAGAAAGACGTAGGATCAAGGGATTAGAGAGATTGCATTCAAAGAATTTTAATGAGTGAATCTGAAAATACAGATTGTGGCATTTTATAGAGAGTGACTTGTTTGAAACTGAGATTCCTGAGGGGTGCAGATTCTATTGATGCAAGGGCTCTGATGGTGATTGTGGGAGGGGGGGGCTGGAGGAAGGTGAGAGGAAGGTTGTTGGAAAAGAGAATCTCATAGACCTGAGAAGTCAGAGGGCAGATATTGTGGAGATGAGAAAAAAAAACAAAAAACAAAAAAATCTGTGAGTCAAGAGGCAAATCCCCAGTGAAGGAGAAGAAATGCCCAGCTAGTTGGTAGGAAAGTTCCAGGGAAGAGGAGAAGGATACAGCTGGAAGAAGAGACAGCCAAACTTTCCTTGTTACATGCACACATATATCAAACATATAGTGGCAGTTCTTTGGCTTTCAACAGCCTTCATAGCAATAAATGATTTGAATACAGTATACATTACCTTGGTACAGACATACTAACAACACACATTTGATTAATTGAGCATGAAACATAGGGATTTGTTCCGTGTTGCCCTAGAATGTGATCATGAACACCCTGCAATATCCACAACAGTGTATCTCAAGACTCGTGGGCATTAAGAGTCAGGGTACTATCTACCCAAGAAGTCAATGTTGTGTTTTGGCACATCTGGCCAGGCTGTGCCTTAAAAAGGTAGGGAGATCATGCAGCCACTTTGGAAGACAATTTGGTGGTTACTTACAAAACTAAACAAACACACTCTTACCATACAATCCAGTAATTGCCCTCTTTGGTATTGTCAACAAAAGGTTGCTGCCACCAATGTAATACCAACAGAAGTCCCAATCCAGGGTGCAAAGGAAGAAGAAACTTTGTTCAGGTAAACAGAATCCACCCAGCTATCAATAAAACAAAGTAAAATAAATTAGAGAGGGGAGTCACAATGGTGAGGAGGTTGGAGCCATGACACCTGAAGTGATGGAGAACAATGCTCAGGTTTAAGAGAAAGGGTGTTACATTCAAAGGACTGAGAAGACACCTCCAAAAGAGTAAGCTCAGGGCAAAGAGGCTAGAGACTTGGCTAGAGAAGTAGAGAGGAACTGGTCCAGGTAATCCTCAAGGGAACCTTGAAGACCCTGGACTTGATTCCAAGTGCAGTGGAACCTGTTGAAGGGTTTGTAAGGCATCTGTACCCTGCCCCACTTTTGCAGTCTTCCCTTGCAATACAGAGAGGATGTCTATGGTAGAAAGCAATTGCCATGTTAACATATAAGGGTAGAAGAGTGGTGGTTTCTTCCAGTGTTCTAGGCTGATGGACTCATAACCTAAGATGATTCCTTTCATAGTAGATGAAATCAACAGTGGCTGCAGCAGTAAAAGAGAAGTATATGGGAAGAAAAATCAAACTCTGAAGAAGGGATGGGAGAGAGACAAAGGAGAGAGGTTCAAGACTCTTAGCAAGTTTCTTAACAAAACAAATCAACACTTTGAATAGCTACAGAGTGTCCTAGGATTACAAAAATGAGCAAGACTGATGTTTCTCACACCTGCCTTCAAGTTGAAACTCAAATCAAAATACACTCACAGAAGCTCATCTTCCTTCCCTTTCTTTTCCCGTTACCTCCCTCCCTTTTTCCCTCTCGTTACTGTCAGTTTGGTTTTTTTCTTTCAATGTTGCTGGTTATATTTTTCTTGCTTGTTTGTTTTGTTGATTAGGTTCCACTTATAGGTTAAATCATATGGTATTTGTCTTTCACCCACTGGCTTATTTTGCTGAGCATAATGCTCTGGACAAAGTGGGGAAGGATTAAGGGTGGCAGGTGGGGGTGGGTGGGGCTGGGGAAAGTGGGGGCAGGAAAATGGAGACAAGTGTATTTGAACAATAAAAAAAGAAAAAAGAAATAAAAGAAAACTTTTAGAAAAATGAACAATGGTAGAATTAAAAAAAAGGAACTTATACGCATGACCCATGAACAATGTTGGGTGATTGCCTGAGGGAGCGGGGGGTGCTGGGTGGAAGGGGGGAAAGTCAGGACAACTGTAATAGCACAATCAATAAAAAATAATTAAAAAAATGGAGCTCAGCTTCCTACATCCCAACAATAATACCTTTCACTTTGGATAGTGCTTGAAACCTTTTCCAAACCACTTTTACACATGCCATCTGGTGTCTCCTCTCAACAGCTCTGTAAGGCCTGAGAAGCAGGTATAATTGTCTAGTTGGAAAAGAAGGGAGAGATTCTCAGAAGTAAGTAACTTGTCAAGGTTGGTGGCTGATGATTGGCCAAGAGGAGCCTGTTGCCTAGATGTCTAACAACATCCATTTCCTTTTTTGAGTGCACAATGGTTTTTATTCCTGCAGTATTCAATGTACAAAGAATATAATCAAAGTTTTCTTTTGGTAATCAGCTTCCAACATGACTGAAACAACCATTTGCCCTTTTAATAATACTATAAACAGTCATATTAGTGGCCACAGCTCATATTGAGTGTTTAGTATGTGCTAGATATATGGGATATTTGGATTCTCTTATTTAATCCTCACATCTCTATGAGATGGATATGATTACTGTGTACTGTGAAAAAACTGAGACTCAGAGAGGTTAAGAAATCTGCCCAAGGTTGCCCAGCTAGTGGACCTCATGTCTAGGATTGGAACCTAGGCTGAATCCAAAACCTGGTGCAATTGTGCTCATGTGTTGCAGAGTATTAAAATCTCTGGACTCTTCCCCACTTGAAGAGAGAGATAAGGAAGCTCATCAATGCTGGGAAGGTTAAACCCTCTGAGAAAATGGTTCTGTCAGTTTTGAAAAAAATGGTTTTTATAGATTGCATAGAAGATATGCCACTACCTGGTGTCATGAAGCTGCCCTAATCTTTCCCTGAATTGAAGAATAGTCTGCAAAGGAGGGTATTATATTATAAAAGAGTAAAATCAAAACAAAACAACAGAAACCCCACCTTGGGGGCAGCCTTCTTTAAGTTACCCAGCACATGCCATGGCAGAGACCAGCAGGGGGATCCCTGGGCCAAGCCAGGACAGGTCAGGTCAGAGCAGCAAATTACCTCCACTGCTGGTTGCACGATCTTTGCCTTTTCTGATTTTTCTTTCCCTTCAGAGGAAATGTGAGAGTAAGAACTTCAGTCCTGGTTATTTCAGATTTGAATGTCAAGTAACAGCTCAGTGTACAAGCAGAGGGGGCTGACCCTTCCCGGGGAATGCACTGAATATCACATTGTATCTCTATTATCACTTACAGTCCTGAATGGATTATTTCTCCAAAAAAGGTATATAGTTACAATTCTTTAATGTTCGTTTTATTAGAAGATTTTTTTATAGTTTTTAATTTACCAGAAGGGTATACTTTCCTAGCAAAGTAAATTATCAGCTGAAGATCACAAGCAGAAAGATTCAAGTGAAAGGGTTACACCAATGTTGTGATGGTTTTGACTTCTACAGAAGAAAATTTATTTTAAAATCTTAATGCTTGTTTTTAAAACCTGGAGATGAGGCGGCTCAATCATAAAGAAATCAGTCAAAGGAAGAGCTATTAAGGAAGCAAAGCCCTGGGAAGAGCAGTACTGTCCCGGGGCCCATGTGGACTTTATCTCCTGGGGCAGCACATGCTGATATATCGACCTGTAGCCTCAGCCGGATGGAATATGTGAATGCCTGCTGTCTCTCGGGGGCATGTTTATGACTATGGCAGAATACCCACAGCCCTACAGAGACCTTGTTAGCAGACCAGGCCTCTTCCCCAGGGACTGACTGTCAACAGCCCAAAAGGGCCACAGTTGATAATGTTGCACCTTTGCCTCCAAGGCCAGTGAGTGGAAAACTCAACCTGAGGCAGAATTTTAAACACGAATGACTCACTCTAGGTTCCCCCTGAGGTTGCTTAACTAGAGCTATTTTTTCCCAAGCAAAGTTAATTAGCCAGGTCTGGTCTGGCTTATCCCCGAAATTAATATCCACAGCCAAACTGAAGTCTTTACTATAGAGATTTGAGTCTGTTGCTGTGACTGGAGAAGCAGCCCTTAATATTGTCTTTTGCCCCAAAAACCACTGATCCCAGACAAGTCTGATGAGTCACTAAAGAAGATATAGATTAAACATAGAAAGCCAGCTTGTTTGTAAAGGTCTGTCGTTGCCTGCACTATCAGGCAAGAGGCAGAGCTCGGACACCCATCCATCAATTAGTCAATTCCCTTTGTCCTTGGGGAAAGGAAGATTTGATCCAGAAAACGGTTTGTCCTAAGAGGAGACTGAATTTTTCTCCAGTGCCTGGGGACATCATGAGAGTGGATGAGCACTCGGCAGGAATTCCTCAGAATTCACTGCTCAGTGTTTCACCTAGCACATACCTGTCATCCCTGTAGGTCCCTGCCTCCATTTCTGTACACAGGATCCTTCTGGCACCCAAGACCTACCTTCACCACTAGGAGAAAGCGAAATAATGTTGGTTCTCCTGTGGGATCTACATCCACAGACTTCTCATTGTGACCCTCTGCTCCTACACCTCTTCCTTTTGTTTCTGTCCCCATATTCTCTGGCCAGGTCTACAGCCAATAATAATAGTTGTTTCTTGAGCATATTCAGATAATGTGTTACCACTTCCTATATATTACCTAACAAGAAGTCCCTGAAGTAGATAAATTCATTATTCATATATTACAAGCGAGGAAACAGGCACCAAGAAATTAACTAATTTTCTGAAGGCCATAGGGCTAAGGTTGGCAGGCCCATATTTGTCTGATTCCAAAGCCTCTTGACCATGCATGTCTCCCTGGTTAATAATATCTCTGAAGTATATTGTGTGGTAGTTAACCCTAAGCCAGACTACTAGCTGTGTGACCCTGGACAAGTTGTTTAACCTCTCTGTGTTTTGGTTTTTTCATGTGGTAAAATAAGGATAATAATGCTTATGTCACCAACATGTCGTAAGGATCAAATGAAGTGCCTGACTCATACACTAAGTAAATGGTATCTATTACTTACATTTTCAAGGGCTTTCACATTTATGTCTCATTTAATCCTCACATGAAGAACCAGGATTGTTCTCATTTTACACTGAGTTTCCAGGAGACTAAGTTAGCATACCCAGGACTTGACAATGGTAAGGAAGCCAAGACCACAGCCAAACTTCGGACACCTCTGCTCCACCTGCCCTCTCTCACTTTTGAGTGAATGCTGAGACATCTGGCCCTCCTAGGTTCCAAAACATCTCCTCAAGATCCGGCCTTGTGAGCTGGCTGTGTTCTACCTTACACAGACAACTGACTCAGAACTGGCTAGCTCCTGCATTGAATGTCTAGACACACATTCTTCCTTCTTTCTTTCTTTTTTTTCTTCTTTCTTTTCTTTTTCTTTCTTTCTTTCTTTCTTTCTTTCTTTCTTTCTTTCTTTCTTTCTTTCTTTCTTTCTTTCCTTTCTTTCTTTCTCTCATTCTTTCTTTCTTTCTCTTACTTGCTTTCTTTCTTTCTCTTTCTTATTCTTTTCTTTCTCATTCTTTCTCTCACTTCCTTTCTTTCTCACTCTTTTTCTTTCTTTCTTCCTTCCTTTCTTTTCTTTCTTTCTTTCTTTCTTTCTTTCTTTCTTTCTTTCTTTCTTTCTTTCTTTCTTTCTTTTTTCCTTTCTTTCTTTCTTTCTTTCTTTCTTTCTTTCTTTCTTTCTTTCTTTCTCTCTTTCCGTTTCTGAGCTGCACTGTTTATTTTGCTGCTTGAAACCTAAGTGACAGTATGCCACTATAATTATGGGGTTTCATCTAAACCTTTACTACACTGCAGATACAGAAATATATGGACAATTTTTGGAGAACTGATATATTGCAAAATGCAGCAAACATTTTAATTTACACATGAGACAGGCATGTGTTAAAAAAAAGGTATTCATTTCAAGCTATAGCAGGTTATTCATGAGAAAATTTCTGCAGGTAAAACATGTTTAAGTTTAACCAACCATAGTGTGTTAGTGTATTTAAAATCATGGCATCCTGTCCAGGTGGCTCAGTTGGTTAGAGCATCATCCAATACTCCAAGGTTTGGGGTTTGATTCCCAGTCAGGGCACATACAAGAAGCAACCAATGAAGGCATGAATAAGTGGAACAAAAAATTGATGTGTTTCTCTCTCTAAAAAAAAATCAATCAGTAAATAAAAATTTTGAATAAAATAAAATAAAATCATGACAGTTGCCCTGGCCGGGTTGGTTAGAGTGTTATCCTGATAGGCCAAAGTTGCAAGTTTGATCCCCCATCAGGCACATACTGGAATCAACCAATGAATGTATGAGTAAATGGAACTAGATATTTCTCTCTCTCTCTCTCTCTCTCTCTCTCCCCCCCTCTCTGTGTGTCTCTCTCCCCCTCACTCCTTCCCTCCCTTCTTTTTTCTCTAAAAAAAAAAAAAATCAATTAAATAAATAAATAAGTAAATAAAACCATGACAAAAATCTTCTCTCTGGTCATACTGCCCATGCCGAATTACTATGATGTTTTATGTTTAGGGCAAGATGTCAATACAGCATAAATCTCATGGCATTTCAGTTTTCTTCTTGAGATTAAGGCTGTTTTTATTGGAATAAATGCAGCAGCAACACAAACCAGTTGATTAAAAAAAGCACTTCCGCCATAACTTTCATAATTTTCAGGACACATCAACCGACAGTTTTGCCATTCCCAGTTCTAAATATTTTTTATTTATTTATTTTCAGAGAGAGGAGAAGGAAGGGAGAAAGAGAAAGAGAAACATCGATGTGCGAGAAAAACATTAGTTGGTTGCCTCTCACATGCCCCCAACCAGGGACCTGGCCTGCAACCCAGGCACATGCCCCGACTGGGAATAAAACCAGCTACCTTTCAGTTCACAGGATGGTATCCTTTGCCCACTGAGCCACACCAGCCAGGGCTTTTTTTAAAAAAAAAATTTTCATTTATTTATATTCAGAGAGAGGAGAAGAGAAGGAGAGAGCAATTCCCAGTTCTTTTAAGAATCGCATCTCTGCACTGTTGCCTTAAGTATGTCTATAAAAGCTTATTCTCTGTTAAGCCAGTTTACTGACTACAGCCTGGTTGAGAGAATCTAGAGGTTGGTCCATTTATCTAGTACAATGTATTGGGCACCACCCCTCTTTTGATGATACAGTTCAAGGAGTTGGTTACTTGATCAATTCAGCCAGGAATACTGTTGCCCAATATGCACTGTACCAGCAAGCTCTCCACATCAGCTACATCTGTGCTTGTTTCCTTAGAAAGAAAAGGAATATGCATTATTGTGTAAGATTTAACTAATTTTATGAGCTCTTGTGTTCTGATGTTGTGCAAAAGCTCTTCAATGTGTCCCTTTATGAAAGAATCATCCCTGATGTTGCTGTGATTTGTTTTTAGAATCTTTTCAAATTCGATGATGTCATTATTCCATTAGGCACTTACTAACTTCATCATTGTGTTTAGTAATGAATCATTTTTGTACCATGTGGCCTTCTGTAAGTCAAATAGATTTATTCCTGATTTCATTAGCATATTTGCTAAGACCAAATCGTCATGAACTTCCTCATTCATCATAATTTTTGAAGGCTTCAAAAGAAAATCAATGTGTGCTTTTTTAATTTCATGTTCCCTCAGGTGTGTATTACTACCACATTCTCTGATGACTCCCATGATCAGTGGATGAGGGATGGCAGACTTGACATAAAGTGACTGTTCATAGAGTGCCTTAAGATCTTGTTATTTTTCTGTGCCATATACATTTGAGTTTCCAGAGTATAAATTTATAATAACTGTGTACCCTTTTTCAAGTCATCATTTACACCATCAGTCTGGCAGGACTGATATGGAAATGCCTAAAATGATACAGAAAGGCCTACAATGTTTTGGAGCTTTCCATATTTTTCTGGTTCTAAATACAATTTTCCAAGCTTTGTGTTTGTCTTAAACCACAGTCCATCATTCTTAGCATCTTTTAAAGTTTCCAGCGTTGTTTTGTAGAATTCCCACAGTAAACCCATCTGTTTAGTAGTGGATATAAAATCAAGAATAGAATTAATGGATTTTTCAGAATAATTTCTTCTGATTGCACTCTGAAAATAGATCAATGGTTGTTTATATCTGTTCACCATTTCTGGAAATTAGTCAACTTGAAGTTAATCTTAATCATTTGTTTTGGTGATTAAATCCCCATTCTCTCTTTTCACATTCAAGTTCCAAAATCTTCTGGAAACTGCTTAATTCTGCTTTTGGATCATCATCCTTTAACACTTTGGAGTTATAGTAGTGAGTTTCCAAATCCACATTAGGCTCACAGTTACTATCTTCAGAGTGTTCCAGGTTGTAGTGCTCCTCGTCATCACACACGAAATCGTCTTCCACCAGACATCTTGGACAGGAAGTGAGGAGGGGAAGCCCATATTCTGCAGACATAAAAAAGTACAACCAGTTTAGTTACAAAAGCCCAATGCATGCATAAAAATGTTTCTAAAATCCAAACCTTGGAGCCACTGTGTGTGACAGTCTGGTCTGTAAGGGTCTTACCTGCAGTTTTCTGATCGGCTGAGGTTGAGGGAGCGAACTTGCAGCCTTGACCATAATCAAAGCTAAACTACAGTTGATGATGACCCAGGCCTCCTTCTAACATGAAAAGAACATATAGTTTCAGCATGAAGTCTCTGCTCAGCCCACTCCTCCACCCTCCGTGTGTACTAGACACACCCTCACAATTTCCACCCTTTGCCCTCACCTCTCCCCTTCTCAACGAGCCTACTCTTCTGACTATAATAGCCAGTCCTAGGGCCTAGATTCTTCGTGACATTCTTTTATAGTCAAATACTTCATTCTGTTGTCAGACCTTGGGTGTCTCCCATTCTTAGTTGGTAAAATGCAGTCAACAAACCTTTGTCACCTGTAGTTATTACCACTCACTGTGGCACAGTCCAAGGTAACACAGCCAAACTGTCTCCTCTTCGCCTCAAAGAAAACATAGATGTGACTACAAACACATTGAAGAGCACTGTAGATTTCTTTCTTTGATGTCTTGAGTATCCAGGGCAGGAGATTGTGTACATGCTTCATGGCAAAATATTTTAAGATTCCTTTAAACTGCTCCCTCTTTTCCTAAAGTTGCTTGCCCTTCAGCAACTGTCCTGAATCTCTCTCTCTCTCTCAGGTTTTATTTTTTCTTTTGCCTCAGGCTTTCTCTTCCTTTCCAGATTCTCTGTCTTCAGTCCATTCTTGAGAGAGAAGTGTAACCCTCTGCTAACCCCCTTATTCATCATCTTCATTAGCAGAATATCTCAGTGTTTCTTTTCTTGCCCTCTCTCTTTCTTCAGTGGGAGGAAAGAAATTCACCCTTATTAGAAATTAGTAGTAAAGACATGGAAAACCTATGATTGATTTTTTTCTATCCTACAATATTGTTTTATAATGGAAAAGAGAGAACAAGGTTGAACATATGTTAAGTACTAATTATATACCAGAGATATTCTCATTATATGCTCAAGTTAGTATTTATCAGCCATCCAGGAATTTCTTCAGGGAGTGAAATAAGTTTGACCACAAAATTATGGCTCATAAGGCACTTTCTAAATATTTTAATTAGAAGTCAGCAATTGGGTATATATGAATATCTCACCTAGAAATACTGACATCTGGCTTATCTTGAAAAACTGGGGATTTGGTATGTCCAACCTGATGTGAATTGGAGAATTTAACCCAGATCAGCCAATTTAGTCCAGAGATTGATTTGTAATCATTTAAATCACTCATCTTAAGCCCTGTTTCTCAAAGAGTATGAACCAAATTTTGGCATTCACACCAAGGGGAAACAGGGAAGGAATTGACAGAGCAGCAAATGACAATACAGGACATCCATGCCAGATCTTCCAGTATACCTGCTTATACCTTCTCTCGATAAAGACAGTTTGTTAATTGGATAATCAAATGTTACCTAATTTGTATATCTTTGTAAAGGTTTTCATGTAAATAATTTTAAGAATTAAGGAGAGATATTTCATTGTTTTACCATCTACCTGGATTTTTTTTTTTAGAAAATATGATAGTTAAAATTATATAGCTCCTTTCCTAATAACATTGATGCTCCCTGGGTAACACAGAGAATCCTGAGGCTAAGGTGGAGGGACAATGTTAGGGCTGGGGAAATTATTCCCCAAGTATCCTTGGAGGAATATTGATTTCACTCTTGTTTATGCTGACATCTCTCTACAGTCTACTTCACTTTTATTTTAGACCCCATTTGGCTCCCTGCTGGTTTCTAATAAACGTGCACTCTCTCTCTCTTTAGACCAGAATAGTTTGAGGATGGACTGTGCTATCTTTTTCCTTTTTAAGACATATTAGTGCCTGACTTGGTATCGAACATGCAGTAACTTTTTAAAAATGCTCCTTGAATGAGTGAAAATCTTTTTCTGTGGAGTGGAAACTCTCTGGAACACGTCCCATTCCTCTGACCCCTCTCATAGCTCCTTCTTCATGGCCCCCTCGTCAGTGTTAAGAGAGACTGAACAAAGTGGGAGCACTGGAAAGGAGAGGCCAGAACCAGATCTGCCTCCAATTTTTCCCACTTTAATTCCTGCAAATCTGAGTCTAGAAAACTCATAGAAAGAATTTATTTCCACCCTGGTTGGGTGGCTCATTTAGTTGCAGCATCATTCCACACACTAATAGGTTTTGAGTTTGATCCCTGGTCACAGTGCATACAGGAGGCAACCAATTAATGTTTCCCTCACATCAATGTTTCTCTCTCTTTCTCTCCCTTCCTCTTTCTTTCTAAGATTGATTAACATATCCTTGGGTAAGGGTTTTTTTAAAAAGGATGGACTTCCAGTCAAGATGGTAGCAATCTCCTCGCAGAACTACATCAAAATTACAACTAAATTATAAAACAACTATCACTCAGAACCATCAGAAACTGCGTTGAATGGAAGTCCAACAACAAATTAAAGAAAACACATCCATCCAGATTGGTAGGATGAGTGGGGATGCAGAATAGGCTGGTCTCACACCCACACCCACACCCACATGTGGTAGATAAAAACTTGGGAGGGATTCTCAGGAGCAAGGAGTCCCAGCCCCACACCAAGACCACTTGCACAGGGTTCCAGTGACAGGAAGATTAGTCCCCATAACTTCTGGCAGCAAAAACCAGAAAGGACTGAGCTGGTGGAAGAAACTTCTGGAGTCCCAAGCAGTTCCTCTTAAAGGACCTACACATGGACTCACTTACTCAGACTCACTCCCTCTGAGCTCCAGCACTGGGATAGCAGTTTGAAAGGCACCAGTAGCATACAAGGAAGTGAAGGGTCTGGCATCAAGGTAAGCTGGGGGACAGCTTTCTTCCAGACAGAAAGACCATTGTCCCTGTTCTGAAACATCCCCTCAAAGGGCCATAGAGCCTGTAAGCAGGAACAATACCTGAGACTCCATCAACTTGGTTAACACTGTTTGTCACACCCTGGAGATTCCCTGAGACTCCGTCCCACCCACTTTATGGGCCCACCCAAGCTGATGACCTTGATTTTTCCAAATGAATGGCTGATCTTGGCTTATTCTTCACAACTTCCTAAATCCTCTCAAAAAAGCAACAGTACATCAGTGAGCTCCAGCTCCTGTACATCTTGCTGAGTGGCCCCATGAATAACACTAGTAGCAGCGAGCCTAGATTCATAGCTTGGTGTCAGATGGGAATCTCCAAGCCCAGCACAAGTAGCAACCAACTCAGGTTGCTTTATAACACTCAGGGTGGCCCTGGGAAAAACAGGTGGGTGTTGACCTTGGCCTGCACCAACTGGGAAACCCCAGAGCTTACACACCCAGTGGATAGCTACAGACCATGTCAGAGTACCATCATCCTAGCCCTACAGAGTTGATCCTCCACAGAGGGTGGAGGTTGGTGGGCAGTGGTCACAGCCCGTCCTTGCAATTGACTGGCCTGGGTAAATCACTCCCATTGACCTGCCAACAGCAATTAAGGTTCAACTACAAGAGGAGGGTATACTCAGCCCACACAAAGGGTGCATCTTGAGTACCCAACTTGGGTTATAGGGGAGGCTGTACCACTGGACCCTATAGGACACCTAGGACACTAGGTCACACTACCAAGACATGGAATCAAAACAGCTTTACCTAATATATAGAAACAAACACAGGTGGCTGTCAAAATAAGGAGACAAAGAAACATGACCCAAATGATAAAAACAGATCAAAACTCCAGAAACAGAACTAAACAAAGCAGAGATAAGCAATCCAGCAGATGCTGAGCTCAAAGCACTGGTTATAAGGACATTCAAGGAACTTAGTGAGGATCTCAACAGCATGAAAAAGATCCAGTGAGAAATGAAGGATTCAACTAATTGAAATAAAACAATTTACAGGGAAACAGCAGTAGAGTGAATGAAACCGAGAATCAAATCAATGATTTGGAACATAAAGAAGCAAAAACAAGCAATCAGAACAACAAGAGAAAAAAAAAATCCAAAAGCACAAAGAGAGTGTAAGCAGCCTATGCAACAAATTTAAGCGTTCCAACATTCACATCACTGGGGTGCCAGAAGGAGAGTAAGAGCAAGAAATTGAAACTGAAAAAGTATTGAAAGAAAACTTCCTTAATTTAGTGTAGGAAATAGACATGCAGTTCCAGGAGGCAAAAAGAATCCTAAACAAGATGGATGCAAAGAGACCCATGCCAAGACACATCATAATTAAAATGCCAAAGGTTAAAGATAAGGAGAGAATCTTAAAAGCAGCAAGAGAAAGCAGTTAGTTACCTACAGAGATGTTTCCATAAGATTATCAGCTGATTTCTCTAAAGAAACTTTTCAGGCTAGAAGGGATTGGCAAGAAATATTTAAAGTCATGAAAAGCAGGGACCTACAGCCAAAAATTGCTTTACCCAACAAAGCTATCATTTAGAATTGGAGGGCAGATAAAGAGCTTCCCAGACAAGAAAGAATGAAAGGAATTCATTATTACCAAATCATTATTAATGATTATCATAATGATTTTAATAATAATCATTAATAAAAATTAATAATGAAATAAAATAATGAAATTTTTAATGAAATAAAATCATTATTAATGAAAAAATTTCATCAAATCATGAAATTTTAAAGGGACTTATTTAAGAAAAAGAAGAAGAAGATCAAAACTATGAACAATAAAATGGTAATAAATACATGTCTATCAACAATCGAATCTAAAAAATGAAGCAAATAAGAAGAACAGAGACTGAATCATGGATATGGATAGCATTTTGACGGTTGCTAGATGGGCGGAGGTGTGGGGGAACAGGTGAAGAGGTGAGAGGATTAAGTACAAATAGGTAGTTACAGAATAGCCATTGGGATATTTCAACAGGATAGGAAATGGAGCAGCCAAAGAACATATATACATACCCTTGGGCATGAACAATGGGTGGGGGATTGCCTGAGCGAGTGGGGTGTTGGGTAAAGGGGAGTAAAAGGGGGAAATATTGGGGCTACTGTAACAGAATCATCAAAATGTAATTTTTAAAAAAGATTTATTTCCCTCACATTGAAGAGGAAGAACTTATACAAGGCAGTAGCTGTGGCAGGTTTTCCTTAGAGGGCAGGGTTCTTCCCTCAGGGAGGGCAGTGGGGCAGGGGTGAGCGTCACGAAACATTATTGCCTGTGAGTGGGGGCTCACCAGAAGGGTGGCCAGCTGGAAACCAGGGGCCTGCATGCTGCATGCTGCGCACCGTGCAGGACCAACCAGCTATTGTTATGGATACTCTCAAATATCCTCCCACCATACCTCAAAGCAGCCACTGGAACTTTATCCTTAATGCTTTAAAAATGATTTACCATAACCATTCTGAAATCTGCTGCTGGCAGCTGTGATCTTTTTTGGAAGTATATAAAAATTCTGAGCCAACATTTTCAAATATCCAGAGTCTATATCGCTTTTCCTTAAAAATCAGCAGTTCTGGCTCTGGCTGGGTGGCTCAGTTGGTTGGGGTGTCAGCTCACACACCAAAAGGCTGTGGGCTCCATCCCGGTCGGGGCACCTACCCAGGCTGTGTGTTCGATCTCTGTCAGGACACGTGCAGGCAGCGACCGATCGATGTTTCTCTCTCACATCAATGTTTCTCTCCCTTCTTCTCTCCCTAAAAAAAAAAATCAATGAAATATATCTTTGCATGAGCACTTATAAATAAATAAATAAAAATCAGCAGCTCTGACATCCCTGACCTCCATAGCCTTGGCTGCGCAACTGCTGCCCATGAGGAAAGACTGTGCCTCAAGCCCAGCCCAAACTGATTCACTTCTCTATCATGCTTGCCTGGCTACTGCAAGCATCTGAGTTCAGGACTCCGAAACTTCAGTAGCCTTAAGACATTTGGAGCAAATGCCATCAGGTTACCCAGCTCTTTGTGTTATTAAATCCTTTCAATGATAGCATATTATCTGTATATAAAATCCATGTATATAAGGAGAAAAATAAACATCCAGTACTTTTTCCACCAACCCACAACTGCCTGACCCTCACTTCTGCCTATGTCCCAGCACACGTGCCTGTGATTTGGTGCATGCCCTGTGTTCCTGCCTCTGAGCTCTTATTCCCAATGAGTAACTCATACTTGGCAGCTTCCCTCAAAGGAAGAGTCAGAGAGCAAGAAAGAGTGCTCAAGTCAGAGTTACAGCCTTTATGTAACCTAGTCTTGGGGGTGATATCCATCACTTTTGCAATATTGTATTTATTAAAAGGGAAGGGGTTACCCAAGGGCATGGATACCAGCAGACAGGCTCCATCTGCCACACGTATCTTCCATTTGTTCTTCCCTTCCTTTCCCTGTCCTTACTCAGTCCCTCGCTACTTCCACCCAGTACTTACTGTGAGTCTACGGTGGCCCAGGATCTTCACCAAGCCCTGGGAATTGTGGACCTGAGAAAGAAGATGCCTACTAAGAAGGGCTCCTGGTGGCTAACTGGGCTCAAATTTTAAAGAATAGAGCCTAGCAGCCGTTTCTACACCTGGACCTCTCATGCACCAGTAAACTGACCGGTAAGCTGCCTGCCTCCTGCACTGAAGTGTTCCTGCCACCTGAGCCAGCCCTCCTAAATGAGTTCCTGGAATCCTATTTCAACCAATGAGACCGAGATTTTCCCCATCCTGCTGGAGCTGTGCAGCCATATCCCCATCAGCATCTTCACCACCGACTAATCAGAGCAGCTCTGTTCTGACCAGCCAGATCAGCACCTTTTGAACCAAACCGTGAGAATTTGGAGTCCTCATTTGCAGAAGGACAGATCAATCAGGGACCAGAAGCAGGGACTATGGTCTATATAAAACAGCTTCCCTCTTTCGCCTATGACTGAAGACCGTGCTTCCCTGCTGGAGCTGAAACACCAGAGATGTCTCACCGGAGCAGACCAGCGCAGGGTAGGGCAGACCCTTACGGCACAGGGCTGAGCTGCCCAGCAGGAGAGGGGCCTGGCCTCAGGGCCGGCTCACCCCAGGACCTCCTAACAGCCGTGCTATTTCACAACCATGCTGCTTCATAATTGAGCTGTAACACTGTTGAGCTGTTCCACAGCCATGCTATTTCTCCCAGCCCTGGCGTATCACAATTGAGCTGTTTGCACAGAATGGAATTTCCCTCTTTGTGACACCCCAAATTAAGGAGTCCTATTGACGTTGAATTGGTGCCAATGACCACCAGTTGGCAGAATACAAAGTCTGAGAACACTGAGGTTCCCAGCCTAGCGGAAGAGAAAGGTCCGATAAAATCAATTGTTTTCCAAGCTTCAGTCAATGTTTTTCATTAAGTTGATTCCCCTCTAAAATAGAACCTTATCCTAACCCCGTTCTTCACTCTGGCTGCCCATTAGCAGCACAGGAAGGCTATTTCGCCCCGAGGCGAAGGAGATAATGGTTAGCACAGGGCAGCTCTCCCCACTGTCCCACACTTACTTAGCACCCACTTAAGTCCACCCCAAGTGATCACCAGTAGGGAGGTGGCAGCTTTCTGCACTGTAACTCCAAGCCCTGCCTCCTTATTTTTCCCATCCCCCACCCCCCACTTCTAACCCCTTTAATCTTTCATCAACAAAGCAGCAAAACTAACTACCTTGTTTCAGCGAGACACAGCTTTCACTTATGAAAAACAACTTTGCTTTCTTACAGACTGTACAGTATTGTGGGCACTGGTGCCCCCAAGTGGTAGAGAAGGGAAAATACATGCAACGAAGTCAGGCAGGAAAGCAGTCTCTCTCCGGCAACCTAGAGCCACATTATGCAAAACAGTGTCTACAGGGGGCAAAAGCAGCACACAATGATCAATCACCTCTGCCTCTCACCTCATGTTTTGAGCAGTTTCATTCACATCTAAACAATCAGCACTTCCACCAGTACAAAAACAACCAGAAGATACAAATGCCCCTGTTTTTTTCTGCATCTTGTCTCCAGAACTTTGGAGCACGATACAGGAGGAGCTTCTCAAACTTCCCAAGTACCGCTACTGGCCGTAGGGACTAACTAGGTCCCTGCGTGGCTAAGGAGATAGCAAAACAAAATGATTTTGAAGGCTCATGTTTTATTTTAAAAACTCATGTGAATGCTGCATTCTGATGCACTCTTAATATCGTTATGCCTAACATAAAAATGATAGTTTACCCAATCTCTGAAAAGAAGGAGATACCATCTTTCTGCAGAGCTCCCCTGGGCCCAAGGATGAAGGGTGTAGAGAACATGTGGTTACGGGGGCCAGGCTCAGCTGATTGCTATCCCAGCTCTCCTATTTCCTGTTTGTGTGACATTGGCAAATCGACTGACTGCTCTGAAACAGTCATCGTATCTGTAAATGCCATGGGAAGCTCTGAGCTCTGGAGAGAGCCAGAACCACTGAGAATGATAATACTCTTGTGGTACAGTGTTTTACAAGTTACTAAGTATTTTTAGGTGTTATCTTATTTTGATAGAGCACCTTGACGTGGCAGAAAGAGAGCCGACTTTGGAAGCTACAAATCTCGGCTGATGCCCAGCTCTGCCGCAGAGTGGCTTCGTGCTCTTCAGCCAGTGACTTAGCCTTTGAGAGTATCCACAGCCTCATTCATGAAAGAGTTGTGATAACAACGTTGCAGGCTGTGGGATCATTACACAAAACATCTCCATAATAAGGTGGACAGTCTTTCATAAGTGGTAAGTGGGTGATGAACACACCAGCCTGCAGTCACAGTGGCTCAGCTCTTACTAGCTGGGTGGCCTTGGGCAAATCACTTAGCATCTTTGTGCCTCTGTTTCCTCATCTGTTCAAAACAGGATAAAAATGGTACCTCCTCAGAGGGTTCTGAGGATAACCTGAATTAACACAGGACACGCTCACTCTAGTGGCTGACTCATAGATATTAAAAATTACAGGAAGTCTCCCTGTGTGGTCAGCTGGCCAGACCATTGTCCTCTTCAAGTAAGAAAGCAGAGACTCAGAGCAGTTCCCCTCTATCAGCATGAGTCTCTTTCTGAAGTAAAAGATGAAGATGTGAATCAAGATTATGATTTAAGATCCAGTTGTTTTTTCACTGTGACCCAGCAGGGCCTCCTGGGAGTAGAGGCTGCACAGGGCTTCCAGTGGCAGCCTCAGACCCCTGGGGTGGGCCCATAAAGGGCAATGCTCACACAATATTCCCAAAGATAAACAACAACGATTCTCAGGCAACTCACTTCTAGTCCATGAAATAATGCACTCTAGTTTCCTGGAGAAGTCATAGAATAGACAAAAGCCCCATGTCTAATGGATTTCTCTCTAGGACATCATCATTCTGATACCTACACGGTTCCAACAGAGTTATAACATGTAAAAGTGAAAAGAGATCATAAGTTATTTTCTCCAAACAGGTAAGGAAATTGAGTACCATAAAATGTAGACCACTGACCCACACTCATATTTGTTTTGATCTATTCTATTTAGTAACCAGAGACTTTCTCATTTGGGCCCCACCAAACATGCTCCCCAACCTATTGAAGCTACCGCACCCACCCTCTGTCATTCTGTGTCCGACACGTCAAGTCTTCTTTCCCTTCAAGGCTCCAAACCTCCCCCATTTGCTCTGTCCCAACCTATGACCTCCCTTCTACTTATTACACGGAGAACAGAGATGCCATCGGGGGAAACGTGGGTAACTTCCACAGATGCACCTACATTGTACCGACCCCTCCGTCTCCTTGCCTGCCCTTGCAGAAGAGGGTCTTTACTAGTGCAATGTCTGGATGCCACACCACCCTGCCTTCTGAAGGAATTTAAACCGCAGTGATTTTCCTTGCTCTCCCATAAATCTCCCACGTAGCTTCTTCTAATCAGCTTTTGTACATGGCTCTGTCTTTTCCATTAAAAAAAAAAATCAATGTATGATGCCAAGTGGGTACCACTTTGTGAAGTATATGATTCTCTTACCACTATGCTGTTTACCTGAAACTAATACAAAGTAAAATTGAATGCCAACCATAACTGAAAAAATGAAATCTAAAAATGCTTTGAATCAAAAATTTTGCATGTGAAAATTGATTAATTAATTTGAAAGAACAATGAAAACCTTCCTCGATCTCACACCTCCCTCCAGATATCTCCGATATCTTCCTCATCCCCTTTGAAGCCCATTTTCTCCGGGGTCGTCCAAACTCGCGGCGCTCCCTGTGTTCCCCTGGACCTGCCACAGCTCCCGCAGCCGATCTCCCACCCTCATTGCACGGTCAGCACAGCCATCGCCAAGATCACTGATGAATGAGCTCTACGGTCAGTTCACTGGTAAATAAAAGACCAACTATGCTGCAGACACAGCCGGAGGTGCTGGGAACACACTGTAAACAAACAGCAAAGGTCAAGATAAGAATGCAAAAGTTTGGTCTTCATTTAACTTCATCTTCAATAGAAGCTGATCTCTTGCTTATTTTTTAAAATATCTGGTACTGGGTGTCATTTTTTTTAAATGGCTGGTATGTCCTGCTTTCTGTGTAAACTTATTGTCATCCTACCTGACTTCTTAAACTTGTCATTTATTTTTTTCATTCCAGAGATTTTTATGGAAGACCAGATATGTGCCAGACACTCTTCTAAGTGTTGGGAAATAGCAATAAAAAATAGAAAGATAAACATTCCAGCCCTCACAAAGCTCACAGGTTAGTGGAAAAGTGGATGGAGAGTGCCAAGAGTGAGTGGGGGTTACACAGGGTCACTGCATAGGTTCAGAGTCACTGCAGGGAGAAGATGGCATGAACTATGGAGCCAAGCCATGCCACTTGGGAGGGAAAAGTATTCCAGGCAGAGGGAACAGCTGGTACAGATGTCCTGATGCAGAACAAGAAGGTGAGGAGTTGACAACAAGGTCAGCTAGGAAGAGCCGAGCCAGAGAGACTGCAGAGCTGATACGCTCCCCACCCGCTGCAGCTGCCTCCAGGCATTAGGGACTCATCACGCACCAAGGTACGCCCACCTTCCAGACGGGAGGGGTGGGTGGACCAGGAAGTTTGTGTGCTGAACTGTGCAGAGCCTTGCAGTCGAAAAGACTATGGCTTTCCCTCTGAGTGAGCCAGGAGCTGTTGGAGGGTTTTGTGCCAAGGAGAGATGTGATCTGATGCGCGCTCTGACCACGCTGACTGCCTCGCGGGGAATGGCAATGGTGGAGGCTGAGACCAGGGTGCTGGTGGTGGACGGCTGTGAAGTCCTGGAGGCTGACACTGTGAATCTCCCCAGGGCTCAGCCAACCCTGGACTTTCTCCCTAGCGAAAGCCCTGTAATGACATGCCACTTGGGCGACTGCATCCCCTCCACAGCTCCCGTTGCCGTCTACTCACTGACAAGTCCACCCAAGCATCTTCCTTGAGTTCTCTTCTCAGCTTCTCCATCTGATTTCCTCACACTTAACTGATCCTAAGCTGCAGGCAAACAGAACTTTTAAGATGCAGATTTCATCAGACCACACCCCAGCTTAGAGGCCTTAAATACCTTCCCATTGCTTCCAGATAAACTCTTACAAAACAGAATTCACACCCTGAAGCATCTCACCCCTTCCCACGGTTCATCTCCAGCCGTTTCCCATACCCTCTCCATCTCTCTGTGTACTCCAGGCATATTAACCTTCTTTGGTTTCTTCCCACTTCAGGGCCATTGCACATAATGCTTTTTCTTCCTAGAAGACCCTCTCATACCCTCTTTACCTTCCATATCCTCCAGGCCTCAGCCTGTGTAGCTTTCCAAGGATGACCTTCCCCAAACCCAAGATGAGGTCAGGGATCTGTCTTCACATGCTCATACTACCTTGTAATTCCTCTTTCACGGCATTGAAATAGGACTGAATTTTTTTTTTTTTAAGATTTTATTTCTTTTTAGAGAGAGGAGAAGGGAGGGAGAAACAGAGGGAGAGAAACACGGGTTGCCACTCGCGCATCCCCCACTCACTGGGGACCTGGCCTGCAACCCAGGCATATGCCCTGGCTGGGAATCAAACCAGTGACCCTTTGGTTCACAGGCTGGTGCTCAATCCACTGAGCCACACCAGCCAGAGCTGAATGATTTTCTTAAGTAGCTATTTAATGTTTGTTCATATTACACGTTTCATGTTATATCTGTCTTCTCCCTGTTCTAGCTCTAGCATCAAGGCCAGTGCTGGCACAAAGCAGTATGGTCGCAAACAGAGAGGCCAGGCCTGGCTCCCGCTCCTGCCGTCCTCCAGAGGCAACTCTTGCCATGGGGTAAGCAGCCTAGAGGGCCAACAGAAATTTTCTATCCAAGGTTATATGCTCTTTCTAGAGGCCCAGCACCCTCGAGCTATCTACCCCAAAGGCCCCGGATCTACTTCCATGCCTGTGCGGGTCTTACCCAGCTCTCTCCTCCCACAGGTGGATGGTGCCATCAGGCAAGCACCCTAGTCCTGAGAGGTGTTCACAGAGTGGCTGACGACTGTACATACATCTGGGACACACAAGCTAGAGCAGCCACATGCCAGTGTGCAAGGACGCAGGTGCAGAATTGAACTGGGTGGGAAAAGGAGGTACCAGGCCATAGGCAGGGGCCAGGCACAGCAATCCTTGCATTGACTGACACATTTGGGCACAGAACTCTGAGAATGCCAAGAATTCTAAATTTAAACCTGGATTTCCAGTTCACCTCGAGAGTGAATTTGTCAAAGTAAGATAAAGTTTTTTATGTAATGATTTGTTACATTGAGTTTTGTCATTGTTAAATATTTAGACACATGCTATGTGGACCTCTGCAGTCTATCCCAGAGCCTGATAAATAAGTGAATAGATTTTATCCCTGGATCATGTGCATCAGTCCTCTCAATGGCAAGTACATTTTATTTCAGGTAAAGAGCCAGCCATCAAGTGAATAATCTGCCTATGAAGGGCAATGTTTTCTTTCCTCAAGGGAGCTCTTACTTGGATGCTCCCTTTCTACAATTCATTGACAAGTATAAATAACCATAATTGTCAATATCTATTGGGTGCTTATGTTCAGGCACTATTTTAAACCCTTTCCTATGGATTAATTAATTTAATATTCATGATCCTATGTACTGGAATGATCTTCATTTTACAGATGAGCAAATTGAGACTCAGAAAATTTAAATGACTTGCCCAAGATCACACAGCTAGTCAGAAGCAAAGCTAGAGTTACATTCGTAGACAGCTTCTGCTCTGTACATATGCAATGGTGTGTGCAGGAGCCCAAGTCCTCCTGTACCTCCCTCTACTTATCAATCCTTGGGATTGACTAATATTCTCAAGTCTAATTTCTACGTTCAGTCTCCTCTTGTAGACTTATAAGAATGCAGAGATAAGACAAAGAGCATCTCATGGTATAGAAAGTTATTGAATTTTCATTTATTAATCACAACATCAAGGGACCTGGATGGGAAAATAAATCATAAGCTCCTTAAAGATGAATTTTTCACATGCTGTAAACTTTAATTAGCAAGAAAGAATATTGACTTTCTGCAAATGCTCTCCCTTCACCTGGTAGATTTCCACTCTCAGAATGGAAAAGCCCAAATCCCAAAGGGAAAGTGGAAAATCTCCTTCCTCGTCTATGGCCATAGGATCACCAGCAGTGAAGCTCCAAAGGCCCCGAAGGGCAGTTTAAGCCAAGTTAGTGTTAGAGATGTGGGGCTAGGATGGGGGAAGGAGAAGGGAACAAAAACTGGATGTGAACTCAAGGCTATGGAGCTCCCGAGCACTAGGTCCCCAGCTACAGAAGCTGAGGGCAGGAGCTGGAGGGAGGGGTACCATTACCAAGGTTGGGCTCTGTATGAGCTTAATCTATGACCTCCCCTGGGGACATTCAGAAGCCACTGGAGGACTACTGGGTAGTCCCAGGCAGTGTCAAGGTGTCAATGTTAATCAACAATTTAGATAAATGTTTTTGTATAATAAAATGTTTTTATTTCAGTGTTATTTTAGGAACACTGATGTTACTCTGTGCAGCATTATTCATAACTGCAAAAAATGAGAAACACCATCTTAACTCTACTCTATAACTGGTAGTCAATTAAGGTCAATTCTCTTTTCCTCTTCCACTCTTATCCTGATCTTCCATTTAGCGTTGCTACAAGAATGAAATGAGGTAAAATATTGATATGCTCAACACAGTTGCCATTTACTCATAACCATGATCTACTGACATGATGTCATGTAAAAGTGTCTGACACACAGCAAACATCTAACACATTTGCTAAAACGAAACAAATGCTTGGAAAATGGCTAAACTTAAAAAGACAATCCTCTCCTTCCAGACTTCCAGGAATGTGTCCCAAACCAGAGTGGTGGAAATAAAGCAGGCTGAAAACCTGGGATAGTTCCAGCAATTTCAAAACAGATAACAAGATCCAGGGTTCGGCATCAGTTTTCCTAAAATACAGATAGCAGCACAAAGTCTCGGAACACTTTGAGTTCATTGAAAAAATGACCTACGTTCTTGAATGGTCATTGAGAAGTCACAGTCGTCGTGTACCAGCAAGCACTTCAAGTGTCCACTCCTGGTTGTCTCATGACTAAATCTGATCTACCCCTTGGGACAGTCACCTGGCCATTTCCGTCTGCTTGGCCTCTCACCCTGTAGCACAGGTGGTTCTTCCCTTGTTGTCATATGGTTTCCTTCTGTAGGCCACATGGGCCTGGACAAGGGAAGCCTGGAACTAGGTTCTAGCCTTATCCTGACCCTGCTTGACCAAATGGACTTCAGCTAGCCATTGACCTTTGTGAGTTTCTGTATCTTCATCTGCAAAATAATGATGTGGGACAATCTACCCTACCTCTCACTGTGTGGTTGTTAAATTTGAGAACCTGGTGGACTGTTCCCTCTTTCCCCAAACCTTTATTGAACTCTCTCACCCCCTACCCCCCCTACCCCCAGTTACCACTCCCCACACTGGCATTCCCCTAGCTGTGTGCAGGTCTCTCTCTTAAAGCACCTTGGATGCTGTATGTTTGCTGTCATTTCTCCTGCCTCCCTGGATCTCAGTCTCCTTAGTGCCTGGAGAAGGTGGTGCTCAAAGATTTTTGATGAATGAACACTAAAAAACACAATGTTCTAAATCAAGGAAACTTATCCATAAAAGTCCAGATATTTCAAGCTTTACGGGCTTATTGTAACTACTTAACTCTGCTGGTGTAGCCCGCAGACAGCCACTGACGTAGGTAAATGAATGGATGTGGCTGTGTTCCAATTAAAACTTATTTATGGACGCTGAAATTTAAATTTCATCTGATTTTTACATTCATTAACTATTATTCTTCCTTTGATTTTTTTCAACCATTTCAAAGAGTAAAAATCATTCTTTGCATACAGGCCATACTTGAAAACTGGAGTCGCTTGACCAATTCTGTGCTGTTAGTTATTGGAGGGAAGGAGGACTATCGATGTTTCCAAAGTAGACCTTGTGACCTTCATTTCAAGCTCAAGGGATCTTTTAAACCTCCTTTTGTTTAGAGCCCCAGCCCATTTATTATGATTGAAAATATCCAATGTTCCCTCAAAAGCCAAGGTAAAATGCCACTTTTACTACAAAGGCCTGGGAATAGCAAAAGGCATTTGCATTGTACTAGAAAAGCAATATTCCAATGGGATTTGGTGTCTTGGTAGCCTCAGTGAGAAAAAGGACCGTAATGGTGCCCAGCTCATAGAGGTGTTGTGAAGATGAAATGAAGCTGTCCGTGAAAAGTGCTCAAAGCTGTGCCCGAAGGTCAATGTTCTTTTTTTCTTATTTTATCCTTGTTATTGTACAGTTAAGGAAATCATTGATGTGACAACTGCAGTGATAATATTTGCAGTTTCCATGTCAGACCCCTTCTTTGTTCAACTATTGACAGATTCAGTCAGAGCCATGAGTCCTTCACCCTCCCATTCCAGCGCCGGGGGTCTGTGTGGTGTGTGGGACTCACAGCTCCTCCGAGGCACAGCTCACGTGGATCTGATGGTCAGAGACAGGGCACTGTCTTGTGCTCTAATGGTGTGAAAAAATGACAGCAATGACTTCACTATAAAGACTTTGTTCCCATGTGTACAAAATCAATAAAGGTCAAGGAGGTCATTTAAATGTCCCAGATATAGTCATACAACATTTTATTTTTTTTTTAAAAATGGTATGATATAGGTGTATTTAGAAACCTGGGGATTCAAGGTTTCAAAACATCTCTTATGATTGTTAAATGCCAAAGAAAAACAGGAGTGTGATTTGTTTCCTTATGAGAAACATGCCCACCATGGAGACTGCTCTTCTGCTCTCATTTTCTGTTCTCTAAACCAGTATTTTCCAAACTGTATTTCTCAGTACATTAGTTCCACGAGTGGCTAATAGCATGCCTCTAAAAAAGGATTCCCTAAATATGTGTGGTGAATCTAAAATGTGCTTTTTCCCTATAAAACAGGGATCTTGTAGAATTAAACCGTGGATTGCTCTGTTCACACCACTGATGAGGCGGCTGCTTTATCCATGCTAATGAAGACACAGTTCTCCTGAGATTACATTTTTATTGGCTTCTCAGGCACTTAAAATGTACAGATTATTGCTCAGTTGGGGATACTTCTCCAGAACATTAACCTCACCAATTGCTAGTGAATTTTCTTCATTATTTCTTCTTTTTTAGTTCAATTTTTTGAGCATTAGAATGTAGATTTCCTCTATATGTTGATGATAGCTTCAACTCACCTGACTAATCTTAGTTCATGTTCCCTGTTTTCATTCCTTCTGTTTTTGCCAAGTCTTTTGACTTCAGTAATTCACCAAATGTTTTGACTTTGACTTTTTCTACTTTATAACCCTCCCCTCCCCCACCGTTATTCTCTGCATGAAGGCTAATGATGTTTATGAATCTTATTAAAATGTTACCTCATTCATTCAGTCAGTCAGTCAATTATTAAACACCGAGGACCTATTACAAGCTGGGCATTGTTGTAGGATCTGAGTGAAAGGATCAGTGAATAAATGGATTTACTCATCCCTGAGAGTTGGGAAGATCCGTTTAATAATGCATGGCTAGCTACGGTTGTCTTTTACGGAGAAAGTGCTCTATAAATCAGGAACTATTATAATATTTACATGCTGGTCTCAGGAAAAATGATATAGGCAGTTTTCAGTATAATACAAATCTTGGTTATTTGCATTTATATAGCACATTATTGGCACAACAGCTTTGTCCCTTTGAGAAGCTTCATTTAAAATGGTTTTGTTTTAATTATCTCTCACACAGCAACTATAAAATGATTGTAAAACAATTTGTAATTATGTGTGTTATCTGTAAATGCTAAATAACAGTTAAATTTTAAACACTATGCAGTGAAATCTGACATTTCTCAGGATAATATTTTGGTTGTTCACCTGATGTACTGTCAGCTCTTGAGCATTAACATCTGGAATAGGACAGATGTGTGTCTGGGGAGGTAGGGTAGGGAGTGCACTTGCTTTAGGAGCATCCCAGAGGAAGGAAAACTTTGTTTTATTCTCTTACCATCTTACCATCTCTCAGTAGATCAAACGTAATTATTTCCAAAGAAAACCAAGGTATTCATAAAACATGGATGTATTCATGGACTGATAGCTTGCATTCAGATATACAAGGTGCTTTAGATATTAACTAATAAATGGACACAATAGACATCTGAGCACATCCTTCATTTAATGTACTGTGCAAATCACTGTGAATGGCATCATGATCCCTGAGCATCCATCCAACAAAAGAAGCACCTGGTAACATTTACATAATCACTTTTCTTCTCCAGTGCTCTGAGAATAACACCTATTTTTGCCAGCATTGCAGAGTTAAGTTTAAAGCTCTCAGTCTCTACTTGCTTTGAGTAGAGTTGCTCTGTGGATCCCTTATGGAACCTACGATTTCATGTCCAACCCATCATCTCATTCTCCTAAGGACTCTTAGAGGGCCAGGGCAGGGACAGAACTGGACCTGTTCTATAGGTGAAGAGCCTGTGATTCAGAGAGCGTCAAAAGCTCACTCAAATTTATACAGTGGTAAATGAGAAGCAGAACCTGAATTTTAGACGTCTAGAATCAAGGGAGGGAAGGGTGTTCACAAATATGAGATATCTACAATCTGATTTTCTCTACATCACATGCTTCACAATGAAAAAAGTTAGAATTGAAAATATGTACTTTTCCATTGCTACCTTAATGAATGATTGATTGAATAAATGAATGAATAAGTAGGAAGTTCAATGCTGATATCCCCTACTGACTTATCAAACACTTGCTGTCTTTAAAAGGAAGTCCCCTGGGACATTTAATTTTAACTGTGTCCTTAGCAGTCTCTTCTTACACCAACTTTATGACCACTTCATCCTGCCTTCTCCTCCACCCCTGCTGAACCACAGAGGAAAGGAGCCTCTCCTTTGCTTCAGTTCTTCCCCTGAGATACTTCTTTGAGAAGATCCTGGGGCTAGAGGTGGGGCACCTTGGATAATTTCAGTCTCCAGTCTGTGCCCTACCCTACCTCTGAAGTTCAGAATCTACTTTTGGATTTATACTCCTATTTGGTCTATGCTCCAAAGTGAGTAGAGATTGGTAGTCTCAAAACTAACTGCAATCCCGACAGAAAGAGGTGCTACCTTTAGAACACTGGAGGAGAAAAATTGTTATGTAAATATTGCCAGGGGCTTCCTTTGTTGGAAGGATGTTGAATAAAGGCACTTGTGGTCAAATCAATCAGCGGGATCCATGGAGGGTCTGTGACCACACTGCTAGTGTATTGAAATAGCCTATTTTTTAAAACAACTTTTAAAGTATATTTTATTGATTATGCTATTACAGTTGTCCCATCTTTTTCTCCCCTTTATTCCCCTCTGCCCTGTACCCTCCTTCCCACCAGCATTCACCCACTTTAGTTCATGTCCTTGGGTCATACATATAAGTCCTTTGACTTCTCCATTTCCTATACTATTCTTAACCTCCCCCTGTCTGTTTTGTACCTACCATTTATGCTTCTTATTCCCTGTACATTTTCTGCCAATTACAGCCCCTCCCCCCCCCTTGCCGCACCACTAATAACCCTCCATGTGATCTCCATTTCTGTGATTCTGTTTTTTCTAGTTGGTAGCTTAGGGTTTTTTTGTTTTTGTTTTAGATTCAGTTGTTGATAGTTGTGAGTTTATTGTCATTTTAATGTTCATAGTTTTGTTCTTCTTTTTCTTAGATAAGTCCCTTTTTAACATTTCATATATAAGGGCTTGGTGATGATGAACTCCTTTAACTTTACCTTGTCTGGGAAGCACTTTATCTGCCCTTCCATTGTAAATGATAGCTTTGCTGGGTAGAGTAATCTTAGATGTAGGTCCTTGCTTTTCATGACTTTGAATACTTCTTTCCAGTCCCTTCTCACCTATACGGTTTCTTCTGAGAAATTAGCTGATTTTCTTATGGGAACTCCTTTGTAGGTAACTGTCTCCTTTTCTTTTGCTGCTTTTGAGATTCTCTCCTTATCTTTAATCTTGGATAATGTAATTATGATGTGCCTTGGTGTGTGCTTCCTTGGGTCCCACCTCTTTGGGACTTTTTGAGCTTCCTGGATCTCCTGGAAGCCTAGTTCCTTTGCCAGATTGGGGAAGTTCTCCTTCATTATTTTTTTTAAATAAGTTTTCAATTTTTTGTTCTTCCTCTTCTCCTTCTGGCACCCCTATGATTTAGCTATTGGAACATTTACAGTTGCCTCAGAGGTCCCTATGCCTCTCCTCACTTTTTTTTGGATTCTTTTTTCTTCATTCTGTTCTGGTTGAATGTTTATTTCTTCCTTCAGCTCCAAATTGTTGATTTGAGTCCCGGTTTTCTTCCCTTCACTCTTGGTTCCCTGTATATTTTTCTTTATTTCACTTTGTGCGACCTTCACTTTTTCCTCTATTTTGCAACCATACTCAACCATTTCTGTGAGCATCCTGATTACCATTGTTTTGAACTCTGCATGTGATAGTTTGACTATCTCCTCATCACTTAGTTGTATTTTTCCTGGAGTTTTGATCTGTTCTTTCATTTGTGCCATATTTCTTTGTATCGGTGCTCCTGTTACATTGTAAGGGGTGGAGTCTTAGGTATTCACCAGGGTGGGGTAACCCACCTTGCTGCGTTGTGGATGCTATATGTGGGGGAGGGGTATGATAGGGAACAGTGCCACTTGCTCTGGCTCTCAGCTAGTTTTTAGTCACTTCCCCCACTACCCATAAGCAAATTGGACCCCTGTGGTGCTGAATATCAGGCTGGTGGGTTTGTGTACTTTTGGGACCCTGTGGGTCTTCCCAATGGACTCTCATGTGAGGCTGAGAGTTTCTCCTGCTGCCACAACCCCCACAGGTTTTTAGATCCAGAGGTTTTGAGGCTTTCTTTTCCTGTGCTGGAACCATGGGTTGTATGGTCTGTCTAGTTCTCCAGTTGTTCTTCCCAGTTTATTCTCATGCAAACATGGGGATGCCTGGCCCTCTAGCCACTGCCTGGCCTGCCCAATCCTCCAGCTGCTGTCTTGCTGTGGCTCCTCTCCACCCTGGCTGCCCATATCAGCCCCTCCTACCAGTCTGAGTGAATGTTTCTTCTTTAACTCCTTGATAGGTGGACTTCCATATAGTTTGATTTTCTGGCAGTTCTTGTTTTTTTGTTTTTAAATGTGTTGTTTTTAAATGTGTTGTCGTTCTTTTGGTTGAGCGAGGAGGCTAAGTGTATTTACCTAAACCTCCATCTTGGCAGAAGTTCTGCAATAGCCTATTGAGTGAAGGTATAAGTGTGTAACCCTTACTGTTCTGACAGTTCCTGGAGGTATGGATCCTTCTTGCACAGTGCCTGGTGCATACTTGTTAATGGAATTAAATCAGATTGAATCAGATTTGCCTGAGTCTTGCATTCTACATCTAAGATGAAGGTTCTGCCCTAGAAAGATGCTTAGGGGACTTCTAAAAAGGAAATGTGTTCTGGCTGGGATAAGAATGTTGTTTTTAGAAAAGAACACATCTTGATTAAAACTCCAGGTCCACTGCATATGTACTCACTGTGTGTTTTAGACAACTCATTTTACTTCTCTGAGCCATCTGTAAATAAAGGCAAAAATGCCCACCCATAGCATTGAGGTGAAGACTCATCAACAGAAGATACTCAGGAAATATTTGTTGAATGAATGATGCTTAAATAGTTGAGAGGAACTGCTTTCCATTTTAATGTGTTTTGACCGTAACTTCCCATATTGCCATTTTTTCCTAAAGTTATCAAGCTTTGGAACATAAAGGTAGAAACAACTACCTCACTTTGTTCCCATTCCCCACCTCAGCTAAGGTTACTCATGCAGAAAACCACTAATTTAAAGTCACAAAAATATTAAGACCTTTGTCTCCTCCAGTGCTTCCAGTCTAGCTCCCTGGTTCAGTGTAAGATGAATCCACCTTGTTTTCCACATTATGCTGTTGACTCAGTGAAAGCAGGTATCATGGTCCATTCATGCTCCAAGACTGCATCATGCAAGATGCTCTCTCCAATCATCTGTTGCAAAGAAATAACATCTTCCTGTTACCGAAGAGCACCTGGGGCTCTGCTGCCCTCCTCTGTCCTCTAGACAAAAATTCCAGAGGCAAAGGTTTGTTGATAAAAGAAAGGAGTCTTTATTCAAAAGCATCCACTTAAACCTATCAATTAAGGCTAACTCTAACACCTGAGTTCTCCTATTTTTCCCTGTTAGTTTTTAGTTATCTTGTTTCTGTAAGGTTAGTTTATAAACCGAAAATGATATAATATACAAAAACTACACAATTTTGGAAAAATGGCAGGCTTCTGCCTCAGAGCCTATTCCCTCTAGAACACCCAAAGAATAAACCTGCCATCCTCTGCTAGGCCAGCCTGATCCTAGGCTGTGTCCAGAGTTCCTTCCCATATAAAATATCATCCGTTAGGAAATGCAGGCAGCTGTAGCACAGTTATCCAAGCATCCTGAAGGAAGAAGAGCTTGAGAGCCCGAGTCAGAGCCAGAATCTGAGAGAGGGCCAGTGCAGGAGCTAGAGACCTCTCTCTCTGAGCCAGAGAGCCAGCACTCTTTTCATTTCCATTGGCTCTGGAGGCATTCATGTTCTCAGCCAATCCTGTCCTAGGTGGCCCACTGTTGCCTCAGCAAATTCCTCCTTCAGCCCCTCCCTACTTCTCCCCAGTGATCTGTTATCTTAGTCGGATCTCTCTGTATCATTCCTACTTAGAATTTTATTTCCTATTTCTGCAGGTCTGCTAACTGGGTATCTTCTTATCCAGGTGACAGATCAGACTTTGGGAAAGTTGGTTTTCTCTGCTCATGAACACATTTGAAAATGGTCTGAATTAAGTCAAAACAATTCTTTAGCTGGAAAAAAAAAATCTATTTTATAAATCAGGATACCAGAAGCTTGGTTACTAGAAGGAATTTGAAAAAGGGTCTTCCACATGTCCTCCTCAACCTAATTACTTCTGGAAGACACCCACTCAAAATAGCCCCAGACAGAATGGTTTTATACCTACCAGAGACTCAGAAGATCTGCAATCCAGTAATTTTATCACTTTGTTTACATTAGGCCTGTTTACATGGCCCAACAAAAACAAAGTACTGTGGCTCTTCTAATTTCTTGGTATTAGGTGTGGAACACTTACCAGTAAGGTTTCCCATTACTAACTCCAGTTTGCTTCATTTTGTGTGTTTCTTCTCAAATATACCAGTTTTATTGTGCAGACTCAGTCTATGTTTGCAATGAATTCTGTGTCCTGAAAGTTGGATGAGGTGTGGGAATTTCATAGCTACACCTCTGCTCACTAACTATAGAGACAAGGGGGCTTTGGGCAACAGTTATCTAGATGGATAAATTAATTGATAGATGTATCTAGTTCATATGCCAACATTGATGACATCATCAGCATCATCTAGTCTTTCAAGCATTGACCCTCTAAGTTTGGTTTTCACGAGAGTCATCTCTCCTTGTATTAAGCATTTGCCCAACAAGCACATTTTGATAATGTAACTTCATTTATCTCAGTGACTTCTCATTGCATTGTGCTTGTTCTAAATGATTTTATTTCATCATGTCTGAAGTCTTCATTACAGCTACTATAGATTTGTTTCTAATTCTTAACCATTCCATTCCAAAAACTCTGATGACTTTACATTTACAAATTATAAATACCATTCTAATAAAATGAATTGCCAGGTCCTTTCATATTTGTGAATATTGGGGATGTTTCCCGAGCAACAGCCAGTTACAGTAGGCAGGGGAAGTCATTCTATCAGGAACACTTATCTTTCAGCTTATTTCAATGTCAGAAAACCTCTTAATTTTGATTATTCTTTCAGTTCTGAGTCAGCCAAGACCACAGAGATATGCAAATGGATTAAATGGAAGAAGCATAATAATGATTCCTAATGGGGAGACTGCGTGGCTCAGAAGCAGCTTGGAACCCCATTAGACAGAGAGGTATCACCCTGTTTCTTCATTATTGTCTTTTTTGGCCTTGGGAAAATCATTTCGTCTGTATGCGAGCACTTTACCTCCCAGTGAGTGGAGTCTGGCAACACAAGACAGGCAGAGGAAGAGAAGACAATAGCAGTAACCAGTTACTGATCACTTACCCTGTGCCAGGCACTGTGCAGGAAGGATCTCCTGTAATCCTTATGTTAAGGAAGAGATCAGTATTATCTCCATTTTCAGATAAGGAAACTGAAGCTCAAAGATACTAAGTTCACAAAGCTGGTCAGTGGTACAGGCAGGATTTAGACAAAGGTCCATTTGATTGTGAAACTATCTTATGATTTATTTTGCCTTTGTGCTATTTCAAAGAGGCTAAAATACCAAAGATGGTAATGCAGTCTCAGGCTAAGATTGGCAGTTCAGACCCAGAGCAAGAAGTAACCAGCTCACGCGCACCCGTTGGGTGGGCTGCAGTCAGGAAGAGGCCTAAACTCTGGCCCTTTGGAGTTCACAGCAGAGTCTTCAGGGTGCGGCATCAAGGGCTTGACCCTGACTTTGGGACGAGGGAGAAAACATTGACAAAGTTATACCCCCCATCCTGGTAGCATGTGTCCCTGTTAAAGCCCAAGCTACTTTTCTCTCTCTGACCCCCTTTCCTCCTATGTCAAGTGTGTGTCAACTGCACCACCTGGCTGAGGCCCTATCACCTCCACCCAGGGCTCCTGCCGTGGCCCCTAAGGAGCACCCTGCCTCCACTCGCAGTCCCTCCAGGCTTCTGACCGCTTTATGAACAGAGTGATTTTTCCCACGAGGGCAATAAAGACTAATCAACAGATGTAAGCAGGATGATTACATTAGATTTACAGTTTAGAAAAATTAAACTCTGAGGAGTTAAAACACAATCATCTTCTCCTCCTAATCCCTTTAGCCACCATTCTCTCCCACTCATTCACTGCCCTCCAGGCACATTGAGTGCAGGACAGAGCTCAGCTGATTCCTCTTCCAGGCGTCCCCCACCCCTGTGGACCTTGAACTGCTCACTGTCTTAAAGACCTGATAAAGCTTCTCTAGGAAGCTATCTTTACCTCTCCACCCAAAGAAGCCTCCCTCAAAGCCCTCATGACTCATTCATTACATTGAAATACAGTTGATCTATAACAATGCAAGGATAAGGGACACCAACCCCCTCTCTCTGGCCCCATATTAATTGTGACTTTCCAAACGCTTAACTAGTAATAGCCTACTGTTAACCCGAAGCCTCACCAACAAAATAAACAGTCATTGAAAACATATTCTGCATGTGTTACGGAAAGCCAGACTCAAGACACGATTCAGGGAACGGAGTAAGCCTTTATTCACACGCGCGGGCTCAGAGGAGGCAGTCTCCAAATTCTGAGCCCCGAATCGGGGTTAGATAGGGGTTTATAAGCCCTAGCATTCCGGGCGGGAAACGGATGGGCTTCCCAGGTGGGGGAAGGGATTAGCATTCAGGTGGGAGATTGATGAGATTGATGTGCTACCCAGGCGGGGGGAGGGATGTGAAAACGGGCTACAGGAACAGATAAGCAATGATTAACAGTTAACCTGGGAGGGGTCTCTGGCTAGGCTGCTCCTCCCAAGTCATCTTGCCCTTATCACATGTATGTATGTATGATGATATACTTATATTCTTGCCATAATGGAAGCTTAGAAAAAAGAAAACATTATGAAGAAAATCATGAGGAAGAAAAAGATACATTTATACTATGTATTGAAAAAAAAATCCATGTTATGTGGACCCGCAAAATTCAAACCTCTGTCATTGAAAGATCAGCTGTAGTTTCTTTGCATTCTGTCTTCCCTATCAGAGTGCAAACCTCTCAGAGACAGAGGCTGTACCCTTCACATTTCCATCTACAGCTCCCAGAGCAGAGCCAAGCAGTGGTCTCTCCCAGACGATGGTGAAATAAACTGGCCAAACAAATCGGCATCCTCTAGAGAGGACAGGATAAGGACAAAGATACTGATTCTTTGTGGCTCTTTAGGGGCAAAGATGTAAAATGGCAGCTTCAGAACAAGCAGGATGCTCTAGGACATGGGTCGCACTAGAACCAGGAACCTTGAATGTCCAGACCACTGGCCTCCCACCACCCAGGCACAGCACGAGTCAGGGAGAAGACTGGGAGAAGAAAATGGGCATTTACTGTGTGTGACTGACCTGTGCAAATGGCTTCCCCAGGGAAGGTTGAGGAGACTCTTGGCCTCAGAGAAAACTCCAAACAGCTACAGCCAGACTCAGTGCAGTCTGAACAGATCTTCCAAATAATCACAGACTGCAAAACTGGACAAACCTCAGCAGAAACTGCTGTCTTCCCAGGACCCTGAGAGATTTGCAGAAGAGAGGCCAGGACTACTCCCTAATTTGGGGTGCTCAGCCTCTCACAGCATTGGGCACTGCTTTTCTCAGTAAGTGCTGAATGAATGAATGGTTAGCCACAATCTGCATCTTAGTCTTGGAGAGTCACCTGTACAAAGTCTGGTACTGTGAAGAATTTATTCCCTATTTTTCTCCTCACCCCATCTTCTTATGTTTTTAAATTTCCAGGTTTTTCCCTACCACCACTCAACACTCCCAGCAATTTAATTAAATAAGTATTACTGGGCCTCACCCACCCTTCTTCCAAGTATCTAATCAGTCCTGGGAGAAGTCTGAGAATCGGAACCTGAGGATAAAGATAGCAGTTCCTAACCACTCAGGGCTCTGGTTTCAGATTGGGTTGGAACCAGAAGAGGGCAGGTTCCTTGTTAGGTTCGTAAAAGCAGGAGGCAAGAAGTTCTGACTTCACAGCTGCTGTGGTTCTTGCTGATCTTTGGTTCAGCTTAGTTTCTTTTTCTTCAGGGTGAGGATTTCTAGGGGACCAAGAAATATAGAACATCAGGGTCTCTAGCCCTCGAAGTGAACCAGAGTTGGGGGGAGGCTGAGCCTCAGGTGTTTAAGGAATGGGTGACAGCAGGAGAAAGAATGGGACAAAACTGCTGGGAAGTACCCAGTATGGCTCTCAGATTAGTCAGGGTGGGGGTAGGGAGATGAGTGGGGGGAGACGAGGCAAGTCCTTTGGCTTTTCAGTTTATACCTACCATGGCCTCGACTCTGAGCTTGGTACTGAAGCGAGGAGGGGATGCTGGAGAGGAGCAGAGTGAGAGGTAAGGACAGATTGCTCACTAATAGAGATGCTGGTCTGGACAGAGGAGAGAGGTCTTAGTCTGAGGTCAACAGAGAGTGAGTCACATATGGAAGTGGTATCCCCTCTCCTAAGATTCTGCTAGGAAGTGCTCAACATGCACACACACTGCACTCCTTGAAGGCAATTAATCAACTACACAATTGCCATCAGGTTTTTTTTTTAAACAAACCATTAAGCATCAAACATTGAAAGTGTCATTGAGATGTGCCAAATTCTAGAAGCGTACTGTTGGAGTCCCTTCTGCAGCCAGGTTGGAATATCATCCCTTCCTGACTGTTTCTGAGACTTTTTTATCCAAGGTGTAGACTAGGCATGCTGTGGCCTATTTTTCTTACTGATCATCTTTTCATGACAATTAACTTGGCCCCCTTTCAAGTGCAAATCTCCAGGGAAATCCCAGTCCCAACACAAACCCAGAAATAATATCAGAATGACATATCAGAACTGTCACCACAACAGGTATCAAGCTCACCTATCTTCCGTGCTGGCAAACCTGTCAAATTCCAGCTGTTGTCAGAATGAACCTTCCTAATGGGACCTGGATCAGCCTCTGGAAAACCTCAGGCTTATCAATGTCATCAAAGGCCCCCCAGCCTGGGAGCCAGCCAGATTCACAAGCAAGGGGTAGGGTGCAGATTGCTGGCTCGTTGGTTCCCTACCCCTTCCTTGGATGTGTGCAAAACAGCTACTCCTTTTTGTCCTCAGAAGTCTTAGTTTATAATTCTGTCAGTCACAGCTGCAGGCTTGCTTGAAAAGATTGGAGAACTAAACTTCTTAGGGTCACTAATATGTACTCGTATGCACTCAATAGACTTTTCTTGGATAGTGAATGAATGTCAACATATGTGTTGGGAAATGCCCATCTGGTTTCAGGGACTGTAGCCCCACCGACAGGTGAGAGAGCCCCAAGGCCAGAGTTAATCAAGGAGGCCTTGGGAAAACAGGCCACTGAGGAGACAAAACCTGTCCCCCTGGCAAGAGCGCAGCCCCTGCCTCCCTCACATCACCCTGCTTAGCCCTGTGATGGCTGGTAGTCAAAGACGGGTAAGATCTCTCACAAGGAGGGATGACTTAAGACAGACACGGCCAGTATGGGCAGCAGACAAGGACCTGGGGGACACGGAGAAAGGGCAAAAAGGCCAGCACCCCTCGGCTCGGCTTGGACACGGCTGGAGTCCTCATTCTGTCTGAAAGAAGTCTCCTTGTCTCTTGGTGGCTCTGCCCCACCCACCTGGCTCAGGCTTGAAACAATACTAAAGGCAGGTACAGCCCTAAACTGGATCAGGCAGTTCCCAGGGGGAAACCAGACCTAGAAGTAAGTTCCTTGAAGCATGCTTTGTTCTTCCCTCAAAAGCTATGATAACCAGCTCATACTGGGAAGGAGATTTCCATTATTCATAGACCCTGACCTGAGGCAGATCTCTGTGTTCCTCCAATTGTTATCTATGATCTCTATTTGTTTTCTGCAAACATAGCCTTTTGACATTGATTGATGAGCTTTGCATCCATACCCCTGTGCCTATGGTTCTCAATAAAAGCCTTGGACAAGGGGGCCCCGGGCCTTCTCTACTAGAAGGAAGAGCCATGGCCCCTCTCCTGGCAAACAGAGAAGTGTTTGCGATGACTCGTGCTTATTCCCCCCATCTGTGACAACCCCAGGCTGGGCTCTGCGGGATTCAGAGCCCCGCTCCCTCCTCAGCTGGCCCCGGACAGTAACCCTCACTCCAGGAGCACCCCACGCAGCGCTCCCCTGCAACACGTATGTTTGTTGAAATACGTGAAGGTCTGTTTGGATGCCAATTTACTCTCTTTTTTCTCACTGAGGTATAATTGACATATTAGTTTCAGATGTGCAACCTAGTAATTCAATATTTGTATACGGTCATGTGCTGCTTAATGATGAGGATACATTCGAAGAAATGCTTCATTATGTGATTTCATCATTGTGTGAAATCATAGGTGCACTTACATACACCTTGATGGCATAACTTACTGCACACCTAACTATGCAGTGTAGCCTATTGCTCCTGGGCTACAAACCTACACAGCATGTTACTGTATTGAACACTATATTCAATTGTAACACAGTGGTAAACCTTTGTGTATCTAAACCTGTGTAAACATAGAAAAGTTACAGTAATAATACTGTTTAAAAGATAAAAAATGGTGCACTTCTGTAGGACACTTACCATGAATGGAACTTGCAGAACTTGAAGTTGCTTTGGGTCAGTCAGTGAGTGAGTGGTGAGTGAATCTGAAGGCCCAGGGCATTACTGTGCACTCCTGTAGATTTTATAAGTGCTGTACACTTAGGTCACACTAAATTTATAAAACAACACGAGATTAAGTCAGGCACAGCAAAGATGACGCAGTAAACATGAGATGTATGAGGCTGCTGGCAGTGTAACATGACACACTCTTTTACAGAAAAACTTTTGTTAATAAGTAGTAAGAGTATACTATAAAATAACAAAAAAAGTCTAGCATGGTAGATATATAAACCAGTAATGTAGTTGTTTATTGTCATTATCAAGTATTACGGACTATACACAGTTGTTCATGCTATACTTCTATAAGGCAGGCACTGCAGCAGGTGTGTTTATACCATCATCACCACAGACACATGAGTAATGAGTTGTGCTATGAAGTCACATGGACTTCAATCTCTGTCACTAGGTGACAGGGATTTTTAGCTCCATTATAACCTTATGGGACCACCATTGTGTATGAGGTCTGTTGCTGATCAAAACATCCCACACATGACTATACTGTGAAATGATTACCATGATATGTGTAGTTAAAACACTTCAACATAGGTAATTACAGAATTTTTTTTCTTGAGTTTTTTTTAAAGATTTACTCTCTTATCAACTTTCAAATATGCAAACAGTATTAGTAACTATAGTCACCATGCTATACATTACTTCCCCGTGACTGACTTATTTTGTAATGGTAAGTTTGTAACTTTTGGCTGCCTTTACCCATTTTGCCTACCCCTCAGCCTCCCCCCTGCCACACACACACTTCTAGAAACCACCAGTCTGTTCTCTGTATCTGAGCTTAACGGTTTTTTTTTTTTAAGATTCCACATAGAAATGAGATCATATGGTGTTTTTCTCTGAGAGACTTATTTCACCTAACATAATGCCCTCAAAGTCCATCCATGTTGTTGCAAATGGCAAGATTTTATATTACTTTTTTATGTCTGAGTAATAGTCTGTTGTATATATGGACTACAATTTCTTTATCAATTTATCTGTCGACAGACAACCAAATGGTTATTTGCATAACCATTTTATTGGCTATGTAAATAATGCTGCAATGAACATGAGGATGCAGATATCATATCAAATTAGTGTTTGGGTTTTTTGTTTATTTGTTTGTTTTTTGGATAAGTAACCAGAAATGGGACTGCTGGATCCTATAGCAGTTCTACTTTTAGTTTTTTAAGGAAACTTCATAGTGTTTTCCTTAGTGGTTGTACCAATTTACATTCCTACCAATAGTGCACAAGGGGTCCCTTTTCTACATTTTTTCCCAACACATTTCTTGTCTTTTTCTTAATAGCCATGTTAACAGGTTTGAGGTGATATTTCATTAAGGTTTTGATTTTCATTTCCTTGATGATTAATAATTTGAATATCTTTTCATGTACTTGTTGACTATCTGGATGTTTTGTTTTGAAAAAAAAATGTCTATTTAAATCTTCTGCCTATTTTTTTAATTGGATTGTTGGGGGGTTTTGTTATTAAGTTGTATGAGTTCTTTACCTATTTTGGATATGAACCCTTTACCAGATATATGCTTTGCAAATATTTTCTCCCACTCAGCAGGTTGCCTTTCCATTTTGTTAATAGTTCTTTTGCTGTGCAGAAGCTTTCTAGTTTGATGTACTTCCAAGTGTTTCTTTTTACTTTTGTTGCCTTTGCTTTTGGTGTAAAACCTAAAAATCATTTCACTAAGACCAATGTCAAAAAGCTTACTACCTATGTTTTCTTCAAGGAGTTTTATGGTTGCAAGTCTTATGTTCAAGTCTCTGATCCATTTTGAGTTAATTTTTGGTTATGGTGTAAGACGGAGGTCCAGAGCAAACATTGCTGGTAAGTGGGGTAATCTCATCACCTTAGAAACCCCAAGACCATTTCTTTATAGCACTGCAAGGAGAACTGCAAGAATTGACCAAAATTTTGCACTATAGCAGTACAAACTGTCATGTAAGAGCTCTGACAGTATACTTGAGAATGCCTGCTGGTCCCTCCTTTAGTCCTTAACATAATGTTGCAAATGGACCTAAAGCATCTTGGGCAATCACAATTATTAGGTTCTTTGCTGATGAGTGTCGGTGACCTCCCTGTTGTTAGATCTCCTAGGCCCATCCTTGAGACCATTTGGTACAATGAAGCTAGTCTCAGACTGAGTGCCATCACACATATTTTTATTAGCAGGCATAAAAAATCATATGTCTGTTGTAGAGCTTGATGAAATCTCAGCTATTCTTCCTTTAGTCTCTGATGAGCATCTCATGTGCAGGCAGAGGATAGCACCTGGCTTCAGCTAGCCTCCTAGTGGCAGACAGAGAACCCCCTGGAAATGACTCAACACTGGATGGATTCCTTAGGCTCTGGCTGCCTCTTCAAAGGGTAGAGGCTGCTCGGCTCACCTGTTCATCCAGGAAGCTGCCTATACAATAGTTCTAGTCAACTCATATGTCAGCCGTACTGGTTTCACCAGTGAAAAATCTTTACTAATATTCATTATGACAAACAACAACCCTCTGGTGCCAACTGGGCATAAATAAGGTTGAGGCTGGCCTGAAGCTTGTGGTAATAGCACCTCAAGAGTGGGGGCTTCTGATTACTCATTCAAATGTTAAATAACCACCTACAGAGTGTGTAGGCCCAATTAGGATTCTACAACCACCCCTATTCTGTAGAATAAAATTGTCCTACAGACCACTTGTCACATTCAAACACTCCTTATGAAGTCCTTGGGCCCACTCTTTCCTGAGAGATTATATGACCCCAACCCAGCCTCCCCATCACTTTCCAAAAATCCTGACTTGCTTTCCCAGTAGCAGCTTTCCCACCAGTTCTAGATCAGGTTAAAGAAGCATTTGAGTTGTCACTGAATCCCCTTCAGGTGAAAGCTGGCTGCACCCAACAGTTGCCTTGGTTCCAGCAGTCCCTGGGTGCGGAGCTGATCCAACTGTCTCAGAGCCAAAAGGAAGCACCCTGGCCCCCAGGCTGATAAGTACTCCTCTGTCTGTCCTATCCCAGAGCTCTAAAAAGCTTCCTGTCTGGTCAGCTGTAAGTCTGTCTCCTCTGGCCAATTTGGGAGGCTCTGTAGCTCTCAACCTACTCCCTGGGTGGTCTGTGCCTGTGGGAAGGGAGCATGTTCTGGGCTGGAACGCATTGCTCCCAGGGCCCAACCACTCCTCTGGCAATAGCAGGTAGCCCTTGACCCTACAGACTCACTGTGGACACCATACTTACTCCACCTGACTGAGGCCAGGAGGACGGGGAGCCACTTATGATTCAGTCATTCATTCTCTCTTTTACCAGATATTCACTGATTACACACATGTGTTGAACTGGGTTGGACACTTTGTCCTGCCCACCTAGATATCTGTCTCTAAGGGAGACAGAAGAATGAATGACTCAGAAATTATACTATGATATGAAAAAATGCTGTGGTAGGGCTAACCACAGGAGGCTATGGAAGGATAAAGGGGCAACAGCAAAGCTTGAGGAGTCGGAGAAAACTTAGAAATATTGACCTCTAAGGAAAGCATGTTCAAAGGTCCGAAAGAGAGCCAGGCGTAGAGGAGCATAAAACTGGCCTGCAGATTAGGACTGTCAAGAATGGGCAGGTTTTTCAAGGGCCTTGGTGTCAGGCTAAGGAGTCTTGCTTTGTGGTGATAGAAGTGTGGGGCCATGCAGTGCTCAGGGGATAGTTATCCTCTAAACAAACAGCGCAGGCTTTAAGGTGTCTCAGAAACTTCACTTGGGCCCTAATGCAAAAAAGCACATTATGATAGACAAAGCCTGATATTCCATTCGCTGCTAGGTGGTCAGGTACCCCTTCCTACTTTCATTAAGGCCTAGTGGGCCTGGGATTGAGGGCATCCATGTCACTGGCAGAGAAATAAACGAGCAAGACTCAATCCCTCCCTAGAGTAGAAGCTAAACCAAAATTCTAAAATGACTCTATTGTCATTTGCCCGAATACAAGTGATTTCTTTTTGTTCTATTAAACCAAGTGCCCCATACTGGAAACAGAAATCCAAGCTGCCACTGCCTATTCATATAAACAATTAATATTTTGGCCTTGGATGGAGACACACCAGCTCATGTTTACAGAGCTGCTTGCATTTGATGATGACAACATAACACAACTGAGAAAAGTCACCCTATGGAAAAATCTGTTTTCCTTCCGCTCTGAAGAGAAAACTCACATGTCATTAGACAGAGTAAGCATGTCCGGCATAAACATAGAGCACAGTAGACTAATAATTTCAAGTAAAAATCTTCCCTCCCCATTTACCTATAGGCCAACAGGAAGGTAGAAATAGTTCCAGTGAAGAACTTCATACCTTACCCACTTACATTCCCATTTCCCATAATTAAGCAAGTCCTAATTAGTCCCTATATTGTCTCTGCCACATTAGTTTTGTGAGACAATGGTATGTGAGACAATGGTGCATAACTCAAATACAGGGCCTATCTAAATGAGAAACAGGCAGAGGACTCATGGGACAATTGCATTATTCATGAAAAGACATCAGAACAATTGGAGGATAACATTAGATTTTAAATCACAGTGGCAATTACAAGACAATTATCTAAAATGGTGTAATTGCCGCAGCTACAGTGTATGTGATAGAACCTACACAGTGTTCATGCCACTTTCTATAATGCCATGAGGAAAACAGGTTTGTACATTGTAAGAGGAAATTCTGCAGAAGAAAATATTTGTATTCTCTTCCCCATGCTCCATACAGCTAACAACCAGAGCCTAAGTGAAAAATGGGGCCTGGGGCCATGCTTAAGTCTTTCAGGACCCCTTGCCTTGATTACTCCAAACTGTGCTGCTCTCAGTTATTATACCCTGTCCTTGTGTGAATTTCAATCCAACCATAGAATATGAATCCCACTCTTTCTAGAGTTTCTTAGCCAAGGATATCCTATATAGGGCAATGGGTAGTCACTTGCTTTGGAGGCAGCAAACTTGGGTTTATTAACTGTTGTAATACTGATAGTATAATTTAGTATCTGCAATTATAAATGCAGCTACCGTGTACCAGGTGCATACGATATGCAAGATATTTTTCATAACTTATTTAACTTACTCTCAGTAAGTCTTGATTATCATGCATTCATTTATTCAGCAAATATCTATCCAATATCTTCTTTGTATCAGGCTCTGTTGGAATAGCTTATGTTGCATTGTTGAATTAATGACAACACAAACCCTGTCTTCCTGGAACTTACCTCATGGGAGTCATTTTTGCACAGTCCTCACTGGTACTGTCTACAGTGCTGACAGAGCCAAATGCAAATTGGTATCAAAACATTCTCCATCTCTTTCTAAATCTCCTTTCTGTTCCATTTCTCTCTCCTTTCCTTTTCTGCTGTCCTTTTTTAGAACTCAAAGTACTTTCAAATCAATTCAAAAAACACTACTTAAGCACCTATTAATTTGACAATACCTAGCAATTTTAAAATGAGCCTATCTTTTGTTTGAAAAATTTCAGTATTAGATCTTTATCATACAATATACTTGCACAACATTGCTAAGATAAGTTCAATGATATGCAGTGCAGTGTTGTCTGTGACAGATCCAAACTGGAAACAATGTAAAGTATCCATTAAAAAGGGACTATTAAATAAATTAGGGTGCATCATCCACATAGTAGAATGTTATTCAGCTGCCAAAAGAATGTGCTGATTAAAGGATGTGTCCAGAGACTCCCATGAAGTGAAAATGGCAAGTTTCAGAATGGTGGGCACAGTTGGACCCCATATTTATCAATTTCACACACACAGGAGAAACACTAAAAGGATATACATCAAAATATTATCTTGGGGAGCCTCTGGGTCTTTACTTATCTTCTGATGTAAAATGTGCACAGATTCCTTGTGTAGTTAAAATTGTATGAAGAACTCCCCAGGCCTGGGCACTGGGTGTTCAGAGATGACTAAGCACGTGTGACTTTCTGACCTGGAGGAAGGTGATGGTTAACATTAGGTAGCTGTGCTATGGTTCCCAGGTATTTGGTCAAACATTACTTTGGTCAAAAATTATTTTGTGAAGGGGTGTGTGTGTGTGTGTGTGTGATCAACATTTAAATTAGTGGACTGTGAGTAAAACAGATTATTCTCTGTAATCCAGATTAGTCTCATCTAATCAATTCAAGGTCTTAATAGAACAAAGACTGACCTCCCAGAGCAAAGTTGTCTGCAGACTGACTACCTTTAAACTTGAACTGCAACTCTTCCCTGAGATATAGATGTAGATATAGATGTAGATGATATAGATATAGATATAGATAGACACAGATATAGACACGCTGTTGATTCTTTCTCGGAATAACCCTCATGTGGTTCAGTGGTCTAGTGAACACTCTCAGGGAGGGTGCTTCTTTGGGGCAGGTCCTCAGGCTCAGCATGCGGTCACACCAAGTGGGCCTGCAGGGGTGACTGGGCGATGATTTGGAGCTCCATAATCTCCTTCAGATACCCAAAATAAACTTAAGCGTGCACTTGCTCTGCAAAAGTGACTTTAAGAAAGTCCTCACAAGCCCTCAGGGAGATTTCCTCTGGAAAACAAGGTATGAAGTTTTGGAAAACACCCATTTCTTGTGACCAGCAGGGCACTGGGGCGGGGCCTCTAGGTCTCCCAAGGCCTCGTGGCAACATCCACATCCCCAGGGGCTCTCATTCTCGAAACTAGATCCTTGGCTTCCTGCCCCAGTGGACAGGCCTGTGATCCAGCTTCAGGGGGTTAAGGATTCTTCTCATGTCTTCCTCCGCTCAACTCTCCCAGCCTGGAAGCCCCATCTTCCATGAATTCATCTATAGCCCTCAAATACAAAGTAGACAAATGATTAAAACTTAAATATGATGACTTTGTAAAAACAAGAAAAGTATTATTTATACAGAGTGAATACATAGAATGTAAAATGATGTCAGTACTGTAATTACAACTGTAAAAAATTATGCAAATAAGTCAAAGAGTGTAAAGTAATAATAGAAAATAAAAACAGAAATTGTTAGGTTGGTAGAAGTGTGGTGAGTTCGCCTCCCCACCAATAAAAGCTTTTTTAGTTCTGAGGGGGTCCATGTGCAGTTGGCCTGGGTCCCAGGCCCCATTCTCTTGAGGGGGAGCACTTACTTAGGAGGGATTAATTGTAGGATATTTACTGAGTGTTTTTTTTTACTTTTGTTTAGTGGGGCAAAGGCAACAGAATTCTAAACTCAATAAATAGAGAATAAAGAAATTCAGAGGCGTTTTGCTTTTTTAAACAAAAAAGAAAAAGTTTATTTAACATTACTGTTATTGCTTGTTAATAAAAACATATCAATCAAAATGGAAAACTGGATGAGGTCTTTTTTGCCTGAGGAGCACAGGGTTGGCTATTTCTATTGGGCTTGCTTTTTGTCTATAGGCCTCCTTGACATAGAAGCTAAAATCTTTGCGTGTGCCGAGCACCTCTAGTGTTTGTGCCTATCAGCAGCATCTCATTTACCTACCACCCAATTCTGTAAAGTAGATACAGTTTGTTAACACCAGTTCTTGAAATCCAGGTAGCAGCAGTGTTGGTTCCTTCTGGAGTTTCTGAAAATGAATCTGTTCCATGCCCTTCTCCTAGTTTCTACCAGTTGATGACAATTCCTTGGTATTCCTTGCCTATAGGCAAGTCACTTCAAACTCTGTCCTCTTCTTCATATGACATTCTCCCTTGTGGGTGTGTTGTATCTCTTTTCCTCTTCTTATAAGGACAACAGTTATATAGGCTTGGGGCCACCCTAATCCAGTGTGAATTCATTTTAACTTTCGATGACCTTATTTCCAAATAAGGTCACTTTCACAGGTACTAGTGGCTAGGACTGCAACGTGTCCTTTCAGGGAATACAATTCAACCCACAACAGAAGGAGTCAAACCCATGCCTCTCTGACACCAAATCTATGCTCTTGGATGGGGCTCCAGGAAATCTCCATAGATAGCACAGCTAAGGTAGGGATTTTATAGGTACAAAATGAGGCAACAGATACTGTAAAATCATTCTAACAGCCTTGAAAATGCATGCTGGATAATTGATGCATTAATAAAAAGCATTACAAGTACACCTGGAAATATTGAAATCATCACTGATGAAATAATGTGAAAATGAGTAATTCAAGTACAGTAGATTGCAGCACATCAGAAAGTGAATTTTGTTCTTAATTTTTAACTCTATGAGTACTAATTGGAGATTAAAAAGTCTCTTCCTGTCAAAGAAAGTTGTAATTCCTTAGTAACTGGAGTTCGCCTCCATTATACATATGAATAATTTACTCATTCCCCTGACCTCAGTATATAACAGCAGATAATAAAATAGATTTACACACACACACACAATTACAAAGGGAGCAACTACAGCAGCTTAGGGTTAAGGAAGACATGAGATTCAATTGCAATTTTTTACATTTTTTTCTCAAGTATTTTTCAACTCTGAGAATCATTTCCATGATTTAAATTCAATCCTTTGATCCTGATTTTTACTGGGAAATCAAAATCAAAAGAAATAATTTAATTTGCTGACTGCACTGTATGAACCTTGCTCTTTACATCATCCAAATTTAAAATCTATGGCAGAAGATGAGAAAATTAAATTTTCTCATTGTTAAAAATGATCAGAATAATTCAGTAGCATGCCTCCAGGTTACGGTTTCTCTAATTACCTTGTATCCTGAATTCTTAATTAATTATATTCTCAGACATGAAAAAGTCCCTTTGTGCTCAGAGCCCATCCTAAGCCTTTTTCTGTACTAGCGGAATTATTTACACAGTAAACCTTATCACTGCACCTCAGTTTTTTCCCTGAAGTTGTGCCTTTTTGGTCATTTTAATCTTATTCCTCTCAGAGTCAATTTCCTACCCTTTGGAACAAGCATCTGGACCGTTAGCCTTCCCACACAGCAACATCTCATCACCTGTCACTGAATTCCTTTGTGACCTAGTTAAATACCATTTCTTTCTGGTTCACAGAAATGATACTGCCTAAAGTCTCTACCTCAGAAAGTACCTCCTGAAATTGATCAGGGACGCTGCTTCATTAGAGAACAACTCGATGAGAGAGGTGATGATCCTCAATATGGATATGCAACAGCACCAAAACCTCCTATCTGTGCAAAACACGTTGATTTAAGTAAGATGCTGGATAATGCTCCAAAGAATGTTCTCAGCCAGCATGACTCCAGAGAACACCTGAGCTTTAGTTCACAGAATTTTGCTTTTTTATTAATGGTTTTGATCATTATGACTGGACTGTTCCTCCAGCAGCCACACTAGATGGGATCCCTGGAAGTGATTAAAGCTCATTTTACACAATGGGACTTAGATGAAAATTAGGAAAAAATGATATATCGCTAACATTTGAGTGCTTATTATTTGTCAGACACTGCACTAAGATCTGTGCATGCATAGCATCAGTGTCTTCTTGGAACTGATCTATTTTGTAGATGAAGCAACTGAAGTACAGAGTGATTAACTCACCCAAGTTCACATAGCCAGTATGTATCAGAGTTCTAAGTCAAACACCCAGGGTGCTTCCCATTCACGGGCATACGAATCACCTGAGGAACTTGTCAACATGGTGATTCTGACTCAGTGGGGCTGGGTTTCTGTATTTCTAGCAAGTTCCTCCCTGGTAGATCAATGCTGCTTGTCCAAGGACCATGATTTGAGGTGCAAAATTCAGTCTCTGAAGTAACACATTATGGTTTCTTCTAATGTTCCCTTTTCAACTGACAAAAGCTCATATGGAAATCTATGTGTTAAGGTTTCTTTGTGTTTTTCTACATTGCAGAGATGGATATTCTCAAGATTAAAGGTTGTGGAACAATGATCATTCAGACACCCCTGATGTTATAAGAACCTCAACATTCAAGCTCTGTAGAATCTGCTTAGGTTTCTCTTGGTAAAATCTGTCTGCCTGGACCCTCCTGTCCAAATGTATGACCTGAGAGCCAGGCATTCAGTGTTTCAGAGAGAAAATTCTTGGTGAGTCTGTCAGCCAGCCCTCTGGCCCTCCTCTATGAGCCCTGCCCCGGGAAGGCAGAGAAGGGTACCACAGGTGACAATGTTTATAGAAGTGGAGACTTAATGGGTCAGTTCTCATGGTGAAGAGAAGTTGCCCTAGCAGTCCCCAACCTCAGGTGTCCTAAGAACCTATATAGTATGGCTTCTGGAACACGGGACCAGTTCCATGTACTTGGTAGAATGAGCTATGTAGTTGCTACAGGCTGTGTGGAACTATTGGTTGGGTTATTCTTTGATGGAGTCATTTTGAAGGCAATTAAAATGAGAGAAATGCCCTTACTTAAAAATGGACATATTATCCCTGGCTGGTATGGCTCAGTGGATTGAGCGCCAGCCTGCAAACCAAAGGGTTGCTGATTCGATTCCCAGTCAGGGCACATGCCTGGGTCACAGGCTTGGTCCCCAGTAAGAAGCGCACCAGAGGCAACAACACATTGATGTTTCTCTCCCTCTCTTTCTCCCTCCCTTCCCCTTTGCCTAAAAATAAATAAATAAGAAATGGACATATTATTTGGCCTGAAAATTCTGCTTCCAGAAATCTATTTTTCAGAAATCCTAACACATTTGCTCACCTGTTTAGGGGAGCATTGTTTGGAATGTCCAAACATAAAAATAGTCCATTAATAAGGACATGATTAAATAAATTATGGAATCACCGTAATATGGAAAACAATTCAGTCATTTAGATTACAGCACTGACTTGAAAAGATATCTAAGATAGATTGTTAAGGGAAAACAGCAAGTTTCAAGACAGTATCTAAAATAGGATCCATTTATACAACTCCCTCCTATCTACGTATGTGTCTGCGTACATACACAGAGAGTCTTCATTATCTGATCATTTTTGGAGGCACCTATACCACTTTTAGGACACACATTTACCTGCATACCACTGCGGGGATGGACTGATGATCAGAGGGTTGCAGCACACCTAACTCTACCAGCACAGCAAGGATTTCAAGAAATCAAGTGCCTACCCAGGGGCCGTTCTTCAGCAAGTGGCTCCAGGATCCTGGTTAGGGTGGGGCAGGGGGAGTTTTGCTGCCAGCCCAGGCAGGGCACACTCTCGTGGCAGCCAGCGACCCAGAGAAGGGACCTTTCTGTTGCTGGTGCTCAGACAGGGACATTCTCACAGCAGGTCCTGACCCTTCCTCACCAAGATAAGGCAGAGGGTCCCTCCCCCTTCTGGAGTTCTCCCTGGTCTCAAGCTAACTTATCATGTTAGCTTCCTCTTCAAAAGATCAACGTGTCCCTACCCACAACTTCTCCTGTACATACTTTGACTTTCTTTCATGTAGAAAACTTTCTTAAGGCTCTTTGGAGGAAAACCCAAGTGTTAGTCATGACCCTAAATTCTGCACGCATGCGTTCATTCGTTCATTCATTCATTCATTCATTCTTTCACTTATTTTGAGGGAAAGAAGTACTGGAGAGGTTGCCTTGAAGGTGTGGGGTTGTGTTGAGAGATTTCTGCAGAGGTGGGTGGAACTCGATGTCCCTCATGTGTCCTAGTCTCCAGCACTGTTTTTATTTTCATCAGGGAAAAACCCCACAGGGTATGTGGCCAATAAGAAGCTGTGTGAGATTCCAGCACATGTGCACCAGAACCGGTAAAAGTCTTTCTGGAGGTGAGAAGTCTCTGAAAAAAACCATCACGTCCTGCAGAGAGTGACTGCCCAAGCGCCGCCATGAGCAGTTACTGTAACTGAAGACAAAGAAAAGGAAACACTTAAGAAAAGTCAACACAATTGCTAGTTTTGTTTTTTTCTTTTTACTTGAAAACTTATTTTTAACCACCAAATTTTGTAAGTTATAAACACTGTTGAGTTTTTGTTTTTGGCTGTCTTTTTTTGTTATTTTTGTTTTTCTTTCTTTTTTTTAGAAAAAGAACACCAGAGTAATACTGCCGACAGCAATATATGCAGAAACAATCCATTTCAATAAGGGACAAGATTCACTTTAAGTGTTAGCTTTCCCCTTTGCATAAGGTTTGGTGCATGATGTGCGCGCAAGTTTCAGTGATTACACATGTGTGTGAAAAAATGATATATTTCATTCTGAATCTGAAATGGCATAGATATCAGGTGCTTAGTAACTGGGCAAAACACACTCATTTAAAAAATGTCAATAAAAAACATTTTCTTGAAAACAGAGAAAGTTAAGTGAAAACAGTAGAACCAAAGAAAGTTTACAGTACATTTTGAAATGATTAGAAAACACCATTTTCAAATCTAAAATCCTTTTTGTAGGTGTGTATAGTTACCTCAAAAGTTTGCAGACCAACAGCATGGATGACTTAGAATTGTATTCGAACCCCCAAATTAAAGCATCCTGATAGGCATCAAATACAGTATCTACAAAAGCTTGGAAAATCGAAACCATTATATACAATTTTATAAACATTTTAAACACCAAAACATACATCTTTTACAAACCAGCCTGTTTGCAACAGGTAAATATACAAGACAATCTCTCTGGTACAGTGCTTAAAAAGAACTGCTTCCATTTTCCAACACACTTGTCACTTCCCGAAATGCAGTAGTATGGGCTCATAAAATTGTTAAATAGTAGCAATTCAGGTATTTGTTTGCTGGAAGGGTACTACAATATACACTCATGGGTCCAAACACACTCCAAATGACTGTATGATTCTCTAGTGCATCCTAAACATTGGAAGAGACTTATTATGGCCTTTGTGTAATAGTATATACTTGTAATTATTGCTTTTCATTATTACATAAGGAAAGAAAATCTTATTCTTTTCCTATCTCTTAGCCACCTGGCTAAATATTAACTGATGCCAAACCCACAAATGGTGACTTTAAACCCTAGACTTATACAACCAGAAGCTTAAAGACATTGTGGATTTTCACCAGAACAATGTGCAGTTGAATGTCGCAGGACAAAAACCAGGAAAAACATATGACCACCTTCTCACAGACCACACAAAATGATGATGCTGAAGAAATGCCTTTTCAAATCCCCATGTCCCATGTTTTGAAGCTAAAAACATAAAACGTAAAAACCTAATCACTTTATCAATATCTGTGTACTGGAAGGGCAGCAGAGTAGAGAGAACAGACAATTATCTGGGAAACTCTTGCAAAATGAACACTAGATCTTCCTGAATTACCTCTCATGAAAGTGTTTACTGGACCTCAGATGATTTATTTTGCTATCTCTTTTCTCAATTCCCCTGACTTCGATTATGTAGACACAGCATTAGTGGGGGAGCGGCTGGGGTGAGGGTGGGAAGTAAGTAGGAGCTGGCTGATGGGGGTGGGGGGGGTGTGTGTGTGTTTATTTCACTTACTTGTTTTTCTCCAGGCTGTGCTAGTGATACCTAAGGGAAGTCCCAGGAAGTTCCAGGAATGCAGCATAAATTCTTTTCCATGCCTTCACAATGATCCTCTGATAGGGCAAACCTCAAATGCATGGATTTGGCCTATTGCTATTACTATGCCTTCTACAATGGCGTTTCATTAACAGTCGGGACCTGAGTATGTGGAAAGTTGGCATGGAATGAAACTCAGCAGCAAAATGCTTGTACAAGAAACTGAATAAACACCTACTTTTACAGCCCCAGAGCTTATAGATGACAAACATCAACAGTCTAGCCACTACCAACTTAACCAGAAAGTGTGCAATGCAAGTAAAGTGCTTACAACAGGCTATGGAAATGGCTTCCAGGAGGTGGCACATGCATGTTAGAAAAAAAGGGAAAAACACTAATTGGCTTAAATATTTTCCATGTGGTTCATCACAGTGGAGAGGGTAGGAACAAACACCAGAACTGGTAGAGGGGGAAAAAACGAAAAACAAAAATGCAACCAGTTGGTAATATTATAAACAAAGTTTCACCGTAATGGATGCCTAGTCTGGGTTCCATTCTGTAATTATCATTCCATCCTCATTTTAGAAAACATTCATTTGGTAAAAGCAGCATTTTGACACATGTCCAAAAGCATGTGTGAATTCTGTAACTGCATCCTTCCTAGTGGGGCTGCTAGAAAACATGCGATCGTGAGGCTTCCAAAGAAATAGCATCCATGATTTCTAGCACTTTCCAAAGTAATAGTGGTGGTAAGTCAGAAGGTCCAGCAGATAACATGCCCCAGGCAGTTCAGTGGCGAATGATATTATATAGAAAGAACATGGGCCACATGGATGTTCAGCTGCTTCACTTTCTGTGTGAGCTTAGGCAAGAGCCTTCCCCACCTTGGGCATGTTTCCTCTTGTATAAATATAAGAGGGTTGGACAAACAGATCTTAATGACCCTTCCAGATCTTCACATCAGCAGACATCCCACCTAGTTCCATCTTGGCCTAACTGCAAACCTCATAATCTACAAGGAAGTCTAATTTTCCAAAAGGTGAAAAGAGACATGTTTAAAGGGTAATGAATCAAAACAACAACACATTCTTGACGGGTATACATTTAGGTGCAGAGCTATTCTGCAGAAAACCAGAGGAAGATATCCTGATGAGCGAGGTATTTTATATAGGTCAGAGCAAAAGGAGGGCACGATTTTCTTGGGTGACTTCTGCATTAGGATCTATTTAGTCCTTCATTACTGTGTCAGTCAGGCATTCTCCCCGGAGGAGATGCTGTGTAAGCAATAGTGACTCACTGGCATTAATCTTGTCCTAATATTTCCTGGGGGCAAGAAATGAATTGTTGGTTTTACTTTGATGGTTTTTATGACATTGCATTATCAAAAATGTAGCAGTGATTCTATTCTAGACCATTAGTTCGTCATTTTCTCCAAGTTTTTGCAAATGTGCTTCTTACATAAGAAAAATACCAACGATTTTATCCTCAAAAGCAGCCTTAGTGAAATTCATTTATTTCAAGACCACAGTGCAGACGATGCTTCCATGAGTAGGTCTAACCAAGAGACAGGAAGGGAAGAAAAGCTGAAAAATGTGAATTGTATATGTGTACTCAGGAAACTTGACAATGAAAAGGAATTTCTTTTATGATAAACTTCAGAAACACTACAAAGTGGGTTAAATACAACTGAAACAACTGAAAATATGTCTGAGTGGATCATACACAGACTTAGGACAGCACAATTACACACCAATGCCATATGTTATCAGAAACTGTGGGCACAGATTTGCTCATTAAGCAGATAGTGCAAATATACATTTATTTACCATGGCCACTGCACATGCAACCATAATCTGATTGAAGCAAAAGAGGAAAGTCACTCAACTTGTCAAATTTAAGCTTAGAGTGCTGAGTTATTGTATTTCCAGTGGAATGATTCCCTTGTCAATTTTGGAAACTGACGGCCAAAGTCCACATGTCAGAGGAGAACCCCAGCGTGTAATTAAACATTACACATTTTTCAAATAAGAGTTTAGTTCTGGAAAATTATAACAAAATACTGTTTTTTTTAAAAAGCACAGTTTTGCTTTAAGTTAATATAAATGGCAGTATCAAAATAAAGTTAGTTGAACCGGAGTAAAATATGGCATTTGGTGTTTCTCTAATGCCAGAGAGATTAGAGAAATTGGAAGGTCTGCCTCGCAGGCAGGATTTTCAACACAGTCCACAGCCTAAAGCTCTCACGTCCGCGTTCCTCAAGAGCAGCCTTACTAAGTGCAAGCACATATTTGTATGTCGGCCCAGACACACACACTATTATAATTTATACACAAGAACTAATCTATTTTCTTCTTTTTAAAAAACATAATTGCATTTAGAGTGATGATGCTAATCAATTTTGAACAATACTCAGGTTTTATTTGCATTATCAAGAATTGTGATTATCTGGCTGAAAACTTTGAAAATGTTTTATTTTATTTTTTCTAAATTTATGGATTCTGCTTAAGCCTCTGGATATCTCTCATTCTAGAGAACAAAGTACTAAAGTACTACTTGCTTTCTTTTTATTTTCTGATTCTCTGAACAAAGGCCAATTTCTGGAGTAATATTAAAACTGTAGTTGCAGCCAGGGCTGTTAACTGAAAACAGAAAATCACATTCTTTCTAATGTTTGAACAATATTAACATCCCCACCCCACAAAATGGAACCCACATATCCTTTTATTCCTCTTCATTACACCTTTCTTAAAGATCGTGAAACCCAACTACTATATTATATTGGATGCTTAACACAAATAAACAAAAATAACTAAGCATACTAAACATGTTACCTAAACCTAATTTTATAGCTGAAAATTGGGCAGCTTATAAAAAAAATAAAGTTGATTTTTAAAGGCTTCAGCCCATTTTCTTGTTTGTTTCATAATATTTGCTTTTCCTTTCTTTTGCCTAAGTGACTAACTTTTCCAACGATGATAACTAGTATTTTCAGTTTCCCCCAGTAGCTCAATATTACATGCCTCTTTGCTCATTGCCAGTTATTAATACTGCAAGGACTGATGCTGTAACACTTTCTAGGGCACAATACTGCACAAAGCCACACAAGATTGACTGTGTAACCGAGGGGGTGAAATTTACTCCCCCCTTAAAAACTTGGTGAGCGTTCTTGGTCCTGAACGCAGGTACATACTTCAAGGGTTATCAGTCACCTCTCAGAAACAATTTCTGAGCCTTTTCTTTCCACGCAACTGGAGTCAAGCTGGCTTGAAGCAGGGTGACTCGTGAAGAAATTCCTAGTGGAAAATACCACATTTCCTCTGTGCTCAACACACTACTCTCCATGGAGACACTAGCCCAGCCAGTCTCTTTCTGTAGCAAACAGTGCAAAGTGCCAGAGGCGCGTCCTCTATACTTGGGTCTGGTGTTGAGTCTCGACAAAGGGAATGTGAAGGCTGGTGAGGCTGAGCTCCCCAACGCTCTCGTAGTCACTCATGGCTACTTCTGCATCATCAAAGCCGCAGTTGGCTGACACATCCGAGGATAAGGTGCCTCTGGAATTGTGCAAGGGTAGAGACACACTGTCTGCTGGGCCTGCCGTCTCCGTGCCCTGGTTCATATTCACGGCAAAAGTACTAAATTCACAGGCGGCAGGTGGGCCCACCAAATCCGCTTCATTGGGGAATGAGTGAGGTGGGAGGTACTGGCTGGGATGGAACTGGGGTCTTCTCCTGCAGTCTGGGCTCAGTGTGCTGGCCAGTGAGACAGGCTGGGAGGGCGGCAGGGTCTCGTACTGGTCCGGGAAGTCCTCTGGCAGGGGAGGGGGCAGCTGGTCCTGACTCAAGAACTCCTCCTCATGAGGAGGTGGGTACTCGCTGTCGATATCGTAGCCACCCAGGTAGTAATCACTCTCTAACTCCCGCGTGCTTCCCTGGTGTGCAGACCCTCCCTCCTGGTTCTCAAAGTTGGGCACCTCCTCAATGTCCGACAGGCGGGCCGCTGGCATCCAATCAGAGGTGTCCCAGTGATAGGCTGTGAGTAAAAAAGCCACAACAGTTAATTTCCTCAAGGCTGGAGTTGGGGAGGGTTTGGAAAAGAGCAGAGAAGGAACCTGGCATGCATTTAACATTCAAGAGACCCTAAAAAGCCAAGTCATGTGCATGCTCCTTACAAGGGTGGATCAAGGGCCAGCCATGCTCTGGCCCTGGGAGAACTAGGTGATGGCAGCTCTGAGAGGTGGCGCCTGGGTGCTGCGGGACCTTATGCTCAGCCACGCCATAAGGGATGGCTAGCAAGGGCATGCTGAGGAAACACAGTTCTAGGACCTTCTCCCCCATTCTTTCTTCCTGTCCATAGGCTAAGTGCAGAGTCAGGCTGGCAACATGCTTGCAGAGACAGAGCTGCATCAGCTGTACTGTGCACCACAGAAGGCAGGGAGGTGTGCACACAGATGCACGAACTGCACGAGTAGGGGAGCGGCTGGGAAGGGATGTGGGCAGGGCGCTCACTGCCAATACCAAGCTCACAAGACACCTGAAACATGCAAAATTCAGATCAAAGAAGCTCAGAATAAATGGAAGGAGAGGGACAGTAGGAACAAACTTAGCAATTGAAAACATGTAAGTAAAATGCTATGCTGGGGGTATAGCAGAGTCACCTCGGTTGTAGTTCTGCCCTTGATCCATGACAGACACTGTTTAAATACAAAGTGAGAGGTAAAACTGACAATCCAAGCCACGTGAAGAGGGCAAAAGAGAACATTTTTGATGACTTAAAACACATGTTGCTTTTCCTCCCCATTGCTATTTAGGCAATAAAAAGATAAATCCCATCTACACCAGGCACTAATTTTATTATGTCAGTAATATCTGTTACCTGATTGAAATCAATCCCCATTATATTGTAACTTGGAATGGTTTCTGAAGTATTATCAGGTCATAGTAAGTGCTCAATGAATACATGTTTAATGTAAGGTGCTCAATGAATACATGTTGAATATAAGGATGAATTTAGTATTAATCCGGATTCCAAGTAATTGGGTATTCTCTTGGAAGAAATTTCATAAAAAGGGCATCCCACATACTTAAAAAAAGATGAACTAGATTTTTTTCCTAAACTTTTAAATTCACCCCAATACCTAGAGAAACATCCAGTGTCTCCTTTGAACCTGTCTCTTTACTGCCCCTCCCAGTTGTCAGCTGATTTAAATCACCCTTAGTTCAAAGTAACAAGGAGGCTATATTTCCAAAAGCATGAGTCTTTACACAAAGAAATGCCATGGAAGAAAAAAGTAAATACCTTCATTTTCTATAGTGTCAACTACATTGTTGACAAGCTGAATGACAGTCACTATGGATGCTTGTGGCGAGGAAAAGAAGACAGGAGGGAGGGGGAGGACAGCTTTAGGTTAGTTATGTATTTCAAACATCTGTTAACTTTTCTTAACAATAATGACAACAACAAAGGCGCAGCATGCAAACACCCAGAGCTTCCTGCAGCCGTCCCTTAGGCAGTGATCCAGTGGACACTTTTTTCTAAGGTCTCAGGGTTCTGGGAACAGAAGGGAAATGGGAGCAAATCTGGGGCCAGGCCTCCTGAAAGGCATGATGGGCAGGGATGGCTGGGTCATAAATTCACACTTCATGGCCCAGTGACATCAGTCTAGGAAGGCAGCGGCTCATCAAGCTCATGCTGACTCCTCATTAGCAACTCCCAAAGGCTCTACAGCAAGGGTGCCCAACCCATGTGGCCCGAGGTGGCAGGAATGCAGCCCCACACAAAACTGTAAATTCACTTAAAACATTATGAAGTTTTTTTTTCTTCTTTTTGTCAGTGTTTATGTATTTAATATGTGGCCCAAGACAACTCTCCTTCTTCCAGTGTGGCCCAGAGAAGCCAAAAGGTTGGATACCCCTTCCAGGAACACCTCACTATTCCCGAAGAGAATTCTTTGTTGGTCAGCTATGCTGCTCCAAACCAAATGCCATGATTGATGGAGGATACCCTTCAGGACTCATGGTTTCACACTCACATGACACCAACCATAGCCTAGAATGACCCAAGGCCCAACTTTCACCAGTAAAATATAGACAGACGGACGGCAGCTTTTGGCCTCTGGAATTGTTAGAATCTGAGAAGGTGATTTCTGTGCTCTGTGTGAACTGACTTAGCACCTGATACCAGCAGCTCGTGGAGAGGTGATCAGGTTTAAAACTAATTTGCTGAAAGCTCCTAACACTGCCTACTTTAGCCAGGACCAATCCAGAATGCTAAGCATGTAAGGCTGAGTGTGTTAGGGTACACAGAGCAGAGCCCATGAGAATAGCCAGCCCACGTCACTGCTGGAGCTGCTGCCTGGAGTTTGGAAACTATCTGTTCTCGGTTGCTTCTCTACAAAACTCAAACCAGTGGCAACTTTTCTTTTGGTTGGGGATGAGAAAAGGAGTGAGTGCCGAGGCAAACAGCTGGAGGTGTGCCCCTGACCTTCTGAAAATGGTCAGGAGAAATCCACTGTAATAGGGTTTATTACCCCAGCTGTCAGGTACACTGTGGCTTCTGCACCTCTCAGGAGTACTAGGTCTCAGGGAAGGAAGTGATCCGGGAGTGGGGATGGGGAAAGTGGACTATTGTACTGCCAGGATTGCCATGGCCTTCGAGCTCACCTGCTTCTCTGTTTACCTGTGGGCAAAGGTAATGCTGTTTTCATTTTGTGCTTCTGGGTACAACATGTCCAGCACTGGGTTCAACACACAGAAGAAACTCAACAAGGATTTACGGGTTGAATGATTATATAAGTAAATAAATATTCAATTTCTGCCAATGGCTTTTAAATGGGAAAATGACACATAGGAAGGCTAACTGTCTCTGTGGATGACAATTTGATATTATTCTTGGTTCACCGCTCTTGCTGTCTCATGACCGTTTCTGCTATTCTCCCCTGCCCTGAGGAGGCCAACCCATCCTCCAAAGCTGGTTCCTCAGCTCTGGAAATCCAGTCCAGCGACCTCTTCATTAGCATAGATCACAAGGGGGAGAGGTCCATGAACCACATAGAACTGCATGCAGCATTTTGGGTATATGTGCATTTTTGTAAGGAGCTGATCCGTAGTATTCAATAGATTCTTCAGAGGCCCATGACCCCAAATGATCATAAGGGGGATTTAACTGAATGAAGATGTCAGTTCTATGGGAAGGCAGTATTGCCTCTGAACTTATTTCTAATGATATGGAGGCTGGATAGAGAGTGAAGAGACAATCATTAATAAAATGTTTTTAAAAGATATAAACAGCACTGTTAGCTAGAGAATATTAGTTGGGATAAGGCAGTTCCATCGTGAACCAAATCAAAGACGACACATTACTGGAGGCCCAGGGGAACCTTGTCAGCCTGTGACACAGATCCCTGGGCTTGCCCACAGCTGCAGCTCAATAGACACCCCTGCAGCAATGACACCCAACAATGGAGCCACACAAAAAGCTGGTGAACACACGCAAAAGCCCTTGATCGGGTCAGGAAACAAAACTGGTCACATCACCTTCCTCTCAACCACTGCCTGCCGGCGTAGGAGGCAGACGCCACCCCGGGAGATCAAATCCATGACTTCTTACCATTGTCGTCGCCAGAATCTGATTGGAAGGAGCTCAGGGACTGAACTTCAGAGTTGCTGCCTTTATTACTGCCTGCAAAGCAGGTCACTTCTCCTGGGTCATCGACTCCTTTGTCTTCGTGGACAGCCAGAGAAAAAGCAGAAATGACACTGTGTTACCTTGTGCGTATTTCCAGTCCTGCCACCCCAGAGTCCACTTCTTGGAGCTCTTTCATTTGCTCAGAGAAAATAATTTAGCTCCACAATGGAGAATTGATTGTGCCACTGGGGGCAAAGGTCCCTCTGTCAATCAAGTGATTTACATTATGGATACAAAACCCTTAACCCGTGGTAAATGAGCTTCCAAATAGCTGACAGCCGAAAGTAGCAGTTCCCTCCTCAAAGTGAAGCCTAAGTGAAGAGTGAAACGAGGATGAAGTGTCTGGGTTGCTCTTTGCCATTCAGAGTTCATTTAAATCATTTACATGAACCGATGTGGTGTCAACACCGGGTTAAATGAGATTACTTTTCAAATAGGGGTATAAATATTTTATAGGCAAGAATGCCATTACATTTATCCTAACTTCCATCTCCGGGGAGTGAGTGGAGTTCTCAGCACTGCCTTCTAGAGGGCAGTGTCGCCCCACTTTTGGGAATGACAGCGTTCTGCGCTCAGGTGAGAGGCAGCGGTACAGCACAGGCACGCTCTTACCCACACGCGTACTCCCTCTTTGCTATACAAAGATACAAACGCAGCCTGAACCACCTCCCCCCCTCCAGGGCTACCTTCTTGTTTCTTATTTGATGGACTAAAGGAAGCAATGAAAACAACCCATATCTTGAAACTGTCAAGTGCAAAATGAATTAGCCACCTAGAGACTGCCTCTCCGGCTAACTGCCTTGCTTAACAAAGAAGGAAATGTATTCAATAAAAACCCAGTAATACTTTGGGAGAAAATGCGTGTTTGGGCTTGAGGTAGATTCCAGGAATAAAGCTGTCTGTCACATTACCAGTGGGTGGAGGGAAAAGATCACTAGGAAAAGCTTCAAATCATCATGTAATGTGACGGTATGTAAAAAAACAAAAACAAAAACGGTGACTTGTGATTAAGAGAAAAGTTGTTCCTGTTTGTGGCTGGAGAAATCCCTGTTTCTTCCACTATGGGTGCTGTCAGTAGCGGGCAGTGGCTCTGCATCTGCTGTCAGATGCTAAAGACATGGCAAAATGATGAGTTGGATAAATAACTGATCTAAATGGAGAGGGACATCACGGAGGAATTTGCCTCCCAACAGCCACACCACAGCAAATAGGATGACGTGCCTTGGAAAAGCACTAAGTGGGCACCAGGCTCAGGCCTGAACACAAGGGGGAAAATTGACAAATGGCCTGTGCTGGTGAATATAGTGCTGTGCATAAAACTGCTTCCTCCATTCCTCCATTCATTCAAACCCCATTTTTTTCATTGTTAAATTAAAAAAAAAAGAGCCTTTCCTTTAGCCAGTGGATTGGCAAGGCTTTAGTAAAGTCTAACTTCACAGATGATTTGAGAGAGAATATATTTATTGGTGCAAGTCCAAAGGCATTGTCTTAAAATATAAATACTTTCCAGAAAAACATAGTCAGAAAACCCTCATGTGCTCTCTCCAGTGATCCAGATACTTCCTGCTTCTGGAAGGCCTTTTTCAACAGCGTCGTACCCAAATTTTACTCATGCTTACAGACACCAGTAGGAATGCCCCCTTCCTCAATGAAGGCACCCATTATCTCCTTGGCTACATAGGCTCTTTAGCTTCATTTGAAATCTGCCTCTCACCTACCCTCTACACCAACATATATCATAATATACCCAGGGCATCCCTGTTTCTCAAACAGAAAGCTATTCGGCCTGATGAAAGTCTCAGGTTACAACAGAGCTCGTCTTAGTTTCATCCCAACTGATGTTAGGGCAGGGGCAACAAACACATCTCTCACCTAGATGTTCACAGACAACATCTAACTAGTCTCTCTGCTTTCTTCTTTCTTTGATTGTGTTTAGTCTCTTCTCCAAGGAACACAGCCATCTTCTTTCAATGCAAATTAGATTAGGGCACTCACCTGCTTTAAAACCCACACTAGCCTTGCTGTTAAAAATGTAGCCATTCTCTTCTGGTGCTCAACAAGCTCCAATCACATTGATCTCCTCTGTGGTCTTCAACATGTGAAGGTCTTTCCTGCCCCAGGGCCTTTGTACTTGTGGCTCTTCCCTTTGTCTAGAATCCTGATGCATGGAGCCAACGGAGTGGGAATCACCACCATCTGGCCCAGACCATTTTTCCTGCCTGCAGTTCACCCTCTTGTTCCATGGACCCTGCTTTGCAGCCAGATAGAACAACTTGCTTTTCTTCTACCATGTGGGTCCTTCTACGTGGAATGCCCTCCTTTCTCCAGACTTATTATCCCACCATGATCCAGCTGAAATGCCTTTCTGCTCTTCTCAAGTCTTCAGTCTATAATACTGGAAATACTCTCTTCTCCTGTCCTTCCCGAGCACACTTTCTGTGTATCACTTATGTAGCTACACTGCCTACTTTACTGCCAATGGTGTGCTGTTTTGAGAAGAACATGGGCTTTAGAGTTTGGCAACGCTGGACTGGAGAACCTCTTGTTAGCTTTTACTATGAAACAGACTGACAGCTATCGGGGGGCGGGGCGGGGAGGATTGGATGAAAAACGTGTTTCTCCTCCAGTCCTCCCCACCCAAAATCAGCCAAGGGACATATATGCATAACCCACAGACACAGACTGGAGTGTGATGATGGTCAGAAGGAAGAGGGGGTGGCCGGGACTGGGTGGAGGTGGGCAAAGGGGGAGAAAATGGGAACACCTGTAATAGTGTCAAGAATAAAAACAAGGTTAAAATAAATAAATAAATAAATAAATAAATAAATAAATAAATAAATAAAAAGACTCTTATTAGCTTTGTGACCATGGGCACCTTATATGATGCTCTCTGAGCCTCATTTTCCCCATCTGAAAATGGGGACAAGACCCAGAGAGATTTTTCAGGGCTGGTATGTGAACACTCAATGCCACAACATGTCATAATGTGTGCTCTGTCCCTGCGGGTTCTCTCTTCCTTGCCTAATTCCCTTCTCAAGTGCCCCCTGCCCCCTCGAGGCTTCCCCGAAAATGACAGAGAAATACATAGTGATTCCTACTCACTCTCAGTTCCTGCATCCCAGCCATTCTTCCGGATAGAGTCGCAGTCAGAGCGGCAGGGTGACACGGCTGGGAGGTTGGGGGCCACACTGCACACGACCACACCCCGCCTGGCTGTCAGGATGCGTGGGGACTCAGGGTGGAAGGTTGTCATCTCCTGGTGCTCGCTGCCCAGTCCGTCAACGATCTTATCCAGGTTGCTCCTGGAGTCGCTCTGGAAGCACGGGGTGTAGGCCATGGGGCGCACGGGCACCTGCGGGGGCCCCACCTCCTGGTAGACGTTGCGGCCGTCCCCGCCGCCCCGCAGGTTCCGGAATGGGATGCCGTTGCTTTTGTTTAGCAGGGCGGCCGTGGCGGGGTCCTGCACCAGGGTGATGTTGTTGCGAGAGTAGTTCTTGCGGAAAACTTTCTTGCGGAAGACAATGAAGAGGACCACCAAGATGAAGATGATGAAGAGGACCACTGCAATGCCGATGAGCTCCTCCTTCCCCACGTAGGAGTGGCCAGCCTGGATGTTGGGCACCACCACGGGGCGCAGCCCGCAGTACTGGCCCACGAAGCCCGGGGTGCAGTTACACAGAAAGGAGCCAAACACGTTGACGCAGGAGCCCCCGTTCTCACACTCCTCTCGCTCGCATTCGTTGATGTCCTCTTCACACCTTCAGGACCAAAGACACATAGTCCGCTTTCAAACAGCAGGCCTGACCACACAGGCCTTTTTACTGGAGCTCGATTTAAAACTGACTTCTTTAAAAATGAATGAATGAATGAATGAATAAATAAATAAATAAAACACCTAAAGGGTACATGAAGTACCACGAAAATGGCATGGTGGTGCGTGTGAGCAGCAGGCGGCCGGAGTCTCCGGCATGCAGTAAGATGTTTCTCCCACCCAGCCTCTGCCAGATAGTCTGACCCTACCCTGGTGGGAGCATGCAACTGGCCAGCTTGGGAGAGAAGAGAAGGAGCAGAAAGAGAAAGAAACAGGTGAACAGATGCTGCTGAAGAGGTACTGGTTTACAAATCCTGGGGGCCAGACGCATTTCAGAATTTAAAATTTTGCAATTTTAAAAATGGCACACAGTATATACCTTTAATATTATGTAAAATACCCACCTCACCCCAGGAATTGGTGCTGATATAGGACCCATAATCAATATACCAGTGTTTCAACGGTAGAACATTTAGATATTCACACTCAATGAAAGAAACAAAGACTTAGAAATAGCCTTAGAGTGGCTTTGGCTGTTTTGGGCACCAGAATAGCTTGCCATTAATTTATCCTCAGTCCTGTCAGTTCGTGGAGCTTTGGGGTTTTGTAGAATTGCAGATAAAGATCTGTAAAATTACATATCCTGTAAAGAGTTTCCCGAGAGGAGGAAGTCGTTAGTTTTGACATTTTCCTGTAATGGTTACAGTAATTTTTGGGTAACAGGATGTACAGAGGTGGGTATGAGCATGGAGGTGTCTACATAGCTCCATATCTTACACATTCTATGCTTATATTAAAAGCTAATGCTAATGCAGATTACCAGGAAAAGAACGATTAAAGCATTCTAGTGAAAAATAATTAAATTAATTTTATTCTCTTTAAAGCAATCCATGACTTGCGTTGAGTATAATCATAAGGCAAACATTTAAGTGTAACTATTTCTTAGTTTAAAATTATTTGAGCACACAGACCATTTTCCTTTCACTTTTCTCTACTTCAGCAATTGTTCTGCTATGTTCACTTAAAAGGCCCCATCACCTACTTATATTTTTGGTAATCCACTTTGTAAAATGTAGTCAAATGTCCCTAATTTGAACAGATTGAAACCAGGTCAGTTGGAAATTAGTCAGAAACACAGAGTATTTAAAAATAAATGCAGCTTTATTGCTTTAAATTACATCCAATGATTCAAAGTTGGTTAAGTATTTCCTGGTAAAGTCCTCGGGAGATTTGCTTTAATGAATACATGAGACTGATCTGTAATTAGAATATCACTTGCTTGAGATTACATATATATACTTTTAAAGCCATCCAGGATGGATGAAAGTGACACTTTACTAAAAACTTACAATATTCCCTTTTCATTCGTCTAACACTTTAATCTCCCTGTTTCGTGGGAAGGGGAGTTGCAAAGGAAAGGTAAGCTTTAGTTTCTCAGAATGATCATAAAATGTTAAGCAGCAAAGTCCAGCTAATGAGTTCTGGGGAAATGGATACTATGTCTGCCTCAGAATTACACTGGAAATATTAGGGGGCAGAGATGACTTTCTTTAAAAGAATCGTTTTCTTGCTTATAGGACTCACAGTAATTATATAAGAATTTGAAAACATAGAGAAGTATAAAGTGTATAAATTACCCATAACCCCATTACCTAGAGATAAACCCTGTTAACATTTTAGCCACTTGTAAGCACTCCTCATATAAAGATATTAACTCTTTGCCCCTCCTATTAGTGCTTAATATTTCATCCCAGGTAGTTGTCTACTGTTTTGTTTTCTTAGCAGCAAGAAACATCATAATGACTTGAACAATCTCACTTACGTGACTCCAGTGAGCCCAGCTTTGCAATTGCAGATGAAAGTATTTCCTATGGGGTCGCAGGAGCCTCCATTCCGGCAAGGGTTTGGGAAGCAGGCTGTGATCTCGGATTCACAGTTTCTCCCGGTGAACTGTGAGAGGCAGGTACATTGATAGCCTGGAGAAACAGAGGACTTCATGAGCCATGGGTGCTGCTGGTAATGCTCAAAATACACTGACTCAGTTATTACACGTCCTCCTCATTCCTTCTGAACAAAATCAAAGGCAGATCCCGACTTCCAAAGATGATTAGTGAATTGGTTATTTTGAACTTGGAACACAGCTTTTCACAAAAATGGCAGGTAATAATTTGGATCTCCCACTAGTCCACAAAAATTCACCTAATTAATTACATACATGAATAATAGTGGGAATGGTAAGAGGCTCTGAAGGAACACCCAAGATTTCAAGAACAGAGACGAGGATGAGGAGGGAGATGCTTTATCATAGGTATCATGCTCATGTCATTAGAACACATTCTACGGTAGCTTCTTGAAAAGTGGTTTGTTTATATAAGGTAAATGTTATGAGACCTTGCATAGCTGGACATACCTTTTGTCCACTCTTATACCTTTTTTGATAGTTAGTGTATGGAATTATAAGCATTTCCTTCCAAGTTACTTTTGAGAAATCCAAAGTTGTTCTGTTTCCTCAAGTTTATATGTGACCTGGTTTCTCTTCCTAATGGCTTGGAGTTTCTTCTGTTGCCCCCAGTTTTCTGAGATTTCACTGTGATGTACTTTAGTATGGGCTATTTCAATAGTGCCGGGTACTCAGTGGGTCCTTGCAATCTGGGGAAAATTTTATTTCATTGATGATTTCCTTTCCTTTGTTTTCTCTGTTCTGTCTTTATAGAACTTTTGTGGTTTGAATCTCAGATTTTTTGGATCTTCCTTGAATTTTATTTTTTTCTTATACTATATCCCTATGCATTATTGCTTTATTTTCTGAGTTTCTCAACTTTTGAAACTTTTGTGAGATTTTCATTTATGTTGCCATTTTCCAAGAGCTCTTTGTTTGCTGAGATTTTTTTTTTTAAAACATAATACACTCTGCTCCTACTTCATGGTTGCCATATTTTCTCTTATCTCTCTGTAGATATTTATAATATATTTTAATCCTCACCTAAGGATATGTTCATTAATTTTAGAGAGAGGGGAAGGGGCGAGAGAGAGAAGTTGGGGAGAAACATTGATCAGTTGCCTCCCATATGTGCTGCAACTGAGGATCAAACTCACAACCTAGGTATGTGCCCTGACCGGGAATCAAATACGCAATCTTTTGTTGTATGGGACGGCACTCCTACCAACTGCATCGCATGGGCAGGAAAATATTAATCATATTTTAATGAAGTTTTCTCCCCGCATAGTTTCCTCCAAGTTGCTTTTCTCTGCTTCTGTGTTTTGGTCTCTGTGATGGTAAATTTTTTGTCAGACTGACCAGGCTATCAATGCCCAGTTGTTGGTCAAATGCTCAAATGCTACTTCAGATGTTGCTGTGAGGGTGTTTGTGGATGTGATTAACATTTATGATCAATTGACTTTAAGTAACACAGATTACCCTCCATAATGTGGGTGGGTCTTGTCCATTCAGTTGAAAATCCTAAGAAGAAGGAATTCTGCTTCAAGACTGCAACATAGAAATCTTACCTGAGTTTCCAGCTTTGAGAATTTCAAATTCAAGACTGCAGAATTAACTCTTACACAAATTTCCAGCCTGCGGGCCAGCCCTATAGATTTCATGCTTGCCAGCCCCAACAATCCTGTGAGCCAATTTCTTAAAATCCATCCATCCATCCATCCATCCATCCATCCATCCATCCATCTTATTGGTTCTGCTTCTCTGGAGAACCTTAATACATTCCATCTTCCAAATTAGAGGATTTTCTTCCTTGTCTGGTAATCCTGGCTTATCAGCTCATATTGGGGTGATAAAAACTAGAAATCTGATTGAAATTTCTAAGCACTTGAGTGGGGCTTTTTAACCATTATTGTGTGTCAGTTCCTTTGAGTCAGTCGATTTTTCTGGTAATTGCTCTCAGAGGCCTGATTTCTAATATTCAGGGGACTGGGTGGAAGAGGAAGGGTGGTTGTGGGTCTCAGCATTCAATGAGCACAGTATATTTACTTCTTTTGTGAATACTGTAAATTACCATCCTCACTCATATTTGAAGGGCTCTTGGGCTCATCTCTGTTCCCCAAGTGGTCAGTAACTGATGGTGGGACGTTGTAGATTGAGCTCTTATAGGTATAAGATATTTAATCATCTATAGATTGAAATAGTGCATACACTAATGAACATTTTACTGAATCCACTCTGCAGAGAACTCTTCTCTTGTATAGGACATTATGATTATGTGCAAGTGTTCACAGGTTCAGAGAGAGAAAGACCATTTTCAGGAGGCAGGAGCAGTTGGCAAGAGAGAACTCTTTACATTTTTAATAGGAGGGAACTCTGTAGCCCCAGCCTCTGTGGCACCAAGAAACACGGAGGGCCAGAGACAAAGGTTCAGAGAGGGACACTCTTAAATGCAATACCAATGAAATTCAAAGGTGCTAACTTATAAGGAAAGGCCATTATTGATGCAAACTGTGTCCGACAATGACCAGCCTAAACTCTATGGGCAGGTGCAGTGATCTGAGATATGCTTGCTTCAAATTAGACTGATTTGGAATTACTCTTTTCCAATTTGGAAAGTCATTCACTTAAATGTAACTGAGGATTGCTGAAAGCTGTTGGGATTGGGAAAAATGCTTCTTTGTGTCACCTGGCTACTCCTTAGCCAGGAGGGCATGACATTTAGAGGTAGAGTAACTTGTGAGGGTGAATTAGATTCCTTTTCAGACTGATAGGAGGGGTGGGGCAGCTGCAATACAAGACTCTGGAAAGCTTGTCAGTGATGATAAAGAAAGGAAGTCAAGAAGGGGGAATCTAAGGCAAGGCGGGTCAGCTCAGATAAAACTCCTCCTTTCTCAGCTCCTCTTTGGCATGATTGTGGCAATTGCTCAAATAAAACTATAGCAAAAGTAGTAGGGGGCAAGGGAGGGGCAAGGGGGAACTGTCTGGAAATAAGGAACTTTTGAATCCTATCATGGAAACTAGATTCTACAAGGGTTGTGGGTTTCATTTCTTTGATTTGATGTCTCTGTGCCCGGGAAAATCAGAATTTAAAACGAGGCACTACCTCTAGTGCACTGTTTTACACCCACACATTTCTTTCTTCATTTTGCCATTTCATTATCTTTTGTGGAATGTCGAGTGCTACCTGATGCGGCAGCCAGTCTGACTGATTAACCTGTTCATGGACTGAGTGCCCAAGCATTAGGCAGCAGTGTGCTGGAGCCAGCTCAGACAGGGGCGTGAAAGCTGACTGTTTAACACCTGGGAATTTGGCAGACCAGTTATTAAAACACTGGTAGCCTGACATCAGCCACGGTGGAGTATTTATGCTGCAGAAATCAGTAAACGCTACAAATCAGAGCTTTTATATTTAGAGAGCTGCTTACCAGCATACTCCTGGAATAAGGACTATGGCAGGCATTGGGATACTGTGAACACAAAGATGCTACGAAACTAGCAGGCACAGGGTGCAGTGGGAGCACAGAATGGGGACATTGGACCTATGCTGGAGAAAACTGTGCATGACTGAGGGGCGCACTCAGAGAAAACGTGCTGTCCATGTTGAAGATGATGACGATGACGACAGCTAACATTTATGTGATGTTTATTATGTGCTAAACAATTCTAAGCACTTTACATATATTAACTTATTTAATTTTCCAAAAAGGCCTATGACAAAGTGATTATTATTTCCATTTTATAGATGAGGAAACTGGGGTACTAAGAAGTCGGTTACTTATTCACAGTCATGAACCTAGTGTGGATTTGAACAGCAGCAGTCAGGCACCGGAGTCCTGAACCGTTCAGTATTATCTTGAATTATATTTTCAACAACCACAGTTCATCACACTATCTGGATTTCTTTGTTAGTGTGAAAGTAAACTGTGTAGGATCTGCTCTCATAGTCTCAAACCCATGGGGCAAAGGAAGTAGAGACCCTTTGGAAGGAATCTTGCTTTTTAGAACTTTAAGTTTGAAAGAGTTTTTATGTTAACATAATGCAAGGAAAAAGCAACTGGATATTTTTTTTAGTCATCGGATTTTTTTTCTAATGAAAAGAAGAGTGATATCTATTGTTTGGCTCTATGAAAGAGGGTTGTTGATGAAAATTAACCTGTTCTCACAAAGTATTATTTATGATCTCATTATCCCAGCCTGGGCCCTATTATGAATAATTTTTATAATATCAATAAGTCTGCCATAATACTAAGTGATCTAATGCTTTAGTGGTTTAAACTCATTTTCAGTCATTTTATGAAGGATAATAATAATCCTACAAAGAAAAAATAAGAGGCCCATTAACATCCCAACTCCATGGGGTATTAGAGAGGTTGTTCAAGGACATACAGCTAGTAAATGATTGAACTTGAACTTGAACCCAGGCTTTAAGATTCTCAAATCTTTCTATAAGACTGTACTGGCACTGGAACTTGTCAGCGAGCCAGAACTCATTACTTGCTAAGAATAAGGGAGGGGCTTGTAGTTACTTCCCACAAATCTCCAGGGAGCTGATGAGACCCACTGAGATGAGCAGTATCAGACTCCCTTTCTGGGAGCCAAATAATCATTAAATAATAAAGATAATAGCATAATAAAGTTTCTCCTCTTCCCAAACATTACCATATGTTGATATACAACACAAATAAAAGAACAGAACTTCAAGAGATATTCAGGCATTATTTGATCACTCATTATTTTAATTTCTGTAAATGGAAAAGAAAAATAAAATTCAGTGGGTAATCTCGAAGTCTTGTTTTTTTTTAAATCCTCACCTCATAGTATTTTAATTTTTGTGAGTGGAAAAGAAAAATAAAATTCAGCGGATAATCTCGAAGTCTTGTTGTTTTTAATCTTCTCCTGAGGATATGGTTATAGACCTTAGAGAGATAGGAAGAGGGAGAGAGAGGAAGAGGGAGAAAGAGACAGCCAGAGAGAGAGAGAGAGAGGAAGGAGGAAGAGGAGGAGGTGGAGGAAGGGGGAGAGAGAGGAGAAACTGAACGAGAGAGAGAGAGAGAGAGAGAGAGAGAGGATAGAGAAACAATGATAGGTTGCCTCCTATATGTGCACTGACCAGGGTTTGAACCCGCAATCTAGGTATGTGCCCTGACCAAGGACTGAACCTGCAACCTTTTGGTGCATGGCACAATACTCCTACCAACTGAGCCACTTGGCCAGGGCTCAAAGTCTAATTAAAAAGAGTGGATGTTTTTCTCTGGGGTGGGAGAGAATGTCAAATAAGAAAAGCATTAGCAAGAACAACAGCTTATTAGGTGCAAAAAAATATATGCTAATAACTTCCTATGCATTATTCTCATTTAATTCTTGATAACAACATCATTGTGTAAGTATTATTATAATAGTTACAAATGAAGGAACTGGGGCTTAAATAAGTTGGTTTGCTCAAAGTTACATAGTAAATAAGTGGCAGGTGCCACTTTAAATTTATTTTTGAAAGATTTTATTTATTTATTTTTAGATAGAGGGAAAGGGAGGGAGAAAGAGAGGGAGAGAAACATCAATGTGTGGTTGCCTCTCATGCATCCCTTATTAGGGACCTAGCCCACAACCCAGGCATGTGCCCTGACTGGGAATCAAACTGGCGACCCTTGGTTGGCAGGCCAGTGCTCAATCCACTGAGCCACACCTGCCAGGGCTCTTCCCAGATTTAAAAAGACAGTCATCCTACAAGTATTGAGATATGCATTAAAAATACCCCCCCCCCCCCAAAAAAAACAATGTCACAGCTTCTCTCCCTTCAAATCTGGCAGAATGAGAAGTGTATTTTTAAGCCTTGCCTCAATGCTGTGCTCCTGTTTATAATCCTTCTACTTTCTTTGGATGCAGATGGTTTTGAAACCTGTACCCAGATGAGCGTAAAATGCTCCCTCCTTTCCTTGTCAAAGAAGAACATGGCAAAAACCTATTAGATACAAAAATAGAAGTGGTGTGAGCAATTATAGTGTCAATTTAGGCTGTGTAGGTAAACAATCAAGATAATTCCTATCTTACTTCTTTGACTCATTAGTTGTTTTCCAGCCTGATTCATTCAGGTAATGGCCTCAACCCTAGGTTCTGCTCGCCAGCTTAGATGAACATCACTCTGATCAGATTTGGCTGCCTTGATAAGGAAACATCTGCCTGATGCACAAAGGTAGAAATAATGACAAATGTGCAACTGGCATGTGGGATCTGAACTCGGTATCAACCACTATGCTTGCTGGCTGAATTACAGATTTCATTTAGAAACTCCAAGAACTTGCAGGATTTTGAGAGGCAGCTGTGACTTGGTGGTGAGGCCCTGGATGCCAGTGTGTGTTCCGGCTGTTACCCAGCAGCCGAGTGCGATTGCAGCCGAGCTGCCTGATCTCTCAGAGCCCCTCGGTTTTTATCTGATAATTGAGCCTCACTAAGACCCATTTCATAGAGGATAATAAGGTTTCTGGATTCATCAACCACAATACAGCACACAAACATTAGGTGCTTTATTGTTGTAACTATTACAATTGCTATGGATTCTGAAGTTTCTGTGTTGCTATTAAATCAAACAATTGAAAGCTATGGGAGATTTTTACTCTTTTAGGCTGAAAGTTGGAAAATATTGAAACCTCTGGTCTGTGAGAATCTTAGTATGAGGAAACTAGAGGATGCATTATCGTCGAGATGCTGTCCCTACGTGGGATGAGCTCAGCCACAGACCCCGGTCTTCGGTCATTAGCCTACCATTTCCACTTGTAGTCTCTCTGACTTTTCTCTTTCACCAAGCAGGGTACACACATACCTTAAGACCTTCTAAAATAAAAGTCTTTGAAGGGTGACCTGTACATTTCCCTTGGAAATCTGGCTCACGTTTCATATATTGTGTATCGATTGGGTCAAGCCTTTAACATTGTCTTTGAGGATCTGGAAGCATTTAATGTGCTAACAACACTAAGCACACAATAAATCCCCACCTTCTGGTATGTTTTTTTGTGTCTGCGATATAACCTTACTGGGTTTTGAGTTTCTCTGTTTGTATCAATATTATATAATTTATGCTGTTACAATGAGCTTTTTCAGAAGTATTGAAAAAAAAAGTTTAACTCTATTTAAAAGCTATCTGGAAAAACATCCCCCCCACCCTGTGAGCTGTAAAGCTCAGTAAAATTGCAGTATATTCATTGGGAGCCTATTTTTTCCCTTCCCTGCTTTCTGTGCTCAGTGGGCTGACGGGCTGAACACATACAGGGGAACCCTGTTCAATCCCCTTACGCCAGTTGTGAGGGGAAGGAGGCCACACAGTTGAATCCATTGGTCACAGAAACAGCAATGAGACCCCAGAATTTAACAGAGAGCTTGGCACAAATCAGGCACTTGATTAAAGTTCAATAGACTGAATTTACCTAGACCATACAAGTTAGGGACACAAAATATGTTTTCAGTAAAATATCACCCATAGTAGCATGGATAGCTTTGTTGCTGAAAGCACTTCTATGCCCAACTATTTGTAACATCCAAGAACTTGTTGTTTTGTGCAACATGCTTAGAAGGGAGTATGTCGACACTGTTACTTTTATCTTTGAAGGGAAGCTCAGGGGCACTCCAGACTCTTGACTGTCTAGAAAAGAAAATTCAATCGTAATACGAAAACAACTATAAAAATGCAGGATAAGCTTCTGACATTCAAATTCTAAATGTCCTATGACTGCTTAGCTCTTCTGGAATTCACTAACTCACAGTCTTGCAAATACAGAGTTTACTGAGAGCTCCAAATACTAGTGGCTCTCAAACTCAGATGTGCACAATACCTTGGAGGCTTGTTAAAAATGGAGATCCCTGAATTCCACCAGGGCAGGTTCTGAGATTCTGACTTGTATGTTTGGGTTGCCCCCCCACCTCCAGACGTTTCGCTGAAAAAATTGTTCTTGGTAGGAAGTTCAGGAATTTGCAAATAGAATTCAGCGACCTAGCGGGAAGTCCCTCTGACCCGGAGAGCCAATCATGGAGGCAGGTAAGCAGATGCTCCTTCTCCCCTCACAGTCAAGCAGCTCTTCTATAGCAAAGTCTTATTTTAATCAGGTCCTCAGGTGACGCAGCTGTACCGCGGAGTTTTAGAACCATTATGTGCAATGTGTATACACACAAAAAAACTAGTTTTCTTAGGTCTCAGGGCAGTTAAGAGAAAGAAAGAAGAATCAGTATATCACCTAGGGATCTTGCTAAAATCACGATTTTGATGCGGTAGGTTTGGGGTGGGATCTTCGATGCGGCATGTCTAACATTCCCAGTGACATCAATGCTGCTGGTCCCTGGGACACACTTTGAGTTAACAGGTTAAGGGCATAGGCTGGATGGTTTCACACCCTTGGATCCACTGTACTAGCTGTGTGATGCCGGGAGAGCTATTCAACTTCTCTGGCCAGTTTTTTTTTATCTGCGAAATCAGGGTAGGGGAGAAGAATAGCATTGGCCCCAGGGTGCTGTTCTGAGAACTATGTCACAGTGCATAACCATTTATCACAGTGCCAAGCACATAGCAAGAAGCTAACAAACAGTAGCTTTTATCATTTAAAAATTTACCAACTTTTCATTTTAAGATTTAGACTTCTAGTCTCGTGCAAAGCAGTCTGAATGACTATTCTGTTTCGCCAAATTATAGTTTAGCCTCAACTAGGTTTTCCCGTAACGGGCTCAAGCTGAGCAGGGGGCAGCACGGAGGACCGAGGACTCCTTATTCCAATTGTGGGTGCTCACTGGGCTGCTCCCTGCCCACTAGGTCTGGGAATGTAGGGGTCAGAATGGGACCAGACCATTTCTTCTCCCACAGTGTTTGCTATTTCCAGTTCATGTTTATGAAATACATATAATTTGAAGCCTTTACCAAAAGAAAGCCTTTCCCGTGTGGTTGTTTTACAGAGTCATATTTACACTCTTATTACAAGTCAGTGTTCTGGGCTCTGACTCCTGTGGGGTCCCCATGGCTTGCTCCTGGGACAACCAGAGTCACAACACTGGTCAAACCTGCTGACCATGTCATTCTGAGCTAGCAGGCCTGGCCTCCTTGCCTTTCTGCCAAAGGTTTGATTGTGAGGGGTGTGGTTAAAGCGGAATCCTCCTTCTCTGAAAGAAAACGCTCCTTGCTGTGAGTTGCCTGCTTTAAAAACTCTGAATGTTTGAGAATAATGTGCTAGGGTAACCACAGTTTGAAAGTTGGCCTGTCACCAGGAGAGCCAATGGCCAATAATACTCCAGCATTCTTCAAGGTGCCAAGAGAATGATTATGCTAAATATGTTCCTGGAATGTGAGAGTAACACATGACACAGGGTTCCAACAAGTTAGATGTCCAAACAATTAAATTTCCATATCAACATTCTCCTGTGCATGAAGTCACATTTTAAGTACCTTACTTTCTCTAGCTCAGAGCTCCTCTTTGAATACTGCATGCGTTCCAGCCTTTGATCTGGGGGAGCACGACTCTCTCCCTGGGATTAGACACCCCTGGCAGCCAGCGGGAATTCTTCAAGGCATGGATATTCTTTCATTAATGACTCAGACTTATCGTTCTTTTTAATCTATCACTCATAACTAAGATGATTTTTATTTTAAATAACCTTATAATTAGCTACATAGTTTCATAGATATGAGTTAAAAAGCCAAATTGTTGGTTCTTTCTTCTTCGTTCCTGCCCCCTGCTATTTGGCACCCACTGAGGGAATTTGCACATAGGATACAGGGACCTGCCAAAATTACTCTAATATGAACAGATAGTGAGGGTGAGCAAATGGATTCTCTCGCCGCTTTTCTCAGAAGCCAAGGCCTTATCCCTAAAACCAGGAAGCAGGTACATGTCTCCTCACATATCAGAAGCGGAACCCCTCGCCTTTGACTCCTCAGGGAAGCAACAGAAGCTCTCCTCTTGGATTTCCTGGTGAGCGTCAAGGAGTTTGCTGGTCCTGGACTCAGTACTGCTGTGCAGAAGAGCCCTGGAGTGCCCCCTCTGCACCATGCCCTGGGGCTGCTCCCAGAAGAACCACTGGGCCCCCTCAATTAAACCGAGGTAGTAGGCTTGAGAGAAGTAAGCTGTGATGGTGGTGGTGAAGAAAGATACTTTCTTGGCTTTAGGAAAACATAAGCCTCCAGGTATAAAGGAGAGACTTGAACAGGTGAGACGCTGTATCATTTTGAAGAAAGAGCACCTGTTGTGGAATCCCAATCCCAGCCACTGGTGGGAGTGGGGAGCAGAGGGACAAAGAGGAGTATGAGTGCATGTAGGGTAGGTTGACCTTGACTGCTGAAGGCAAGTTGGGCCCCTGGGGAGGGGAAAGCAAGTTCTTTCGGCCGTGTGAAAAGTCTTTGACAGGTGGGTACTCAGTGCTGAATCTGGTTAAACCAAAAGGGGATTAGAAGTAGAGGAAAATTGCTGTTTTTGATGTGGGTTATAGTCATTTCACAAACATCCCTTCACTGAATACTTAGCTCAAGGATTTCATGGCAATTAAAAAAAATTACAATGCACCCTGAAGAGCAAGATCCCATCACCTTTTTCCTTAATACAGTGATTATTATTATTTTTAAAGATAACCCCTGCTGGAAGCTCACAGCTTTGCCAGAAGAAACAATGTCCTGCCATCGTTAAAAGTATGTTACAATTTGTGGCCGTGTACCTAGCATTTGACATGGAGTGGTGTTCTATTTCAACCCAATTTAATTACATGCTCCTTTTATATATTGTAGATGGCTCACACTAGCAGAATTGTTTTTGCCTGGTGAAAAACTGGCCATGACTTGTCATAATGGGCTGGTTTATAGAACCACTGAAGTATAGTTAGTGCCCATCGTTCGGGAATTATGGCACCATAACAACCCTTTATTTACATATACTGCTGAGATAGTAAAAACAGCAAATAGATTTCTTAAATCGAGACTGCAGAAATTTTCCCCCAGGGCACTTGGCCCTCATTGTGGCAGTAACATATGCAGGTCTAAATAACTTTGGTGTCTGTATTTCAGCAGTGCATCATTCGGCGGACAGTTTATAACATTCTAATAATAAAATGGACTCTAAATTTGGAGTTGGGCTTCACGAACATTAGATGGTAATGTGCACGGCAGAATCTCTAAGTGATTTGTGAGGAAGGTTTAAATTTGCTAATCACACTGCCACTGAGAGACTCCGAAAGGAGCTGCAGCAGAATCAGTGGTTGAGAGGCAGGGAGGTGGCAAAGGTGTCAACCAGGAGGGTGCCTGACCTACTGTATGTTAACACAACTGCATCTGAGTAAAGCCAGGGATTCTTTTATCTACAGACTCATAGGGCTTCAAAAATCTTGGCATTTTCCTCAAACAATAGAAACCCTCTTTGAGTTCTCCCACCCCTTTCTGTGGGGGAGGGGCACTCTGTTTTTTTCATTCTTTCATCTTCATGGTGTATCTTTGGGGAGAAAATGATTAAGGTAAAGCATTAAACCCTCATTGACTGTTTACTCCTCTGGAGATTTCATGTAAATTGCTGTCTTCTTATTCTTGACTTTCCACTCCTTTGTAGGGTTGTCACTAGACTTATCATTAATACACACATTTTAGAAGTATCTCCACTATATTTCTCTTCCTGAGGCAGTGGCTTCACTGCTCACCCCACCCCTTTAGCTTCCGGTAAATTTATATGTCTACGTAGGAAAGGATTATGTCATATGGTCTTCATAACTCAGGCTGCTATCAATCATTCTGCAGCCACATGCAGGTGACTCAAGAGGGCAAAAACTTAAAACGGGATCCGATTCCTGCAAGCTGCCAAAGCTTGGAAATGTGTGGGGTAGGCACAGGAGGGGGCAGCTGTGATAACATCTCTAGACTCCTGTAGTCACAGAGTCTATGGGTTGTCACAAATGGATGGGCTAAACTGGACACTCCTGTAATTAATTGCCAAGCTCTCAATCCCCACCCCCCCCCCCCCCCCCCCCGCCCCAGCCCAAAGAGATTAAGAAGCTTTGCCAGCATCTTGGCTGAATACTGATCTCTGGGAGAGCACTTCGGTTGGTTATGCAGGTGAGAGAGAGGTCTATTGCCCCCACCCCTCTCCTCCCCCTCCCCCTCCAGGGTGCCCAGGGCACAGAGCACTCACCCCCCGAGGGCAGGCCCGAGCAGCTGCCCCCGTGTTGGCAGGGGCTGCGCTCACACGCGTCGGGGTACAGCACGCAGCCCAGCTTCAGCTCGGTCAGGCCCACCACCTCGGCAAAGCTGCTGCGCTTGTTCTGCAGGGGCAGCTCGTTGCTGTTCAGCACCACCGAGTCCAGGCAGCCCTGGAAGCCGCTCAGCACTTGCGTGACCCGCGTGTCAGTCAGGCTGCGGATGTTATCCGCCTGCACCAGGGCCCCGAAGTAGATGGTACTCTCGGTGCTCAGTGTCTGGAAATAGAGGGGCGCCCTGCGCCGCTCCACGTAGCTGTCGTCCAGGGACAGGCTGGTGAAATTGCGGTTGAGCTCCAGGAAGACCGAGTGCCAGCTTCCGTCGTTGACTGCACGGCCGGAGATGCCCAAGAGTCCGGGGCCACTGCCGCAGTCCAGCTGGAACCAGAGCTTGCCATCGACGATCTGCGTGGGGAAAGACACCAAAGTGCTTTTTTAATATGCTTCTGGCAATACGTTCTTGTACACCCTGTTCCCTCCCAAATGGGGAAGGGGAAGGAAAGGGGAAAGGACAGGACTTCCAGGTCACTAAGAGCTAAGGAGATATAAATAGCATGTAAATTCACAGAAACTGCACTGAACCAGTCTTTCCAAAATGTTTGACTCGTGGTAGGCCCCTTAGGGACTATCACAGCCACACTCATTCTGACAAATAGGCTATATCTCTGTCTGTGTTTCAGTATGTCCCACAGGCAGCTCATTCTTAGGGACTCACTTCTGTCTCTGTGGCTCCATGGATTCCCTGGTGCCTTCTCTTTCTGCAGAAAGTTAATAGGCTCATGACACATAAATGAATACTATGCAAGAGGCAGACAGCCGTGTGAACCAGGCAGAGCTCTGGGAATTTAGGAATAAAGACTTGGATCAGGGCTTTGTCCTGTATCACCAAGGTCACCTGGAGAGAGTCACCTGGTTGGCCTGTCTGGGTTTGGGATCCCTTATCTGTAGAGCAGAGATAACCGCTGTGGCTTCTTTTATAAGGAGACTATGTCTGCTGTAGAGTGGTTGGCCACATCGTGCACAATTAGTGCTCTGTAATGCAATTGTATGGATGTGAAGACTGGAGACAAGTATTTATTTGCTTTTCAGAGAGCTTTCATGACTAATCTATGCTGTTGCCTTTGTCGCTTTTTTGGTTCAACAAAACGGACCAAATAGATATTGTAAATCATACCAGAATACTTGCTCAGTGACAACTCCTGGATAAATACCCATATTTTTATTTCAATGTGAGTAATAAAATGATCAAATGTGACTTTGGGGACTACCTTCTTCTGCATAGTCCATCTGCTGTTATGCTCTGTGGGTCCAAAATAGTGTCTCCAGTCTATCAAGGAAAATCTGGTGGTGAGGGTGCATTTCATGTAAGGTTTTATAAAAGGAAGTATTCAATTAATATATTCCTTGGTCCATTCTCCCCCTAACCCTACACTTCATCTCTTGGGATAATGACCAAGTTACAGATTTACCCAGGAGAGCTGATGTGGCCCTGAGGTACTCACATACATTGAAGCTCTGTAACTGAGAACCATAAAATTATCCCATACTAACACTGAGCACTGTTAAGTTTAACTTTCTTTTCCTGTTGAAAAAATAGCAGCAGCAACGCTACTGAATGTGTAGGAAGCCAGAGGCCTACATGATCCTCAGCTTTGTGAAAATAAAAGTCATTTGTATCTTCAAAATTCTAAGCCTTGTTTAGATGACAAACTAGAATGCTGATGCCAAAAGCTGCCTTGCAAAAAGTTACTTTGTGATTCCACAAGTTTATTATGCCACGGAGAGAAAAGAGCACTTTCATATGCTCTCACACTAGAAAATTATACTCTGATCATATTTCATTTTTCTCTGTCTTCAGAATAGGGTTTACCCAATTTTGAAGCATCTCTCTTTTAAGAGATCAAGACTTTTTCAAATCAGGGGGTAAGCTCTTTTAGCTGAAATTGGGGTGTACCTGAAACTGTAAGGAAAGTATATAGCAAATGATCTGAAATGATGTACCAGGCGAAGGGAAGGAGGCAATTTCTCCAATGAAATGCATAATTCAGAGAGTGTGGCCCTAATGTTACCAAATATTTAGGTCCTCGGGGTTGTTTCCAATCAATGATGTCCTTTCACTCAGATCTTCAGTGGCTTGGGGCTTGGGAGATAACACATCAGAACTGTAAGAAATCTTCTGGTAGGCTTTTGAGTAAAAACGTTTAAATTATGCCACAGAGTCTTACTGCTTCAGATCCGTGGTGTATGGCTGCAGGAAATGCACCATTATCATATGACTTGTAAGAGGGTTTACCATATATTCTTTGAAAAGGAGACTTTTAACAAACCTATTTTCCTGGCTGCCATTAATCACTATCTCACACACAGCAAGAGCTCAAAAAATACGTTTTGAATGCATGAATGAATAAATGATGATTCCAGCCCTCCAAATGTCTTCTTTTTATGAACACTTTCGTGGCTCCCAGCCTGTTTGCCTCTGTCTGAGGCCCAAATCGACTACTGAGCAGCCATCACTTCAGGCTGGTCACTGGGTCTCCCTGAGCCTCAGTTTCCTCACAGGCAAGACAAGGAGTCACCATATCTATGCACAGGGGAATGCAAATAAAAATATATGTATATTAAAATACTTTATTAACTTTTGGGTCTGTTACTATAACATGTTAACTTACTTCTCAGTGATATTCTTCTACAGACCCTTGGGACTCTGGAATCTTGTGGGAAGCTTCCCTGTTACACTTCTGACCTATGTCGGAAAGATCTGGATGCTCCAAGTGGCCGAATGAGCTTTCCCTGACCATCTCCCTTTGAGCCCTGAGACGATAACTAGCCATGTTTGACAGTCATCAAAACGAAGCACTATATCATCTGTAACTTTTCTCAAATATAAAATATGTGATATTTCCTTTGCCATAGTACTGGACTTAAAAGACTGGCACAGGGCAAAAGTTACTTGTATCTGGCAAATCTCTCCTGGTCGTCTGACATAGTTGCATTCTAGGTTTGAGGAGAGCCACAGAACCAGTCCCACCATTTTCATTCTTGCTCTGGCTGTCAGGAAACTCAGACTTACAGTTTGCGTTCAACTGAAATAGCGACCCTGGGTCTAGACTTCTAATGATGATATTCTGCCCTTCCCCACTTCATTGGTTGGCTCTTACTAGTCTGTCTTTATTTTAATGGTGCTTTGATTTTATTGCATTTGCATAATCATGGTAAGCCTCGAATATCTTTTGGAAGTAAACAGGGTATCAATGGTGAACAGATGAATGAGCACCTTTCCTGCTGCTTAGAGATAGCAGTGCTCCCTGTCCATAAGCATTTTCATTTCTTGAGTTCCCCATGCAATTCTTTAGCTGTCTTCAAGGGGTGCCCTCCACCCCACTGATTGTCTTAGGTACTTTTTAGAGAAGGCCTTCTAACTGGGAAAATATAAATAACCAAGAGTGCAATTTAAACAATGCATTTCAGCATAGTCACAGAACCAAAGTATAAACCACATACTGTACCTAAAGCCAATGAAATTAAATCTTGCATGAGGCTGAAAATCTTAAGCAAACAGATTCAAATCCCCTACGTGGCTATTCCTGGCGACTGTAGGAGAATATCTGCAATAGTTCAGTACAGCTGTGTCCTGCTTTGGGCAAACCGAACATATGAAAAGCAAACTCAGAGAACAGACAGATTGGGGGAGATTATTCACACCACAAAGGGACTAATGGAAAAGGCCCTTCAAACAGCAACAATACCTAGTTTATTAACATTCCATTTATAGAGAATCAGTTTACACAACTTTCAGAAACACGCTTGTTTCATGAAATAAAATCTACTCAGGAGCTAGGGCTGCCTAAAAGATTTAATTCTTCTTCTTTTCTGTCCTCAGGGATCTACACATTTTAGACATTTGCCAGTAAGGTGTCAAGTGACAAGCTCTATTTTAGGGTCAAGCCATTCAGGTCCAATATTTTTTTCTTCTCAGATTTACCACAGTATAAGAGATTTGCTAATAGACAGTATTTGTCTCAGAAAGATGCTCTGTGACCACCAGCCCTTTTAAAGGAGGAAAGAGCAAGGTCATCAACGCCCAGGCAGAACCCCTAGGAGCAGGTAGCTCTGAAAGGGCAGAGCATCTTCCAAGCAATTCTGCCAACCACTGCCACTCTGGGCTGTTTAGAAAGTCATCCACTGACTGAAGGCAGGGTGCCTTGGGGCCAGGAGAGAATAAAGACAGGACTTAGGTCTTTGATTTTGTTTTCTTTACACCATGAATATTTGATTTGAATTAATTGTTCTCTAAAATTGCACCTCCAGAGTGAGTGTTTTGAAAACACTGCTTTAGATCTCCGCTCAGGGCACAGAAAAAAATCAACCAATGAGATCTACTTGATTATTTCTGTGCTGGTGTCATGTTGTTTTAATTGCTGAGACTTTATAATGGTTTTAAAATTTTTAATATTTTATAATTAACTTTAACATTTAAAAAAATTAATAAAATCAATCTGCATTTAAAAAAGAAAGAAGGAAGGAAGGAAGAAGAAAGAAAGAAAGAAAGAAAGAAAGAAAGAAAGAAAGAAAGAAAGAAAGGAAGAAAGAAAAGAGAGAGATGGAACTCCTACCTTTTGCGACAACAGGAATGGAACTGGAGAATATTATGCTAAGTGAAATAAGCCAGTCGGTGAAAGACAAATACCATATGATCTCACCTTTAAGTGGAATCTATTCAACAAAATAAACTAACGAACAAAATTAACCACAGGCATGGAAACATGGAGCAGACTGAAAGTGACCAGAGGGGAAAGAGGACAATGATGGGAAGAAGGGGAAGGGACTAGACAAAGAACATGTATGAATGACTCATGGACATGGGACAACAGAGTGGGAACTGACTGTGGGAGAGGGGGATGGGGGTGGGATGGGTGGAGGGGGATAAAGGGGAAAAATTGAGACAACTGTAATAGAATAAACATCATTTAAAAATTAAAAAAGAATCAACCAATGAATGCATAAATGGAACAACAAATTGATGTTTCTCTCTCTCTCCTGCCTTTCCTCTCTCTTTAAAATCAATACATAAAAAATTTTAAAACACTACATTCCTTTTCAGAGCTGAAATCCTCTGAGTTGAATAAGGATAGTGGGAGATTTCTCACAAAAGTAGCCAACTTTTAAACCCCAATTCCCTTATCACTCCCTCTTGGCCACCAAGTAATACCTGGCAATACCAGAGTGGGTAAGCAAAAGTCTAAGCCATAGGGGAAGCCACTGGCATTCAATTCTCTCCCTCTAGGATTGAAGTCTGGGCACCTAGCTGATTTGGATATGACCTATCCAACAATCAAAGGACAGAAGCTAGGAAGGCACACCGTGATTCCAGTTGAACCTAGTGCTAGAATCCTAGGAAGGAAACATTGTCAGACATTTACACTTGGATGGACATTTCCTGCTGGACAGATTCTGTGTATTCTGCACGTTCTTACAATGGGCTGGTATGGCACCCTGGCAAGAACAGCATTGGATTAAGCACGTCTCCCTCCTTCTTATTTCTTCTCCTCACAATATTGGAGGGCTTGATCTGAGCTACAGACACCTAGACTGTGATTTTTGATACAACAACTTGTGATGGCAACACCAAGAGCTGGGAGAGCATGGGGATTAAGAGCCTGGAGTGAGAGAGGCCGGAGTGCGGGCCCCAGCCTTGCCACTTACTAGCACATGCACACCTTAGGTAAATTACTTAACCTCTCTGAGCCCTATCTGCTCCATCAAATGGGGATGATCACATATAACAAATCTATTGTATTAATTCTATAATCAAAATCAAATGATGCATGTAAAGTTTTTAGTATGATTTCTGTTGCTGTTTCATGAAGGTACCAAAAGCTCTGAGCTGAATACAAATGCCAGACATGCTCTAAAGGAAATCTGGTGGCCTTCGCAAGGTTTCTGAGGCTGGGATTTGTTTTAAAAATGGAGCTACTTGTGTCATGATGGGACATATGGGATCATCTATGCCCCAGATTTCCAACTTCAACCTGAGCAAGAACAGAAGTTGCTTTCAGAGGTCAGTGGAAATAGAAGCGTATACAGCCATTCTTTTTAAAGGACTACCCTTGCCATGGAATTGATTAGGAGATACATCCTAATGAACTGTTGAGTGATTATAGCTCAAAGGAGGCTGGCCCTTGAACCCACTCTAGAGAGAGATGCCCCAATCTGCCAACAGCCAGTTTTGAAACTGAATGTACAAAAGGAAACAGGGTATTGGCACAGTTCCCAGTCATGCTGCTGTTCCCTTTGCCCTAAAGTCTGCTTCTGGTCTTCTGACTTTAAAAGACAAAACAATTTCAGCAGTCCCCAACCCAAGAGCCAAAATACTAACATGAGAACTGACTGCAGGACAAGATAATCCACTTTAATTACCTTCAGAATTATGCACGGATTCGCTCTGGTGTACATTATAATTCCGTTGCTTTGCAGTGTTCGCAGACGCAGAGCTAGCTTAAAGTCCTCTTCTTTGCTGTTTTCAGAAAGCCGGTATTTAATGTAACTGTTTCCAGCAAAGCTGAGAGAAGTGTGCCCTGAAAAGACAGACCATGACGAGAAGACACATATGCTTTTAACTTCCAGAAATGAGCAGGGACACATGAAATCGCCCAACAACTACCAAGCAAGTTAATTAAAGACCATGAGAAGTTAATGAAGGCACTGAGGAGAAACAATTTTTGATTAAAAAATGATTCTCCATTTCAGGTTACACTCTAATTTCAAAGTGAAAAAATCTATTAACTAGTCAGATGCTAAAAAGATCTTCGTTGTTTAATGACAAGAGGAACTTGGTAAATTCTAAAACCTGAATTTTCTTAGTGTCACTAAAGTCCCAATTCCCACTTTCTAACATTAGTTCCATTAGAAGATAACCCATCACACCCACCCCCATCACTTAGGCACTTAAGCGAACTTTCAATTCCATGGAAAAAAGGAAAGACACAGCCATTTTCAAAGAATATCCATATTCCCCACATATCCTAAGGCCAAGTAGCCAAGTCATGACATTTGCAGTGATGCTAACAGAGGTAACTGATATAAAGGAATTCTATGTCTTGTGCAGTCACAACTCTCTTTTCTGACTCTTAATTTCAAGGCTTCTCTTCCCAGAATTTTTAGCTTTACTCACATCGCCCTCTCTTTTCACTGTCTCCAACTTTATGTTTTAACAACCAAAGTAATGGTTGAAAAGCTGTCTTGCTGGGGTGAAAGGTGGAAAGTTTGGAAATATACCAAATGGACGATAATTGTGGAGAATCAAAAGTTTTCTGTGTAGAAAGGACAAGGGAAATGGGCAGAAAGTGACATCTGAAGTTAGGAGGCTTGGCTTTATTGTCACCCAACATACACACCTGCTGTGTGCACAGTGTGTGTGTTGGGGTGGGAACAGCATAAATATCTTTTAAGTATAAGCCTTAGATGACTTCAAAAGCAAATATGCTGGTGACCCCTTCACTTAACGGGCAGCTCTGTTCTTGAAATCATCTATGAAAGAGCTTTGGCCCTATTTTTAAGATCAGTGCTTCTCTTTGCAAAGGCTGAATTTCTAGAACCCAATGCTCAGCAAGGTGCCTTGCGCACACTAGGCATGATCATTTTTTATTTCCACTACTGTTACTATTATAATCATTACTCAAATAGTTTTTGGATTCCAGAGTTGGTATCAGTGTACCTATATTTTACATATATCCTCTACCAAAAAGAGGGTTCTATTGGTACCAGAAATGAAAAATACTCTAAGAAAAAAAGTGGTAGAGAATATATAAATCAAATGAAGTACTGAAACTGAGTGAAGATCAGAAATAGAGGAGGATCATTTGGATTGAGATAACATAAGCACTACTTTTCTTTCTTTCTTTAAAGACACAGAGGTGAGCACTTGGAGTTTGGGGAAGATGCAGTTAGTTAGACATCTCCAGTGGAGAATCTGCTTACTTGGTGCTCTAGGCTGGGCTTACCCTGTGGAAGACCAACTGGACTGGCTCAGTTCTACCTTCTGTTGGTCTCTGTTTGAGGCTATGGGCCTGTGCAGCCCTTTGAACATCAAAGGTCATGCCACATATATTCCAACTCCTTTGCCTAACCAACAGCCTTCTATGTGCCATAATTTCACATCCTCATCCACACAACATGATTGAAAACACATGTTGTGGTCTCCCCATTATATCAGGAGTCTACAGTCACCGCATGTGTCCTTAGCACAGGCTGCAGTTGCAATAAATGCCAAGTACTTCAGAGAGCGGACGTCAGCTATGGTCCATTATGAAGGTCAATGTTGCCTGCAGACAGATAGGTCTTCTGGAAAGGCTAGGGCAGTGTAATTTACTCAAGGGCAAGTGTTTCAGGAATGTGAATTTAGACCCTCATCATTCCAACCCACTCTTCACCTGAGCACTCTCCAAGCTTCCCTGGTGGACACTGGCAGAGGAACGGTCTCCTGCTGGCTTCGTAACCAACACACTGCATGTCCCCCGGACACGGCTTCTCCATGCAAGGATCGTTGGACCCCGGGCACAGTCCCCCTGTGACAAAGGGAGAACATATATGATCAATACAAAAGGAATCACTCTACACCCCAGGGAGCACAGAAATGGTTCAAGAGCTGGACTCTACAGGTTCTGAGCTGAGAGACAAGGTGAAGAGGCTGCCTAGAAGCAGGAGCACCTGAATGGGCTTCACCTAGCGTAGGTGCCCATCAAACATTTTTGCATCTGCTGGAAGCTCATTGCCAGACTCAACTAGGTTGGGTGCAAAGAGTAAATGGGGCTCCTCCTTTGAGGCTAAAATGTGCTAAGGTTGTGAGTGATTCAGCTTCAGCTGAAAAAAATTCACACCACACAAGTCCTGGTAGTAGTTCTTGGAGTGGGATTCCTGCATACTGGCGGCCATTTAAATGCATCACTTGAGTTTAGATTTTTTTCCTACATCCACGTCCTGCTCAGGGGAAAACAGGGAGTAGACATCAGAAGATGTCAGCTGTTGTTCTCAGAAGAGGTGGGGGAAGACTTTTCTAAAGTATCATAAAACTAATTCTAAATTGTGAAAGTACAACTCATATTGTTTCCTAATCCCTTCTGCTACATGCTATTGTATCAATTAGCTGTAAACGTGCCCTACCAGCTATCAAAAATAGTAGAATTATCCTTGGCAAAGGAAGGCTTCCTTTCTACTTGTTCGATGTCCACAGCATAGTGAGATGAAAGGTTAATCCGAAATCCTGGAAAGCAGATTAACTGATGAAGGCAGAATGCAGGCCCCAAGTGAGTCATTTCAGAGCTGTGGCGACGGCAAATGTGGGTCCACTGAAGGACATGCTCTTTTCACAGGCTTTGGGTAATTCAAACGTAATTAAGCCACTTTCAAGCTGGTGAGAGTTAAAGTGGTAAAAGGTCTACAGAAAAGGAGACACATTGAAAATAACCCACAACTAGGTTAGCAGTGGCCGTAAGGCACGGCCCTCCTTTGGGAACCCAGAACCAGGCTGAACTTCAGCAGCTTCTTTCCTCAGCAAGATCTGGGCTGTTTTCATACTGCTTTCCATCCAAGCTCTTTCCTCATCATTAAGCATATTGTCCCATTGTATGTACAGTCATTTCTTTGTCCAGGAGGAAGCAAAAACTTAAAGCTAACTACACATAAACATTTTAAAAACTGTAATCCTTGAGAAGAGCAATATAAGTAGCAGCAGCGAACTCAGAATCCATAAATCTCATTTTCCACTGGTTTAGAGCTCAGCCAAAAATGATACTCTTGGCAATAGTCCAGCTTACAAAGTCTTAGAAGATGAAGGGATTTTTAACTGAAAATTTAGAACCTTCTCTGCAAATGGTACTAAAAATGCGCAATTGTCCTGAAATCCATCTTCCCATTTTTGTTCCAAGAAATCTTTATTCCTGCCACATATTTATCAATATTTATGGAACTTTAAAAAAAGCTGTTCAACCACCTTTTATCATCTGTTTCATAAGGCTTTTTTGATAACCAGTTTTAAAATAACTTTTGGTGCATTCATTCAACAAATAATTTTTCAGGGCCAATGAGGCAACAGGCCTGGACAGTGAAGATGGAAGGAAATGATCCTGCCTCTTCCTCCCTGCAGGCAACAACACGCAAAAACATGATCACAACATGATAAGAAGACTGCTTTTACAGAGATATGCGAGTGAATGGAAGCACCAGAGAAAGAAAAATGGTGTTTCCTGGGAGGATGTCATAAGCCTTGTGTAGGAAGGGAGTATTTTAAACTCGGGCTTGAAGGATGAGATCCTTTGAGTAACGAGAAACTGTGTTTTGCGGGAAAGAACCAAGCACACTGGTTCAACTGTATTCATGCGTTTTGTATTTATTCATGGTGAGTTCACAACTCTACCAGCTGGCTCTTTGCTGTCTCCATGAGTGGCTTCCTTTCAGTTTCTGATGGCCTGCACACTTCCAGGTTGCTCCTAAATGTTGACTCATTAGTATATGCTCAAAAAGTGCAAAAGGAATCCAGTGCTAAGTTCTGTCTCATGGAGGGGGCAATAAGCATGAATAAATAAAAAATGCATCACATTTAACTTGGGATTACCTGGACATTTTTTTCCAACTGGACACAGAAACAGTAATTTATGTATTTCAGAAATCAGTGGTTGGGTAAGTCCCATCCCCTGGACAGGCCTCTTTCCACGTCCTAGACAGCCCAATGACATCCCTTCCATAAACTTCTACATTTCTGAGATACAGCTGTATCTAATTCATTCATAATCTTTTCTGCTCTAACACGATGGCCACAGTGTTAAGAAACTTTGCATTATCAAAAAATGCAGTTTAAAAGCCACCATTTCAAAGGAAAAAGAGGGCTAGATAATTTTAGATCCATGATAGCAAAGCTATTTTTTTCCTATAGGAATTGTGGTCACTGTTTAAAAAATACTTATAAGTGCATATAACAAAAACTAAACACTGTATTTCAAAATAAATGTAGATTCGGGTACTTCTCCCTTTTATTCACAAGTTTTGACCTTTTCTTTTACCATCAGTCCTGCCCTGGTAAGGAGCACAGGGTTTTTCACTTTATCACCCACATGGCTTACATTGGGGTAAAGCACCAGGCCACTGAGACTTACAACCGAAGTTCAAACTCAGCTCTTTTTCTTCTTTTTTCTTTGTGGCATAACCATAGAACCCATATAATTAAATACAGTAAATTAATGAATTACGTTAGAGCCAATTCCTATTGTGGACATTCTAGCTGGAGAATATATAAAAACATATTAATATAAATATTTTGACACGTGCATTCTAAAATTAATAATGTTAGATATATAATAATGTTTATTTCTATTTATTCTAGCAATTGACTCTGATAAGTTATTTTTCTTTCTTTCTTTAAAAAAAAGGGTTTTTTTGTTTTGTTTTTTTTTTTGTTTTTTTAAGGTAAAGGGGGTCAGTTCTTGGCAAGGGATCTATCTCCAGATGCTTTCAAAATCCTCAGGACCTGTCCCCAGTCTCAGCTGAGATGGGAGGAGCCATAAGCATTTGGTCTCCAGCTGCAGCTGTCAGTTTGCTCTGCTCACAGCCCACGCTCTCGTAGTTTAAGGAAGTATGAAGGCAGGTTAGAGTCTGGAAGTCCGTGTAAATGTAAAGGACTTTCTAGATGGGGCAGGTGTGAGCATGTGCCTAAAATGCAATCTATTCTCAGTAGAGAAAGACTTCTAGTTACTGACAAACAGGTTTCCCAAAACTAAATAGTTTATTTATGCAGTGTTGTAATTCTCCCCTCCCCACGGACTGTGGTAAGAAATGAGGGTCTTCCTGAAATATACATTGCCAGAAGGACTTGATCGTTGAATGTCAACTCTGAACAATGTCATGTGTCCCTCAACCTCAGATGTACCCAGGTCTGGGTCCTGGAGACAGATGCCTAGAGATACTGACTATCTTTCTGGGCAAAGGCTCAAATTCTCTGGCAACATAAAATCCAGTGTACTTTTAATGGTTGCTGAGGGGTTAACCTTGTTTTTGGAAATCGTGTTTCTGTCATCCCCTTGGCAGGCAAGTGTGTACACCTACCACTGCAGAGAGCCTTACAGGCCCTCTTTTTGGGGGCAGAAAGGGCCTCATCAGCTTTCAAGTAACAGTGAGGAGACAAGAGTGTCAGCTCCTGTTGGCTTCTGAGAGGAAGTCAGCTTATTAACTATCATTAAATAACCCAGGTTTAATTAGCTTGTGCTGTGATCAGTGACAGCTTAGGGGGGTGGGAGCTCTAGACCTACACGCTCTGCATCTCCAGGCACCCATCAATTTTGTTCCAGGATGAGCATGAAGGGAGAAAGGTCCTACTTTATCAAACCAACTGACGCCATTTGTTGCAGGTCAGGGCAGACAGAAGGAGCAGACATTTTTAGCAACTGTCAGAACATAAAGCAGGCAGAGAAAGCTCCGTCCTCCATTCCCAGGTCCCCTCTGGAAGGCGGGGTAGTGTAATAGAAAATGGTGCTGCGCTGACAAGCAGCAGACCTGGATTTTGGCCCTGACTACATACTCAGCTTATTTACTGTATGGCTCTGAAAAAGTCTCTGGGTCTCAATTACTTTTTCTGAAAAGCGAGGATAATGATTCTTCATAGAGTTGTAAGCATTAAGTAGGCCAATGTATGTGAAAGCAACTTGCAAAGAAAAAAAAATTACGGTAGAAACAAATTGTTTCAAGGTCCCCAAACTGGGGACACTAGCCTGAATCAAGAACACGGCAAAGACCTGGACTCTGGTGTAATCTTTTTCTTGCTGTCCTTTTTGGGTCCAATTCATGATTTGTAAATTGACAGACATTACAAAATACCGGGTGCATGAGAGGTACAAAATAAAACCTGGAGATTTTTACTAACCAGTGTCACAGGCTACGTGCAGCCATGGCACCCCCTTTACCACCTTGCAGCTCTTCTTCTCCTGCAATCTCTCCGTGAGGAGAAACGTCTACACAATGTAGCCATTCTCCAAAAGGTTTTTCATCCTCTGAAGTTTGGCTTAGACAGAAATTTAGGTCACTCTCTACCGAGTTAACAGCATACAATTCATTTCAGCAGAAGCTTCAGAGCTTTGGAAAAGGCAGGGAGGAGGAAAGTAATCCTCTCGAGGTTTTAGGAGGTTCTCGCTATCATACATAATGACTCTCTTCTCTTCCTCTCCCCAGCATTCCTACAGCCCTTAGGATTAACTCAATGCATTTAGCTAACAAATCAATATCTAGCTGTGATTATTACAGCTACCACTTTGAGCTGATTCAACCTCTTGATTTATGTCTCTGCCTAATTATACTGAGAATGCAATAACTAAATGGTAAACACCTTGAATTCACATGCTTTGCCAAGGTGTTCTGTCTTGGCAAATGCCACAGAAGTCAGTAATCTTCCCTCTCAATTCCTGGCCTGCATGAAATTTTAAAACACCTTCTCCTAAGGTCTCTTGGCTTTGAAAATGGCCTCTTGTGGTTCCCCCAGAAACACAGAATCATCTGTGATGGTGTCTTTTTGGCTCAGTTCCATCTTCTGGATGACTTTTCTAAAGGTTAAGTGTCCGTTCATTAACGATAACCTCTCTGGGGCAGTTGCATGTGAACTCAATATATGAGGGAATATCCACATGCTGAGAAGCTCCACTGGGGCGGACACCTCCAAACCTCTCCTGGCACTTTGGAACTCGTGTGCTGGAGATGAGGGATCTACAGAGACATATATGTTATGAATGAAGAATGGACACCTTCTAGAATTAAGGAGAAACCTGGTGAAGATTCAGAGACAATACTGGAGGCTACTCAAAACCGCTGGGGTCAGGACTGCTGGTTCTCTTCTAAGAATTAGCGTTACCAATCCCCAGCCCAAGAGCAAACGCAATCGCAGGTTTTTCTTTGCTTTTTAAAAAAGCACAAGGCTAACTTTTACCTGTCTTACTGCCTCAAAGAAGCCTTCATCATTTTATTTTATTGTGCTTATTAGGAGCATGTTGCCATGGCTGCCTACCTATCACAGGCTGTTTACCTGTCCTGCCACATTCCTCCCAGGACCGTCCTTACTCCTCACCATCCAGTCAGGCTGAGCTCCTTGTTGTCTGTCCACTGCTGGTTCATGCTCCATAAGGATGGGGAACATATCAGTCTCATTCACCATGTATCTCTCCAGCACCCTGACCAGGGTCTGGCATAATATTCAGTTCAATGCAGAGTGAATGAGCAAAGGAAAAGGGGCCCAAATACCTGGACCTTTCTCTTCACTGCTCCTTAAAATTCATTCCCTGTCTGGCAAAGACCCAATAGGACCAGCTGCATTGCTTCCAATGCCTCTCATGGACTTCTCTAATAGGAGTGAGGACACCTCCTTTATGTCTCTTCTGTGCCCCACTTATGATACTTTATAGCTCCTATTTGTTTAAGGAACTTCTGCTGTTTGTTGAGGAAAAGCTGGTGCAAGAGCTCACAATAACTACTCTTAGATATCTGGATGGCAGCTTGCAGAGGAGGAGTTAGGTGAGATTCTGTGTGGCTCTAAAAGATGGAGTTGGGTGACATTACAAAGAGGTGGACTTTGGTGCTCTGTAAGGGAGAAGTTGTCTCAGGCCTATCTTGTGAGGTAGTGAGCCCCAGGCATGGTATTCAAATGCTGGCTGAATTACTGTGCCAGGAGTAATGTAGACAGGATGTCTACAGTAGTTCGGAGTTTGGATTAGGTCACTTTCAAGTTCTTTCTAAATCTGTGGAGAGGCAGTAAGGCAGTAGGTACAGTGGGAAAGGCTGCCAGCTGTGAATGCTTGCTCAGCCACTTACTAGCTCGGAGACCTTAACATTTCCAAGTTTTAGTTTCCTAAACTTTTGAAGAAAGTTAATGATACATGCCCTTTCAGGTTATTGTGAGGGTTAAATGCAACTATATATGCGAATGTTCAAAAAACAGGACTGTGACTGGTCATGGCTTAATAAATGTTAGTTGTTATGTTTGTCCCTGCCTTCATCCGTGCACTGAATTGCACTGTTTCTCACCTCCATTCTTTTGCTCTAATGCTCCTTTGGCAGGAACCCTCCCTTTCCATGTCTTGCCTAATCCTAGGCACCCTGTCAGACCTAGCTCAGGTGGTGTCACCCCCAGCAACGGGCTTCAGTGCTCATCCTATCTCCCCAAGCAAACTTTTACGACAGTGCCATAGCCTATGGTTGTAGTTGTGACTGCTGCTGTGTCACCTCCTCCTGGTGCGGAGCATCACCCAAACACTCCATTCATTTGATTTGGAGCTCCGGGTTCCATATCTGAACCAGGAATCGACAAATTGGGCTTCTACTTCCAGCATCAGTCATAAATGTACTGGTCTTAAACTCTGATGGTGTCATGGGGTGTTCATTCTCCTGGACAAATGTCTCCTTTTTGATATATTTCTGTATCAGGCTTTTAAAAAATCAGTGAAAAATTTCCAAAATAGATAACCAGCCCAGCCCCATGGACTGCCCCTGTGGGAGCTCAGGGGTGTCTATCATTCCTATTTGCTAAAGCCAGTGTCAGGTTTTCTCAGCCAAGTGCCAATGTTTATAGAACACCTGAAGTTTGTGAGGCACAGTCTCGTGGCATCAGAACTTTGTATCTCTTGAACTTCTGTTCAAAGTGATGCTTGATGGTGGTTGGAATTTAATGAACCTATTTGGCACTAAAATTCAAGTTTGCTCTCATTTTTTTGAGCAACTTGGCATTTTGGTTCAAGAGGCTAATGATGTTAATTGGACACAAAAAATCTGCATGAGTAAAAGAAGTTACTAGAGGGATAAATATCAAAGGATAAATTTGTGCAAATCTGTACAAATATCACTATACATCCCTTAGCATACTAATTGTTCCACCACAGGGTAGGAAAATCCATTGAATGAATCTGCCAATCTTCCAGGGTAAACCAATGCTAGCTGTGTGCATGTGTGTGTGTTGAGGGGAGGGGCATTTACTGAATTCAATTACATTTCCCTTCCAATAAATGCAAAGATGCTTAAAATGCCTAATACTTTCCATAATAGTTCTTCACTGTATTTTTATCTAAGAGGGCACTTTACAAGAAGTGAGAGAGCTATTACTATTACATCTAAAAGCTTGCCCCCTGAACCTGGAGGAAATTTTTTCTACTTTATCTTGCTGTGAGATTTCTCAAAGTTTGATTTTCTGACCGCTAGTATTAGAATCACCCAGGCGACATATACAGATTCTAGGCTCCACAGGGAACTTCCTGTTACATGAGGGTGGGCCTCAGCAATGGGCATTTCTAGGAAGCCCCATGCACACCACAGTCTGAGAGACCCTCTGCCATCCTGAGATGGTTACTGTGAGTCTGGAGATAAGTCTGCTGGGAAAAACAGGGTTACGTGAGTATCCCTACAGAGTACGTAGCACTGGGGTTATGACTCACATAAAAAATGGAAGTCTCTTAAGATGCAGATAATAAAACAGGGGCCCTAAATTACCTTTATTGAATCAGCATGCCACCCTCACCAGCTGTACAGCCCTGGGCAAGGCACAGAGCTATCACATTCATAAAACAGAACTTACCATATATCACCTGCTAAGACAAGACTGGGCCAGATGACCCTTTGGGGTGCTTTCCCCATTAAAATCCAGTGTTTTATTTTATAGCTTAATTGTAAGAGTGACTTGAGGGTGAGAAGAGGCTCCGAGGTGGACCCTAGTCTGCACAGAGCTCCCATTGAGGAAATGTTTGCTTTTCAAACCAAAGCCTCCTCGTGAGATGTCTGGGCACTGAATCACAAAACAATCCAGCATTCTGCAGTTACTGGGAGTAGAAAGATTTGTGGGGACTGAAGAACAGGAGTTCTGGGCAAGGACACGGCCTTGAAACTTACTGCATTTAAAACATTAGTGTCTCATGTAAAATGCAGAGCAAGCCCCCTTCTCGCCAACAAAGGTCAACCCCTCTAAATCCCTCCTATAAAGAAATTCTGCTAAGTCTGCCCTCGCCCTGTCTCTTCTTGATGAACTCACACTCATCCCTCGAGGCCCAGCCCCTAGGTGATCTCTGGTACATAAATATCACAGAAAGCTTTCCTCTGCCCACAGTTGAGACTTTGTCCTTTCTATTCCCTAACATTGATTAGAACACTTTTATTGTCAACAGGTACTTGCAAGCTGACTGCACGATAGCCAGCTCCTGAAGGCAGGGACTGTGCTTTTTTCACTTTGACTCTTCAGTGCCTAGGACATTGCTGCCGCCACTGATTTTTGCTGAATGAAACAAGTTTTCAGAGCAAAAGGATTAATTAGCTGGTTTGGTTTCTCCTGAAGGGTCTGCCCTGTCCTGTGGTGAATGCCTTTTGAACCTTGCTTTGAAGCACTGAACCAAGGCCCTAGCAGAGCTTTGGTGCATAAATCAGTTTGCCTACAGAAGAAATCTAGGTAAGGCCCAGACAGCTGGCATTCCTAAATCCTGCATGTTGGTGGCATCTGCCAGAAAGGCATTGCACCTAGTGTGCATGCTTTGAGTTATTCTGGAACTAATTTACATCTTCAACAGGTCAGACATCACTCCTGTACCTGATGAAAACACAAACAGAATTCACTTGGTACAGCTAGAACTCGTCTGGGCTGCTTGGAGGCTGTCAAAATGTCTCTTAAAGGGAACTATGATCCCTGTAGTCTTTCTCTGATGAGGTTATTTTCCAAACTGCAACCAAGAACCTCCTCCAAGGGACGAGGCCATGGGCCCTGCCTGTCCCTAATTACCTATGGGGATGTTTTACAAATGGCCTTTCTTCTGGCTACAGTCCTTTTGGGCTAAGTTCACACTGGCTAGAAAGGCTCTGGGTGCAATTTTCTTAGAAGAGGGCAGTGAATTTATGGCTTCACATGTCAAAGAGAGGAAAGGAGGGAGGGAGCAATGCTTCTCGCTGACCATGGTGGGCTCGTCACTCTGTGAAGTTATGGCCTCTGACCAGGGAAGGTCAAGGTTCAGTGGCTCTAGTTACATCAACAAACATGAAGCATTCCGTCTCTGCTGCTCTGAGGGCTGAATCCATCCCTTCACTATGCCCCCAGACATCTGGCCCCTGTTTTTCACTGAAGCAAATCTAACTGACTTGCCCTCTGCAATAGCTTCCTAACTTGTTTCCCTGCCTCTGACCTGGCCTGGTCTAATCCATCCCCTTCTACAGCCAGCATGCTCTTTGTGAAAGATGGAGCCAGTCCTGTCACCTCTTCTTTCACCTCAGCCAATGGTTCCCTTTGCCCCAGGATCATTTCTAAAATCTTCATCCTGGCTAACCCTTGTGTGGTCCTCGGCTTGCTTACAAGTCTCATTTGTCATCACTCCTGGCTGCTTCCAGTGACAGGAAATCTCTTTCAATCCCCTCAGTGCAGGTTCCTTTCTTGCCCTTAAGCCTTCCTCATACCAGGTACCCATCTACCTGGAATGCTCTCTTTCCCCTGCCTGCCTTCACATGTCTAATTCCTCCTTGCACTTTGTCTCAGCCTAGAGAGACTCCCTTTAGGAAATCTTCCCTCTGGACTGGGTCCTCTTGAAGGACTTTGTACTTGTCCTAACAATACTTACTGCATGTGCTCCAGCTAGCCTGTTTGTTTATCTGTGCTGTTCATAAGCTGTATGCTCTATGGGAGCGGGGGATGAGCTTGTCTTGTTACCCTAACAGCCCCAGAATCTCTCACAGTTGATAGACACATAATAGGTAGTCAGTAAATATTTTGTTGAATGAGTGAATGGACAAATGCACGTTTACCAGGAATGGTAACCCAGTCTACACAAATCTCACAAGGTGAGGTGGAAGGGCACTCTAAACCACACTCACCATTACAGGTGCACCGCACATTCCTGTAGAAACGCGGACACACAAAGCTGATGCGAGCTGTGCTATAGGTCATGAGCGCGTGGGAATCCAGCGACAGGCCCTGCTCACAATGCTGCTCCTGACAGTCCAGCCCAGAGCAGTTCTTCTCCAGGATAGCGGAGATGCGCATGACATTCTCCAGATGTCTCCTGGCATTGGACAGCTTCTGGATCAGGTAGGCCGGCTTGTAGAACTCACTGCTGTGCATTTCCACTGCAAACAGCATGTCCAGCTGGTTGGTGCCCACTACGGGCTGGATGCTGATGATGTGCAGGGTGTCCTGCTTCTGGGTGAGGACCACGTTCCGCAGGGTGCGCCGGAACCCATGCATGTGCAGCCCCACAAAGTCCTCAGGGGACACGTTCTCAAAGCGGATGGTGACGGTGTTCTGCAGCATCTCATGCACCAGCTGCTCCACATGCACGACCACATCAATGGGTACCTGGAAGCGACCATCACTCACCGACACATTCAGGACATACTTGCCACCATCCAGACCCCCCAGGGCGATGATTTTCCCATCATGACTGTTCACTTTGAACAAGCTTTTTTGCTCCGATTTCAGGGCAAACGTGAGCACGTCATACATGTCTTGATCTGTGGCGTGGATCTTCCCAATGACTCCACCAGGAAAGTCATCCTCCATGGTGACAATGAAAATTTCCAGAGGGATGGCCGTGGGCTTGTGGATACTTTCCTCAATGACCCGTATGCGGATGTAAGAGTGAGAAACTTGCTGGGGTTTGCCTGAGTCTTTTGCCTGAAATAATCAAGAGGCAGAAAGGCAAGGAACTAAGAAAAAAAATCATAATCATTTAAAAAAACAACAAAACTCAGAGGACATCTGCTCCTTTTACAACATTCACTTCTTCCTTTATCCCCTGCCACTAGTCTGAAAAATGCTGAAGATGTGCATTTAAGTAAGAGGAGTGATTTATCACCTTCAGTCCCCATCTGTACACTTTGCTATAGACAATGACATGTATCAACACAATAGAGCCTGCGGGGGGGGGGGGGAGCAGTGATAGAGGCTAGAGGGTGCTATGAGATCCAACCTGCCTGAAACAAACTGGTCTTATTCTCATTTTGCACAGAACTAGCATTCTCTCTTGAAGAAAAAAAATTAATTTTTATGTGTTGATTTTAGAGAGAGTGAGGAGCAGGGAGAGAGAGAGACATTCATTTCTTATTCCACTTATTTATGCATTCATTGGTTAATTCTTGCAAGTGCACTGACCGGGGATCAAATGCACAACCTTAATATATCAGGAAGACACTTTAACCAACTGAGCTACCAGGCTAGCATGGAAGGAAAATTTTTGTTTTCTTCAAATTTTTTCCTTTTGATTGGACAAGATGGCATCTTCCCACATACTTAAGAAGCAACATTAAGTGGAAATTACGCAAAGTTAAAGTTTAGAATAAAAAATGGTACACTGAAGGAAAAAAGTAAGTAGCCTGAATAAAACCATTTTAGTCTTCTTTCTCTATATCAGAATTGATGGAACAACAAATCTGACAACAGATCTTGACTGAGCACCAGCCACGTGTAACATGAACATAGTTGGTGTTGTAGGGCTTCAGTGAAGGGCACTCTCCCACAGGCTAGATCCTGGGGCGGGCGTCTGAGGATGCAGGGCTGAAGTGGACCTGGGGAGATGTGTACTTGTGTGTGGAAGGCAGGGTAAAAGCAGAGGCTTGAGCATCCCACAGACTTGATTTCAAATCTTGATCCTGCAGCTCCCTAATGCCTGGCTTTGAGTAAGTTACTTACTCTCTCTGAGCTTCAATTCCTGTATCTTTAATATGAGTAAAATGGTATTTGATTCAAAGGATTCTCATTTGGCAAGGATTAAGAGACATTGTAATTGCAAAATGGTTAGCACAGGCCTGACCCACAGAAGTACTTATTATATGAAAGTTAATGTGATTGTTGTTATTTTTATTATTATCCTCACCACATGCTTTATTTGATGGTCAATGTGAACCAGAGATGCCAACATGGAAAATCCATATGGAAAAGGATATGTTTAACAAATTAGGTTGAACTTGAAGTCAAACTGTGGAGGGTCTCAAAGGACAGTGATGAGTTTGGACGGTATAAGCCAGATGTTGTCCACTCAAAAGTCAGAGGCCAGAAAGATGACACAAAGACATGAAGCAGCTGGGTATAAAGTGATAGACTAGTAGGCTTGTGGCCTGAGAAGGACTGAGAGTCATGTCTGCCTAAAGACCCTGAAATTCAGAATCTGAAAGGGTCTGTGCCAGAATTTAGCCCATAGGCCACACATTTCCAGGCACTAGGAAGCCACAGATGGTTTTAGTTTAGGGCAGGGGTTGACACATCTTTTCCATGAAGGGCAAGGTAAGAAACAGTAGTTTAGGTTTTGGGGGTTATATGATCTTTATCAACTACTCAGCTAGGAGTCCAGCACACAGGCAGCCACAGAGCATATATAAATGAATGAGCGAGGCTGTGTTCCAATAAAACTTTATTTATAAAAACAGGCCAAAGGCATGATGTAATCTAGGGGCTTTCATGTGCTGACCCCTGGTTTAGGGGAATGACATAATCAGTGAATGATTAATTTGAAGGGATATAGGAAGGGATCAGAAGAGAATGAGGCTGAAGCTAGGGGAATCACCCACGAGGCTTCTGCATGGGGATGAGGTCATGCAGAATAGAGTGGCCGGTGGCAAAGGGAACATAGCTGATGCACACAGGGACCTTAAGAAGGCAAACACACAGGACTTGGTAGTATAAGAGACTGGGAGGAAGAAGCTTTCTTTAGTGTTTTCCAAGTGTGAGATGTGAATCTGCTCTGTGACAATCATAGAAGAGAGGAAAAGAACTCTATATGCTCCTGTGAGAAGGCCCTGGAAATCTCTCCTTGCCCTTGGGCATCTACTCTGTGATATAAAATTATTTACATAATATTGTTGTATGGAATGGGTGGAACTGAAGCATTCACTGATATGCTCAGAGCCAAAAGTCATTAATTTGGAAGGTTTCATGGAGCAGAGTAAGCCATACTTCATCAGAAGAAATAATGTACACAATTAAATGCTATACAAATATAAAAAATTTTTTGGTCATTATTACCACCATTAATTACATCTTCAGGTTTCCCTCTGTGGGAATTGTGTATAAAAATAGTCACTCAGTTTCTCTGATGGGACCCAAATCTTGGTACTGGCAAAATTCATAGATAGGAACTTTTTGGTGCTCTCTCATTTCTTGCTCCTGCCCACACCCTTTCCACACCTGCCACTTCTGCTTCTTTGTCCCATTTCACTGCACACAGGCCAATGACCTTGAAGGAGCAGGGATGTTAGGAGGTCATTGCCAGCTGAGTGCTTGGTTCTCTCTTGTCCCATTGAGGAAACTCACCAAGCAGAGGTTTCTTCAAAAGCAGAGACCATGATTTGGCTCAATTACCTTAGGACCAAGACTGGCTTCCCCAAGTTGCGTAATACTGCAAATACGACTCAGTACAAAGCAGCAATCCTTGACCAAGTAGTTGTCTTTGGGGGTCAATTAGAACCCCAGGATTTTTTGGAATGCAGATTTAGGCCCTGAGACTGTCTGCCCGGCACATCCTCAGGAATGTCCTTCCTGAACTATGATGCTTCCCTTCTTTCCTGTTCAATTTCACACACAGAGGCCACTTTTATTGGTGTGAAATTGAATTTGAGATTAAAAGGGGAACATTCCTGCATGATAATGAATTACGTTGACTCGCTCAGTAAAGAGAAACCAAACCAATGGGGCACAGAAACCAGCCTGAGAGAAAGCCAGCCCGACATGGACAGGAATGAGGCCATACCTGGACACACAGCACGTATTCTGGAGACTCCATGTGCCGGAAGACCACGGCTGACCGCAGGACCCCATCCTGGTCCAACACGAACTGTTCCTCCTCATTTCCCGACAAAATAGAGAATGAGAAGGGAGGCCCGTTGTGAAAGGAGTCTCTGTCTGTCACCACCAGCTGCAAAATGCTGGTGCCTACTGGCTTATTTTCCTGAATAAAAGAGTATATTAAAAAGGAAGATAAAATTACACCTCTCTTCACATTTTAAGAAACCCCATCATTACTGGTTGACAGTGCTGTGTTGGAGAAAAGGGCTTCAGAGGAAGGGATTCCCTGCGATATCATCTTGTCTACCGAAAATATGCTGTCATCTGTAAGCGTCATGCTTCCTATCCTTGGCTGCCTCCCCATGACTGCCCCATGAGACATTGAGCTGCAGGTGAGGACACAGGACTTCACCTTGAATGGGCTTATAGATTCCAAAGATGGTGTTGCTGCGTCTTGTCCTTGGATAGACTGGAAACGTGCTGAGCTCACCTGCACAGCTCTGAAATATATGGTGCTCACTGGCATTTGTGATTACGTCAAAAATCCTCTCAGGCCAAGAAAACATCAACCTTCTGGGAGGGGAAGGCACTTTCTCACATTTGTCACAACATGATCATGCTGACGCCCAACACTGTGGTGCAATGTCACAGCACTGGACTTTCAGAGGGGACATCTTGGCAACTTCCCAGTAAATGTACAAAGGCATATGCCAGGCAGAAAATGGGTTTTACACCCCAGCCCTCAGAACACAGTTTTGCCATGTTTCTTGAGGAAAGGGAAGGAGGGTAGAATGAAGTTGAGCATGAAGAGAAGGAAATCCTAACTTCATCAGTATCTTTAGAAGCCCCGATGTTATTATGCAAGCATTATTTTGCAGAACCTCTCTGCCCTTCCCCCAAAATAGAAACACATTCTTTCTTGGCTCAAAGGTTATCCTCACTTTTAAAATGCCATATTAAATTCCTCTGTAGCTCAGGCATGGGGTCCCTGGCCTCACTCTGTTTAGACTTCAGCATTATCACAGCTTGGGCCTAAAGTCAGTTTCATTAGTTCAGGCCTTCTGACAGCATCAATTTAGGATTAAATGGGTTTGGGTCACAGAGATGAAGACAATGATACACTGATGTTTGGAGGAGAGTCATGAACGGGGCAACACACTCTCACTGTATGTGCTGCATTAGTCTTATAAAAACCATGTGTTGGAATAAGAAAATTAGTCTTGGTTGAAAACAAGGAGAAATACTTTTTGAAGGAGAAAGAGAGAAGGACCTCAAAGACCCCTTATTTTGCTCCTTCCCTCCAGCTGCTTTTTGGTCATTGGGACCTATACATAGTCTTCCTCAGGAATCAGTCATGGAACTGCCTCCGCCCGGCATGGATTTACTGTTTCACATTGACAGCACACTCAGCACCACACAAAACAGAAGATTCATTGATTTGTTTTGCTCAGTCTATAAAGGCTATTTCCTCCATAGAAGGCAGGGATGGGGCGGAGAGAGAATGTGTGTCCTAGGGGCACTAGCTGAGAAAGAAGGGTGAAATATAACATAGACAGGCCCTAGTGCTGCAGACATGAACCACGGTCACTGCCCACGGGTGGAGGTTCTCGGTCTTCTCACTGCTGACTTCCTGTTGTGCATGTGAAAGCAGTCTGTCAAGCTGATGGATGTGTGTCATCAAACTGAATGTTGAGTAGGCAAAGCCCACTTTGCTTAGGGGCGAGCTCACTGAGGTGGAGAGCGGCAGGGAGGGTGACGGTGATGACAGTCATGGAGAAGAGCAGTCTGAGAGGAGGAGGGATGGAGGGAGCTGTAGACCCTGCATGAAGCTATGTGGGAGCAGGAGAGATATAAGAATGCACAGCTGCTGGAAAAAGCATCAGACAGGAGAGGAAAGCCAAAATACCACCAGGTGAAACAACTGGGTTTCATCGACAAGGGTGGGAATGAAGCAGAGAGCTGCTGGCTTTACGACGGCCCCTCGGTCTGATTCCCGGACAGCTCAGTGGTGCAGGGGGGAGCTGGCTATGGACGGCTGGACTCAAAGTCTTGAGTATTATTCCAAAGGGGCCCCTCAAGATCTGCCTCACTCTCATCTTATCTTCTACCCACAAAGCACTGGGCTCCATGGGGGGTGATTCTGAGGCCAAACTGGGTCAGGCAAGAGCTCATCTTTAAAATATCTGTAGCCTCCCTAAGACATGTATATCAATCCCTGTCTCCTCTAAATCCTCCACGCTGACAGTATTCCTGAACTGGATTTCCTTATCCTCCTGAAGTCAGGTTTCCAGATTCTAGAAATATCGGGAAGTGGCGGTAGCTCAGTGCCTAGTACTGTGCTCATGAAATATCTTTTGCATAAGAAAAAAATAGATGGGAAAGAGTCATTCTGATTGCAGAATATGAGCAGTAAGTCATTCTATCCTGCAGTCTAATTTTAAAGAGTTAGTGGATTTAAAGTGCTAAACAAATTATTTATGGAAGAGAGACTAGTGAGTAGTGGCTCTAGCCTGATGCCCAGACTTCCTTCAACTGATACCACTGTTTGTAGCAATGTCCCTCTCATGCCAGCATAACACAAAGTGCCTTAAAGGCAGTCTTCACCGTGGCAAGAAAATACTTTTTGCCGAAGACAAATCTGAGTTCTATTCCTGACTCTACCACTTAGCTACTTAACTCCTCAGATGCTGAGCTCCTGTGCTGTAAAGTGGGGCCGGATCCAGCACCCCACTTTGTGGGGCTGTGGTGGGGACAGACGGTGTATGGAAAGCACCTGACACTTTAAAGAATCCCATTGGTGATAGCACTTACTAATGTTTATTAATCAGTTGCAGTAGAAGAATCAGCTTTTTTTTATACCAACTCTATGACTAGATGAGTTGATATTAGGTTAAAAAAAAACAAACAAACCATGACAAGTAAACCACAGCAGAGAAATGAAGGTGAGTATATAAAGACAAGTGCCTGACAGGCAAGATTTGCTCACCTGAATCACAGCGGTATAGTTAGCAGGTGTAAAGACCGGACTGTTGTCATTCACATCAGAAATGTCAATGTTGACAGTGGCAGTTGACGACATCACAGGAACGCCACTGTCTACTGCCTGGACAAGCAGGGAATATCCAGACACCTGTCAAAGTGCAAAGGGTTGACGGTAAAGAAGTGCAGCACCTTCTTTCTTCTGTGCACACTGAGAAATGCTGCAGGCTCTGCTCTGCTTTGTTGAAGTCCAGCCACCTTCACTCTGATTCTAAACCAGAGTTTCTCAACCTTGGCACCAGTGACATTGAGAGCCATGTTATTCCTGGTTGTTGGGGGCTGACCTGTGCATTGTAAAATATTTGGCAGCAGCCCCGGTCTCTACCAGAAGCCATTATCACCTCCCGCCAATCTGGCAACTGAAAATGCCTTCAAATATATGGGGGGCAAAACCATTCCTGGTTAGCACCACAGCTCTTGACCTTTGTTCGGACATAACCATTGTCAACACTGATCTATCCTACAAGTTTTGATACTTCGGGAATCATGGGACTATACCATCCAATGAGGTCTTTCTGCTTTTTAGCATCACCACTAGAACACCTTTTTTCCATATTTAATTTTTCTCTGAAGACTTTTTTTTTTGGCCAAAGAAGATAATGTTTAGAAACTTAGTATAACCTTGGACAGAGATTTTCCGAACCATTCTCTCTGACCTGGATACCTTTAGAAGATCCTTTTGTACCTGCTCATGAAACTGGGACCACAGGATCCTGATGCTCAAGATGCTTCTTTGCCTCCTTGTTTTGGAGGGGCCAAAATTCAAACCACCCAGAAACACACAGATTTGCTTTTTCTTTAAAACATCCATAGGTAAGAAACTGCCATCATCTGTTGGCAGGAAATTCTTCCAAAGGCCTAACCCAAATCATTGTGCTGTATATTAGCCCATCCCAATTTACTCATAGTATTTAGAATGGAGACTCTTCCTACTTCTTTCTACTCATTGAGGCTATGCCTGATTCCAGTGAAGGGACAAGTGTGGACAGGAGTGGATGGAAAGGGGACTGGCCTAAACTAGCTTACCCGTTCCCGGTCCAGTTTCTTCTTAACCTTCACAAGTCCCAAGACAGGGTCCACAGCAAATTCATTGTCCCGATCTCCACTCACAATGGAAAAATGAATCTGTCCGTTGGGCTGGCTATCTGCATCTTCTGCTATTAGCTTCATGGGACATATGCAACAAAGAAATCACATGAGAGGAGAAAAGGCTTATTTTTAGGGTTCCAGGTGTTTGCCAATGGGCACAGCTCTGACAGTCGTATTCTTAGGTGCTACACTCAGCGGTGACAGTGATCATGACCCCAGTGAGGGAGACAGTGTCGTCGGCTCAAGGAGGAAACCACAATTGTTAGGGCTGCCATTTTATTCTGCTAATTTTTAACCTGCATGCTGCCTGATGCTTGTTAGGCCTGATTTTCCTCAGGCCCTGAGCTAGTAAGGACAGAGCCAGAGCCAGCTGATAGGACTACTATCAGCTGTTCCAGTTCTGATCCTGTTGTGATCCTGTTCCAGTTCTGCAAAACAATGGTCTCTGTCACCTGGCTGGGCACTCTCTCAACCTGTGCATTTCTGTGTTACGGGAGCCCCCAAAATTTCCTTTCCCACCTGGCCAACACACTTTCCACTGTCTGCTGCTCATGTTGGTGATGCTGGTTTTTATATGAGTGGGAACAGTTTCCTAATGTCCAGGAAGGAGCAAGGACCTGGAAAGTCCATATCTGATGTATAAAGAATGCATACTCACAACCTGGTGCTGCAGGAACAGCGATAAGGATCAATGGAAGGCACCTGTCCAACCCAGGCATGATGAGGGTGGTGAGGATGGGATTCATTGTTTCCAAAATGTAATGTGTAAGTTGAAGAGAGCCCGTGCTCTCCCAACACATCATTTGTTCTTATTGGCATTAGAAAACAATCCTTCTGGAAAGAGGTCCTGTAAGAGTGGCCAGTTCATCTTAAACTTGCTCCCATTTGTAGCTGCCTTTGTGTGTGTGTGCACATGCACACACACACACATGCAGGGGGCTGGAAGGGATTTTATTCTACCCTTAGCTACCTAATAACGTATCATCTAAGATCACAAGCTAGTGGGAGCCACCATTACAAATTTATTTCATTGTATGTTTTATTTTCTCAAAAAAAAAAAAACCCAAAACATTCCTGGGAGGACAGTGATTATCAGTGACTTGTACCTTAATATAAATGCATTTTCAGACTCTTTTTAATAGACAAACTGAAGAAGAAGCAGCTGAGAGACTAATGCCTGAGGAGAGTTATTGGGGACAAAAAGGCATGGAAAGGATAAAGTGTGGAGAGAACCCAAGGCAGACTTTGCTCACTTTTTCACTCTTTTGAGGATTGTTAGTCCCAGACATCTGGGCCTCCCACTGGCACCTACCAAAATGACAGAGTCCCCAACCAAGGCATCTTCACTTATGACAGCGCTGTAGATGTCTTGGCTGAACTTGGGAGGATTGTCATTCACATCTGTGAGGTTGATGTTGACCGTGGCCATGGCGCTGAGAGCTGGGGTGCCCCCATCTTTAGCTTCCACCACCAGGTAAAACTTTTTGCATAATTCATAGTCCAGGACGTCAGAGACTGATATACCCCCTTTGAAGGAAAATGGGGAGCTTTAGATTTGATTAGGAGAAAACATTGGTCAGCAGTTCCATAATCATGGAAATATAACATCATCCCCAGCCAAGAATATTAGATAGTCAGGAATTTGTTTATTTAATTCCCTGCTGGGTCTGATTAATGCTGTCAGTTGACATATAGCTATCCATCTGACAAAACACTGAAGAAATTAAGTGTTTGCATGCTTTGGTTAATAGTTCCTGAACTTCTCTCAAGCAGCCTAACAGCCTCTGGCATTATTCACCCTCATGCAGCTAGGGACAGGAACAATAGCTCTGGTAAGTGCATCATGATGATTTTTCAAGTGAACTCAGGCTGACTGAGAATGAGCCAAGATGTGTGGGTGCAAGTGTATGACCCCTTGCCCAGGTCAGCAAATGAATACTTTTAGATAGCTGGACTCTCATTAGAAAATCTCCTGTGTTCCTGGCCTTTGCTTTCTGCGCTTATCTAACGCTATTATGACACAAAGAGGGCAAAGATCTCAGAAATGTGAAGGTATAGTGACCGAATGGAAGAGAAAATACCTGGGAATCACTGGCCAAATAGTGTGAGCTCAGTGTCCACAACTACAGAACAGCAATCCTGCTCATGTCACAGATATATTTAAATTAAGCAAATAGAATAGGTGAAAGCAGCTAGTTGGGTGCCCCCCTTCGGAGAAGTCCCATGAGCTACTTCCCTCCCATCCAAGCCCTTTCTGGTGTGGCAACCCAATCCTTCCTTCATCCTGCAATTGGCTACTGGAAGACTGGTTACTGAGAAACAATCAGTAGGACCAAGGTGAGTGTGTCACATCCACTCACAGTAGAAGGAGCTAAGGCTACCCTTCTACTTAAGGTGAGAAACAGAAGTCATACTTGTAACAAGAGTCTTTTTCTCCCCATAATTAAGTTGTCTTAGCAATTATCACCCTTAGCATTTTATGTTGTACCCCAGTCTTATTCTCCAGTGCCAAATTTAAACAGTACTTAACCATTTCCCCATGGTTCTCATATACAATAGCCATAATGAGACAGGTGAAGGCTAACAAATATTTAAATGAGGAAAACTTCTGTACATTTTAATTTGAAGTAATGACCTTAATAAACAGAGTTACTGCTGGGAGGAGCTACTAATGTAATTCCTTCATCAATATTTCCACCTCCCTATACTTAAGGGCAGGTACTGTATCTCCTTCATTTTTTTGGTACTCTCCACAGCATAGCAGTGTAATTTAGATGTTAAGCATTTATTCCAAAGTCAGCAAGATCTGAGTTCAAATCCTAGATCCTCTATTTATTCACAGTGGACATTGGAGAAATTATTTAACCTCTCTGAAGCTGTTTTTCTAATATGGAAAATGTGAGAAATAACCCATGATTTAATAGGAACCTGGAGCATTTGCTGTGTTAAATGAGCACTGCTAAGTATGCTAATTATGATGGTTTCTTCTTTGTATTTACTGGACTATCCAAATGGACCTCCTTTGCCACCTTGCTCAACAAGTACATGTTCCTTGAGTAATGAGGGAATTGTGCCCAATGGCCAGAAGGTGTGAGAGACTCGATTTTCTTTTCTACCAAACAGGACTACCTTGCCTATTCATAGGGGAATAAACAAATGAGAAAATTCACAAAAGTGCTTTGGAAATATTAACACAAACACTGTATGAAAATACAAGGGTAAATATGTTTACTCTTCAAAGAACATCTAAGCGCACATTCTAAATTGCCATCTTTATTTACCCAAATTATCCCTAATAGTTATTAAGTCTTTGATGAAGAGAAAGCCCAGGGGGTTCTCTTGGTTTTTTTCTAAGCATCTTTTCTCTAGAAAATGTCACATCTTCCCCTATGGTTTGAAAAGCATGTGGTAAGAAATGACAATGTAGTGACCAGGAGCAGGGAACAGGACTCAAATACAGTGCCAGTTCCACCTGACTGGAGGGCTGGGTTGAGAAGGCCTATAGGTCATTGTCAGATCACTCATCGATGTCTGCCTTGGTAGGTGAACAGAGGGTGGCAGCCTGAGTGTGGACGGTGGCAAATGAACGCTAATCTCCAGGAGCGCTTACCAACATGCAAACACATGATCCAAGTTAGAAAACAAAGCAACACACAGGAAAAAAATAGAGAAAAAAACAAACCCTTGTGCACAGTGTGCAAAGAATACTTCCCCTCCCCCATCTAGGAACTGCATTACTGCTCCCCAACCTTCCTGTGGGGAACCCTTCAGACAACCTGGGGGTCAAGCATCTGCCAAGTGAATCCACAGCTAGGAGCTTCAAGCTCAGCAGGGGCATCCTTAGAAGCAGAATGCCAGAGGGCACTCTGGGGCCTGCCTGTAGGCCGTGCTTTAAGAAGACTTGTTTCTGCTGCAAAGAAAATAACAGGAGGAAAAGAGCCTGCCAAGCAAAGTGGTTAAGGGGTTAGGAGATGAAGCAGGACAGAATGAAGCCTTGAATTCTAAGTAGGCTGCCGTTTACCTACCTGTCTTTGGATCGATCCTAAATTTCCCTTGTTCATTCCCAGAACGAATGAGATATGTAATCTCAGCATTCGTGCCAATATCTTTGCTGGTGGCAAAAACGGCAAGGACTTGGGTGCCAGGGGAGGTGTCTTCAGGCAATGTCACCAGGTAGTCCCTTCTTTCAAACACAGGGGGGTTGTCATTAATGTCCAGGACAGTGATGGTGACAGTGGCAAGAGAGGACAGGGCCTGTCCAGGGCTCTGGTCGGTGGCCTGCACGCTGATGTTGTAGGAGGACTGCTGCTCTCGGTCCAGAGGCTGCTCCAGGATGATGATGCCAGATGACTCGTCAATGGAGAAGAAGCCATCGGCCGAGTCGGCCAGGGAGTACACAACCTTCCTGTTGATGCCTGCGGGAGATGCGAGGATGTGAGCGCAGAAAGTGTGGCCTGGCGCACTTTCTCCAGAAATACTCTGGAGCAGAAATACTCTGCTCCAGAATATTAGGACTGTGCTTACTTTCGAAGGACTGCACAAAGAAAAAGCAACTATAGAAACCCACGGCTTTGGTCCTACAAAGATGTAAACTTCAGTTTGTAAATTATATACAACTAAATTAAATAGTAAGGAGATAAAAATATTGGCAACAAATATCAGAAATAGTTGGACATTGCTAATATATTGAAGGAAACAAATTTAAGATGCTAATAGATACGAGGGTGAAAAGACATGCCACAGAAAGACAAATACAAATTAATCAATTACTTCCACAAATGTTTCTCTAAAATCTCTCAGGCACTGTTTATTCTAGATACTAGAGAGTCTATCAATGGAGAAGAGCCAAACACTTCCCGTGGAAATTTTTACATCCTAGTGGGGTAAATAAGAAATCAACAACAACAAAGAATAAAAATAAATGGCATGTTACAGAGTAAAAAGGGAAAAAAATAAAGCCATAAAAAGGGAGAGGATGAGGAGTGCCGTGGGGAGAGAGCATTTGGGGGATGGCAGGAAGGGTGGTAACTGTAAATGTGGTCAGAGAAGACCTTGACATCTGAGTGAAAACCAAAAGGAGAGGAGGGAGTGAACAGTGCAACGAGCTGGGGGAAGAACACCCAGGCGGAGGCCCCCGCAAGGGCAGAGGGCCTGAGCCGGGCATCCCTCTGCCGTGTGTGAGGAGCACTGTCACGAGGCCCAGTGTGACCAGAGTCAGGAAGGGAGAAAGAGAAGATGAGATCAGTGAGCAGATCCCGCGGGGGGGGGGGGGGGTGGGGGGTGGGGGGTGGTAAGGTGGCGAGCCACTGAGGGGCTTAGGTGGGGAGTCGTGTGATAGCCTTCAGATTTTAACAAGACCCATCACTCATGATATTGCCTGTGAACAGAATGAAGAGCAGATGAGGGGGAAAGCAGGGAGACCAGCCGGAGGCTTCCGCAGGAATGCAGGTGTGTGAGATGGCAGCTAGAACCCAGGGGCCATGGTGAAAGAGGTGAGAAGGGAGAGCTGGCCTGGTCCCAGGCCTAGTCTGAACACGTGAGTGATGAGAAAAGACTGTTTTCTGATTGAGGAACTGGCAAGATATGGGATGTGACAGAAAAGGACATTCCAGGAAGACTCTTAGGTTTTGGTCTGAGCAAGTGAAGAGAGGGAGTGACCATCAGCTGAGATGGAGAGAATGCAAGGGGATGAGGATTTGGACGGAAGATCAGGAGCCCTATTTTGGGCAAATTCAATTTGGGATGGACATTTTATATTTAAGTGGAGATTCAAGTAGGAAGTTAGTACAGGAGGATGGAGATCAGACAGGATCAAGCTGGAGCAATACATTGGAGGGTCATCAGCATTCAGAGAGCCTGCAGAGCCGGGAGAATGGATGAGATCATGAGGGAATGTAAACGAAATCCAATGGCCAGTGAGCCCGGAGCACGCCATCAAAGAAGGGAGAAGACCTAGTCAGAGGGGGAGTTCCAGCTCTACAATGTAAAGAAATGCACTTAGACACCAAAATACAATTTTATCTCCATATATATGAATGCTAAAACATATCAACAAGGAAACGTCCATTAACAACCAGCAAATCAGTGACTGATGACTGGGTTTACTTCTGGTTCTGAAGACTGATTTACCTGCTTTTATCAGAGGATCTCAGCACTTCAAAATGGTTTATAAACCTCCAATTTGCTGGTAGTTAAGATTTATAAGGAGCAAAATTTAATTGCTTTGTAGCTGAAAAAGCACCGTTTTGATCCCAAATGCTCTTAATAAGGGCAATCATCAATCATGAGGTTAGCTATTACAACACCTGAAAATGGCTTTTGCGAACCATAGACCTCTAGTATAAGCCCTTAGAGGAGAGGGCCTAAGTCTGTGCTGTTTTCTATCTTAACACCTCACTGTGGGGACGGACATTTGTCAGTAACTTGCCCAATGCACATTTCCCTTAAGCCAAAATTCCCAGCAAACCAATAAAATCATATATCTAGAGGGGATGACATAAATTGCGTTATGTGGTTTTAGCCAAAAGGTCAACACTAAGAGCTTGTTCTTGATTCCATTCCAGGGAGTCCATTTTTTCCAAAGTTTCATCATTTACTTAAATTTATCTCTCAAAGCAACCACCCTATGATATATAAACAACAACCTCTGATTTCATAGATGGTGGGATTCAGAAATAAAAGGTTTTTCTCTTCTCCACAAATAAGGCCCCAGAGCAGATGTTTCAGGGGTGGTTTCTGGCTATTTTTAGAGTGTCTGAAAGATTAAATTCTTTAGCACAAATCCCTGGGGTAAATGCATAGAGGGTTGTGGAGGTGATTGAAATTGTACCTGAAAAACAGTTCACTGCCTGGGTGTCAGAGCTGGATGCATGCCCCGGGAGCTGCCTTGACTAACTGGATGGTCTCAGGGCACTTCTCAAGGTCACAAAAATGAACTTATGTAAACATATCAGTGATTGACATAAATCCACCACATAGGGTTTCAACTCACATACATTCCCTGTGGATTTAACTTCCACCCCCAGCATATGGTACAGCAGTCTCACCAGTAATAAGATGGGGCACGAAATCCATGCAGGGGCTTTCCTCAGAGCATCTGCTGACAACTACAAAACCCACTTTATTGACACATAAACCAAGGACTGATGGATTTGCTTGGTGCCACCAGCATTCTTTAGGTATGCACCAGGGACAAACAGAGTCCTGTTTTCCCCAGGCTTCTTGCTCAATCCATTTAAAGATCTAAGATATGCCCCCTGAGATGCTTCCTCTTCACACCTGAAGATCATTCGAGAGGTAATTTTGGACTTACTGTCCTGAAAGCTGTGGTGCTTGAAACAGGTGAATTGGGAGAGAGGGGTTGGATTTGCACAGTGCTGCTCTCTGGGGCTGCAAGGCCCGAAGGGAAGGTGCTTTAAATGGCTGCCTGCATTTCCTTCCCTGGGACAGACAGCTGAAATCTCATTAAAAGTATCTCCTGCATTCCCGGTCTCCAGCTTTCTCATCCAGCCTTTTCCAGAGGCACGGGGTTCTGCTCAGATCCCCAAGCAGGGGGTGCCGTCTTCTGCCGGCGTCTGCTCAGCGGGCTAGCCCTGTTGTTGGAGCACTGCATTTACAAGGCTGACATTAATCAGCCACACAAAGACCATGGCTCCCCTCTGGGCAGATTCTGTTAATTTAAACTCGGTGACAGGGTTTTTCTGCTTTACCACAGCAGAAAACCATCTCCTCCCCCAAAGTGGCTGACCTTACTTCCCCCCACCTCCCCATACATTTTGTTTCTGACAGTATCTTGGGCATTCACACCAGGAGGAAGGGGGAGATTTATTGTTTACCTCTCCTTTCTGTTACCAATCAGACTGATAGGGAAGCAAGACCAAAAAAGGTGGGGGGAATGGGGGATCCCAAATCAACAAACCTGCTAAACTCTATCACTTATGATTTGGTAGCTTTCAAGAAGAGGGCAGGATATATTTTTGGAACATATTAACTCCAACTGAGACACAGTTGGTGATGGATTTCAATGATTTCTAGAAATAAAGTTAGATGTGTAAATGCGATTTGGAGGCAGCACTTTTGGTGTAGCACTTTCTTTGCTGTGTTTCCAGGCGATGGGGCGCTGTCTGTTAAATGAATGCAGGTCATGTTACTAAAGCGGAAACTTTCTATCCAAGGGCATTTGATAAATGCCATCCTTCAATTCACTATCCCTTTGCTCCATACCCGGCAGAAAAGATGAACCCGGGCAGAAGACTCGCTCGCTAATTGGTCTAATGCTCTTACTGCATGTCACGATGTGTTACATTAGGTATAACATTAATCCATCATTTTGCGTCTGTGTTGTTTAAGTATGTAATTCTGTTCTCCAATTTGAGTCTAATTTAATGAGGATGGAGCTACTTAGCTTCTTAAAATGCTGAAAGGCCAGGCTACCAAGAGAAGTATGACTTTCATTGCAAGTGAAGTTTCTGCACGTTAACTGGCAAAGGGAGCAGGGCTTTGGAGGATTAAAATCAAGTAAAAAGAGAATGATTAAAATCCCTATTTGTTCAAAGGAAGTAATAGGCAGTGGCATTTTGCAGAGTGGGGTTGGAGGACAAAAATAGCACATAAAAATCCCCAGTGGGAAAGGCTGTGAAATCCCGGCATGGCTTGCCAAGGGCATCGCTTATTCCTTCCCTTGAAAGGTTTCTCAATAGAAGTGAAATCCCTTTCCATTTGGCCAAATGGGAAGATAGACCTTTTGGATGTGGGGCTGCCAATGTGGTCCAGTCCTGCAAGACAGGAGACATTGCTGCTAGTGCATGATCTGCCCAAGCTACACAAGTAAACTTGGGCAAGTCGCTTCACTTCACTGGGTCTCAGCTCTCTTCATATTCAAAATGACAGAACCCAGGTCAGTTGAAATCTAAGATTATCTTCCAGCACTGTCCTTCATTTCCAAGTTAAACTAATAGCACTGGTTTTGTTTTTATTTCCAAAGGACTATCCTTCTTCCCCAACTGCCCATTATGTTGCTAGACCTGGGCACAGATGGGCCATGTCACCAACGGAAAAGTCCACAGTAACCTCGACCATGATGAACTGTTGGACTTTCTGGATAGAAAGAAAACTTAACACAGCAGACTCATACCATTCAGTTAAATGTTCAGAGTTCACACATACAGCGTGTAGCAAGGCTCTTACACCTCGGTGAGAAATAACACCCACTGCTAGGATCATCCCCAAGGACTTAACCCAGTGTCAGAATAACTCAGCTTTATTTGAGATTGTTAAAGGTGTTAAAATCAGCACCAAAACCAAATGGCAAGAGTGGGCAGCACAGCAAGTGCATCGAGACTTTTTTCAACCTGACCTTTAAAAAAATGTTTCCTCCCCTCCTCCAAAGATCAAGCTCACTGGCATAAGGAACCTAAGGAGAGCTCTGTTGTGCTTACTCTGAGGTCTTATGTTGGCAGCTGCTTTGATCTGTCAGGGCAGGGCCTCATCCTGGACGTTCACCACTGTACCCTCCAGCGACTGCACAGGGTCTGGCCTGCAGGCAGCACACACAAAAGGTGGGCTGTACTAAGTTGCTATAAACTGGCTTTTATAAAAGCGTGTAAATATATATGGAATATATATCTGGGGAAGAAATAATTTGAAAAAAATTCCATAATTAGACTCTAGTAACACTTTAAATCTTGGTTCTAATCACTTTTATATCAACTTCATCAAGGCGTCATAATCTACATACAACAACATGAGCACGTTTTAAGTGTCCAGCTCATTAACTCTGACAACTGTATACCCCCAAGGAATCACGACCCTCATTGAGATGTAGAACAGAAGAGTCACTCCTTAAAGAGTCACTCCTTTAGTCATGCGCAGGATACCATGCCCCAGGCAATCTAATAATTTGTTTTTGAACCAATATTTTCTCTTGCCTTTGTTAATGCCAATTCATCAGTGCTCAAAATCTCAGAAGAATATTTAGATATCACAGCTTTTATGACTCAGGGGTGGTGATTAAGGCATGCTCTTATTTAAACTATAAGGCTTATTCTTCATAGAAAAGGTTAAAAAAACTTTGGCTCTTGAATATGTCAATGCATTCCTCTGCTAAGGTCTTATCCTTAAAGGACAGTAGTTACTTTTGAGGAATGGAAGAGTTCTGGCTTTCTTTCAGAAGACACTGGCTGTGGCCCTTCCATTTAATAAATATTTGCTAAGTCCCACCTGTTTGATTGCCCCAGGCATGGCACTGAGGAGAATGGAGCCCAAAAGACATCATCCTGAACTCTAATAGTTTAGCAATGTGGCAAAGAATTACTTAAACTAGTCGGTTTCCTGTGCATCTTGCCCCAACTCCCCTCTCCCATCTGAATCCAAATGCTGCGTTCTGTTGATTCTTTTGCTTGTCTTGAGGCCAGGTCTCACAGCCAGGTGAGGCTCCCATCCCCTCTCACCGAGACCGCTGCAAGAATCCTGATTACAAACTATCTCAGGCTCTTTCCCCTTCTGGCCAAACTTAACCAGAATTAAGTTCTTAAAACTGGATCCAATCTTCCCTCCAGCTCCTCAAGATAGTGACTGACTTCTTACTTCTTACAGTCATAAGTAAAAACTTTTGGGAATGGCCTTTAGTCCTTTGCGGTCAGCTCTACTTCATTCATTTACTGTCTTTCCATTCGCTCCTGAAGACATTGTGCACTTTGACCCCTCAGACCATGGCCTGTGCTCTGCCTTCTCAAAACACTGTCTACCCCTCCTTCCCTTGTCAAAACCCTATGTATTTCCAGGGTCTCCTCTGGCACAGTTTCCTTAATTCCGCAGTTATTTCCTTCTCTCTGCTCCCTTGACATTATTTTTGCATTATCATTAATTATATTTATGTCCTCTTTCCTACTCAGTTAAGATATCTTTTAGGCAGAGTGGCTTGTCTTATTATCTTTGTATTCTACACTGAGCGCAGGAATATTTAATATTAATAATGTACATAAATCCTTCATAGCTATATTAACAAACTATTGCTAAATAGGTGTCTGTATTTGTGAAAAATACCTGGAAATGACCCAATTTTCTAAGAATGAGGGTTGGTTGAATAAATTATAATGCATGCATATCAAGGAATACCATATATATCTTATCATCATATTAAAATGTAAAAGAATATATAATGACATGGAAATACAGGGAATGACAAAAGGAGGTTTACAGTTGTGAGTATGCAAAACACAGTTTATTCTTCTATGATTTATTATTTATAGTATTATTTATTACAAACAACTATAAACCTGCTTTTGTCTCCCCTCTGTATGTTGCAAGCAGGTTACAAAACAATATCTAGTTTATGAGCCCATTTTTGAAAAGAAAAAAAAGGCAGAAGGGACCTCTATCAAAATGGCTACAGTTGTTAGAACTGAATTGTCTTACTTTTTCCTTGTCCTAGATTTTATACAGTGGACACGGATCATGTTTGTAATACGTAAAAGAACTATTATAAAAATCATGTACCTGGAAAATAATCATTTAATATCAATTTTAGAGAGAAGTCATAATTTCAAGGTATTTTACAGTCCAGTTTAATGCTCACCATGCATACCATTTGAACTGTTTGTAGAAAAAGATATTTAGATATTGTATAATATTTCTGTTTCTGGATATTTACATTTCTCAATTTAGTTTATGCTCAGAAAGACACTGACTTTACTTAGAAAATCATTTTTGTTGAAAGTCTCATTATAAAAGTTATTTCAAGGGATAAGCTTAAACATTTTTTTTATCTTTATTGCATTTTTTTCCATTCAAGGGGTACACTTTTGGAACAATATTCTTTTACACTTAAATTACCCTATAGAAGAAAATGGCTAGCCTAAAATTCTTCTCTCACTGTGGGAGTCAAGTAAAATTCCACTACAGTGAAAAAGCTTAAGCTGACTGCTCTTATCTATCTTTAAAATATGCCTTTCGATGATATGAAATAAAACAGAAAGTTGTGAGGAGGTCCATGGACTTGCAATTACTTTTCAAGTTAGAAATGACTTTTAAATAGACTCTAATTATTTCTGTTTTAAGTGCCTTTTAAAAGTTTTTCATTGGGCGATGACTAACCCTGGCGCTTTCCCATGTGCAAAATACCGAGTCCAGGGTCAGCAGTCCCTTGACTCTTTGAACAGTCAAAAGAAAAAAAAAAAGACCAAAGGCAGTGCCAGTCATGTATCCGGGGAGGTCCTGACTATACCATAAACCTCTTGGGGACTTGCCAGTTGGGCAGGCACCAGCTCTGCCGGGCAGGATCGGCAGCACAATTATGAGCTCCCATGCAACATAAAAATGTTTTAAAATCGTTAAGTTCAACACAGCCACAGCAGAGTTCTGAACCAAGCAAGGGGTCCTTCTCAGCAAGGTGCCCTGTACAAATGTAAAGGTGGCACGCCCATAAAGCTGGCCCTGTTGTTGAGCAAGGCCACCTTCTATGATAATTCAAAGGCTACACTCATCTGGGTATAAGCTCTTTCAACTTTGCTAGGCCTGGGAGAGTTAAGAGTAAGTAAATTAACTCATCAGCCAAGTACTCAAAACTCCATCTCTGTGGGTGCAAAGCACTTTGAAGCTGAACTGCTACATGACAATAATACTCGAAACGTTTCCTAAGTAGTTTTCACTAAGTATGGCTGTTGCGTCAATTCATCCATCCATTTAATAAAGACTCCCAGGACTTCGGCCCGTGGCAAGCACTGGGGATGCAGAGCAGAATGGGTCACTCTTCAACCTTGAAATGGCTGTCTTTTCTCAGAAGACAAACGTATACACTTGACTATTGGAGGGGGTGGTCAAGGGAAGTTTCCAGAGAAGAAAAGAACTGAATTGAGACATGAAGGAAAGACTGGAGCTGTCAGGAGTACAAAAGCAGAAAAAGTGACAAACAGAAGGAGCACTTCAGGTGATATGAATACACATGAAGGTAAGAATGATGAAGCTGCAAGGTGTACTCAGAGAAGGGTAATGGGTTCAATATGACTAAATTAGAAATTTAGAAGAGCAGAAGCTGAAGCTATCTGTTTTCGGAGCCGCTAGTAGATTATCAGAGCTGTTGTAAACAATTATTGCTAGAGTAATCTAAAAACTGGGCATAAGTTAATGGATAAATTTGCAGAGAGAGAAGTACGGAGATTGGAAGAAGCAAGTTGGAGAGGGTGTGTGGCTGTGAACTGGTTTTTAATATGTGGGAAGTTACTCAAAGAGCTCCCAGCAGGTGATGGACAACATAATTGCGCCTGTCAAGGAGGCTCCACAAGGTGAAGTGAGAGTGTATATCCTGCAGCAAAGCTGATAAGCAAACTCTGCTGAGCCTCCACATACCCTGCAAAGACAAGAAGCCAAATCTGGGGACTCCTTGGATTCTGCACAAAATGCCCAGGGGGAGGTGGAAATTCCAGACACCCTGCCACTCCCTTAAATCCATTCTCTGCATTTCTGAGTGTTGAATCGGGATTGATCCATTTGAGCAGCTCAGAGGCACTACCAACCGGTGGCATCTATGGATGAGGCCGCATGTGAATGGGTGAGCTCATAGAAACGAATCACTGTGATCAACTGTTAGAAATCAAAATTCCCTGCCCATATGGCTGATTGCTAATATGCTTAAATAAGATACATTTTCTGAAAGAAATGAGCTATTTCATTTAACAACTAGTATTTTTTTACCCCCTGCCTGGAAGACATTGAATTTTAAAAAGAATAGTAATAACAGCTTGTATGTGTTAAATGCAAAGACTCCTAAACCAGGCAAGGGATCACAGTCAACTAGAGAAAAATACATATGCAGATCCCTGCCCTGCACTTTCTGAATCAGATTTTGGAGATGCATCCCTTGCCTGTTGGTTTATTTTTGTCTGTTTATTTTTAAAAGTTCCCAAGGGGATTCTGATGCTCAGCCAGGGTTGATAACCAATTTGTCTGATTTTTGTGCATTATTTTATCTGTTGCTAGATTCTGGAATTTTGGATAAGGTGGTTCGTAGGCCCCAATCAAGTGAAGGGATACTGTTTTCTGGTGCATGGGGGAGTCACTTCATACTGCCAAATTAAGCTGCGAGTGACAGAAGACATTCACATGATCTCCAGTGGAACTGGAGAGCAGAATTGCCAGCCTTTGAGGATTCCTGCAGGAGGGAGCCCAGGGCGTGAGTGTGAAAGCCTTTGCAACAAGGAACTCATATATGAACGAGAGGACCTTAGGAAACTTAGGTGGACTGTCAAACTCAGTTCTCCCAACAACCTGGCAGTTCGACAGACATGTATCGCACATGTACTGGGTGGCTGGTGCCATGCCAGTGCTGGCAACACAGCGGTGGCCAAGCTGCAGTCCCAGCTTCCCAGGAGCTCATTGTCTGGTGGGAAAATAAAATAACAACATTAATATCTCCATTTGTTCCCAGAGAAAGAGGAGTTCAGAAGGTTTGGGGAACTTATTTAAGGTCACACAGATGAGGTTGGCCCTGGGATTTAAGATCAGACAGTAAAGGCTGGCACTGGGATATTTAACCAGGTCTCATCCCAAAGCTACTCTACTGTAATGTAAAGCATCCTCATTTAGGGCAAGTGTGACCCAGAAGGGATGGGGTGTCATGGGGCTGCCCTTGGCTTCTAGCGACATGCACTGCAGAAGGTGTCCTGATGCTGGTGGAAGATAAAGAATTCAGGGGAGGGGTTTAGAGGGCCCCAGAGCCCTTTAGTTAGGACCACTATCCATCTAACATGCCTTTGGAAGAACCACTTAAACTTTTTGAACCTCAGTTTCCCCATCTGCAGGTGGGTGTGAAGATCTATTCTTACCACAGTAAGATTGCATGTGTTAAGTGTTTGGGGCTCTCTGAAGAAAGGCTTTAAATATGAAATTATATTTTTTGATATCTACAACAGACAAAGGGCTTTGACCTCAACATCCTTGAAAGAATGGCTCACAGCTCTCAGTCTTTAGGGGGATTACTTAATTTTTATGTATATTTTGATAGCCCTTCAACTGTCTTCAAGGATTTAATACTTCAGAGAATAAATGAGCTTTGAGAAAGAGAAAAACAAACATTGAATCACTGATCTGTGCAGCTGAGAGGTAAGAATTTCTAAGGTGTTAGGAAAAATATAGAATACATGATATTTAAGAGCAGATGGGCTGAATTCAGAATTGGATCCTTGAAACATCTTCTGGTAGAAACTACTAGGGAAATGGAAAGAGCACTGGACTGAGTGTCTGCCTACCCTCCTTTCAGGTCTAGCTCTGACACTAACAAAGTCATGTTGGGTAAGTCTCTGTCCCTGGGCTTCAGTTTCCTCTTCAGAAAAAGAACAAACTGATGTTTGCCAGAGGTGAGGGGGTTTGGGAGATGGGTGAAAAGGTGAAGAGATTGACAAGTACAAATTGGCAGTTATAAAATAGTCACAGGGATGTAAATTCAGCATAGGGAATGCAGGCAATAATATTTTAATAACTATGTATGATGCCAGGTGGGTACTTAAATTATCTGGGGGAATCACACTGTAAATTATATAATTGTCTAACCACTATGCTGTACACCTGAAACTAATATATAATAATATCCAATGTCAACTGTAACTGGAAAATAAAATAAAAAAAGAAAAAGAAGTATTTTAAAATAATTTTTATTTTTCCATTACAGTTGATGTACATTATATTAATTTCAGGTGCATAGCATAGTGATTAGACATTTATATAACTTATGAAGTGATCACCCTGATAAATCTAGTACCCATCTGGCACCATACATAGTTATTATGGTATTATTGATTATATTCCCTATGCTGTGCTTTACATCCCCATGACTATTCTTTAACTACCAATTTGTACTTCTAAACCCCTTCACCTTTTTCACCCAGTCTCCCAAGCACCCTTGCCTCTGCCAACCCTTAAAATGTTCTCTGTATCTATGAGTCTCTTTCTGTCCTGCTTGTTTATTTTTTAGATTCCACATATAAGTGAAATCATATGGCGTTTGTCTTTCTCTAACTTATTTTACTTAGCACAACACCCTCTATGTCATTCCATGTTGTTGCAGATGATTGAGTCATGTCCCATTATCCACATGCACCACTTCTTCCATTCACCTACTGATGGACACTTACGTTGCTTCCATATCTTGGCTATTGTAAATAATGCTGCAGTGAACATAGGGCTGCCCATATCTTTTCAATTTAGTGTTTTGGGTTTCTTCGGTAAATACCCATAAATTGAATTGCTCAGTCCTTCTTGGATCTTATTATGCAGCCTTTGTTTTAAAGTCTATTTTGTCTAAAATTAGTATTGCCAGCTCAGCTTTTTTTTCCATTTCCATTTTAATGAAGTATCTTTTTATGTCCATTTACTTTCAGTCTATATGTATCTTTCAATCTGAAGTGAGTCTTTTGTAGACAACATATGTATGGATATTGTTTTGTTATCCATTCAGCCACTATATGTCTTTTGCTAGAGTATTTAATCCATTTGCATTTAAAGTTATTGTTGATAGATATGCATTTATTGTCATTTATTATTCATATTTTTAATCTGTTTTTTTCTTCTTAAAGAAGACCCTTTAGACCCTTTAACATACCTTGCAATATTGGTTTGGTGATGATAAACTGCTTTAGTTTTTTCTTGTCTAAGGAGTCCTTTATCTGTCCTTTGATTTTAAATAGCTTTGCTGGGTAGAATAACCTTGGTTGTAGGTCCTTGCTTTTCATCACTTTAAATATTTTGTGCCAATTCCTGTTGGTCTGCAAAGTTTCTCTTAAAAAATCAGCTGACAGTCATACGGGAGCTCCTTATGTAGGTAATTCACTGCTTTTCTCTTGCTGCTTTTAAGATTCTCTCTTTGTCTTTAAACGTTGGCATTTTAATTATGATGCGTCTTGGTGTGGCCCTCTGTGGTTCATCTTGTTTGGGATCCTTTGTGCTTCCAAGATTTGTATGTCTTTTCTCTTCACCAGGTTAGGGAAGTTTTCTATCAGTATTTTTTCAAATAGGTTTTCTTTTTTGTTTTGTTTTTCTTTCTGTTTTTAATGGTTCATTTTTTATTGTATTTTTTCCCCAGTACCATTTATTCCCCCATACTCTCTTCCACCTCCACCCACCTCCCCCCCACCACAATCAGCACACTGTTGTCTGTGTCTATGAGTTCTTTTTCTTTTTTGCTCAATCCCTTTATAACCCGCTTCCTTGCTGTCAGCCTACTTTCTATTTATGAGTCTGTCTCTATTTTGCTTGTTAGTTCAGTTTGTTCATTAGATTCCACATAGGAGTGGAATCATATAGTATTTTTCTTTCTCTGACTGGCTTATTTCACTTAGCATAATGTTCTTTGGGTCCATCCATGATGTCAAAAAAGGAGAACATATTCATTGATACATCTGAAAAGGGGTTAATATGCCAAATTTATAAAGAACATATACAACTCAACACAAAACAACAACAACAAATAATCTAATTTAAAAATGGGCAAAGGACCTGAATAGACACTTCTCCAAAAAGGACATACAACTGGTCAATAGACATATGAAAAGATGTTCAACGTCACTAATCATCAGAGAAGTGTAAATTAAAACCACAACAAGATATCAGCTCACACCTACCAGAATGATTATTATCAATAAATTAACAAACAACAAATGCTGGTAAGGATGTGGAGAAAGGGAACACTTCTGCACTGTTGGGAATGCGGACTGGTGCAGCCACTGTGGAAAGTAGTATGGAGCTACCTCAAAAAATTAAAAATGGAACTGCCTTATAACTCAGGGATTCCACTTCTGGGAATTTATCCTAAGAAACTCAAAACACTAATTCTAAAGAATATATGCACCCTTATGTTCATTGCAGCATTATTTGCAATAGCCAAGATATGGGAGCAGCCCAAATGTCCATCAGTAGATGAGTGGATAAAACAAGTATGACACATTTACACAATGGAATACCACTTGGTTATCAAATAGTTTTCAATTTGTTGCTTTCTCTCTTCTCCTTCCAATATCCCAATAATGTGAATGTTGGTAATGTGAAGTTGCCCCAGAGGTTCCTTATACTACCCTCATTTTGTTTTGTTTTGCTTTTTGGCTATTTTGATTTGGTGTTTTCTGCCTCTTTACCTTCCAAAATGCTGATTTGACTCTCTGCTTCATCTTTTCTACTGTTGATTCCGTATAAGGTACTTTTCATTTTTGTTAGTGTCGTCTTCATTTCTCACTGGTTCTTTATTGTTTTCTATCTCCATTTTATGTTTCCTGTCTCTTTGTTGAAGTCCTCACTAAGTTCATTCAGTCTTTCTCTAAGTTCACTGAGCATCCTTATAACCAGAGAGGCCAATGACTGGGCCAAGGTCATACAGCTTGCACACAGCACAGGGCTCCCCCCATGCCCAGGTGGCCTCTTGATCAATCTGGTTAGCAGGAGATATGTCCCTGAGGAATGTTTGGGGATATCCTCATGCCTCATTTGCAGAGTCCAGAGATGCCACAATGTTGGCTCAGGCTGTCTTTCCTCTCTGTCCCACACACCCAATTGCTGAAAACAGTGGAAAAGGATGCTTCAGGCCCTGGCCAGTGTGGCTCAGTTGGATGGAGCATTGTCCTGCAACCAAAGGGTTGCAGATTTGATTCCTGGTCAATGTACATGAATGGGTTGTGGGTTCGATCCCTAGTGTGGACATGTACTATCCCCAGTCTGGATACATATGTGAGGTGACTGATTTGTGCTTCTCTCTCATATCAATGTTTCTCTCTCTCCCTTCCTCTCACTCTAAAAGCAATGAAAAAATGTCCTCAGGTGAGGATAAAAAAAAAAAAGAAAGGGATGCTTCAGTATTTACCTCTTCTGTCAGATATGACCTTTTTCATTTTCTTTTGGGGACCAGTACAAAGATAATATATAGTTAAGTCATTCAGATAGCACATGCTGAACATCTATTTGTTTTCCTCCATAAGACCAAAGGCACTGATGAAAGATTTAAAATCAAAAGCCTCTACAATTTCCTCTGTTAGATCATAGGTTGAATAGGGAAGATTTAAAATATACCATCATCACAGGACTGAAACTTCACTTTGGCCAACCAATTCGAAGTTAAGTGAGAGTGCCAGGTGTAGACAAGTGTTTCTAATTCTTATAGGTGGGTGTGAATAGAATTCTCTCAGACTTCATCCCAGTAAGATGTAGGAATCTGCTAACCCAGAGCACTGGATGTGCTTGTTTGCCATCGTTCCAGCATCTATCAATCACACTGTGCTGCAGACTTATCCCATGTCTTAGCTGTCTTCCTAAGACTCCTTTCATGGCTCTCCATACGTGGCAGGCACACAGGCTAGGATGAGTCAGAAGAGGCAAGAAACATCTGGATAGATTGATTTAAAGTGGTTTGGTCAGAAAGATTTCCATTTAATAACCCTCCATGGTTATTTTTGTGAACATTTCTTTCAGATAAATAATTTTCTCCTCCTTCATAAGGAACTACACTCTCAGAGAAAGTGATGCTCCAATATACTGGACGAGATACCTGCAAGACTGCTGCATTGGAAAGCCAAGTTCATTCCAGCTTTTGCCCCATGAGAGCACAGCACAGGGATCATGTCCCCATCTCCCTCCGGAAATACAGAGAAAATAAATGCCCAATATTGACAGTAAGCTTACACTATTACACTGAATGATAGTACAAAATGAAGGCTGCTAAGGGCCGCTAAAAAACAAACACTTGGTAAAAAATGGAAAAGTTCTGTCAAGAGATGTTCTCTCCGTCTCTTTCTTGATCTTTGTTAATATGAAGATTTAGCTATTAACTTCAGAGGGAAAGGCATCATTTGGAAGACTCTGAAAGAATTTCTCTTATTTCCTATTAATATAATTCACTGTACTGATTGATAGTGTCCACTCATCTATGTAGCCCAGGACCTACAGAGCCCTCAGTGGGTGAGACATTTCTCTCCCTCATTTCTTAGTGACCCTTTTCACTTTCCTCTAGTCCCTGAAACAAACTACTTGCATTCTCTGTAGAGTGCCCAGCCAGCTGCTGCCATGTTAGTCTCCTGAGATGATAGAACCTCTTACCATGTGGAGATGCCTGCACGCAGATGTGTGCCTCCCATTGGGTTATGCTCAACATCTCCCTTTTTTCTTTCTCTGGGTGTCAGTTTTTTTCCTTTCTGCTTCTCTCCTTTTCACTTCTAAGGTTAAGTGGTCTCTCAGTGTTGCTGAGGCTAACATATTAGTAAGGTCACTCTCTCCTGCCTCTTTGAGACCTGCTGAGCCAGCTGTCTTTTCCTGCTTTCATCACTGTGACAGAGACGAGTGCTCATCCAATCTCCCATGGCCGCCCCCACATTTCCTAGCCTCCTCAACTAGTGCTGGGCAACGGACAGTGACAGAGGGGTGTGGGTCTCTCCCAGGCTGAAGCAGCTAAGAGCTGATGTGCCTCCTTCTTCCCTCTCTTCTGTATCAGTGACCTTGAGAACCAAAGGCCAAGAAGGTGGTGTTGACAAGAGAGAGACCAGATCTCCATCTCATCTGTACTTCACATGGGAAAGAATTAAATTTTTCCTGTGCTAAGCCACTGAAACTTTAAAAAATTACCCCAGTTTAGCCAAGCCTATCTTGAGAGAGGGGTGATACAACTCTCTTTCTCTCCCCCTCTTCTCACTTGCTACTAGATTTTTCTCTTTTTGCCTATCCAAATTCAAGCCCCATCCCTTGAGACACAACTTAAATGCTATTGCCACTTTGTGGATCCTTCCTGAGTCACCTCAGTTGAAAATTTATTGCTCACATTGTAATGTTTCGAAAGGGACCTGCACTAACATATTATATGTGTTGGCTAATCCTTACTAAATCCCCATTTTTACCAATGTACTCTGTTATAACATTTATTACATTATTCTTTGAATGTTCACGGGTTCTTGCTTATTACTAGGACTGTAACCCCCTTGGAGGCAAGATCTCCCTACTTTGTCACGAGTAACAAATTTACTTTATCCTCACATTTTTTGTAAAGGACTATACTTTTAATTTCCAATATGTCTCTAATTTTTCCTCTTTCTCTCTACACTAAGTCCTATTCAGGCCACCTGTGCTACCTCTGTTCACTCAGCACCTTTACCTGGCACTCATGTTTGACATCTTGCCCAGACTGTTTTGCCAAAACTTAAGAGGTCACATTTAAAATCTCTCATATGCTCCTTCTTTTTATTGCTCAGCTTTTTTAAAGAATGATTTTTAATTTTTCAATTATAGTTGACATTAAATATTATATTAGTTTCAATAATATTCCCCAGTGATTATATAGCTTACTAAATGATAATCCTGATAAACCTCGTACCAATCTGACACGATACATAGTTACTTGAATTTTATTGACTATATTCCCTATGCTGTACTTTACATCCCCATGATTCATAAATACAGAGAATATTCTGCTCCTTCATTTTAAATCCCAAAGACACCACACCTATTTTGGCCTTTGTGGTCTTTCTCAATCTCCTCCCAGAAGCTTTCCTTATTCCCATTTTAATTGTTTTTATCCTTACCCAAGGAAATGTTCACTGATTTTAGAGTGGGGGAGACAGGGAGAGAAAGAAGGAGAGAAACATCGATGTGAGAGAAAAACACTGATTGGATGCCTCTCATACATGCCCCAACCGGGTATGGAACCTGCAACCTAAGTATGTGCCCTGACTTGGAATCAAACATTAAAACATTTCTTTGCTCTATGTCCCTCATCCATTAAAGGAAAACCAGGTAGTCTTGCATTTCAAATATGTGGAAATTGGCCTCTCAATAAATCATAGGCTATAGCCTATGTAAGCATATTCCAGTGTAAGTTGACATTTTATTTTCATATTATTTGCCCAAAGTGGTCAAAAATTTTAGCTCTGAACTTCATTCATTACTATATATTCCATTTGCTAGAATAAAAAACTCTCAAAATTTGGAACCTGGACATAAATGGTACCTCTAAGAGGTAGACTAAATAGTAACCAAAGACATAGTGCAAGCAAATGTCTCCTAATTTTTACTGAAAGGGTTAAATTTTCATAAATATTAGGTTATGTCATGCCATTAGTGCATGGGATTGAGGCTATTTACATTTTAAAGGAAAACAAGTATTTCACCTAGACAATAAAATCTAGGCAATTGCCATGCTAGTTCTTAGAACTCAAGATAGGTATTGAAATGATCTTGTCTGCCTCTGGTTTTATTTTATTCCTGACTTGGCAGTTACTTTCAGGTAACGGAATACAGTTAACAAAAGAAGTTTCATGAGCCAAACAGCCCTGTCACTTACACAGGGCGGCCAACATTCTTCACTAGAATCAAAACCAATTTAACAACTTGGATGGATCTCAAGGGAATGGTGCTGAATTAAAAAAAAAAAAAAAAGGCAAGCTAATCAAAAGGCTACAAATTATATGATTCCATTTAAATACAATTTTTGAAATAACAAGATTACAGATATGGAGACTAGTGGTTGCCAGAGGATAGAGTCTGGAAAGCAAACGTAGGAGGAGGTCAGTGTGGCTGTGAAGAAGAGGTGGCAAGAGGGAGCCTTGTGGTAGATGAATGTGCTGGTGCTTATGTGAAGTTGCACAGGTGGTAAAGTTACAAAGAACTACACACACACACTTATGATAAAATCTGATAATTTAGTTACTCAGGGTATTATCATAGGGGAAAGTGCTGTACAACTTCCTGTACATTTTTCTTTTGTAATTTCCTATGAACCTATAATTATTTCAGAATGAAAAAAACATTAAGAAAAACCCAGATATTTCCTTGTCACTTTAGAGAATGGACCTCTGAGATCAATCAGTAACATAAGTAAGTGAAGGGGTGGGAACGGGGAGGCTGGGAACTGCCAAAGCTCAAGGAGGCAGCTTTTATTTAGCTCCCACCACAGTGAGGCTATGCACAAGGAATTGCTGAGTCTTCTGAGTGCTGTTGTTGTTTTTATAAAATGCCAGAAACTAAAATTTTGAATAAAAATCTCCTGACTTTTATTGACAACTAATTCAAACTTTTTTGAACACTGTGTACAAGCCAAACTAAATACACTAAAAGACTGGATTTAGCCTAATGATTCATGTGCAAACTTAGCTTTAGGCCAGAGGTTCAGTTTGACCCCAAGACGACCTGCCCGCTTCACAATCTGGTAATCTCAGTTCGCAGTTCATTCTCCTCTGTGGTCCCTAAGAAAGCCTGAGAAATGGGTGTTCCTGCCAAAGTAAGAGTTCTTCTCATGCCACTGCTGAAAAATGGCACAAGCCACTAGTCACTGACACTCTGGAGAATATCAGGCTGATTACAGCTCAAACTGACACCACCGCTGCTGGGATCCTCCTGCAAGCTCTGACCAGGCCTTCACGCCCGCTGCCTCAGCATGCTGCCTGCGATAGGGGAGGTGCTCAGTTCGTGTTTCTGGATGTGTTCATTTGTTCTTCTCCAGCTATCTTAGTTCTCTTATTTTTAAAAGCTAAATGAGTCCTAAGAAAACCCCCAAAAAAGTGAACGAGAATCTGGTCTTCTAGGTTAGGATTTTCCTGAGGCTGATACGGTGGCCCGGTGAACGTAATTCATATTTTGGTGTCAGCAGCACTCACAGCTTCTGAGTCTATTTGAGGCCTGAATGTAAGGCTTTTGTTAATTAGTGCAAATGAGCAGAGGGAGGTGTTGATAGAGCCATTATTCTGGTTTTGGTCCTTTAAAGATTCTATCATCTCTGCCCTGCTTAAGGCCCAGAGTCTAGTCATCCTTTCTTCTCCAATTCCCAGCCAGGACAGCCGACTCAGAAGAAGTAAAAAGGAGGACAGAGCTAACGGCATGTTCTTCACCCAAACCACACCTGTGAGTTCATAGTATCTCCCCACTCTCCTCTGTCTGAAACACCATGTGCCCTAATCAGACTCCTTCTATCTTCAGCCTCCAGTAGACAGAGCCCACCCAATTCCTTCATGAACAAAATGAGTAGAATTCTTTAAATTGGAGTTTTAATTCAATTTCATTTTAATTAAAAGAATTATTAAATCTTAAAATTCTATCTATGGCCCAATTACATATATTTAAATTATTAAAAATTTCATTTTCATGATTTCTACCCTCTTTTCCCCAAAAGTCTGCTTGTAAGAGTCCAGAGAATGTTTTCTAACTTCCTTTATAAGACATCATTTGTAGGTATTACATAATTATAAATCATAAGAGTCATTTCCTGTTTATCAATTTTCATCAAGCTTTATAATATGCAGATTTTTAAAGGGTTGGTTGTCAGCCTAGAAAATTATGCTAATGAGATAAGAGCAATAATTCAAAGTGTAGCCACTAATTTCTCTGAGGGGACATATGCAGAGACCCTGGGCTTTATGTTTGTTTTCAACTAATTATAGTGTATTTACTTTTCCATTAGTCCAATAATTTTTCTTTCAATTCAGAATTAAGCAATAAGACAATGAATTATAGAAAGGCCTGTTTAGCATAGCAGACATGCCCCATCATTCCCTAGTCCTCTGATTTACAGCTCTTAAAATGCACAAATGCTGTCTATATGCCCTTTTGTATTTATATTCCATCATGCAGTCACCTCAATAACTTATGCATTCTCAGAAGGACTACCTAGCAATTAACTCCAGTCTTTTCTAACTTACCATCTCATTATGTAAAGTGGTTTTGAACACAAACTTTATTAGCAACTTTCATTCTAATTTCTTCTTATCTCACACACCCTCAGCCTGACTAGAAATGTCAGTTTATATGTGACCAAGATGCTCTGGAAAATGGCAGTTTAAAAAAAATCCACACTGGACCAGCAGCACATTTAGTAATTGGTCTTTACACTATGGGGCACTACCATAAATCGAGATTGTCATATTTCAGCTGAAGCATGTGATGCAATTCTTTATAGAAATGGAAATGAATTCTCCCTGCCACACAACACAGCATTTTAACTATGTTCAGGAGGAATGAGCAAGTAAGGAAGCTGTAGTTTTTATTCACAAAGTTAAAAGAAAAAAACCCCCCAAAATTCTTTGTTAAAAGGCAAAGGAATTCATAGTACTGGAAGAGCTGAAATGTGGCTCAATGCTCACGTTCTTGGGAAGGAACTATGGTGGGCTGATGAGACTAGAGGGAAGGCAACAGGCAGCACCTGAAGATGTGTCGACTGTATAAAGGGGGAAGTCCCATCAGTGCAACGGACTTACCAACATCAGGATCCACGGCTTGAACTCTGGTCAACAGAGCCTTGGTGGCTGTGTTCTCGTAGACACAGGTGTTGTAGTGATCAGAAGAAAACACAGGGGGATTATCGTTCACATCCTCCAGGATCAAGCGGACATCAGATTGGCAAAACCTGCCACCCCCGTCAGTAGCCCTAGCGATCAGGTTGTATGCAGGGACCCTCTCCCGGTCCAACAGAGACAAGGTTTTTAACTCGCCTGTGAAAATAAATAGCTTGGCTTTTCAAAAATTGTCTTTCTTTGAAAAGCAGAGGATCAATTACATAAAGAATCCCAAAACAGGAAAGAACAATGACATTTGGCTCAAGTGCCTCATAGTTTGAAAAATAGAACAAATTCAATTTTAATCATCAGAGAAAAAATTTATGTGGTTTTGGATGCAACAACAAACCAACTGCATGACCTTCAAATTTATTAATTCCACTGCCAAACCTCTGGGATCGGGGGTTCCTCCTTTGGGCTATGTGGTGAAGCTCCCTACTTCCATAAACCTCCCAAGACCTGCCACATCTCTGGATTTCTGCTATATCTTCAGGGAAAACATACAGTGTGGACAAATGTCCTGAGTTCTCTGATAATCAATCAAGTCAATAATAGGTAGACACTGATGGGGCAGGAGTGTCTCTGCTTCTAGGTACTCAACATCTTTTCACTTCATCTTTTTATATAAACTCACTTTAAAAAAAATTTATGTATTTTTAGAGAGAGGGGAAGGGAGAGAGGAAGAGAAAGAGAGAAACATCAATGCGAGAGAAACATCGATCAGTTGCCTCTTGCATGCCCCCAACCAGGGACCTGGCCTGCAACCCAGGCATGTGCACTGGCCAGGAATCAAACAGGTGACTTTTCACTTTGTGGGATGATGCCCAACCAAGTGAGTCACACCAGTCAGAGCTTTACCCCATCTTTTAGAGGAAAACAAACTCAAAACAAAGGCTGGTTACAGCAGGAGTTTCTAAGGGAGCCCTCCTGTGTCAGGGGGAGCCCTCCTGTGTCAGGGGAACCCTACTTGCTGGACTGTGGAAGGGCCCATGGTTGCTGGGGGAGTGTTATGGAGTCACATTTCAGAAGCTTGGAAAAGCAGCTATTAGCAACCAACATGGAGGTGGGTTATGTATTTTAACCACTGGAACAGCTGTACTGGTGCTGGGTGTCAGCCCCCATGGAGATTGAGGTTTTGTTGTCATTGTTTAAAGTTTAATGGTTAAAGATTAAGTACAGTGACAGGTCTGAATAAGTGCTATTTAGTGAAAAGTATGACTCACTAAATATTATACACTTAACTGAAATTAGTAGATGTTATTTGGACCATGTCAGCCATACTTATAGAGCAGTTCCCCCTCTGGCTTCCTTGCCACATACAGCCAGTTCTCAAACACAGGTCGGATCATTTCCCTCTCCTACTCAAAGACACATAGTTTTCCAGGTAGGCATTCAAGACCCTCCATGATGTGGTCTAAAGTCATTTTCCAACCACTTTCGTCACAAACCATTCCATGGCTCCTCTCTCCAGTGACAATGCTGTCTGAGGCATACCCTGGAGGTGCCATGCTCTCTGCGCACACTCCCCCAGGCAGTGTCCTGCCTCAGCTACCAGAATCCTGGCTTAATAAAATGCCAGCTGTTTTCAAAAACAGTTTCCTCTTTCCTCTCATCAGAATATTAGCGACTTCTTCCTCTGTGCCTGATGTAACTCTCCTGATATCTCTCTTGGGCACTCATTTCATTCTGCCTTTCGTTATTATTATTATTGGTTTATGGGTCTGTCTTCCTCCCTTGGGCATGGTTTGTTTGGTTCATCTTGGAGTCTACCACAAATGTCCCATAAAGTTCTTTTATGTCGACTAGCTACCCAATAAATGTTAGCTGTTGAATAAATAAACACCAGGCACATTTAGTCAAGTAGTATATTCCTGTGTAGCTCAGTGCTTCCACGTACAACAAAGATGCCATTGGCGCAGGGCAGGGAGGAAACACTACCTTTTGGAGTCCCAAAATTTTGTAGTTCCAAGGACCAAGACAACACTGGAAATATGCGAGTTATTTATCTTTACAGGTCACTTAAAAATTACCAGTGGATGAACCATCCAATACATAACGCTGAAATAATTTACCTCTATAGAAAGTGTCTTTTCTATTAGCTCTGGTGCTCAATGCAGGCATCTGCTTTGGCAGACATAACTTTTCACGTTATAAATTTTACCTGAATATGTAAGCAAATGTAAGGGCTTATGACTTTGGAGAAACTAAGCAGGAATGTTTAATAAAAACCAGACAAGTGTGTTAATAAGCATCGGGAAGGGGCCCAAAAGAAATTTCAACAGGGGAAAAACTTTCCTTACTGTGCATTGCTGTCTGGTTTGCATGGCAGCCTGTATTTGTGATGTAAATCTATTCATACTCTTTATAGGGCAGATGCTTTAGCTAACAAATATGAGGAATAGGAAAAGCAAGATGACATGTCTGATTACTTGATGCTAATAAACGTAAGTAATTCAGGTCAAGTTTTATAATCCAAATAAAGTTTGTATGCTCCAGAGCACCCATCTTCAGATACCAGGTGCAATGAACACTTCTTAGAGACCCAGGTAGTCAAGCGTCCTACCAAGGCTCTTGAACACTAGCTACCAACTCTTGATGAGACCACATGAGAACTTAACATCTCTAATGGATTAACAATGACATTTACCCAAAGAATAAATATCACCTTACCACTTTCTGAATCTAGAAAAAATTCATTATGTCCAGGTCCATAGAGTGAGTATTGTATATCTCCATTGGATCCAATATCGGCATCTTTGGCACTGACCTTCAGGATGATTTTATTTGACGGTATGTCTTCGGGAAATAATACTGTATATGCAAACTAGGGAAGGGTAAAGAAATATAACTAAATTATTAGTATTTGTGGGGCAACTGCCATAGGTAGCATGATACATGATTTTTTTTAAACAAATGCATTCACATAATTTAGTTTGTTATTTTTTTCCTGTGCCATAGAACCATCCTACATTATATGATGAAACATGGCATGTCTCTTGCCCAGCTTCTCCCATGCTCATTCAACAAATACTTATTGAGCACCTGCTATATGCTAGGCACTACTGAGATTCTTGGAGTACAATGGTGAAGAAAACAGATAAAAATTCCTGTAACCATGACACAGATCACATATTGATCAAGGTCCTCTTTTCTGTTAAGCACGAGTGAATCCTTGGGATACTTTAACTCTTTAAAGAGCCACTACTAACATTTGGTATTAGAAAGAGAGATTAAATCTGGTTGTAACACTTTTCTAAGCTACAGAACACCAATATTGTCTCTTGGTCCTAATGGTGATTAAAAGAGGAAAGGTAAATAGTGATTTAATTTCAGTAAGAAAGAAAACCAGATCTATTACTGGCACCTGGCACAGGCTGTCACGTTTTGTACTGTGATAGAAAAACCACCATATGAGGAGCTTGGAGATCTGAGTTCATTGCCAACATGGCTATTAACCAGCTGTGTAAACCTACATGAGCAGAGTAATTTATGCTTTTGAGTGGTCCATTTCTCTTTTATGAAATCATTGATTTAGGCAGCGTAAGTCATAAGGTCATTTAGAATTCCTTTAAAATTATTTAATTTTAGGACTTATGGTTTTGTTTTTGGTTTTGTGGGCAAAATTAGATACCTGCCCATGCTACTTGTCCTCTTTCCAAGTTTATAATATTTCACCCTAGATTCCACCTCCTACCCTCTTATATACAATTGGAGCTCACTAATTAAGTGGATACGAGCAGAAATTAGCCTGGCTTTAAGAAGAAAAGGGAAATGGGTTTTGGTTTAATTTTAGAGAAGCAAGAGTAAGAGGGAGCAAAGTATCTGATATATTAACAGATCTTACCTGATCACACACTGGGCTGTTGTCATTCACATCACTGACAGTCACTTCCACCATGGCCTGTGTGACAAAGAGCCCATCGGTGGCAGTGATATTGAGGAAGTAAATGTCTTGTTCTTCCCTATCTAGAGGTCTCTTCACATAGACCTTCCACTCACTCTGCACCAGCCCGAGGGCAAACCTTCCTCGGGGGTTCCCTCCTGCAGTGAAAGAAAAGAGATTTTGCAGCTGCGCAATGAAAAGCTTTGGCCTACACTTACAGTGAGAGGCCTGTGTAGGGCCACCCAGGTGCCCTACAATTGCTATCCTTTATGATATGGAACAGCAATTGACACTTGCTTCTTCCTTTTGGTTCTTGTGCAAGGAAGCCTTGTATTTATACACTTGGCTTATGTGGAAAGTAAAACAGTAACTTTCCAAGAGAATAAAATGCACTTAGAGAGATGATCTTGTGTTTAGTGCCCCTTAAGGACAATCAAATTCAAACTGTGAACAATCAATCCTCTTCTCAGGATGATACAATTGTCTTCCCACTTTTTCTCAAGAGAGGATGTAATACACTGTAGCTCTTGTTACCAAGACAATTTCATTAGCTGTTGATTATGCAATCAAGGGGGGGGGGCAGTCAGTTCTAGTAAAGAATCTTTTCTTTAAAGGAATCTTTTTATTTTTAATTTATGAGGGTGGCATGGGTTAATAAAATTATGTAGGTTTCAGGTGTACAGTTCTACGATACATCACAAGTCTATTATTTTATTGTGTGTTCACTACCACAAGCCAAATCGCCTTCTGTCACCATTTACCCTCCTTTATGCTCTTCTACCTCCCCCACCCCTCCTTCCCTCTGGTAATCACTATACTATTGTCTGTGTCCATGAGTTTTTTTCTTAATCATTCACCTATTTCACCCAGCCCCCCAATCCCTGTCCCTTCTGACAGCTGTCAGTCTGTTCTCTCAATCTATGAGTCTGTCTCTATTTTGCTTGTTAGTTTAGTTTGTCTCATTAGATCTCACATATGAGTGAAGTCACATGGTACTTGTCTCTCTCTGACTGGCTTATTTCACTCAGCATAACATTCTCCAGGTCCATCCATGCTGTTGCAAAGGTAAGATTTCCTCGTTTTCAACAGCTGAGTAGTATTCCACTGTATAAATGTACCACAGCCTCTTTATCCACTCACCTACTGATGGGCACTTGGGCTGCTTCCAAATTCTGTCTATTGTCAATAACACTGCAATGAACATAGGGGTTCATATATTCTGTCAAATTGGTGTTTCTGCTATTAAGGAATCTTTTAATGAAGGCTTTATCATACAGCTGCATTCTTCTTAGAAGGACTGGAGTTTGGGGGAGGAAAGCAGGTGTGACAGAAGACGACCCATTAGTACTGCAGAGCCCTAATGAGGGGCCACCGAAAGAGCAGTTCAAAGACAAGACTACAATTAGATCAAATTTATCACAGTGAAGCTGTGAAAGAGGAGGAAGAAGAGAAGAAGTGAAGTGGAACAGCTTTTGATGATGCTGAAACACCGACAGTGGTCCCGGCAACAACACAAGGGAAGAAAACTACCTTGACCTTCCAATCCCGAAGAGGAGGAAGATAATGTCACTTCAAACATGGAGGGAGACTGGAGGAGACAACTGGCAAGGAGCTTGGAATTCAGTTAAATCATCACCGTTTCACTCGTTTGGCCATTTAGCCAGCATTTGTCACCTGCTCTGGGCCAGGTTCTGCTCCAGGCAGTATCATTACAGCGGTGGACAAAGCTGACAAAAATCTCTGCTCTCCTGATGGAGCTCACATTCTAGGAGGGAAGGTCTGCCAACAAACAAATAAATAGGGAAACATACTGTATACTGGCTGCTACTTCATAGAAAAACTAGAGCTAACGTGCCTTCTTACAATGAATCTTCAAAAGAGAAGAGGGCACAGATCATGGTCCTGCCGAAGCCGGGGAGGGGGAAGGAGTGGAATTCCAAGGGCCGGCCTGTGCTCTGCATCATATGGCACGGTGGGCGGTGGGGGTCAGCCCAGGGGCCTCAGCCATGTGGTGCAAACACGGGGAAAACAGACCGTCCTGGGCAGACAGTACAGAAAAGGAGAGGGCTGCCCAGTCCTCTAGGGCAGTGGTTCTCAGTTGAGAGTGACTATGCCCCCTTCCTCTACCCCCCTCAGGGGACATCTGTCAATGTCAGAAGACATTTTTGCGGGTCACATCAGGGGTCCTACTGGAATCCATTGCATAGGGGCCAGAGATGCTGCTAATCACCCTATGAGGCACAGATTGGCCACCTGCAAGAAAGACTTCTCTGCCCAGAATGTCAGTAGTGTCAAGGTTGAGACACCTGCCCTGGTGAGGCTTGGGGTCCTCATTAGGAGACCACTTTCCTCCATCACTGGCCAGGATTCAATCAGGCTGCTGCTGAATATTACTTGAGCATGCACAAATTTAACCTGTTAAATGCTTTTGCTACAGGCCCAGATCGTTCTTTTGTTATATAAAATGATTAATAGTCCTTTGTTAATCTGTGGCAGCACAGCCAAATTGTGCAACATCAAGAGCAAAAGTTAAATCTCATTAAAGTCAGCTGGTGGTTGGCACTGTGAACAGTAACAGTAGCTTTAAGCTACTCTGTTCTCATTACTTTGATAAAGTTGATAGGATGGTCCCTTTAAATCATCCATTCAGAGACAATGTATAAATAATTAAAATTGAGTAACAGTTCTTCAAAATAGGAAAATATCCCTCAGGATGCCTAAGAAGCTTTTTATTGGAAACTGAATGCAAATAAAATCAAAGTGATGCCTTACTCACCATTCTTTCCTTACCACTATGGATCATGTCTTTATTATAGAAATGTACATTGTAATAAAAAATGAAGTTCTCAGATAAAGCATACAACCCATAAAGAGCTTTAAAAAGAACACATCAAGAAAACAGCTCCATAAAAAAGAAGAGTCATGCAGCAAAGTGTGGCAGTCCCAAGCACTGACACCCATGCTCTCCTGCGGATCTTATTCTGCAGTGATTAATTAACTTCCCCACCAATGTACTTAAGCAGATTCTATGTCCTGAGGGCATTCTAATTAATTCATTTTTCACGTTGAATAATGCAGTTTTTCTAAAGGGAAGCCACCTGACTACAAGTATTGATGGAGTCTTTAAAATCTTTTGGCACTTTTCTTATGTTCTGCCTTTGAATGTCACAACACCAAAATGTTAGTTTTAAACCTCCCAAAAATAGTTTTTAGGAAGGCTGCTCCCAAACCACCACCCTCTCCTCTTTGTAGTTTAAGGCCAATCATCCCTGGAAACCTACCCCTGATCAAGGCACCCCTTCTTCACTCTGACATGAAATCCGTGGGCCCTCAGAGCAATGGTGACATATTTTGTGCCCTCTGGGTGACCTAATTTGTCTATCTTTCCTTTCGCACTGAACTGCTACTTAGTATTTGGAAAGACAGAAGAGGGATCAAATAAAAAGGAGTTGTCAGAAGAATTATCTTTGGCTTAGAGTTATAATGTTTGTTTTTTTTTAATCAAAAGATCAAACTAGGCTCTAGAGTTTGTATATCAGCATGCACTTCAATTTTTATTATCAGAGGAAACTTGTAAGTGAAGCTTACAGGGGTCAAGCTCTTTACCTTTTTCCCCCCTAATAAAAGTAGGGAAAAGAAATATAGGTAAAAATATATCTCCTATATCTCCCAGGCAAAAAGAGCTGTTATATTTGACATATTTGGCTGGACTCCGTTTGAAATGATAAAAAGTGACTCAAGGACTGGGTAGCGATCTGGGTCATCTGTCGCAGGCAAACCAGTGAACTCCAAACTAAGGCTGAGTTAGTCACAACCAACAGTTGTGTCTACACTGAGGTCTCTTCCTCAGCCCCAGAGTATTACTACTCTTGATCCTTCATCTCATCTTCCTTCTTCTCTCCTATTCTTACCACCTGCAACCTTCCATCTTTGGAAAGCAGAGCACATCGTGAAAACCAAGCGTGGTAGACTCACCTGTAATATGGTAGCTCACTTGGCGATTAATGTCGGAAGTGTCTCTGTCCCACGTGCTGAGCACCGCAACCACCTCGCCCGGAGGGTCACTCTCCTTCACATTCCCCTGGTACACTTCATGGGCAAAGACTGGTGCATTGTCATTTATATCTGTCACCCTGACAGAGATCAAAGCTGTGGAAGAAAGAGAGAAGGCCTCTCCAAGGTCGGACGCCACCACAGAGAAAGTGTAGGAGGGGTCTGTCTCATGATCCAGGTCCTTCAAGGTACTGATCCAGCCTGTGTTGCTGTCGATACTGAATGCTTCCATTACCTTTTCGGGCTGGGAATCTGAGTGGAGGGAGTAAGTGACCTGCCCATTAGCTCCCCAGTCCATGTCAATGGCTCTCACCTGTGTGAGTTTGGTGCCGATAGGCATCCCTTCCATTATAATGGTCTCATAGCTTGAAGTGTCAAAGACCGGCTTGTTGTCATTCAAATCCAACACCTTGATATCTACGTCCACAGTAAACACAATGTCCACCTTGTCCAGGGGGATAGTGGCTGCTACTTTAAAGTGAAATGCTGGGCTGACTTCATGATCGAGGCGTTTGTCAAGCTTGATGGTGCCTGTTTCCTGTTCTATGATGAAGACACCCCCTTTGTTATTTTCTGGACGTTCCCCATTAACTGTGCTAAATCTGACATTCTGACTAGGCAAAATTCTCAGGGTGTCCACTGTGCTCCCAATGGCTGTATCTTCTGAAATGGTAAAAGAATACTGAGACTGGGTAAATGAAGGCAAGGAGGTTTCCGGGGGCAAGACGTGGATATAGACAGGAATGAGGGAGTGCTTTACTGGAATGCCCCCATCTACCGCTTTGACAAAGAATGACAGCACCGTGTTTTTCAGCTGGTTAAAACTGCCCTTTGTGACCATCCAGCCATTGTCAGGATCGATTTCCAGCAGGTCAGCCACCGAGACTGAAGCCTCACTATAGAGGGAATAAGTAATCCTTGAATTGGCTCCATCATCTGGATCCATGGCTTGAACCTGGGTAACCAAGTGGCCCCTTCCAACGTCTGCCCTGACACTGGCCCTGTATTCCACTGTCATGAACTGGGGAGCATTGTCATTTTCATCCACCACAATCACCCTCACAGTGCAGAAAGTCGTTCTCCCTCCACCATCAAGGGCCCTCAAGAAAATACTAATATCTCCTTCCAGAGGGTTTTCCCGGTCAAGCCTTTCTGTTGTAATGACTTGTCCATTGTTGTCTATGAGGAATCGATCTTTAGCAAAGTCATTGATGATGGCATAGGTGATCTGCCCATATGTCCCTGGATCCCCGTCTGTGGCTCGAACGTGAATTACCTTTGTCCCAGCAGCCACATTCTCTCTAACCTCAGCTACATAGGTGCTTTGTGAAAAGGCAGGGCTGTACAGGTTAGCCCCGAGGACCCTAATGTGCACCTGTGCAGTGCTAGTGAACAACCCATCAGAGACAGACACATTAAGACTGTAGAGAGGCTCCATCCGCTGCTTCCGGTGGTTGGACAGTGTGATGATGCCACTTTTGCTGTCCATCAGGAAGCTTGTCCGGTCATTCCCAGATAAAATGTTATATTCCAACCGGTCAAAATCAGAGCTGTCTGCATCAGAAGCTTGCACACACGTTACAAAATGGCCCCGGGGGGCTAATTCACTCACATACGACTCATAAATGAGCTGATTAAAAATCGGAGGGTTGTCATTTATATCTGAGATGTAGATATGCACCAGGACCTCACTGCTCAGGGATGGGAAGCCATTATCCGTTGCTCTGACTTTCAAAGTGCAATGCTGCACTAACTCGTGGTCCAGCATCCTTGCTGTCAGGATTAAGCCACTTGTGCTGTCTATGTGAAAATAATCTGTGCTGTTATAAGTATCCTGGACAATCTGATAATGTACCATTTTATTGTTTTCTGAGTCTGCATCAGTAGAGACAACTTGCAAAACAGGTGTCCCAATGAGAGATGCTTCTGACAATGTTGTGTTGTATGTAAGCTGATCAAAAATAGGGGGGTTGTCATTTACATCATTAACCAGTAAGTCAACAGTGACTTCAGCCCTGGCACCAGTAAGGGCATCACTGGCTCTTACTGTCAACTTATAAACAGGTGTAATTTCATAATCTAGAGGGCTAACGACTTTCAGGACCCCAGTGTCAAAGTCAATGTTAAATTGTTTATAAAGATCTCCATCAATAATGATGTATATGATGCCTTGGCCTTCTGGGCTGGTGGCATTGATGCTCAGAATGGGGGTGTCCATTCCGATGTCTTCGTTGATGGATGCTGTATAAAAGGGCTTATCGAACACAGGCATTGCTTTGTTGACAATAGTGATGGGAAGTTCCACAGATGTGGACAAAGAGGGTTTTCCACCATCTTTGGCTAGGATGGTGATGCCATACTCAATGTTGGACAAGTCAGAGTTGAATGCTTCTTTTAAAATAACATTTCCCGAATTAGGGTTAATTTCAAAGTGGCCATAGTCATCCTGTAGGACATAGGTCACTTCCCCATTTGCACCTTTATCTTTGTCAATGGCTGTCACTCGGTAAATCAGAGTCCCAGGCTCAGCATCAACCTGCACAGCAGCATAGTAAGGTAGGCCCACAAAGACTGGAGAATTGTCATTTATGTCTTCGATGTTAACTCTGACCACCACCCTAGCCACACGCAGATGATCCATCTCACGGCTGGCTTCCACCACCAGCTCATATAACTCCTGTTCTTCACGGTCAAAGGGGACTCCTGTGGTCTGAATGACCCCTGAGGTAGATTTTATCTTGAACTTATTTCCTGGGTTTAAGATGCTGTATTTTAAGGGCTCATTAAGGCGATTTCCTACTGCATTGACAATAGCAACTTTGGTTATGTTAGTGTTGTTCTCTGAGATTGAGGTGGAGTAAAAGCTTTGTGTAAAGTGGAGGCCACTGTCCATGGCTTCTTTAACTGAGATGGTGACCATGGACGTACTGTAGAACTTCCCGTCAGAAACTTTAACTACCAGCACATAGTGATCTTTGGAGAGGTTGTTGTTTTTTATGGTGAGCACTCCAGTATTTGAGTCAATTAAAAAATGATCCAAACTGCCTTCCATTAGGCTGTATGTCAGTTCCGGGGGCACCTCTGAGTCAGGGTCTGTGGCACTAACTTTCAGAACCTCCACTCCAACATAGGTAGGAAGAAGTAAGATGGTCTCAAACACAGCCTGAGTGAAAACAGGCGGGTTGTCATTCACATCTGTCACCTCTATGTTCACTTCAACGGGGCTCTCTGCAGTCAGCTGGGGGCTACCACTATCTCTCACATGCACATGAAAATGGAAGTGGGAGATGGTTTCATGGTCCAGGGGGGCAATTGTTCTGATTGCTCCTGTACTGGAATCTACTGTGAAGAACTTCTTGGCTGTGGACTCCACAATCTGATACACAAGCAGAGCATTCCGGTTGCTATCAGCATCAGTGGCTCGAATCACCAGTGGGCTGTTATCTAAGCTCCTGACAATGCTATTAACTGGGGCAGCCTCACTCAGGCTGCCCAAATATTGAGAAAAGAGGAAAACTGGGGCGTTATCATTTTCATCAACAACCTGAATATTGACCGTGACATTGGAAGCCATTCCTGCCATGTTAGTGGCCTGTACAATGAGGCGATAAGAGGAAGTGTGCTCATAATCCAGTGCCTTCCGGGTGGTGATGACTCCGGAATATGGGTTTATGGTAAAGATCCCATCAATGTTGCCATCTTTAACTTCATAAATGAGGGTAGATTGACTGATAGCAGAGATTAGAATGACTGATGTTCCAATATCAACATTTTCATTTACTTCTGCTTGGTAGTCTTTGTGAGTGAACTTGGGATGAGAATTATCAGACATGGTGACAGAAATGCGCACAATTGCAGTGGCAGACATCGGCGGGGAACCCTGATCTGTGACTTTGACTGACAGGACAAACTGACCCATGGTCGTCATGTCTGGTTCTTTCGAAACAGTAATGATGCCCAGGACTGGTTCAATCTTAAATGTGTTCCCAGTGTTCCCTACAATATGGAAATCAAAGGGGAAATGAGTTACAATTGGATCATTTTTTGAAGATTAACTTTTCATCTAAAGGCTACTTTACTGCGATGGGGCAAGTAGAAAGCAGGGTTTTGTTTTTGTTTTTGTTTTTTGTTTTTTTTTTGGTATCCATTCCACCTCATTCTGAAATAAAACAAGAGACTTCTCTTTCACAAGTATTCAGAAGCAACCAAAATGAGTTTTCTGGTAAAACTGTGAATTTCAGATCATTATCTTCTTAATCCAGGTTAACACCAACAACATAGTACTGTGTACATTAAAACAGGTAAATAAAAGCTTGTAGGAGAGACTTTTCTGTTAAGAATATTTAGGACCTTCTTATTCCCAGCCTTGTGAGAAGAGAAACAGATTGGGCTGGCACATGCTAATGACAACAGGAAAAAGGTAGTTTTACCTAAACCATATTCCGTATTCTATGTTATGAGAAAGAGGGTTGTAGAAATTGTTTCAGAATAGTATCACAGTCATTTGGCTTCAGATTATCCTGAAGAGAAGCTTTACTACATGGAATTGGTATTGTTTTATGCTCTCAAAACTGACTTAATCCTAAACACTACTTTGGAAAAGGAAGGGTTTGTTCAGGCAGAGGGAATTCTTCCCAAGTCACTGTTTGCTTCGTAAGTCCTGAGGATTTTTTTTTTTTTCTGACTAACCAAGACTTCATTTCCCTGCATTCCAAAACACACACAGGCACACACAGACATAAAACTAGACAAATAATTATAAGGCAGTTGCTCCAATCTGCAATCGTTCTATTTGCAAAAATTTTCAGGGGTTCCTAAGGAAGTAGGAAACTGTTGATAATCTGAACCAGCATCCAAACTAAGAATCTGAGGTGTAACCCTTATGAAGCTGAGAAACTGGTGCCCATTCTGACATAGTTGAAATGGAAGGGCTGTGAATTGTGAAACGGTACAAGGTTAGAGCTCTGTCTCTGAAACATGTGGTGGTGGGGACTGTGGAGGAGAAGGGACCTTAAAGGGGAGAAGGGAGTGGGGGACACATAACTTGAATAATGGAAAGAATGTAGTTCTGAAGTAGTGGACGGCATGAAGCAGAATCCTTCCCCAAGTTTCTTTTGCTTTTCTCATCAGGCTTTCTAACACTTCTCAAAGAATACACATGCTCGTGTGTCTAGATTCTTTTAAATCAAAAGTTAATAATAATCTTGATTATTCAGTTATATATGGATTTTTCTTTCTTGTTGAAATATTGTAGTATGGCAGACACATGGACAGTTTGAATGTTATTATCATTAAGAACAGTTCCAGGATTGAGAGGGCCATTCTGTAATGTTTCCATTGTAAGATAGAGCAAATGCAGCTGTATACATACTTCTTACTACATACGTATTAAATAAACTTTTTCATGTCTGAAAAGTTTCATCCTCATAGAAATCCATTTCTATGAAATACTTGCTTATTGTTAAAGAGGAAGTATATCTAACAAAGAGGTAAAGAATTTAATTCTAACTCTGAAATGTGAATATTAAATAATATCATCTTTAAGGTTGGGATGATTCTTTTACTTCGCCACCTAAACATGACCATACTGTGATGAAAACAAGCTTGCAAATTTTCAATAACTAGCACAGTAGAATTGAGTGGGAGTCCAACATCAACATCAGATTCATAAACCTCACAAGGAGGCAGCAGTCATCTCACTTCAGCATCTCAGAGGAGAGAAGTGTAGAGATATCTGAGTAGTGGTCACCTTCCAGCAATGGCACCAACATGCAATGACGAATGCGCCAGAGCATCCGGTGTCCCACTGTGGAGTTTCCAGGTAAGTGTTTTTCAACTCTAGGCACAGCAGATTTTTACATACCCAGCAGGGCATTCAAGGCAGGGACCAAGAGGAGCCGGCTTCTGACCTTGAGTAGAACATCATAACCCCGCCATTATCTGGCTGCTGACCTGCTTGGCCCACTCCTCCAGGATGCTGTGCTCATGTCAGGTCCAATGTGGGCTCTCTGCCTCTTTTCCTCCTCAACACACTATGCCATATTCTTAGGGTCCACATCCTGCTATCATTAAATCCTCAGAACCTAATCTCTGCTTGTTTTCTTGGAATCTACAGCCTCTTGTAGACTTCCCCCAACTGGGCAACATGCTTATGTTACTTATCATCATTTATCTAGTACACGGTACAGTACCTGACACAAAGAAAGTGCTTGATAAATATTTGTTGAATGATTGAGAAGAGAGATTTAAAAAGATTTTTAATTCTCTATCTCTATATATCTTGGGATTCAATATGCCCCCGTCTAAATCAGCTCGTAGTCCTGGTCTCCCTTATGCTGCCTGGTCTCAGAGCCACACACGAGCCACTGTTTGCACCAGACATGAAACCTGAATTAAGTAGAAGACCTGAAGTTCTGCACTTGAATTCTGCCTCAGTCCTTCAGGCCAAAATAAAAAGCTCCAATAGTTACTTAGAGGCCAGGAAGGGGAGGAAATTTATAGCCTGCCAGTAAACAGAGTAAAATCTTGTTTATTGGAGATTTGTGAGGGAAATTAAAACATACACTTCACACAACTACTTGTCATTTGCTTCAAAATGCTGATGCATCTGGGATCTGCCTCTCTTCTACCCTGATCTGGGAAGAAACTGGATAGGTAGGAAGAGTCCCATCCAGTGTAGGTCTGTGTCCATGAAGGCGGCCCAGGGGATTTATTGAGATTTATTGTATACACTGTAATTCTCATTAGCTTTTTACATATAGAGCTAAAGGCCATTTTTGAAGATACCAATCATTCTTGTGGACTTCTAGAAATTCAAGCTTTCTATATAAAAGGTGTTTTAAGGAAATAACGTTTCTCTTTAGTTTTAGTAAACTCTGAAAGAAATGACAGAGTTCCCACTCTATGCACAGCATAGGCTGTAGCCTGTGAAGGTTCAAAGATAAAGGGAGGCAGTCCTTTCAGTTGGATGGTAATTTACTTTTAAATTAGTCTTCAGGAACTTCCAAATTGGTTTAAGAATGATCTGGCGATCTAAGAGGTGTGGTGTAGTAGCCTTAATGACAAACATAAAAAGCAAGTAGGCATACAAATGTTTAGAAAAAGTAAGTAAAGTAGAAATAAAACCCTGTATCTAAATGATTACAATGACATGGAACAATGTACATGCATGAATGGATATGGGGAAAATATATAAGTTAGGAAAAAACTATAAAAAATATAAAGAGTTATTAGATTAGGTGACATTTTCTATGATGCTATTTAAAAATTGGTTTCTTGAAAGGAGTTTCTAGGTTATCTGTAGAACAAAAAAACAAGAATTACATGATGAAATAATAAAATGTCCTGTGATAAACAAGAGATGTAAAATAGCATTAAAAAAATTTTTGGTAGGGCTTTATTTAGACTGAAAGGAAATTCCATGGAAATCCAGGGGAAAAAATGGTGAATTTGCTGAAGTCACCAGGCTGTTATGAACCTTTTTTTTTATCTTTTCTTTTTTTAGAGAGTTTACAACAGACTTATAAAAAATGTGAATGCCTAATATAGGAAATAATTTTAGATTATCATTCAATGCAGGGTTTTTAAAAGAAGGTTGTTGGCTTTCCTTTTTCTAATATTTTTGAGTCCAAAACTGTCATTGTAGCATTCATATTTTAATTCCACTACTCATAAAAATGCTCCACATTTAAATCAAGGGAAAGAAGCTTTCCCAGTGCTGGCATGAAAGGAGACAGCATTTGGCAGGATGCAAGACAGACATAATGTTGCAGAACATTTTGGAAAAATGTGGCTTGAATATTCAAATAAAAAAAAGAAGAGAAGAGAAAACAGAATGGATAAAAGATATTTGTAATTTTTAGGTTTACAATGCTATCCCTTGATTGAACATTTATATCTTCTGTCATAAATGATTTCCAGTGGTCCATCTTCAAACGCTCAGTAAACTATGTATGGTCCTACCTTATAGACATTAACATTGATTTTTTAAAAATCTCACAATTAACAAAATGAGAGTCTGTATTTATTTATTTATCTGTCCAGTTAAGCAGGCAGTTTAGTACCCACCAAATACTCTGCTACTCAGATTACCTCCAGTGAAGTGAATTTGTGTCAACTGTGGGGGCATAGGAATGTCTGAAGTCCACAGCCCACCTACTGACAAGTAAACAAAGTCATGTAAGATTCGATTCACACGACTGTCTGGGAGCCCTCAAATGACGGGAGACTTTGGTTATTTCAGTCTGAGACCATGGCATATTGACCCATAAGTAAAAGACGCTGAGTTTATTGCACATTTCTCTTCTCTTTTCCATTCCAGAAAAATCTGAAATTGAACAAAAAAAGGAAACTCTTTCCTCGCTGTCAGTGATGGAAAACATATTACTGAAATGCCAAGAACTTTATACACCATCATCACACAAATAGGGTAGTTGCTTGGCCAAAAAATTCATTTGGTGATGTTCCAGTGGTAACTACGTGAATTTTGCAAGGTGATAAATACTACTGAGGGTCCAATGCCATCATTATTGGGCAATCAGTGCAACAGCTCTCACCTGCTTCTATGGTATATATGAGTTCTGCATTTTCCCCTTTGTCTTTGTCCAGTGCCGTCACTTGCAGAACAGCTGATCCCAGAGCAGCCGATTCAAACACAGATGCTTCATACAGTGGGTTGGTAAAATAAGGGCTGTGATCATTAGCATCTTCCACATTCACAATGACTCGGGCCAAGTTTCTTCGATAAGGAAACTCCTGATCTCTGACCTTTAGGCAAAATACAAGAAGCAGTAGGACTAAAGTCTTAAGTTGCAAAGAACTCACATGGCTATGCATGTAGTGGAAAAAAAAATGACACGATGCACACAAAGTGCTTGACCCAGTCCCAGGCCCATAGTAGGTGTTCAATCAAGTCAGGACACTGATTGTGAATCAACTGAGAGGAGGGACCACATCATCTTTATTGCTCAGTATCATGCCTGATGAATGGTCTGTGTTCAGCCTGTGTTTGTGGAACTCAGTCTTGGATACCACAAACAGCAGTCTGCTCAGCACACCCCCAGCCCCATGTACACAAACAGCCACTACCTCTCAGTTGTGTATACAGCTGCTAATTGAAGGGTGGATGGGGGCTCTTTTTAAAAGGAAACTAAAAAGTGGAATCGATGAATGCAATGTAGGCATTGCCATTCATTGATTCAATCATTCAACAAACATTTACGGTCATCTATTATCCGTCAAGTTCCAGGACTGACTTTGGTGGTTGAGCAGTGAATTAGATACAGTCCTTACCCTCAAGAACTTTATCACTGACTGAGGAATTCAAACAAGCAAATAGGCAGGTGTAAGGCCCAGTGGTAATTGCCAGGATGGGAGTGGGTAGTGAGAAGAACTTCATTTTGTGTTTAGCTTTGAGAAGAGGTAACAAAAATAAGTATGAGTAGTAAAATGGTGGGGGTGGTTGTGTGTGGCGTGTATTTCAGGCAAAAAGAACAAACATACATAAAGGCCCAGGACTGAGAGAGAACCCTGATTGTTGGGAAGATGAGCTGAATCTTAATTTTTAAAATGTGAGACACTCATTGTGACTTCACCAAAGAACCTGCCTTTAAAGTTCCCCATTTAGGGCAAAAGCTCGCAAATAATCAATTCTTTAACTCTAACCACATGATTCTGCTGTAATTTTATGTAACACTAATCAAATGTACACTTTCCATTTGTTCAATTTTAGACTCCATATCTTGAGAGATGTAAAACAATTAGAAAATTTTCCGAGAAGAGTCATCATAGGGAAAGGGATTTTCAGAAATGATACCTAGAAGAAATGAACAAACTGACTAAAATGCTTAGCTTGGAGAAAGGCAGCATTAAAGGATTTGTTTGCTCTAAACATTCAGTTACATAAATGGTAATGGTACAGGGTAACCAAACTGAATTTTGAGTTTGTTAAGGAAAGAATGAACAGAAATGACTTGAAGAATCATGAGAATGGAGTTAGTCACTGGCATAAGGTTTCTGCCCCTGAAAAAATGCATGCCACAGCAACCCAGGGGGTACGCTGAATTTCTGCCTGCAGATTGGCCTGCCACACCCAGGGACCACACTGCACTCTCTATTTTGGGCTTACTGAAATCTGGGTCTGTTCCATATGAATGTCTAAGGGTGCAGGGACTTTTGTCTATTTCATATCTTTAGTGCCCCCAACAGTATTTGGTACACAGCAGGTGCTGGAGAAATAGCTGTTGAATGAATGAATGGTGGTTAGAGGGATGGATTCAAGGGTTCCTTCTTCTGTTCCCTGGAGTCTCAGCTGGAAACCAGAGCTGAGGGCATGACACTCAGGTTTCCTCTTGTCCAGGACAGTTCTCTAGACTTGGGCGGGCAGAGGAGCACTTGGTAGAACATGAACTACTTTCAGGTGCTTGGGAATTGGTAGCATCTCGGTCTATCTTAAAGCCAATTAGTACACAAGATTAAGCCTCTGTTATGCCACATGGTCTTAGGGGACTCAGGAGGGCTCTGCAGGCAGAGGCTGTGCAATTGCCCAGAGGTTTCTTGGGTGGTTAAAGGGACAGATTTTAGGTCATAAACCACTCAAGGATGCTTCTTATTAATCCCTACTTCACAATATGGGAACTAGGCAAACTCCACTTTAAAATAAAGCAACTTCTACATAATTTGGAGGCCTATTAGCCCAAATTCAGATGTAATTCTCTCGGCAGGTTCGGTGTGTTTTCGGTCCTCTTTTGTGTGCTAGTATTTACCACTAGGTCCAATGCTGGTGAAAATAGATGAATTCTCTAAATGCTTCCAAGGACTGAGCATTGCATAGGCTGAGTAAATGATTATCATTGTAATTAACTTCTCAAAGAACTTCTTTCAAACTTTCCCACATAATCTTCTGGATGTGAACCAATCCCATACACGGGGAGATTTATGGCAACTCAGCCTGTTCCCCCCTCTACGTTAGTCTGTCAGCAGCACTTCCTGAGCAGCCACTGTCTGTAGAATGCATCTAATATTTTAGTTTGGCAAAAATATGGAGTCACTGCCTAACAATAGTAATTCTTTGCTGAAATAAAAAGGCAAAAATGAAGGCAGCCTTGCTGTGAAAATACCAAATTTAGCACTACTTAAAAAATGTAAGGGCCTTGTATATCTGGAGACTAAGGCATGTGCCTTGAGTAGTCAATGATTCTGTTAGGAGAGCACATTAAGCAGGGCAGGCCTACCATTACGTTGAGAATGTGCTTGTCCTGGGCCTCGTGGTCCAGTCTCTCGGCGGTGTAGAGCACCCCGGTGCTGGGGTCAATCCGGAACTTCCTCATGCTGACTGCGTCGATGCTGCTGTGGACAGTGTAGCTCAGCTTGTGCTTCTCATCTCTGTCTGTGGCTTCAATCTGCAATATCTCTGTGTCTGGGACCACATCCTCAGAAATTGTGACATCGTAATTTGGCTGAGAGAATTCTGGGCCGTTGTCATTATTATCCAACACTTTGATAAATACCTATAGTTAAAAGAAGGCAAGAGTGATGACTAATGCCAACACACTCATTGCTAGTGTACGAGGCCCCAGCCCTCCTGCTTCCCTCCATGTCCTTGGATCCCAGCTTGTAGCAGCTCTCTCAATATGTAAGAAGTTCATGTATGAAAACACTCTGTAATTAGAGGCTGACACTAAACCAGTAGTTCACAGTAGCAGGAACATAAACTACGAGCTGATCAATTATTCTCATTATTAATTGCACAGCTGAGACAGCCCCCAGGGAGAGATAATTCCACAGGATTACTTGAGGCACAATGTAAGAGATCACAAAGTGACCTTAGTGTGTTCCATTCCTATTATGTTAAGTTTTTGTTACATGTTCCTCATAGTGGGCTTTATGTGGAGGCAGTGACAGAATGGGAACAGTAACAAGAGGCTGAGGAAAGTGGTGGCGATCTCAGAGCAATGAGCGCTTCTCAACTGCAGCGTGCACACACTTGCAGCTCTCCTTTAGATGGGATGTGTTGAGCAAGGAACGTGAGAGGTAAATATGAAGTTCCCAACTTGTTTTCCTTTATAAATCATTTTGCTTTTAATATTTTCAGGCAGATATAAAAGTAATAGCTTAATGAACCCTCATGTATTCATCACTCAGATTTGACAATAACAACTTCAGGGTTCACCTTGTTTCATCCCCATCTGCTCCCATGTAATATTTTGAGGCAAAGCCCAGCCATCATTTACTTTCAGCATGTGTTGCTAATAGGAACTCTTAAATACTCACAATACCATTTTTCCATCTAAACAGAGAAAAATTAATTCCTTATTACCATTTAAAGTAAATCATTATATTATCAGTTGGTGTTCATCTTTCTATAACTTTTTTACATGTGTTATATATGTTGATAAACATATACATAGGTTTTTTTCCTAGTGTATTTTAGTCAGGATATGCAAATAAGATGCAAACACTGCATTTGGTTGACATGTCTTTTAATTTATAAATTTTCCCTTGTTTTTCCCTCTAGTCCCTGCAATGTTGTTATTTTTGGTATTGAACAATGTGAGCCATTTTATCTTTAGTTTCCACAGTTTGAATTTCACTCATTGCATCTTGGTGGTTTCATTCTATATGTTCCTCTGTCCCCTGTATTTCTTACAAACTGGTAGTTTGAGAAAGGAGAATTGATAAGATTCAAGTTTAATTTCTTTCTCCTCCTCCCCCCTTCATGGGTGAAGGTCTTTTTTTGACAAAAATATCTTTCATAGGTGATATAGTATACTTCCACCTGGAGATACATAATACCTGGTTCTTTCTTTGGTACATGGTATTAGCAACCATTGATGATTGTTACACACATAACATTAATTCATTAAAATGCAAAATGGCAACATTTAAATCTATGATTTATTTCTCCCTTATTAGCTAGAATAGTTTTAAAAAGAACTTACTACAATTATTTGGATACTCTGAAGTACACTTCCTGTAGGAATGGCAGGATAAATACTTAATTCTTTTCCTCTATTTATTGTTTCAAAATAATGAATTGGTTCTTCAGCAATACCCACAATGATCAATGAAGTTTTTTTCAAGTATTGTTATGAACTACTGAATGTAATCACATCTGAAATATTTCTGACCACTGCAGTTATTATACTTACTGATGCACACATGGCCCTTCCTTGGTCAGTGACAGCCTCTTCAAATTGGCTCTTATGATCTTTTGACACAAGCCTAGTAGTCTTTGATAACTCACTTGCTTTCCAATAATTCCTATTGGTAATTTTTTTCAGGATTGTTTTGCATATTTTCTAACCTCAGTCCTGAATTATTCATTTCTACAAATGTGTTGGTTACTTTTTAATTAGAAATGGCATTTAGAGACCATGCATGATCTGGTATGAGGAATGCTCATCGTTGCTAGATCTGCTATTATATCTAGCTTTTTTCCAGTGGTCAAAAATCAGAAACATTTCTTTGTTTTTAATAATTGTTTCATGAATTGATATCAACACTTCCAATTTAAAATGGAAGCATATATCGTGCTCATGGATTGGAAGAATTAATATCATCAAAATGTCCATACTACCCAAAGCAATTTATAGATTCAACGCAATCCTTATTAAGCTACCAATGACATATTTCACAGAAATAGAACAGACGTTTCAAAAATTTATATGGAACCATAAACGACCCTGAATAGCCTCAGCAATTTTGAGAAAGAAAAACAAAGTAGGAGGGATCACAATACCGGACATCAAACTCTACTACAAAGCCACTATACTCAAAAAACAATCTGGTACTGGCACAAGAACAGACCCATAGACCAGTGGAACAGAATAGAAAGCCCAGAAATAAGCCCAGGTCTCTATGGGCATCTAATATTTGACAAAGGGGGCAGAAGCATAAAGTGGAGCAATAATAGCCTCTTCAACAAATGGTGTTGGGAGAGCTGGACAGCTACATGCAAAAAATTGAAATTGGATCTTTAGCTGACACCATACACAAAAATAAACTCAAGATGGGTAAAAGACTTAAATATAAGTTGCAACACCATAAAAGTCCTAGAGGAGAACACTGGCAGGAAACTCTCAGATATCCCACGCAGCAATTTTTTCACTGATATGTCTCCTAAAGCAAGGGACATAAAGGAAAGAATAAACAAGTGGGACCTCATCAAAATAAGAAGCTTCTGCACGGCTAGAGAAAACATCAGCAAAATGAAAAGGGAGCCAACTGTATGGGAAAATATATTTGCTAATGATACATCAGATAGAGGTTTGATCTCCAAGATATATAAAGAACTCACTCGACTCTACTCTAAGAAGACAAACGATCCAATCAAAAAATGGGCAAAGGACCTGGGCAGTCGGTTTTCCAAGGAGGAGATACAGAGGGTCCAGAAGCATTTGAAAGGATGCTCAGCATCACTAGCCATCAGAGAAATGTAGATCAAAACCACCATGAGGTACCACCTCACACCGGTCAGAATGGCCATTATAAACAGATCAACAAACAACAGGTGCTGGCAAGGCTGTGGAGAAAAGGGAACCCTAGGACACTGTTGGTGGGAATGCAGACTGGTGCAGCCACTGTGGAAAGCAGTGTGGAATTTCCTCAAAAAGCTGAAAATGGAACTGCCTTTTGATCCAGTGATTCCCCTGCTGGCACTATACCCTAACAATACCAAAATGCCAATACAAAAGAACCTATGCACCCCAATGTTCATAGCAGCACAATTGAGAATAGCCAAGTATTGGAAGCAACCTAAATGCCCATCAGTAGATGATTGGATCAAAAAGTAACGGTACATATACACAATGGAATACTATGCAGCAGAAAGAAAAAAAGAACTACTAAACTTCGCGACAGCATGGATGGAACTGGAGAGCATTATGCTAAGCAAAATAAGCCAGGGGGCGAAAGACAAATACAATATGATCTCACCTATAAGTGGAACCTAACCAACAATACAAAGATGCAAGGAAAATAAGACCAGCAACACTGAAAGGAAAAGAAATCAACAGAGACAAGAGGGAAGGAGGGAGGGGGGGCGGGGAAAAGAAGGGAAGGGGAAAGTCAAGGAACATATAGCAAGGACTCCTGGACAAAACCAAAGGGGAAGAGCTGAGGGAGAGAAGGAGGGAGGGGGCAAGGGACAGTGGTGGAGGGTAGGCAGAGACAATTGTATTTGAAAAAATAAATTAAAATAAAATTAAAAAAAATTTTACTAAAAAAAAAAATTGGGGCATCGAAGTTTTTACTTAATCTCATTCTTTTTACATTTGTATTTCCTCTCTCCCATACTGAAATTTCTCATGCTTAATGACATCATCATAACTAATCTCTGTTTTATTTGAAACTCAAAGTCTCAGAATAATAAAACCAACACTGTTGTTATAACTCCATTACAATTATAGCCATTCAAAAACTATTTAATATTATTTTGCAGCTCTTTTGGTCCTTAGGATTTATCCCACTAGGGATATACAGTCAAGTTAGCATGTTTAAAGTAACTTAGAACAGTTTTTCTCTGTGTAGATGTCCTACCAACTGAATACACATATAAGTTCATTTGCTTCAATTTACTTTCAACTTTTAGATGTCTAAAAAATATTTAATTATACACACACACACACACACACACACACACACACACGTACCAAAGTTAAATTTACAAAATGGTATAGTGAAAGAAATTTAGCTTCTATATTTTCCTTTCATCTTATTCCTTCTTTCTATAGGGAATCAGTTCTTTAGAGTTAATATTATTTTACCCATCTATTTTGTTAATATAAACATATTATGTACACTTTCTCCCAACATGCTATTTCACTTATTATATCAACGGTTCTCAATTGGTGATGACTTTGTCCCTCAGGGAAGTTTTGCAATATTTGGAGACATTTTTGGTTGTCACAAGTGGGAGGTAGAGTCTTCCTAGGACCTAGTGGGTAGAGGGCAGGGATGCTGCTAAACATCCTACGATGCACAGGACAGTCCCCCACAATAAAGAACTATCTGGTCCAAAATATCAACAGTGTCATTACATTATATCCTGAAGGTCAGTCCACTTCAGTTTAGAGATATTCTTTTGGGGGGTAGAAATGTCATAGCTAACTCAATCAGTCCTCTACTGATGTTTATTTAAAACGTTTCCTGTTCTTGCTCTTAGAGTGTGTAATGAAGACACAGAGTCTGTACCCATGTCTTTTCATATTTTTGCTAACATATATTTGGGACCCTAGATTAGGGGATTGCTGGATCGAAGGAGAAGTGCTTACACAGTTTTGGGAGATACTGGGTTGGTGAAAAAGTTCATTTAGTTTTTCCATAAAATAAAAGACACATTTTTCATTTTTACCAATAAATTTGATTTGCATATTTTGAATATGTTCGCTACCTCTCACGTGGTATAACATTGATTGTCCTCAATGTCTCCATTTGATCGCTATCAACTTCAGCTGGTCTGACTGTGGAGCACCATCCAGTGAGAAATCTCCAGCATAAAATTCCGCAAACCACTTTTGTCATGTTCAATCAGTCACGGCATCTTATCCCTACACTACCCAAATCTTTTTTTGCGTATTTCTGTTGTGTTTTTACCTTTCTTGAGATAATAAAGCATAGCATGCTGTAAATGTTGTATATTTTCTTTCATCTTCAATATTAAAATGGCAACACAAAATTTCATCAATTTTTGTTTTTTTCTAAATGCACGCTGATATGACAACTGTCACAATACAATCTAACAAAATTGTTTTGAATGAAGTTCAAGAAAACAAAGTGCTTACTAGAACCATCTTACAAAAAAAGCAAAATGAACTTTTTGGCAAACCCAGTATTTCCATATTCTCCTCCCCAAAAGTTTTATCATTTTGCCTTCCCATAGCAAAATATTGTGGGGCAAATGTAGGTTTACAGTTGTGAGTACATAAAACAGTTTACTCTATTTTGTATTATTGTATTATTTTCCATAGGAATAGCTGTAAACCTACTTTTGCCCCAACCTGCATATAAGAATGTCTTCCCACAGCCTTGGCAACAGAGTATGTATGTAGCAAAACTTTTGAGGCCAATCTGATGGCATCTTAGTGTAATTTTCAATTGTTTTTCTCTTACTATGAGTAAGGTTGAACATCTTTTCCTTTTCATATGTTTAAGGGTCATTTGCATTTCTTTTTGTCATAAAACTATGTCAGATCATTTGATAGGTGAAATGGTCTTTTATTCTTGGAAAGTATGATGATATAAATTGCAAATGTTCTCAATTTTGTCATTTGTCTTTATTTTGCTCATGGTGATGTTTTTGCCATGGAAAGTTTTTATTTTCATGTTCATGTATTTGAATAGATCAATCTTTTCCCCTGTTGTTTCTGTACCTTAAGTCATAGTTTAGAACACTTACTACATGTTTACATAGTTTAGAACATTTCCTACATGTTTACTAGGTTATAGGTGAACACATTCATATTTTTAATAAATAGCATACACGTTTCCTTTACTTACATTCCCATCTCTAATTCATTTGGAATTTTTCCTTGTATATTATGTGAGGAATGGGCCCAGTTTTATTATATTTTTTTCCACATGGCTCTCCATTTATTTCAGTGCCACTTTTTAGATCATCACTTCCCTAGCAATTTAAGAAGCCACTTTTATTGTATACTGAATTTATACATGCAAATCATGTACATGAGGCTTTTCTATTTTGTTCCATTGGTTTACCAGTCTTTTCATGCAGTAATATAAAATGTTTTAATTACACAGGCTTTACTGCACATTTTAATTATTTGGAAAAGCTGGGCCTTCTGTTTTTTCCAGGGTTTTCCTGGCTATTCTTGCTTGTTGTTCTCCCAAATAAACTTGATAATCAATCTGTATAGCAACGGACAAAACTTGAAGCTAGCTTGCTTTCTCTCTCTCTCTCTCCCTTTCCTTCTTTCATTTGTGTTTTCACGTCTCACCTGTGCATATATTTATTGATTTGAGAGAAAGGAAGGGAGGGAGGGAGAGAGACATTGATGAGAGAAGCATCGACTGGTTGCCTCTCTGACCAGGGTCCAAACCTGCACCCTAAGTGTGTGCCCTGACTAGAAACTGAACCCACAGCCTTTTGGTGCACTGCACAACCAAATGAACCACATGGCCAGTGCAAAACTTGAAACATTTTAAATTGGAATGACTCTAAGGGAGAACTGGTTTCTTTATGATGGTGTCTTTCTATCCAAAAAACCTAGTTTGTCTTTTTATATTTGTTCAAATCTACTGTTTTGTTTTTCAGAGGTGTTTTAATTTTCCTCAAATAGGTTTTGGACTTTTTAAAAAAGTTTATACATGTGCTATCTTAAATGGAGTCTTCTTTTCCATTATATCTTTTCATCATTTTTTTTATATAAATGTAGGCTATTGATTGTTGTAAGTTAAATTTATAACCTGTTCCTTCACTAAATTTTCATATCACTTGTAGTAGTTTTTCATTCACTCTTTTGAGCTTTTTGGATGCATAATTATTTTATATGCAAATAGGTATCATTTTACATTTTTCTTTATAATTCCGACAACACAAATTGCTTTATCTAATTGCTTTGACTAGTCCTTACAGCACAATATTAAATAGTAGTGGAAATAGTGATACTCTTGTTTTATTCTTAATAGGAATGCCCCTAGTGAGCACCATGAAATGATATGCAGGCATTTGGATGCATTCCAGAAAATTATTTTTAAAAGGAAATTGAGTCAGACCATGGTCATTCTTATCACTACACTTTGGTCCAGATATGCTTTTCTGAGGGAAACAGGGCGGCACTCTGACCTCCAGGCTAGGACAGCTTGCCCATGGGAGTGAGCCTGACGTGGGCACAAGCTTTGTCTGTAGCTTCAGGCAGAGAAAGGATGGAGAAGTGTGCCTATAGAGTTTTCAGTATTGTTTTTATATCCACTGTATTTGGAAAGTGTTTGAATGTCAATCTGTCCCTTTAAAAAGTTCAAGTTAACTTAGTCAAGATGCTAAAATATTTGTGTTCACAGATGCAGTTATATTAATGGGGGAAAAAAAAGCCTTTCCAGCTAGTAAGCCTGCCCTGACCTTCATGAAGTTTCAAAGCTGATGTGCTCTTGAAAAGCTTGCCTCTTTCTGCTTGCTTTGTCCGGAGCCTAATCGACAGTCAGAACAAGTGTTTCTCTGTAAAAGACTTCCTTTTCCTCATTTGCTTTTTATTTCCCACAGTTGGGGCCATTTGTGAGTTCCTGAACTAACAAACAAAGCCAAGTAACTCTCAAAGATGTTGTGTTCAAAATGGTAATCGAAAGGCCTTAGGAAGTACAATGGATTCAAAACAGGAGGAGACCTGAATGCAGGGAGTCCCTTCAGAGTTGGTTTCAATGCTGCCCACCATAAACACTTGAGACTTTGCAGGCTCATCTAGGCTAAGTCTGGGTGGATGCCAAGCCTGGCTTTACAAAGACTCATGGTGGGAAGCGTCCATGGGGCGAGTTGCAGGGTAAGAACTCTGTTTTTTATTAGAACCAATTAAGTGCTAAATGACTGAAATTCTGTTCTGCCTCCATTGGCATTTCAAAACCATATTGAAAACATTCTATAGTTGTGATTTCAAGGGTGATGCCCTTGGATATCCCCCAAACTAACAAGTTGTGTTTTTGAATGTATAAATATAAACATCATGTCAATTTTTGTGCTTGTTTTACAGTTTATAAACCTGTACCATCTTTGTTTCTTAAACTTTATTATCTGTAGTTTACCAGTGTTGCGAGAATCAGAGAAGATAAGGGATGTGCCCAAAGTCACAGTGTCATGGCCAGACTCAAACCTAGGTCTAACAGGGGCACATTCTGAATTCATACCGTCCACTCCATCATACCATTTCATGTGCATGTAAATTATACATACATTAATTATGAAATGCATGTGAACAAATGTGTGCAAATATTATGTACCTTGCTAAACAGAAATCCTAATTTACAAGGCAGATAACTGGCCTCACATGGGATTATTCTAAATAGAAAGTTTTCTGTGGTCCTTAAAATTAGAATCCACTTCCAAAAACTGATTTACTCATCAATTGTCAGGCTCAGATCTACTGTCAGCAGTGAAATTTTGTCATTATTATTTTTGAACAGAAAGTTTCACATTAGAGTTGGCTTCCTGCCTTTTTTTTTCTATATATAACTGCACTTGTTTCAGCATTTTTCTAACTTAAGTGTACAAGAAAGCTTTGGGCCACTGCCCTTTTTACCTGCTAAGTGTGACATGACACTAAAAGAGATGAAAGAAAATCTTTGATGAGGGCAGTGTCCCTTGGGAGTCCCTTGATCTAGGGAATCATGGAGCAGCTTTAGCAAAAGTGGTTTGTTTCTACCCTCCCCCACCCCTCACCTTTTATGAAGGTACAAAGTAGAGAGAAAGGATAAGACAAAGTCCAAAGTTTCAGGATAAAGTGTGTTTTAAAAGAAAGGAGGCTAGTAAGGAACTCCCAGGACATCACTTCGAGGCAAACGAAGAAGAGAATCCTCCTGGCTTTGGAGGACAAAGCTATCTTTAGGAATGCAGGTTACAGACCCTTTGTCAGAAAGCCTTTGTGGCCAATCTCAATGAACTGCCTTTGAGGGGCTTAAGAATTTTGAAGATCATCTGAAAGAGATTTTTAATCTCAGGTTTGGTTGCAGAACATACAAATACAAGCTGATTTTTATATTTTTATAAATCAAACAAGACTTGAATAAGTATATTAAAATCACAAAAGCACATATCGTGAGTCCCTGAATCAAATCAATGTAATTTTTAGATTATTATCTGGGCATGACTTTCTCTGGTCATTCATAAGTAATAATAAAAGCCACACATGCAATATTTTATAGTTATCAAGTATATTATTCCAATTTTAAGTTGAAAGGAAGACTATAATAATAAGACCTGCATATGTCCAACAAATCACAGATCTCAAGGACTTTCTCAGAATAGTCTATCCTTACAACAACCCATAAAGCACGTAATGCCTTATCCCCAATATAGAGAAGAAAACAAATTTCACAGAGGTGGAGCTACCTTCTGTGGTAACCTTCTGTGGTAACACAGACAGCAATTGATTAAGTGCTGACCTGAACTTGAGCACCCGATTCAGGCTCAGTCCTCCTTCTACTATATCAAATGCTTCACCAAATGAAGTAAATTGTATGCTTTGTATATATAGGTGTCTAGAGAAAGGTTCCTGAAATGGTATCTGATTCTGAGAAGGAAGAAGTGGATTTATATCTCTTTACCTGTGTACACCTAGGGTGGCCACCTAACTAGTCTATAGCCTCAGTTTCCCACCATAAAAAAGAGTGTAATGATAACATTTGATTTACCTACCCTCAGTGTGACAAGGAAATAAAACTTAAGAAGGAGGCTTGTTAAGTCTTACTATACAAATATCAAGAGTTGTAAATTACTATGTACTTCTATTGACCTTTTGAAAGGGTCACACCCTAAATTTGTTTAAACTTTCTGTGAAGATGCAGTAGCTCAGATTGGTCTGGCAGATATTTGATGAAAGTTGTTAAAATTCATAATTTCTCATTCTTGGTAATGTGTGTCTTTGTGTCCCATAAGCTCAGTGGGTTGAAGGGAGGGCTGAGGATGGTGGGGTATAGTGCCTTCTTCCCAGCATGTATGGCTGGCTACAAGACATTCCAATGGCTATAGGTGGTGCCATGTTCCCCAGGAATCCACCTTAAAGTGTTGCTCTGGTAATTAGGTTAAATTCTTCCTGCCTTAGATTTAATCATGACTTCAAGAGGCGGCACGGAGACTTCTAGTCAGGATGGTGGTGTAGGTAAACACAGCTCGCCTCCTCACCCAACCACATCAAAATTACAACTAAATTATAGAACAACTATCACTCACAACCCTCAGAAATCAAGTTGAATGGAAGTTCAACAACTATAGAATTAAAGACAAAAAGGAGGGGCAGAGATGTGGAACAGGCTGGTCCCACATTCACATGTGCTGGATAAAAATTCAGAAAGGATATCTCAGAAGCAAAGAGTCCCAGCCCCACATCAAGCTCTCCAGCCCAGGGTTCCAGTGCCAGGAAAATAAGTCCCCATAACTTCTGGCTGCAAAAAAACAGCAGGGATTGAGTCAGTGGAAGAAAATTCTACAATCCCAAGTAGTTCCCCTTAAAGAACCCACACAAAGACTAAATCAGACTCACTCCTTCTGAGCTCCAGCACTGGGTAGCAGCTTGAAAGTCACCAGTGACATACAGGGAGAAACTGAAGTGTCAGGCACCAAGGCAGGATCTGAGGGGAAGCATTCTCCCAGACAGAAAAGTAAGCAGGAGCCATTATCCCTTTTCTGAACCCTTCTCCCACAGAGCCATAGAAGCGGCAGATGGGAGCCATATCTGAGACTCCATCAATTTGGCTAACACTGTTGGCCCCACCTTGGAGATCCTCTGAGACTCTGCCCCACCCAACTTATGGGCCCACCAAAACTTTACATATGAATGGCTAGTCTTGGCTCATGCTTCACAACTTCCTAAATTTTCTCAAACAAGCAACAGCATGTCAGTAAGTCCCCAACCCCCATATCACTTGCTAAGGGGGTGCCAGGCTCAGCACTAGGAGCCGCCAGTCTATACTCACAGTTTAGTTTTGCCTGGGAATTTCTAAGCCCAGCACAAGTATCAGCCATCTCAGATTGCTTTATGTAGCTCAGGCAGGGTGGCTCTGGGCAGAATACAAGAGGGAGCTGACCTTGGCTCACACCACCTGGGAAACCTCAGACCTGTGCACCTACTGGACAGCTACAGACTATGTTGGAGCACCATCACCCAGCCCCTGCACAGCTGATCCTCCCCACATGGTGGAGGTTGGTGGTCAGTGGTCATAGCCAGTTCTTGCAGCTGACTGGCCTGGGTAAATCCCTCCCATTGACCTACCAACAGCAATCAAGGCTCAAGTACAAGAGGATGGTGTACTCAGACCACACAAAGAGTACACTTCAAGTACCTAGCTTGGGTGCTAGGGGAGGCTGTGCCACTGGGACCCTAAAGAGACCTACTACATTAGGCCTTGCTACCAAGACAGGGAGTCGGAACAGCTCTGCCTAATACATAGAAAGAAGCATATGGAGGCTGCCAAAATGAGGAGACAATGAGACACAGTTCAAATGAAAGAACAGATCGGAACTCCATAAAAAGAAAACTAAACAAAATGGAGATAAGCAATCTGTAAGATGCAGAGTATAAAACACTAGTTATAAGCATGTTCAAGGAACTTAGGGAGGACGTCAACAGAATAAAAAAAGACTCATTCGGAAACAAAGGATTCACTAATTGAAATAAAGAACAACTTCCTGGGAAACAAGAGTAGAGTGGATGAAGTTGAGAATCAAATCAATGCCTGGGATCATAAGGAAGCAAAAAACAAGCAATCAGAACAAGAAATAAAAAGAATCCCCCAAAATGAGGATAGTGTAAGCGGCCTATGGGACAAATTCAAGCATTCAAACATTTGCATCATAGGGGTGCCAGAAGGAGAAGAGTAAAGAATTGAAAATCTATTTGAATATGTAATGAACGAAAACTTCCCTAATTTGATGAGTGAAATAGACATGCAAGTCTGGGAAACACAGAGGGTCCCAAACAAGATGGATGCAAAGAGGCCCACTCTAAACACATGACAATTAAAATGCCAACGGTTAAAGATAAGGAGAGAATCTTAAAAGCAGCGAGAGAAAAGAAGTCAGTTATTTACGGGGGAGTTCCCATAAGACTGTCAGCTGATTTCTCAAAAGAAACTTTGCAGGCTAGAAGAAATATTCAAAGTCATGAGAAGCAGGGACCTACAGTAAAGATTGCTCTACCCATCAAAGCTATCATTTAGAATTGAAGGGCAGATAAAGAGCTTCCCAGACAAGATAAAAACTAAAGGAGTTCATCCTTACTAAACCATTATTATATGAAATGTTAAAGGGACTTTATTAAGAAAAAGAAGATTAAAACTTTACAAATGGCAATAATTTAAGAATAAAATGGCAATAAATACATATCTATCGACAATTGAATCTAAAAAACAAAGTGAACAAGAAGAACAAAGACAGAATCATGGATACACAGAGTGTTTTGATGGTTGACAGATGGGAGAGTATGCTGGGGAATGAGTGAAGAGGTGAGGGTTTTAAGAAGTATAAATAAGTAGTTAGGTAGTTACAGAATAGCCATGGGGATATAAAGTACAAAAATAGGAAATGGAGTAGCTAAAGAACTTAGATGCATGACCCATGGACATGAACAATGTTAAGGGATTGCCTGAAGGAGTGGTAGGGTCTGGGTTGAGGGAGGCAAAAGGAGGAATGGGACAACTATAATAGTGTGATCAATAAAACATAATTAAAAAAAAAAAAAGGCTGCACAGTGTGTGGTTCAGAAACCAGGCTCTGGAATACAAATGCCTGTGTCTGAGCTCTAATCTACTCAATCACTTAACATGCTTTGCCTTAATTGCTTTACCTATAAAATGGGTATAACAATAGAGGATTAGTTTTGTGGATGAAAAAGGGCAATGCAACAAACCTGAGAAGCTCACAAGGGCCACATGGCAGGCCTGACAAGATCAGTGAACAAAAGTAATCACATAGTATAATCTGATCACAAGTTCCTAACTGGGCAGGTCATAGTGGGTAGTCATGCCCCAGGCCTATAGCTTCCTTAGGTCAACATTTATTTCAAGTGAGCTCTATCAATTGTTCTTATGCATATAGGATAATATACCTTTGAAATGCCTGAGTAAGTTGGCATTGCTCTTCTAGACCTCTGGTAGGCACAATCACTGGTATGCAAGCACAAAACCACTGAACCTCTCATTGTTATTTAACTCCCTATCTACCATCTCTATGTGCTGTTAATGTTGGTTATTAACTACCATGCACCCCACCAATGTAAAAGAAGTATGTGTTTCTCCATTTTTCCTTTTAACCAACCCTAGAGATTTTCCTGCTTTGATTTTTCCCACCCCCTTAATCTAAATTACCAATGGGTCTCATGAACCTTCCTTATGTCTTCTTTGATGTTAATGTATACAATAAGGTGCCATTCTCCAGAGCATTTGAGACCTTTCTTTCTAGTCTATGCCATCAATTTGGCTCAAATAAGCTTATAAAAATTCTCTAAGATTTGGAGTTTCTTACGTCTACAGTTTCCTATTTCTAACGTAACAAATTACCACAAACTTAGCAGTTTAAAACAACACCCATTTATTATCTCCTACTTATGTTGTTGAGGAGTTTGTATGGTATGGCTTGACTGGGTTCTCTACTTAGAGCCTCTCACAAAGACGAAATCGGGGGTTGGCAGGATGTATTCATTTCTGGGAGCTCTGGGGATGAATCAGCTCCAATTTGGCTGAATCCCATTCCTTGAAGTTGGAGGCCTGAGGTCCCTGTTTCATTGCTGGCTGTCAGCAGAAGCTTCTCTCAGCCTCCCTAGGCTGCCTGTGTTCCTTGTCATGTTGCTCCTTCCACACTCAAGCTAGTGGGGGTGTTTCAAATCCTCTCACAGCTGGAAACTCTGCCCCTTTTGCTGCAGCTGCATCTCTTCTGACTTCAGCTGGAGAAAGTCATCTGCTTAGGGGCTCATGTGATTAGATTGGGCCCATCTGGATAATTCAGGCTACTCTGTCTTAAAAGTAACCTTAATTATATCTGCAAAATCCCTTTTGTGATGTAACATAACATATTCACAAATTCTGAAGATTAGGGCATGGGCATCTTTGAGGAGTCAGCGGGGGAACACTCTTGGCTACTGTAAATCATACCTGTTTCATAAAGTAATTGGGAGAGTTAAATGAGTTTGTTTTTAATATAATACGAACACTTGGGTTTTTAAAATCATCTATTTTATGTGTTTCAGTCAATTATAATCATTATCTTTTAGATGTTCAAATTATGCCATCTTTGATTAGTGGAAGGCAGATTAAGTTGTCTCTTTTCACCTTTTAACATGATTCCACTAGTCTTTTCTTTTCTGTCAGAAAAGATGCCCAGGCTCCCACCCCAAACCTGGAATCAGCTATTTCTATAAGAAATCCTGGTTCCTTTCCATGGGAAATGGTATACAGTGACCACAATCTGGACTTTAAGGCCGAATTCCTTTCTTTTTCAAGATTTTATTTATTTATTTTTAGAGAGAGGGGAAGGGAGACAGACATCAATGTGTGGTTGCCCCTCATGGACCCCCTACTGGGGACCTGGCCTGCAGCCTAGGTGTGTGCCCTGACTGGGAATTGAACCAGCAACGCTTTGGTTTGCAGTCTGGAACTCAATCCATTGAGCTACACCAACCAGTGAGAGAATCCCTCTTATAAGAGATGTGGAGTGCTCCATATGTCTAAACAGTAATCTCACCTTCCTTGGCTTCTCATTATTCCTTCTCTTTCTGGGTGTCTGGTTCCACCCGGATATTCCCTTTCCCCTCTTATAACAACTAGGGCTCTTATGATTCTGCACCTTTCCCCTAAGCAAATTGGACCACCTCTGTCAACCCTTTCACCCTTCCCTTCTAAGCTAGACCCTCATGCTCACCTCTGGGCACCTTGTAAATCAAAGTGGGGGACAGTTCCACAATGCTAAAGAGCGGTACTTTCCTTCCTTCCTTCCTTCCTTTTCTTCCCTCCTTCCTTCCTTTCTTCCCTCCTTCCTTCCTTTTCTCTTTCCCTCCCTCTCCACCCCCTCTCAATGTCTTGAAGGGAGTTAAAATCTTGTTTGCTACCCAGGGCTTCAGTAGACAAGCTTAGTCTCTTTCTTAATGTAGATCAACAGTGCTCTGAAACACCATGGAAACAGCCAGCCTGGTCCCCAGAGCAGTGAGGCTTTATAAAATCAACAGTCACTTCAGGTATGTGTGTTTCCTAGGAAGCATGGGTGGTTGCATGTTGAAATTTTCAGCTGAAGTTTCTGAGTAATGAAAAAGTGTTGAGGAGTTAGTTGATCTTAACCGTTTTTAGGCCACATATCCATTTGAACACCAGATGAATACTAATGATCTACACTCTATAAAGAGATACATATACACCAACATTCATAAACAATTTCATGGCCTTCAAGGATCTCACAGGACTTCAAACTCTCTTGAAGAGTTTCCTTTGTTTGCACAACTGGGTCCTGATTTGCCTTGGCTTGCTGGAGCAGCAGGGTTTGGAGGTCAGGCATGGGTCTCGAGGGGAAGGAACATAGCTGGAACCAGGGTGTTGGTTTTACATCTCTCCCCTCCACATTATTAACTTTCTGGTCTAGAGCACTGCTATTCTGGCCCCAGTCATGAAAAATTTGTTACTCTTCCATGCCATTATACATGTAGAAATTGGGAATACATTTTTAAAACTGTGGGATAATTTTTGGAACACAGTGAGCACTCAACAATGTTGGCTGGTTTTAGGCAGAGAGAAGACTGTCAAAGAGCCACCAAAAGTGACCATCCTGGGAGGAAGCATCAGGAACTAGGAAAAGCCCATGAGTATACCTCTGTTGTGCTCAGAGTCCTTGACAAATTCTACCTGGTTTGATCTGCACCGAGGATGCCCAGCGGGATCATTTTGCACTTTCCATCCCAGGGCAAGTCAGAAAGTGTCCAAAACAGTCCTCCATTAAAAGCCTGGGATGCAGCACTGGATCATCCCTTTACCCAGAGCATGTCTCAGTCTCTCATTCATTTCTCACAACAGCCTGGGACACAGTCCCCGTAATACAAATACTCACAGAGACTGTGATGACAGTAACAATAGCAGCAGTAGCTAATATTTAGTGAGAACTTACTATGTTTAGACCTCATACTAATACTCTGTATATATAAATTCATGTAATGCTCAGCAATTCTAATGATGCAGGTATTAGTGTGCCCATTTTATAGGTGCAAGGGCTATAGTGCAGAGAAATTAAGTGACCTGCACGTGCTGGAGGGGATGCAGCTACTAAGTACAGAGTTGGGATTGGAACATGTATTTATTGCTATAAAACGCATGCTGTCAAATACTCTGCAATATTATATAAAGTACAATAATGTTCTTCATAAAATCAACTACTTTATGCGGAGGCTCTTGTCCATTTTTCCAGGTGGGTTTTGTATATGTTGGGATGCTTTGTTCTTCCATTTAGTACATCTTCATCCTATAACTTGAATTCCACATAACTTTTTACATCCTGTACTTCATGCAAGGGGATTTCAGTAAGGAAAAGGATGTTTATTCATCACCAGATATTGTAGCTGTGAGTCTCAAGAATCTTATGAGTTGGGACAACAGGCAAAACTGAAGATGAAGGAAGAGTTTTCACGTAGACAGAGATCCCCGAGGCTCAGATTTATTTGACATTTGTGAAGTAAACTCCCACCTGTTGTTTACGGCTGATTGAAACTTGTGTCATACCATGTTTTACGATTCCTAATGAACAAGCTAGAGAAACATTCCCAAAGGAAAACTGAACAGGTGTTTTGGGGCTACAGGACATTTATTTAGTTATGTGGTGAAGGGTATCTGATGGTAGAGTCACTAGGGTCATGGGTTGGAGCAGGCTTTAGCGGTTTCTAAAAGAAACCTAGAATGCTTTTCTTTCCCCAGACATCCTTTTGTAAAATGTCCTTGACACTGAGGGCTTTGACTGATTCAGAGAACAGCTGCCGTCACTGCTGCCAGAGGAGCTGTGGCAGATGCGAGCAGAGGCCTGGACTGGCAGAGGCTGGTGGGGTATCCAGGCCCAGCGCGTACCCCATCTGCCCATCAAAAACCATGACTCAACAGGGTAATGGTTTTTTGATGGCACTAATGATGACATACAAGTTTATGCTTTGGAAGCTATGTTTGTTCTCACTTCTTGAGAGGGTCATGGCCGTGGAGACACAGAGTGGCTTGGAAGCTTTTGACAAGAAAATCTCTTGATACCCTTTTATTAATCTGCTTAGCTTGGCCTTGCTAAGAGGAAGCTCCAAGTTCACCCCATTTCTCTAACTCCTTTCCTACTGTTCTAGAGATAAGTCTGAAATAAAATCAATGAAAGTGGGACTCAAACAATGTGTGCATTCAAATTTTTGTAATATATGCTTCCATACAAACTTTTAAAAGGGGGTGCACATTAGTCATCTGGTTTTAAACTTCTGAATCACTGTGACCTCCGGCATCTAGTACAGCTCCTAGCACATGGTATGAACTCAAAAAATATTTGTAAAATAAATGCTGTTAAATGATTCCTCATTGGGTCCTAATGAAATTCCAAAATAAAATTTCATTGATAATTTTTTTTTTCTGGTTAACATGAATCCGTTTGTGCTTTGGATCCAGCATACCTGCAATAAAGTTCCTGTTGAATATACAGTATCTGCCACTCATTCACTTATTCTAAAAATATTTAATGTATTTCTATAACATTCTGGGCACAATGAATTACCATTTAATTCAATTATTTTAAAACCCTGAAGAAAAGTATGGAACTAAATATGGTTCCATGCTTTATTTGTATTTTACTCACATGTCTCATGTTTTTAGGTGGTGCTAAAAACTTAAGGTTGGATATGCTAAGACATGACTAATTTAAAAAGCTTAACTGAAATTCCCATTTTAATGAATTAGCACTAAAGATTTAGCAATACAGAAAGTGGGTTATTTTATATTAGGCTTGGGCCTTTCTTTGATTCCTGCAGGAACTCAACCATGGTGTCCTTTCCCAATATTTTGGAGGTACTCTCAAACAGGAGAGATTTAGGTAGGGTGACCATGTAATTTGCCTATATCTCTGAGGCTAAAATATAAAACAAGCCCTGGTCATTCAATCCCTGCTCAGGGCACAGACATGAGTCAACCAACAGATGCGTAAATAAGTGGAACAAAAATTGATGCTTTCTCTCTCTCTACCCTTCTTCCTCTCTCTAAAAACATCAATTAAGATATCTATCTACCTATCTATAAGATTTCTCATATTTAAGGTAAACCTGCTTTAAATTGATATCTATAACACTATGTTGGTCTCACCTAGAGATTTTCTCTTCCTCCTGGCTTCAATGTCCTCTCATAAGCCCTCACGTAGCAGAGTGTAAGCAGCAGTCTCTGACTCTCGCTGCATGTTAGAATCCTGCAGGACCCCTGGGGATGTGGCCCAGGCTGCAGTGGTTTTTAGTGTCCCCAGTGGCCTCAACCAGGAGATTTCACAGTGCGGCCAGGATACAGAGCCACTGGCACACAGGCTAAAATAGGAGATGGGAGTCAGGGCACATAGATCTTAGTCCTTGTTGTTCATTAATGCTGTGTGACCTTAGCTGTAGCACTTAATCTGATCATAGTTTATAAAAAGAATTTGGACTCAGGTATTCTCTAGCTCTAAGTTACTGTGGCTAACAAATAAGGAGGTGAAGAATATCACAGTGTATTAACTCAGATAATATAGATGTTCTCCTCTTTGTAAATTCAAGAAAAGAGGACTTTGTTGTCAGAAATCAACATCTTACCTGAGTGACAGCAACATTTGTCCCATCGGTGACTTCCACACTCATATTATAAATGGACCTCTGCTCTGCATCCAAAGGTTTTGCAATGACAATGGTCCCAACACCCTTCTCTGCATCAAAAGAGCTGTCAAAATTCCCCCCTGATGATTTCACAAAAACAACATAAAATTAGCATATCTGAGAAGTTATTACATGTATTGAAGCACAGGCATCCTTATGTTTCAATTTTGTACACAATCAATGAGACCTCTTTATTTCTAACTTCATTCATATTTTAAAACACAGCCTCTACGATGCATAACAAATGTCACCCCAAAATAACATACTGTGAAGACAGCCTCAGCACTGATGGTAGAGTCGTGCATCATAAACTGACTCTATAAACTGCTTAGAAAGTTAAAGGCCCATCAACCTCTTGTAGCTTCTGTGCTAGGAATTTGTACATCGTTTTGCTTTCCCAAAGTAGATTAAAGTCTAAGTACACAAATATTCCAATTATGATGAACAAAAATGAGTAGACACTCTTAAAAATCTATTCCAGGATTGATGGCAAACATTTGGTTGGTAGAGTTCATAGTCCCTCAATTAGATTTCAAAAATAAAATGACAATACTAGAAAATAAGAAAAAGCAAAAAACATGAATTTCATATTGACATTTTATATCTGCAAGTTGGGATATAGAAATGTTTTTATGCCATTTTGACAAGGTGAATTATTTTTTTCCCCTGAAGGGGAAAGTATATGGGGGATTTACAAAATGAAACCTGGAAAGAAGTTGAGGAAAACATCAGCTTATGAACATAAACTCATAAAACAATTAATATAAAGATTAGAAACTTTACTTTTCCCCTCCTGAACCAAGTACAATCTACCATCTGTGAATGATGTGCTTATGAAACAAAGGCTTTGTTAAAATTACTGTAGATGTTTTCCATCTCTGTGAACCAAAGTGTGGTTTATGATCATTGCAAAATGAAAACTTTTTTTAGGGGAAAGAGAAGATAATGGTTTATACTTTTTATATGCTGGAACAATTTTAGTTAAATATCAGTGTATGTTCAGAAGCTCTATTTTTGTCTGAAATTTTATGGTGTCAATTAATTTTGTTCTTGAGCAGTAACTTTATTTAGCTACAGCACACAGGGCAATGTGTTTACTGAATTTCCTATTTTATAAATGAAACCTTGGCTTCTTTTACAGCCAACATTCTCTTCATTTCATTTTGCTGATCAAAAAACAATACCATATATGATTTCTATGATATTACAATTACAAATGAGGGAACGGGTTAAGGTACGGGAGAATTTTACTTGAATTACTAAAATTTGATACAGTGACACAAAATAAATACAGTGGTCCGCCCATCTTATCTGCAGGAAATGAGGGGCGACTCCCATTAGATGCCTGAAACCCAGGGTAGTGCCAAACTCTAAATACGCTGTGTTTTACATGCATACCTATAATAAAGTTTAATTTATAAATTAGGCACAGGAAGAGATTAACAACATTAACTAATAATAAAATGGAACAATTATAACAATACATAATTTTGTAATAAGAGTTATGGGAATGTGGTCTCTTTCCCAAAATATCTTGTACTCTACTCACCCTCTTCTCAGGATGATGTGAGATGATACAATGCCTATGTGAAGGGCATGGCATAGATACTTTCAGACCAGGGTTGACTGCAGGTAACTGAAGCCGCAGAAAGTAAAATGATGGATAAGGGGGGGACTACTGTAATATGGTTAATTAAAAAAAAACTGGTCATACATATTTCAAATACTTATTGCTTGCAGCTGTCATATACACTTTAGATTATATAATTGCTCGAGAGAGCATAATTGCCCTTGACATTTAATTAAAGTTATGCAGATACAGGGGTATCAGAGAATTGCTTGGAGATGATATATTTTCAAAAAATTTCATCTAAAAAGAGGCTCATCTTCCAATTAATATTTTAACTGATTTACTGAGAACTGTTAATTCTAAAAAAAAATCCTTTCAAGAACAGGATAAGGAGAAAGGGGAGGAAATCTAGACTGAAAAGGGAAGCAAAGTTTAGGTCACCATGTCTTTTTCAAGGGGAATGTTTCATGTTGATAACCACATGAAAAAAATGTAAGGCTGATTTAAGTGTCTTGAATAACCATCTTAATGAGCAAAGAAAAAAATCATTTGCTATCAAGTGGTACCTTCTAGAAAAAAAAACTTTCAAAGAAAGAACATAAAATCTTGGACCTGTGTAGAAAAAAAAGATAAGAATGCAGCTTCTCAGGATGTCTCTGGTGGGTATTAAATCATGTTTTCAATTACATTTAAAATCAGTTTTATAATGTTTTCCTAACCAAGATGTTTACAGTGGCCCTCCCTTATCTCCAGTTTAAATATCAACTGTGGTCCGAAAATATTAAATGAAAAATTTCAGAAATAAACAGTTTAGAAGTTTTAAATTGCTTGTCATTCTTAGTGTGATTAAATCTCTGAGCTGCCCAGCTCCATCCCGCCTTAGGCATGAGCCATGCTTTGTCCTGCCCTTTAGTCACTTGGTAGCCAGTTTGGTTATCTCTTGTATCTCCATAACTTGCATTCAAGTCACATTTATTTGACTTAATTATAGCCCCAAAGCACAAGACTAATGATGCTGGCAATTTGGATACACCAAAAAAAGAGGAGAAAGGTTCTTTATTTCAGTGAAAAGATAAAAGTTCTTGACTTAAGGAAAGAAAAAAATCTTACGCTGAGGCTGCTATGATCTGTGATAAGAATGAATTTCCTTCCTTTCATTTGTAGTCTGTTTTACTGGTTATGCTATTACAGCTATCCCATTTTTTTTTCTCCCCTTTATCCTCCTCCTCCCTTTAGCATTCTCTCCCCCTTAGTCCATAGCCATGGGTCAAACATGTAAGTTCTTTGGCTTCTCCATTTCCTATATTATCCTTAACTTCCTCCTATTTTTTTGTGTACCAATTATGCTTCTTATTCCCTGTAACTTTTCTCCTATTTCTCCCTCCCTCCTTGCTGATAACCCTCCATGTGACCTCCATTTCTGTGATTCTGTTCCTGTCCTAGTTGGTTGCTTAGTTTGTTTTTGTTTTTATTGTTTTTTTAGGTTCAGTTGTTGATAGTTTTGAGTTTGTTGTCATTTTAATGTTCATAGTTTTTGATCTTCTTCTTTTCCTTAGATAAGTCCCTTTAACATTTCATATAATAATGGCTTGGTGATAAAGAACTCCTCGAACTTGACCTTATCTGGGAAGCACTTTATCTGCCCTTTCATGCTAAATGATAGCTTTACTGGACAGAGTAATCCAAGTTGTAGGTACTCATTTCTCATGACTTTGTATACTTCTTTCCAGCCCCTTCTTGCCTGTAAGGTTTCTTTTGAGAAATCAACTGATAAGTTTTATGGGAACTCCTTTGTAGGTCTTCTTTTCTCTTGCTGCTTTTAAGATTCTCTCCTTATCTTTAATCCTGGGTGATTTCATTATGATGTGTCTTGGTGTGTTTCTCCTTGGATCCAACTTCTTTGGGACTTTCTGAGCTTCCTGGACTTCCATGTCTATTTCCTTTGCCAGATTGGGGAAGTTTTCCTTCATTACTTTTTTCAGATGTTTTTAATTTCTTGCTCTGCCTCTTCCCCTTATGGCACCCCTCTGATTAAGGTGTTGGAACGTTTAAAGTTGTCTCAGGGGTTCCTAAGTCTCTCCTCATTTTATTGAATTCTTGTTTCTTTATTCTTTTCATATTTTGCTTTATTTCATTTTGCATTGCCTTCACTTCTTCCTTTATTTTGCGGCCATAGTCAATCATTTCTGCGAGCATCCTGATTACCACTGTTTTGAACTCTGCATCTGATAGGTTGGCTCTCTCCTTGTCGCTTAGTTCTTTTTCTGGAGTTTTGATCTGTTTTTTCATTTGGGCCATATTTTGTGGTCTCAGCACACCTGTTATGTTGAAAGGGCCTTTGTTAGGTATTTTCCAGGGTGGGACAATCCACTTTGCTGCATTGTGGTGATATATATTGGGGAGTGGTCAGAGAGGGAATGATGCTGTTTGCTCAGCTCTTGCTCTGCTTTCAATTACTTCTCCCAGTTCCGACAAGCAGATTGTGTCCTTTCAGGTGCTGATTCCCAGGTACGTGGGCTTGTGTGTTCTAGGGTCCTGTGGGCCCCTCCAATAGACTCTCCCGTGAGACTGAGAGTGTCTCCTCCACAGATTTTTACAGCCAGAGGTTTTGAGGCTTTAGTTTTCCCATGCTGGAACCCTGGGGTGTGCAGTCTATCTTGCTCCCCGGTTGTCCCTCCAGGCTTATCTACACACAAACGTGGGATATACAATCCACTAGCCACTGTCTTGTCATGTGTCCTTGCCACCCTGGCTGCCCATCTACACCCCTCCTACCAGCCTGGATGAATGTTTCTTCTTTAACTCCTTGGTTGTCAGACTTCCATACAGTTAGATTTTCTGGTTGTTTTTTGTTTTTAAATTGGTTATTACTATTCTTTTGTGTGAGGAAGTGAAGCATGTGTACCTCTGCCTCCATCTTGGCCAGAAGATCCAAGAGTGAATTTTCTATTTGTGAAATTGTGAAGAAAGAAAAAGAAATTTGAACTAGTTTTGCTGTTCCACCTCCAACTGCAAAAGTCCTGGTCACAATGTATGGTAAGTGCTTAGTTGAGGTGGAAAAGGCATCAAATTTGTGGGTGGAAGACATGGACAGAAAACATGTTCCCATTGATGGCTGTTTTGTGCCAGGAAATATTGAGCCCACTGAAGATGTCAGTAAGGAACCCCTGAAACAAGTGACACCAAACCATCTGTTGTAAGTGAGGGCAGGTTACACAGATTCAGGATGAAGTTTAGGCTGAAAAATTACTGGGGAGAGAAAGACCACATTCACATAACTTTTATTAGAGTATATTGTTTATCATTGCTCTCTTTCATTATTAATTATTGTTGTGAATCTCTTATTGTGCCTAATGTATAAGTAAAACTTTCTCATAGATATATATGTATAGAAAAAAACAGTATATGTAGGATATAGTACAATCCACAGTTTCAGGTATCCGCTGGAGGGGAGGGTCTTAGAATATGTCCCCCAAAGAAAGGGGGAACGACTATAGTTTCTTACATCTGAGGACACTGATTAGTTTTGGGGGGCATGGGAAAACAGGTCACTTTTCAACATCAATTATCTGAGAAGGTGAAAATTTGTAGATTAAGGCAAAACAGAAATTATGCAAATTATAAGACTGGTTTAGAGAACACGCAAGCAGATTTTCCAGTTTCAGTTACTGTTTATATTTTATATTTTTGTTTTGATGATATAAAATATATTGAAGTGTCTATTTTAAGTCAGTTACTATTTAAATGGGGCAATCCTATGTTTTCCCTCAACCGCCTGAGGCTCACACTGTCCTCGGGGCCCTAGGCAGAAATACATCATCATTTCATGTGCTTGATGGCATAAAATTGACGTATTTTACATATGGCATATGGATTGTGTCCTTTATTACTAGTTATTTTTCATATCAGATAATATTTCTGGCTACTCTGAGGGCTGTCATTTTTTATAGTTCTCTCTTCCTGTGTATGTGTATGTGTGTCTCCTTCATTTACTGTTTCAAATATTCTAGAACAGAAACCTCTAAAAGGGTCAGGGAGATGGACGAGTAGAAAGCAGAGTGGGAATGCTTGAGAGAGCCTGTGGAGTATCTCTCAGTCCATCAGTATGGCTAACAGCCATTATGATTACTTCCAGGGCACTTGCTCCTGGTGAAACCAAGATTTCATGTACAACAAAGTTCCTGAAATCCTTCCCATGTTTTAAAATGAACTCCTGACAGGGGACACAGAATCTAGACCAGCAGTTCACCATCAACCCTCACACAATTTAATAACCTACCACTTAAGCATCCCATTTCATAAACAACTCCATGTCTCTCCCCCAGGGCTCATTTTTCAGGCTCTCTTTTAGCCTGAGAGGTAATTTCATTTCATAGGAAACCATGTCCAATTCATCTGGGGTGAGATTATCAAATGAAAGGAGTCCCTTTTCACCAGCAGCATTCTGTTTAAACAAGATGTGCTTCCTCAGAGCCAGTAACACAACATGCAAAGCCAGAGTGTGCTGCTGCAGCAGCGTTACGCTAAACAAAAGGTGGGAAAAGGGAAGGACACCGCCAAGCTGGTCTGAGTTTCAACAGAGTGGGAAATTAGAAAAGTCACAGCCTGAGCGTTGCTGCGGGGGTGTGCGGCAGAGATGGTTAAAGCGAGGTTGTGAACAGCCCACATAACAGATAATTCATGTTGGGGACATTTCTCTGTGACTGTTTTCTGCCAAGACAGGTGTAATAGGGTAAACAAAGAGCAGAAGAGGCATCTTGGATTTCTGTTGTATTCTAAAGTTAAACATAGTAAGTTGGAATGTCCTAAAAAGCTTTTAAAAATGGGACAAGAATGGCAATACTTTGAGGCAGCAGCTATTGCTTGAATATGCTGGGCAGCAGTTGTTGACCCACAATTTAGTTAAGTTTTTCTCTAGAGAAGGGCACAAAGTGTCACCATCTCTCCATTGTGAGCTCCAATGGTGAATATCATCCCCTCAGAGAAGCTTCTAGCTTCCTCCCCTAGCATATGATTCCGCCCCACTCTCCCTGTAATTATAAATATACTAACCAAAATCTAGTAGCTACCAAGGGGGAAGTGTTATATGAGAAGCTTCCAAAACACTGAGCTGCTGAATCTCAGTGAATTAAGGGAGTCGCTCACAAGTTGTTCATTCAAGTTCTGCATGTACACAGAACTAATGGGAAAATGTTAAGCACCAGTAGCAGTTTGATCATGACTAATTTTTCTGCCTTGGAATGAAGCAAGCACAGCACGGAGCTGAAAAGGATATTTGTATGGAAGGCAGGAGATGTGGGGTGGAGGTCAGGCAACAGCGGTAGGAAGGAAAATCCCTTCTAGAATCTGATTTCATTTTCTTAAAACAATCAATAGAGAAATCACTGGTTAGCCTTTTTACTATTTTCCTAAAGTCTCTTCAGGTGTGCTCCCATGGTCTGTATTGTTGCTATGGAGAAAAGAGATTCCTGTTTGTGATCAAATTAGGGGCAGGGAGCAGCCTAGGATAAATAACGTGTTTGAAGTCAACTGAACGACTTTGAGTAAGCATCACACTGATGGTGAGATAGCTATGTGAGAAATGGTACACGGACATGGCTTCTTTCAGGAGGGATGGGTAAGGGTTTTGTGGTAAAGAAATATGGCCATTTGATTAGAGAAGACCCAAATGTGTCAAAACTCTAGTTAAAGAACTGGGCTGCTGCTGATTCTACCAAACAGTTTAACTTGTCCACTTGATCCAATCCTAATATGGGAAGGCTCCACTGGGGACAAGGTTCAAGAAGGACAGGTATTAGCTTAGGAGACAGAAGCATCCAAGAACCCACAGTCTGCAGAAACCTGCGATAATAAATGTCTAGGCAATCTTTATCTACCTGCAACACAGAGAGGTATTTCCAATAGAGTGGAACCTATGTCCTAGCTCACCCCTTCAGAAAACAGCCTTTCTCCTCTCTACACATTAGGTGAGGAGAATGAACAAATATGCTGTCATTGTTTACTATCTACCAGAAAAAAAATTTTGTAGCCTAAGTCAACTATGAAGCTAGAAAAGTGGGTGGCAACATCCCCACCAAGCTGAGGGTGAAGAGGAATTCTTTAAAGTGTGTAATAATGGTGGTCTTTACAATACCAGAATTTGCCATTGGGCACTCAATGGTGAATGACAGTGTGTGCCCATTAGAGAGTATGTAAATCACAGAGCTACTGACTTAAAATCACAGTCTCCTGAGAAGTGTGAAGATATATGATAAAGCCACAAAGGATTATGGGTTAATTTTGTTCTCGTCATTTTTCCCCCCTTTTAAGGCACAGAAGGAACATGCTGTGTGCTGGGATGTTTAAACACAGAACAGCTGAATTTTATTATGTTTCCTTTTAATAACAGCTTTTTTAACTGGGTTACAAGTCAGGCTTCTATTTCTGGAAGCTAAAGTGAGTTTGGCTGTATAACATCTTGTAAGCAGAGGTCTCTTTGGAGGCACAGGAAAGTGACTGGCAGATCTTGATGCAGGAAGTCCAGGCTTGGAAGAAAATCATGCTGGCCATCCAGTTTTTGTGAATTTGTATTATGGTGGGATGAAACAAATGCAGTTATATAAGAATTGGGTAGATGTGTAAATATGGAAATAAGGAGACTGTGATCTCAGGGGGAAAAGCATGCTGAAACACTATTTGTGCTCACTTAATGAGAATTCACCAGTTATAGCATTTATAAGCTGTAAGTGCTAGGCCAGGGTGTTATATTCTCTGTAATCCTAGTGTCAGTATAGGTGTCTGAACGCACTAGTTTTATAATGGAAACAAGGGTTGACTCCTCTTGGAAGAGTCATAGAGTATTTGCCCAGAAGAGACCTCCACTTTAACCTGAGACCTCATTTCAGGTCCATGCTGACACTGCATGCCTTGTGTCTACTCTTAGCATTTAACTCTAGTGCACTGCTAGGTTTCTTACCCACTGAGAAACACTGTTCCCTCTATTTCCCTTCTATTGTTTGCTTGACCAGGGAAGATGCTTAGATAAGGAATAAGGAAAGAGAGAGCAAAGTTTCAGTGGCTAAGGATAATTAAGCAAGAAATCCTGAGAGTGAGAATGAAGCATCTGAATATGATAAAACAATAGTTTTGTAGAGAGAGAAAACAGATGGAAAAAAAATGACTCTGTTACATTAGAAAGGATTTTCAAAAGTAAGATTTGGTGGAAGAGAGATCATATCTATACTGAAAGCAACCCAGCACCTGGGAAAAAGCTTTTATGTTTGCAGTGAACTAGTGCTGGCGTTTCAAGATGTTGTTGGCTAGATGTAGGGGTGGAAATAAAATCATGTTCTGTTTGGGCCTTCGGCTGAGTAAGTTTCATTTGTAGAAGCTCGGCTAGATGTTGCCAGATGTCCAGTGAGATCTCTCTGAGGGAAGCATCACAGACCAGAGGGACAACCCTGCTCTGTGGCCTTCATTAAAAGAGCTACTCAGTCCACTGACATGGAGAGGAATCTATGGGGAGACTACAGCATTTAGAAATGCAAAGATGCAGAAACAGAAAATGGATACCATGTTTTTGATAATGATTCCCGGGTATAAATTTGGAGCAACCTAAAGGGACTCCTTCCAGAGAGGGCTATCATTTGTAAAATGCTCCTCTCACGTTGGAGTGTTCTCATTTTGTTGAAGGTGCAGTGGTTGATATGGCTAGGAACACAATGGAAGGTCACACTGCCTCTGAGTTGGTCTCAGGCAGCATCAGTAGGATGAATGCATTAGCTACCTGGGCCATCTCCATCGGTCACCATTGTTTATTCCACGCACACTTGGTAGACCACAACAGAAGCATTGGCAGCAGGAAGGAATGAGGACACAAAGGCCTTGACCTTAAGGTTTAAGAATGGAGATAGGACAAACACAAATGAAAATATACTATAGCACTAATAATGATAATATAAAAACATGCAAGTAAGACTACATGCAGCACTACTAGGCATGCCTTACCTATATGAAATCATACACACACACACATGCAGGAATGCTGAGGAATTGCAAAACTGACTTGGTTAACTCGGGTCAGATGGCTGGTCAGGCTGAGCATCAGAGAAGGGTGTGCTTGCATAGTTTTTGAAGAGGGGTACAAGCAAGGACATCCTGGGTTGGGCGGAGAAGGTGGTGGGATGTGCTGAGGATCAGGAGGTTGCATGCATGGATCATGCAAGGGACAGAAACACTGCTGTCAGGATGTCATGGTGCTTGCATACTGGATGGTCAGGGAAGGAGGGAGATAAACTGGTGGCTGATGAAAGGGGGCGACTCCTCCCAAAGCTTAGGACAGCACACAAGGAACCCTGTTGTTTGTCAAGTTTTGAGTGTACTCTCCTTTGGGTTATTTAAAAGAAGTCACTATCACACATGCCCATGGAGGCCTGGGACCACGGGCACATATTGACGCTGAAATGCACTTTCTGGGAGTCTGACTGGGAGTGGTGGTGAAGGAATCACCGCAGGTGATAGGTCAGACAACCAGGAGGGGCGTGTATGCAACCCTTTGTTTCACCAAGAGAGAAGACGCTGCAACAGATATTAACTTAATGAGCTAAAAGTTACTGAGGAGATACAGAAGCAAAGACATCTTTCATGGATCAGAGGAAGTTCCATTTCAAATGCATTAAGTGGAGATGAAGAAGGAGCTGAAAGCTTGGAATGAGGATGGCCATGTACAGGGATGTTGTGGTTAATGCCAATTAAGGAAAACAAAGACATTCTATCATTATTCCATAGAATGAAATATGTGGAAAACAAGTCCTTTCTTTCTGGGATTTCAGAGGACCCTCTACTGAGGTCTGACTGGGGGTCATGGGGCGTTTTTTTTCTGTGCCTCATTAAAACAGACGTGGAATGTTCTAAATGCTTCCCCAGACCCAGCCATTCCTGGGAAGAGAGGCAGGTTCCTCGTCTTTTCCAGGCAGTGACATGTGGAAGGAAATGAGGAAATGATTCCCCCAGACCAGCAATCTGGATTCCCTGCCTCCCACGGAGAACCGTGGGAAGTCAGCTCCAGCTCAAGCAGAGTCAGATCCAGGGTTGGCACATGCTCTCCCCTCTCCTCTTAGCAACAGCCTGTGATGTTTCCTGGTCCTGAACTTATTTCCTCTCACCACCTCTCCCTGCCGGTTTGTTGAGGGCAATAGTGCGGTTTTACCCTCTCCTTTTGCAGCCTGGTGCTTGCTTGCTTGCTTTCAAGGAATTCAAAGATTGGCTCCCAAGGTCTGTCCTGCATGCTCCCATCTGCTTTTTCTATTCAGCTCTTGAGGGAAGCTCTCACTGGCTATATATCTAGGTTCCATTTCCTGCCCTTCCTTTTGTGGACAGCAGCCAGGAAACCCTTCCTGGTGGGTTTTTGTGTGTCTAGGAATGGCATTACTGCTGCAAAACAGACGAGTTGGTATATATTTTAATTTACTTCTCAATTGGAAAAGGCTCCGTTAAATAGACCAACCTACCGAACAAAACAATAAAAGCCCACATACTGCAAAAGCAAAGAAAAAAATTAAAAATAAATCAAAACAACCCCCACCCGAAATCCAAACCCCATCAAATCTCAAACAAAAGAATCACTGGATCCAAGTAACGAAATAGCCGTTAGAGGCATGTATGAAGTCTGTGGGCTGAACTTCAGCATGCCACAGGCAGTTATGAAAGATGTCATTTAACTCGCTTAAAAAAACTGTAAAAGGCAGATTGGATAGCTGTATTTTAGCAAACGTGTTTGCACTAAGGGTACCTTCTGTTGAACAGTTCTGCCCACAAGCTGTCTGCAGAATATAGAACATCTCTCGAGCATGCTTGCCACCTTGAAGCAGGGCAGTCGGGAGCAGAAAAAAAAAAGAACAGAATGCAGAAAAAAGGTGAAGAAAAGAGAGAAATGAAGGACAGCAAGTCTAGTACCATCAATACATTTAGAAATGAGATTAGCCAAGTGTGACAATAGAATTTAAATGACACACAGAGAGACATTAAGATTGCAGTAAATAACATACTATGGAAAATTCAGCCAGAGAGCACTTTCTGTTCAGCTTAGCTACAGAGTCGGAACGAAAGCACAGGTCTATTATTCATTTTACTGGCTCTTTTGCATTCCAGCACTACACATGTTTTAATCTTAGCACTAATCATTAGTGGGTTTTGTTTGGGGGAGTTTTTTTGCTAGTTACTCCAAACAGTCAATGATCACATTGCCCCACACAGCTCCGGAGGACTCAAACTTACCAACTATGTCAAACCACAGAGGGGTGTTAGCTGGCTGCACAGACACCACCCCCACAATCTCGGTGACTCTATCGCTCTCCATGACTGTGAAGTTATAAAACGGCTCATCAAAGGTAAGTGGTATAGGTGAAGGGGGTGGTTTCTTAATCCATTCAATGTGCAGACGGGCCGTGGAGGATTTCTGTGGGCGCCCATTGTCCACCGCCTTTATCTACTCACACAGGGAGAGAACACAGAAAGCTGCCTTAGAGACTGGAGCTTGTGGAAGTTTGGATCTGTCACTCATACATTGTTGAGCTGAGCGTCCACACTCACCACACTGTCAGCAAAAGGGAGAAGAGAGTGGAGATTGGGGAAGCATGACCTCAGGAATTGGGAGGAAACAACTTGGTCACCTAAGGACCCCATGTCACATTTGCCAGAAGGTGATTTGGACCACTGCCAACTTTATAGATGTGGAAAACTTGGAATACAAACTTTGCACTTACAATTGTTAGTGTTTTATGGTCATGAATGGGAATAAAGTGCATTGTGAATCCAGCTTGAGTGTGAATAAAGTGTGTGTGCACAGAAGTGTGTGTGTGTGTGTGTGTGTGTGCGTGCACGCGCGCGTTGACGCACGTGTTGTCTATGGTCATGTTTTGCAGCTCCTTCCTTCTGCTTTACTCTGGAGAAGGACTGCACTCACACAGGTTCCCAGACGAGGGATGGGAGTAGGTATGGGAAAGACAGCAGCCTTGCTCTAACCACCTCACAGCCCCTTCAGTTATGCCAGCTGAATGGTAAAGAACTGTCTTGGTGGAAGCTTGGGTTCCTGAAGGCAGTGGAGCAGGAAAGAGGTGGTTAATGATTCTTCTGTGTGGTCTTATATAAAAGCTGAGGAAAGCTTTTCCTCATGCCTCCTCACTCACATGTACAGGGTTAACTGCTTTGGTGTCCTGGGCTTAAATTGGGGAAAGGGCAGTTAAGTCCAACAAGAATTCACCACTGAGAGAAAATAAAAATAAGGATTTTAAAATATTACATTAAAAATAACATTTTAGGTCCTGGTCAGGTAGCTCAGCTGGTTAGAGCATTGTCCCGATATGCTGAGATTGCAGGTTTGATCTCAGGTCAGGGCACATACAAGAATCAACCAATGAATGTATAAATAAGTGGAACAACAAATCAATGTCTCTGTCTGTCTGTCTGTCTCTCCCCGCTTCCTCTCTTGTTCTAAAATCAATAAATAAAATTTTTAAAAAAAATTGTAGATGCATATAATAATTACAGCCTTTAAAAACAGTGGCAATTCATAGTTCCTTAATGCTATGTGTTAATGGATGATCACTTTGCCCTGGAAAATTCATGTGAGATAGAGAGGACCATTGACAGTAGATGGCTTAGGTCAAGTTTTTTTGGAGCAAGAGCCCAAGCAAGGATTTGAGTACAAATGATTTTTGGGAAGAGAAGAAGTGTTCTCAGGAGAAAGGAAGTAAAGAAAGCAGGATGGACAGGGAAGATGTTAAGCAAGAAGATGGTCTTAGCTAAAGTCTAATCTCAGCCTTATGCCACAGGGAGCTTGGTATCATTAACTGCACCACAGAGTTGGATATGTGTGGAGGTTAGGGGGCTGGGATTTTGTATTGGGTGTCAGTCAGTCATTGGCTGTGGGCTGCTGGCTGGGATGGGAATGTAGAACCAAGAAGTTCAGTCAAGGATGACTCTCTGGAGAAGATGGCACCTATGAGCCAATAGTCAGTTATAACAGCTGGGGGATGGCTGCAACAGCCCGGTAAAGGGAAGCTGGATGGGGCACCAACTGTATCCGCTGCAGTCCATCCAGTCCTCAAAGATTCCCACTGGCAATTTTCACACAGCTGCTATAGCACTTATTATATCAGAGCTTTTAATGATAGAAACAGGGTTAGTTTTTTATTATCTTCTTTTCTCTGCCCACTGTTCTGGATATATTAATGAGCAGGGAAAGAACTCAACTCCAGACCATAGAAGTGAAAAATAAATTAAGAGACTCAGATTATCCTTTAAAATAAAAAAGAGCTGACCATAAATAGCAGAGAAGATTGAGGACTAAGAGAAGGATGGCAGATGGCACTAACTCTTGACATTTGTTGGGACCTCGAAAGTGCTCATCATTTGCAGGATGACCAGTCCCCTTTATGGCACAGGTGCTACATGTCTATTGTGGTTGGGGTAAGGGGAGCAGGCTGGCACCTTAGATATGCGAATTTAACTCTCTATTTGAGATGGTACTAGTGTTTGTTTTTATTTTAAAATTTCTAATACTGAAGAAAGTGACATTTAGTCACTTTTTACTAAAGTTTTTTTTCCTTACTTTTTAGAGAATACATATCTATGATTTGTGTCTCACAATTCACACAGTTAAATTCATGTTCTATCACATTATCAACAATTACAAGCATTGTTTTCTTTGGGAATTCTTGGAGCCATAGAGTGACGTTGAGTAGCTGGTGGGATGTGTCACTCTGCTATTCCCCTACCCTCAGTTTACATCTGGTTCAGTACCTTGAAACAATTTAGGGTTGCAGGAAGTATGTTGAATATGTGATGGAGCAGGCTGTGGACTGGCAATGAGGGAGGGTTGCTGATAAAACACAACCGAAGGAAATGATAACGTTATTTAGGAATAGCATTGAAACAGAAGTCACCTTCCACTGCTATGTGGCTATACACTTTACTCTAAAGATTTATTATTCAGGGAATATACATGAATAAGAAAATGACTCCCTCCCCTCATTAATGTCACTGAGGTTCAGAATAATCTTACCGTTAAGATGTCATAACTTCCTGCTGTAAACTGCTTTCTGGAAGAAACCATGCCAGTTTTAGGGTCAATAAAGAACTTTCCATCATCATTCCCATCCACTATACTGTAGGAGATTTCTGCGTTGGGGCCCTCATCTCTATCAAATGCAAAAGCCCTGTAAATGGGTTCTCCCCTCTTCTTCCGGTCACGTTCTGGTAGCTTGATCTGGTAGACCTTCTCTGGGAACTGGGGCTTGTTGTCATTTTCATCCAGGACCTGAACCACCACCCAAATGGTTGACTGTTTTGGAGAGGAACCACCATCTGTCACGGTTACCTGAGATTTGAAAGAGAAAGCATTTTATAATCAGAAAGGAGAAGATCTTTTCTTGCCACTACTCTTCCTGCCACTCTACAAAAGGTCTATTCTGTGCCTGAGAACATCTCAATGTTTCTTATTTCTGCAGTTCATGTCAAATGTCCAACTCTTCTTAGTTCATCCATAAAAGCAGGGAATGCTCTAAGCTGAGTAATGGAAATCACTGCTGAAATGGTGGGAGGGAGGCAAGCCTCTCATGCTACAGAGTGAATAGGGAGAAGAAACAGGACTGCTTTACAAAATGTGCCAGCTTATGCAGACTTAGTAGACCTAAACTATTCTCCCCTCAACAGACACAAAGAATAATATAACAATTCTTATATGTTAACCCATGGGTATTTCTTCTAATCCCTGGCCAATGCTATCGCCATTCATATTTTTTCACCATTCATTTTCTTTTCTTTCTCTCCCATCTTCATGTAAAATTTGTGATATTTATACTGTTAATACACCAAGGGAAACTGAGAGATATACTTCACAATTTTGCTGGCTGGTTGGAAATACATTTGATAGTTAAAATATGATTTTGACAGTCACAAAATAACTTTTTCCCCCTCTCTGAAAAATGGGAGGTGGGTGGGCACCCTTCCCGTAGCTCTAAGATGCTATTTTTATGTCTGTCTTTGAAAACTGAGAAAGAGGAGAGATATAAAGTGCACACATATAAAAATTTGTATGGCAGATGTAAAGAGTCTTTGAGTCTTAGGGTGAATAATCTCCTTGTTCACAGCAATGAGAATTACTATCATATTCATACTTAACACGTGGATGGTGACACAGTGTATAAAGCACTATTCCATGCATTACCTCACTCACTTTCTAAAATACCCTCTTCAGTAAGTGGAGCAGATTTATTCATTCCCATTTTATAGATGAGAAAATAGAGGCACTGGGATCCATTGTTACCAAGTGCTAAAGCCAAGTATTGATTTTTTTTTTGGCAATTCTCCTTTACCACAAAACCTGGAAGAACCTACATTTAATCTTTAAATCATTACCTTGGATGTAACAGCTTATTACCTCAAAATACGTATTTGGAGACTGGGAGGAACATGCAGATGCACTCATCATCAACAGGAGAAAAACAATAGTGAATTACAGCACCTGGTCATCCAGTTTTTTACCTAATAAGCCAACCTGACAGGAATAATGGGGAAAAAAGGCCAAAAAATTGGCAAAACAAATTAAAGACTTTTTGCAAAATGGAATTATAATTTAATTTAGTTTCTTTTACAAGGTGCCTAGGAGGATGGCTTTTTCAGAGGAGTTCTTGTTTTCTTTCAAAAATCTATCAAGTTTCCTTCCAAGGTTATTTTCCCAATTGGTTTGTTATGACACACACACACACACACACACACACACACACACACACACACACACACAGAGTCAAGGCCAATATGTGCCAAGGCTGAATTTTGACTCTTGAGCTAATTCCTGGACACACTGGGCTCTGAAGAGGCATGTTCTGCTGCTGCCAAATTAAAATGTTATACTCCCAGGTGAGCTGTGTTGACCAAAACACATTAATTTCTTGGCTTCTCCACTCCTCTGCCTGTCTTTTCTGCTTGAACAGCCTCTTTCCAAATCCAGACAACTCTCACAGTCTTCACCATGCACAAAATCACCTCCTCATTGCTTGCCAATCAATGCCTCAGGGTGAACCTTGAGGTGGAGCGCTGGTGCTGGTTCAGGCCAGGTAGCTGCCAAGGAAAAGAGCCACTCTCTGGGCTGTGGTTCACTGCTTCCTTGAGGATCCCACTACTGTAAAAATGTTTTCCTTTGGAGTAAACCTGGATTGACAAAACCAGGTCCTCAAGGCCAGCAGGGAAGAAGGGCAGCTGCACCGGCTCATTCATGAAGCAGCTCCCAGGTGTGCTATAGGGAGCTCGGTCACCTATGTCACCATCTCACTTCAAGCACCCAGCTCTCTTGCTCCCTCAGGCTGAAAAGGCATCCTTCAGGTCCTGGAACACACGCTTCCATCTTAGGGCTTTTATACATGATGTCCACTCTCCCTGGAGTGCTCTCTGCTTCTGCCCCCCTGGGTCTTGCCTACTCATCTTTTAGGTCCAGCTGAAATGTCACTTCCTCAGGGATATCTTCCTCTGACCCCTCAGGCCAAGCACCAGCCTCTTCCCCAAATGCCTCCCTCAAATTATGTACTGTTAAATTGCCCTAAGTACTTTCCTTTTGTAGTACTTCCTATTGTGGAAATTAACTACATACATGATTCTCCAACCTAAGCAGTTAGTTAGGCTGCAGAAGGGCAAAACACTTTGCCTTTTTTTGTTCGCTGCTCTCACCCGTGTCTCAAACCACATAACATGCTCCTCATATACTTATTTAATGAATTAGGTTTTAATTCAACTTCTGCTTGCACAGTCTCTTTAGCCAAAGCAGTCTCACCTTGTAAAACCTTCCTAGATTATTCAAGGCCTTCTATAACGTCACTACAAGGTGTCTTTCCTGACATTGGCCTATATATCTTCCATCTTCTTACCCATGGCTGCAGTCACCACCTATATGCTGATAATTCTCCACTGTGTGCTCTTGTACCTAAGCCTCATTCCCCATCTCCAAACCAACACGTTCAATTATTTGCTAGGAATCTACTCTCTGGACCTCTCTGGACCCCATCACTCCCAAATCACAGATTGAAATCACTACCCTCAAATATTTTCTTCTCCTATTTTCATTGACTCAATGAGTGATACCCCCATCTACTCTTGCTCTGGTCCACACCAGAATCCCGGAATGCATCTAGAATCCCTGCTAATTATCCACATCCAACCAAACTTAGAGGTCTTCATGTATTTCTCATGTGCACCTGCTATGCCAATCTCCTCTGCCACACTGTCGTATGGACAGGCCCCATTTGCATCTTGCTTGGACTACCAAGTTAGTCTCCTGGTGTCCCTGCCTCTAGCTTTCACCTTTGTTGTAAAGTGTTATTTCTTCCTCAAAAATCTGACCTGCGTACCACTCTTCAGGGGCTCCTCGAGGACAAGGAGCTGGTTGGCTATCACTAGACCACCGCTATCTGCCCTCCCTCTTTTCCTCCCTGTGTACTCACACTGTGAGCCTAGGAAGTCCTGAGCATGCCATGCTCTTACACCTCCATTCCATTGCACAGCTGTTGGTCTCCATGAATGTTTTCTATTGGGAATACACCTGACTCATTCTAGAAGCTTCAGTTCAAACACTCCTTCTTCTGCAAAGCCATCCCTCCCTCCTGTACACTGAGGTACGCACCATTACCCTATTCCCACCCCACTGTGTGCACAGCTCCAGGGCACTCATTATCACCTTGCATTTTTGAGTGTCTGTTTGCTTGTTGGTCTTTGTTCAGTCATTTCAGATCTTGAGCAATCTGAGATGAAGGACTGTTTCTTATTTATTGTTATGTTCTGGCAGCTAGTACAGCTCTAAGTGCCAAATAAGTGTTGTTAAATAGAATTAAGAATTAATTTACCCAAAACTCTTCCTTATGACAATAAATAGAGAGCACATTCAGATCCTGAAGGGTCACTGTTTTTTCATCCATAACAAAGATATTGATAACATATTATCTTCCAAGTGCTTCTCGCTCTAGAATTCTATGAATGGGGGTCAGGTAGAGATAGACAAAGTTTCAACCATGCATTCTGGTGTTCATAACAAACTTATATCATTGAGAACACTATATCACTGATTGCATGATTATTCATAATGATTTCTAAGCAATTCCAAAAGTGTGCTGGCCACTTACCTACTATCTTCTGACATGATTTATTCATGTGTTTGGCTCCTTCAGTTCACTGTGAGCTATCCAAAGGCATAGACCTTGTCTTTTGCACATCTTTCCTAGAACCTGATATACTCTTAATAAAAGTTTCCTAAACTGAACTATGTCTTAATTTCCATTATTATTTCTGTGAAAATTAATAAACATAAAGCTCAGTTAAAATGGAGTTAGAAGGCTAAAGAGACAACTTGCACACATGTGTCACTCAATGCATACTACTGATCCGAACAGAGATATGTACCTTGCATCTTCAACAGGGAGTGATACCACATTACTACCTCAGCAGGAGGAAGAAAAGATTTCTCCTTGCCCAGTAACAGCTCAGCCAATGAGGGACTGCCATAACTCAGCCAATGGAAAGTTACTGTATGAGGTCTGTCCTGAAGGTATCCAGCCATGCAATATGAAAAATAGAGAAATTTATTGAAGAAGATACAAGATACAAGAAACATTGTACATAGGACGACGATGCCTCAGTCCCCTTCAAGGTAGGCACCTTGGGAACTCGCACAGTTCTCCCAATCACCATCAGCTGCCCCATCATATTTTCCTGAATCTCATCAATGGTCTGAAATCGCTTCCCTTTCAAAGGTGATTTTAGTTTTGGGAAAAGCCAGAAGTCACAGGGTGCCAAATCTGGGCTGTAGCGGGGCTTAGTCACCTGGGTGATTTGATGTTTTGCCAAAAGACTCTGCAGGAGACATGATGCACGAGCCAGCTGTGGTCAGGATGAAGCTGTCAACCCCCAGTTGCCCACAGCTGTGGCCTTCTAAATCATCTCAATGGTTTCGTGGAGGAATGTTCAAGCTTAATGCAAAATTTGATGCAGATTTGTCACTTTACTTGCTCAGTCATTTTGAATGAGATGGCCACACAGTACACATGCTAACTTAATAGCGCCTATCACTCCCACTGACTATTACAGTGAAGTCATTGTTGTTCATGCATGTGCATTCCAGTCCACTCTTCTTGGCTGCCAGGTTACATCGATGTCATGCAAACTGTTCTCATATTAACATTGGCTGCACTTTTCCCTGACAGACCTCTTCGTATATACTTACAACTTTCAGTTTGTTCCCGTGGAGTCTTCATTTACCACGGCACCTCCCAGGTCCTTAAAACAGCATTCTTTTCTTTGGTTTCTCTGGATTTGTGTGTGGCTCACTTTTAGATCACAGGTCCCAAACTACAATTCTTTGTTGTTTTCAAATTCTTTGCTTATTTTGGTTATTTAAAATTCTTTGCTTATTTTGCCAGAAATATCTGGCAGTCTCTTTGTTTAAGGTCAACATTTCCCTAGACCCACTCATGTCTCCAGCCATGTTTTTACCGAGATGTTTGTACTTTGATGTTTCCATCAGATTCTTAGACTTCATACTTAATACTGCCATAGGCCTCAGCACATCATGAGGAATTAGCTTATATGGAAATAGCAGCAGCACTGGAGATCAAAGCAAAACTAACCATGATAAGCCCTTTTTTTCCTCTTCCTCTGCATAATTTTTTATTAATGATGCAAGGAATTAGCCATTGTTTAGAAACCATCCATTGTCTTCTTGCTCTGCCACAACCTGACAAGAAAATACCAAACCATTTTAACTTAGATTTTCTGTTCTCGTCATTGGTCAATAATCAGTGGTTTGGCAATTAATCAAAAGCTTGGAAGATTAATTTCTTCAGTTCTTTACAGCTAACAAAAGGAAACACAAATAGTTCAGTACCACTGAAAGAATAACATAATCCATTTCAATTTCCTATGGTACCTTTGTGGTCTGTGAATACCAGGCAGAACCAGAACGTAATCAACATGGCCTGATTGATTATGACAGTGTTATACAAGAGGGATATGTTTTTAAGTCTATCCATGGAAGATGAAAAAGCTTTACAAAACCAAAAATGGATGAATATTGAGAATTCTGAAGTTTGACACCTGGTGGAGGGTCACACTTCTCACTCACTGAAATTGCCTGACATATTTACATTTGCTGTCTCCCTGCAGTAGAATATAATATGTAAGCTACATATTAGAATATTATATGTAAGCTACCTTAGAACTGAGACCTTGTGTATTATCACTAACTTGTCCCCAGTGATTACATTGGAGTCTGAGAATATACTCACTTATTTCTAAGATGGAGAGTTCAATTCTGTCATTCTCAACCATTAATTTATAAAAAATTGCTATTTACAGACCATGATATTTAAAGTAGTAAACCTCTCTTCAAGAATTACATATTCCCTCCCACTGCTCTTTATTTGTCCTTGACCCTTTATGTGATTTAACTTGTTTTATATATACAAATATATTTCACTTATATACTTATTTATTGCGTGTCTGTCTCTTTTAGAATCTGAGCTCCATAAAGCATAGATTTTCATCTGTTTTGTTCACAGATGTATCCCCTAGCATTTACAACAGTGGGTGTAGTAAGCATTCAATAAATATTTGTTATTAATGAAATATTCATCCAGCACCTTCTAGTTACAAAACTCTTTTCCAGGCAAATTGAGAGATAAACCAACAAACAAATACACATGGATTCCTACTGAATTCACCTCCCCCATGCCTCAAATCTCTATAATATCCAGACCTGCAATCATTTGGACACAGTTTAGATGTTTTCAACAACAGCTCAAAACAGCCCATTTATTAATTGATAGCTTTAATTTTTACAAAGCTCTTCTTAATATTGAGCCTGAGTCTACTTGCCTATATTTAGCCTAGATTGTCTGTAGCTCAATAGACTACTTTTACTCTTTGTAACTATGCAGAAAAAGTTCAATTCCTCTTCCATATTATTTCAGTTAACATGGTGTAACCCAAAAATAAGTGGCTTAAAATAACCATAACCTAACCAGCCATAGTCTCTTCTGTTTCTAGGGGTTGAATGAGGCAGTTCTTCCTTAGAGTTTGTCGAGAATGCAACCTCAGTCATAGGTAGCTGGGCCTCTAATCATTAAATATGCCTATTGGCTTACGATGGCCATTGGCTGGGGCCTCAGGTGGAGCTGAGGTCAGCAGCCCCAATACTTACAAGTGGCTTTTTTGTGTGGCCTGTGCTTCCTCACAGCATAGTGACTGGGTTCTAAGAGCAAAGGTTTTAAAGTACACAAAGTAACAGGTGCCAGTTTCTTAAGGCTGAGCACATAAACTGCCACAGCATCACGCGATCCATATGCTGCTCACTAACAGTCTCAGAGTTCAGGTTCAAGGAGAGGGGTCACAAACCCTACTCTATGAGAGGAGAGTTAAGTAATTTAGGGGGCCATATTTTAAAATTGCCATACTCATAAAATCCTTAGGTATATTTGAGATTCCTCCCCCAAGACTGAAAAACTCTAATCCATATAATCATTTTTCAGGTCATTCATTATACATAATGAACTGCTATTCATTACACTGGTTACCTCTTTCAGGTGTTTTCTTATATACCAGCTTTCTTCTTAAAATACAATGGCAAAGAAAAAAACAATAGCATATTACACTTATTCAGATCTGTGCAAGCTACCTGTGTAGCCCTATAGACAATTTCATATGTATTTGTGCAGTCCATGACACTACTTATTTTGGATGACAGCCCTGTCACACAGCTTTGTGACATGAATGAATTAAACTACCTAGATCTTTTTCCTGTGAAAAGCAATCAACTATAAGTATGTGGTTTCCTTTTGGGGCCCAAACGGCAAGATTTTACATTTGTCCTTATTAAATTTTATCTTACTGGAGACTTTGACTCCTAATCTAGATTGGTGGGGTAATCATATTGATGACAGGTAACAAATGTCAAAAGCTTACCCTGTATCAAGGACTCACTGTGAGAGGCCAGCTCATGCTGCTTTAATTTTTCCTTTAATTCCTTTATTTGTTAAAACTCTTTTCCAATAATAACAATCTCATAAGATAGTTATTATTATTACACACATTTCATAGATAAAGAAATTGAATTTATAAACTTGTCCAAGGTCACATTGCTCGTAAGTAGTAAAGCCTTATTTTAATCCTGGCAATTGGTCTCTGAACCAGGGATCAGCAAACTATAACCAAATCTGGTCCTTGCTATTGTAAATAAAGTTTTATTGGGAGACAGCCATGCCCATTCATAACATCAGTGAACATATTATCTATGACTGCTTTGCTGCTATAAGGCGTAGTTGAGCATCTGAACCAGAGGCCTAACATATTTGGCCTTTTACAGAAGAAATGTGCTGATCTCTGCCCTAAACCATGTGTTCTGCTGCCTCTTTTGTTACAGTGACATCACTTATTGCATACCTGCTTTGCCCAGTTCTCGGCATGATCATTTACCTTGTCACTATTTTTCACAGGAACCCTGTAGGCTTTGCTGTTTCTATTCTTCAGCTGGAGACAATGAAACTTGGGACTTAAGTAACTTTTGCAAGACCACTCAGCCAGTCAGTGACAGAATGCCGGTCCGCACCCACGTCAGTTTGGCGTCACAGCTCATGCTCTTGTCCTTACCTTGCACAGTCTGTGCAGAGGTAGAGGCATCTGCTAACCATCTGTGTAAATTTCCCTCCCCAAGTGTGGCTTTGAATCAAAATCAAGCTCGCAGCATGCTTCTAGAATCGAGACTTTCCGTCCTTTAATAATTGGGACCATCTCTGACTGTCTCCAGTCTTTGCACACCTTTCCTATTTTCTTCAATTGCTTAAAAACTGCCACCAGGTGTGGGTCATGACGCAATTTCTTTCAGCTCTCAAAGGTTTGAGACCCCAATTTATTTAGTGCAGCTACATCTTCTTCTGCTATCTTGCTATACTTCCACACCTTCCGCTCCCTCTCACAAAACCTGCTCTATCCTTCTCCCTGATGAAGAAGATGGGAGGCTGCAGGGGGACTGGGTGGTCTTCAGTTCCTGTTGTCTCTTATTTCTCAGGCACTTGGTGTTTACTCTGTGCAGGGTCTCTTCTTTCTACATGCTTCACAAATATTAACTCATTTGTCCCCTGGTCAGACCTACGACAAGGAGGAATGATTGTCCCATACTACAGATTAGAAACATGAAAGATGAAGTAAAATGGATTCAACCTGTTCCAGGGTCTGTGCCCGTAACCTCTGCTTTATTCTTCCTCTCACCTGACTGCTTGCCTTAAATAGGGAGAATGGCCACATTCTCCTCCCTCTGAATACAGTTAGAACATGCCCCTTCATTGGCACCTGCACCACAGTTTTAGTAAAGATGGCAAATGGATGACATGTGGGTTGTGGCTGCTCCATTGTGCCAGCTGCACCCTGATGTCACAGTAGACAAACAGCTTATTCTTCACATGGCAGGTGGGCTGTGGTCTCAGCACCTCCAAGATGCAGTTCCCCCGAGTGCTGTTACTGTTAATTCAGCTACCACTATCTAGGCTGAACATACCCCAAATACCAAGTATACCAAGTATCTCTGAGCTCATACTTGGCTCCTGCATCCCTTCTCTCTCTTCTGGAAATACTCCTTCTTTCTCTAAAGTACTTTGTGCCCTTATTTATTCTGAGTCTCTTGATTGCTATAAGCTATTTGAGCACCTGATACTCTTCTAAAGCCAAAGACAAAAATCAAAAGGAGTTTATTTTTCTTCCTTCTTCTCACTACCAAAACTCTTAGGGTCCAACTAATAGATTTTGTGCAAGAAAGAAATCTAAAGATAAAGCTATTTCAACTAAGCCATAGCTTCCAACTGCAAGTGTCAAGTAGATTACAGATATGCAGCAATATTGATTCTCCTAACTAGATAGATAGATAAATATAACCACCTAGAGTTGGACCACAGGGCTACTCACCTCTGGCTGGGGTTAGCCTTTCTCTTTACCTAAAGATAGTGTACAAATATTACCATATTTTAGGTGCACCATATAGGAAAAAGATTAGGAAGGCTTGTAATAAATTACTAATAATATAAGTATGTTACTCTTCTCTTGGATCTGATTGCATTTTAAAACCCTATGTCCAGAGATCACTGGATTCAAAGGACACACAATTTTAGATGCTGTGACTATTGAAAACTGATTCCAGTGGGGAAGCCTATCTATTTTCACTAGTCTCTTACCAGACCAGTTGTGGATAGCACAGCCTTCCCCATTTATGTGTGCTTGGGTGTCTCCATTCTTGGTTACCCCACAGGTAGGCTGACAAGTGAGGGGCACACTGTTGAGTCTTTTCTTACCCCTATTATGTTTTCACATGCACAGAAGAGCTTCAGAGCGAAGGGAAACTGCCTTTCCTTACTTCTATTATACTCAGGAAAGCATAGAGTCACTAGGCGTTAAAAGAGCTCTAGAGTAAGTGAGAGTTTATGCTTCATTCCGGTTCAATCCACTAGTTTTACAGATGATAAGACAGTTCTAGATAGACGAACTTCACAGCCCAACACCATATTACAAGCAATAACCTCAGTCTTCCAAGACATTGGCTCCACGATTCCAAGCTGCCTTTTCAGTACTGCATTCATAATGAGACCTTCTTTCATAAATTCTCATGCGTGTGATTTCAATATTGCAGTGGTTTTCATTTAGGTATTTTTAAGAATGTTAAACCCTTAAAATAGAAGTGTGTTTAGAGTTCAGATGTTATGTTTATCTTTAATTTGCAAAATGTTTCATAAACATTAAATACTTAATCCTTCCAAGAGAGCAGAGAGGTTGAAAACAACTTTATCTCCTCTTCAAAGAGAAACGATCCTTCTCAAAGAATATTCAGGTCCTGATATCAAGGTGGAATTCAGACCTCTTTGCCTATGCTTTCAGACTACCGCACAGTATGGAAGACAAGCACTTTCAGCCTTTTCTGGGAAGAAAACTATGTACAAACAGTAAACTAAAGGGTAGGTCTCTAAGGAGGGACAACTCTTAAAGATAAACCTGAAAGGTAAAATCACTGAGCTAAAATTAACATGTACTATGACCCACATTTTCCATGGAGGAAAAGAAACAAGCCAGCCTTAAACCATCTGCTCTGGGTGTTACTACATGTGATTAATTTGACTTAGATTTAGCATTAAGGATTAATTATATGGAGATGGGTGCTCTGGTCACTTACCATCCTGCCTTCCCACCCTGTGTTAGCTTTTAGGTACCACTGAGGAACATATTCTCTGGACTGTGAAATACTGGTGTCCCTGCTATTTCCAGTTTCAGTAAGTCAGGTATTTCATGACGTATACACTTACGAGGTTGAATAAATTTATAGAATGGTTTATTTTGTAAGGGAAAGTCTTGATCTGAAATAATAAGAAGAAAGGAATTAGGAATTAAAAGGAAAGAAGGATGAGACAAGAGGAAGGAAAAAGGAAAGAAGAAAGGACCAAGTATGGAGTGAGGTAGGGAAGACAAGAAGGGGAAGAAGCAAATAAGGAAAACAGGAAGATAGGTAATCTTTTGGGAAGAGGTGAATGTAGGATGCACAGTGAAGCTTTCTCAAGAGAAAGAGAATGCTTCCTTCATACAGGGAAGGACATTTACAAAGGAAACCAGAATATCCACTGAAATACATTAGATAAATCAGATGAGAATTTACTCTGAGATGTCTTTCAGAAAATCTGTTTTTCCTAAAACATTTTTTAAAAGGCACAAGGCATAGGCACTCGATGATTTGTTTAACCATGGAACTTAGAGGTTAGGGCCACAACATTCATTTTTGTAATCTTTCTCTTTTCCCAAAGATGCCACAATACTGTGGAGCCCCAGGACAAAAATCTAATCACAGTCTACCTGAGACCCCTTCTGAGCACCTGCGGTCTGTCTTCTGCAGGGCGTTGATTCTCCCACGTCTGCAAGCCACTCCAGGGGCTAGCTCAGCGGGGGCATGTAGCTGGTCCTCAATAAACATTTGCTGGTTGGATGCACATGTAAACCTTGCATCTCAGGACAATGAAGGCATCTTTTCCTTACCATGTTTAGACCCAGCAACTGCTAAATGGCAACTCTTTAGAAAGATCCTTGACCAATTCACTTTGGCAGCGGCTGCTGAGATTACAGCTTTGTCCAAATCTCTTCTTTGCACTTCAGGAAATAAAGCATTTCCCAGCCTGACATCTTTTAAAGCTTTTTTTCCCTACAGAGAGGTATATATCAGCTACTAATCTCATCACATTTCCATTTCCTTCCAGGCTCATCTGCTCATCATTTTCTATTCATAAAACCTTCTTGATTCTAATCTTCCCTATCAGCAGGAACTAAACACCTCCTCAAAGTTTCTTTAGAATGATGGTGATTACCACACATGTGCGAACTCCTCTTTTCAAACACATGGGTCCAATCTCTGGGCTCACATGTGAGCCATTAGGAAAGTTCTGCCATGAACCAAGATGTGACATCATTTTAGCCCCAGGACTAAATCCCCCTTCACTCTTTCCCATTTCCCCTGACATCAAGGTCTTACTCAGTATACCATTCTGCATTCCCCTCTGTGTGAAACAGAATCCACCAGGTACAAATTACAATGGAAAGTGCATATTCGTAGCCTCCCCCTATTTACAGCACCGGACCTCACACTCCATGTAATTGTTATGCTGGCAGACTCGCAGGCCTTACCTCCAATGATGATGCTATTTGGACTTAAGCACTACACTCCAGCAGGCACCAGATTTTTGGTCTTTCTTCCCACAGTAAAGATTTAATGCAAAAATAGGAACATGTTCTAATTGTTAGCTCCGGACACACGGCTTTTCTCCTCTCTCTCAGCAATTCAACATGGGTTTGCAGAGCAACTTAGCAGGTCATTTAACACCTTGCCTTCCTAAAAAATATCAATTTTAAATCTATCAACTTAAAAAAATTAGGCCCATGTGAACTAAGGTAGAAATCATCAACCAGTGGCCCAGAGATGTGTGTGTGTTGTGTGTGTGTGTTGGGCTATACTGTGTATTGTAAAAATTTCTGCCAACACTTAAAACTAGAGAAATTTCACATAAAAATTCAAATCACCACTTCTCCTCAAAAGTCAGAATAACTGACCCACCCCTCCCTATTGTGTTCCTAATACCGCAGCCATGTGAGTTGTCATTCATCATCAATACTGTCCAGAACACTTTCTTGGAATAGAGAAATATTTCTCACTATCCACATGCCAATCAAAAATGGTTATAAAAAATAGATGGATAAGATTCCATATTCAAAGACAAGTGGAAGAGAGCATATTTCTTTTTATGAGTAAAGTACTTTCCTGTAAGTTTAATATGTGAGCCCTCAGCCTGTTATATGATGCCTGAGTGGGCTGTGTAGATATCTGAGTTTATAACCCTTGGTTCAAGGTCTTTGTAAAAAATCTCTGTGTAATGATAGAATGTATATTTTAATGTGCGTTGGAGATAAACCACAGCTTTTGGTAGAGACTGTTTAGAGCAATAGAGTTACACATTCATTATTCCTTCAGATGTTTATGACTTTAGATACTATCTTTTTAGAAGAATTGAAAGAAGTTTTAAAAAATTAAGGCAAAAAAAAAGGCATCTTTTGCCATACAGTTGTTTAAAAAACTATGAGTCATTGAATGCATCTTTTGCTTTCTTGCTACATCTCATCATCTCAGTCATTAACTGGGGACACTGCTAGTTGTGGATTAGAAATAGGTGGGCTTCCTGGATGGGCAACTTACTAACAAAGAGTATGGGCTAGGTTCAGTGCCCTGTGACCTACTTGGCCAGGTGTCTCTGGGTAGGGCACAACCTGCATACCTCTAATAGTTGCCCTGACAAGTTCTACCTCTGAAATGTCAGTTGCATTCCTTGGCTCTTTGTTCTCTGTTCTTGGAGGTCAAGCTCTCATGATCCCCTGCATAAACGGTTGCACCTGTCTTTAAGTGGGTCTTCTTGCCTTTAGTTTTGCCTTACCTCAGTTCATTCTTCAGAAGTCCAAAGAATCTTTTAAAATAAAATTCAGATGATATCAATCCCCCACTGAAAGGTCATTAATGCTTCCCCATTGCTTTGAGCAGATTTCATAAAATGTGTCATGGAGAACAGCAGTCTTGCAAGGTGCCTGCCTTGAAAGACATGGTCCAGGATCCTAGAAAGTCGAAGAATGCAATGGACCTTTCTGGGTGCTTTACAGTGCACATATTCAGAGTGAAGGCTCAAAGAAAGTGTAAGCAAAGAAGGTGATATAACTTTGTTTACATCAGTATTTCCCAAACCTATTTGGCAGCAGAACCTTTTTGTTTAGTGATGCTTCTTAACATCTTTCAGATTTGCTATTTCAAGGAACATACTTGAACATACAAGAAAGTGCTAAATTGCAGGATATAGTCCACACACTTAGTATTCACCTAGAAGATTTTTTCACTATTGATACAGCCTGTCCACTGGGTTATTCTCAACCTTGAGTTTCTATCCACTCCACACCTAAAGTTGTTTTTTATTTTTTAAGATTTTATTTATTTATTTTTAGAGAGAGGGGATGGAAGGGAGGGAGAAAGAAAGGGATAGAAACAGAAATGTGTGAGAGATACATTGATCGGCAGCTTCTCACATGCCCCCAGCTGGGGACCTGGTATGTGCCCCAACGTGGAATCAAACCAGCAATCTTTCAGTTTGCAGGCCAGTACTCAAGCCACTGAGCCACACCAGCCAGGGCTATTCCTACAGTTTTAATCACACAATCAGACCACTTAGTTCAACTCACATTGTGCAGTGTTTTAGACACTGGGTATACAGTGTGAACAAGACAGGTTTCCTCCCTCAAAATGCTTACAGTCCATTTATTCTTCTTCCAACATGCAGCATGTACTTCAATGCCCTTGCAGCTTTGGTTCGGGCTCCCACCGCATAGAATCCCCTTTACTCCCTTATTCTTGTAATTCTCACAAAATCCTCCAAGGCCCAATCCAAATGTCTGTTTCCTATAATGCCTTCTCAGAGATCACATTCAGGTAGAATTACTCCTTTTTATGATTCACTCAACTTTATTCATATACTAACACATTATTTATCACATATCAAATTATTAGGTCTGTCCTCTTTAACACCTTTTCATTGAACTAGCTTGTAAGCTTCCTGGGGATGAAGACAATGCCACATCAATTACTATATGGCAGCACCCAGCACAATGTTCTGATACATAATAAATGCTAAACGAACATCAGTTTCTTTTGGTTTTCATAAAAGATATCGGGAATGAGGCCCTGTTTTGGTGAAGGAATTATTTTTTTTGCTTTGTTTTCCTACTTCTAAAGGCATGTTATTTTAATTTTGGAGTAATAGCAGGATCATAGATTGCTAATAAATGCAGATTAATTAGGTAGATATCCTGTTGGTTAGAAACAAACATCATTCATTATCCTATTAACAAGAGCTATTAAAAATCCTATGTACTTGTGTATTCATCACACAACAGGTAGGATTTGTTCTCTACATATAATAAAATTAAAATCTCCGGGGAAACATGTTTTAGAGTTGCTAAAAGATGAAGGTGGTTCATCTTAGTTATTTAAAGTATCTTAATTACTTTCACAAGACTAAAGGAAATATATGTAAGGTTTAAATAAAGATCAATTCAGTAGACTTAATAGATTCAGGAAGATAAATTCAAAGGTGAACATTATGATCAATATGCAATGTTTAGGAAGTATTTATCATATATCTGTATTCAGCAAATTTATTAGATGTATATTTATATTCATCTAGTTCTTGCCTTACATGAGAATGTAAGACACACACACCCAGGCCCATGTCTAATTATGCTCCTCTCTTGAGTTCTCTCAGAGTTTGCGTTCATTTCTATCACACCGCCTATAAGCCTGCATTAAAACTGTTTGTCTGTGGGTACCTTGGGGGCGGGAACTATGCCCTTCATCTTCCCATTCTCAGTACCTAGAACAGGAGGAATGGAAGCAATGTATGGAAAAGTAAACTGCCAAAGATACGAAAACTCAGACATGAAAAATATTAGTGGTAAAACAGTTCCACACTGTATCTAGAAAATGAAATCAACCACAAATATAAAAGTCATCCATTAGTTGAAAAGACTGGAACTTTTAATATTGCAGGAAAGAATGTAAAACAAACAAACAAAAAAACACATGGGTGCTCAAGTACCTCTTCTGTTATAAATTCTTGAAAATTTGAATGTCTGTTGCAAAGTCAAGAATGCAACAGTTTTCTTTTTAAGTATAAACATTTTTTTAAATCCCTTCTTTCTCCCAGAGATAAGGGGAGGGAAAATAAAGCCAATTAACTTTTGGCCATGAAATCAAATAGATTCAGAAATCCAGTAACTTCAGAGAATGAATAAACACCTGAAAGAATAATTAAAAAATTAAAAGCTTAAAACTTCCACTGTGTTCCCAGTAAACACTCTATCTGTTTAAATCCATATAAAGCCTCAAATGACTCTTTGCTTTTCACTTTTTCAGCAGTGGAGGCAGAGGACTAAGTATGAACCTTCTCATCACTGTGCCCTAGGCAGCCCTTATCGGAGGCCTAAGTAATGTAAAGACAGTGGCTGGTGAACTTTCTGCCCTGCCCAATGCAAAACAGATTACATATGTTAAATCATGGAAGATAAATGAGAGCTACACTGCCCCCAGGAGTCAGTTAAAAACATATAGCTCAGTTGTGCACCTGTAAACTCTAGAAATATTCTTTTGCCTAGCCAAAAATATTGAAAAGGCATTTGAAACGAATAACCTCCAATATGTACTAATTTTTTCTGCTGGGTGTAAATATAATACAGTAGTTTTCATAGATGAGACTTTACAATCTTGAATTTTATTCTCAGAGTGTTATTACCATGACTGTATACAACTCCCTGCTATGTGCTATCTTCACACATGCCAGATTCATCCCTGTGCTTGACAGATATCCCCTTCCATTCATTTTGTGAGCCAGGGCATGACATTATCAGGACAATTCAACTACTTAATTTTTTTCTCAAAACTTTCTTCTCAGATCAAGCCCACAAATACCTATGTGTGAAAACTTCTGAGGTCCCTGGTGGGCAGCACTGAAGAAAAGTGAGTAATGAATAATGAATGTCTCTTTGTAAGAACTCTATTTAGCAGGCAGCTAGAACTATTTTTACTTTATGGCAAAAGTGCTCTGGGAGGAATATTCCCAAACCACGTTTCAGAATGTGTAAGAGGCAGCAGAGATTGCCAAGCATTTAAAGAGATTTAACACCAGAATGCACACTCACGGATTGTTGTTAATTGTTCCAGTGGTGGTAAAAAATCTCATTCTAGACTTAAATTTTGTGAACGAGTATCCTTTTCTTCAGCTATCATCAAAAGAGTAGTATGTCAGGGATTCCAACGGTCAGCCAATATAAAAAAAAATAATTCACTAAAATCTATGGAGAATGTCCTTGGAAGCACTGTACTATGACAGTAAGAGGAACCAGCTTTTGAAGCTTGCAAACTGATTAGATTTTTACTAGACTACAAAACTCAGCAGATATGGTGATTACCAGAGGAAAAGAGGAGTTAGAGGGAGGTAGAAAAGTGTATGGGGGGATAAAAGGTGATGAGAGGAGACTGGACTTGGCATGGTGAACACACAATATAGATGATATATTGTAGAACTGTACATGTGACTCCTATGTAATTTTATTAACCTATGTCACCCCAGTAAATTCAATTAAAAAAAACAAACCTCAAAAGAAAGCTTACAATAAAAAAAAATTGAACAGATATAATGATGATGGGGATATCTATTGATCATAAAGAGTTATCAGGACCTGGCCAGTGTGGTTCAGTTGGTTGGAGCATCATCCCATACATAGACCTTAAGGTCACAGGTTCGATTCCCAGTCAAGATACATGCCCAGGTTGTGGGTTTGATCTCTGGTCAGGGTGTATACAAGAAGGCAACCAGTTAATGCTTCTCTTTCACATCAATATTTCTCTCTTTCTCTCTACCTCTCCCTCTTTCTCTAAGAACAATGAAAAAAATGTCCTTGGGTGAAGATTAAAAAATAAAAATAAAAATAGAGTTATCAGTTTCCAGGCTTCAATGAATAGGACCATTACCATAACATATCAGTTCACAGCCTTCCCTGGAAAACTACAGAAATAATACTAATGAAAAGATCACATCACACATCAAGACAATGTGCTTTTGGGGAGAGAACTGAGAGAACAGCCGGCGGAATCTCAGTGCTGACTCATTCCCCCAGGCAGCAGCAGCCATTTTGCTCAGGCAGAGGCCACTGCCCTGAGTGGCAGCAGCGTCAGAGGACCCAATAGCCCTGCCCCCAGGAGGGACTCTGCCCCTCCCTGTGGTGTCTCTAAGTCAGCCTGCTGAGTGCAAAGGGACTAGATTAATAGCTGAAGGAGACAGCCACAGACAGCAGATGATTGGAAGTCTCAAAGAGACTGCCTACGGTCAGACAGGGACGACATCTGACATCATCAGAGGAAGATCCAGAAAGTAAAAATAGTGGTCTCCTACAATAGAAGTTTACACCACAAAGTCAGGAAGTCAAGACAGATCAATTTAAGAAGCAGAAAGAAAAAAGAAGAGTCTCACAAATACTGGAAAGACAAAAAAAAAAAAAAAAACCTCCCACTCGAAGGGAAAAGAGGAATCCCCAGAAAGAGAACTAAATGAAATAGATGCAAGTAAACTATCAGATATCGAGTTTCAAACAATGGTTCTAAGGAAGCTCAATGAGCTCAGTGAGCTCAGAGAGGATTATAAAAAACTACAGGGAAACTATGAGGAACTTACTGAAAACTATATCAGCATGAAAAAGGACATAGAAATTATCAATGAGACAAAAGAAAATGAAGAATACAATTTCTGAATTGAAGAACACAGTAGAAGGAATCAGAGGCAGGCTCGATGAAGCAGAGGATCGTATCAGTGACCTGGAGGACAAGGTAGAATAAAGCTCCCAGAAAGAGCAAGGAATTGAAAAAAGACTCAAAAAGAATGAAGAGGCATTTAGGGAAATGCAAGACAACCTGAAACATAACAATATCCATATAATAGGGATACCAGAAGGAGGAGGAACAAGGGATAGAGAACCTGTTTGAAAAAGTAATGATGGAAAATTTCCCTAACCGGAGGAGAGAAAAAGTCACACAAGTCCAGGAAGCACAGAGGCTCCCATTCAAGAGGAACCCAATAAGGCCCACTCCAAAACACATCATAATTAAAATAGCAAATATCAAAAACAAACAGAGAACCCTAAAGGCAGCAAGGAAGAAAAAAGTAGTAACATATAACCCAGCCCTGGTACAGCTAGCAGCTGACTTCTCAACAGAAACACTACAGGCCAGAAGGGAATGGCAAGAAATATTCCAAGTCATGAAAAGCAAAGGCCTGCAACCAAGACTGCTCTACCCAGCAAGGCTCTCAATTAAAATGGAAGGCAAAATAAGGAGTTTCCCAGACAAAAGAAGGCTAAAAGAAGACACCTCCACCAAACCAGCACTGCAAAATATGCTAAAAGGACTGCTTTAAGATTAAGAAAAAGAGTCTATGAATACCCAGTTCCTTTTACAGTTGCCAATACTTGGTATTACCAATATTTTTAATACGTATTAACCTTATTGTGACAAAGATGTGTTATTTTAATTGTTACTTTATTATTTGTTGAAACTAAGCCTGTTTTTGTATATTTCTTGCCTATTTTGATTAATTTTAAAAAGGTTTAAATGACTGGTATTCTTTATCCATTTATTGATTAAAGGTTTGTAGAATTTTTTTTTCCTAAAAAAAATAAACCCAGCTCTTAACACTTTTTTAGATGTGTGGCAAATACTTTCCCATTCTATTACTTGTCCTTTAACTTTTTTTATATGTGTGTTACTGTATAGTTTTAAATGTTTAATGTAGTCCTATTGTCAATATTTTACTTTATATCTTCTGGGTTTGATTATTTTACTTCAGGGTAAGAAAAATATTAGTTTGTATTTTCTCCTAAAACTTCTTAGATTCTACATATTGATTTTTAACTCACCTGAATATTTCTTGTATAATGTGTGAAACAGGGCTCTATACTTGTTTTGTTTCAAGTAATAGTGGTCCATGCACCTTATTTGTTGAATAAGACTTATTTTCCCCATTGATTTGAAATACCTATTTAATCATATATTACATTGTTAGACAGATACATACATTTGTTTATAGAATGCTCATTATATTTCATTGATCTACTTGATTATTTCTCTGCTGGTGTCATGTTGTTTTAATTGCTGAGACTTTATAATGATTTTAAAATTTTAAATATTTTATAATTGACTTTGGCATTTAAAAAATAAATAAAATCAATCTGCATTTAAGAAGGAAGAAAGAAAGAAAGAAGGAAAGAAGTGAAAGAAAGAAAGAAGGAAAGAAGTGAAAGAAAGATGGAACTCCTATCTTTTGCGGCAACATGGATGGAACTGGAGAATATTATACTAAGTGAAATAAGTCAGTCGGTGAAAGACAAATACCATATGATCTCACCTATAAGTGGAATCTATTCAACAAAATAAACTAACGAACAAAATAAACCACAGGCATGGAAACGTGGAGCAGGCTGAGAGTGACCAGAGGGGACGGGGAAAGAGGACAATGGTGGAAAGAAGCGGAAGGGACTAGACAAAGAACATGTATGAATGACCCATGGACATGGACAACAGAGTGGGAATTGACTGTGGGAGCAGGGGGTGAGGGTGAGGTGGGTGGAGAAGGGGAAAGGGGGAAAAATTGAGACAACTGTAATAGAATAAACATGATCTAAATTTTTAAAAAAGAAAAGACAATGTGCTGGTAGCAGCAGAGGGGTCCCTGCCAATGACTCATGGCTGTTATCCAGGTGCTGGTCCCTTTGGTTTTGACACATGATGGTCAGGGGGCCCAGGACATGTCACTGTAGTCCAGGGCAGGCTGACTGTGAGTTGGCCTGAAGCTTGTTCAGCTGTTCTCCTGACACACTTTACATCCTCAGGCCAGCTCAAGTCTTAGTGCTTCTTCCTGGTGCTTTTGAATTTGGTGGATCTGCTGCCAGAATGACTGGGACCCTTCATGTTCTGGATCCCTAATCCATTACAGTAATACTACTGAGGCCACCTCATTCATGACACCCCATTTGGAGCTCTTTCTTACCTGTGATCTCATTTGATTCTCCCAACAAATGAACTAGGGAAATTGGTCAAGGAATATTAATCTCATCAGACAGAAGATGGAAGACCCAGCAAGGCCAAAAGTTTTGCTTAAAGTCATGCAGCTCATGGGTGACAGCATGGTCTTACAAGACACAGCACTTTGTGAAATGCAGACCAATGATACAACACCCTCACAGACTCATAGGGCACCGACTCAAATTCTCATTACTGCCAGTGAAAACCAGCTAGAAGTGGGAAAGTGGTGTCATGTCTTCATGTATGGCAGTGTTGTCTTGTTTGTATCAGAACACTTTGACTTCACTACTCTCCATCTGAAATATGTATTGCATGTTCAATAACTATTCTTGGGGTCGTGCAATGCAAAAGCATCGTGGGGGAGAGTGACACAAAGATGAATGAAAACACGGTCTCTGCTCCTCCACAAGCTTGCCATGTAGAAGGGAACACGGGCGTGCCTGTAAATAACAAAGGGACGATGGAAAGTAGATGAAGCTCTGTATGTGGGCTGTGTGTGAAAGGAGTCAGTCTAAATGTTCCTAATGGCGTCATCAATGTTATGGTGCCATTTTAAATGCCATGCTGGTGCCCTGGGGAAACTGGTGTTTTAAAGAAATGCTCTTTACTTTCAGAAAGTCAAAGTCCCAGAAAAGAAATCTGTATTATTTATTTCTCTTTTTATAATGTGATTATAGAATTCTTCCTCATAAAATGGAATGTTTTTAAATCTATCTGGAATGATACATTTGTGTTGTTTTGGAGAGCTGCCCAGAGGATTTCTCAAGGTTTTGCTGATCCTTAAGACCGGTACTTTTCACAAAATGCTATAGAATAAAAGATGATAGGTTTTACACATCTTTTTTTTAATGGATTTATAGGACTTCAAGTTTATTTTCCACTGATTCTTGGCAACCCTCTCCTCACCCCCCTCTCTGTGCCAATGTGAACAAGCAAATAAGCAGTGCTAGTTGATTCTGGTGGCCTTCTTAGAATGAAGAGGGATGCCAGCTTCCAGAAGACCTGACCTCGAAGGCAGCAGGGCCAAGGAACTTGGTGTCTTAGCCTTGTTACACCGTGGAGCGATTTCCAACACTGGTGGCTCCTGGACTCCTGTTAGGTGAGTGATGTATTTTCTGATTGGAAAAAAAAAGCGTATGCTTCCTAAATTTCAGGAACTAATTCCACTGTATTTTTAATAAGCTGGCTAAAATGTATTAATTGTGACTGCTTATTCGTAGTAATTCTATGTAAAAATTACTTAACCAGGTAAATTCTTATCTAATGTTTGGGTATTCGCTTTTTATTATTCATATGTCTTACCATGTGTTCCTGTCTGAATAAACTTACACATACACACACACAGTAATGTAGACATATGCGCACACACCCTTTAACCGTGGTTTAAGAAGACGCTCTGGGTGAGGTGTTTAATGTGTCTTTGGATTGCTGTAGGTAAGGATTAGGATCCAATTGCTTGCACCAGACATCACCATATTATAATAGAACAAAATGCTCTCTGCTATTCTTTATATCCTCAGTACAATGGCTACCCAGGGAGAAGCCCTGTCGTAATGAAAGGACCCCAGCTGAATGTAAATCAGAGAGTAAAATCAAGGGCTGGTATATTCCCTTTGTTACAGAGTATAATCAGAAGGCCAGGCAGATTACTCGAAATTCCAATTTCTTCCCCGTCTGCTGACAGCATACTTGATCTTCTGCTTTTCCAAACATTTTGAATAGTGACTCAGGATTCTATGAAATCCTTACTGCTTTAGACTTCTGAAAGTTGCAATTAAATACACTGTAAGTAGATGTCACCTTGCCAACTTTTCGTAAAGGTATAAGAGAGAAAAAAATTAGCCATCAGAGGAAAAGAATTCATAGTTAAGGCTCTTTCTTCTTCCTTAACCACAATCTGTTTGTCGCTTTATGGTAACAAATGTCTAATCAGAGCCTGGTTACAGCTTTCTAAAGATACCAATGAGATGGGAACAGGGTGGGAGGAACATATCTCCTTTTACACATATGAAAGGAGGAAAAAAAAAAAGACAACCCTAGAAGTGACAAAAATTTCATGCGAGTGACAGATCTTTTAAGTAAATGGATCAGATTCTGAATTTATAGCTCAACTACTAGGAGTCTTTCATTTCCAGAAGAATGTATAGTATTGTTACATTTATGACTTTCTTCATAAAGACAACATTTCTACAATATTAGTAGTCAAATGAAGCCGGGGGACTTGCTGGAGAGTTTGGTAGGACAATGCTAATGGCCTCTGGTGGCAGGGATTCAAGGTGCAGGTCTCAGAATGTTTGTTCTTTTCACAGTCTTATGTGGGTCTGACCAAACACCTAAAGAATCAATTGGTATTATTTACCTTTTATTACTTAACAATTCTGCCTCCATGTGCCGCTCTTTTACTCCATTTCACCCATCTGCGGTGTAATTGGTTCTACTGAATCAATGGTAATCATTTTCACGGTTATCTGAAGTCAGCCTGGTGGCCTGTGGGTGAGGGATTACGGTGCGCTCTGTGGAGGGTGCACATCTGGGCTGGGGCAGCATCTTGCAAGGTTGGGATTGTGAAAGTCATTATCTGGTGCATTGCATGAAGCTGGGGGCCTGGGGTCACTTAGGCTCAGCCTCTTTGCTGGTGCTTCTCCAATAGTGGCTCCACATGAATATACGTGATGTCTGAGTCAGCACAAACAAGTCGGCTGCTAATGATGAGACTTCTCCACGACCTGAAAGAGTAACTAGGAACTGTAGAGAAGCTCAGGTAAAATCCCCCACTACCTTCAAAGAGCCCTATCTCTGTGACACTGGAGAGAAAGAGAAAAATAACACTTCTGGATCACAGAAACTTGTGTTCAATTTCCACTTTTTCCACTGTTTTGAAGTTGTACCGTCTTTGAGGCAAGTTATTTAAATTATGCAGTGTTGTCCATGTCTGTTATATGAATACAGTGATATCTACCTCACTGAGATTTTACTAGAGGTACCTCAGTTATTATGTTAATTATCCATCAAACATTTTCAGAACAGCAACTACCTGCCAGGGAGGCACTGAGGATACAAAGGGAAAGGACCTGTGTCTTTCAAAAGCGATTTTTTTCCGCATTGCAAATTGGTTGCTACCATAGCATAACACCTCCATCATGTCACATAATTACCATTTCTATTTTTGTGGTGAGAACATTTAAGATTTACTCTCTTAACAATTTTCAAGTATATAATACTGTATTTCCAAAAAAAATGCATACAAATGGCCAACAGGTAAATGAAAACATGCTCACTAATCATTAGGGAAATGCAAATCAGTTACTATCATCTTGCACCTGTTAAAATAGCTCCCATGAAAAAGACAAAAGATATATAACTAGTGCTGAGGAGGATGTAGAAAAAGGGAAACCCTTGTGAACTGTTTGTTGGGAAATTGATTCAGCCAAGGTTTGACTCTATTAGTATATGGAAGTGCTCAAAAACAGTGCCTTGAATATAGCTGTTTAATAAATATAAGTTATCTTGTTACTAATTTTCCTTTAAAAAATTTAAAAAATTATTTAAAATGTGTTCTTAAATTTTATTATTTCTACAATTTTCTTTCAAAATTGTTAATGTTCTTGGAAACGGAGCACTGACTGTTATCATTGATTTCTATTTGTCTGCCTATTTGTCTATTTGTCTATGTCCATCCATCCATCCTGCTAAACATTCATTTCTGCACAGTCTGCGTCCATCAGTTTAACATAAACACGCGCACATGCATGCACTTACACACACACACACACACACATCTGCAATGAACAAAGGATTTGATTGTCAGTGGACCTCTGTGGTAACTAAGCTTCTGAGAACATAAGCAGTATAAATAGTGATTTTCATGACACTGGTCTCATGGAATGGTCTTAATGCAAATAACTTTGTCCTGAGAGAGTGAAATCTTCTTCCTGTGTGAACTGCAGTGATTTTGCTCTCAGTACTGCAATTCAGTATACAATTGTGAAAATGGCTACGATTAGCCCCCTAGTGACCTGAAAGTGTTAATGCTACTTCCCAAAGTGTCAAGCAAACCATCAAGCAGAAGAACATTGGTGCTGGAAAAATCAGACTCATCCATCAGCACAAGGAGAGGCCAGATATGCATGCTCCACGTCAGATGTGACTTGTTCAGACTCCACTGGAAGTCTCTGAATGGTGGCATTCTGAATCCTTGTCTGTTTATACACACATTCGAACAGCTACCAACTTCTGTTCATCCTACCATCCAAATCTATCTAAAATCCATCTCGTCTCCTCCCTACCTTCGTTCAGATCCTATCCATGCTCCTCTAGACCAGAGCGATAACCTCCTGACTTGTCTCTTTGAATCTGGTATTGCTTGGGCTGTAATCCACGTTCTCCATGGCAGACTCAGGTATTGTTTTATAAAGCAAATATGACCATTTACTCACTAACATTTCCAGCACAACCTCCCAACAAACCTGCATACCATGCCCACTCTTCCTTTCTGTGTGTTTTTGGACACCTACCTTATTTTTTCCTTCTGGAATAGACTTCATTCTTTAATTTCCTTACTTCCTGACACATTTTTTTTTCCATTTTTGAATGCTTTTTGTGTTCCAGGAAAAGAAGGATGTTGCTTTAAAAAAAAAAATTAAGACTTCCCGGTTTTCCTTATTATTTATATCTTGTATTAGGATGGTGCATTGGTTACCATTGGTGAACTGATATTGATATATTATTATTAACTAAAGTCCTTAGTGTACATCACAGTTCACTTTTTGTGTTGTACATGCTATGGGTTGACAAATGAATAATGACGTGTTCACTATTACAGTATTACATACAGTTTTATTGCCTTAAAAGTCCCCTGTGCTCTACCCATTCATCCCTCTCACCTCCCCTGCAAAATTCTGGCTACCGCTGAACTTTTTGCTGTCTCCAAAGTTTTGCCTTTTCTAAAATGTCATATAGATGAAATCATATAGTATGTATCCTTTTTAGTTTGGCTTCCTTCACTAAGCAATGTGTTTTCAAGATTCCTCCATGTCTTTCTGTGGGTTGATTGTCCATTTCTTATTATTGAATAATGTTCCAGTCTCTGGAGGTACCACAGTTTGTTTATCACATGCTCAAAGACACATTGATTTTCTCAAAGTTTTGGCAATTAGGAATGAAGCTGCTATACACATTGATATGCAGGTTTTTGTGTGGACATTGACTTTTAAACTCATTTGGGTAAATAGTAAGAAGCATAGTTGCTGAGTCTTAATTTTAATTTTGTAAGAATTTTTCAAACTGTCTTCCAAAGTGGCTGTACCATTTTGCACTCCCACTAGCAATGAATGAAGTTCCTGTTGCTCCAATTCCTTACCAGCAAACACTGTACTTGTGTTTTGGATTTTAGTCATTCTGATAGGTGTTTATTATGTATCACATTGTTGTTTACCTCAGGTTACCTCCTTGTTTTTCAAGCTCAAGTATTCTACCTTTATAATACCCTTTGAACTCTCTTACATCAAGTGCTGATGTTCTTAAACTAGAGAACTTGTATGATTAGTATGATTTTCAGAAACCTGCATGCAATGCAACTACCATTATGTGCTTAGTGAATATTTTATTAATCATAACATTGTTTGTCAACTAAGTTGGATAAAGAAGTTTGTGACATTAACTTAATATGGCCTAGATATTATTTATAATAGATATACCCTAGATTTAACACCACTAATAACTGCAATAGCCCTCAATCTCAGTTTCAAACATAACCCTCTGTGATCATCATCTCCTACCCTTCTAGCCTACCTTCTACAGTATTCCTGCTCAAACAGCAAAGTTACAAAATCCCATATCCATTGGATTTTCCACACGTTCGCTATACACTACTCAGCTTGGATTCCCCTCTAGCCTACTCAAGAACTTTGCTCTTGCAATTTTCCTTCTTTCTCCTGTGTTACCATTTTTTTACGCCTTCAGTACTGGATCATTCACTTAGGAACAAAAATATATCTTCATAGTAGCCACCTTTAAAAAAACCCCAACAAAACAAAAAACCTTCCTTAACTCAATTAAGCTGCTGTTATTGCCTCATTTCTTTTTTCTCCTTCACAGGAAAACCCCTCAAAAGAGTTGGCACTACTGGCTACCTCTACTTCCTTACTTCCCACTCCCATTCACCTGCGCTTTTGTCTCCACAATTCCATTGAAACAGATCTTGTCAACATCACCAATGTCGTGCACTAGCCAAAGCCTTATTCCATTCTCTCTTCATCATACCTGGCTCCTCACTACTTCTGATACCTTCAACCATAGCCATTTTTAAACACTGTCTTCTCTGAGTTTCCAAGGTATCCTCTCTTTTAAGCTACCTGCCTTCACTACCTCCACCTTTCCAGTTTAGTAAGATATTGGTCATCCCAAAGCTTTTAGTCCTTCCCGTTAGTCTATCTACATCTGTCTCATGGCTTCAAACACTATCCATATGGTGATGATTCCCAGCTTTAGATCCCCAGCCTGGGTTTTTTCCCTAGAGCTCCAATTCCCAGTGTAAAATACTTTAATGCCTTTCCACTATACCTGGAGTAAATACATTTGTTTATTTTAAATATAGAGTTTTTCTTCACCATGTCTTATGAGGTACCTACATAAACTGTCAGTCTTCTAACTACTTCCAAACTCCATCACTTGCTGCTATTTTACTCATTTACTTACTTCCGGCCATTTACACTGGCCTTATTTCTGCCCCTGCAACATACCAAATTCACTCCTGTTTGGGGCATTTGTATTTTCTGTTGCTTAAGCTTGCAAATCTTATCCGCCACCTGCCCTCTTCCTTTCATTTAGGTCTTAACTCAAATAGGATCTCCTCGTCTAGGCCCTTTGCTGAAGCAACTGCCCTAGTCACTCCACTATATTATTCTACTTCTTAACATGTTTGTTGTCCACCTAATTCCGCTTTAATACAAGCTGTATGAAGGCAGACACTGTGACTGTCTCCTCTCTGCCACATCCTCAATGCCTGAACAGTGCCTGACACAGACTAGATGCTCACTATATACATTTGGTGCCAGCTGGCATCATTTCACTTAACCGCTAAAGCAAATATTACTTAGCTTTAGAGTTAAGTTCAAATGACTGGTATTTCTACACTACTTCCCTGGGCAGGGTCTGCCTCTGTTTCTTCTAGGGCACACCTCTATTTTAGCCCTGACCATACTCATTGAGTATCCCAAGTATTTAATCCAGTGCCTGATACATAGTAGGCACTCAAATATGTGGGGGTCCCACTGACATAAGAGACACCAAACTGAACCTATGCTTGCTTCTCCCTCCCAACTAGAGACTATTTTTTTTCCAGAAGAAGCAAATAGATTACCACACACAGGGTCTGGTTATTAAGAACTCTCACCATAATTAAACTAGTGATGTTCCCCTATGTATTACAATATCAGACATTCAGACAGTGCTTTGGAGGCTGGAAATCTTCACACTGCTTCCAAAGGTGTCAATGTATCACAAGGGAGTTGCAGAACATCCTGGCTTATTAGGTAGCAGATGTTTTCTAGAAAAGAAAATGTATTTACAAATGCGGCTCTGTTAATCAAATGCCATACAAAAGCAACTATTTAACTCCAGAAAAACTTCTTTCAAAAACTAACATAAAGATCATGAAGACGCATTTGCTTACTAGTTAAAACAATCATCTATGTTTTGCTGATTCCCAAATCTGTACCTGTAGCTTCAGTTTCTTGCACATGCGTTTACCAGATATATCCAAGATCCAAATGGAAGGTTTCATTTTTTGGCTCCCTTGCATCGAAAACATAATGTACAAAACTCAACTCACCATCTCTTTCTCAGACCACATCTGCCTATTTTATCCAGGAATCCCCATGCTCTCGTTTACTTCAGCTTATAGTTAGTTGTAGCCTCCCCCTCTCCTTTTCACACTGTTGGTTCTTCCTTCCAGAAGACTGGAGTCCATCTCTTAATTTCTGTTTCGATTGTTCCCCCCTATCCTGATCTATAGTTTGATAACTAAATATGTAATATTCACATCATCATATTCAAGCCTCAGGTCTTTTATTCATCTATGACATTTTGCACATGGAGCTAAAAATCACTTTGCAGGTAAGTGACCACCGAGACTACCATAATTCCATCACAGTCTTGCCTCATCCTAGTTACTCAAATTAGCCACCTAAACTTTCAAACATGATCCTTATGCTAGTAATGCCAGAGTATGCCAAATTCACTTGAATCTTTACCTCAAATTTTCTGGAATGCAGAATTATTTTACTCATCTATGAAGTAGTTACCAAGCTCTGTTTCTTCCAGTGGCTCCCAGTTGTATCCGCACCCTAACAAGGCTCACACAGCCCGCTGGCATCCAGCTCTGCTCCTCCGTCTTCACTGCTCTGTGTTGACACTGTGCCCACCCCTGTTTGTACCCCATGTCTCACTTTCTTCTAGGGTCCAGTCAACCACCTACCCCTCAATAACTTGCTCTTTTTTTATGTTTGGAACACCATGCTCAGTGTCTTCCCAAGACTAACTTCCAATCATTTCTAACATTAAATTCAGTGGTTTTTCTCCTCAGGAAAACTGTTTTTTGTTTCACCTCTCCACCCTCCAAGTCAAGTAAACCTGCTCTGTGATCTCTTGGATGGAATTCATCAAACTATCCCAGAAGATATGTTTATTGTCCATTTTTCCTTACCAAATCATGAGCTCCTTGAGGGAAGAAACAATATTTTATTTATCTCTAGCAGACACTAAAAGTTTATGTGAATATCTGAATGAGTGAGTGAGTGAGTGAGTGAGTGATGGACAAAAAAACACCTGTTCAAGTTCCATCTTACTTTCAGGAGCACAGATTGAGTCATTTCATTTCTACAAGTTCCTCACCTATGATTAAATTCTATTTTGATTTTTCAATGAATAGAGACCATCATCCAGCCATTATTGGATTACAATTAAATTATATATTGCTTTTACCTAAGCCTTGCTTCCTCATTCCGAAAGACAGGTCCCTTATACCCTTCTGGAAATGCTGCACTTATCATAAGGAAAAATTAGTAAATTGATGAATTAACTAACTGGGTGAAAAATAGAACCCCAGATGACAAAATAACCAATGGAAAAAGTAATACTGAACTCAGAAGGCACAGTGATTCTGAGGAAGGGGACAAGGAAATACAAGCAACTGGAATTTATGGTCTAGAACTTGAATATGAAACTGCAAACAATACAATTAAAGTCATTAATTCAACAAACATTTATTACATGATTTTTTTTACATGTTGCCATTATGCTAGGTAATGGCAATATGTCCTAATTTAATTTACTAAGGAGACCAAAACAATACCCTTAAATTGTGAAAAGCAAACAAACCGTGTTCCACTAGAGAGATAAGGGGAGGGTGCAGATGATTGAGCAACCAAGTGCACTCTTGGGTGTCTTCTTACTCTCCTAAATGCTTTTTATTATTTTCCTAAAAGAATGAAGCTAAGGCCTCACAGAAGGAGCAAGCCACTTTCTGTACCCTAGATTTGAGGTGATATGAAAACCACTTCTATGCTAGGTTACCAAGGCGAAGTAAGGATGAATCTGGATCACTGGAATAATGCTGGACTGCCTTGTTTAAATGCATTTTGCAAAGCCTTTGTTCCTCAGTGGGAAAAGGGCTGGGAACATCTGTGAGATGGAGATGAAAGATGGGTGCTGTTGATCTGTGTCAGCATTTCTTACAATGGGCAGTGCTGCCATTTGTAAGAAATGACATATAATTCTCCACTGTGGGAGTATATCCTGGGCATTTGCAGATGTTTAGCACCATTCCTGACCTTTACCCACCAGATCGCATGCCCTCAGGGCTCTCCCTACCCCTCACTATTATGACAACAAAAAATGTCACTAGATATTACTAAGTGTAATATCTATACTTTTGTCTGGGGGCAAAATTGCCCCTACTTGAAAACCAGCAATCTATGCCATGCTGTGAAAATATTTCTGGTTAAGAACAATTGGAATGCAAACCATCTATTAGTTTTCTCATACACATTTCCATATTCAGTAAAAATGTCTAACCACTATGCTGTACACCTGAACTAACATAATACTGAATATCAATTGTAATTGAAAAATTAAAAAAATTAAAAATATTTCCTCACCTAATGATTTTGACTATAGAGTTGTTTTGACATAGCTATTTACAAATTACATGTGGATAGATATGTCTTAATCACATTGTACATTCACTTTTATCTCTCATCTTTCATTTATCTTTTATTTTTTATATTCACTTTCTAAATTATATTTTATTTATTATGCTATTACAGTTGTCCCAATTTTTCCCTTGTCCCTCTTGACCCGACATCTCCTAGTCCCTAAGGCAATCCCCACGCCATAGTTCATATGCATGAGTCATGCGTCTAAATTCTTTGGCTACTTCATTTCCTATACTGTAATTTACACCCCCATGGCTGTTCTGTAACTACCTATTTATACTTCTTAATACCCTCACCTCTTTACCCACTCCCCCACCCTCAACTTCCCATCTGGGAACCATCAAAATACTCTGTATCCACAATTCTGTCTCCGTTCATCTCCTAAGCTTAGTTTGTTCCTTAGATTCATTGTTGATAGGTATGTATTTATTGCCATTTTATTGTTCATAGTTTTGATCTTCTTCTTTTTCTTAAATAAGTCCCTTTAACATTTCATAAAATAATGGCTTGATGATGATGAACTCCTTTAGTTTTTCTTGTCTGGGAAGCTCTTCATCTGCCCTTCAATTCTAAATGATAGCTTTGCTGGGTAGAGAAATCTTGGCTGCTAAGTCTTGCTTTTCATGACTGAATATTTCTTGCCAATCACTTCACGGCCTGCAGTTTCTTCTGGGAAATCAGCAGACAGTCTTATGGGAACACCACTGTAGGTAACTAACTGCTTTTCTCTTGCTGCTTTTAAGACTGTCTTTATCTTTAACCTTTGGGATGTTAATAATGATGTGTCTTGGAGTGGGCCTCTTTACATCCATCTTGTTTGGGACTCTGTTTGCTTCCTGACTTGTATATTTCCTTTACCAAATTAGGGAAGTTTTCTTTCATTATTTATTTTTTTTATTGTTTAATTACATTTTCCCCATCCCCCCATTATTCTATTCTACCCTACTCACTTAACACATTCAATCCTCCCCCACACTGTTGTATTTGTCCACATGTCCTTTATACATTTTCCTTAGCGACCCTTCCCCTTCTTTTCCCTGCTATCCCCCTCCCTCCGCTCCTCTGGTTTCTGTCAGTTTGTTCTTTATTTCCAAATCCTTCATCATTTTTTCAAATAGATTTCCAACTTCTTACTCTTCCTCTTCTTCTGGCACCATTATGAAGCAAATATTGGAATGCTGATATTGTCTCAGAGGCTGCTAACTCTATTGTCGATTTTTGAGTTATTTTTTCTTCTTCTTGTTCTCATTGGTTGTTTTTTGCTTCCTTATGTTCCAAATCATTAAATTGAGTCTCAGTTTCATCCACTTCACTACTGTTTCCAAATAAATTGTTCTTCATTTCAATTAGTGTATCCTTTGTTTCTGACTGGATCTTTCATATGTTGTTGAGGTCCTCACTAAGTTCCTTGAGCATCTTTCTAACCAGTGTTTTGAACTCTGCATCTGACAGATTACATATCTCCATTTTGTTTAGTTCTTTTTCTGGAGTTTGGTTTGTTCTTTCATTTGGGCCATGTTTCTTTGTCTCCTTATTTTGGCAGCCTCCTTGTGTTTGTTTCCATGTACTAGGCAGAGCTGCTCTGACTCCCTGTCTTGGTAACATGGCCTGTTATAGTAGGTGTCCTGTAGGGTTCAGTGGCACAGTCTCCCCTATCATCCAAGCTGAGTGTTCACGGTGTGTTCTTTGTGTGGGCTGAGTACTCCCTCTTCTTGTAGTTGAGCCCTGAGTGCTACTCACAAGTCAATGGGAGGGATTTACCCAAGCCAGTCAGCTTCAAGGACTGGCTGAGACCACTCACCTCTGTGGAGGATCAGATGTGCAGGGGCCAGGTAATGGTACTCCAACGTGGTCTGTAGCTGTCCACTGGGTGTGCAGGTTCTGGGGTTTCCCAGGTGGTATGAGCCAAGGTCAGCTCCCTCCTGTGTTCTGCTCAGGGCCACCCTGCCTGAGCTATAAAGCAATCCAAGAGAGCTGCTACTTGTGCCGGGCTTAGAGATTCCCAGGCAAAGCCAAAATGTGAATCTAGGCTCACTGCTGCTGGTACACCCCCTTAGCCAGAGATATAGGGGCTGCTGGCTCACTGAGGTGCTGTTGCTTGTTTGAAAGGATTTAGGAAGTTGTGAATCATAAGTTAAGGCCAGCCATTCATATGGAAAAGTCAAGGTTAACAGTTTGGGTGGGCCTGTAATTTGTGTGGGGCAGAGTCTCAAGGAATCTCCAGGGTGAGGCCAACAGTGTTAGCCGAGTTGATGGAGTCTCAGATATGGCATTGACCTGCAGGTTCTGTGGTCTGTAGGGGGAGGGCTCAGAAAAAGGATAATGGCCTCTGACCACTTTTCTATCTGGGGGGAAGCCTTTCCTTCAGCTCCCTTCCTTCACATCAGACACTTCAGTTCCTCTTTGTATGTGACTGGTAACTTTCAAGCTGCTACCTGGTGCTGGAGCTCAGAGACAGTGAGTCTGATTTAGTCCATGTGTTGGTTCTTTAATGGGAATTGCTTGGGACTCTAGAAGTTTCTTCCACTGTCTCAATAATTGTGGGACCTTTATTCCTGTTACTGGTACCCTGGGATGGGGGCCTGGTATGGGGCTGGGGCTCCTTGCTGCCAAGATATTCCTCCCAAATTTTTATCCACCACAAGTGGATGTGGGACCAGCCTGTTCCACCTCTCTGCCCCTTTTACCTGCCTGGATGGATGTGGTTTCTTTTATTTCATAGTTGTCAGACTTCCACCCAACTCAATTTATGAGTGTTCTGTGTGATGACTGTTCTATAGTTTAGTTGTAATTTTGTTGTGGTTGTGCTAGGAGGCGAGCCGTGTTTACCTATGTCACCATCTTGACTGGAAGTCCCCATTTATCTTTTTTTAAAACAAATCCTAAATATTCACAACTTCCCTTAATTATATGAATAACTTGTCTTCTGGTATCAGTTAAGATAAAACATTGGTGATCTCAAGTCTAAACTTTGATAATCCTTAAATTTCCAAAAAAGACCCCTGGGAGTGAAAGCTCTAGAGCAACAGAAAGATACTTCCTATAAATGGTAGAGACCCAAAGGCTATATCTAATGAATTTGAAGTGTTCAATCCTCCTGCAAAAACAGCACAGGGATGATGCAACTGGCCAGCATGTTCTCTCAAAGGCCCGAACCTTGAGATGTGCAGCAGGAGACAGGGAAGTAAAGGAATAAAAATAAAGAGGACTCGCTGGTGTGGCTCAGTGGATTGGGCACTGGCCTGTGAACCAAAGGGTCATTGGTTCGATTCCAAGTCAGGGCACATGCGTGGGTTGCAGACCAAGGTCTTTAGTAGGGGCACTTGAGAGACAGCAACATATTGATGTTTCTCTCTCCCTCTCTTTCTTCCTCCCTTCTCCTGTTTAAAAAATAAATAAATGAAATCTTTTTAAAAAAGAATAAAAATAAACAGAAGAAAAGGAAAGAGGACAGGGGTGACCAGCATCAGCAGGAACAATGGGGAGCAATCACAGCGCAGTAGTCAGAGAGAAGCTAGAAGCCTACAGGTGAGAAAAAATACAGAAATGTGTCGGAATGCCACTTTAAGGACACAGATCATCTCTAGTGGGAACAACAGAAAGGGTGCAAATGCATGATGAACACTAGAAACTTTTAAAAAAGCCAGCCCTTGTCCCTCCATCAGTGTCTACTTGGCCCTCGGCCTGCACGCACCTGCCCCCGCAGCCCAGCCACTTCATCTGTAACACTTGGTGTGGGGAATGATACTGACATCTATTCCCCTAGTCTCTTGCAGGGCAGAACGGAACTTATTATTTTACAGAATTGTTCATTGTAAACCAATTAAAAACAAAAACTTCCAGTAACCAGGTCCTCCTCTCATTTCACACTATGTCTTTAACAATTTTTTTAAACATGCTCATTGATTTTAGAGAAAGAAAGGGAAAGAATGACAGAGAAACACTGATGTGAGAGAGAAACATCGATTGGTTGCCTCCCGTATGTGCCTGGACTAGGGATTGAACCCACAACCTAGGTATGTGTCCTGACCAGGAATCGAGCTCCTAACCTTTTGGTGTAGGGGATGACAGTCCAACACACTCAGCTACACTGGCCAAGGCACACTATGTCTATTTTAAAGGACTGTTACACCATGCTTTTTTTTTTTTTTTTTTAAAGCATTATTTCAACTCTAAATAAGTATTTGTGTAACTTTTATTTAATGTTTGTATTCCCTGATATACAGTAACTCCTGTCAGTTTAGGGGCAATGTTTGTTTCAGTCACCACATATACCCAATTTCCCAGCCAATGACTTTTGGCACATGACATTTATTCTTTTAAAAATGAGTGTTTTATTATCCAGTTTGCACTTTTTCTGAGGCCACCAGATATCAGAAGAAAGCTAAAGTGCTAAAGATCAACATGCTGAATTAAATAATGTACAGCATGACAGTTTGACAAAGTCAATGTGCTAAAAATCACTGTAATCACTTTTTGTAACTGTTTACAAATTTAATGGAAGTTCATTTACTTTAAGAGGTTTTAATAATTTTTAAAGATTTTAGGAAAGTGTTAGATGACTATTTCTCCATTTTGTCACAAGAGCAGCATTTCAGTGAATGTTCATTTTACTGAGAGTTAAAAAAACCAGAGGGATTTATACTTCTACAGAACAGATTTAACATGACGATAAATTTGATAGCGTCCTGATCTTCTGAGTAATCCCATCCTATTTCCTTTCTATTACATTGGACAGTTTTCACTTTTCATGTTGAATCTGCCTGCCCATTGCTATCAACCTGACATTTCCTATTTATAGATATCCAAGTTGCTAGGTAATAACTAATGAGCTTATCATTTGAGATGGAATGACTTTAGACATTCTAGATTTCTTCAGTCTTTTTTTTTGAATGGCATTTTCTATTATTATAGAGTTTAACCATTCTTACATTTTCAATCAGAGTGATTTAGACTTAATTTACCTTCTGGCAACTCACCTGTTAAAGTTTATTATATCACATGTGAAGTTGTTGTTTTGGGCATCTGATTGTCTTCCAACCTCTGCCATTAAAAATACTTCAAATTTTAGGCATTTTATTATTCTTTTACCCATGACTCAAATGGTACATAGCTGAAGACTTGCATTTATCATAGTAATAAAAATTTCACCGTTTCCTATTGCTATGGTTGCTCTGGATTTTTCCTCAGCAAATTCATCTGTATGATGATATATAGGAAATTAGTGTCATCTTTCTATTGTGGTTTGTCACTATAAAATATACATTTCTGAAGGTTAAACACTTTGATAAAGAATAAATAAATTAGGCAACTATGACCTTTAGTTTTTGAAAAATTAAATATACTTAAATTAAATATAGTTACAATGCTGGATATAGAAAAGAAAAAGAAAATCCCTGAACTAGAACTAACTAGAAATTGTCACAGCTGTTAAAACAATTCCACCCAATGTGGAATTTCTGTAGACTTTATAGCTGGTGTTTGAGTAAATTTGGTGAAGTGACTTAAAGCTCTAGATGGAGTATTTTTGGTAACTGAATAATTTAAAATTTAAAAAAATTGAAAGTTTTAGAAATTAAAACATATATGTTAGCTTTGTAGCTGCAGAGCAGTAACAGGGAGATGGACAGACTCTCCAGTGTAGCTTTCCTGGCAAGACATTTGCCACTACTCCCCCTTTGGCCCAGTAGACACAAATAGTGGAAAGCAGCGTCTATTTAATGTGTCAACCTGAGGATTATAGCAAGGAAATGAGATCTCTGCTTTGGAGAAAAATATAAAAGCTCTTTATAATTCTAAATTTACATACTCCTAAGAAGCTTGCCCAGGACTTTTATTTAAAAAATCTTAATTGTATCTGAGGCCACAGATTATGAAAAGAAAATAGTCACTTAAGATACCTTTTAAGATGTTAGATTTCTATACCTGTATAATCGGTTAAAAAAAAATTCTAAAGTAAGAAGGTCTTCTTCTTCTTCCATTAAATAGCTTGGAAGCATGTATTTCATTTGATGCCATGACCCTGGGAGCTGTGTTTATAGAAAATGGATGCCTAGGGAGAGGAAATCAAATTGAACACTACACTTTGCTAACGTAGGTGAGGGATGAAATTTTCTGTTTGAGGCTGAAGGTTGAACTTGAAGAAGTTTTTCAAAGTTGGACTGCACAAATTTTTATTGGTCATGGACAAAGGTCTTTGGTTCTGACGTAGCTAATGTCACATATGTGGAGTTGAGTGGTTTTCCTAGCTAGACCTGGGCATTCTGCTCTCCACCTATAAGGAGAAGGCCTCTCTCTTAGGGACAATTGGCAGTGGAATGATGACCTCACTGTTTTAACAAAGATGTGAGATTATACTTAGATACTTCTCACTCCCAAACTTTTCCCATTGCTGCGAGAAAAGTTTTAGCCAGCAAATGACCAGAATCAGAACATAAACCATAATGTAATTGATTCTCAATTACCCAATGTGTACTAACCACAACATAATTTTAATCCCATTTTGTTACTCCTGCTCCTCTGGCATCAGGCTCCTATGTAATGGTATAAAAATTTGGAGCACAAAGAAATATTTATGCTAGATAAATCTGTGGCAAAATTCAAAAACAGAATTGAAACATTTTTGGTTATAGCTGCTGTTATCTCTACCACTTCCAGTGAGGCAATTAATCCAACATTTAATACATGTGTAATATTATGATTGTGTATTTTATAACACCCACGGCCAAATCATCTTTATTAGAGGACCTAATTTAATTAAAATGAAAGGGATACAGTGGATATCACCAAAACAGATTAATATAGAATGTATAGTATGGTGGATTGCAAAAATGGCCACAAAATTTCATAGCTCCCTGTACTAAGAAGTGAATTCTATTTCCCTATCTTTTAAATCTGATCTGGCTTGGTGTTCTGGACTGAATGTTTGTGCACCCAAACCCCAAATTCATAAGTTAAAATATAATCTGCAGCATGATATTAGGAAATGGGGCCTTTGGGAGGTCATTAGGTCATGAGGGTAGAACCCTCATGAATGGAATTATCAGAGAGGTAGTTGGCTCTCTTTCCTTTCTGTGGGGATACAATAAGAAGTTGGCAATCTGCAGCCCAAAAGAGGGCTCTCACTAGACCCCAAATGTGCTGACACCCTGATCTTGGACTTTATAACCAGTCTGTGGAATTCTGTTGTAGTAACCCAAGCTAAGACATTGGGTGACTTTCTTTGACCAATAAAATGCAATGGAATTGCCACTGAATAAGTTCTAATTCTGAGTCTCAAGAGGCTTTGTGGGTTTTGCTCATGCTACCCTTAAGTCCTGGGGTCACTGTGTGACCAAGGTAGAAAATGAGAGGCCATGTAGAAAAGAATAAAGCACCTCAGATATCAGCCTACCAACTCCCAGCCATACAAGTGACTCTGTTGTAGATCAGCCAACCTTCTCACCAGCTGACTATATGTCTTGAAAAAGTCCAGCTGAGATCAGCCAAGAAAGGCCAGATAACAACCACCCAGAAATCCACAACATTGTGCGCTAAATAAAATGGTTGTTGCTTTAAGCCACAAAGTTTTGTTACATGGCAACAGGTAACTGATGCAATTGTGTTTTATTATTTTATATCTTTGGCTCTCCAGGAGCAATCCTTATCAAAATTAAACTTAATTAGCACTTGCCAAATGGCAGGAGCATCAAGGATGATACATTTGTATATCATAAGATGGAACCATGGCCACAGATGAGACACAACCTTCAGAAAATTTCTTGGGCAATTGATGTTTACACCTTTAATGTTGCAATTACTATTTGTTTCAACTGAAGGTTTTATTAGGATTACTGATGCCTTTAAAAGTATATATAAATTAAACTATTATTTCATTACTTCACCAGGAGGCAGCTTTTTAAAAAATCAGCTTTACTGACATATAATTTATATGCTATAAATTTCAGCTGTTGAAAGTATGCAATTAAATGGTTTTTTTTAATGGTTAATATCTGTTTATTATGTTATTTTTACAAGTAGCAAAGTCCCTCATTTTTTCCCCTAGGTTAGTATACATGAATATAAAAAGTTATTGATTTTCACACTGCACACCCCACCCCATTCCAACTGGGTTAATAGGAAGTTGTGAACCATAAACAGTCTCCTGAAGTAGCTGTGGTTTCCGCCTTAACTGGGTCTTGAACTTTAGTACTCTGGTCACTCATCCTTTCTAATTTCTCTTCAGTTTAAGAAAATCGATGAGTTTGTGAGCATCTTCCTCAGTAGAGAGGTCTACAAAGTCCTTGGGCAGTCAATAACTCAGACACTGGGCTGGATGGAATGTAATTTCACTGTTTGTGCAACGGAAAGCTGTGGAATTCTGTTCCAGAGCATCCCCTTCACTAAAATCACCTTTTTGCTTTCTGAAATCAGTTCTCCCTAAGTAAACAGCAGTGAATCTGTTACTTCATCAAATGGATTAAAATTGATTAGCCACACCTCCCCACTACTTTCTTTATAGATATCCAATACAAAGTCTTTATCCAAGAATTTCTACTCTATGTTTCTTGAAAAAGTCTTGTATACCTCTGCAAATTTCTTCCCTTTGTTTAGAAATATGATCACAGCATGGTGTGTAGTCCCTTTGAGAAATACCAATAAGCTTGTTTTCCTTGACAAAACATCGGAACTCAGCCCCAGTAATTAATTCACACTATCTTCAAAGAACAAACTCATATTCCATACAAGCATCTGGGGAATCATCAGTGCAGTGGCTGAATGAAGAAGTCCTAAGTGATGAAATCAGAAATCTTGACGCCCCTGAAGGTTTTACATTTTAGAGAACTATGCATTGCTATGCAGTACTCCTCCTTTGGGGCACTCCAGTTAAGCTTAGGAAAAACACTGCACCCATGGAATTGATAGCTTCTTGGACTGTAGTGGTGAATACAAGAAATTCCATGTCTAAGTGGGACTGCGTTTTTGTCATCTGACCACTGCATTTCTTCTGCCTCATCATCACCGCCTTGCTGTGAAGGTGTTGGAAAATAGTCTCTTCCTGAAACCACCAGAGTTCCATCATGGAGTAAATAATGCTTCACATTCTGAGAAGTGGAAGAATGGCCCTCTTGAAGGTAACGCTTCAGAACAGTGTGTACCACACAAAGAACTGACAGCGTAACACATGCTCCTTCTTCCTTCCGCAGCTGCTGCCACTATCTCCTCTTTCTCCTTCCAGCAGCCTCCCGGAACCCAATTCTCCAGGGCCGGAAGAGCGCGCCCAGCTCTTTTGGCTCAAGGACTATTCCAGTCCATAAAGCACGGAGAAAGTGACAGATAAGGGAGCAGAGGAGGAGAATCTTGGGGCTTGCTTTTAGTGTATACTCATGCGTGGATACATACAGACTTTGGATCCGGGGAGAGGAATTCTGGGAGTGTGGCGAACAAGACTTGAAGAAGTGTATGCCTCTGCCTTGTCTCCTAGACACACAGGTTTTTAAAAGGGGAACATACACATACTATTGTAACTGCAAGGTGTGGTTGGTCTCTCAAGCACTGGTACCAGCTTTTCTAGAGACTGCCCTTGGGCTAGTGCTTTCCTCTTCTGTCCCCCTTGCCAAAGGGCTCTTAAATATTTTTTTAAAAAAATATATTTATAAAGTTGTGCAATAACCAAAATCTAATATTTTAGCATTTTCATGACCCCCAAAGAGGCACAGCTTTATACATATTTTTCTTTTAATGATACAGCTATCATTAAAAGACTTTTTACTATCCCATTTGATTTCTAATAATACATTTCCTGCATTTGCCCAATTAGCCCATATTGCAGTATATAAACTGTGCCTTGTTACTAAAACATGCTGACATTTAGAATCCTGGACTATGACACAGAAATCCTAAGAGGATAACAAATGCTGTGGTCAAATATTATTTGTATTAAAGGAAGTAGTCAGCAGATTTTGAGTTGGAAGTCCTGGTGTAGTTTAATAATAATTTATTTTTTAAATGCAAAAAAATTAAGCAAACTTAGATGTCTATTAAAATAGTTCTTGAAATTACTATTAACAAGATAGAGAATAGTTAAGTTCCAGAAGCAGAAGCATGGAATCTAGAAACGGGAATGAAGAAAACGGAATAAATGGATAGAGCTGAGGATATGTTGCAGACTTCTAACACTTCACCACTCTCTGACCCAGTGTGCAATACTGTCAGATTAATAGTCCTTCCTCACCAAATGCTTCACAGTTCAGTATCTCAAGACATACATTTATTTACTGGCTTATATATTTACTATACTATATTTTATCATTTAAAATTTTTTCTTTCTAACTTAATCTTTATTTTACACTTTATTACATTACCTTTTATTCCCCTTATACCCTCCTCCCCCCAGCAACCACCACCCTGCTGTCCATGTCTATGAGTCCTTTTTCCTTTTTGCTCAATCCCTCCACCTCCTACCATACCCCTACTACCAGTTGTCTTCCTGCTCTCCATCTATGAGTCTGTCCCCATTTTCCTTCTTAGTTCAGTGTGTTCATTAGATTCCACATACGTGTGAAATGATATGGTATTTATCTTTCTCTAATTGGCTTATTACACTTAGCACAATGTTCTCCAGGTCCATCCATACTGTTGCAAAGGGTAAAATTTTCTTCTTTTTTATAGCCAAGTAGTATTCCATTGTGTAAATATCCCATAGTTGTTTTATCCACTCATCTACTGATGGACACTCAGGTTGTTTCCATATCTTGGTGATTGTAAATGACACTGCAATGAACATAGGGGTGCTTATGTTCTTCCAAATTAGTGTATTGAGTTTCTTCAGATATACTCCCAGAAGTGGGGTTGCAGGGTCAAAAGACAGATCCATTTTTAATTTTCTGAGGTATCTCCATACTGCTTTCCACAGGGGCTGCACCAGTCTGCATTCCCACCAAAAGTGCAAAAGGATTCCCCTTTTCCCACATTCTCATCAGCACTTGTTCATTGATTTATTGATGAGAGCCATTCTGACAGGTGTGAGATGGCATCTCATTGTGGTTTTTATTTGCACTTCTCTGATGATTAGTGATGTTGAGCATCTTTTCATATGTCTATTGGCTATCTGTGTGTCCTCTTTGGAGAAGTGTCTATTATGGCCCTTTGCCCATTTTTTAATTGGGTTGGTTGTTTTTTTGGTGTTGAGTTTTGTAAGTACTTTGTAAATTTTGGAAATTAACCTCTTATCAGATGTATCAGCAAATATGTTCCCCCATTCTGTGGGCTGTTGTTTTATTTTGCTGATGATTTCCTTTTCTGTGCAAAAACTTTTTAGTTTGATGTAGTCCCGTTTGTTTATTTTTTTTTGTTTCCTGTGACTGAGGAGTTATATCTAATAAAATATTGCTACAAGCAATGTCCAAGATTTTGCTGACTATGTTTTCTTCTAGGATTTTTATGGTTTTGGGTCTTTTATGTCTTTGATCCATTTTGAATTTATTCTTGTGTGTGGTGTCAGAAGGCAGTCTAGTTTCATTTTTCTGCACGCATCTGTCCAATACTGTCAGTACTATTTATTAAATAAACTATCTTCAACCCATTGTACATACCGGCTTCCTCTGTCAAATGTTAATTGACTATAAAGGTGTGGGTTTATTTCTGGGCTCTCTCCTCTGTTACATTAATCTACATGTCTGTTTTTACATCAGTACCATACAGTTTTGATTATTACAACCTTATAGTACAGTTTGATATTAGGTAGCGTGATTCCTTCAAATTTGTTCTTTCTGCTGTTACGTGGGGCCTTTTCTGGTTCCATATAAATTTCTGAAATATTTGCTCTAGTTCTGTGAAACATGTCATTGGAGTCTTGATGGGAATTGTACTGTATCTATAAATGGCTTTTGGTAGCATGGACATTTTAATGATGTTCATTATGCCTATCCATGAACATGGTATGTGCTTCCACTTATTTGTACCTTCTTCAAATTCCTTCTTCAGTGTCTTATAATTTTCCAAGTCCAGGTCTTCTACATCCTTGGTTAGGTTTATTCCTGGGTATTTTATTCTCTTTGAAGCAACTCTGAATGGGATTGTTTTCTTTATTTCTTCCCTTTCTTTTAGTTTGTTATTGGTATATAAAAATGCAACTGATTTCTGGATATTAATGGGGTATCTGTTACTTTAATGAATTCACTAATCAGTTCTAGTAGTTCCTTGGTGGAATCTTTGTAGTTCTCTATGTACAGGAACATGTCATCTGTGAATAAAGACAGTTTTACTAATTCGTTTCCAATTTGGATGCCTTTTATTTATTCTTCTTGTCTCATTGCTGTAACTAGGACTTCCAGTACTATGTTGAATAAGAAAGGTGAAAGCAGATATCTCTGTCTTCTTCCCAATTTAAGGGAACATTTATAGTTTTTGCCCATTGAGTATGATGCTGGCAGTGAGTTTTCATATATGGCCTTTATCATGTTTAGGTATGTTCCCTCTAATCCCACTTTGCTGAGAGTTTTGATCATAAATTGGTGCTGGATTTTATCAAAAGCTTTTTCTACATCTATTGAAATGATCACATGGTCTTTAGCCTTCATTTTATTTATGTGGTGAATCACATTTATTGATTTGCAAATGTTGTACTAACCTTGCATTTCCAGAGTAAATCCCACTTGATCATAGTGTATGATCTTTCTGATGCATTGTTGTATTCAGTTTGCTAACATTTTGTTGAGTATTTTAGCATCTATGGTCATCAGAGATATTAACCTATAATTTTCTTTCTTTGTAGTGTCTTTATCTGGTTTACAAATTAGCATAATGCCGGCCTCGTAAAATGAGTTTGGGAGGCTTCCCTCTTCTTGAATTTTATGAAATAGTTTAAGAAGCAGAAGTGTTAGTTCTTCTCAGAATGTTTGGTAAAATTTACCTGTGAAGCCATCCAGTCAAGGACTTTAGTTTGTTGGGAGTTTTTTTTTTAAATTATTGCTTCAATTTCACTAGGTGTAATCTGTTTATTTAGATTCTTTGATTCTTCCTGATTTAGTTTTGTAAGATTGTATTTTTCTAGGAATATATCAGTTTCATCCAGGTTACCCAGTTTGTTGGCATACAGTTGTTAATAATACTTTCTTACAATCCTTTGTATTTCTTTGGTATCAGTTGCTATTTCTCTTCTTTCATTTCTGATTTTATTCATTTGATTCCTTTATCATGTTTTCTTGATGAGTCTGGTTATAAGTTTGTCAATCTTGTCTATCTTTTCAAAGAACCAGCTCCTGAATTCATTCATGTTTTATATCATTTTTTTAGACTCTATTTTGTTTATTTCAGCTCTAATCATTATTATTTCCTTCCTACCACTTTGGAATGGTTTGTTGTTCTTTTTCAAGCTCTTTTAAGTGTAAAGTTAGGTTGTTTATTTGAGGGTTTTCTTTTCTTTTTTGACATGTTTGTACTGCTATGAATTTCCCTCTTAGAATTGCTTTCCCAGTGTCATACATTTTTGATAATTGTATCCTTATTTTCATTTGTTTCAAGATACCTTTTGTTTTCCTTGGTCTTATTTTTGACCCATTCATTGTTTAATAACATGTTAATAACGTGTTATTTAGCTTTCATGTCTCAGTGTCTTTCTTGTGATTGACTTCTAGTTTCATAGCATTATTATCAGAGAAGATGTCTGATATGATTTCAATCTTCTTAAATATATTGAGCTTGTTTTGTGTCCTAACGTGTGGTTTATCCTAGAAAACATTCCACGTGCACTTGGAAAGTATATCTATTTTGCTGCTTTGGGGTGAAATGCTCTGAGGATATCAATTAAATCCATTTGATTTAGTGTGTCGTTTAAGGCTGCTGTCTCCTTGTTGATTTTCTGCCTGGAAGATCTATTGATTGAAGTCAATGGTGTGTTAAAATCCCCGAATATGACTGTATTTCTGTCAATCTCTTTCCCTTTATGTCCATCAAGATTTGCTTCACAAATTTAGGTGCTCCTATGTTGGGCACATAATTGTTTATTAGGGTTATATCCTCATGTTGAATTGTTCCCTTTATCATTATGTAATGTCTTTCTTTGTCTCTTACTATTGCTTTGTTTTTAAAGTGTATTTTGTCAGATAATTACTGCACCCCAGCTTTTTTTTTCTTTTCCATTTGCAAGAAAAATCTTTTCCCATCCCTTTACTTTTAGTCTATGTGTATCTTTCAATCTAGATGGATCTCTTTGAGGCAGCATGTATATGGGTCTTATATTTTCGTTCATTCAGCTACCTTATGTTTTTTGGTTGGAGCATTTAAGCCATTTACATTTGAGGTTATTATAGATAGATATGCATGTAGTGCCATTTTACTGTTAGACTGATTTCTTCTGTTTTTGTGTTTTTTTTCCCCTTTCTCTTTTTCTTCTTCTTAAAGCAAGCCTTTTAACATTTGTTGCAGTACTGGTTTGGTGTTAACTAACTCCTTTAGCTTTTTCATGTCTGGGAAGCGCCTTATTTTTCCTTTGATTTTAAATGATAGCCTTGCTGGGTAAAGTAGCCTTGGTTGTAGGTCCTTGCTTATCATAACCTTGAATATTTCACACCACTCCCTTCTGGTCTGAAATATTTCTGATGATAATCAGATGACAGTCTAATTGTTGCAGCCTTGTAGATAACTACCTGCTTTTCTCTGCAGCTTTTAGGACTTTTTCCTTGCTTTAAGCCTTGTCATTTTAATTATGATGTGTCTCGGTGGTATAGGTCTTTTGGGGTTCAACTTGTTTGGGACTCTCTGAGCTTCCTGGACTTGTGTGTCTTTTTCCTTCCCCAGATTAGGGAAGTTTTCAGTCATTATTTTTTCAAATATGTTCTCGAACCCTTGCTCACTCTCTTCCCCTTCTGATATTCCCATAACCAGATGTTGTTTTGCTTCATGTTGGCCAAAATGTCTCAAGCTATTTTCATTTTTAAAAAATTCTTTTGTCTTTTTGCTCCTCTGCCTGAGTGTTTTCTTCCACCTTGTCTTCCAAATCATTGTGTGATTCTCTGCTTCATCTAACCTACTGTTTATTCCTTCCAGTGTATTATTTATTTCAGGTATTGCATTCTTTATTTTTTAAGGTTTCCATGTCTTTGATCATGTTTTGAGTATCCTTATAATCACGACTGCAAGCCATCTGAAAAATTGCTTGCCTCCATTTCATCTAGTTCTTCTGGAGAATTCTCTTGTTCTTTCATTTGGAGTCTGCTTCTTTGTCTTTCCATTTTGACAGTTTCTTTGTATTTTCTGCCTTAGCTGTTAAACTAATCAACCATTTAAATTGATCAGCTGTTAAAGGAATCAAGCTGTACTCAGCAGCTGGGCTTAAGCTCCACAGAGTGGGGCAGAGTAATTCCTGCTGTTGGGGCTATTCCTTCCCCTAAGGCTGATACCACTTGGAGAGGAGTGCTCTGCCTGAGAGAGATGGCTTCCGCCATATAGGGAATGACTCAGCACAGGAATCCTGGTCACTGTTCCTTCAGTTCTCCCCCCAGCCACCAATCCGAGAATCTCCTCAAGCATCTCTATTCTACTCTGCCCTCCCTCTGCTGTGCCAGGGTAGTGGCTGCAAATTAAATTTTGTGCACTAGCCCTTTAAGAGGCTCTCTTGAGTCTCCAGCCTTCTCTCCCTGGCATACAGAAACCCTGCTGCTTTTCACAGCTGGTTGTTATCTGGGTTCCTTTCCAACTCTGGTGCTGTAGGCTGAGGAGCCCAGCTTTGCGTTTAGACCCCACATTTCTCAGGGGAATCCCCCAGCCACTGAAATATCCCTCTTCAGCACTGCCCGTGGGAGCCCCGCCAGCCCTCTCGTGTTTTTGCGCTCCTTATCAGTCATGTTGTGGTGAAGCGTTTCCTTCTGCCTGTCCATGATTATAAGGCTTCTCTCCAGCTAACATTTAGTTGGTTATTCAGGATGCTTTCTCCACAGTTCAGTTGTTATTCCATATGGGCCGTAGGAGGAGTTTATTGTGGCTTCTTCTTACTCCTCTGCCATCTTGAATCTTTTATCCTAAAGGCATATTTTTAATGAAAACATATCTCCAATTGTATGGCAAAAATGTCAGGAGAACATATTCATTTTATAGAAACTAACTCTATTGTTCACCTTATGTATATCCACCTATTTCTTTAAAAATTGTTATTTTTATTACATTTTAAAGCACTATAGGTTAAAACAACTATATTAACAATGGCTTTTTGTTTCATTTTCATTAAATCAAGCTCTAGATAAAAGAAGACCATCAATCCTATAGTTTCAAAGATAAAGTGTTCCTGGAGATCATTCTACAATTTTGGGGGTCCTAAGACTTAGGCATTATGTTAAGCAATGAGAGGACAAAGAGGAAAACCAACCCCTTACTCCACTTAAAAGATGTCCTCTGGGATATTCCTGGAAAGTAGATGTGTTTAAAATTCTAGATCCTTATAGTCTCCAAGTTCTGGTCATGAATGGCACTAATTTAGCCTCTAAGGTGTTAAAACAAAACCTCAAGAGAGAGTAATGCAACAAAGATTTGTTGACCACTTAAAATATGCTAAGAGAGATGTATGGGAGAATAACACTCTACCTCTAATGGAGTAACCTCATAGCACACTGAGCTTTTCATTTCTCTTTAACAGAGAAAGGACAATGGAAAGTTAAGTCTCACTCAGACTTTTTCCAGTGTGTCTCAGAAGTAAGATCCATTTATTAATTACTAATACCATCCTTACTTCCAAAGAACAGTTGAGGAGGCTTAATAGGAAAAGTGTGTGTGTATGTATACATATACAATTTTAACAAAATTGCATGTAGTTATAAACAAAAAAAGGCAAGAGGTGGGTATGTGAGTGTGTTAGGAATAATATGAGAAAATCTAAGATAAAGGAAGCAACAAGTGTTTAGCACAACAGTTTGCTCTATAGTAGATGGCTAAATTCCTTATCCAGTAAAGGGGGGAATTCCCACTAGCCCGATGTCTTTTTCTAGGAAATGGTGAATAACCTAAAGGATGGTGTTCTGAGCAGCACTTTTACAAAATATTCAGAGACAGGTGGACATGGTTGTATAGTATAATAATGTCAATAAAAATCAAGAACATGATGCTGTAGAAATATTTCCAGGGGAAGCCAGAGTAACTTGAGCCAGGTACATGATGTTCTGGCAATCTGACTTGATACAAAGATATAGCTCAAAATGTAGAGAAGAACCAAAAACTAACAATTCCCAGCCATTCCTTTGGGGGTATCAACTTATAGGAGAAGCAGAGCAAGTTACTCAAATTTAACATTATTAGAATTACCTGCGGTGCATCTGTTCTGTGGTCACTAAGCATCAGGATTGAGCACAGAGAAACTAACGTTCACTTGTAGAAGTTCATTCATACATAACTATTTACTGAGCTCCTATTATACATCCAGTACTAAACTAGTGGCTGGAGATTCAGTGGAGAATAATATAGATTTGGTCCCAACCAATACTCAGTTTATAATCTGTATTATAAATACAAGATAGAAAAGGTAGAGAAATAAATAACAAATGGGTAAAATTTCTTAAAAAGATAATTTCAGGTCTAAGTGCTATGAAGACATTTGCATTAAAAAGTAGTGAAGCGTCTAACTCCATTTTTCTGACTGCTGACAGCTTTCAGGCCCCACTACACTCTTTTCTTTTGTCCCACATCTAGGCAAGTGGGTGAGAAAGCTTAGGTGCTCCTACCTTTGGTGCTGGTAAGAAGTGCAAACCATGTCAGCACCAGCTCAGAAGAAGGAAAATTCCTTTTAGTCCCAGCCCCAAGCACATATAATCCCAAACCTCCTATCCCTACTTTCTCAAGCCATTTTTGAACCAGCTTGAGAGTTTAATCTGCTCTCCCCAGATAGTGCATTATTCAAGTAATAAACCTTTCGTAACCTCTTGGTGAAAGTGTGGCATCATATCTAGACACTCAAGCCAAAATTTGGTTAGAGGGTCCATCTTGCCTCTGAGGAGTGACCACATCATGAGAACATGGCAAAGTCTCAAGATAACAGGCACAGAAAGAACAGAAGCAAGGTCTCTTGGGGCGTAGACTCAGAAATTGCGCATGTTTCTTTCACTGGATGCTATTGGTCACAGCAAATCACCAATCCAAGGCTCTGCCTGTTATTGGAAGAAGCTGCAAAAATGTGTGGCCATTTTTACAATCCATCTTGCTTATCTTGCTGAATCCAGTTTGGCATCATCTAGTTTATCACTTTCATTATAATGTCCCTATCTCACTGAGCACAGAACCTACATATCCTAGGCACTGGGGGAATGGTTGTAGAAGTGAACTAAAACCAAATTTAAGTTAAGAATAATGTAATAGTTAAGGCACAGGAGTAAAAACAAGTCTGTCATAACACATTTTGGAAGATTATTCCATATATGTTCATATATCATCTCATGTATCATTTACATTTTTCAGTCATTTTGAACACAGCAGTATCAAACCAAAGTCTGTTGTCAGGTGGGTGAAAAAACCATTCCAGATAATTCTATATTCTAATAACATAATTAGCCACCTGATCTTTAGGAAAGTGAGTCATCTCAGCTGCTGACAGACCTGTGAGATGGGATAAAATGGCTTACCTTTGGAAGTACAAGTACAATGCACACACTTGCATGTTAGCGTGGATGTATGTTAGCTGAAGTGCTGAATAGGTTCCTCCAATGGAAGGCAAACAGGTGTAATTACCTATGGGCATTGCTGCTCTCTTTAGTCCTCAAAATGCTCTTTGGCTTTTGCATCCATTGAGCAAAATATTCACTGACTATGCTAGGACTGTGCTAGGTATTACAAATAATGAAATATGCAGAGTTTTTGCCTTGAAAAAGAAGGAAATTAATAACAGGTGATATCTTTACATGACTGTGATTCAGTTGGAATAATGGATACATCAGGTAAGGAGGCCCTGGTGAGTGAATGCCTACTCCTCTTGGTCAAATCCCAAGTACACATTCGGTGAAGAAGAAAATTAAAATACATGGACTCTAAGTCAAACTCACCTGTGTTAGAAACACAGCAGTTACCAGAGTGGTCCCAACATGCAGAGTCAAGAACTTTATGAAAATGAGTAAAACATATAAATTTACAACAAAAAAGGAAAATTATCTTTCTATTTTTTTCAGAAAATGTTTATAAGTCCTTCTATTTTGCACAAGACAAGAGTAGACCAATCCTGAGATCATATTCTTATGATGAATGAGAAGAGGCTAATTAAACAGGTAGGAGTTGGCATTATGACCACATCACTTCATTTAAAGGGAAGACTAACAGATGAAGCCAAGCACACTTACGAGGTCTTGATAGGTCTGCTGCTGAATATTAGCTTCTGACAACTGTGGGAAACAACTACCCTTGTTCCTCCCTTGAGTCTCTCATTCAATCCCCAAGTCTGGCTCATTTTCCCATGTCTCTCTCATATTACTGATATCCCCACCTGTGTGTGATTGGGTAGCAATCCCCTCATACCTGCGTCTTGCCTCCTCTTAACTTGCTGACTTGCTCTCAGTCTGTTTCTTTCTCCAAAGCCCCCTTTCACTATACAAGTGATCTTTATATACAACTTCATTTCCTCATCATTCTGCTCAAAAACCTTTCATTGCTCTGTATCTCCTCATGTTTCTAGTCAAAATTACTACCTTAGTCTCCCCCTCCACTGGTCTTGAAATCCTATTTCCCTGGGCAGCCACGCTGCACCAGTCTCAGTCTTGCAGGGGTGCCATATTCATCCCTCCATGCTTGGATCATACATGTTCTCTTCTTTTACAGGTCCCCTCTTTTTATCCAAGGTGCAGATCAAGTCTCCCATCTTCCATAAAGCCCCCACTGATAAGTCCAGCCCTTAACTCTTATTGGACATACAAGCTGTTTCTCAAAATTGGATACATAATTTTATTACATACTGTCCTACAGTTAATTACTGAAGCATTTGTGTTATTCTAGTGTCCCCAACTGTTTTAGGGTAACCGTGAGTCTAATCATCATGTTTTATGTATTGGAAGTACTTGTGTGTATATGAGTGTGTGTGCACATACATGTATCTATAGTTATTTATTGTAGTAATCATGGATTGTTACTACAATCTCACACGAAATATTTGCATATTTGCACAAATAATCATTTACATAGATTTAATATCAATTTAAATATTCCCATAGAATTTTGTTACATTTATTGATAAATTAGATTTTTTAAAAGTAAGTTCATTGCCCTAAAAGTCCAAACTGAAATATGAGAAAAAGTTAAGGATTTTGTAAGGTAACCCCAACAATCTTTTGCTTTTAAAAAAGTGGCAAAATAACCAAGACCAGGTTCCTGATTAATTACCTCCATGATTAATTAATTGATTCATTCATTTATTCATGCAATTAAATAGTTCCAGAATGCCTTTTACATGCCAGGTACTATGGCAGATATCAAGGACACTATTGGTAAGAAAACTCTCTGTGGATAATTTCTATTAAGCCCAAAGAAAAATTAAATTTCATTGGAGAAATACATATGCAAACTGACAGATATTCCAAAGTATAGTGAGAGATGAATCAGGCAGAGGGAAAAACATTGTTTTCCTGATTTGAAAGAACAAAAAAGAAAACACCCCAAAACTTGTTCCAGCCCTGTTTGATTTCTGTTTCAGCCCCTACTATGGCATAAACAGTTTGACTGAGGTTGGTTAGAGCTATTTAATCATCATAGACCTATTCAAATTTTCTCTATTTCTCTCCTTTTTGTGTGTTGAGGGATTATGATGTAGATGGTTTGGAGGACGGGGTTGGAAACGCCAGTACACCAAGCCCTGAATTTTAGTGTGGGGAGTAAAATTTCTCTGCTTTTTAATGAATTCTTGGACAACCCCATGGCTCTGCTCCAAAAATGTCCTGCTTGAAGTAGAGGATTATCTTACATGGGTCATTACACTTCCAAGCTTTAAGGCTTAGAATGAGCATTAAATTAAAATTCCCTGCACCTTTTAGGCAGAACATTGTGACACTCAAAAGATGTGAAAGTGTTAATGAATTCTGAGCAATAATATTATCACCACTGCATATTTATTGAGTTCAACAGTGTGCTAAGTCCTGTACAGACAGATAATACAAGCAGCCTCCACAAAAAAAAAAAAAAAAAAAAAAGGCAACAGCAATAGTCTTACAAGAACTCTCCCACTCCCATTCATTTGCTTTAGGAATACACATTGTTAGGAATAGTCTTCTCTTTTCAAAAGTATCCTCAGGGCTCTGTATATTTTTGTTTGATTTAAAAGCTGCCTGGTTTTCTACACTTACCATTTATGAATGTGGCCAAGTCTCCCAATTTCAAGATCACCATAAGAATGCTGTAGGCATTAAAATGAAGACCCTCATCCCCTCATAACTAGATATTATGAATGGAGTTTTCTGGGAAACCTTAAATATATCTGTTGTAAGATATGATATACATACTATTATGTTTTTTATTCAATTGGGGCAGTATGTGTTTTTAAATTGATAATACTGCTTTTTTAAAACTAGCCTTCAATTTTCTGAAAAAAATGCATAGATTTAAATGCCAGAATAACATTATAGTTTAGCTTAAAATTAGAGTGCAAATATTCAAAGTTAAACATGAAGCAAATTTCCTATTTTTAACAAATCTAGACACAAATAGAGGAAAAGTTAAAGTACAATACACCCAATATGTAGGTACAAGAACCCATGTGCATGTGGATGAGCAGAACGAATAATTCTGCTTATACAAAAACTAACTGAATTTCAGAATCCTGGCTTTCTTTATTTAAATGCCAGCCCATCAGGGTTATAAGGAAAAAAAAATTAAGTGCTTTAGAGAAAATGGGTTATAAATTGTCATTGTTGAGTTTAGTGTTCTGACAACTTTGAAAGTAACTATAATGTAATTTCCCAAGTTGGTAGCTAAAATAATGGAACATCTGGATGCCATTGAAATGTATGACAATCAAAATGAGAGCAGAAAAGCAGTGGGAACAATGCTTTTCCTTTGCTTATAATTCTTTGTGGTTTTGAACTCTTGCTCCAAACCTCGGTTGTGGCAGTCAAGGGGAACACCCCTCTCAAAGAGTCACCTGTCATTCCTGACTATATGAGTCCATCTCTGGGCCTGCTTATTGCTTCCAGCAGCTGTACTTTCCACTGGCTTGTCTTCTTCTTTGCTGTCAGACCTTATGCCTGGACACCTATGTGAGGTGCTAAGCAGTGTACAGGGTCATATGTAAACGGGTCCGCATGCTGATTTCAACTTCATATGCTGGGTCTGGCCTTTGGAAGTGTAGGCATCTCCAGAAAGTGCCGTTTATTAGGCAAGCATTAGAGTCCAATGTGTTCTATTCTGGGAACAAGTGCTCCTGTAGTGGATGACATAATGAAGTTGAATGGTGGCTATAAATGATCCAGATAGATGGTCTTACAACTGGCAGCCTCATACATGGTGCTTCCTTCTACGGTTTCTAGACTGGCTTTGCCATTTGTCAGATGTCTCTATAGTTATACAGTATGTTGTTAGAAATATCTGGGCACAGGCCTACATAGCTAAAGCTCCTCCCACATAGGAACTAATTGTAACTGAGATTCATTTTCTCCTTCCTGTATCTAACCACAACAGAGGGGAGGGAGAAACATTTTTTTAGTCCAATCCAGCCAACACTTAGGAGGGCTGTGAGTCTAATAAGTATAACTTCAGTGCCAGGAGAAAAACAAAAATAGTCATTAAGGACCTTGTAATCTACAGTCTCACGATAGTCACAATTTCATGAATTATATATTTCTTTACATTTTTACCCTCAAAAAAGAATATTCCATAGAAGCATATTATTTTTCTTGCCCTTCCTTACTAAAAACCATGTTTCAAGGTTGTCTGAAAGTAGAGTCTGAGTACAGAGATGACTTGTTCTTGGCTTGCATGTCTGAGTCTTTCCAGAGTCCCTTTTACTTAACAGTTCCAAGCTGGAACTGATGTGGCATATGGAGGGGCTGCCCTTCTTTCGACGCATTCTACGTGCATCATCTGATAGGATTCTGCTTTTAAACATGGGAAGACATATGTGCCCTCTCAAAGATGTGTCAAGCCTCAGTTACAATTTGGTTTGGATCTCCTCCCTCGTTTTACACTACAATTTGTCACCGGTACAGAATGCACATGGCAATGCCAAATGTGAATGTCACTTGCGTGCCCACATTTGGCAAATATTAACTGAGATCTTTAACTTGAGATTTCATAGTCTGTCACCTAATACATGATTTCTAAGGTATTGTCTAGTGCTGTAATTTTATGATTTTGTGGGATTTATTTGCACTTTTGTGAAAAGATGCTTACGATGAATCATTCTGCCTTCAATGAAAAAATATTATAAGCATAAGGTAGAATATTAATATCCAGCAGAACACTGTCATTTTCTACAGTGGAAGAGAGAGAGTAGTTCATATAAGTGCATACACATTCAGCTAAGTTACCATATTTAGTTTACAGGTTCAGATTTCTAATTTTCCAAAGAACATTAGTTAATATGCAGTAGTCTTTTTCTTCCAAGTGTTTCAGAGATATTTATGTACACATTTTCATACACTGCATATTTTTTCTTTCAGTAAGTGAATGCTATAAGATAAAGTATCACAACTCCAGTCAAAGGAGGGATTTTTGCTTCTGTTTGTGTGTAGTCTGGTCAAGTGCCTGGCACAACCTGCTAAATGACATTATGTCATGCCCAGGGTCAGCTAATCCACAGGCAGAAGACGGGGTAAGTAAACGCCTGCCTGAAAATAGGCACCACACCAACACTACAGAAATACGAGTAGGGGACTGGGCTGTATCCATGCAATCTTCCAGAAAAAGTGACAGACGGTCCATTACTTAAGGTCATTAAAAACCCTGCCACATGCAATCTCATGCAACTGAAAAAAAAAAAAAAGAACAAATGGAATGTGAATTTGTTAATATAAAAAATGTCATAAAATAAATTGATAAAGGCAAAAGGAGGGGTTAGAAAAACAGTATGCAGAGTATTATTTCCATTGTTTTGACAAATTTTATGCAGGATTATACTATGTCAGCTTAAAGAAGTTAAGAAAGTTTATATTCCAAAATGTAAAAAGTGATCATTATAGCATAAGAAATTATGAGTGTTACATACTTCTTCTTTTTGCTTATGTCTCTCTACTTTTTTTTTACACTGAACATGTATTCTATATTACATATTTCTGGCACATTGTATTTACATATTTCTAATTATGTGATAACTGGAAATATTTTTTAAAATCCTACTATAAGCACTGTGTAATTTCTAAAAGAGTGTTGAAATAGACTCTAATTTTCCCTCTTTCACTGAGGTGTGTGTGTGTGTGTATATATATATACACACACACACACATAAACACATATACACACACACTTTAAACCATTAGAAATTGAGTTCACTCTTCCTAACATATTGATGTCCTTGGGATATGACAGGAACTTTTAAATGAGTTGCTCCTGGAAGCATCATTTTTGGTAAATGGTTTTGTGCATGTATCAAAGCACACATCAGAGTTCTGTCACGGCCTTGCACAAAGAGATCTGTAATTCTTCATTCCGAGGTGGAGCAAGCATGTTCTGGCTACTGCTGATAGAGACAGAACAACGTCTGTTGTTGTAAAATGCTAAATAAAAACCCCATCACATTCTCTAGCTCAAACCAAACCAGCCCATCTCGAATTCCCACATTCCACAAGAACTTGTCTATTGCAGCCCTGTCTCCCTGCTGGCAAGGCTATAGTGTTGCCTTAAATTGAACTGCAGACATTCCGACTTCTCCTTCACTTGATGAGAAGAGGCCTAAGGCCTTTGATGGTAATGATGGAACATGTAATGATAAGACTTTGCCAAACTTATTTTCAAGTGGCAAAGAGGCTGTCCCCATACCATGAAGAGAAAATTTCAGTGATTTTATGACCTTATAGGCCACCAAAAGTTGTTTTCACAGCAATGAATGGCAAGAGCAAATTAAGTACCTTTCAATACAGAGAAACTTAGAAAACCTTTTTCAGAACACAGGGCTTCATTGGTCAGAAGCCCCCTGCTCTGTAGGTACTAGTTGCCTAATTAAATTGCCTGCATGAAGCTTCTTAAAGAGTGCTATTAATGCGTACTCACACATTTTTTAAAATATTGAAGTTTTTTTTAATTTTATTTGAAAGTAGTATCCTAAAAGTAGATTTAATCTCAATTACATAATAGCAAAGTGTACATTAGCCCAGAGCTTAGCCCCGTATCCAATTTTAAGAATTATCAGCAAAAGTGTGTTGTGGCATGCCAGGAATTGCAGCAGGGCACCTCATGAAAAATCCACAATCTTCCTTCTGAATAATATATTTATGAACCTCTGATGATGGTAGGTTTCAGGTACATAAATGTGATTTAGGGACTATTTAGGCTCCAAGTACACGCTGGGTTGGCAAGCAGCTTCTGCGCCGACTGGGACGCAGTGGGGCGAAGCCTGTCCCCTTCCTGCCTGTCAGCTGGCATAATGGGAACCCTGAAAACCCCTGGCCAAAGCACCTCTTTTATGTAGATTTCTGGGCAGTGGAAGTATGGGGTACCTGGCTTGTGGGTCACCTGGAGCCCTAAACTTAAAGTTCAACCAACATTCATTGAGTGTCTGTGATGTCCCGGGTGTTGCTCCAAGTGCTGCGGGTCCTCCTCAGCTCTGGCCTCCAATCCTACTGCTGACCTTTATGAAAGGGAGGGCCCAGAAGGGAGAGGACCCAGTGTCTCTGCGGGGCTCACCCTGCAGCTTGCTAACAGTGGAGAATGGCATGAAGGAGAGGAGGAGCACGAAACTAGTATGGGCGGTGAATTTTGAATTGTGGTATCTGTCACTGGATATTAACCAAGCAATGGGTTGCCTCCACCGAGAATCTCCTGATTACTCATGACTGGTTTATTATCTCCACACAATTAAGGTACTGACATCTGAATGAAACGGGAAAAAAATCCCATTATGTGTTTACATATTAAAAACACTGACTGCATTAACAACGAAACACAATTTAGGGCCTTAAAGTGGTTACGATTCTGGGGAAAGCATGGGAGTTAATGATGAGACTGAGTAGGCCGGAAGACGGCTAACTTAGAAAAACTAGGGACCTGTCCCATGCTAGTCTCAGGAGTACTTACTTTACTGAGACCTTAGAACTGGGAATGCTGCAGCTCTGCCATTGAGCTGGGATGCTTTCGTTTCCATCTCAGATTCTGACTTAGAAAGCCAGGGGGCTGCGGATCCTCTAGGAGAGCACCAGTGACCCTCTTCTTAGCCAGTTCAGGTGCCTGGTGGACTCCCAACTCAGCCTATCTGAGGACAGTGAGCTGCTCCAGCTTACACGGTTACCATCCACTTATATGGATGTTGGCAAATGGAAGACGATAAATCTCTGAAACTTTGGGCTCTTTCTCAGAAAAGGAAGGAAATAATTAATACTTTTGCATGCATGTCATATGCCAGGAACTACTCCAGGTACAGTCATAGATATTATCTCATTAAAGTACCGTAAGTATATTCAACAATGATGAGCCAAACTATAAATACAATGCATAGTAAAATGCACTAAGTGTTCTGAATTCTGCCACAAGAAGAGTGCTTCTGGAATCACAAGGAAAAATTTTAAGCTTCTAATCATCATGGCTAACAGATAAGAAACACTCTATATGCACAATGTACATGCAACATGCCAACCCTCACAAAATCCTATGAAGAAGCTGTTATTATTATTGTCCTAATTTACAGGAGAGAAAACTGAGGTTATGTAAAGGTTACACAACTAGTGAGTTGTGAGCCCTGCCTGTCTGTCTCCAGATCCTATGCTTTAACCATCTCTGTCTATATATGTGATAAAAGATTAGATTGACATAAACTTTACAAGGGCTGCTATAAAAAGGACATTGTTTTATATGGTTTTATTTATTAATAAGATTGAATAATTATGTAAAATATATACAGTGCTACCTGAGAAAAGAAAAAATAATCAAATTTATTATAGATTTTCTTAATTCTGAAGGAACTGATGGTATTTGCTCTAATATAGCAATCTATTTTCCTTGGCTCTGACATTGAAACTCTCCTGACTTATCTCCCTTGCAGTGATCTGCATCCGGCTGACAACCCTCTCAGCATTTCACTAAACCAGTCTTGCCACAAAATAGATGAGGCTGGTAGCCCCTGATTTGCCACAAAAGCAAGTCACTTGAAAGGTCCTGAAACAACAGCTCATTTGATCACAGCTGTCGGCTGCAAGCAGGAGGCGAGCCAAAGTAGTTTTTCCTTTTCATTAGCAGAGGCACTTGAGTTGGAATCTCATGCTCTGATCCTGCTGCCGTTACATTTTTTATTTTCCCACAGACAGATTTAAAGTGCTCAACTGGGTCATGTACATCTGGTGTTAGGCACTGGCTTGGATGGTTTCTGAAGGGCCCAAATGAAATCAGAGTGGACAGATCATTCTGTAGCTCAGAGAGTTTGCTGCACAAAATAAACTACGAAATCAACATGATGGAAAAAGAAGGGAAAGGTGCTTCAGGAGCACAGGACAGAAGGTCCATTTAGCAACACTGCAAAAGGGGCAGAAGGCAGCCTGGCTCCCAGACTGTGTGATGTGCAGTGGGGACTTCTCATGATTGTTCAGAGCCATACAAGGAAATCTGAATCTCTTCTCTGAGAGGGGATAAGGCATTTATGTGACCAGACCTGCTGAGTAAGAGGTTCTCTTCCACTCCTTCCCTCCCCACAGGACCCAAACAGTACTGCCCAGGGAAGTGTGAAGGGAGCAGCAGCATAGCACCCCATTCGGGCAGGAAATAATTCACAGGTGAACTCAAAAGCAGAAGCCTGTGTGCTCAGCTCAACAAGCTGTGGCCCGCCTGGAGCAATTATTGGCCAGGAGCAGACTTGAGCAGAGCGCAAAAGCCGGCTCATTTCCATTTCCGAGCTGAGCCACTGGATGGAAGGACCTTCCCAGGTCCAAGGTAACAGGTTTCATTTACTGTTGCTATACTAATTAGGATTCAGATTCAGGGAGAGCAAAACAAATGCAACCTTTCACTGGCAGGTAAATGAGAGGTGGTTATTTATGAAATCAAGGATTTATTTCAGACAACTCTCCTACTGTGTTTGCCTGCAGATTATTAACTTGGAGGCTAACCAGGGACACAGACAAGCAAGGCGAAGGAGTAAAGAACTGCCAAGGTGGGAGACAAAGCAGTCAGGAGGCCCAGGAAATTCTGTTACCCAAGGACCCAAAGTTCTGCTTCCCCTCCTTGGTTCATACACAGTAGCGGCCCTCAGCTGAGATCCTAACCAAGTCCTCATATGCTGTCATTTCCAACCTCAACAAGGTCTCTTAAGGGACCCTGAGTGGGCTCCTTTCTTCTATTTCTATGGGCTAAAAGGGACACACTGTGAAAAATTGTGGTGCAAAGAGATGACAAGAAGCTAAATGTATTCTGCCCTGGCTGGTGTGGCTCAGTGGATTGAATGCCAGCCCGAGAATCAAAAGGTCTCCAGTTCAATTCCCTGCCAGGGCACAAGCCTGGGTTGCGGTCCAGGTCCCCAGTTGGGGGCATGTGAATGGCAACCAGTTTATGTATCTCTTGCACATTGATGTTTCTCTCCCTTTCTTTCTCCCTCCTTTCCCTTCTCTCAAAAAATAAATGAATAAATTATCTAAAAATAAATAAATATTTTTTTTTTAAAAAAGAAACTATTTTGTAATACCTGTGATTTATTTTATTGTGACAGGATTATAAATTATGAGGCAGGTAAGAAAAACCAATCTTCCTTTATATCAACTGTTGCAAAACAGGGGCTCATTGGTGCACACTGTTAAAAATGGAGGTGTCAACATTTACTAGTTTGACACGTAAATCCAACTTTGTTGTTTTGTTGGAAAAAAGACCCGTCACACTTCCCCTTTATCCCCGCTGCATACATGCTGCTCCTCCGAATTACCTGCCTAGCCCTGTGGGCACCTTGCAATCTCTGTTTTCAACAAACAATCTTTGAGAATTAATATTTGCTTTGAGAAATTCATTTGTGTCTCTGATTCAATATTGACTCTTCGGTTATTTGGGAAATATATCTGCCATTCACACAGCTGGGAAGATCTCACAAAAGATGGCTCTCAAGGGCCTGCATCAACCAGAACTATTCTGCAGGAAGTGGAACGGCAACCCTTGCTCCTACTTCATACGAATATGCGTGCACACGTGTGTATACACATGCCACCATAGCCACGACTACCTCCACCACCGCCTCTCCTTGTGCAACTTGACTAGGTGTGCCCAAGGCCACCCCGGACTGCCCTGCTGAAAGCCTCTTGGGGCATTATTTCAGACTTTAAAAAAAATCAGCTGCTTAGAAGAGGTTTATTCCTTGAGCAAGAACAATTCCCATGGGAGAAGTTATAGGATTTTCTGGAAAGTTGGGCTGGAAACTTTCACTGAGGTGTGTGAAGGAGGCGGGCACTCAGAAAAGCAGGCCCTTGCGATGAGGGAAGCAGTGAGAAGCCATCGTATGCCCTGAGGGCTTTCTGTGAAGATTTTAACGTGTAGCGTGGAGCCTAGAACATGGAAATAACCATATTTAGATGTAGGTTTTATCCCCCTAGTCTGTAACTGTAGTTGCTTCAGTCCCTAGCAAAGCCTGATGCATTTAGATAGCCTTTAGAGATGGTGAGGGAGAAAAGAGTGGCAGGCCAGGCCAGGAAGTGAAGTCTGGCCTTCTGGAGAGTTTGCCTGGGGTTGCCACAACAAAGGATAAACACTGGGTGGCTTACATGACAGAGATTAATTTTCTCACAGTTCTGGAGGCTAGAAATCTGAGGTCAAGGTGTCAACAGGGTTGCTTTCTTAAGTGACCTCTCTCCCTGGCTTGCAGGTGACCATCTTTTCCCTATGTCTTCACATGGTCTTTCTTCTGTATCTGTCTGGTCCAAAGTCTGTTTCTCATAAGGACACAAATCATACTGACATACTGAGTTAGGGTCCACCCCAAAGACCTCATTTTAATTTAATTATCCCTTTAAAAGACTCCAAATAAGGTCACATTCTGAAGTACTAGGGATTAGGAATTCAACATATGGCTTTTAGGAAGGTTCAATTCAGCCCATAACACCTGGTCTACAGTCACTCTTCTACTGGAGCCCAAACTGCCACTCACAGCATGGGCACAGCATCCTCTCGGTGGACTCAGTCCTGAGCTCAGGGAAGTGCCCAGCAGCAGAGAGGGCCCCTGTCCAGAGCACTGAAGGGTAGTGAAGGGCAGAGCAGTAGGTGCTGAGGAGCAGCTGAGGGAGTGGTGAATGGACAACCGAAAAGAGTAAGAGAAAATCTCCTCTTTTCATGTGTGTATATGCTGATCCCTCAGCGTGGGCTGACCTGACACCTGGTAAACCCATTAGAAAATGAGAGTGAGAAGAGATAATTCAATTTGCCACATTTTAATATGCTGATGGATGTTTATGGCCATATGTGTTCTATAAAGGAAGACCTATAGTGGACACTATCATGAAGTGATTATGTGTCCTCGGACCTCTCTCTTCTATTTTCTCAGTCTCAGTCCCTGCATCTATATGATGGAAGAGAAGAAGTTTGGATGGTATGAATGAAAAACAGCTCCTTGAGTTCAGGACAGCAGCTAACTGTTAGTAAGTAACAGCAGTTACTGTTAGTAACTCATGAATAACTAGAAGTTTCACTCTCTAATAGACTTCAGTGTGAAAGGCAAAGGAAAAAACACTCACTACAGTAACAGAATGTTAGCGCCTACCCCCAATGCGAGACCCAAAATAAGCATTTGATAAAGCTTTTAAGACAGGAGGGAAAAAGAACGAGTCTCCATTAACTGAAGTTGATATAGCATGAATGTGAATAATTACGGCTTGAAGAGGCATGGTCCCAGAAATAGAGAACAGAGGAGAGGGTGTCATGCTCTCCTGGGAGCTCTGGAAAACAGAAGTCATGCCCAGTTCTCCTTCTGAGTCCCGAGCCTGCCACAAGTGCTGTGAATGTGCAGGTAGACACCATCTTTTTTAAGGGTCTACTGGTGCTTCTTGCAAAGTTTTCTGAGGGTGACAGAAAGAGGAACCCAGTGAGAGAATTTTCCATTTCTCTTGGGATTAAATTATTAAAATATGGACTTCTTAACGGGTTGAAAAAGCCTACAATTCTTCACCTTCAGAAATCACCATCATTTCCCAAGCAGATACTTATCAAAGAAAGAAACTGCTAAGGAGTGTGCTCACTGAAGAAATCAATTTGCATCCTAAGGCAAGGAGAAAATGTTACAAAAACTTTCCAAAGGGCTGTATTTTTTCCCTCAGAAAATAAAACTTTAAAAAGTGATGAGAATTTTAGACAGGAAGAAAAAATAGTCGCAAAAGGTGTGTTGTACAGAGGACGAAGATATAGATGAGGATGCTAAAGGGACAGATACTAAATAACTTACGTTCCTATGTTCCTATAGCTCTAGTGTATTCCTCTGTAATGTGTTTTGCTATTTATACTGACTGAACTATAAAATATCACCAAATTCTCTTGGCTACTTCAAGTTATATGCACACATAGCATCGTTTCTCATCTCTGTCTTTATATTGGTTACTGGGTCCTGTCATCTTTTTTGATTTGCAAATAAACCACTCTCTCTGTTCTCTTTTGGAGACTTTTATCAGAACCATCCAGCCCTGAACAGAGAAACATTTCAAGATCAAGAGGGAGGCAAGCTAATACTCTTTCAGGAAGCAAGATAAAGATTCACACATAATTAAGCCAGGACTATAGAGTTATTTAAGTGGATATATCTTTTAAGAACAATCAAACTGCCAAACGCTGTTCAAACTACTGGGCGCAGTACTGAAAAAGAAAGGGAACTGACAAGGTGTTTGTTGAGGACAAGGGGAAAAGGGAGCAGCTAGAAAAGAGGGAGGGACAAACAGTGATTTAGTAGTCTGTGTGTGCTAGGTCCTTTGTGTAGTTCGCCATGAGGCAGAATTTATTAACTCTATTTCACAGATGAGGCAACGGAGGAGCAAAGCAAATGGGAAGAGTCAGTGTGTTCCATCCTTTCTGTCTCTGAGATCGTGCACTTTACAGTGCGCTACTACCCTCCCTCCATGATCTCATCTAGGGATAAAATAAAGGTCTCTTAGCGTAATCACTCATTCACAGGACATTAATTGAGTGCCTCCTATTTTTCAGGCATGGGGCTAGATGCTCTGAACACAGAGATGAGTAAGACAGTCGGTGCTGACAAAGCCACCACTGTTCATGGATCCCTTACTGTCTAAAAAATGGCATCCTAAGGACTTTTTGCCTGTCATTTCATACTCTTTATATCAACCCTATGTTAGGAACTGTTATCCCCACTTTACAGACGAGGTAAAGGGGGTCCAGAGAAGTCCAGTAGCCTATCCAAGCTCTGTGAACAGTCCTAAAATAGCATCTCAGCCCTGTCTGAATTTTATATCCACACTTTCCCACACTACTTCCTTTCGCTAACTTGAGAAATCAAGTTGCAAGCCCACAAGGAGATTAAGTTTAGAAGGTGAGGAAACAATCTGTACAAATGGTTACAATAAAAATTAGTGCCTTTATTCCCTTATTTCATAGCTGCCTTCTCTGATAATGGGGAAATCAGGGCTGAAGTCACAGCTCTTGATACTAAGCTAATATATTAATTCACTATTTAGTTTGTGCATCCATTATCAACTTTCTGCATCTATTTGCTGGAATTGGGCTTCTACCTACACTACAATCATAACAGGCTATCAAGGAATGTATATGACTGGGAATAAATGGGCTGAAAATTCCTTATTTTTGGAGTGAGAGAAGATCAGACTAGTATTTTCACATAACAGCCTTCTAATTTAGGCAAGAGTGTAAAACTTAAAACTAACTAAAAAGATGTCTATGCTATATTTGTGATTTTTTTAAAGTTCTGTGCTGTTCTTGTTTCTTTAGCAAGTCCCTTGGATTCTGTTAATAACTTTCCACTAACACTCAGAGATTTGAGGTGAATGCTTACAGACTCAAAAACCCTTACAGCCCATACATGGTCAAGTTTACCAGCTTAAATCAATGCACAGGCAGAAACCCAGCAGTGCACGATTAAAGTGCCTTCTATCATGAGGATAGAAACTATAAACAAATCATTAATATCATCCTGGTTACCTGTTCATAAGTATACCTGCTGAGTCAGCTTCTAAATGGGTCCTTTCAAGAAGAGAAATTTTATTTTATTGGGAAGGAGAGAAATAAAATAGAGCCAGGAGGTTAATAGGAGTTTAAGAGTAACATAGGGTCATCTTAGCAATTAAAGGCTCCCCAGGAGGTTAATCACCCACACCCAGCACATACAAATGACACATGTATCAGCAGTTATAAAATTCTGTGTACAGTGCAGAGCTGTGATCTGCACCCTGGAAGGTATTATTTTACTTATTTATTTATTTTGAGGAGATGAGTTACAGCAATATTCTTTCCATGACCCATTTAGAAAAAAAGAAATGAGTGTCACTCAAACTGTCAGAGCAATGTTATATGTAAAAACCAATGTGGCCAAGCATTTACAATGGGTTGGGAGGGGGAGGGCAGGGAGAGAGAGAGAGAAAGAGAGAGAGACTTAACTGGTTTCCGTAGTAGGAGGGTTTACTAAATGAAAGAGCGCATCATACGAGGAGGGGTCCCTGGGAGTGTGCAGAGGCAAGCTGGAATGGTTCAAAAGATCTCCAGTTTCAAAAATTTCTGTTCTGAAAATTCAGAAAAGACAGCGTGCTGTTTCTTGGCCAGAATCATGAGGGATTTGTGTAGACAACCATTCCCTTTGACTCACTGCCTTCATGTTGAAATAACTTTCTAGGCCCAGCATGGAACTGCACCTGTCCAGGGAGCCATGTCAGCAAGCCAGAACTTAGGTAACTTCCCTGACCCCGTAGACGCTCTGCTTGAGTTCAACTGCAGTAGATCCAGGCAGCCGATCTCAAACACCAGACCAACGCTGGGCCTTCTCACCCCGAACAAGGTTGACTAAGTGGCCCCAGCCAATCAGGTATTTTCTGTTTTTCTCCTCCTTGATCTTTATTCTTTTTTTTTTTTTCGAAGCTTCTACCATGAACATTTATTTTTGTTAAAGCAGATTATAAATTCTCATCAGTACAAATATATATAACTTACATTTGATTGTAAGGCCAACGTTCAAAAGTAAAAATGAGATGGGATCTCGTGTTGTTACCAGAAATCAAGTGGCTGCTGCTGGCAACGGGGCGTTCTGCTCGCCACAGGGGAGGGGGCCGAGGGTGGACGCACACACGTACACACACGCACACCCCTGACCAAACCAGGAACTCCATCCCCACAAAACTTGGGGGAACAAAATTTAAAGGACAAAACAAACCCCACCAAGGCAGGCCCACATGACAAGCCAGCACAGTAACCTGCGTTCCAGTCTATGGATATGATGGCATTGTTGCCTTAGTGTTAAGTAAAGGATTAACATAAGGAAACGGCAGCAATATATAAAGGAAAATACATATTCTCTATAGAGCACATTTAGATTGCGTCCATTAAAATAATGACATTAGAATTTCATCATAGGTTTAAAACCAGGACAATACTAGTCTTTCATTTTCTTTATTTAAACTACAACCTAGTCACTGTGTTGGTCATAGCATGATTGTTGTTGCAATGTAGAAAGCAAGTCCAAGCAGCGCACTAACCCCTCACCCACCAACCCTTTCTCCAGTGACTTACAGAAGATGTTTGAAATTGAACTGTGAGCAGTCCCTATGGCTTATGTATTTTCTCTGTACTTAGGCAACGGGTGGGGTGGAGGTCAGAGCAGACTTTGCGTCCCTGATCAGTACACTTTTCACTAATCCCAAAGGTTCCAAGGAGCATGTCCAAGCACACAGTGCTGTGCGGGTGATTTTGCAAAAAGTGGAGAAAACCATTCCTAGAAAAGAGCTGTCCTAGTTAAGCTAAAGAAGTCAAGAAAATGTAACCCTCGGCCCATTCCTCCTGCCTCAGCCCCTTACAAATCTCTGGCAACAGAGAGGCAGATGTATCTGAACAGGAATCTGTATTATTCAAAGCACATTTACTGGAATATAACACAACAGGAAGCAAAACGACCTCTTTTTGTTTTTCAGGCCATGCACCCGCCTCCTGTCAGTACTGGCCTGTCTTAGAGGTCAAGAACAGGGCGGCCTGTGCTTGGGCTGTGGACGAGAGGCAGGCGGTATGGCCAGAATTCCCAGGAGGGCGCACCAGCAGCTGCCCAGAAGAGCTATATTTTAGGGGGCAGGGTAAAGTTGAGCTTCCATTTTGAGTAAGAATAAATATTATAAATATATATCAAAAAAGCCAAAATCTTTATTTTTATGCATTTAGAATATTTTAAATAGTTCTCAATATTAAAAAGTTGTAAGAGTTGTAACTAATCTTGCCAAAGGTAAAAGGGTTAACTGTAAGAAATTGTACATAAGATTGATTTATCATTGATGCCTATTGAAGTAAAATGAGGAAAAGCCGGAGATGCAGATGGGATCCCTAGCTTATTTGGTGTCAGTCTTAGTAAGTAGCACATTGCAACAACGATCTTTATTCTTTATACTAAAAACGTTTCCCACCTCCTGCTCCATTTTGCAGTTCTCCGAATGGATACAGCACGCTTCATGAAGTGTTAAAGTTTGTTTCTATCACCTAAGTAGTTTTCTTGAATCATTTTTTAACAACACTCATCCAAATCACCATCATCTCTCACCTGGTTCCCTCTGAAAGACCGCACAGTCCCTCCACTCCTGGAACCCTGCCCAGCCTGCCTCTGCCCAGCAGAGCAGCCATCGACCTTTTATCTTGGCGATTTTGCATCATGTCACTCCAGCTTAATGGCTCCCACTGCTCTCGGAAAAAATCAGGACCATTACTGCAGGCCTGTTTGCTTTCTCCTACTTGACACACTACCATATTTACCCTCCCCCGCACCTTTCTACCCTGAGTCACACTGGCCTTGGTGGTCATGTGTGACCACCTGGCCTTGAATAGAATCTTGGCTTCATGTCACCAAGTTTTTCCTCCTTAAAGGGGCCCTTCTAACCAGCCTATTGAATGTAGCCCATCCCAGCCCCACTTTCAGGTACTACCACGGAACCTTCTTTGAGTGGCCTTAGAGAGCTTGCATCTGAAGTCACAGCATTTATTTGGTTATCATGTGTCTTCCCATCCTTCATGTTCACCCTGCATCCCCAGCACGCAGGGCAGTCCCCGGGACTTGGCCGAGTCCGGTGGTCCCTGAGGCTCCTGCGTGCCAGGGCCTGGAGCTGCTATCATCTTGGAATAGGGAGGTGAGTGGAATCTTTAGGAGGGTCCGGGTATCATGGCACCAGAAGATAATAATTAAAGCCACAGTGATTATGACTACCCTTTACTCAGCACCTACTTAGCACCAGATATTGGACTGGATGTTTTACACGTATTTCATATTTGAACCTCCCAGCAGTCCTCTAGGTAGGTTGTTAACTGCTATGCCATACTACTTTGTTAGGCAGAGTAGACCAGAGACTAAGAAATGGTGTTCCAGATCCATCTGTGTCAGACTAAAGAACCAAAATGTTTGGTCAGTATTAATGTAAGTCTGTAGAGGATGTGAAACCATGAAGGGCTCTTCTGGGAAATAAATCCACATGCCTAGAAAATACTCTTGTGTTTTTCTCTACAGTCACGCTCTGCACCACACACACCCTGAGGACACTGCCTTTCCAGGAACAAGCCAGTAAATGATCTTGGACAGATTCCCCAGCTAATGAGACACCCTCCCTTTTCCCTGCTGGGAGGTAACGGGTTCAACCATCTAGGAACACAGCCTCTCCAGGAGACTTGGACTCTTCGCTGCAAAGGAAAGGAGCACAGAAATATAATATAAAGTGTCATTATTCTGGCAAACGTACTCTAATTCTGGACCAGGTACATACAGCAGCCTAATAGTATAATTTTGAAAAAAAATTATAATAATTATTTTTTGGCAGCCTGGAGTCTTTCATCTTTATCAGATGATACCAGTGTTTTAAAGGGTTATTGTAATGCTGCAAGGTAATAATAATAATAATAACCCTTTATTATGTGTAATGCTTTAAGAGTTTTAAAAATACTTTGATATAAAAATGGAAGATTTGATCTTAATAGATATCTTTTGAGGTATGCACGTGTGTATGCCAGGGGGACCTATGAATTCCAGTAAGTCTTTCTTAGGGCCTAACAGGTCATTTTAGAAGCACAGACACATTGTAAAACCTTAACAAAGCCCTAACTTCTAAGCATTATCATCTGTTCCGTATCACACTTAAAACACAATGTCATACATACTATTCAGACTTCAACTTCCCAATAAAGACACTACTTGATAAGTAGAGAAAGAATGTTCCACAAAGCTCTTTAATATCTATTTTTTCATCCCTGGCCTTACAGTGCTTTTCCCCTCTTCCAGAAATAATTCTCTTCTAGTTTATACTGCCACTGCTTCTGTCTTAATGAATTATAGGAGTGCATGTTATAGTTTCAGAAACAGTCATCTTGGACAGTGAATCAACTAGCAGCCTTCTCTTCCTCAACTCTCTCCCTGGGATAAAAAAAAAAAAAAAAAAAAAAAAGAAAAAGAGGAACAAAGACAAAGCAAAGCACTTCACAAATGATGCACTTCACTTTAGCTGCAGTACTTTTGCTCTTTCTCATTCTACATCTGAGGCCACAGTGGCTCTGGGGGCTCTGCTCCTGAACTTTCTTTTCCTATTATTGACAACAGGACTTGAAGTAAAGGCAGAGATGCCCATGCATCTGCTTGTATTCAGCAAAAGCCAAGGCTGCTGTGCCACCTTTGCTGAGTACACAGAAGTATATTCTGAGGAATATACCAGAAATCTCAAAATTCAGAACCAGTCAACCCAAGAGAAACATCTTTATTGTGTAAGCCAATGTTCAAATATATTAAAGTTGTAGTTTATATCGAAAGTTAAAGAGGTTTAGTGAAAGTCAATTTAATTGAATGCCAGTTCCCTCTACGTGCTTACCTCCAGAAAATGTTCTGCCTGTTGTTCTCGATCCAATTTCCTTGAAGTTGTTGTAATCAGACCTGTGTAGAAATGAGAATATTTGACTTTTAAATATCTGGGGCAAGTAGTTTACTGAGAGTGGGAAACAAGTCCAGTTAAAGGGAAAGCAAAAACAATGGGAACAGTAACTGTCCAGTCCCTAGTGACAACCAGATGGTCTTGGAATTCTTCTTCTTCTTTTTTTTAGGATAAGCAATTTATGGATCTTCAGAATTATTTTTTGAATTATTCTTTTTATTTACTGATGGGGGAGAGAAACATCGATTTGTTGTTTCACTTATTTATGCATTCATTGGTTGCTTTTTTGTGTGTCCTGACCAGGGATTGAACCCATACACATGGCAATATGGGGATGACTCTCTAACCAGCTGAGCTACCCAGCAAGGGCTTCAGAATTATTCTTAAAACAAAGAAAATTTACAAAGAAAATCTGAAAAATTTGTTCGGGTTCTGTTTACCTCAGGTATTATAAACACTTTGGTGATGTAAAAACTCACGAAAGAACCATTGTTTTTCTGATAATGAGGAATTTCAATGATTTACTTGTATACGACTAAAATTCTGCAGTAGGAACCTCATTAAAGATTTTAGAGTTTTCGAACAATTAATATATTGTTGATGCTGATTAGATTCAGGCTATGAAACAGCACTTTCTTATTTAACTTTTCTTATGCTTACAATGTTTTTGTTATACTTGACAAAGAAGGTTGTATTTTTGCAATAACTATTGTACATAAAATTACTGCAAATTTAGTAACTCATATACCTAAGATTTCATGCTATAATTTTATCATTTTATTATACGTGTTTAAATCTTCACACAAAATAAGTCCCACACGGGAAATATCTGTCTTTTCTTTGAATGGTCTTTCTCATAAATGAATCACCCAATTCATTTTGTGTATAAAGACAAAAATAGGGAATGAGAAGACAAAACCTTCAAGGCCACCCAGCTTTTACACCAATTTGTCTTTTGCAGGTTTTATTATTATTATTGTTGTCAAACGGCAATTATGAGGTCAAACTTACATTCCATTTTTTGATTCTCTAGTGTGTCTTAAGATAAGAGGCTATGGACTGGGCTGTTTTCATGACATACACTGAATGACAGGAAATCACAGAGAGAAAATCACATGAAAATCTCCCTCTCAAGGCTGGCCAGGTACATCAAATAAGAAAAAGGTATTTTATAGAGGTTTGCTGAGGACTTCATGACCTCCAGCTTTTACTGTACATGGAAGTTGTGGGTGGCAGTACATGGTGGGTTTTAGAGAAAGCTGAGAGCCGAGAAGAGGCCATAGGGGGTTAAATGGGCTTCAAAATACAATCCCACTGGAGTAGCAGAGCTCCTAACCAGCTGCCCCCCACCCCTCCATTCGCATCCATCTACATTCCCACAGAAGGAAAATCTGTGTTCCCATCACACAGATGACCTGCCTTTCTATGAATTCTTTCTGGAATGGGCCCCACTCCACTGCTTCACCCAAGGATCTTTCAAGTTTAGGTCAAGTGTTAGCTCAGGTATTAGAGGTGACCTCTCCACCGGGGTTAGGTGCCCATCTGGCTTGTCCCAGCAGAACTGGTATTCTCCACCATCACTGTCCTTTGCCCTATATAGCAATCCTTTGCTCATAGGTCTGCATTTTCTTACTAAACAAGTTGACAGAGTTCCTTCAGGAGAAGGGCCTGCCTTTTCATTCTGAAGCCTTGGTGCCCACCAAGCTCCTGGCCTAAAACAAAGACCAGCAACCTCATTAATGCTCAGATAATGGAAATTGTTGTAGAAGAGATAGATTATTTATATTCTAATCTGCAGTTTTGCTTCAGAATAGGATGTGTTTGCTTGGGAGGGTATCGTTTTGTGTGTAGGGAGAGTATGGGACGGTGGGCAGAGTGTATATGCCGTTAGTATTCATTTGAAACCATTTCTTGAGGTCCTCTGTGTGAATGGTGACATGCTCAGCACCCTCAGAAACAAAGATGAGCTATCGTTTGAGATTATTGACAGAAGACGGTTATCAGGAATTTTAAGCGAGAGAATCAGTAACTTCTCTTCTCTGGCTGCCCATGAGAACCTTCCGGAAACTGAAAACAGATTCTGTGTCCCGCTCCATCCCTCCTTTACTGTATCTGAATCTCTTAGGGTGATGACAAATAGTCCCCTGATTCTAAAAGAAGGTTCTACATAATTCCACCATCCTTGCTGACTTTCACTATGACTTTATTGACATTAATTTTTCTGCTCAACCACACAGAAAAGAGAAATACATTGAGCTGCTTCAGCATATGGACCAGGCGCCTGGGCTCGGTGTATGTGCGGGGGTGAGCAACAGGAGATGGAGGTGCTGTGTGAGGGCCCTGGCGATTGGGCTGATAAAGGAAGAATAAAGGGGAACACAGCTCTCTGCTTCATATTGACTGTGGGTTGGTGTGGTCACACCAGTAGGTGCCTTCATTTCCTGGCCATTCTATTTTACGAGGTCATATGTCACAGAGGCTCTTTCTCAAAAGGAGGCGGGACGCTTTCACCTTTTCAGGGGGCTTCCTCTGGAAGAGGTCACAATGGGAGAGAAATATACTCGTTAAATTAAGGCTATGAAGGGGTGAAGGGCTGTCGGCTTCCACTCTGCTGTTAGCCTGCTGCTCTTCCAGTCATAGAAGACCAGGAGCCCTTTGCCCTCTGTTCCCCTGAGGGCACTTGTGGCATTTCAGGTCCCACTCACCCTAGGTCAGGTCACCACAGCCCAGTGTGGTGTGACTGTGCAGAGGGAACAGGTCAGCTTCCTCTCCCCATCATTCTTACAGTAATTTTTTAGGAAAGTCATGTGTTTTCGCAAAGCACATGTGTAACTGGGAGAGCAGCATGACTCCCCTTCCATCTGTATACCTTCACCAAGATGTGCCTTTCACATATTTATCAGCCAACAGAGAAAGCAGCAGGCTTCCTGGAAAGTCTGGAACAACATACACAATAGTGAACCTGGAGCTGTGAGGAAGGCAAGCAGGGTCTGTTCCTGGAAAAAAGGCAGGGCAACCTCTGCAGGCTTTCAATCTCTAGGTGTGCATCGTTTTTATTGGCACAGAAATGAGGTGAAAGTATCTAATGCAAAAGTGAAAACTGGTAGGAAATCAGATGAGGTAGGGGAAGGAATGATGAAAATAAAATTATAGATTATGGTGACAGTCACATAGTTCCCTGAGTATTCAGAAAACCATAGCATTGTATATTTTAAACAGGCGAATGGGAGTTTATGTAAATTATACATCAGTAAAGCTGTTTAAAAATCAGTAGGGAACCATAACTGTGCCTTTTAGATTTTAACGTGTCTTTCTAGTTGGAGAAGACAGGCATTTCAAAATACTTTGAATGAGTGAATGAATGAATGAACGATGGGGTGAGTGAGTTTAGGAATCAGGCATGAAGAGGGGTTGGAATGAACAGAGTGATCAGGCTAGTCCGTAAGGATCTGGAACATAAAAATAATGAACAAAGCATTTTGGGTGAAAGCCACAACTGGCAGCTATTTGCATTGAAAAAAATAAACCTTATTGAGCCAGGGTCAGCTAAATCACAAAGCTGAAAAAACTTTCTTCCTTCTAAAGCACCAATTTTCAACCTTTTTAATCTCATGGCACACAAAAACTAATTACTAAAATTCTGTGGCACACCAGAAAATATATTTTTTGCTGATCTGACAAAAGGTATAATTTTAATTGATTTATAAGTGTAATAATAATAATAATAACAGCAACCGCCTACGTTTTGCTCCAAAGTGAAAAAAATAAATCAGGTGCCTATACTTGTATATAAAGATTTCTGGTACCAAGAATTAACCAATCGGATGCAACCTTATTATATGATGTGCCAATAAGATGCAACTCTATTATTTGACCTATGTGTTTATGGTTCAAGACAGTGCATTCACACTGGATGGTTATTGCTGTGTTGGCTGTTGTCATTTTTTAGTTTGACAATCTAAGGGAAAAGAAGTCAGTGCCCCTGACTAAATAGTCAGGGGCTGTACATTTGAAAAATTCCTGAGGCACATCAGTTGAATACCATTGCATTAAAGGAACATACTTAGGATGAGCTATGGTGCTTTGGAAGCTGTGTTTTTTATAGTCAGAAAGGAATGCGGTGAGCCACCCCTCACAGCCCAGAGGAATTAGTCAAATTGCCAAAGCTGCATCTTCATTTTCACAACTTTGTTGTGGTGAATGCAGTTGGGCTTTAGAAAAGGAAAATGAATAAAACAGAGTGATCTCCCTCTACAACTGCTATGATTCATCACCGTGGAAGGCAACCTCATTGCAGTCTCTGCAGGAAAGGGGCACGGGCACCACACAAGGAATGTGGGCCCACACAGTAAATTGGAGACTGACATGACAAAATTGAATTTCAAAGATAAATCATAGGCAAGCTTTTGAATGTGGTTCGGAGATATAAACACACACATCATTTGATACAGTCACATTTGCAAAGCTCCAATTTAGGAGGGGAGTTCGGCCAGTCCTAAGGGAATGATACTCAGTAAAGCAGTCGGGAGGGCACACGGCTGGGACCGTGTAATTATGTTAAAATGGCCACTTGATTTTTGGTTGCGGAGATGGAGGAGTCTAACAATCGCCTTGAGGAACAGCCTGAGCATGAAAATGTGGCTGCCTGTTCAAAAGAGAACCCAAAATGTTCTAAGTAGTTACAATTAGAGAAGTGATACTTGTGAGGATGATATCTTTTCCCTGCTCTTTCTCCCTGTGGGTGTCCTGGGTCACAGCTGTGTAACCTACTGCTATGACAGTCACATTTCCTTTAAGTGTTACTTGAAGCAGTAGAGTTCTTAGCTGTTTCAGCATAATTTTCCAAGACTCTTGGAAGCTAGGGCTCGCCTTAAAAATAAAACTAGAATTATCAGCTCTCTGAGCCAAAATTAGTGAGTATTCTATCTTTTTCATACCCCATTTTTCCACGCCTACCCCCAGCTATCTGGTAAACCCCTCAACATCCTTCCAGACAGTTCAACTGTCACCGTCTCTGTGAAGCCTCTTCTGAGCTTCCCTTCATTTGCATGTTGCATGTTACTCAACTGCTGTCTTGATCCCCTTCACAGTTTTAGGAAGGCAGAGATTCTGGGTAGTTCACTAGCTGAGCTCAGGAGGCTAGATCAGTGCCCGTCACATTTGTTGGCTATGTAAATATTGCTGTCATAGCACCTAATACTGGGTTCGAGTTATTTGTTAAAGAGTAAATCTTTCCAAACTATACACAAACAAAAAGGTGGTGAGTAGGTCTTATTCATGCTGTGTTCTTGGTATTTGACATAGAACCTGGCACACTGCAGGTATCAAGCAAAACTTGTCTCAGTGGTGTCATGGACACAGTCTTCCAGAGCTCTAACCTTGTTTCGCCATAATGATCCCAAGGCATAGGAATTAAGTGATCTAAAAGCTCTCTTCCATCCTTTGAATGATTTTAATATTTTCCCAATTTTTGGACACTCTCTTCCATGCTCATAGTTGGAGGTCATCAGAACAATTCCTGTTGGCCTTTTAAAAATTTCCAGCTGCTGATTAAAAATTTTAATCTTAAATGTCATGCACAGGGGCTTTGTGGCCATCCCACTGTCTTCCCAGATCCTGGTTTCTAACTAGTTTATAGAGAACGGTGGGCACCTAATAGTATAGCAATGACCCCCATCTGAGTACTATGTGCCAGGCACTATACTAAACCGTTCATATATATGATCTCATTTAATCTCACAATAGTTCAGAGAGATAGGAACTATCTTGACTTGGTTTACATGAGGAAACTGAGTTAAATAACATGCCCAAGATCACCAATGACTGAGCAAGGATTCAAAGCCAGAAACTCGGAAGCTTCTTCCCTGTCTGCCTAGCAGACGAGGATGCAGAGTGGTGGCAAAGCCACCTGCCTAGGAGCTGGGAGACCTGGGTTCCAGCCTCAACTCTGTCAGTCACTGGTTATGAGATTCCAGTAATCCCATCTTTTTTTCTAGGCCCTTGCTTCCTCTTATAGGAATGTTCCAATGTCGCTTTTCAGTATGAAAAGTCTACAACAATATAAAAATACTAAAAAGAGACACTTCTTCTCTCTCCTCTCCTGCTTTCTCACCTGGCCCCATTTTCTTCTTCATGGACCCAAGTGCATCTATGAAGGTCACCTAGGCAGGAAGAGGGGCTGTATTCTAGCTTTGATTTATCCACAAAATCAGCACGTAAATGCCCACATGCATACATCTCAAAGGGAAAAAGTAAAAAGGTCACTTAACTGCAAGTGTATGTTTTTAACTAGGAAAAAAAAACCCTTAGTCATTGCCATGTTTGTTGTCTCTTCTTCAAGACTGTACTTCTAGAACCCTGTTTCCACCTCCTTTAGCCCATTACAAAGCCTTAAAATGTTCCCTGCATTTATACATATACATAAGGATGTGCAATGGATTTACAGAAAATAAAAGGGACACAGTAAATGCAAATTCATGATTGTAGGAAAAGTTAAAGTTGAAGTTAACATATATGTTAGGTTTATTTTAAAGAATACTAAGTAATAGGTGGTCTTAGACTAGATGATGCTTGTTTGAAAAGAAAAAGAATAACCAGGAAGAAAAAATATAAAAGACTTACAACATCAGTTATGAAGGGGTTAAAACAGGATTCTAGAAATTGGCCCCGTCACACATGCTTCTTAAGTAAGGGCTGTTTCATCAGGTGTAAAGATTGGGAGCTGCTCGATTGAGCATACAGTGCTGCTATTAAATTTACTAAAGAACATCTGACACGGGAAATCACTGAAGGAGCTCAAGCCTACAACTTAAACTTTTCTTTATAAAGAGTTATTTTCAAGATGCTCACAGACCTGTTTTAAAACTGTGTAAGTGAGGTTGCATCTAGAGCCAAAGAATGAAGACCATGTGGATTGACTGGGTTCATAGCTGTGGCTTTTCTGTAACAGAAAAGTTTCATTTCTTCCTTCTTTGCAAGCCAAGGGATGGCATTTCCTGCCTTCGCAGCAGAGACATCACAGGCAGCATTTCTTCTGCCAGAATCACCTTTCCCTTTGGATATAGGATTGGTAGGTGCTGCAGGTAGCAGAGGGAAAAGCCAGCTTGTGAAGGAAAAGTGTTGATGCTGGCACACACTTTGTACCTTCCCTTCAGGCCTAGTTGACAGATGGAGTTGCCCATAGCCTGGAGGGAGAGTTCTGAGCTCCAGACATGCCCTGCTCACTCACTGTACCCCTCATTACAGACAAGATCAATTAGGGACATCTGAGTCGAGGCAACTGAGTCATCCGGGTGAAGGTTAGGATCGTGGCCAACAAAGGAGGACTAATGAAGAAGATATATGGTGGAAAATGTTTCCAAAGGCCTTTTCCTCTGAATCACTCTCTCTTGTAGCAGGTGGTCCTGCCAAACACACACACGTACACACACATATACACTTAGGACTAGAGATGCTGCATGTAGGTTTAATTCTGCCAGAACACCTGGGTCCTTACCAGTCCCATCTGTCCCTCCCTCAGCTCCTGTCCTCATCGCCAGTCCTCATGGCTCCCCTCCCATCTCACCCAGATCCCGCCGGCTCTGCCTCTCGATTCGGCGGAGATAAAGAAGTATTTATGTACCTGAAGAAGTCTCCGGGCAACTTTAACTAAACCTCGAATGCCATATTGGGTTTCATCAGAGAAATTCAGCTACAGATGGTGAACCAATATGAAGGGTGTCGTATGAAATGGTGCCATCTTTAGGTGCCATTAACATACCACTGATGTGTGTGCTCAGATGTGCGTTATGGTGCACTTCTCCCTTTTTCTGTCTCTGTCAAGATTTTTTTTTTTTTTGCATAACTCTAAATATTGGTTGATCAAAATAAGAAAGAAAAAGTGGCCGGCAACCTAAATGACACTGGATGGATGGGTCTTAGAGGTTGTCTAGTCTGAGAAGCATCCTGGTATCCTGGTTAGCAGCACACCGACCAGTACCTAAGCTCTGCAGCAGACCGTCTGGCTTCACATTCCAGTCCCACCCCTAGGCAACCGCCTGTGCTTCGGCAAGTGACTTAGCTTCTCTAAATATCAGCCTTCTCAGTAAAAGGAGGCTTATTAAATTAAATAACCGATTTCAAATGCTTAGCTTGGTTCCTGGCATATATTAAATGCTCACAGCATGTTGCTTTACTATGCGCTCCAAGGATGATGCCTGGAGTATCACATGTGTTCAGGGGTCTAATCTTGCCTCCTTTCCATCCTGAGATTCCCTTCAAATGTGTCTAGACATTTGGGCAAGGAAAATTGTAAAATGTCTGCTACTTACCCTGTCATCTGGCAGATAAGGAAACTGATGCTCACAGTTGAAGTAATTCGTTCAAAGACTTATTCGTAAGAAATCCTTCATCTGTGCACTGCTAAATGTTATTGAGTGGACAGTATATACCCTCGGTTCTCAAAGCGCGACAAGGATTAGCAGCATCAGCATCACCTGCGAGCAGCTGAGAAATGCAGAATGCAGGCTCCTCGCAGTACACTGAATTTTGAGACACCTGCACCTAGACCATTGCTGGTTTCAAACTTGGCTGTGCACTGGGATCACCTGGGGTGCTTTAAAATATGCAGATGCCAAGGTCCCACATCCAGGGATTCTGAATGATTTGGTATAAAGAGGGGCCTAGGCATAGGGATTCTGAAAAAGCTCCAGGTGATTCTAATATCCAGTCAAGTGTGAGAATCACTGCCTCTCCAACTGTTAGCCCTGGGTGAAGGGGTTATGGTAATTAATTTTCCTGGCTTACTTAAATGGTCTAGCTTTCCCACAATGAACAATGCTCTATTTTTATAATCCAAAAGGATTAAAGGCCAATAAAATGGCACAAATGGCACACAGTCTCCTGCATGTCCTTGCCGGATTCCACCAAGGTCTACCTGAATCCCCCTAGCAAAGGTGTCAACTTCGTGCTTGCCAGGATTGTTCTTCCTTTCGCTCTGACCCATGCTTTGTGTCTTCCTCTAAAGCACTGGCTGATGACAGCAAAGGTTTGGCCTTTTCATTCCACACTCCGGCATACTTTGCCGTACTGCCTATAGGGTTACACCTCTCCTAGCTCCATCTGGCCCCCTTGGTTCTTGTAGTGGAGGTAAAATGCCATCTCTGTGGTGATTCCACATATTCCCCACAAAAGCATGTTGGACACAAGGCACAAGAGTAGCAAGAGCCACAAGGATACAACAAGTCCTCATGTCTGCCTTGCTGCAGCAAACAGCCCCATGAGGGAGATGGACACATAGGCCAAGGACATCGACTGCATGTCCTTGGTAACTCTGGGTGCCCTGAAGAAGGAAAGAGAATGCTGAGCTGTGTGACTCAGAAAGATAAGAGAGTAAGTTGTATTTGTACCAGGCCTTTAATAACGAATAAGAGTCCAACAGATAAAGAAGCTGGAAAAAGTTACAATACCTAATCTGTAGCTGAGAATAACGCGACAGAAGGAAGACTAACAGAAAAAGGTAAATTTGGTTTTAAATCTTGGCTCTGCTATTCCTTAGCGGTGTGACCGAGGACAAGTTACATAACTTCTCTGAGCTCAGTCTTGTTACCTTTGAAATGGGGATGGTAATAATCCCTAAAAGGCTTTGGTAACAAACAGCACAGATGAAGTGCTTGGCAGAATGCCTTGCACTGAGCAGATGCTATTTGGAAACAGAAACAGCACCTATAAGAAGCAGTGAATTATTTTTTATTTTTATTAAAAACCCTAAAAGCACTGGGGTGCTATTACTAACTACATTCAAAAGGGAAACCTTATCGTCTCTAGTTTGGTCACCTCTGACAACGTCTGAAAATTTAGTAACCAGATAACTGACAGTTTAAGTTTCTTTCTGTTTACTTGAATGAAAACACCATCAAGTTCTTTAATTCCTACACACTCTGGAGGTGTGAAAACAACTGCTGCACTCCCCTCAGAAATGATTTCACTGGAAATAATCTGTTTCTACATCTGTTTTCACATGACAGATAAAATCAGGAGGATGGATGGAGTGCAAATGATGCAGAGGAGGATGTGCAAATCTTGAAAACATGTGTGCTTTGTAGGTACCCAGTTCTTTAAGACCATCTTTGCTCCATGATTGATAAAAGGTCTTAGGGAGGAGCAATGCTTTAGAATCTAATTTTAAAAATTCTGGGAAAACTGTCACTTGTTATGGGAGTTTTGAATGTTATCAGAAGACTGACAACACTTTTTTTTCATATCACACATTTTCAAGTTAATTTTCACACAATTCAATGCTGTCTTTTTGTCTTAAATTTACACACACACACACACACACTCACTCTGTAATACCTCATTTTTCATTCTACCCATCTGAAAATTTGTAACAGTAATGTGGCTAGTTGAAGTTTACCTTTGTGTTACCTAGGTAAATTAATACGGTAGCAAGGTCTCAGGGGAATATTTAATGTACTGGAAACAAACTATTTGCAAAGCACTTTAATTTTAACAACCACTACTTTGATGTTTTAATTGCAAACAACCTATGTAACTATTCATTAGAGACTGTCCAAGCAGGTCTTTTGTTTGGCAACACTTTGCTAATAATAACATTAACCTTATGTGTTCATTTGAGAATAGTAAACATGTGTCCCTTGGAATATTCTAGAACACACATTTTCAGCTGCTATAAAATCCTTCTCAATGAGAGTCTGAATAATGAAATGCCATGGTATTTCTGCTCATTGGGAAGAAGGACCAACGATTGCTAGAATGATGAAATGTATGCCTAATCATTTATCAATGCAGCAACTTTGTGTAAGTCTTTAAAATTGTTGTGTGCCTCCGTTTCTTCCTTTGAAACATAGCAATGATTTAACTGAGAAACAATTAACCTCTTCCTCAGTAGGAGTAACATACAGTTTTTTTTTCTTTATAAGTGGAAACAAAGGAGGAGCTGGAATCCTTTACAATTCATTGAGGAAAAATGCTGTCAACCTGGGGAAAGGCGTATATTTCTTCTGCTATTTTGTAAAGAGCTTTATAAACAATTCTGTTATAGCTTTATCACATTGTCTTCTGTTTGCAGGCTTGTTTCCTTCAATAACAGAGGTTGTCCTGTGACCTCTCGAGGACAACCATGTTTTTATTCATTTAATGTTCATTACAGGGATACCTTTTAAGAAACTAGACTAATCTTTGTATCTTTCATGCTTGGCACAGTGCCTTGCATATGAATGGCAATCAATACATATTAGTTTATTAGATAAGTAAACTATACTATTTGTGTGTGAACACATGTACATGTACACCACCCAAAGCAGGTAATGGTCCATGTTTGTGAGAATGATCACCTAGTATTTGTTATGGCTTTCAAAAGCTTCCATGCCTTTTGGGAAAGGCTTCCAAATAAATTCAAAATAGAATTATGTGCTATGGTAGTGATTTTGGACTTGTAACGTACAACATTACAAGTTCACAAAGCCATGTTCTTTTCACATCGTGTGTTGGAGTCTGACGTCTGTGTGGTTGAGGTTAATGGAGGGAAATGGCAAACTGCCAGTGTTAATGAGTTTTTCGACTCCAGTATGTATTTTCTTTCACTTTTGCCTTTACTTTTTGTTTAATTAAACTGTTATTTATCTAATAACCTGTCACATAAGTAGGGATTGCTCACCTGTCAGAAAGGGTTCAACCCATGTTTCATTTCCCAAAGAATAGTAAAGCCTTGTCAGGGGCAGGGGGCAGGGGAGGGGTAGAGGAAGACAAAGGGAAGGGCTGCAGAAAGCAGCCGGCCTCCGACTTCTCTGGGTCCACCGAGCATTCCACGCTGAACATCAGGATGGAAGACTGGTCAGAGAGCCTTGCGGCTCTCACTCCTGGCTGGAATTAACCCATTCAAAATGCATCCAACAATCTAGCAAGCAGCGTGCTAAGGGGTAACTCAGCCATGTAATATCAAAAGGGTAACATGTGTGGCATTTTAATTTCTATTCAGAAAATGCAAACAAAAGACCAGCAATAAAGTGAGAGAATCAGTGAAAGAGCAAGCTGAGGAAAAACCAGAGAGCAGCCAGTGCTGGTTCTGTGAGACGGGGCCTGGCACGCGCAGTGGGACAGCCTCAGAGACCACCACTGCATCCGTGCCTAGATCTTGTCTATTCTATATTTATCCACAGACAGAAGAAACATGAATATACTTCAGTTATTGAGAGCTACTCTGTGTGACTCCTAAGTTTGTGCCCTTGGCTAGCATACCGTTATTTTTTTTGCTTGGTTTTCTTCTACTGGTGCCTTTGGCAGAAGCTTGTTTGGGGTTTCCTCCTATTTCCAGAATGAGAACAGTGACAGCAGACCTGAAATGGGGGCACATGACCTGGCCAGTCGTACATTAGGGGTTCAGCTGATGGCGGATTGCAGGGCACACGTGTTGAAGTTCCTGTCTCTTACTCCTTGTCTTGTCATCCCCGGCTGACCTCCATCCCCTCCCACGTAGTCCAGCAGAGGCGCCAGAAGCAGAGCTGCTAAATGTTTCTCCTATCAATACATTTTCAGCAGTTTAGCATTCCCTTTTTGGGGCTAACAGCTCACACAAAAGATACCCATTTAAAAACCACCAACATGCCGAATACACATACCACCTATGTCAAAAGAAAATGTCATCTTTGTTGACATTCAATATCTTCTGAACAAATGGATGCGCACCCAGAGTCTGAGTGTGGATTTTTAACCATAGCACCGTGTCAGCTCTTTCTCAGTGAAAATGAGCTCGATTCTGCTGTGGCTGTAATTAGTGACTGATTAGTACTTGTACGTGTCCACGCACTGGCCCTGGTTTAGCATCCATTCCACAGGACTACTTTATTCTGTTGCAATTTTACTTCTTTTGTGTCACACTGGTGCCCTGACACTAGAAAACCTGAGACTCAAGCTAAACAAACTAAGGTTTGAAACTATATGAATGGATTTCATTTTTTCCCACGGGAAGAAGAGTGTTGGAAGGTTTGGCATTAATAAACCAAAGCAGCAGACAGGACAGAGGGCAGGATGCACCCCACAGTTTCAGCAGCTGTTCTGGACACCAGGTTTTTAATATAACACAAGCTACCGTTCTGGACCCACCGTAGGCTTGGCACCGGGGTACTTGCCTTTAGAGGACTCTGAGAGTTATGGAGAACAAGCAGTGACTAAATAATTGTAGCCCAGCTATTAAAGGCTCTGGTGGAACTACGCAAAACAGTAACATGAGGGCACAGAGGGTCAACCTTGAACTCCACCTGGGAGGTGCAAGGAAATGCTTCTCAGAATGGGGTCCCCTGGTTGGAATGAGTAAATGTTTCTGAGGTAGACAAGGAAGATAGGACCTTCCACAATATTCTGATCAGAGAGGAAAAGCACATAGGCAAGAAATATCCCTAGTCCTGTTCCAGAGTTACTTCAGGAGACCTTAGGGGAAATCTTGGAATTTTTAGTATTTATGGTTGGGACTGGAAGGAAAGTACTATCTTTCTCCTTATGAGCACTCAAGTCAGTCAGCTCTAGAAGGTGCTTTCTTATCTTTTAACTTGGAGGCATCTTTGCATTTTTATGTGTCACAAAATAGCATTGTGAGTTACAATGGGAAAAGTTCTCTTTCCATTCCTATCACACTCAGAATAAAGGGACCAAGATCACATTATAAGCAAAGACCTGGCCTTAACAAAGTGACAGGTGGGGATGACAGAAGAACACCAGAATGTCCAACAGACACTATTTAAATAGAGTTTCCTCCCATTCCCTTTGCTTCCTCCTGGAAGCAACACTGTAGTAGGGTGAGCAACCATCCCCGTCTGCCTGAGACTATTGGCTTGCACTGAATATGCCAATTCTACATCCCGAGAAACTCCTTGACCTTGGGCAAACCAGGGCGGTTGGGCTCCCTAGACCACACCAGATGCCAGGTCTCTGTGACTGACTGATCATACAGTAGACTTTCAGGGCCGGATGCCTGTGAGAGCTTTTACTATCTTGCCCTGCCATCCACTTCCACTTACAGGGGGGGAAGAGAACTAAGGCCCAATGAGGAGAAACACCTCGTCAGATCGTACAGTGCTTAGCTTCAATGATGGAATGCCTGCTCCAAAACACTCAGAGCTGCTTTATGACCTCTTTTTGCCTTCCTCACATAATCACATATTTTAACCCTCCTTCCCAGCTTCTCCCTAATATAACTAACAACTGATACCATTTTCAGATTATTCTCTGCGTGGTCGATGGTACACTGAGCAGTTTAATCGCAACATTTCATGTAATCCTTATAACAATTCTAAATAACTATTATTAAATTGCTAATTGCTACTGTCATCCCCATACTGCAGATGAGGAAACTTAAGTCTTACTTAGCAAGACCAAGTAACCTGCCAGAAGTAACACAGTCAGTAAGAGAGATTTGAAACTTGATCATGTTGTTTGGCTCCAGAATCCTCATTCTTAATTATGAGGACACAAGACTCCTTTTCCAATTCATTTTTATCTTTCACTATTTCATGTAAAATTACTCCATCATTGAACCAAAATAGGTGAAAAAGCCCAGGAGTGGATTTCCCATCTCCACACTTGGTTCTATCTCCCATTCATTATTTCATTCACTGGAAAAGCAGCTTCAGATGAGAGCCTACACTTGCCTTTCAGGTCTCAGTAGGTTTGGAGCCACCTCAAACCTTCCCACTGTAATATTGTTTCAGAAAAATGCAGATTTGCTGTATGGATGGTGCTTTTGTCTTAAGCCAATGAGCTGTTGTAGGAAAAACCCAATTAAATGACATTGGGGCCCCCCACTCACCGAAGGACACCCTAAAGGAATCCTTCTCTTAGGAACTTTGTCACAATTATTACCTTTCCGATTTCTACTAGATTTTCTCTAAGGTTTTCTCTCTTTTTCCTCATCCAGTTCTTCTGCTTGCTAATCTCTTTATTTTGAAAGCAAAGTCTTCATACTTCAAAAATTCAACTCACTTCACCAAAGTATTGATAATTTATCAGCAGGTTCCAGCTCCCCTGCAATTCTTCCTGTTTATTGAATGTTTAAAGCTTAATTTTGCTTTCAGCCTTTGTTCTTGCCTTTCCCTTGACCAGTAGCCCTCTTCTCTGACCCCCTCTTAACCCCCATATCTGTATGGCTGGTTACTTCTTCATCACACGGACCTCAGGTCAAATATCACCCCTTGAAAGAACACTTCCCTTCTCTGATCACCCCACCTAAAGTCTCCTCCTCCTCATTCTATATTCTTCTGACCCAACCTGTCTGAAATCATCCTGTTTGCACACTTGTTCATTTACCTGTGGTCTCTCTTCTTCTCAAGAATGAAGGCCTTATAAAAGCAGGGGCTTCACCTCTGTTGCAGCTAAAAGAATGTCTGGCACCCAGTAGGCCCTCAGTAAATGATGTTGAATGAAAGAAGAACTTCCTATATGCAAAATACTTACACATATTGCTGAAGCTCTTCTATCTCTGCATTTAAATATTTTGCACATTTTTTGTTCTATTTTAATTTTCCAAGTGAATGTTCTTCTCAGCATTGGTTTTGACTCTAGGACTGAAAGTTTCCGCATATTCTCCACCTGAGAACTTGCCTGAAGGGCAGTGGACGGGGATCGAGAAAGGTCCAGGTTTGGTTCCAAGCCTCCTCACTTCCCAGCTAAAGGGTCTTGAGCAAGTGACCCAAACTCTTTGAGCTTCAGGTTCCTCACCCCTAAAATGGGAATGCTTACACCTACCTCATGGGACCACTGTGACTATGAAATGAGATGAGGTATGAAAAAGCACCTGCAAATGCAACAAGCACTTGATGTGCTCTTTATTCTGACACCTTATATAGTTATTAAGGATATTTCACTTTTATAATTTTACCTAAGTATCTATAAATACTCAGTAATTTTGAAAATGCAGATCTTGGAATATATGGAAGTTCAGGATAGTGTGTGAATTCTCTATTCTTTTCAAAAACCCAGGAGCCTCTAGGGCCAACTCTCAGGAAGGGTTAGTTAGAAGTTTGCTTCCAAAGCAATGCCAGGAGGTCAGCAACACTGTGGCAGGAAATTCTAGAGAGATGGACGTAACTTCCACTAGCAGACCAAAGAGGTGAGTGTGAAGGTAAAGAGAGCTAACCTCATTTGAGTCAATGAAATGAATACAAATCTCAGAGTTGATTTTAATCTCTTGCACATGAGATCATCAGAACACCTCTCTGCTCCTCTGATCAGGCCTCTCTTAACTTCTACATCCCTTTTGCTCAGGTGTACTTTTCTAATGGTATAAATGGGCTCTTCTGTAGGGAGTCCATAGGTAGAAGTTCCCAGCTATCCCTTTTCGTTTACCTTGCCCCTATTTTTTGGTAGGAGCATTTGTGGCCTTTGCAAGAAAGATTGTGATGAAAGATAGTGGAGAAAGCTCTGGAGTTTGGAGGACAAGGCTGTACATTAGCTTCTGCTCTTAGATACTCTATGATCCTACACTAGTCACATAACCACTCTGTTCCTCAGGTTCTACCCCTATAACAGGAATAATACTGACTATTCTGACCACATAGCCCATCCATTTATTATCATCCATGACTCCCTACCACCACAGCTTAGTAGCTTATTGAATAAAGTCTTGACTCAACCTGATGTTCAGAGACTTTTATGATCAGATCCCAGACTTTTTCTAGCCCTACCTCTCCTGTGCCTACACACAGTACTTTAATAAATACCAACTAAGAGAATGAATGAAAATGAGAGGATACAAGTAAGACAACTTTAAAAGAGCTATTTCCAGTAAAAAGTGTTACTTTAACAAAGTAGGACAGTGATTAAAGTCTTTCACATTGTAGCGCCCTCAGTATAGAGACATGAACAAAAAAGGATGTGAAATGACAAACTCTCCAGCCATTACACAATTAAATACCCATGCTTTGACTAAGATCTACCTCTTCCTAACCATACCTGTTTCAAAACCCAGTTTAAATATCATCCCATTCATTGATTCACTCAACAAGAATGAATTGAATGCTTTCGGGCTAGGCACTGGAGATCCTTTCCTCCTCCAGGAGTTTTTCACATACGACCCTTTGAGGACAAGGCCTGCCATTTCATATGCCTGTGGGTGAAGTGCCTTCATAGCAGTCATGCTCACCATATATAAGTTAGGATAACCAGAATAAAACAGACCGGGTTCTAATCCAAGCTTTGCTATTTACTTCCCACGTGATATTGGGTTGACTCTCATTGCTCACCTGTTAGGTGGGGAATAATACCAAGATTATATGCTTATTGAAAATATAAATTATGATCATATATATAAAAGCATGTAGCATTAGGGTTGGAGCATATTCAGTGATGAGTGCATGTGAATATCTGCCTTATGCTGACCATATCATCAACGTCCATGACTCCCTACCACCATGTCTTAGTAGCCTATTGAGTAAAATCCCGACTCACCCTGGTGTTCAGAGCCCTTTGTGATCAGATCCCAGCCTTACCCTGGTCTTGGCTGGACCATTGTAATAGAGTCTTTATCTTGGGTGAACACAGTGTATTACAGGAAAGGAAATAACAAGTATGAAAAGCCAGAACAGATACTTGCTGCTTACTGCTTTGCAGGCATTCCCTATTTCTTCTTTCTGGTCCCTGTGGCCTCAGCCACCACTCATGGCCACCCTCTTGTGTTATTCCACCCTGGAACGGATCTCACAGGGCTGCTCTGTCAAGTGGTCTCTGGATGAAACCAGGGAAGGCCAGAGCATCCCGACCACAGCATCCTCTTTTCAGCTTTCTTGCCTGTGAAAGCGAGGGACTGGAGGTGTCACCCTAAATTACCCAGACATCCTACACCGGGGATCATTTGTTTTTCCTCTGTGAAAACTTTAAACAAGGAATAATATGAAAGAAATGAATCTTGTGTTTCACTGCTCTAGAAATGGTCCTTGGTGAAGAATAAGATCAAGTGAAATTTAAGTTCAATTTGACCCAAGTTCTCTTAAGATAAACACACCTCAAATGGAGGCTGATGGGAATCTCATTACTTAGAATTGGACAAATAACCTAAGGCAGTGAGATTATAACCTGGCAGCAGCAATGGTTTGCTCAGCAAACTACTTGAACCTCTACTGGGAACATTTAACACCACTTGTATTTTGAAATCAGAGGCTACATCTACAGGCAATAAAGACTGTTATCTCTCCGATTCATTGCAGTTGCACAAACACCCAGTTAATTCAGCTATAACACATCTGCCCAGAGAAATATTTACTTTTGGAGCCTCCTGGGTATGCTTTAAATTTCTCCTAATTGCTACCCATTGAGTTCTAAGTTTAAGTGCCACTGAGATGGACTTCAGGTCCTATTTCTATCCTGAGAAGTTCACCACTATCACACATAAAGAGCAGACACTTGAATGACCTCGCTGCCCATTTAGGAACTGTTTTCTTCCTCCAAACTGCACAGAAGAGATTCTTTCTGAACCTAAGAAGATGGTTTTTCTCACTGCTCATTTGGCTTCTCAGTAGAGGAAACAGACGATAAATGTTTCTCAAGGATCACAAAGAGAATAACATTCATGCCTCTTCTTTGAGAATTAGATTTCTCAGCTACTCAAACTGTAGGAAATGAAGTCTCAGGACACCTCTTTAAATTGTGAGGGTAACAAGGATTCTTATTCTATTAGAATGCTAAGAAAATAGAGTTAGAGGAATCAATTTCAGAAGAGAAACAAGGAATAAAACCTAGCAGATAATTCTCAGAGGAGGTGCTAATTATAAAAACATCTTAATGAACATAACTTACTTATCTTGCTCCTTCGAAAACACTAATTTATTTATATACCCTTTGAAGATATAGCTCCAAATATATATACACACTAGATCATTTTGCTCCTTTAAGAAGCAGGGTAAAGTAACGTGATTTAGAAGCAAAAGTCAGGACTGGGGTAAGTAAGGGAGAAAATGAGAGTCCGAACACACTGAGCCCAGGTTCTCCACGTTCTTTTGCACCAAGACCTGTGCTTCTCTGTGCACCACAGCACACACTTGTAAATCTCATCCTTTCTCTCCTTGTGCTAAACCTCAGAAGCTCATAGACATTGGAAGCACTGATGTTGCACTGCTCTGTCCTCAACAACTCCAAATTCCTTATTGCTTCCCACACCACACCCAGCATCTTGCCTGCACTGTAACAAGTATTTCTATTGGTAAATGCACAAAAGGCCAGGAGAAGTCAAGGAGAAATCCTCATTCACCCGATTTCATACCAGTATTCAGATTTTGAACCATTTCTACTCCAGACTCCTACGAAAATTTTTATTGCAAGATTGGAGTCCAGACTAAATGGAAGGGTAATCATGTCACAGCTAAGGAAATCGGGTGACAGTCCAACATATAAAGAAATAACATAGAACTTTGTGAACATTTAAGCATCTCCTGATGCCAAAATACCAATTGAACTGCAAACTCTTGGAGGACAGAAAACATGCCTCATCCTTCTTTGCATCTGGGTGCCTAGCAGTTAGCCTCCACTGAGAAGCCTCGCTAACCACTTAGTCTCACCAAGGATGACTTAGATAGTCTCCGTTACACTCACATAGTGCCATGTACTAACGTCTACATGGCACAGTCCCCACCAGGCTTGTTATAGCAGATGGACTTGCCTGAACTTGACCATGAGTTCCCTGATTACAAGGTCTATGTTCTCAGTGCCTAATACACTCTGGCCCCTGGTATATATGTAATAAAGATTTGTTGGATGAATACACATAACAAGTGTTCAATAGTGTTTATTGAATTGAGCATAATTGGATATTTAATGGTAAAAATATAAATTAAAAATGACACTTGGAAAAGCTTTTTAGTTTATGACTTCTTTGCAGAGCACTGAGTATGTGTTGGTCATATAAAATTGAGAAAATAATCTAATTTCAATTTCATCCCCCTCTTAAATCAATTTAGGAAGTCAGCCTGACCTTAAGATCCCGAGGCACAAAGTAAAGTAGCCTAAATCCAAATCCAAGTCAAACTAATAAATGGATTGTAATAATAATCCCAAACAGAATTAGAATTACTAACGCCTAGAGTGGAAAAAGCTTTATAGTTCATCTGAAAGTCAATACGAATGCTTTTTGCAGTATCCCTATCACATAGCCAACCAACCTCTACCTGAATTCTCCCAGCTTCATGACAGGTCGTCCTTCACTACTGAATCCATGAAGAGATCATAAATCCCTCCTTGTAGTGATTGAAATGTGTATCCCTGTAATGTCCACCTAATACGATCCTCCAGCAGAACAGAGAAAAATCTACTCCTGTTCTACATGGCACTCTGAATATTAATGACAAACATCACATTTCCCTTTTGTCTGTAAGAATAATCTTTATGTCCCCGTTTCCCACTCTGATTCAAGGATTTCAGAGCATGTCCCATCATGGTCACTCTCCTCTAAACAAGCTCCCCAGTCTGTCTGTCTGGTTAGATTACAAAACAACTGGGGTGGCTGATAATTTTTTGAGTGATTCTAACTGATACTGAGACATGTCCTAATTCTGCCAGGTATGTCTGTCACCAGGGAATAAACAGCAATATGATTGCCAAAGACTTTCCATCATAAGCTGCAACCATTTCAGCCAAAGGGCAGAATCATTGGCAGTATTTACTCCAAGGTCTCCAATGTTTGGAAACATCGCAAAATCCCTTTCTGCTCTAAAGATGTTTATATTAGATTCTCCTGCCCATCCAACAAGGAGCAGGCTTCAGCTGACAGAAAGAAAGGGAGAGTCTGACTCCAAAGGATCTTTCCAATGCGAGAAAGATAGCAGGGTGCCACGTGAAGAGAACCAGGGCTGGGTGGATGGATGAGCACGGGGATGAGAGGGTCCCCACTGCATATTTTGTCCCGTTTGCCAGGCAGTTACCCCTGCCGAAGACATCATTCAGTCATTAATTCATTCTAGAATTTCTCTTATAATCCTCTATTATTGTCTAAGCTCTTTATTCAGATATAAAAAGGATATAATGAAGAGTAAGAAGATTCAATCCCTGCGCTTATGGAATTTATAGTCTGGCAGGAAGGACACACATTAAACAAATAAGCACACAAACACCAGATTGGAAACTATCGGAAGTGCTTTGAAGGAAAACCAGTGAATGCAATAAAATGGATTGCATAAAATAAAAGGGCCCAAATTTAGATTGGAGTTTATCTAATCTCCAATTAAAATGAAATGCAATAAAATGGACTGCAATAAAATAAAAAGGCCCGAATTTAGATGGGCGTTTGTAGGAAGGCCAGTTTAAGCAAGAGACCTTAAAGGAGTGTCCTGGAGGATGGGCACAATTCAGTTAACCTGAGTAGGCAGTAACCAGCATATGGTAACAATCTAGGGTGGGAAAGAGCCTGGTGGAAGAAGGCCTGTGTGGCTTCAGAGCAGTGACTCAAGGAGGAATGGGGTGGGATGAGGCAGAGGCTCTGCATGTTGGGTTTAGGAATTTTTAAAAAGTTATTTTTACAGCAATGGAAAGCTACTTACAAGTTTTGAGAAAGGGGGTGACATGATTGATTATCAGCACGGGATCTAGAGGCTTCCTGCGCCTTCTTCTTGTCCTGTGAGTAATCTCCGGCTAGACACGGAGTGTTTTGTGTCCAGACAATTTGTCCACCCTAACCTGTCTCACTTCCCTGCCACAGGTGTTACCCATTTATAAAATGCCTTTTCTCTTTTGAAATTCAAGCCATTTCTTCTGCAGATGTTATCACAGTGTAAATAATCTAGCACCCGCTTTGCTACAGAAAATTTCAGGCAATGGAATCCAGGAAACTTGTGTCATGAAACACTGTCTGGCCCCAATTCCCAGGCATTCAGGCACGTTTGCTCGAAAGGATACCTGATATGTCAACAACTCATCCCCCTAAACAAGGCAGTTCAGCTCATTAACCAAGTACTACGCCCCGGAGGTAATTTGAGTATCCTCTAAAAGGATGTGATTTGCTATGTTTCATTAATAAAGAAACACGCAATGTGGTTGCAGATCCGTATCTAGAAAAGGCTTCACAGTGGTTTTGTCTAATTGGGCAGGAGAGACACTGGTTTTTGTGCTGATCGGCATTGAGTCTACTGAAGTTTGTAAATGGGAAGTCTGCTTTTAAGGAATGAAAAGCAGTTGTTTCAACCAAAGAAATGAAACAACTCTATTACAAGCATATTCATTGAAGATAAATTAGAGATTGCTCATGCCTCAAAAGCATGCCCATAAATTAGATGCCAAGGCCTCAGAATGAAAGCCATCTTTGGACAGCACCACCACAAAGGATAATTAGAGCATTAATAAAAATAATAAAGGCACCACTTTTCTGTTATCTCCTTTTAGCCAGAGAACATCACTGTGGTATCCATATGAGAAGAATCATTATGCCTTTTGACAGCTAAGAAAACAAACACAGGGAGGGCTGAATGGCTCTCCTCTCATGTAGCTAGTTGCTGGTAAACTGGGCCTTTGGCTTCTGATCCATTTTCTGTGAATGGCTCATGCTGCCCATTTTTACGACAGCAGCACTAGCTGCCTTGTGATTCATTTGCATGCTCTCATGTAATCTCCACAATCACACTGTGAGGTTGGCATGAAGATTCCCATTTTATAAGTCAGGAACAGAGGCTCAGACGCTCAATGATTTGCCCTAGGGCCTGCAGCCAGTGGGTGATTGGGCTGGAATTGAACTTAGGGTTTCCTGTCCCTAAAGCAAATGCTCTTAACACTGTCATTGTCATCCAGCCCCTGGATAAGAAAGCTAGCCATCTTACCCTAACCCAGAATGGACAAAAGCACTGTTTGCTCAGAGGACATTACGAAGACAGGCAAAGTACTGAGGAAATGGTAATCAATATGTCAAAAGTGAAAATTCTGTGTAGAACAGGCCAGGTCTGGGAGCAATAGGCACAAGAAGGGATATGGTCAAAATCTGTATGTTCACAAAGCATGGGCACAATGAACATAGGCTTGCCTGTGAAATTCAGAAGGGGGCTCTCATGTGTTGAACCGTACCTCCCGCAACATTGTGCTTGCAGGGCGTGGGTTATTTCATTTATTTTGCCCAATAGCTGTGTAGTACTATTGATTTCATAGTCACCATTCTGGAAGCTCAGGCACATTGAGTGACTGTGAGATCACAAAGCTAGAAAGCTTTGGAGCTGGGATCTGTCTGCCTGAAACCAAGCCCAAATCTCTTCAGGGTGAAACGATGAGTTCTACAAATTCTGCAATTATCTGAAATAGCAACTCTCAACTTAGATTCTTTATTCCAGGGCACAGAATAGGGTGAAACCATTAAAAAAAAACAAACCAGAAAAATATCTGGATAAATCATGGTTGTTGGTACTGTAAAGGTGTCTTGGAAAGCCAGGCATGTTTTACAGAGCCCCCTGGAATCCTCTAAATTAAAATCATTGGTGACAGCTATGTCCTCACATAGGCCCCCTTTGTTGCTATTGTCTCAGTGCCCCACGTGGTTCACAACTTCTGCATTTCACCTCAGTCAAGGGACTCCTTCTCCAGTTGGAAAATTTTTCATGCTGCTTGGACACAACTCACTCGGAAAGTTGACCCCCATGCCAGAGTAGCACCAAGGAATGTTAAAGCTCAGAAGGTGCCTAGATGTCATCTGGCCCAACTCTCATGTGTCACAGGTAAGAGACTGAAGAAACAGGCCTAATATTAAGACAGACCCTTTTACTAAACAATTTACACTATGACAGGCATGGTGCTAGGAACCTGACACACATTTAGTCTAAACCTCACAGTGATCCCACAGGAAGACACTGTTTTCCTTGTTTTACAGATATTGGAAAACCAGGTTGAAGAAAGTTAAATGACTTTATCAAGGTGACACGACTTGCAGGCAGTAGAATCCAGGTTCATACAGCACTGTGTGAGTCCAAAGCTCATGTTATTTCTCTATTCCTGCCGCAATCTCTCTTTCTACACTGGAAGCCCCAGTCACTGCCCGAGACCAATGTAAATCAGAACCACCTGGATCACTATAAAAATAGAAATTCCCATGTTCACTTTGACATACCAAATTTACCATGGGCAAGGGTCTTACCTTCTTTTCTGTATCTTCCATTTTATCTGCAGAGTACATGGAAGGTGCTGAGGATATGCATTTGTAAAAGGCTTACTTAATGGTATAGCAGGATTGAGAACCTTGACTGAGGTCACATTCAGCCAACCTCAATCCTGATACAGGTTCCCTGAGGAGATTCCATTTGGCAATTTTCTATAAGAACTCCTAGCGAGTTTCTTGTAGCTTTGTTGTCCTGCCTGTCATCCAGTCGTGAAGACATGCTGTGCTCCCAAGCCAGAGGAGACAAAAAGGCAAAATATCAACCCAACGGTCAATGCAGGTTTCATGCTGCTCTGATGCAGCCCAAGGAAGGTTCATGTCCCAATGCCCTTCCTTTAAGCAAACTCTCTTCTATTTACACAACGAAAGCATACACATCACATCACTATGCTGTTATTGAAAAGGGTTTGGTGGCAAAAGTTGCTCATAATCCACTTTTATATGAGAATCTGACATTTGGGCAGCAGAAAAAAAGAAATCAGTTCAAGCCAGTGACATTTCTATGGGAAAGGCCCCAGCTCCACAAAAGAGCCAGGGAAACTGGCAGTTAACCCTCTGGTGGCCTTATTGTTCCTTATTCATGACTGGGAACATTAGGACCTCCAAGAAGAGGGCTCAGAGAAAGAGGGCTGCCACCTGTTGCTAGGGATGACATCACCATCCCAGCAAGAGCAGCCTGTGTGTATGTCGTTAATCAGCACTGGCTTCTCTGCATGCCCATTCACTAAATTCTCAACTGTCAGCACTCTGGCTTCAGAATTTAAAGGGGTCTGCCAAAATGCCTGGCCTCTGTCTTAAAGAAAGTTGGCCTGTATTCAAAATTACCTTGGAGGGAAGAGGAGGGGTGGTGGTGATGTGGTGATAGTCTCTTGCTTTGTTTTGTTTTTTTTGTTACTGTTGTGTTTGTTTACAGGTCTGTTGCGGTTAAGTAGGAGAGAGGAGAGGGTAGAAGGGGCTGGGGAGAAGATCAAGAAGAGGCCTACCTCATCCCATGTGAGGGGAATAGGAAAGAAGTCAGACAGTACAGTCCTGTTAACTTGTGTGGTAGCCCACTTTTCATTCTTCTTTTTTTCTTAATGTTGAAAAATTCCTCTAAGATTTAAACTGTCAGTGGTGTTGCAGAATAAGATCTGCTACCGAGTTTGAGTCATGGATATTAGTTATAAGCAAAAATCTTAGGTATCACCCCTTCATCTTGCAGGTCAGTAAACTGAGTCCAAGAGACGAAAAGTCTTGGCCACAGTTCTCTATTGGCAATAGCTATCTGCTCACTATAGCTACTTTATTCTTCTTTCTGTGCACAACACTGAACTAGAATTTCCAGCTTCCCTTGCAGCTAGCTAGGAATGGCCATGTAACTAACTTGAGGAGATCAGATGCGTATCACTTTCAGGCTGGCCCAGGATAACTTTCTGTGATCCAGTTTCATGCTCTTTCCACTCTGCTGGCTTTTTAAAGCCACTGAAAAGGCTGGACTGTAGCGCAGCTCTCCTATCTTCCCTTTCCTCCCCTTAGTGTCTGGTCGTGCTGCTACCTCTCACCTTAGCAGAACAATTTATGCTAGCAACCTGCCCCTTCAGGATATATTAAAAATGGCTTTAAAATTCATTCTTAATTATGCATTAGAAATAAAATCGGTACAAATTAATCTATTAAAATTTTTCTATTTGCTTGTTAAATTAAGATCTTTACCAATTAAATCATCAAATACTGATATTTCCTCAGACTCTTCTCAACCTTGATGTTACCAGTTCACTACTTTAATAACTCAGCCCTTTTGGGGGGCCTCTTTTTTAGCAGCAAATTGTCAATGGGCAATGGCATAAACTTTGCATCAAATGAGGCAGAGGTGTTTCAGAGTAGGGTATGTGGAAGCCAAGAAAATATATATCTGTCAAGAAAGACTCCTTGTGGTTAACGGGCCCCAAATACATAACCAGAGTCTAGCAATCATTGTTGAGAGACGACTCTCACTAGTGCTACATTTCAGGAAAAATCCACTGGCTGAGCTGCCAGCCTTCTGCACTGTGTTCCTGCCATCTGAGCCAACCTTTATAAAGGAGTTCCTGGTATTGTTTTTCTACCAGTGGGCTGAGACATGCCCTGCCCAATCAAAACTGCACAGCTATATTCTCATTAGCATCTTCACCAATCAGTCAGAGCTGCTCCATATGACCAATCAGAATGAGTGATTCTGACCAATTAGGACAGTGCTATTTGGAACAAATCAGACTGTGCAACTTTGGATCCCTTATTTTCATGAAAATGGACCAATCAGAGGCCAGGGCAGAGACTTTCTCTATAAAAAGTGGTCTGCCCTTTATCTATGTGCACAGTACATTTTTGGTTTCCACTGGAGGATGTGTCTCCCTGGTTTATAAACAGTTTGCCTGAATCAAGTTTTTCCTTTTACAGTACTACAGATTAGGGGCTCTTGTTGGTATTAGATTCATGGCAGCAAACTTTTGCTGACTAATGCTGAACAGAAAACTCTTGGAGTGCAAAAATTTGAAAGTAGAAGAAAAGAAAGATTTGGAGTAGCTGCATCTCTCCAACACAGAAAATGCCACAGTCTTGTGAGACCATGCTTATGCAACAGTACGAACGGGATGGTTCTCAAGGTGGCCTGGAGGAGAACCTACAAGGGGAGAGCCATAACAAGCTGAAAATGAGACTTATGTGCACATAATGCATCACTCTCACCTCTATGCCAGAGCTTCAAGCTGAGACCAAGAAGAGAGGAAGACTTAGTTTATACTTGACTGATCTCTGATCATTCTTTTAATTTTTAAGATTTCAGTGATTAGCAACTGAGGTGCCACAACCTGTTTTACAATTCTTTCCAGGGACGTTACAATGAACCCTAGAAGAACTCTCTTGGGGGCTCTTTGAGAAATGTATCTATTGCTGTCATGTCTTTCTTATTTTGAGTATTTTATTTTTTCTCTTCTTTATTAATTAGAAAGAGAAACCTTGCTGTCAGTAGAACCAGATGAACATAAATACAATTGGTACTTATTAAATTTTAAAAATCTGTTATTTTTACTGGAGTCATTCTTCCATACTTGACAACATCACGTTGTGAGATGCATCTGGTCAAGCATTTGTCTCTGGCAAGAGCACAAGAGAAATGAAGTGAGGTCAGTACAGTGGAAGAACAGCATTCAAACCAAATGTCAACATGCATTTGTGGGAGGTTCTTGTGAAATCTTAAATTACTTTTTAGGCAAACAGAGACTCTTCTAACCTTTCTGTCTGACAGTATTAAAATTATTTTGACTGTAGAATATAATTGGATATAAATGACCTAACAAGCTCTTGGAGGAGTTTGAGTACAAATCGGCACAGCGACTGCCAGAGATGACAAATGAGGCAAATATGACTTCTTGCTCAGGATTTTCAGGGTGGAAATTTCAGCCCGGACATATGACCAAATTAAACTGTTTCTTCTTCATTAAATCTAATACAGCGAACTAAATTCAAAACAAAGGACTAATCTGCCTTTGTTGGGAGCAAAGGTGGCAATTGGGGGGATGAGAAAGAAAGACTGAATAGAGAAGAGGAATTCATAAAAGTCCCTGCTTTAAATTGCAAACAAATAAGTAAACAATCTAATATTTAAATAATGTATGTAAGAAAGATATTTTCCTAAAGGATTAAAGGTTAACCTAACTTTTAAAATTCTGGTACAATGACTTCACTGGTGAATTTTACCATACATTTCAAAAAGAATTAACAGCAATCCTTCTAAGTGCTCCCAAACTCATTTTCTGAGGCCAGCATTATGTCGATATCAAACCACAAAAGGGCACTACTAGGAAAAAAAAAACTCCAGGCCAATATTCCTGAGGAGCATATTGCAGATGTCAAAATTCTCAATAAAATACTAGCAAACCAAATTCAGAAGCACATTGAAAAATTTTTCACCATGATCAGATGGATTTTATCCCTAGGATGTAAGGATGGTTCAACATATGCAAATCAATCAATATGATACAAATTAAAACCACAATGAGAATCCACTTCATGCCTGTTAGAATGACCATAGCCAAAAAAACCCAAGGGATAACAAATACTGGTGTGAATTTGGAGAAAAGGGAAGTCTTATATATTGTTGGTGGGATTGTAAATGGGTGTTATCTACTATGAAAAATAGTATGGAGTTTCCTCAAAATATTAAAAATAGAACTATTACATGACCTAGTAATTCCATTCTCAGAATACATCCCAAGGTAATGAAAATGCTAACTTGAAAATGCACCTGTACCCCGTTGTTCACAGCAGTGTTATTTATAATAGCCAAGACACAGGGACAACTTAGGTGTCCACTGTGGATACAAAAAGCTGTGATACAATGGAATATTACTCAGCCATAAAAAAGAGGAAATTCTACAATTTTCAAGAACATGGATGAAACGTGAAGACATTACAGTAAGTTAGAGAAAGACAAATATTACATGATCTCTTTATATGTGAAATCTAAACAAAACAAAACAAAAACAAAAAGAAACTCATAAAAAAGTGATCAGACTGTGGCTACCAGAGGAAGAGGAGGGGGGAAAGGGAGATTTGAGGAGGATGTTTAAAAGATACAAACTTCCAGTTATAATATAAAATAAATAGGGACATAATGTACAAAATGACTATAGCTAACACTGCTATATGACATACAGAAAAGGTGCAAAGAGAGCTAATCCTGCCCTGACTGTCATGACGCAGGTGGCTGGGCATCACACTGTGAAGCAGAAGGTCATCAGTTTGATTCCTGGTCAGGGAACATGCCTGGGTTGCAGGCTCAGTCCCTGGTCAGGGCACATACCAATCAATGTTTCTCTCTCACATCAGTGTTTCTCTCATCCTCTTTCTCCCTTGCTTCCCCTCTCTATAAAAATAAAAATAAATTTAAAATTTATTTTTTTAAAAAAGAGAGCTAAACCTAAAATTTCTCATCATAATTTTTTCTTTTTTCTTCTTGCTTTTCTTTCCATTGTATCTACCGGTATATGAGAAGACAGATATTAGCTGAACCTATTACGGTAGTCATTTCTCAGCAAATCTAAATCAAACCATCATGCTGTACAACTTAAACTTATGCAGCGATGTATGCCAATTATTTTTCAATAAAGCTGAAAAAAATCCTGGGATAAAAGTATATATCATATTCATTATGTATTTCATATTCTATTTCATAAGCTACATTGGTAATTATTATTCTTTAAAGAAAGATAAATTATCTCTCAAAAAGTGTGTTCCTATGTGAGTAGGATAACACATTTTTCAAGTGCAAACAATGTATTAGATGTTTTATTTAATTAATTCATTTTACAGAAGAATGAAAAGTAAATTTAAAGGATATTTGAGATGTACTGGGTAACTGAATTGGTAAGAGCATTGTCCTGATATGCCAGGGTTGCGGGTTCAGTCTCTGGTCAGGGCACATACGAGACTCAACCAATGAATGCATAAATAATCAATGTCTCTCTCTCCCCCCTTTCCCTCTCTCTCTGTCTCTTTTAAATCAATAAATGATTTTTTTTTTAAAGAAAGGTATTTGTTCTGGTGTGACTCAATTGGCTGGGCATCACACTGTAAAGTGGAAGGTTATCAGCTGGACTCCCAGTTAGGGCACATGCCTGGGTTACAGGTTCGGTCCCTGGTTAAGAAATGGGACATCAATAATCAACTGACCACCAAGATCCTGATTGCAGTCATCTCTGACCTTCATTCATTCCAGACATTGATTAAATATTTCCTGTGTATCAGGTGACAGGAGAATTAACGTCAATCAAACCAAGTCACTATCTTCAAGTTCAAAGCTCAGTGGAAGAGGCAGAAATGTGGGAATATGTCTTATTAAAATGCAACAGATTAAAAAGGCCAAACTACTCACTCTATGCACAATGCACTACTGGAGCACAGAGTAGTTAACTGATCATTATGAAGAGGATACAAAGAAAATAATCCAGCTGGGTTTTGAAGGATGGGCAGGAGTTTGCCAAACAGGGAAAGAACATGCCATGTTGAGCATGCATTATGTATAAAATCATGGATAAGGACAAGCGTGTGCATCTGAAAAACACAGTTCCAGATGTGGTGTGTGTGCTTGCACTGGGGTGGAGTGGGTGGGGTGGGTGGGGCAGAGGTGTTAGGATTGAAAGGAAAACAGGTAGAGGAGGCAAAAGTATGATATTCTAAAAGAAAAAAAAAGTATGGTTTATTCCTTTAGTAATGGAGAGCCAATGGTGATTTTATAATATCCAAGTTACATGAGTGTATCTGTTTTCAAACAATAACAAGCAGCCACAAGAAGTCTAGACTGGGAAGGAAGACGCATAGAACTGAATTGACCGTTTTAAGACAGTGGACGGCAGTGAGTAAGAGGGAATAAACTGATACCCTGAAGTAGGAGGGAGACGCTGTCAGAGACGATGACTGGTTTGATGTGGAAGTGGAAGACAGGGGCACTTAAACATAAGATTTTTTTCTTTTTTAAGTTTGAGTGGGTGGATATGCAGTTTCTCACAAAAGGAAGAGTGAGTTTAGATTGGTAGAACTTTTGGACATGCTGGATTTGGGATTTTGCCTGAGAAGTCCAGACAGAGCTCCCCCAGAGGCAGTTAGATATTTAGGTCTGACGCTCAGGAGAGAAGGCAAGGCAGGGTGGCAGTGGTATATCTGAGAGTCAGTCAGCAACTACCCCATTCCTGAACTGCAGGTCTGTCATTCTGGTCCAGCAACATCCTTTAGCTCCTACATTGCCCATAGACTCAGGTGCAGACCCCTTATCTGGACTTTCAAAGACTGCTGTGAGCTAGATTAAACCTCCCTTCTCAGCCTTACCTCCCTCAATCTGGATGCTCAAACCAAATAGCTCACTGTCCCTTTGTGAACAGGACCTTAGGTATGTGCTGCTATTTCCTCAGCTTTGCATTCTTATCCTGCCCAGATTCACTCCACGGGTTGAAATCTGAGTTATTTCAGGTTTCATCCCAAATCCCATCTTGGTCTTCAAGTGTTACTCCAATGGTACCCTTCAGTAATAAACAACCTCCTCTTCTTCTGGGCTCCCAGAACACGTGGTTCACACCTCTGATGCAAGGTCTTACTTCCTCCAGCCTGGCCCATCCATGCCTCTATAAGTCACTCTCCTGCATTAGACTGGGAGTTCTTCTGGAGCAGGGCCATTCCCATAGGACAAGCTAAATAAAGGAGTGCTGAAAAGAAATGGCTCCTCGGGCTTAAAGCATATAACATCCTTTGCTCTGCTCCTGGGAACAGAATCTTGCTATCACGTCGGAAGCTAAAAGCTTCAGGGCTGATCACTTGGGCCCCAGTGGGGAATAGGGAACTCAGGATGATGTGATGAAACATGACAAATGACTTAGTGAACTGACAAAATTGCAAAGATTAGACTTTCCTTCTTTTCTGGTGTTTATCTGGCTTCTCCACTTGTCATGGCCCTTCCTGCCAAGCCTGAGCACCAAGACTTCCATGTGCAGAGCAAAAGAAGAGAAGAAGTGTGAATTCTTTGGCAATTGTGAGGCTTTTGTGTTTATGTGCCCATTTGATTTTTTAAATGATTATTGCTACTTATATGAAAAAACAAGCATCTGTGACCCTGACTATGGTTAAATGTAGGCTGTAATCTCAGCTGTCAACAGTTAACATCTCTCCAGGAACACAATATAACTCGACCTCTAATTACAGAGGAATTGTTCTAGAAAGGGATTAGGTTAATGAGGGGTGGGACCCAGAATAGAGGCAGCCTTTTCTTTCTTGTAAACTCTCTCATCACCCAAGAGTTAGGGATGCAGAGACAAGTAGAAAGATGCTCACTACCCCGCAACTGCTGCTTCTAGTTTCCGCTCTTTGGAAGGCTGATACTGCCCTCGTGCCTGCTCCTGATAATGACTCTTGGCATTGGATGCCCTGTTCTCAACTCCACATTAGTTGACAAGACACTAGTAACTTGGACTCTGAGTGCCGATATGAATGCATATATCCTTAGATTCTGCTCATATAATATAGTTCCTTCTATATTTATCCTGGTCAGGCATGTCAATGTCATTCTAATAATTACAGTAACAGCAGTAATAATATTAATATAGAAGCCGAAGAACAGAGATCATCTTCTTGGCGACCAAAAGAGCCACTTTTCTGTATAATAATCACCCACATTCACAGATGTGTAAGGCATGCATCTTACATCTGCCTGAAGATCCTCTGGCTGTCAAACAAAAAACAAAGATTCTTTGTATTGTTCCAGCTTATAATTCCTTTCTTACAATTTCTGCCTGGACTATATAAATAGCCAGTGCTTATTTTCAGAAAAAATTAGATGCTGATTTATTGATCATTTGTAAAAACCTCCCTCCAGTTCTTTCTGAAACGTTCGCTTTTTCAATTTCTAAAGACAAATCGGTTTCCCCCATATGAATTTCTTGATGCTTCAAACAGATCAGTGGAGATGGAAACATTTATATAGTTGAGTGAACATGTGTCAACATGCTCTAAAAGAAAAAAGAAGAGAAAGACACTAGTGCGTTGTAGGAGCACTGCCAACCACACACTTTAATGCCCATCCATTATGCCTTGGAATCCATGTGTGAAACTGTCTTCATGACTCTAGGGGGTCCTTGGAGGCAGGATGTGGATCTTGAAATTGAATTAATTTCAAGACTTGGCCACATATGGCAACAGCCTCTCCCCTCAGAACTGTGGGGCAGTTCCGGACACCTCATGGACCATGGCCATGGTTCAAAAGACCACACACCTTTTTGTCTGCTTCAAGTGACCACATTTTATCAACTATATTCCATGAATAGCTCTGTGTACCCTTGACTCATATGGAATTATGCACTGGATGTGAATTCAGACAATCTGTGCCTGAATAGCTTACCACATAGTCTCTCCTGCCTCCTGTCCCAACTCCATGAGCCCGTCTTGGATTCTGAACCATTTCCAGTACCACTCAACACATTTCTTTGCCTCAATCCCATAGCTATTTCTGCTTCATTATCAGGTACTTATATAATGAAATACCCAGATTAAAATATATGTGTATATAGACAGAGAAGTAGAATAATATTTTTAAAAGATTAATTTACTAGGTCTATTGATACTACTCTTATTGCCATTGGACTTAAACATTGAAGAATCCTCACTGTGAAGACAGCTGTTGCTGTTTAAGACGTAATCTGGAACAAGATGTGTTTTATGTGCTTATGACTTTGGAGAAAATTTTAGGCAAAAGCTACGTGATGAAAGTCTTTCAGTCCATGAGGTCAGCGACAGGCTGACTTGGTTATTTACCTTTGTCTCAAAGCCATGAAATTCAGAGCAAGAAAAGGCTAAGTCCACAGTTTAAGACCACAATTTAAATCACTGCATGAGAGACCCAGACTTTTCATTTCCTATTCTCCTCTTAGCGTTAACACTGACTCTCACAATAATCACCATCACTCTCAAAAAGTGACCACCATGGGACACCTCTTCATCATGCTTAAAACAAGATTTCATTAGTAAGTGGGATGCAGCCTGGATGAAGCATGGCTGTTCTCTGGTGTAGTGCTGTTTATTGATTTTGGACATCTTAGTGGACAGATCTCTGCTCTGAACATCAGCAGGGTAATAATGCTGGCCTATCTCATCACTCAGCCCCTGCTGGCTGCTGCCACCCCTGCCCCAGGCCCAGCCCCCATCACTAGGTGAGACGTTAAAGAAAATGAAGTGCTCTTGTTATCTTTATTTAGTCAGGATTCTGAATGTTAATTTTAGGAATTCAACTCTTCCATGGATTTAAAGACACCTTTATAAACCCTGTTCCCTGTCCCCAACCCCAGCACAAATGTTCATGTAATTCAAATCAGTAATTCACTCTTAGGTTAGATGCTAAAAGACTTTGCAATAAATAAATAAGTAAACGAACAAAATATGCCAGTAAAAATCCAAAGAGTACTTTGGGTTTTTATTATGTTATTCACATACTTATGTGGAAGTCACTACATTTCATCAGAACAAGAAAAAAAAAAAAAAGAAACCCAAAAAAACTAAGTGGTGCGTAACATGGCTACACTAAGTCTTCCCTAATTTTCCTTTCATGTTTTTTCTACTTGTCACCTGGGAAATACAACCGTGTTCTCAACATGTGGCTAAGTGAGAGCCCCAAGAAAAAGCTCTAAATTTTGGCTTTCATTTTTTTCCCCTAGTACCTTACCAGCGTTCCTCAAAGAGTTACTGTGTGAAGCGGCATATGCAGAGGACCGGTGTCCACATGCAGGAGGTCCAGTCTGAATTCCCTGAGATGCACCTGGCACGCTCTCCAACGTCTCTCCCACTTCGCTACTCCCTGCAATGTGTCTTCATCACTGTCAGTCATCACTTGTCACTCATGTTTTGGGAACAATGCCATCTTCCACCACCAGCTTCACACCTTTTTTTTTCTGTTATGCTCCTGACTTCACACGATGGAGTCTAAACCTAGACAGCAGCCCTCCCTGAGATATTATTTCTCCAGAGACCAGTGTCCCTTCATGAACACTTGATTATTTTTCCTCTCTGAAGCTTCCTGAATTTTTCATTTAAAAAACCAGGATAGTTAGAAGGAATCTGTGAGGAAAGTCATAAGATAATATGTGTGAGCATTCTTAGAAAGAGAAGGTAAAAGTAGAATCCTCACTGGATACTCATGGGTATGACTTTATAATGAAGAGGCAGAAAGGCAGTCTACCCATCAGCTTTCTAGTCTAATGACTGCACTCTTGTTTGTGAGTACAAACTCAACATACAACACAACTGCGTACCAATGAGGACTTACTGTATTATTACATTCCCTGCACACTATTGTTCAATAAGGATGAATAGCAGAAATAGCATGGACTTGGGAGTCAGGTCCCACCTGGATTTACATCTGAGCTCTGCCATGTGATCTTGGGAAAGCTACTTAACCTCTGTGAATTTTAGTATTCTGTACTGTTATAAAAGAAGGAGGGGAGGGCTAATCAGCCTTCCCTTTTGAGGGTTATGTAAGAATGCCTAAAATATTCTAGAGTTTTCCCCCATAAACTCCACAGTTGGATACATGGTATGAAGATTTAGTTTCTCCTATCCCCAAACAGGAGCTTCAGTTGGATAATGAGGATTTAATAGTCTGAAAGGGGGAAAAGGAAGGTGACTACACTGATGATAATGATGGTGATGACAATGGCTAAGATGATAAGGACAACTACTTTTTTAGATCCTTTACCCTTGTGGCATTTAAACGTACGTAACTAGGCTAAGCTGATGAAGTAGGCTGAGCCAGCTATCTTTCCAAAAGACAGGTTATCTATTCAGAAAATGCAGTGGTCTTTGAGGTGCTATAAGCATGTAACTCTTAAAGAAGAACTTGAGACAGCAGGTGACATAGTAACTATGCGAAGACTAAAAATGTTCAGACCTTGTTTTCTTAAATCAACACTAAGTCAACAGCCTCTGGGAAAGAGTAAGGCAAATGGCAATCACTGGACCGGGGCTCAGCAAAACTGGATGAACTGAAATCAAACTAGAGGTCATTCAGTCATTCAGCCTGGCTTCCTTCCACCGTGTCCATGATGGATGCAGAACAACTCCTTCCCTTTTGCCCCCTGTTCTGGATTGAGACACTACCTCATCCTGATGCCCACACTGGAATGATTCTGAGGCTACCCTACACTGCCTAATACGCTAGCCACCAGCCTAACCTCTCTACTGAGCACATGAAATGTGGCCAGTGCAACTGAGGAGCTGGCTTTGAAATTTCAGTTTAAAGTAGTTAAAATTTAAATTAAAAAATTGATACCTGATTTTGTTTTTGGAGGACTTTTAAATATATTTGGAATAACTTGGATATGTGAATCTATTTTTTCAACCATAAATTTTAGGAAATCTAAATACAAATGAATTACTTCTGATGAAAAGAGCATTCAAACTGTGATGTGCCATTAGTGTAAAATGCACATTGGATTTTGAAGACTTAGTATGAGAACCTAAATATCTCGTTAATATTTATATATTCACTACATATCAAAATTATGTAAGTAAAATAAAATATATTATGAAAATTAATTTTGCATGTTTATTTTTTAAGCTTTTAATGTGGCTAGTAAAACATTTTAAATTACATTTATGGCTCAAAGTATATTTTTATTGGACCATACTGATCTATACATTCTGAAATAGAGATAAAATTTCAGATATTGTCTGACAACTAAAACTGTGCTGGGAATATCACATCCTTTGTAATGGATTTGTCGGGTCTAACAGTGCATAGACTTTGGAGCCAACAGCTGAATCTGAAACTAGCTTCTACTAATTTCTATATCATCAACCTACTGTAGCTATCCGATGTCTGCCTGAACCCTGATGCAATATTCAAAAGTATTTGCTTTCCCTTTTATCTCTATGTCCTATGAAAATTTGACAAATATGCCTTCTACTATTTGATTAAATGACAAAATACTGTGGAATTCATCTGAGAGGGCTTCAAAGATGTGTGAATTCCATAGCACACTCCAACTCCCTGACGTCATGTGGAACACTGAAGACGTCTCCTCTCACAGTCCCGTATAAGGGGCTCTTCTGTACTCTACATGCTAATTTCACAGTCCTCACCATGAACTTGGCTATCCCAAAGTCTGGGGTGACTTCCTTTCTGTGTGCCCACAGCAAAAATAATAATCAAATGTTGACTCTTAAACATCTGCCATCAAAATTATTAACCAAGAAATACTAAAGGAATATATATCTTTTAGTGGTCATCTTTATTCAGCAAAATTTGCTCACTCTAAGTTTATTGGGCACACTACTGGATGCACTCCAGTAGATGTATATTGGGGATGGCCAACCACTCAGGGTAACAGGGGATCAGCTCAAGCCCTATTCTGGGGGCAGGGAGGGTCTTTGGTGATGCCACTGGAAAATAGGCATGCCTTATACAAACAGATCTGAAAGATGCTTAACAATGTGACTTCCATGTGGAAGCATAAGCTCCTTTTTCAACCCAATCCTTTTCTCTCCTAGGTTAAGGTCTTCTTTAGCTTAATTTTTGGTGGTAGTCACCAGGTTTTCTTTTGTGCTACAGCTATCTCTGACTTCTCGACATCTCCTGCCCGCCGCCCCCCCGCCCCAGAACAATCTGTATTGCAGATTTTTGAGGGAGGAAACATGTGGTAAAATGAACAGTAGAGGAGGAGGCAGAGAAATAAATGGAAAAGGCAGAGCTGCAAAGGGCCAGCCTGAGTCGATCTGTTTCCGTTGTTCCATCTATAAAATAGAATCCAGGCTGAAAAAGTCTTCCACCCAAGCATGGTGTATTAATTGGCTAATTAATGACTGTAACTCACTCATAAGAATCCAAAGAATGTCATTAATGCTAACTATTTTTTACATAGAAACCATTTAAGTAATTAGCAAAATTCAGGTTGCTCTGAATTAGAAAGTAAATTTCAACTTGAGAATCCATTATTAGCATGGTAGAAAAAACTGAACTAATTGTGGTCTAAGCAATCATAGTGGGCATTTTATGTCACTGTCTGGTGGTTTGGTTGTGTAATTACATCAATAAGATGGGCTATATACAATGAACAGGTGGCTTGGGTTATAAAAACAATTATGTAGAAAAAATGCATGCATGCAAGTACAAAAAATAAAGTAGAAAAGAAGACATCTCTAGGCTGGAAAATGATGGACCTAGTAAGGACAAAGAATCTCTTCGGAGCCCCCAAGTGGCTAAACCAGCACTAGGGTGGATATTAATAGGACAAATCAAATTCATCAGCAGTTAGCTAGCTATCTGTATTCTACAGGTGAAATAAAGTGAAATTTAACAATCAAGCCCCATCCTCATAGGACTGAACATAATATTACTTTGTTTCTATTACAAAGATGACCTGGTGATCATTTGTCACAGGGAGCAGAGCCAATGGCTTGAATCAAATGTGGGGTTAAGCAACTCAATTCCAGGTGCACACAAACCCCAAAATCAGAGGTCTGTGGGCCTTTGCCAGTGTGTGGGCAAAGATTTCAAACTTCTCACAGCTCAGTTCCTCCAGTGTCCCCAAGAAATTCAGGATGAAATGAATTTAATGCATCTAATAGCTTAAGATATAGTTATGGTAATTAACTCATCATTTATTCATTCATTCAATAGGTATGAAACAAGGACTAAATACAAGGTGTAATTCTGGCTGGACAACATGAGGTTACAAAGCTGAATCAGGCACAGACCTACTGTTAAGGAACTTCCAGTCAAACTTCGTAAATAAACCAGTAATAACTGACAAAAATAAATATGCTTGCACCCAGCACAATGCTCAGTACCTTGAGGGCACTAAAAGTGTTGAATAGCAAAACGCAAGACAGAGAGGCTGTAAGTGCCCTGAAGGCAAACACTCTGAAAGGTGAGTTAGGAGACAGTCCCACCCACCAAGGGAGGCGTGTTCTGTGAGAGCTGAGCCTGGAGGATTTGGAGCAGATAGAACTACGAGGCAAAAATGTATAGAGCAATAACAACAGTGATAACAGATGCGATTGCTTATTTTACTAAGAGGGTTACATAACTATTATACTTTCTCCTGATGACAAACCTCACTTACAGATGGAGAAATTAAGCAATATGACTCTGGACACAAAGTGATAGAGCCAGTATTCCTTCCTTCCTTGATCCATTCAATCAGTTAATCATTCGTTCTAGGTGTTGGGGATACAGAACTTTACAAAACTGGTACTGTTGCTGTGCTCCCAGTGGGTCGGGATTTTTGAGGAAATGCACAATAAATCTGCCTTAGATCAATTTATCTCCTGAATGTTGCAGAGGGGGCAATATCTAAAGTCCCTTAAGTAAGTGGATATCTGCCATCACTGGCAATGAAAGATATTCAAAGTAATTTAAAAATATGCCACAGGAAAAAAAAGGAATGAGGGTTAAGAATAGAGTGATTTAGTAATTTATAAGCAAAATTTAAAACAAAATATCAAAGGCTTAGAAGTATGCAATATGTCAATAAGATTTATGGAGAGCTTTGAAAAATGGTATAGGAGTCATTTTTCTAGAAGCATGAAGAGGTCTTGTTTTAGAGGCAGCACAAGTAATCTATTTCAGTAAGAAATGAAAAAGAAAAGCAGATATATTTAAAATACATGGCAGAATTAATGTTAAGTAGGCCCATACTTAGGCAGTCAAGCTGATGAGATTTAATTTGTTAGGTTCACAGTAGGAAGGGATAACAAAGAGTTGGACTTTCCAACTGCACTATACAGAAACACTGAACATATAATGATTTAAGATTTCTTATGAACCAGATCTGACTGTTTCTTAATAGAGGCAGAGCAATCAATTGATTGAGGAAAGAGAATTCCGGAAACTTTCCAACACATTTATATATTTACATTTTTGGAAATCAAAGATTTGATTTGATGGCCTTTAACCGAGTACTAACATGGGCAAAGCATCATATTGGTGGAAAGGTGAGCTGCCAAGATCACTCAGGGTTCCTGTCTCCGAAGAGCTTATCTACCAGCTTAGAGTGGAGCTCAGGAAGTCAGGTACACCCCCAAGTCGTAACACCACAAAGTAGCAGAGAAGGGCCACTGGCAGGCTAGAAAGGGCCATAGGGACAGAGAAGAACTTTCAGTGAATTAAGGATCAGGGATTAAAATTGGCTCCATGGAGGAGAAATATTTTAGTTGGATATTGAAAGATACACACAAGCGCACATAGGCATACCTTTTGGGGAAGGGTTATTTCTTATTTTTTTAAATTAAATTTATTGTGGTGACATTGGTTAATAAAATTATACAGGTTTAAGTATACAATTCTATGATATATCATCTGTATATTGCATTGTGTGCCTACCACCCAAAGTCAAATCTTCGTCTCTCAACATATATCTAACCCTCTTTACCCTTTACTACCTCCCATCGCCTTACCTCCAGTAACCACCATACTGCTGTCTATGTCTGTGAGGATTTTTTTTTTTATTGTTTTCCAATTACAGTTGTCTCCCATTGCTCTCGCCTGCCCCCCTGGCCCCCCTCCACTTCCTCAGTCAGTCCCCACCTGTTGTCCATTACCATGGGTCCTTTATACATGTACCTTGACTAGACCCTTCCCTTTCTTTCCCCTGTTATCTCTCTCCCTCCTCCCCTCTGGTCACTGTCAATTTGCTCCTTATTCCCATGTCTCGGGTTCTATTTTGTTCATTTGTTTGTTTTGTTCATTAGGTTCCACTTATAGGTGAGATAATATGGTATTTGTCTTTCACTGCCTGGCTTATTTCACTTAGCATAATATTCTCCAGTTCAATCCATGCTGTAATGAAGGGTAGGAGTTCCTTCTTTCTTTCTGTTGTGTAATATTCCATTGCGTAAATGTACCACAGTTTTTCGATCCACTCATTTACTGATGGGCACTTGGGTTGTTTCCAGCCTTGGCTATTGTAAATAATGCCACTAGGAACATTGGAGTGCATAGGTTCTTTTGAATTGGTATGTCAGGATTCTTAGGGTATAATCCCAGCAGTGGGATCAGTGGATCAAAAGGCAGTTCCATTTTTACTTTTTTGAGGAAACTCCATACTGTTTTCCACAGCAGCTGCACCAGTCTGCATTCCCACCAATAGCGCACTAGGGTTCCCTTTTCTGTGCAACCTCGCCAGCACTTGTTGTTTGTTGATTTGGTAATGATGGGCATTCTGACAAGTGTGAGGTGGTATCTCATTGTGGTTTTAATTTGCATTTCTCTGATGGCTAGTGATGCTGAGCATCCTTTCCTATGTCTCTGGGCCCAGTGTATGTCCTCCTTGGAGAAGCATCTGTTCAGGTCTTTTGCCCATTTTTTTAATTGGATTGTTTGTCTTCCTGCTATTGAGTCATGTGAGTTCTTTATATATTTTGGAGCTCAAACTCTTGTCTGAGGTATCACTGGCAAATATGTTTTCCCATACGGTTTTTTCCTTTTTCATTTCGTTGATGTTTTCTTTAGCTGTGCAGAAGCTTTTCAATTTGATGTAGTCCCATTTTGTTTGTTCTTTCCTTTATATCCCTTGCCGTAGGAGATATATTAATGAAGATATGGATGCTTGGAACATCTGACATTTTTGTTTATTGTTCCTGTTTGCGCATTTGTTTCTTTCAGTTTTATATTCCACATATGAGTGAAATCACATGATTCTTGACTTTATCTGTTCGACTTATTTTACTTATATATGCGTACTTTTTGACAAGCAGAGAAGGGATTTTGAACAGCCCGGGAACCCAAATGCAGGACACAGGCAAAGGAAATGAGGGAGGAGACAGGGCGAGAAGAGGTGGTAGCACTTCAGGTAGCATCTTCCCCACTTTTATAATTAGATGGAAGATGCAAAATTTTTAGACTAACACACACAGAATGCCTATCATTTCCCAACTGAGTGCTTTCAGACACTTTTTTTCTTATCCGTTTCTGAGAAGCAATTAATGAGAAAGGGAAATATTCATGGGAAGAAGATGGGCTCTTGGGCAACGGGGAGAGAATAGGAGAAGCATGGCGTTCGCAGGTTCTTAGGCTACTGGTTTTTGACTTTAATCAAAACCTTACGTGGTTTGAAGGAACACAAGACCAGTTTTATTGGAAAATGTGGTCCAGAGTTTTGTCTAAGTTTATCTCTTCAAAGTGATTTAGTAAACTCTTGAAAACAAAATCAGTTTGATGGCCTTAAAAGCACAGTAAAATTAAATATTTAAAAATTATGTTAATTTGAGTGACCTCCTTAACTAGACAGGAAAATGTCCGTGTATGGTTTATAGCTTTGATGGGGACCAAGCTCCTTCTGGGTTTGGCCTGAGCAGAGGAGGCAGTGCCTTGCTGTACAGCTGGAGGAGAGGATGTGAGCACAGGCCTTGGGAGAGGGCTTTGGAGCCAGGCTGTCCTAGCGGCACCTCCCTTGCAGCATTGCTGGGATGGTTACAATGGGTCGATGTGTTCAATAATGTCTGCTCTCATTGGGGGCTGAGCATACAAGAGTGAGCTCCTTACTCTCAAAGTGTGTATAGTCCAGACAGAAAGACAATTAAAATGAATATATTATGCAAATTATCAAATCAATCTTCATTTCTCTAAACCAAAGCATCCCCTAGAAGTCAGATACAATGTTCAAACTCTCAGCAATTCAGGAATCGGTCTAGGAAGAAATTTACAAGGACAGCTTTGGCATTGCCTAAGGGGGACAAGCGCTGATTTGCTGGATATTCATTTCCCCACACGATCCAGAAAAGGTAAACAGAGGGGGGTCAGGGAGGAGGGTGACCTGTATGTGCACAGTGAGCTACCTAGTCTTTTGACAGAGGTAGCTGTCTCATCATCAGCTTCATGTCAAATTATTAATGTGCACCTCTTAACTTTCACTGGCCAAGGTAGAACTCTGTGGAGTGGGAGGCATGTGGTTTTATTCTGAGAATTAAGAGACAAAGAGTTCCCCCACTGAGACTCTAGTCTGAAGCAATATACAGTCCCAGGAGGGATTATAAGAAGAACACGCCTTTTCTTTTTCTCCATCCCGAGGCAGGTTCACACACTAGGAGAGCATATTCCACATTTTGTCTGTCTCTGAAGCCAGGTGCAATAAGCTAAGCAGTCCTCTCGGCCCACGGCATCCTCAGCCCCTCTGGCTTCATGATTCTGTGTCACTTGTGCAAGTCTGTCTCTCTCCACTAGGACCACAAACTACTTGAGTGAGGTCTAGACCTGCTCAGGTATTTCTCCTATAACATCCAGCATGGCACACTCTTCTTTGAACAACAGCCATTTAATAACGAATAAATGGTTATCAAATAAACATGATGATGAAGCTATAGCAGACGAGCAGGGCTGCCAGCCCCACTTTGCTTGTTAAGTGTACCCTATAAGCTGAAGGAGGCCAGTCCCTTTTCCCACCTGAAGCCAATATCATAAGCTGGATTGGATTCCTCATGAGATGAAGGTGCCCAGTAGACCTAGCTAACCAGGTATTTCTCATTGAATGGTTATATGCTCTTCATGCTAAGCTAAGGTCTATGCATGAAATATCATTGAATCCTCACAATAACCTTTTAAAGCAATTATTTTCATATTAACCTCATTTCACACCTGAGGAAGCTGAGACTTAGAGAGAATAAGTAATGCTCACCAGGGCTGGCAAGGGATGGGTCTATGCTCAGTCGTAGGGTCAAGGGTGCCAGGTACCAGCTCACAAGAACCAATTGTGCTCTCGTCTTTCCCCAGCTCTGTGTTCGATGATTTCATTTTGCTACCTTGAACTTGCCCACGGTGGGAGTATTTGCACCATGAAAATCAGCAAGCACTACAAATCAAGGTTGTGCGTGTGTGTGTCCGTATGTGCCAGTTCTTTCCAACCCATGTGCTGCCTATAACTGTCTGATCCTAAAGTCTCTGTGCTAGTGAACTGTTACTCCACAGACAATCAATAACTAATAGTACACGGACTTGGCAATAGCTGCATGAGGAGATGCGGAGGGCAGTGTGTAACGATGAGAACAGAAAGGACAGAGGTAGGTAAGGAGATGAAAAAAAAAAATAAGACGCTGAGTATTAAATTTGCCATGCAGCCCCAGGACACAGCAAACACTAAGTCTGGAAGACCCAAGCCACCAGAAAGTTATTTCCTTGTGAAGCAGAAGGAAAGTTCATTAGTTTCCACCCCAGGCTGGAATAAATATCTCTCGAGTTCATCTAGCGCCCCTTCTCTGATTTCTAGCAGCCTTCTGAAAACTGGGAGAAAAGCAGACACCAGCACTATGCTCATTAGAAAAGTATACTCTCAATTGTAATGGCAGAACAATGACGTTGCCATCAGCTCTTCATGGACCTTGGCTGATAGTTGTCTTCTCTAATTTTGATTCCTCCTAGGTGGACTAATGAAGCCAGTCTTCTCTAGACCCACATATAAAAAGAATTGAGCAGTCTCCTTGGAAGGGCTGTACTTCCTCTTCATTTGCTGCAGAAACAAAGTGAAAAGTGAGGAGAAAAGGGAAAAGAAAGGGAAATGAGGAACATACACACTAAGGTACAAAGCAGGTGTTCAATGTTTGCTCAATGAATGACAAAGACAGAGAAAAAACGAGAACTCTCATGATTTCAATTTGATCTCTCACCATCTATTCTCTAGATCTCTGACATCAGAACTCATCTAAGACAGACCAAAGGATGGCTTTGCTGGGACCCAAGGCCCCTTTTCCTTTATTTGCTACCCCTTGCATCACGTGGCGCTCAGTCGCCCTCTGAGATGAAGGTCTGAGTAACACAGCACTTAGCCCAGATGTCAGTGCCTGCTTCGTAGCTTTGAAAAGGGCCTTTCCAAAACCCAGGTGACGGATATCCAGAAGTGGTACCTGCTGGCAATATGATAGGGAGATAAGTCCTCAGCAATGGATAAAAGAAAAAGAAAATGAAGAAGGAAAACAGCCAATTTTAGGAGAGTTCTAGAGCTCTGCACTGAACTCAACAGCACCTCATGCCTCAACCAGGCCAGTATTACAAAGGATGGCAGGGGGACATTTGCAGACAAAGCACAAGCAATTTTTTAAGTCATAAAGCCTCAGACGAGCATCAAAAGCTGATTTTTATGGTACTCTCTGGAGTCCTGCTCGCTATAAAACACTATCCTATGGTATTTATAGCCTTGGACTTCCATTTCAAGATTCATAACTCCACACAAGTTAATGGAAATCAATAGATCCAGCGATCCCATATTCTTTATAATTAGTGAGAAATGCTGGTCTTCATCACAATCCAGGGTGAGACCTGTTTCATCATGTGCCCAGACACTTTTTCACACACTAGACATGAAAGACAAATATCACCATTTAGGCCTCACTGGGCAGGTACATGAAGCTGAATTATAAAGACAAATAGATATGGGATGACTCAGAACAGGACTGAGGAGAAAAGGGACAGGAAACAGAAGGAAAGGAAAGTCACTGCTCAGTTCTGGAGGAAGTTATCCAAAGACGCTTGCAGCATTCTTACATGATCCCTGCTATTTCTTGACAGCTTCAGACTGTGCAGTGGCCAGAGGCCTTATTTAAACATGTATCTTCATGCCTGTCATGAGTCCCTGGCAAAAAGTATGGGCTTTACAATGGCTTGTTGGATCCTGGTATTGGGATACAGTCCTGAAGACTGTCCACATTTTGGGCTCAGGTTCCACAGGAAGCAGACTGAGACAAAGATTAATGTGGGAGAGGTTCGCTAGGGAGAGAGTCGGGACCAACAGCCGTGGGCCTGTGGCAGCAGCAGGATTAGGCACAAGGAAGACATGAAAGGCAACACAGGCCTCAGCTGATCCAGGGGGAACTCTGGAGCTAGGATGACCCCACACAGTTGCTCGACTTTGAGAAAGGCAGGCCTTTGTGTACCCTGGATGTGCAGTGTCCCTGGGGAAGACGAGATGGTTCTCTTCAGCTGACTATTCCCAGCGATGGAATCAACTTAGAGCCATCAGCTGCCACTACTCCCAGAAGCAGCAGGAATGGTGTCTCCACCCCGAGGGGGTCAGATAACACACCACAGCATCTGCTTCAGGTCATAGTCTGAAGCACTGCCCAAGGTCAAAGCTATTATAGTGCCTTGCTTGGTTGTCAGTGGTGTCTCACTACACTGTAGCTGTCCTTCAAGTAACCATCTTCATATATCTTCTGTGCACTCAGTCTCACTCCTCCAAACTAAAATATAGCAACTTGATTAAATTGCTATGTATGCTGCAATCCAGAAAGACTTTATTGTTTTCCCTACCCTGTCCATCACCACACTCGCGAGAATAGACTGTGACAGACCCGGTGATCAGAATGAAGATATAAACACTTTCTCTGCCTCCAATGTCCCTTGTCTCCAATATCCCCCCCGCCCCTGGGGGTATGTCCTTCTGGGGCATGGCCATGTGAATTTCCACTGAAATCTCCTTTCAGGTCATTCTGTCCCAAGCAGGTGAACACAACCTCCTGAAAGCCAGGTTGCCAGTAAAGTAATAGAAGGCATACTTTTCACAGGGTGAATGAATGTACATCATGGGAAACAAGCACATTATCATTTTATTTAGTCATTTCCTGTTTCTGTACATTTAACATTTATTAAACCCTGGCCATACGGAGCAATTTATTTCCCCCATCAAGCATGAGACAAATGTCTACTATTTCCTGTGTCCCTTGTTCTGAAAGCCAGAGGAATTAAGATTCAGAAATATGATAGGGGAAATACAGCTTATTTGATAGGCTGCTGGTTGCTAATAAACCAAAGCGTTGTCCCCCCCAACTCTATTATAAGCTTGCCGGAAGTACAAAATGTATTTCACCACTCCTGACATTTCCCAGACCCCTAGCAGAGCTTGCCATTAACATTGGGCCCTCAGTGATGATGAACTGAAAAACGTTATAAGAATTCTGACCTACTTTCTTAATAAGGAAACAAGATGGAAAGAAATATTCATAAGAAATTCAAGTCCTTGAGAAAAGTACATGTTGTATCAGTTTGAAATACTTTGTCAAACCGATGTCAAACTTTCCCAATTTTACAATTAAGACAGGCTCTTTATCTTGGTATTCAACGGCCCAACCAGGGGACCACAATTCGCCTTATTCATCTTATTTCTAGCAATTACCTCATTTGAAGTCCATTCCTCGTATTTGCTCTTGTTCTTAACACTCTCCTGTTCAGGAATCCTAAGTTAAACTACATATTCTTTTCAAATAAAGATTTGTGTTATTTGTTCATAATTATTCACATACCTTTTCTTAACTCTAAGGATTAGCACAGTCAGTATATTTTTGCTTATTTTATGGCAAGTTTTTGAGGTAGATTAAAGCAAAAAGTTCATAAATACACTCACAAAACAGAAAGAAAATTAAGATATTAAAATCAAAGAAAAGGAGACCCTGCAAAATTCTAAATGGAAGGCTCAACATAATTGCTTGAGTCTCAGTTTGGGTCCAAACCTCCCAGAAGCCAACCCGGTAAAGAAAACAGGAATTGTCCTAGTTCTTATCAGAAACAAGAAAGCAGAGCAGGTTTCGCAAAGCCTATTCTTGGCATGATTTGGAAAGATAAGTCTCAGCAAGGGATTCTATAAGGAGAAATACAATCAGCATTTCACAGAAAATGCAGTTGGAAATTGTTCTTTGTTGTTTCCTACACTGCCTTTTCAAAAATGGTGATGGTCCTGTTCTTTTTTCTTTAAACTAACAGCTACTAGATAAAGAGCTGTCAGTGTTGGAACCCTGGTTCTCCACCCACTTTTAAGCAGAAAGTTCCTCCTTTGGGAACACATTCCTCCATTATCTTCAGGTTTGTTTGTTTGTTTCTATTTTAATATTAAGATTAAAGTTAGTATTATGCTTAAGGTTGAGGTCAGAAATAAGTTTAGAACAGAGTTAAAGTTAAACATAGAGTTAGGGTAGGTTTACGGTTAGAGTTTGGTATTAAAACCTCATCCTTTCTTCCAGACTCCACTGAAAACTCATGCATGGCCTCCACAAAGCCTTCCTTCATCAGGCTGATTTTCTTACTCCACATTCACATGACTGTAACACATGTGGAACTTAGCATTTTTGTCTAAATATTGCCTTAAGGTTGTTCAGTAAGTATGCCTTTCCCTTCTGTTACATGGTGCGGTAGATTCAAGATGGCTACGATTATTTTTGCTACTTCTCCCATTACCCTTCCATTGAATCTGGGCTGGCCTTAGTGACCTGCTTAAACAATAAAATATGGTAAAGTCATATTATGCCTATTCCAGACCTATCATCTCAGACAACTGGCAATTTCTGTCTGGCCCTCTTGGAACCCAGTGTGGTCATGCTGTCGGAAGTCTATGCCACATGGAAAAGCCACATAGGCGCTCTGATCAATAGTAAGAGTTTAGCCCATCCTCCCACACATCCCCATAAAGGACTAGGCATGTGATGAAGCCGCCTTGGACCCTTTATACCCGTTCATCTGCCAAATGAACACCACCAACTGACCATCAACACCAAGCAGAACAAAATTCCCAGTTGAGTCCTGTCCAAATTTCTAGAAAAGAAAATCTCAAGATCTAATGAAATATTAGTTGTTTTAAGTCACTTAATTTTGAGGGTGGTTTATTATGTGACAACTGATAGCTAATCAAAATCATCCTGAGGCTGAAATCATGTAATCTCCTTCATTTATTCATTCACTTCAGCCAGTAGTCCGTGGAGTAGCCGCCACATCCTAGAAACGGCTGTAGAAGCTGGAGACACTATAAAATGAATTGACTGCTGGGGCAGGGGGTGGGATGGGCGGAGGAGGGCAAAGGGGAAAAAAAATTCGGGACAACTGTAATAGAATAACAGTTAAAAATGATTAAAAAATGAGTAAGGGAAAAGCTCTGCCCTTTGTAAGCTGATGTTACAATGGCAGTCCAACAATGAACCTGAAAACAAATACTGCTACTTTGGTAATATCCAAATCACCAGGCACAGCACTGACTACAGAAAGTGACTAACGAGTGCTGCACGCCTTCGCACTACAGCTCAGCTAAGTAGGTCATTGTCAATGCAACCTAAAAACACTTAACTGAATCCAAGTATTTGGAAGAGTAGATTACTAACCAGACAAGTTAGATAAGCCAGAGAAGTTAATAAATAACACCTTTTTGCAACAATGAGTACAATGAAAGGATATTTACCTATATTCTCTGAAGCAGTGTGTCTTTTGCTTGCCGAGTCCTAAAAGTTTTCTTAAGAAAAGGGGGTAAACCACAAGATTTTCAGAAACGTAGGTTATTACCTAACTAGGGTGGAATGTAATGCTCCATAAAATGTCAACATCAAAACAATATAGAAAAAATAATTACAGACAGTGTTAGTGTTGTAAGCTGATAAGGACCAGATGGTCTTTTGTATTTATGGTTTTTCTTGTGCATACAAATGCTTTGGAGATCTAATTAGCCTTCTACAAAACTCAAACTGGGTAATTACTATCATTATCCCCTTTTCAAATAAATCTGAAGTCTAAACTGCAATTATGTTTTTTATTTTACATGTGGTATTCACACATTTTAAGAATTGTTCTTTGCCATCTACTCAGAAAAACTTAACATGGACTGAAGTAAATAAAGTGCAGGAGGATTATAAAAAACATTTTTTAAAAATGGATCATTCTGTTAGAGGAAAGTGCTGACAGCCAGAGAAGCACTTTCTCAACGACAGTCCTGTTTCTGTCACATTTTCACTCCAATCAAGAATACAGTCCCTGTTCTCTGGGATTTTCTATTTCCACTTATGCTTTGCACAGCAAAAGAGAAGAATTTCTACATGGAGACATAACCAGTCACGCGTGTTACAGAAAGGATTCTCCGTGAGATGCAATGTGGCAGCCATTTCAATTAACTTCTGACTCTGCCCCCAAAGTGTAATACCTGGGCTGGCGGCGAGCTATGGAAAAGCAGTAGGGCACATAACAAGGCTGGTATGTCATCTTTACTGGAGTTTTGGCCTCAGGACAGCCAAGTCACATGGTAACAACATCTCTGTACTGGGAGGCAAAGGAGAAGTAATCATGTGCATTAGAGACTCATAACAGAGAATTCATCAAAATCCATCTTCACCGAGAAGTATGAGACGAGGGGCATTAGGAGGCAATCATTTTATTTCAGGCGCAAGGCCAACGTTTAGAGGTTATCAGGGGATCTGTGGGTCTTCCTTGACAGGCAAAAACATGGACAGTGACAGGTGCTGGGAACCATCTCTTCCGCAACAGCTCCCACTGAGGAAGGTCAAGAATATTCAGAATGTCTGGCCGATATCTCAAATTTAGTATCATGATTATGGGTCCAGAGGGCAAAATCTGAAAATAGTTGACAGAGGGAAAAATGCAGATGATGAACTGAAAGTGAGGTGGGTGCTTGGCAAGGGAGGCATTTCTCCTGAAGAGGGGTGCCATATGTCAACGCAGCTTCCGAGGTGGCGCCCCACCCCGCCCCCGCCCCGCTCCGACCTGCCTGACTGAAGGAGGGCTCTGGGGCTGCCACCTTGGCCCTGTGCTCCGGAGACCGCCCGGGGCTGCTCTTGCAGGCAGCAGTTCGTTCAGGCGGCCAGGCATCGACAATGAGGGCTGCAAAATCAACCCGTCTCCTACCTGAGGTGATGGCAGCAACCTCACAGCTCACTGAAAACAATCGGGAAGGCACGCGCTCATTCCTCCATTCATTCAACAAATATCTACTCGGTATCTATGTAGTGCTGTGCACTGTGTGAGGCAATTTATGCAAGTTCAGGTGTCAATAAAACATTGGCTTTACAAATAGTATCGTCGGATTCCCATCATAAAAGGTGTTAGAGATGCAGCCCAACACTGCACCAGAGTGAACGTGTATAGAGCAGTGCTGATGGCCTGAAGGGTGTGGGCACAAGCAGTGAGGCTGTCCTTGTGTCTTGGGCTCTGTGACAGCCTGGTGTGTTCACAACCATGATCATGGTTGAGGATTTGTAATGCAAGAGAATTTCTCTCTATGAATTCATGCATCTCCTTGTGTTAGCACCTTAACATTTGTACAGCTGTTACAAATTGTAAAGATACATTGTAACAAATGTACCACTATTATCCTTCTTGTTGGAAGCCTGACATGAAGGGTGGTATTATTTTAATTTTACCAATGAATAAGAGACTTGCCCAAAGCTATAAAGCAAGTAAGAAGCCAAGCAGACCCTACACTCATGTCTTCTCATAGCAAACCCAAGACTTTCCAGGCACTGTGCTGCCTGATGGGGACTTGCTGAAGCCTCTGAACAGAGGTTTGGGTGCGAGGGCACCTCAGTGTGGGGCTGCCTGAGTAGACTGTTTGTCAGACTTAAGCGGCTTGGCACCTCAAATGTCCCTCTTGCTTCTGAGGTTGCAGGTCTAGAGCTCAGAGGAATTTGAGTCAGGACAGGACCAAGGTATCTGCATTAATTAACCTGCAACCAATGTAGCAGAAAGCAAAAACTTTCAGCTGGCAAGCATAGGAACAAATCTCAGCCAGCCCAGAAGAGCTTTATCAAGGAACTTAACTCCTTTGGGTCTTGGCTTCCTTACAGGTATGGGCAGCCCATGGGCATGCAGCAACTGATAGTAAATCATAGCATTCTGAGGCTGACATCATGTATTCTACCCCATTTTCTCATTCACACCACCTCTCAGGGTCGCTCTGAGGATGAAATGAGGTGATGTGGTTCATACACAGATGCAAATCCTGGCAGGGTAAAGGGTTAGCTCTGCTCCTCTCTCCATCAGATTCCCTGTCGGTTTGGTTCTCCTCTGTAAAGGGGACGAGAGTGTTCTTGGGAGTTCCCACCAGGGGGTTGCCCCAGAACTGTACGTATCTAGAGAAAGCCTAGTTGTAACTAAATGTCAAGGAAGAAATCTGAGGGAAGCGCTAGGCACGACAGAGTGCCAAGGAGTGAAGTGGGGGGAAGCCATCCCCAGTGCTATCCAGATACACTCAGCAAATCCGCCAATAGCCTGTAGTGCTTCACTCTGTGTCCTTGTTTAAGAACTTGAGTTAAAGGGAAAAATAATACCTCTTGTGCCTGCAATATCATAAGCATTTCTTGCTGACTTAAATATAGTCTCCATTTTCTGGGCAGGATGAAATCCAAATAACCTTCTAATATTCACTTAGCACAGTGGGTTTCCTGCCAGTCAAATGGTTGTGTGGTGCCCAGACAATAACTGAGATGACAATTCAGTTGTGTAACGGAGGTTAAAATATCACATTGTATCAGCTCCATTCCAGGTCCTGATGGCGATTTACCCTGTCGACTTGCTGGGCTCTGCTTATGACAACCACAGGTGCAGCCGACCATGCTCCTGAACCAGGGCATCTTCGAGTAATGGCACCCCGGAACCCAACGGTAATCATGGAGCAGGAGGAAGATGGGAATGAGCATGAGGCTTAAGGCCAAGGCAGATCAGTCAGGAACTTTTCCTCTTCCCACACCCAAGGCCATCTTGGATAAGTTCCTCAGGTTTCACAAGGGCAAATCACAAAGGAAGATGCACAGGCCCCTGTTTCTGATACATGCATCTCATGACTTACCACTGCTGCTCCGATCTGGGGCGATGGACAGGTGGTCCAACAGGGCCAATGCATTTCATAAGAATTCAGTCTTCCTCAGAAGACTACAGCAGTGTGCTTCGCAATCTCCTTCGACCCGTGTTCCATAGATCTCAGCATCTTATTGGTAGGTAGTGTGTTGAAATAACTTTTCAGTTAACCTATCAGCTATTATTTTGGTTTGTGTTTTAAAATTATAGTAATAAACTTTATTTCCAAACTTAGTGTAAATGATAGAGTTACAGAATGGTTATAACAGGTATGCAGAATGGTGGTAATGTATGTGGAGTGGGGTGAATGGTGGCTCCCCAAAATATAGTTCATATCTAACTCTCAGAACTTGTCTGTATGACCTTATTTGGGAAAAAGGATCTTTGCAGATGCAATTTAAGAATCTTGAGATGTAATAGATCATTCTGGATTATCTGGGTGGAGCCTAAATCCAATAACAGTTGTCATTATAAGAAAGGCAGAAGGAACAGCTCCTGTGGAAAACAGCTTGGAATTTCCTTAAAAAGCTAAAAATGGAACTGCCTTTTGACCCAGCAATTCCATTGTTGGGATTATACCCTAAGAATCCCGAAATACCAATTCAAAAGAACCTATGAACCCCAATGTTCATAGCTGCACAATTTACAATGGCCAAGTGCTGAAAGCAACCTAAGTGCCCATCAATAAATGAGTGGATCAAAAAACTATGATACATTTACACAATGGAATACTACACAGCAGAAAGAAAGAAAGAGCTACTACCCTTCGTGAGAGCATGGATGGAACTGGAGAGCATTATGCTAAGTGAAATAAGCCAGGGGGCGAAAGACAAATACCATATGATCTGACCTTTAAGCAGAACCTAATCAACAACAACAAAAACAACAACAAAACAAGCAAGGAAAATATAACCAGCAACATTGAAAGAAAAAACAAACTAGCAATAACGAGATGGGGGCGGGGGGCGGGGGCGGAGGGAGGGGTGTAAAGGGGAAAAGAAGGGGAAGGGTCAAATCAAGGAACAGGTATAAAGGACCCAAGGACAAAGCCAAAGTGGGGAAGGACTGAGGGTGGGATGTGGGAGGTGGGTGTGGGTGGGGCAAGGGAAAGTGGTGTTGGGAAAATGGAGACAAATGTGTTTGAACAATAAAACAAATTAAAAAATAATAAATTAAAAAAAAAAGAAAGGCAGAGGGAGATTTGAAACACAGAGGGGAAGTCCAGGTGAAGATGGAGGTAGAAACTGGAGTTGTGCAGCCACAGGCTACGGAACGCATGGAGCCACCAGAAATTGAAGGAAGCAAGGAAGTGTTCTCCCTTAGAACCTTTGGAGATCACGGTCCTGCTATACTTAGATTTTGAACTTCTGGTGTCTTATAACTGTAAGAGAATAAATTTCTGATATTTTAAGCCTTCAAGTTTGTTGTAATTTGTTATGTCAACCTTTGGAAATTAATACAGTATATTTATAATATGTATATACATTTAACATGTATCTATATCTCTACCTATCATCTATCCATTTATCTGTCCATCCATCCAATGTGTGTGTATTACATGGTGAATGTGTTGTTTTATCACATAGGATATAAATTCATCATCCCTGGTTGCATGATGGGACACAAAACAAAAGAGACTGTGACCCATTGGCCAACCTCATTCAACAACTGTAGCTTATGTGGGGGACAGAAATAATGCCACTGGAGCTCATAACTGGGAACTGGGTAGATGGAAAACAATACAAGATTATCTTTTACTCAGAAAGAATCATTAAATACTAGGTAAAGTTAGGCTACCTGACAGAAATCAAACTAACGGCATTAGCAGAATATATATTAAAATACAATGGTGTAGTATGTTCAATATTCAAGGGGATATATGGTATGAAACAGAGTAATGGTTCCTATAAACTATTCCGTAATTCTATGTTCTTATTTTTATGTGTATGCATTTAGAGAAAAACTATCTTATGTGTTTCTAACCTGCTCTGTAATAACCATAAAATAAAATCATAATGGCTATAATTAATAATTACTGAACACTTACTGGATTCAGGCACCAGGCTAAACCACTTATGTACATTATCTTGTTTAAGAAGACCAGATAGAATTGCCCTGAAGACTGTTTATATTTGTTTTTCAGATAAAGAAGCAAATACCACGTTCAGAAACACGGGGTGACTCGGCCAAGCTGGCGGCGGCTTTAACAAGCAGGAGTGCTGGGCCCCGCACCACAGCTCACAGCTCGCGGGCGCCAAGGGTTCTGAGCCTAACACGTCCGAACAGGCCTGGGGGCACGTAGAACCTAAAATCTGTTGTGGAATTCTCTGTTTACTCATAACCAGCGACAGGATCCTGATGTGACCTTTCCAAATTCCCTGCCGCAACTTATTTGAAGACAGAAAAGGAAAAAAGTCATAATACTAAAATGAAGACTTCCAGAAACTGGGAGGTATTACAAAGTTGAATAGAGTTTAGGTAGATAGAGTCGGGGAAACGGGCACTACTAGGAAGGGAGAAATGGAGGTGGAATGTCAGGCACCTTTGGGGACCTGACCTGACACAGACTAGGGGAGCCTCCAACGCCAAGCACCTGAGTCTGAGTGTAGCCTGGGCCCTTTCCTGCAGGACAGTGACTTTCAGCCAGTGTGCCGCAAGAGTTTTTAAAGCATGTAATACCTGATTATTTAGTTGGGGTCTCTGACCTCTCCTTCTTTAGACTGCCAAATAAAAAAAAGACAACAGCCAACACAACAATAGCCATCTGGTAAAAATGAATCAAAATTATACCTATTTTTTGTCAGGTTGGCAAAAAGTAGAATAGATTTTTGGTGTGCAGCAGAGTTTTCGTAATTAGTTTATGTGTGCCATGAGATGAAAATAGTTGAAATCACTGCTATAAGTTGATTAATAAATTTCCACTCCAGAAAAGATAGTTGCAAAGTGGTGAAGTGTGAGTAAAACCCGTGTTAAGTCATGAGACAAAGAGGTCATTCTCAGCAGCAACAGAGTCTACCTGTAAATAAATGCCAGGACTGGCTGGAAAAGGAGTGAAGAGTACGAGACATTAGGAAGGGGAAGCGCCACAGAGGCCCTCAAACACATACTCCTCACACAGCTCAGACATTTCTGCTGCTGGGCTATTTCTAAACTCAGGTATCTTGTCAAGTATCATCTTCACACTTTAAATGGCTCCCAGCAGAGTGGTCAGATCAGGTAGGTTAAGCAAGGGGCGGGGGGGGGGGCGGTGAGGGTGAGAGAGAGAGAGAGAGAGAGAGAGACTGATTTCTTCACAATCACCCTGAAGTACTTTTTTTTCTTTTTATCATCACCTAATCACATTTTTTTCATTGTTTTTAGAGAGAGAAGAAGGGGGGGGAGGAAGGGAGGAAGAGACAGCTGGTGTGTGTGTGAGAGAGAGAGGGGGGAAGGGGGAGAAAGAGAGAGCAAGAGAGAGAAAGAAAGGGATAGAAACATTTGATGTGAGAGAGAAACATCAGTTGTTTGCCTCCTGTACACGCCCCGACCAGGGATCGAACCCACAACCTAGGTACATTCCTTGACCTGGACTCAAACCCTCAACCTTTCAGTACATGGTCTGGCAATCCAACCAACTGAACCACCTGGCCAGGGCACATAGTGCCATTTGCTGAGAACAGTAGGAGAGGCATCAGCCCTCTGGGTAGTCATGATCCTTAGAGTATAACTTATTGGACTAGAGAAATCAGGCTCCTTTGCTCCCCAAAGTAAAGAGAATGGGAAACACATTAAAGACAGTGTCAGGGAATCTTGCTCTAGTGTGACAGATACTAAATCTGAAGCCCCCACGATCACATCATGGCTGCTTATTTTTTCTGCCCCCTAACATGCATATGCTGATACACATATTAGGGAGCACTGGAGGGTTGATTCTAATACAAGAGAGGATTCCGTCTGGAAGGAAGGCGGGCTTAATTAGCTGTGCCCGTGCCTCGAGCTCTTAGCATCAATATACTTATCATATTATAATTACTAATTAATGTGTTAATCTGGAGAAATGTGGGTACACGGGGGATGCACGATGCTGACTGTGCTTGGGGGTATGGGACCTTCACCTTCTCAGACATGGCTTATGTCAGACTAGTAAGGGCTCTGAGAGGTTAATAATACATCAGTAAACAAGTACCACTGCAGTCTGAAACATGGCTACTATCACTACTAGACCATCATCATCAAGTTCCTTTATTGTATCAGGCTGAACTCTCGGATGAAGGGGATAACGAATATTGGAAACCAGGTATGCTGTACACAATTGCTCAAGTGTCACTTATTTCTTGATGAATACAGCCCAGAAAAGCAAAATTCACAGTGGAATGTCTTCATGACACCTGAAAACTTACTGGCACTGACATTTGCTGTGATGCATGCCAATAAGTTTCCAATTCAATTGCAAAATTCACAGCAGGTCCAAATGTGTAGAAAGAAGTGCAAGGACCCACATTTCAGAAATTATTTCATGCAGATTTAACTAACACAGTGCCAAACATTTCTTTCCCCATTTATACAATCTGGACTCCATAAAGTCCAAATTTATAATATAGCATAGCTTACTCAATTCACTTAGAGGTAAAGGGAGAATGAGAGATGTTATCAAGGCTGACAATCATAACGGGATACACCTGAGATCTTACCTAAGGCAAACGGACATAAAAGCAAGAGTGGAAATGGCTCAAGGAAAAAAATCCTAAAGTAAACCTCTGACTAATTTATGGCATTTGGGTCAAGATTATGTTCAATAGATCATGACATAGGAGTTCAGGGTTATGTATACACTTGTGTCCACATACCTATTTGCTGTCCATATTATTTAATGTAGCTTAAATTTAATATGCAAATAGTCACCCTATTACCCAGTCCAATGAGTCCCTGCCAACCTTTTTGAAAGGTGTTTTACTGAGCTCTACTTACTGAAAGTTGACGTCATTTAAATCCATGTGATGAGGTTTGCATTTCCACATGACTGTGACCCACGTCAGTGGTTGTACCAAATATAACATGAAGTACTTGGGCTTCCTCAACCTCAAAAATACCTGTCACCTGAATGAGGGATGTGCATATATTAAGGTAACAAAGGAAATATACACACAACATACAGCTTTTGCTGAGAGTCAGATTTATTTTCAGGAGCTTCATATGTCGGACATGCTAGTTCATTTATTTTAAAACAAAAGGCCCACGTATACGGAGGAAATATTATCTAGACATATGATAGCGTCAGAATTATATCCAGAGAACAAACAATATTCAGAAGCTCAGCAAGGTAAAATAAACCCCATTGTTCACAATTACCTTGCTCCTGTTTTCTTGGGAGATTTTCATAACCACTTGGATTTTCATAACACTCAGGATGCACCTACAGCTCTTACATCACTTAATAACCCATGCCGATACTGGACCAGAGGTAACTTGGCTACTCAGTGGAAATGAAAATTGTTACTATTTGTTAAGCCCTGCAGTGAGGGAGGTTTCCCTGACTTCAGTGCCATGAATGATGGAGATATCCTTTGGTTATTATTCTTCTTTGTAATGATTCACTGCAAAGGTGAGAGAAATTAATCTTTTCAGCAGGATAGGAGGCAGCTTACATTGTCTTTATTTTGTTATTAATGAAACAAATAATGCAAAAATAGTATTCACCCTTCCTGACCCCCTATTAGCCATTTTCTCTGAAAACTAACAAACGAATCTGAATGCGGCTCTGAGAAGAAGAAATATGCAAGGAGTTTGGTACTTTTTCCTAAACTAATGATCAATGGGACATTGGTTTTTCAATCATTCATTCCATCCCTTACACCACCTCTTCAAAATGCTGTAATTTTTTTAGGGTAGGGACTGTCTTTGCCTTTTCATGTATCTTTGAACCTCCCTTTCTCACTTTCGCCCTGACTCTCTCAACATAACACCTAGCACTGAACTTTACTCAGTAACGGTCTGCTCTAGTAGAATGAGGGATCCTTTAAATATTGACAGAAGTGGGCACTTTGGAGGAGGTTGGCAAAACCATTTTGAGAAGCAAATGTGAATGGTTTGGCACATCTTGAGTTTGCAGTGACAGCCAGATGTCCAAGCAGAGAGGGTATACGGGACCGGCCCTGATGTTCTTGGTGATACTGGCAATTGCAGCCAAGATAATGTAAGTTTCCTAGGGTTGGCCATTAAGTCACTTGGAGAATGAAACAGCTGAGGCTACCAACGGGACAGAGACTGATGGATTGTCACCATGGTTCTCTGGCAGAAACAGACCTACCAACCAGTTTAGTTTGCCCCCTTCACCTAAACAAAAGGGAGAGCCCTGAGGCCCACAGTCCAGTTCAAGCCCAGTCTTCAGTAAATTCCAAACTGTGGAAAGCCCAATAGCTGCTGTGAATCTTGTGGATTTTATTTTTATAACACATTGATTTCTCCTTCATTGTTGAATCTTTGTTTCTCAGAGACTAGTAAATGCCCTAGGATGTTTTAGGAAGTTGTTAAAGCTAACTGCCCAACGGTTACGATGATCTGATTTGTCTACATTCTACTCAAACTTCTCAAGCCATACTTGTCCCTGCTGCAGTATAAGTCCTTTAAGAAGATGTAATGACTGAAAGGACTGGTAATTTCTGAAGAACTCTGACCAGAATATGGATTATGGATAAGGTAATGACATCTGATTTATAGAAAGATGAGTCCCTGGTATAACCTGGCCTCCCCTTCTTATGCTCAATCATGTATCATAACCAAGGTCAATGGGACACCTTTAGGTCCTTTAAGAATAAAGCCCTGGAGGAACTGCTGACATCCATCTCTAAGACTTTGTTACTGAATTGTTACCCAGTGATCTAGTACACTTTCCCTAAAGATTATAGCCCCTTCATATTGTAATATTTATTTTAAATTGTAAGGCAGAATACTTTTCTCTGATGCTTTAATTTTCCCTTAACACAAACGACAGTAAGTGTTTAAGTCACTCCAGTTACATTTAAAGAGAACAGTTTCTGTTCCATACTAACTGAGTTAAATAGCAGCTCTGTTTCCAGAAAGACAATAATGTCAAAAACTAGAGAGAAAACAGGAGGCATTCTGGGGAATTTAACTGCTGAACAAATGGCTGGAAGGTGCTTCAAAGTCAAATTAAAGAATTTTTTAAAAAATCACACTCCTGACTTGAGGCCTAAGAATTCTTTTTCTCCCTACGTAATTAAAACATAATGCTGAAGACCTCATCAGACAGTGACTCCTGATATTTTAATAATAAAATAGAATGCCCTCATGATATGGCTTATTATTAAATACATTTGAATGTACTGCAGATTAAATCAATTGGAAAACTACAGCATATGGTAAAAGTCTGGTTCAACACAATCTTCTTTATAATGATTCCTCAATGTCAGTAATATGAAAATGTCCTGCTGAAAAATTTTTCTTAAATATTCTGCTGGAGAAGTAGGTCAGAATGATGGGGGGAGGTCTGTACATCACAGTAGGCTCCGGCAGGGACAAATCTTGTGAGGACTGAGGCCCAAAGGAGCAGTCCAAGCGCTGACCAAGGGCTGCTCGTGTTGGTATGCTCAGGTAGCCATAACGACACCGCAGACTAGGGGCTTAAACAACAGAAATTTATTTTCTCATAGTTCTGGAGCCTGGACGTCCAAGATCAGTTGCTGGCATGGTCAGCTTCTAGTTAGGTCTCTCTTTCTGGCTGGCAGATAGGAGTTTTCCCTGCTATGTCCTAGCATAACCTTTCCTCAGTGTGTATGAGTGGAGAGAGAAAGTGGAGAGACAGAAAGCAAGCTCTCTGGTGTTTGTTTTATAAGAACATGAATCCTATCAGATCAGAGCCCTACTGTATGAGCTTTATAACTACTTTCTTAGAGGCCCCATCTCTGAACACAGTTACACTGGAGATTAGGGCTTCAACACATGAATTTTAAGGGGACACAAACATAGACTATAATACTTATTTTTAATCCGTACCCGAGGACATGAAGACATGCTTATTGATTTTAGAGAGAGAGGAAGGGAGGGAGAGAGGGAGAGAACATTGATGTGAGAGGAAACATTGATCAGTTGCCTCTTGTATGTGCCCCGACAGGGGACCAAATCCTCAACCTAGGCACATGCTCTGACCAGGAATCAAATCCACAACCTTTTGGTTTATGAAATGATGCTCCAACCAAGTGAGTCACACCAGCCAGGGCTAGACTGTACCCTTTTCCATTGCATTCCTGTTCTGCAGAGGGTGCTGGGTTCTCAGAGTGGGCATGACTGGCCCCGGCTGAGAAGAGCCTGGGAGCGATCTCACCCCCACGCCTTGCGGAGGCCCTGTAAGAAGCCCTGCCCTCTACTCCCTGGAGTTGATGAGCAGTACATGATTCAAGAAAATTAAATTTATGAGGAAAAGTCAAAGGAACAAGAACTGTATAGTTATGAGAAGAGAAAACGGAGGTGACTTAACAATCTGCAATATAGGAAGAAATATTATGCATAGAATTCCGATCAGCTGTTTTCCATTGGTACTGGGGGCAAGACAGAAGAAAACTGGATTAAGTTACAACACTGGAGAGATTTCAATGAGATATAATGGATGGACATCTTGACAGCACAGGTTTGTTGCCTGACCATGAGAACAGAGATACAGGGAAATAGATTACAATGGGGGAGCTGAGCTCCCAGGATCTGTAAGTGACAGGCAGGGGTCCAAAATGGTGGGAAGAAATAGCAAAGATAGAAAATAGAAAATAGCAAAGATAGAAAATAGAAAATAGCAAAAGAGCCAGAAGCAAAGCACTGAGTCTGTCATACCAGGCCTATGTCGGGCTCTGTTGTGTTTGAAATTTAAGACTTTATTGTTGGGATCTCTGCTTGCAAATGTGCCCTGGGCTGTGTGTGCACTGTGGAGGGCTCCATGGTCAAGAAGGTGGCTGTTAATAACACACTATTCTAGCAAGCAGGGGACAGAGGGTCTCAATTCCTTGGCATAAGAAATGAAAAGTTATGGGTACAGTATAATCATTACATGCCCACACACCTGTCTCTGCTTTAGGCCGAGTCCCTTCAGATAAGGAACATTCATTGAATGTGTATATCCATACTACGTAGCACAGTACTCACTACATATAGGGAATGACAAATAAATATTTTCTTCCTGAAGGAAAAATAGTAACACCTACAGGCAGGTGATGAACCCAATGGAACATGCACATGTTCAATTTTCCTTTATCTTTAACCTCGTCTACTGAAGATCTCTTTGGGAACACACCACCGGAAAGATCAACAGTGATTAGACTCATATTTAAAAAGTGATGCATTTCCTTCTAATCCTTTACTTCTAAAGCTGGTAAGTAGCAGGATGAGCAAGACTCTGACATGGTTTGCTGACCAATGCATGTTTGAAAGGGGAAGTTCACTGCCTTTCATTTTATGCCTTACTCTTTTGTTCTCCTTTACCCGTATCAGCTTCCTGAATTTGAGGACACAGAAAATGAATGACACACTGTGGAATTATTTAACAGTTTATTGACTACACTGACCTCCCACTCAATCATCGATATTCTCAGGGTCCACAGGGGCATTCTCCTGATTTTTAGGATGCTGGCAAGCAAAGAATGCTGTTGAAGTCATTGTCTAACAACATATTTAGCTTATTTTGGCTTGGAAAATGTAACTAGCAAATTTACTTTTATTAGGAATACCCATCAGACAAGAAACGACTGCGTGAGCCCACAGAAGCCAGGACTCCCTACAGCAAACCTTGGAAAGTTCTCTCTTTTATATTAAAAACTATTGACCCACAAGGTATTAAAACCCCCTTAATTGTAGTCCTCTTGTGGGTGAAAAGCTCCTTTTGTTTCCAAAGTTACTTATGCATAAATAGAATTGGTGAAAGTTAGATAACCCACTAATGTGTCATAAAGTATCAGAGCATGAAGGGAAATAACCAGAAACATACAACTAGCCTACTGAATAAATATAGTAAATTTTAAAACCGATTTCAGTTAATTATCATCAATAACGGTATCAGGGCAAAAGAAAGAAAAATGTGTAGAGGATAAGCCGAGGTGGTATGTCCCCTATAACAAGAGACACTTTTTCAGAGGCAGTAAATAACTACATACTTACCAGCCCACTGCTCCCACATGCTCAAGATACATGTTTCTCCAAAGACTGAGGAATAAAGAGAGGCATATCCTTTCTGACCTTAAGCCCAGAATAAGGATTAACCTCTGACTGTACATACATAGTGAAATTCAAGAGAATAATTACAGGCCAGAAGGTGAAGTCCTGTCAAAGCTTCTTTGCCTCCTGCCTTGGAACCTGTAGCACACGGAACTTTGTTGTGACACTGATCAGGGACTGGATTCTATTACAGGAATGTGTGTACAACCATGTTTTGTTTACCTTCTTGACTTCTCTCTCATCTCCCCCCCACCGGAACAGGACCTGGCTCTGAGGAGGCCTCAGTTAATGCCTGTAAGATAGAAGTGACTGCCTAGCCCCAGGAGCAGTCAAAACGAGTTTAATGATGCTTTTTGAAGCTGGTTTTCAGGAGCTGATTATCCAGTGGTTGCCTCAGCTCATCCCCTAGCTACAGCTCCTTCTCCAGTAACCTGCCTGCCTCTTGGCCGTTTCGCCTCTCATTAGAGCCCTTCATGAAAGTGTACTGGGAAGGAAGAACATGTGAAATTCAAATGACTGCCCCTATGACAGCAGGAAAAGGCAGATAATACTGAAGGACTCCAGATTTGTTTTATTATCTGTAGATTTAAATTATCCGTACCATGTCCAGTCCTCATTAGCATGGATGGCCAAAGTCTTGCTAGGATGTATATTTACTACATGGCAGGTTACGCAGCAAACTACTCTACAAGTCTTCACATGTGTTCTATGTTGATGATCTTTCCAGTGGCTGAAGCAAAAAAAGAAAAAAGAAAAAAAGGAAATATAATCCTAAAACCAGGAACTGTAAACATAGGCTTTCAAATGTCACCAATCACCCTTGGCTACACTAATAGCTACTTATTTAACTTGACATATTTCCTCCAAGAAACTACAAATGCTCTTCATATACCTCACATAATGCAGTTATGCAGTGAAGGAGCAGCAAAGCCAGCCTGTTTTACAGAGGGAGATGGGAGTGTCAGAAGATGGAAATTTTCAATTCTCCCAGGTAATCAGCTGATTGGACAAGGGCTTGCTGCCGTGAGCTATGCTTTCTGCCTGTGCATGATGGGCTGGGGGAAAAAGGAATGACACGTTTTCATATTTCAGTGATATTTTGTTGCAGCAAGCATTCCCATGCTGTGAGAGATCCACAGGGAAATCAGAGACTCAGTGAGGAGACTGCCATGGTGACCCTTTGTGACAGATGACACCTGAGCCACACTGCCCATGCCTGTAATTCACTGCTAATCTGAATAGGTCATGAGAGAATATACAAGTTTGAGGAACTCATTGTAAAGTTGAGATTCATGGCAATGAAACTAGAAAAAAAGGCCACTTTTAAACGAAATAGCTGTCTCCCTCAGTGTGGGGAAAATTCAAGCTGACCTAGTTTGGTGCTGAGGACCTGAGGGAGGGAGATAAATTGCAAAATTCTCAACTTAATGCCAATACCAATCAGGTTACTGGCAATTCGGGTTTTAAACACTCTAGCCCCCAAGCTCATTGCTTTGTATGTTTGATCTGTAAGTAAGAATTTCCAAAGACGCTGTGTGTTAGATGGCTCATGCTTTCATTTATCTAACGCTATTGATCACCTGCCAGGCATTCAGCTAGATGCTGAGAATACAGCATGAAGAAGTCATATTTTCAAACTTCATGGAGCTAACCATCCAAGATGGGTGGGGAGAACATAAATAACTGCTAGATACCTGGAAGAACCTGTTAGAAGCCTGTCATAAGGGGTAATGAAGGTCTGGAGCTGGGAGAAGAGAAAGCACAGTAAGAAATATTTAGGAGAAAAATTGGAAGGATTTGGTAATGTTTAATGTCGGAGGTAAGAAAAGTTGAAAGATGACTTCAAGTTTCTGGCTTGTTGGACAGTGAGGTGTCTCTGGGAAGAAAACACACTACGGAAGGTTTACTAAAGAAGGCAATGTTCAGTTTTGGACACGCTGAGCCTAAGGAACTTACATGGCGTTGTGACGTGTGTCCAGAACACGAAGGTATCTATGAATCTGAAGCTTAGATAGGAGGTGGTCAGTATTGTAGGTACATGTGAGTGTCATCAACATATCTGGGTAGTTAGCCATAGGGATGGATGAAAATGCTCAGCGTCTTTAGGAAATAAGATTAGAAGGCTGTGCATGGTATTGGGGGGGAGGGGGAGGTGACAATATTTTAAGGATAGCATGAGGAATTAGAATCCACAAAGGGTACCAAGAAGGAACTGTCCAAGAGGCCAGAGGGATGATTGGGAGAGCAATAGTATCATAGGCGCCAAACGGGGAAAGTTCCAAAGTGGGAGTGAGCCACTATGTTGAGCACCCTAAGTGGGCCAATGTGCCACTGCCTTCGGTTGTTAGGAAGGACCACGGTAACCTTGGCAGAAGCATTTTCACTAACATCAGAGTGATAAAAGCCAGATTGAGCAGGGCTAATGGGAGTGAACAACGGGACAAGAGGAAATAAGAGGCAAGGAGCCTTGATTAGCATTCCAATACCTGACAGCACACCAGAATCATCCAGGGAGCTTGCTTAAAACAGGAACTCACACACGCAGAGGTAACTGGAGCTAGGAATCTGTATCGGGCTCCCCTGGTGACTCTGAGGCACAGGTTGGTTGGACACAGGAAATTCTTTATTTCAAGGTACCCAGCACAAAACGAAGAGAGAGATGGGGCAGGAGTTTGACTTGGGGGAGAATGGGAAGCAGGGATCAAATGGGAGAGACGAGCATCTGTATAGATGGGTGTCAGGGAGAGAGGAATGCGGGTCCCGGTGCCAGGAGGGAAGAGGCAGAAGATACAGGGGATGTTAACTGCTCATCACACAGTAAGGACTCAATAAAATGTTAGTCTTCTTTCCTTTCATTTTCCCTTTAGCAGAATAAAATTTCTGCATAGTTATAAGTAATTAAATTCTCTCACTGTCCTTGTATTTTGATTCATTTCCAGTTACACTGGTTGATGAAGACTGACCGGTTTGTAGGGAAAGATTTGGGTGCATGCTACAAATTAATTGGCTCTGCTATAGAGTGCTGCAGTTTTAGGAAGTATCTTATGTAATAAAAGTTGTACGTCTTCTTTCTATTGTCAGTATTTTAATCCTGAATGACTGATAATCCAGGCTATCTGAGAGCATAAATTCAACTGAAATATGGGAAAAAAAAAGATTGGATGCACTTTTCCCTTCAAAGAGTCTGTGATAGGATCATTTCAAGGGAGAATTTCTACAGTGTAGCATTGTGTGTGTGTGTGTGTGTGTGTGTGTGTGTGTGTGTGTGTGTGTGTGTGACAGAGAGAGAGAGAGAGAGAGAGAGAGAGAGAGAAAGGGAGATAGGGAAGGGGGGGAGAGATGTAGAGATATACTGCCAAGTCACCAACTTAAATAATAGCTCCACATACATGACACCACAATAGTCTCCACAGCAACTGTAAATGATATTACAAACCTGTCTGTGACTAAATGGGAAAGATAAGCAAGAAGACAAGAGTGGACAATCTCCTAAGCAACAAATGTGCTTTTTTCCCTGGAAACACTGCTTTGTGGAAAAGAAAACACAGAGAGTAGACAAAGGTACACCACAGTTTCTAAATATAGCATCTCACTAAGCACTCTGTCAATTGCAATTTAAAGACCATTCCACCTATGAGAAACCTCTCCCCTAATTTAATGTTTCAAGAGAGGAAGGCAGAGGCATTTTTCTTGAAGTCAGTCATCACATATCATCACAGCTGCTCACAAAAGAGGGCAAATGTGAATGGAGCAAGTTATTAGCAAGCTCTTAGGTCTGCTCCACTTTAAGAAAAAAACCAAGGAACAGAAGCCAAACAACAAGCCAGATAAATTATGAGTAGGAAATTAACATAATTAAAATCCTCTTATGAAGAGAATCAAGCTGGATTCCTTTGGAATAGCAAGTCCATTAGCAAACATGTGGAACATTTATATTCTGAGGATTATTTTAAAAAAATTTTAGGGAACATTTGCTAAAAATGCAAATGACATAGGGCACATATGCATTGCTCAGAATTGAAGGCCCCATTGCTGATGCCCCACTATCTGTAGACAACATGCTATGCTCTGGGCATCCAACATCTGAACGATCTTATTTAACAACCCAGTGAGGAAGACTGTATCAGCCCGTGTGTCTAATGAGGAAATAATGGCTGTGGGAGTAAACATTCCCCAGTAGACACTGCAGATATCAAGCTCTGATCCAGATCTCTTCCCCTTACTCTTTTTGCTGAACTCTGTCACCTCCAGCACAGGCTTGCTCACTTACAAAGCGATTCACACCTTACTTTCTCCTATATTCCTTTCATGATTGATGTCAACTCATCCTCACAACGCCATCATCCTGTTTATCGGTGGCATGCACATTCTGCTGTCCACATTATAATCATTAACTGTTAGAGGAAGGGGAGACTTCAAGAAAACATCTTTCAAGAAAGTGACCAAATATCTCACTTTATTGCTGGGAAAAACCAAAGTTCAAAGACTAAATTCCATCCACAGAAGTGAGAGGGGAATCATAGTCTTGCCTGGCTCTCGAATCACAGCTTCTTACCACCCCACACCCCCATGACCTAATCCTTGTTTTTGCCATGGATAATTATTTTCCTATGTGGGCATCTCTATCTCATCTTCCTTTCCCTCTCTTTGCCCCTCTCAACTGTAAATTCCTAGAGATTTAGGAGCCATTTTATACGATAAAAGTTTAAATTCCACGGAATAGTTTCCCTGGGAACCGAGGGCTTCTCCCTCCACTCTGTTGACTGCTACAAACAAGACTTTTAAAGGCTGCCTCTTTCCATCCCTCCCCAGCCCATCATAAAGTTATACTTCCTTAGGTTGTATTTATTGTCACTGATGTAACAGAACCTTCACCTACAAATCAAGTCATCGACATTATTTGCTCATGGAGGGCCACTGAAATCACTGCCTACGTCCTCCTCACTAACCTTATTAGTCTCTCTCATTAATCTGTGACGATCACTGATTAATGGTAATATGACTTACATGCATAGCAAAGAAGATACTGATGATTCAATAACAATTCAATTTTCTCTGAAGGCCATTAAAAAGTAAGACATCCATAGGTTACCCTTCACTAATAAATGGGGATTTGCAGGCTGATTAGAATTCACAGGGTGAGGAAGTCTATGCTTAGTCCAACAATGTTGCAGCTTCATTCCTAAAATTCACTCATTTTTTTTCTTAAGTGTGTGTCACTGGGTGAATTAAAAGTGTAGTTGCATCAAACAGCTCCTATTGAGATGAAGGGCATTAGTGATGGGCTCCTTCCATACCAGAGCAAGTACCATGCATAGTTCATATGAGGTGAAATCAGCAACCCCCATGGTTGGCAGTGCCAATGGGGTGGAGGTTATCTCCCTTGACAGCCGTCCCATTAACTCCATATTCTCCTTAACTCTTTGCTGGGTTGAGGAGAAGATCCAAACCTCTTCACAATTATCCCAGTTCTTCATGAAAGCACACTTCATTTCTGCACTAAAATAAAGTTCTAGCCCTGGCTGGGTGGCTCTGTTGGTTGGAGCATCGTCCCATACACCAAAGGGTTGTGGGTTCGATTCCCATTCAGGACACATAACTACGCTGTAGGTTCGATACCTGGTCAGCATACACACCGGGGGCAACTGATAGATGCTTCCCTTAAACATTGATGTTTCTCTCTCTCTCCCCCTTCTCCTCTCTTTCTAAAAAAATATAAACAAACAAACAAATAAATAAATGTGTAGAACTACTTCTCATTCATTCTGGAGCTGGCATGTATGAGAAATTTGAATGTCTTCTGGGTTATAATAATTGGCCCAAAAAAGGACCTAAGGAATATCAACTGATGGTCACTGGCACAAATTCAATGCCAACATGAACCCCCAACTTGGGGTGGTGAATGGGGAGACTTTGTTTAGTGAAATCTGTTTAATTGTGATACAGCACAGCTGTGGAACAGCACGGCTGTGAGAAAGCTCACTAATTTACAGCTCATTTATGATATAGCACATGGCTCTGGGGTAGCCTGGGGGCTAGGCATCCCTAGTTTGCAGCTCCACTCAGCTCTGCATAGTGAGACAGTTGCTCTGGTTTGGTGTTTCAGCTTAGCCCCTCTGTGGCAGCCTGGTTCCCTTCCACTCTGTTCTGGCCAGACAGCTTCCATGTTACAGGCCCAGGCAGGGAAACGGTCTTTGGCAGGAAGGGAAAGTACCCACCTGAGTCAAAGCAGAGCTGACTTATATAGAGGGAAGCCCCTGGTTGGTCTGTCTTCATGCAAATAAGGACTCCAAATCCTCAGTTTCATTGGCCCCAAAAGCACTGTCCTGATTGGTCAGAACAGTGCTGCTCTGATTGGTCAATGAAGATGCTAATGAAGATAAAGCTGCGCAGCTCCTATTAAACAGGTAATGTCTCAGTCCTATTGGTTGAAATATGATTCCAGGAGCTCCTTTATAAGAGCTGGCTCAGATGGCAGTTCAGCAAATGTGCTTGGCAGTTCAATGCATGCTTCTCCCTGAAGCATGGCTATGTGAGAGGCTCTGTTTAACATTGGATGCTAGGCTGTATCATTTAATTTTAATTTTATTTTTTTGTTTTTTTCCCCCCAATCAGCCACCAGGAGCCCTTGTTGTCAAGTATTTTCTTCCTTTCTCAGATCAACAGCAAGTATCAGAAACAGAAGCCATCAAGTAATTTGACAATTAATTCATTAAGGAAAGCAGAAGTTCTTTTATTGAACAACAACAAAAATAGATTATACCACACCAATGTCAAATTCCCTTTTCCTTGATCTACAAAAATTTTCTGCTTAATCAAAAAAATGATACATAAAAAATTTTTTTCAACCTCTCTTCATCTAAAAAGTCCCAAAATGTAATTTCTCTAAATTTTCTAATTAAATCAGGCTACCAAATTAAATCCCAACTTCTAAAACTATTATCTCAATTGTCTTTCTTTAAAAAATTAACTCTCAATAAAAATAATTAGGCAAATATAATTCTATTGCATTTCTTCAGTTGGGGAGAAAAACAGCCTTAGATAAATCCAAAGTTAGGCTTTGGGGCTGCTCCAGGAGCTATAATAAAAGGTGTTTTTCACAGTAAAACTTGGTCGTTTTCCAAACCTCAGGCATTTTCCAGCTAATCCTCCATTAGGATGTCATTTATTCGGTTCACTTCAAAGCCCTGGCTATTTTCTTACTTTTTTTTTGAAAACAAGTATCTGTGGAAATCATTGTGTCAGATAATTTGGTAAGTCACAATGCTCATGAATTTCAGTAGTTCAATTTAAACCCAGGAAGTCCCCTCTGCCCAATGTGATTCTCCTCTTTGAGTCACAATTTATCTCTGCTTTCAACAGGACCCAATGCTTCAAAGTGACAAAGAAGAGGAATCTCAGGCTTGGGGTTAGCTACATATGTTTCAGGATTTGGGTAATACTGAGTATCCTGCTCAAAAAAAAAAAAAAAAAGAAAGAAAGAAAGAAAAAAAATTGAACGACAGATACTTGGTTTACTGAATTAGTGGTTGACAATCTACCCACACTATCTCACCTCAGAGCATCAAATGATGGTAGCCAATGACAACTTTGGGGAAAATAAAGAGTCAGTGTGGTGTCTGAGTATATTTAGCTGCTAAGTCTGACAGCAGCATCTTTGCTCTCTGGGCTTTGGTCTGAGCTTTGTTGGGGGCTCCAACTGACAATATGATTGTGGAGAGCTTCTAGAGGCTGGTTTTACTGGCCGCACGTGTCATTCTCAGCAATGACAGCCACTATCTTGAGGAAGGGAGAGTTAAACACGGCTTAATGTCATTCACAAAGAATACCTTAAATGCTATAGAATCTGACAGCCTATGGATAAGCTGGACGGCACATGGTTTCTCCACAGCAACATTCCCTTAGGCACTGTAAGAGGACTAAACCAATAAAGCTACATAAACACAGAAACAAAGGTGCTGCATAGGCATAAAATAAGTCACAAAAGCAAGCAGCTATGTGACTGTAACACTATATTTCAGCAAATGTGGCATGGGAAACACAGCATGAGACAAAATCAACCTATTACCCTTACCTCCACCCAGTCTCCTCCTGTATTTTCAGTGAATGGCCCCATACCCACTGTTATGGGCTGAATTATATTCTTCCGAAGATATGTTGGAGTTCGAATCCCCAGTACCTCAGAATGTGACCTTATTTGGAGATAGGGTCTTTACAGAGGTTATCAAGTTAAAATAAGGTCATAATGGTGGGTCCCAATCTAGTAAGACTGATGTCCTTAAAAGAGTTGGGTAATTTGGATATAGGGTCAGATATATATAAAGGGAAGATGATGTGAGGTGGTAAAGTGGGAAGATGGAGATCTACAAGCCAAGGAGAGAGGCTGGGACATGTCCTTCCCTCCCAGCCCTCCTCTGACTCCTTGATTTCATTCTTCCAGCCTTCAAACCTACCAAACAATAAATTTCTCTTTGGAATTTTGTTTAAGGGCAAACTGGAAAAGTCAACCAGTTTGTTGTACTTTTTGTAGCAGCCCTAGCGAACTGAAACAGCTGCCAAGCCAGACATTGACCTCTCTTGACTAATAGCCAAGAGTAGGTTTTGGTTCCACTAACTATATCTACTTAATATTTTGAGACCGTTCACTTTTCCCTGCCCTATTGTTAGACTTCAGACCACCATCATGCTGACCATTCTAGTTGGTCAGCTGGCCTCAAATCTTAACATCTGTCAATTCGCACTGTTACCAAAGTAGTCTTTCTATGATGCAAATCTCTTTCTCAACTTCCAATGCATATCCCCTGGCATCAATGTAGGGGAAGTGTGCCTAGCCTATGCATCCCTGACCCTTCGTGATCTGACTTGGCTCACTTCTCCCAGACCTTCATCTTGTTAATTTCCCCTCTCAAATCCATCCTTCCAGCCTTACATGGTTTCCTAAGCCTGCCAGTCTCACCCATGTTCGTGAGTTTGTGTTTATGTTACTCTCTCTGCAGGGCATATCCTGTCCCTTGCATCTCACCTGGCAAAATGCCACCCAACCACAGCCCGAGGTCATCACTTCCAGAGGCTTCTCTGGGAAGTCTCCTCTGACCTCAGTTGGGCTTAGTTCCTTTCCCGAATTGCTCCCATAGTACCTATACGTGGCTTTGTCAAAAGACTTCGAGGAGTCCCCCCTATGTGCAGTCGTGCCATGTGTGGTTTCAGTTATTCCCAGTCAATCATGCCCCAAAAATATTAAGTAGAAAATTCCAGAAATAAACAGTTCACAAATTTTAAATTGCTAGTTGTTCTGAGTCATGTGACGAAATCTCATGCCATCCCACTTCATCCCGCCCAGGGGATGGATCATCCATCCATCAGCTTCTCCGCGCTCTGGATGCTCCATGCCAGTTAGTCAAACAGGAGTCACCGGGGTTATCAGAGTGACTATCACAGTATAGTGATAGTGCTTGTCTTCAAATCGTCTTTATTTCACTTTCCAATGTCTCTTTAACCTCACTTTGCCTCATCACTCAGGCATTATATCATCTCACATCATCACAAGGAGGGTGAGTAGAGTACAAGATATTTTGAGAGACCACATTCACATAACATTTATTACATTATATTGTTATATTCTATTACGTTATTAGTTATTATTGTTAATCTCTTACTGTGTCTAATTATAAATTAAACTTTGTCATAAGTATGTATATATAGGAAAAAACATAGTACATACAGGGTTGGGCACTATTCTCAGTTTCAGTCATTCAATGAGGGTTTTGGAGTGAGGGCCTTGGAATGTATCCCCTTGGATAAGGGGGACTACTGTACTATACTACGCTATGATAGCATCTTGCCTGTGAGCAACTTGGGAGCAGAGGACATATCTTGACTTTCTATCCTTGTTTGCTTTTGTATCTAGAAGCATATTGGATACATAGCAAGTGCTTCATACATATCTCATGATGTCTAAGTTTTAATGTTTAATAGAATGTAGTAAGAATAGAATTCTGTAATATTATAAATGTAATTTAAAAAAATCACAATTTTTAAAAAAATTTTATAAAAGCAATAAACAAGTAATGAATTATCTTGCCCTTAAACAACATCCATATGGCATATTTCTATTTTCTTTTAGACATATATGACAAAAAACATGAGTTCACATATCCTCTGATAATCCATCTGATTTAAGACTAATTAAGACCATTCTGTTTTAAGTCAATGCTATTCTAACAAGCACATATGTACTGTATTTCTGCATATATGTACTACACATTTAGTAAGGCATTGGAGGCCTAGGGGTGAGGAAGGCAGGTGGCATGAGTAAGATTAAAAATATAAAAATGAATTATAAGGTCTCTATCTTCAGTAAGCTCACAGATCACTGGGAGAAGCATACCGCCTTCTCTACAATATTTAATAAGCAGTCTACATGTAACTACAAGGGATCAACATTACAGAAATATTTTGTGTTCAGGTTCTTTTTTAAGTTTTTAAGATGACATCAGAGTTGAACACCACGGCCTTTAAGAGCAAGGAGTGAAAGACACTCAAAGACATCCCTGGGTCCAGCCTCATTAGAGGAGGAGCCTTGAGTTCAAACTTGCTGGGAGGCCACTCTGGGGGAGCTCTGAGTCAGTGACTGATATATATCATGGAACCACCCAGGAACATGGCTGTAATTCTTTAAGAGGAAGCTTGTTCGCACAGCGGAGGCAGACACGAGGCTGCTTTTATAGCCAAGTCTCTTACAGGGAGTGTCGGGGAAGAAGAACATCATTTCAGGCAGAAGATTTAAACTCCTTTTTATTAACCTCTGTGGCTTCACTATGAAACTAGTAAGGCTCAAATGAGAACTCTTCGTGACCCTGCTCTTGAGAAGCTATCCTTCTTCTCCTTTTAGCCGATTTTACACTACTCTTCCTAAAACCCATGAAAACAGGTCATGCGTGACTTCTGATGTGTGATGATTCTGCTTGAAGGTTGATATAAATACACAGAGCATACAAGGTTTTTATCACAAGGGAAAACCTCAAATGCTCCCTAGCAGTCAAGGCTGAGGAAACAGCAAGGATGGATTTGCAATCAAATCTCACTCAACAATGATCTCACCGTCTGTCTCGCTACCTATTTGCTTGTGTAAACACTTGATACTGTACGTACTCTACTGACTCCAAAGAACTGCTCAGCAAGGGATTATTGGGAATACTGTTTATGATCAATAAATATATTTAGTATGCAAAATAACTGCATTAATAAGAGGATCCAGTCTCAGGAACTCTTTCATAACTATGTTCTACCAAATGTTTTAAGGTGCTGGGGAAAATTAACTAGGGGCTAATAGTGAGGATGGAATTCTTACCTATAATGGAGTAGTTACTCAATAAGCCCCTAAATCAGTGGATCTAAAAGTTCAGTACATTACAATATTGTGGGTTGTTAAAATGCCGATTCCTGGGCCATAAACAGAGCTACTGTGTCAAAATCTGATTTTCAAACAAGCAGCCCAGGGGTTTTGATACAGCAGTTCCGCTGATCAAGCCATGGGAAACAACAGTGGTTAGCTTTTATTATAGATTCATACAACTTCAATGTCATTCTTACCATAGAAACTCGAACAACTCAATGAACAAACTTTAGGAATCACAAACATTCAAAGAACAGCATGGATTACAAGGATAAAGTAAAATAACAAGGAGAAGAACAATTCTGATTATTAATGGCAAAAGAATGGTCATGAGCTACATGCACTGAGGAAACTACGGATGTGCAGTGGCATCTGGGAGAGGAAGCGTATCACACAGGGAAGCTTTGCCCAGGGAGGTGTTTTTGTGAGACACTTGATTCTTTCCATTGCCCCCAAAGGATTGATCTGGTTGAATAGGTCTCAACATGTCAAGGAGGAGGATTTAGGAATGAAATGTAAGCCTTAAGGGTAAGCAAAAAGTGCTGGTGATTTAATCCACTGGGAAGTAATTTTCCAAAGATCTTAAACCTAATTTTTCTTTCCTCCTGACTTCTTAGACAAGACAAAGAATTCTCCTGCTCCCCACCCCATTTCTCTTTGTTTGGATACCCTTGATTCCCTGATGAACTTAGAGCATATGTGAATGTATTACTTGGTTGACTGGGAAGAAGATGTTCTGAGAGGAATAAAAGGCAGAGTTAAATTTTGGAATTAAATCAGGAGGCAGTTTTCAAGATGAGGCCTGATGTAGGAAGGTAATTGCTATGAACTGCATGTTTGTGTCCCATCAAATTTATCTGCTGAAACCCTGATGCCTAACCTGATATGTGAAAATGGGCCTTTGGGAGGTAATTAAGTCATGTGGATGAAGTGGTCCTGGAAGAAGAGACACACAAGCCTGCGCCCTCTTTCTCTGTTCTCTGGGCTGTGAGGGTACCACGAGAAGGTGGCGGCCTGCAAACCAAGAACGGGACTTTCATCACTCCCTGGATCTCTCAGCACCTTGATCTTGGACAGGTCTGCCTCCAGCACTGTGACAAATAAATGCTAGTTCAGCCATCCAGTTTATGACATTCTATTATAGCAGCCCAAAATGACTAAGGTAGTGATGGAGGGAACAATCATGAAAAGAAAATCAAATAAAAGAGATTTTGATGCAAATAAACCCAGTGAATTCCATCTCCACATTGAAAAATGTAAATTGCAAAATGGACTGTAATATAGTGGGATAATAAAGGTATATGAAAGTGTACTAAATAAAAGAAACCAATTAAAGTTTTTCCTAATTAGCTTAGGAGATGGTGTGTTTGAAATTTGGTTTAAAAAAAGATTTTTGCTACAGGAAACTACTGGAGAGGAAGGTTAAAATGTTTAAAACATGGGGCTTAAGTCAATGTAAAATCTGTACTATGGAGATTTCCATGTTAAAGCACATATACTGTAGACTAGGCAAAAGACCAACAAAGAAATAGAGGACTTGAAAAACACTGTAAACCAACTAGACCGAAGAGACATCTATATAACACTCACAAGAGATTTCCCATTCTTCTCGCAAATACCTGAAACAGTCTTTAAAATAGGTCACACAAAAAGATTTAATAAATTTAAAAAGATCATAATCATGCAAAATATATTTTCTGACCACAATGGAATGAAATTAAAAATCAATAATAGAAGGAAAGTTGGGGACTACTTATATATGTGGAAATTAAACAACACACTCCTAAATAATCAATGGGTCAATGCAGGAATTACAGGGAAATTAAAAATACTCTAAGATCAATGAAAACAAAAGCCTAATATGTCATGTGAAGGATTGAGGATGGAAGCCCGCTGCGGTCTTTGCACATTCACTCGCTCCCTCCACAAATATCTATAAAGTACCGACCATGTGCCAGCCACTGTCCTCGAGCAAGATAAATATAGTTTTTATCTTGTGAAGCTTTTAGGCTAGAGGGGAGAGAAGCATTAAGGAAATATCTTTAATTATGTAATTTCAATTATGAAAAGTGCTATACAGGAACATAGGGTACTTTGACAGCATGAAGCGGGGAACCCAGCCTGATCTAAGACGCTAAAGAAAGCGTCCCTGAGGACCAGACACTCAAACCTACATTTCATAGTGAAAAGAGGAAGCGCTCCAAAGAACAGACACTAAAAAGTCTGAAAAAGAGAGGTTGGGCCTAAGTACTAGCCTGAAATATAGAAATGATTGAGCTTTAAAATATTTTTAAAGGAATATAGCTTAATACTGTTAAATATATTTTACAAATAAATGTTATCAAAATGTTTTCAAAGATAATACAGACTTGTTTTGAGGACTCGATATAAGTCATTATACTTACTCGACAGAGCCTCATTACTATCTCAAAATAATTACGAAGATAATGTCCTTAAGAAGAATCCGACGATAAGCTGGAAATAGCCAATAAATACTTTCTGACAGGGCGACTGCAGTACCCCTTCTAATATGGTTCTTACTACTAATTTAGTGTAATAATTTAATTTCGTTAGCAATCCTGTATACCAGTGCAATACTAAATGTCAGCTCTATTAAAATTAAACTACCGCAAATTTTCAATTAATATCAACTTACTAAAGTTTATATTAAATGAGGAAAATGTTCAACAGAAATCTGCTTAAAAATGCTTTGTGCACCATTAATGTGAAAAAAATAAGAAGCCCAAGTGGAATTTTATTTCTAAAAATATTGACAATATTTCAAAGTTAATAAGTGACTCTTCATTTCCCTTAACTAACAAGAAAAGACAACTTTAGTGTCCCGATTTTCAGTAGCTCAGTGTCAATTACGAAATGTCTGAACCCGCAAATTGATAGTAAATGATACAGCTTCCAGGTCCTTTTGTAGAATGCAACTGAAATGGTACTAACAGGAAACAATATGATCAAATTGTAGACATACACACAATCTTTCCAGGCTGCTCTTTTATTCACAAGTTGAAGAATCTCTGATTTTTCAGCCCTGATAATTGGTTTTCACTTGTGTATCTGACTTCTAGTTCTTCTTATAACCCCCAAACAAGCTTTGATACAAAAGTGTGGGTATTTGGGCGGGGTGGGGGAGAGACTTAGGTTAAATAGTACTTGAGCTATAATGAGCTTTTGGTGCACCCGCTTTTTTAAATTAAAAAAATAAAACTAAATTCAGAATCCATCAGATATTTGTGTAGGACACATTTAAAACACAAGTTAACATGAATTCAGAATCCATTAGACATCTGTGTAGTACACATTTAAAACAGGTTAACATGCAAACTCACGTGCATCACACCAAACAGACACACCCTCTCAGAAGCCCAAAGCAAATTCATTTCACTACGCGCAAATTCCCAAGAGGTTTTAAGCTACCGTACACTAATTATTAATTAGAAACTCTTCCACCCCCATTTTGTACTTCTGTAAGTGCTCTGCTATTATCAAGGAATTGCTTACAAGTCCATTTCTGCTATGGAAGTGGCAGAGAGACACCATAGAGCAAGAGGTGTACCTAGGGCATTAGAGTTCTGAATATTCAACGACCCACGGTTAGTTATTTAGCAATCATGAATAAGTATCACTGGGAAAGAAAGGGCCTCTTTGTTCCTAAGTGCTCAAGGATACATTTCTCAAAATGTATGCAAAACAAAACATGTGTTCATAAACAGCAGTATTAAAAAACCCCAGCCACAAAAATGAAAAATTAGGAAGTATCTCTCGGAAAGGTTCCCATTTATCTTCATGATCTCTTTTTCTTGCTTTGTGTCACAAAGCTGTACCCTCCGGAAGCCTGGGCCATGGCAATAGTTTGCTCCCCATCTTTCCAGTAGGTTCCTGCAAAGGGGAGATTCCCAGAGTGTTCCCTCGCTGGCTGGCTCTCTAAGGTTACTTCTGTCCTCCCTGGGGGAGGTGCTATTCCCTAGGCATCACTTGCTGCACTAAAAAACTGCCTCATTGGATATAAGTTTTTTATTGCTGAAGTTAGGGCTGTAATTTCATGGAGGACATTACCTCAATATCAGGTTCTTTTTAGTTCTCTGATTCTTACAGGCAGGAATACCACCATGCAACCAACTAGCCCATTCTAAAAGCTATATCCTATTTCATTGTGCTGTCAGGAGAGAGGACATAGGTCAGAAAAGTTCTGAGGTATGATGCAGGAAGAAGAAACAGGCAGAAAATACGTAACCTGCAAATTCACATATTTCACACCCAAGCAAGATTTTTCCATTTAGTTTTCTATTAAAAGCTGAATAATTGCAATATGAAAGTGTGAACACAAGATTGAAAAGTAACAACTAACAGCGTATCATTCCACAAGGAGTTGAAAATGAAAAGTAAATTAACTGAGCGTTGGCAAGTATCAATATCCTGGTAATATAAAACCCATCAGAACTCATGTGTGTAATGCTGCTTCAAACAACTCACTGGAAATGGAAATAAAATGCATTAACTTAACGTTTGAAGATTTTAAGGTCAGGGAATTGGTATTTGTTCACAGCAAAAAGGCAGTGATGACTCAGCTATCAGATAGGTGAAATTTGTTACACTTATCATCCATGTATTATTATCTTACGAACCTGCAGGGATCCCAGCTTTTAATTTCCTGAACACACTTAAAACTCAGCTACAATGTTACATGTCATGGTATTTCATTTTAAGGTGAAAAGAAATAAAACAAGTTGTTCAAAAACGGAAGGCACTCTGTTCACTTGACCACACGTATAAGGCAATTTTAGGTAGGCGTGAGAGATGTTGGTCCAAAGTCTTATTAGGCTAAAGGAAATTGGACAGGGCTGTGGGAAGAGAAGACCAGTAATTAAGGGTGACCAAGCCCATACTCATGCTGACTCGCAGGGGTATAAGAGCACCTGTCTCAAAAATGGATCTGCAAGAAAAGTAAATAGTTGCCTTTTCCATTTTAAAGGTAAATGAGAAATTGGTAATAATTTTTGTCCATACAATGGGACTCCTTGTATAAAGGACCCATGGACGGACGACGCCAAAGTGGAGAAGGATTAAGTGTGGGAAGGGGGGGTGGTGGGGCAGGGGAAGTGGTACCGGGAAAATGGAGACAAGTGTATTTGAACAGTTAAAAAAATTTTAAAAAAACTCACAGAAAAAAGAATGTGACTCCTGTGTAAAGAAAAGATTATAATAATAAATAGTACAGGCACTATCAGGACAATTTTAATCATGTGGTATTCAAGAGGATGTTCAACATCTGAATTGTTTATGTTACAGTTAAATACATGTTTAAAATATAATTCTGCTTGGTTAATTTGTTTCAAGACTGAAGAGCAAAACAATAATTATGCCTTCATATATGCAAGAAATTCCTAAACATTTGCTTCAAAGCTGGTTTGAAAAAAGTAAGGAAAAAACAGATGAAGTTCTCTAAGGAGACAAAATATTCTGTTATTACCAAATATTATATTAAAATTTCTCTAGAAGTAAATGTTAAAAAATCAGTGTAATTGCACCCGGGGGTGGTAGCTCAGTTGATTAGAGCATTGTCCCATTATAACAAGGCTGTGGGTTCGATCCCTGATCAGGGCACATACAAGAAGCAACGAATGAATGCATAAATAAGGGGAAGACAAACTGATGTTTCTTTCTCTCTCTTTCTCCCTTCCTCTTTCTTTCCAAAATCTATATAAAGTTAAAAAATAAAAATAAAAACCAAAGTAATTGCTGCCATGTTTCTTTGATCAAATAAACGGATGACAGATCAGTCAGCTAGCTACACGACTAGGGACAACTCATTTTCCCACTTTTTCTTAGTCTCTTCTGTCAGCAGGCACCCTACCCGGCTTCCACAGCAGCGCATGAAGAGGTAAGAGAGTGCGAGAGAAATGATGGGAAAACATCATGGGGTAAATCCCAGCAAGTACTTCCACTGATCACAAACAAAAATTTCTCAGCATCGCAGAAAATGCACAACTACCAAAAATAATAACTGGGCTCCCAACTGAAATCTCTCAACCAAGAGATACAAACATCAAGAAAGACGACACAGGTGAAAACTAAGGGCCTCAACGGGACGTGATGACGGTTAGGTTACACCTGTCATTGCTAATGGTGGGCGTCTTTGAACAAGGAAGATGAAGATGCAGGAAGCTGCTAAAGCAGTTGTGTAATGTAACATGTTACGGTCAGAGTAACACCTTCCATTTCCCCCACTTCACTGTCTCAGTTGGGAAGGGGTACCCACAGTGAACCAAATGATCATAAATTAAAATGAGATGGGGTACCTCCCACTCCCATCTGCCCCAAAGCCCACTTGAGCTCATTAAGATACCAGGTTTGGGATTCAGACAGGGCCAGGTCTGAGTCATGAGCAAATCAGTTGACCATCTTGAGTCTCAGTTTCTTTAACTCTAAAATGTGATTTAATAATAGCAACCTCAGAAAATCAGGGTGAGGATTAAATTAAACCATGCACATAAAAGCAGTTAGTGGGACCACTGGCACAGAGAGGACGTGACAAATGAAAGTGCTTTCATGACTGCCATTATCCCCTTTAGCAAATGGAGATGCCTGCTCTCGGTGAGCTGGAACGAAGAGGGAGGAGGACAGAAGAGGCCCAAGCAGACGAGCATGGCCAAGTACTGACCAGGCAATGCCCAGGTGCTGGGTCTGCAGGGCGCCAGGTCCCTGGCCTAGAGAAGTTTCCATTTTTCAGGCAAGGCCATGCAGGTTGCTCTCCTGTCCTGCGGGAGGAGGGGTGACTGCAAACTGAGGGAAGCTGGAAGGGATGACAATATAATTTTCTGCTTAGTAATTAAAAAAAAAGAGTCATTTTTAGGAAACCCCTGGGACAGAATTATGAGGTACAGACACACTGCAGTAAAAGAAATCTCCTAACTCATTCGACTGAGAGAACACTGTGATGCTTTCCTGACTTTACCGAAGTAAGTGGGAAACAGGAGGCAGCTGAGGACCGGGAATCAGTCACCAGTTGTTGACGACCTAATGAGGGGAAAGCAGAAGCTTTATCACAGGAATAACTCATTCAGCTTGTAAATTAGGAGAGAACAGGAGTTTTTGGTTAAAGGATAACATTCTGTGTTCACGGAATTTGCCGTCTGCTCTACTCCCGCATGCTCCCTGGCTGGTCCCCCATCCTGAAAACTGATGGTTGCAGGCGGCCTGGCGCAGGGGCCCTGGCAAGGAGGATTACACACCGGTCACCGAACTAAGCGCCCAGCACTGTGGACGCCCCTGGCGCCAGTCCAGGCTCTGCCAGTTCTTCGGGGTTGGTTTGGGTAAGAATTACTCTCTCTGAGTTTCAGTTTTCCTCTTTGTAAGTGGGGGATAATAGTAGCTATTTTATTGCACTATTCTGAAGTTTAATTTGTTGGGAGGCTTAATTTTTATGATGTGTATGAAATACACAAAGTGAACTGTGCACCATTTCAATGACATGCCATTTGTACCATTTAGAAGGGAATTCTCTGAATTTTCCAGACCTATTAGTCTCCAGTTCCTTTATTTTTTCTCACGGCACCCTCTTCTTTTCCTCAGCTATACTAATGTGTGTTTATCAAAGCACCTTTCCCCCCAGGTGATAACCTGTCTTGAGGGCAGGGATCATGCCTGCTTTGTTCATCACTGCTTTGCAGGGCCGAGCTCACGGCTGGATGAAAGTCAGCACCGGGTAAATACTGGGCGGCAGAGAGAGGGCTCACTAACCCCATTGCAGCACAGCCCACCCTGAAAGTCACAGAGGCAGGACTACGTGTTCCAGAAGAGCCTCCTCTGATACACGTGCTGTGGGTTTATACCCTTGGCAGGAGGAGGCAAGATTGCTTTCACCCGTTAGGCGACAGGCAGTAAGTATTTTTCAAGCCTCTCTTGTCCGTCCAACTAGGTGGCATGTGGGAATTCAAAAGAAGACAGAAATTAGGCTTCTGCCTCATAAGAAGTCCAGGACTCAAATTCTGAGTGCAAAAGGTAACCGGAGGGGAGACTTGAATGATGCGGCGGGTACTGGGGCAGCCTTCACAGGGACGGGGCCCTGGGGGAGCTTTGTGCACTGAGCACCTAATGCGGGCCAAGCAGTGTTCATCACTTCACATCCTTTCCTCCTTTCCATCTTCATAAACATCTCACAGGAGGCACTACATTTCCAGATGAGGAAAACCAAGCTCAAAATGTTTAAATAACTTTCTCAGAAGCACTCAGCTGGTAGGTACCAGAACCCAAGCCTGCACCCAGGCCTGCCTGACCCTGCATCCTCCGCTGCAGCCATCACAGCACATCGCCCCTCCTTGGCTTGTCTGAGGAGGGGGTGCCACGCCAGGAGGAGGACAGGGAAGAGGAGACCGGCCCTCCTGGGTCCAGTGCTGCTGCTGGGAGAAGGGTAAGACGACGCAGCATAGCTACGCACACTGGGGTCAGTTACCAGAGAGTGGTGAATGCCGAGATCCCCACGTATGTTTAAGCAGTGGGAAAAACTTCTCTTGTTGGAACAGGGACATGGTCAGGAGGTATAGCTCAGTTTGGCTCCGGGAAAGACTGTGGGACTGGAGACCACCCAGGAGAGATTATAAACGAATTACCTGAAAAAAAGACAGTAATTGTGCCATTTATTTCTTCATGATTCCCAGCCTAGGACTGTAGACATAGTAGAAATTAAAGTATAATTAAATATAATTAAGTTTATAACTTCTCCTCAAGCATAAATTTATAATGAAAAAGAAAATAATCCTTACCCAGAAAATTGATCCATACATATTAACACTTTTTAATTTAATCTTTATTGTATTTTCCCCCCTTTACTATGTCCCCATATATGCCCCTCCCCCAGCAGTCACCACACTGTTGTCCGTGTCCAGGAGCCCTTTCTCCTTTTTGCTCAATCCTTCCACCCCTTAAGCAGCACCCCCACTAGCTGTCACCTGCTCTCCATCAATGAGTCTGGCTCTGTTTTGCTTGATAGTTCAGTTTGTTCATTAGGTCCCACATATGAGTGAAATCATACGGTATTTGTTTTTCTCTGACTGGCTTATTTCACTTAGCATAATGTTCTCCAGGTCCATCCATACTGTTACAAAGGGTAAAATTTTCCTCTTTTTTTATGGATGTGTAGAATTCCAGTGTGTAAATATCCCACAGTTGTATATTCCACTCATCTACTGATAGACACTTGGGCTGCTTCCATGTCTTGGTGATAGTAAATAACACTGCAATGGACATAGGGGTGCTTATGTTTTTTGAATTAGTGTTTTGGGTTCCTCTGAATATATTCCCAGAAGTGGGATCGCTGAGTCAAAAGGCAGATCCACTTTTAATTTTTCGAGGTATTTCCAAAAGGCATTTTTTTGAATATTTTGCTCTCTGTTCAGCAGTGTTAGCGTGACAGACAGGCTTTCTGAGAGCTCTGCCTCTGGTGAGAATATTGGAAAGTCATCAGCACAGCTGATGGGCACACTCCCAGAACAAAGCTGAACTCCTGAGCACATGCATATACTTAGGAGGCCTCAAGGAAATATGTATATAATATCATTTCTTTGTAAATGAAACTGTGGTGGCCTCCTCCACATAGGGAAATTCTGATGTCTATCACAGCATTTTAAATATAAGTGTTTGGGGGCGGTATTTAAATTTTTTAAAATTTATTGATTTGAGAGAGAGAGAGATCAATTTGTTGTCCTACTTACGCATTCATAGGTTGGTTCTTGCATGTTCCCTCACTGGGGATCAAGCCTGCAACCTTGGTGCATCAGAACAATGCTTTAACCAACTGAACTACTGGGCCAGAGCTGAGAGGGTATTTGAGACTGAACATTAAGGGCAAGATAAAGTTTTGCCCTCAGTTTGTTTTCAGGATACAGAATATAAGAATCTAGTTCATGTGAGATCAGGGATCTTGGAATGGCTAAAAGTTAGAAAGAAAAACATACTTTCGTTGCGTTTTGGTATGATATTTCCAATGCTAGTCACTTAAGTGCAAACTAGTGAACTGCTCAGAGCTGTTCAATTTCAAAAGCGCATTTCACACATGTACTGTGGGCAAAGTTTGGAGTCAGGCAGTATGGAAATCCAAAGATGAGGTAAAACCCAGAGGCCTGGAGAAAACGACGAGACAGAAGCAGACCCTGGTGAGGGAAAAATAAACCACACTCAAACCAAATATCTAATGATTCTAATTGAATCTATACCTTTATGAGAAATGTGAAACTTCTGAAATTCTAACTCCTTGTTGAAGTCAAAGTTTAGTTTTATTTAATAGGGCTCCCATTAAAAAAAAAAAAAAACCTTTTATTAAAATGACCAAGCAATTAGCCTTGAAAATCACAGATGAACATTTCATTAGTCTCCTATCATTTAGACTGGTGAGTTCCGAGCTTTTGCCTTACTCATTCAATACAATCTCGTCATTCAGAAGGAGGCAGAAGTTACTGCGGAATTGGCTGGTTCTGAAAATGCCTTTCCCAGGATGGCATGTGACAGCCTAGCTCCCACAGGGACAAATGGGCAGCAGCAGAGAGCTGGAAAGAGCCTGTATTCTCACTAATGTCTTGGAGGCCGTGTGAAGTTTACCAAACTTCAGGAATTACTGAGAAAACATAAGCCAACACAACATGACTTCTGTACATTTATTCTGATTAGTAAAGTACAGGTTAAATGATTTATCACCCTTTCTCCCAGAATGCATAGTAAAAGTAATAAAGTCTTTGCAATAAAGTGTGGGGCTATTAAATCTTTGTTGAAAAGCATGTAGAAGCTGCCAGGATAATTACTTTTATTTTTTTGGCTGATACCTGGGAGAGCCAACAAATAAATGAAAGAAAATTCACCGACCCTGAGTCCACTAAATCTTTTGTTCAAGGGCTCAGAAAGCTCCCTCTGTTTATTATTATTGTTGTTATTTCTAATAAATCCAACAATAAACATCTTTTATCCTTCTATCAGAGAAGAAGCCACTTTGGGGCTGGAGTTAATTACAGTAGCTGCTTAACAATGAATTCAAGCAGATGGTGGTGGAGCAAACTAGTAAGCCCTTCCCAGGAGCACTGAGTGGCAGTTCACCTGAGCCTCTCTGATTTGCCACATTTCATCCACACTTGTATCCCTAAGCATTCTTGCAGGAACACACATCAGCCACTGAGGCCCGAGGGAAGTACACTGATGAATAGCATGGTCTCAGAAGTCAAGCTGACTAGGTTCAAGTCCAGACACCACCTCTCATTATCTGTCACTGTGAACAAGGTAATTGGCTGATTGTGCCTGTCTCTGCGTCAGCAAAATTGGGATAAAAAGGGATGTGCACGTTAAATATGGTAATGCACATAAGTACGTAGGACTGTGCCTTGCACACGGTATGAACTCAATAAATGTCAGCTATTATTATTCTTACAGAGGGAGAAGCAGAATCAAGGCTGTTCTAAGTACCTGGCTAGAATCGCCCCAGATTCACTTAGGGCACATGCCTGCAGAGTTTAAGGGTTAGCTATTTTGCAATAAGAAACTGCAGTGTCATTTCTTTTATGTGGACTTTCAGAGGCAATCAAGTCTTGGCACTAACGGTGTGAATTCCAACCTTAAGCTGTTTTGCAGAAGGACAGAGAAACATAGCCCTATCAGATACAAAAGTTTATTCTCTAAGTAATAGATTACATACAGTTACACCCCTCCCTCCAACTCATTCTCTCTCTCTCTCTCTCTCTCTCACTCACTGCTACGCACATACCCCTTACATTCTATGCTTTTTCCTTTGAAGATGCCTGATTGAAATGGCTTTGCAATTATCTCCACTCCTGCCACCAACTCCACCTCCTCACAGCAGCCAGGCAAACTTTGAAAAAGCACGTCACTCCCTCCTTAAAATCTTCTCGAGCTTCTCTCTGAACTTACAGTAAAACCTAAACTCCTATATGCTCTTCCCCTTCCTCCCTCTCTGATGACACCTCCTGGCTCCTGTCTCAGCAGCTTTTTCTGTGCTCCTTGATGGTGCTAAGTTTGCTCCTGTCTTGGGGCCTTGGCATTTCCATTCCCTTCACTGAATTCTGTTTCTCTGCTATTCCCAGGGTCAGATCCTTCTCACCATTCAAGGTTCAGCTAAAACTTCTCTCTCGTGGCCTCTCCAGCCACCTTCCCCAAAGTGGCCTCTGCAGCCCTCACACAATTGGTGTCTATCATTGGCTTTCCTATTTTCCTATCATACTTGTTTCCAGAGATTATGACCTTTGAAACGCTCTTGTTTTTTTTGTTGTCCATTGTCTTTCTACTCTCACATATATATTCCATGAGATCAGAAGCCTTTCTCGGCTTATTTCTTTGACCTTCACCTACAAAACCACCTTTTCCCATAATAGACAGCATAAATATTTACTGCACAAATGAATGAATGAGTAAATATACATCTCGAAGTCGTTCTTGGAGGTCTAAAGTTGCTCTTATCCTACAATGCCTTCTGTAATGGCTTCACCTAATCTGAGCTCCTGATGCACTTACTACCAAGACTAAGCACTTTCTTATAAACATAGTTGTTTCTGTTTTATCTGTAAAAGTGTAAGACTTCTTTCCCGAATTGGCTTTAACTTCTCAGAGCAGCGACCTTGACCATCACAAATGCAGTGCAAATCAGAAATAATCAGAATTTCATGCACTTCACTTGGTGGAAAGGCTGACTGTGCCTCAGTAAGGGTCCACACACTTACTTTAGGCACAGCTGTAGCAACTAAGCAGATTCTGGCCAAAAGAAAAAACAAAGTGATAGCTAAGAACAGGAGGCAAGGAGGTCAGCTGTAAAAAGAGAAAAAGCAGGTATAAGAAGTCCCCGTATGTTGGGGGATGACATTGCATGGGGAACACCAACCCCCCACCTACCTCAGCAATGCCGGAAGTATCATGAAAAGTGCCTTCTTTAAAGCCCAGGGTGATCATAGATGTGCTTAGTGATTGTTATCAGTTTTAAAATGCACAGGAAAGTATTATGTATCTTAGTAAAGCTTACAATCAAAATAAGTTATTTGAGGTATAAGCACTTAAAGGTATAGTTTTCAGTTGTCTAGATTTCCCCTTTGTGTGGGGCACCTCTTTTCTGGGGAGGTCAAAGAAATAAGGCATCCTTGTCATATGCTTACACAGGGATGGATACATCGTTTTTAGTGATGGAATTATTTCCTTGGGGAACCAGACCAGAATGAAATTTAATCTCTGCAATCACTAATTTATGTTGCTAAGCGATAACAGTTTTATCTGATATTTGCTAGGATAGTGATGGAACTTGGTGATTGGAACTTCTGAACTTTCTATTAATGTTTCTTCCTGAAATGTTGAGACCATTCCCTTGGGTAAGAAATAAACTTCCTAGATAGTAACACAAAGCAGAGAGATGAGAACCATAGCAGAGGACTGTTCTCTCCAGATCTGAAGTAGTACAGAAGAGCTGTCCTTTTGAAAGTTTCTTCCATGGCCAGCAGGGGCAGGATGGGGTGGAAGAAGGAGCACAGGGCTAGGAGTAAAAACCAGAGCAGGAGGAGCTGATATTTATTGAGTATTTATGTTGAGCTAGGAACCATGCTGAGTGCTTCTGAATCTCATTTGACTGAATCTCATCACTTAATCTTAAGAATAATTCTATTAGATCTTCTCCATCATCCTCGTCGTTGTTGTTGTCGTCATCATCATCATCATCATCATATAGAAGAAGAAACTAAGGAATACAGAGCTTCATCATCGTCCTCATATAGAAGAAGAAACTAAGGAATACAGAGCTTCATCATCATCATCATATAGAAGAAGAAACTAAGGAATACAGAGCTTCATCATCATCCTCATATAGAAGAAGAAACTAAGGAATACAGAGCTTCATCATCATCATCATATAGAAGAAGAAACTAAGGAATACAGAGCTTCATCATCATCATCATATAGAAGAAGAAACTAAGGAATACAGAGCTTCATCATCGTCGTCATATAGAAGAAGAAACTAAGGAATACAGAGCTTCATCATCATCATCATATAGAAGAAGAAACTAAGGAATACAGAGCTTCATCATCATCATCATATAGAAGAAGAAACTAAGGAATACAGAGCTTAGTAACTTAGGTTCACCAGCTAGTAAATAGAGGAGCCAACTCAACTCTAGACCATGTAATTTCAAAGTCCTTCAACTTAGCATTTATACAACACCTCAAAGTCCAGTTTCTATTGTTCCTTGCACTTTCTAGTTGGATGCCTTACATACCACATAAACCTTTTGGCCTCAGTTTCCTCATCTATAAAATGGGAATACAAACATCCACACACACACTCAGTCCCCCCTCCCCCCGCCACAGCTATATGAATCTGAAATTACTCCCTCGAATCCCTGTGGAAACTATTATGTGTTATACAAAAGTACACTATAATATATCTGATTATTTCTATTGTGAACACCCATATCGCACAGGAAACCCATTTTTCTCAAATCTAAGAACCCCATTTGAAGAAAAAAAAGTTACCTGGTTTTTACACCATAAGTTCACAATTGATTATTCTCCTCCAAACCCCAATCAGATTCTTCAATATGGATTTCAAAATTGTTCTCCTGCTGAGATTGTTCTTTTAGAAAACTCCAAATAAATTACAGATCTTTTAAACGAATGAGGCCATCTGTATTCCCATGGTTTACTGATGCATTTTTTTTTTTTGCTTTAATATTTCAACCGTTTTCCTAAAGGCTTTTCCTTTTTTGATTCACATCAGTCTGGCATGCTGAACTTCGTTATAAACTTTGGACTAGTCATTCATCTCTGGGTCATTCAGTTTTATATCCTGTTATCCGTTATATTTAATAGGAGCTACTGCAGAAGAAAACTCTACATTTCTCAGAATATACTTTGAGTCAAATTTTTCAGCAATCTTCCCAGGAGCAAAGGGATATGTCAAACCTTTTACTCCTATTCTACATGCATATAAGCAGCTAAGGAAGAACTGCCTGAGACATTGTCAAAGAGGTTTCCAACAACCGAGAACTCTCCATCCATAAATGTGCTTCCACTGCACAAATGATAGGGCTTGGTTAAAGCCACAGAGACCAGCAGTGCGCATCTAGGGAAAAGACTTAAACTCTGTAAAATGGGAACAACAAGATCTTATAAATTGTCTGCCACTTATAAGTACTCAATACCATGTTAACAAAAAAAAAAAAAGTAGGGGGAAGCATTCGTTTTGCTTTGAAAAGATTTAATGGATCACTATGTGGAGTCTCTCCGTTAAGGTCTAGCTTAATGCAGCTGTAAGAAAAGACACCCTAGAGTTCTTTCTAATCACAACTCTATCCATAAATGGCCCAGTTATATGTGCTATCAGATAAGTTTTTAACATTTGAACTAATTTATGAAAACACTTTGTATGCAGGAATATATAGATGAGTCAGGTTTAAGGAGAGCGGGGCAGTGTGGGAGGTGATAAAAGGACAGAAAAGGAACAGGCAGAGAGAAGAGGTAACTAAAAAGCAAAGGGGAAATAGTCACGCAAATGTCAAGGTTGGTCATTCAAGTGATAAAGGCAATAAGCAGGAAAAAATAAATTCACAAAATCTTGGTAATAACAGAGGGTGGGCACACTAGCAGGGAGCTAGTACACAGTGGGTACAATTAAGCTCATGAGATCTAGGCTGTATTAGGGGAAACAGAGCACCAGTCGCAGGGGATCCGGTGGCAGGCTGACTTCTGACAGTATTGAAGCCCGATGTAGGTTGTTTAGTCAAGACATTTTAATAATCGTGACTGCTAGGAAGCTGAGAGGAAAGCAAGTTTGGTGTTCTTATATTTGGACACCAAAGGATGTGGTATGAACAGACTTGGAGAAAGCAGCTCATTCTCACTGTACCCATGACTCACTCCGTTTCACTGTGCACGAGAGTCAGTAGCAAGATGGCTCCTTTTCTCATCAGAGAGAATTGGTGGGGGCCTTATACCCTGGAGCATGGTCTCCATGGGCCACCAATTCAGAAGAGCACTTCACCAAAGTATGGTGCTTATAGCTTCCATCAGTCCCATATGCTGCCTTGAATGTACATGCAATCTAAACAACAACAACAACAAAATGTATTGTTTCTACAAGTGCAGTCCAAGGCAAGTCCCCAAAGTCCCTATCAATCCAATGGCTCCCATAAACCCATCTGATATAGCAATTTTAGAGCTGCTGCTGGTGTTTCTCAGACAGTGAGATTTGGGTGGTTGGGAAGAAGATGGTGGAATTAGGTGCCACAGGGCACTCAGTGGAAGGCCTCATAAAGCAAGGACTGAACCTACATGGCTAGGACCTCCCCATGAATTTTTAAAAGAAGAACATAGATAAACAAAAGCGGTTGCCTGTGGTGCTGGTACATTGATAAGGACGACCTGGGAAACATCACTTTTGTAAGCGTTCTCGCAGCAACCCCAATCCCCCCGCAATCTTTCCTGGGGCACACACGCAAACGCCACCTGATGGCCTCTCTTGCTCTAAGATAACCAGTAAAGACTGGCTGGTGATTACCTTCCAGGGACCCAGGAACCTGGATCTCAAGCAGGAGAACATGAACATGATAATGGGGTTGGGGAGGCTGCTCCAGGAAGTCTGACCTACACGCTACTGTGTAACCTTAACAGCGTTTGAGAGCATGTCTGTATGTGCTGAAGGTGTCAGTCTCAGGGAAGCTCTATATGAATAAGGTCCTAGTCATTTATTCTAATGCCTAGTGTACTACCAAGAGTAAGTAAAATGCTTTCTAATGGGAAACTATGTCCTGTACCTTGGAATAAGGCATGGGAATAAGATTGCCCTGAGAAGGAACTTACTTATTGCTTCATTATTTGGATTACAAAGGTCTTGTTCTTTTCTTTCTTAGTACAAAAACCAGCAAAAGAGACCAAATTCAACAACCATGGAAATCCTGAGCCCGGAAGTCCCACCATAATGTTTGGAAAGAGACGCAATTTGTGTTGTGGACAGAATGCATTTCTTTCCCTCTGCAGCCAGAGCCTGCTAAAGGCCTGTCAGGAAACAAATGAAACACTCTTTGTTCAGTTGCCTACATTCATGTGCTCAATTCAACAGATTGTAGCCTCCTCAGAAACGCAGCCTAAGGTGAAGCCGAAAAGGACACGGTGGCTGGGGAGTGGAAGTGTCCCGGTGGAGCTTTTTTCACTAGGGACACTGGCTCCTCAGGCACTTGCTTCACTAGAAACTCTGCCCCTGCCACCCTCTTCTGAAAGCACACGCTGTTAAATTCAGATTCAACCATGAGACCACATCCCTGTCAATCCCATGCTTCCTGCCAAAGAGAAGCATTCATCGTACAAAGGGAAAGGGGGAGTGTAATTAAAGAGCCCACATGGTTTATATGAGTGAATGCTTTAATATGTATGCTTTTTCTAACGCTATATTTTATTTTAACTGAACCCTACTATATATATTCTTCCTCTAAGCAATCCATCTCACACCCATTTAGAAGCACTACCAAAATAGAAAGGGATTTGAAGCATAGAGTAGATTTTGGCAGCAAATATCAAGGGTGGGGAAGGGGAAGCTGAGTTTTATGGTAAAGCCATATGGGATACTACTGCAAAATGCATAGGCAGTCTTTCAACTAAGAATAATCCACAAAAACCAAGGGCCCCCAAGTGCCATCCATGAGTTCAGAGACTAAGTTGTCCTTTCTACCCCCATATTCCCTGTGCCCGGCACTGTACCTGACCCACACTAATTACTAAAAAGATGTGTTCAGTACAGTCCGGCTCACTAAGTGAAGGGATACCTAAGGTACAGAGGGAATTTGTATACTGAAGTGAAAAATGGCCTTGCTTTCATGGTTCTGAAAACCTAGGGAACCAGGAAGACTATATTCAATCATTCTCTTATGCACATGTGCAAGTTCAGTGGTTGGCAGCCAAAAGCTTCTGCAGTGCACACCCACCCCCAGCTCCTTGAATCCTGCCTGCAGGTCCTTTCTGGCTTTCGTGCTGAGCCCTCATTGTGACACATTCTGCTGCCTACGAATGGGGGAAAAGAGGATCAGGGGAAGGGGACCCCACTCCTCCTGTGTTTGTTCTGGGTGTGCATACAAGGTAGAGCAAGGATCTGGTGTTTCTGACATCATTCATGACTGGGAAGTGGGAACACACGTGACTGAAACAATGCTTTAAAGCAAAAAGCTATCACACCTACTATCATTTCTTGCTTCAATAGGCTTTTCTGGCCTACCTGGGGAATCCAATCCTGTGTCATGATGGCATGTGTGAAGTCTTGAGGGTGCTACATCTTGCAATAGGGTCAGTGTTGCAGGTCCTTAACCATATGGTAGTTACCCTTCTAGGATGTGGAAGGTACAGATGTACCTGATGTAACTGTTGCCCCTACGTAACTGTTTATCAGTCAACTGACTCTACAGAACACACTCTCAGAGCCTGGCACAGCCTAGCCTAGGGTCTTCGAACCAGTAGGAGCTCCACAAACATTTGCTAAATGACTAATTAAAACCAAATTAGATCATCTCACACCCATTATGATGGTTACTATAAAAAACAACAAAATAACTCAGGATGTGGAAAAGCTGCAACCCTTGTGTACTGTTAGTAGAAACGTGAAATGGTACAGCTGCTACAGCAAACAGTATTGTGTTTCCTCAAAAAATTGAAAACAGAATCGTCACATGATGTTGCAACCCCACCTCCAGGAATATCCCTAAAATAACTGAAAGCAAGATCTTGAAAAAGTAGTTGTACACTGATGTTCACAGCAGCATTATTCACAACAGCCAAAAGGGAGAAGCAGCCCAAGTATCCGACCGTGGATGAATGCAAAAACAGTGATATAAACATACACTCGGATATCATTCAGCTTTAAAAAGGAAAAGAAATTCTGATAACATGTTACAACATGAATACATTTGCGGGATTATGCCATGTGAAATAATCTAGTTACAAAAAGACAGGCACTACATGATTCGACTTACGTGAGGTACCTAGAGTAGTCAAAAGTCAGATGTGAAGCAGAAGAGTGATTGCCAAGGGCTTGCTGGGGATGGAAATGGGGAGTTGTTCAATGGGTAGAGAGTATCAGTGTTCCAAGATGCAGAGAGTTCTGGAGATTGGCTGCCAAACAACTGAATGTGTTCAACACTACAGAACTGTACACATTAAAATGGTGAAGATGGTAACATTGATGTTACTGCATTTTGCCACAACTAAAAGTTCACAGAAACAAACAGAAAAGATATGCACAATACCTAAAGAGATACAATTCCTTAAAATCAAATACCTATCAATTTTCAAATGTCCAATCATCCCATAAACATAATGAATGTTTTAAATATAGCTTGTTTTAATCAGTACCAAAAAGTGGTTCATACTCTTAAAAAAAATTAGAAGATTCCTGATCTATTGTTGGGTAAGACTGTGGTCTACAAAAGAGTTAGTAACTAGACAATTTTAAAAATGATACGTGTTCCTTGACCATGAGACTAAGAAGGACTTGAGGGCAGGGGCGGTCTTATTTACTCTCTATCCCCGACACCTAAGAATGGCTGCTGAATAAACAGCCAGAGAGTGCACTCTTTCAAATTAACTACTTTTGAAACAGAAGAGATCAAAGAAACAAAATGTTCATTCACTTTGCAACAATTCATATGTCAGAATCTGGATGCTTGTTATTTTACCTGCAGCTAAAATGTTAAAATTCTATCTCTGTTTAAGAGTAAAATATTTTAAACCTGTGACATGAGCTTTCTTAACAGCTGGCATGCTTTTAGTTCAGCAAAAATGGACTTGATATTCCTACCAGTTTCTGCATTGACAGTAACAAAAAAAAAGCAAACCACAATCTATTTCTGAGAAGATAACATTACAGGTGAAATAAGGAGGGTAAGAGTGATATAATTAATACATTGAATATTCTAGCTGCTACACTTCTATTGCTGTGACATGGCTGTTTATGATAAAATCAGGCCTTCTTTGGATTGATAGAAATATATGAATACATTCCACAATGTTCTTGAATACTTCCAAAATCACCTCTTCTAGAATGTTCCTCTTTTGTAATGCTCCATCTGTGTAAGGTCTGTCCTGTGAAAATCAACCCATCGCAGGAGCCCATTTGAGGCAAGCACAGGGGCCCATGAGGAACCATAAGCTATTCTGATACTTAACTGCAGAGATGAGAGATACTATACTTCGGCCAAAGAGGATGAAGTCATCAAAGCCACATTTTCAGAGCCCGAAGGCCATTGTGAGCACTTTAAATAGGTTTCATTCTTTAGTTCCTAGGGCAAGTAAATTTATATTTGGCTTGGTAATAGAAGTTTTTCAAACCTGAGTTTGAATTAGCCTTTTAGAGACTCTACCATAAAATGCCCAGGCGAATGTACACAGGAGTCAGCCTTGTGGCTGAATTGTCTGTCTAGTCATGGGAATGGGTTCTGTTGATTCCTTCCCAATATCTAGTCCATTTTCCCTGGTAACCATTTTAGCACAGCTTAGGTTCTGTGTCAAAATCCTAGCTCACATTATGACATAAACAGAGATAGAGAGAGGGATTGTTGTCAAAAAGATGAAGAAAGATAAATGACAGAGAATGCAAAAATATCACCTTTGTTTTTTTATTAATATGTCAGCATACTATCTATGTCAAGTGTATGGTGAATAATAAACTATTATTATCATAAATTCTCAGTAAGCAAAGGCTTTTGAAGTATTTGCACCTGACCAAACCAGAAGATTATTTACTGTATACCACATAGGGATCTTCTATGGATAAATAAGCATTAGTTTTAAGCACTCTTTTCTTTAACCTTTTTATATAAAGTCAGCTATTTGGGGGGTATAACAGAAGTAATGATAACTAGTTGAAATGAGAATCTGCTTTTATTATGAGAGATTCTACTTTTGTGAATATATCCAATTTATGTCACAAAACTTCTCAGTTACTTATTCATCCACTATTTGGCCTCTATCTACTTAGGCGGTTTTTCTCACTTACTCTCCGGCCTCCTCCACACTAGTGTACTCTCATTCTGAACTTTTCCATCTCTGAAACTCAGCTCTTCTCCCTGCTGGGCAAAACCTTCCTACCATATATGTTCTTCTAAGGTTTAATGGCCAAGTTCAAATCTTCCCAAGGAACCTTTGTCAGACTTTCTCATCTTTAATTAATTTGTCCCCCCCCCGCCATACTCCTACAGTATATTGTGTATACCTTGATTTTACCCCTTATGAGTAAGTTCCCTGAATTTAAAAAAAAAATTCCCTTTGTGTCAACCTTCACATACTATGCATTTGAAATGTACACAGAGCTTCAATCACAGCAGCTGCTTAAAGAATATTTATTGAAATGATACTAAATAACACCAAAAGAAAACTATGAGGAAAATAGGTTCTACAGGGAAAGAAGTTGGTTCCAACTTAAAAATCTACAGAAATTTAATTTGGGATAAACATGAGCATCTAGGCATCCATTTATAACTGATCTAATGCAGCCAGCAGGTATTCCATGTGCTTGCTGATGGGACAAGATTGATTTCCTATATTTAAGCATCCTTTTATGACAAACGGTACTTTATATAGAAGTAGACAGCAGCCTCACAATATGAATAGCCTCAGTTAGGCCTCAGTTGTATGTGTCATATCTCTGTTATTGAGATCTGAGGAGAAGAAATGCTGTTTACATGGCTAGAGAGAGAAAGACCACCAAAAGTCATTCTAAAAAGATAAGCCTACTCAAGTAAAGCAGATTAATATATCTACTTTGCTGAGCAAGTGAGCAAGTTTAGGCTTAAGTAGGCAGCACAATTAAATTAGGGGAAAACTGTGCTTAGATAGTGTGTGTTTACCCATGGGGAGAGGGTCAGGACATAGTATGTGTAGGCTGGAGCTTGCCCTACTTCTTCACATCTGAATCAACTCATTCAATAAATATATATACTGAGTACCTGCAAGTGCCAGTTTTATGCCATTTGACAAAACTTTCACTAGTGAAGGAGAAGTGCTATGGCAAATAATTTGCCATCTGCAGTAGAGACTGCCACTTGTCCACCACTAAATGTTCTCTTCTTACACAGTAATGGGAAATCATGGCTGCTCAGCTGGAAACCACATACATTTCTCAGACTCCTTTACCACCGGATACGGCTAGTTCAGGCCAGTGGAATGCAATCTGCAGGTCATCTGCAAAGTACAAGTCAAGCCATATGCCCTGGAGTTCCTTTCTCTTCTTTTTCTGTGAGCTAGAATATGAATGTGCCTATGACTCAGCTTCAACCATAGACATAAAGATAATGCCCAAGGAGATGGAATAGGAAATTCCTAGTCCTTGAGTGATTTACATAGAATACAGCCAACCCATCTACCTGAACTGTTACTCCATATCTCTTAAAGGGAAATAAACGCTCTATCGTTATTATACCACTGTACCTTGGGAGTTTCTTTGTTGTAACAATTTTTATCCTAATATAAGTCCTCATTAATTTCCAAATATAAACCTCTCAGAACTCTTGGAAGGTGGCTGCATTTAGACTTTCCGTCTTGATAGAGATTGGGAACCAGGCTATGATGATCATAATTTGTGGGAAATGTGCCAAGTACTATTTTTCTACCTTCATTCCACTCACATTCATCTGGCTGATATCTGAAAAAATAAGGCTGATTTCTTTCTCATTCTGTCTGATGGGGACCAGTGATTGGCTGAATGGTCTGGAACAAGTCTCTTAACCTTTTCATCTGGAACAGAATAAATACCCATTTTCCTCTATGGAATGTTTTGTTAATTAATGTTGGTAGAGCAGAGACTGTTCCAAAGCAGGACTATTATTATAAGCCTCCTTTAATCCAACTGCATACACAACCCTTGGAACTAATCACTCAAGAAGTAAAATCAGTAGCAAGTTGTCAAGAGGGCCAGCCTGAAATTAATCAATGAGGTCACTGCCAATAACAATAGTACATTCTGTTACATGTGTAACCGGATTTAATGGATGTACTACACTGGCAAGTTACTGGGGAAAAAAAAAAGGCTTTCCATTCCATCTCTGCTCTGGAACGGCATCTTATTGCAAAAAGCAAATGAAAAATCAGTGAGCCATGCCAAAATGACATCAAAAAGGAATAGCAACAGAAGCTATTGTTGGAAACACTTGTTCTAAAAATGGACCAAGGTAAATGGTGGAAAAAGGACACCACTGTTGAAAATATGCATGTTTTCCAAGTCTCAACCATAAATCTAATGGAAAATGTCAGAACATAAAGATTCTTAGACCTGTATGGTCATCTTCTTGAGGATGGAGCAAAGTGGGAGGCCAAGTGCCTAAAGTCTTGGAAGCCTTCAGGCAACTCAGAGAAGCTATGACTTTGAGCAAACGGCGTGCGGAGCGCTGTTCGTGCTGCTAGCCAACCTTGCTCCAATTCCACTGTTGAGGAAAAAGGAACAAATTTGTTCCTTGTTGAGATTTGGCTTTAGATAAAGCAAGATAAAGGCTGAAAATGGAAAGAGAGATTTTGCGTCTAATTTAGTTCTACCCCTAAAAAAAAAGCATAAAAGCAAAGAGTTGGAAAGAACTGCAAACTGTGTTTTGAAGGAGGATCAAATTCCACATTAGCCCTCCAGCTCATTCTTCAGAGGCCAGAGCCTGTAATCCCACCTTCTCCAAATCCTCCCTCGGAATAAGAACCTCTATGTTCCTTAGTACCACGATGTGATTTGAATCAACAGATTCATCATTCTAAGAACACAACGGAACATTAAAAATCAGGGCTTCATTTGGTAAGTAAAATATGCCATACTTTAGCATTTTTAATATTAAAAATGACTTAATTAGTTAAAATGAGTGCAGGGAATTTAATTTGTGAGACTGCAAATGATCTGGCAACATTTATCAAAAGCCTGGAATATGTGCATTTCTTTGACATGAAAAGTCTGCTTCTGAGAATTTATTCTAAGGGGAAAATAAAGACAGATTAGTTTACAAAGATGTTGATCACAGTACCTTTGTAATATTAGTAGAAAACTAAAAATAGTCCCCACCTTGGCTATTGGAGGCAACAGAAGAGGTGGTAGCTATGATCTGCTATAATGGGATTATACTAATACCCATTTTAATATAATTACATATCCACTTTTATAGATCATGGTCCCTAAATATATTTTAGTGCACTCATTTGTATTTAAGAGGGTTAGAAAAGTGGGTACAATTTACCATCAAATAAAAAAGTCCTTAGAAAATGTCATATTGGTATTTTTCTATCTCTAGAAGAAAATGAAGAGAAGAAAATCAGCTATAAGAATATTCTCATAGCTACTAATGCAGGTAAACATACACTAGTAGGAAATCAATGGTGGAGTTTCATAGATTTCATTTCTGACATTCCTCCTACATTTGAAATTATTCCAGGACAAGGAAAACACCTTTCTCTTAATTACCTGGAATCTATCACCTAAAAAACTCTCCAGTTAATATCATTCAAAAACATAATTTTACCAAAGCAACTCAGGTAGAGGCACTGCTCAAATAAATGCAGCCCATTTCTTAAAAGCGTGGTATTTCAGTGAATCAAAGTATGTTCCCAAAACAAAGCATACAAAAAATATTGCCATTATTTAAACTCATTATTTGCAATTAACCAGAACTCATTTTAATCCACTAGAATTGAATAATCCCAGATTCTAGAGTCTTGGTTAAATTCCAAATTTTAAATTTACTGACAGAAACAACTAGAAACTAACAAGACAAATATTTTTCTAGCCATTCTTATTATTTATTTCAAAATAACTTTAAAGACAAGCTGCGAGAATAATACAAGGAATTCTCATAAATCCTTCACTTAGGGACTCCATTCAAATTTGACTAGTAGTCTTAATAATTTCCTTTATAATAAGAGAATCAAATCCAGGGTCACATGTGGCACTTAGTGGTCTTGACTCTTCAGTCTCCTTCAGCCAGGAAGACATTCTTCAAGCCTTCTTGATCTCTATGACCTTTATCATTGTTGACAATGCAGGCTGGACTCAGGTATGCTTAAAGCTACGAAGGTCTCCATACTTTCAGCTATTTTTACTGCAAAGAACTCAGATTATATTGGTATATACATACACACATCCTTGCATCTATATTTCCTTCTATAGCTAACTATATACTGTGAAAATGTACCTCAAATTCCAACCTAACATCACACAGTCTAGCCTCACTCTTTTCCTATTTGCAATGCCCTCTCCTCTGATAGTGGGGGGCGGGGGAAGAGGGTGAACTGGCTTCCATTATCCACTTGTATATTTGCTCAATACCCCAATATGTCACAAATCTCACCTACTGACACAACAAGCCTCTGATCTTCTCAGCACCTCCCTCCCTCCGTCTCTGACCCCAGTGTGCCGTTCTGCTCAGGAACCTTCCTTGAGTGGTCCCAACCCACCCAGTCACTCCCCTTCCCTTGGGCTTGCCTTTTTTTAAACTGAAATAAAAAGGAGGAAGAAAGGAAGGAAGGAAAGAAAAAAACTGTGTCAACAGTTATGGTGCATTTTATGAGGGAAAAAGAGAGAGAAGGAGGAGGAAGAGGAAGAGAAAAGAGGCAGCAGAGAATGATGGTGTAAAAACATCATCTCTGGAATCAAACTTCTTGGGTTTGAATCTTCAGTCTGCTACTTACTGGCTCTGAAAATTTGGACAATTTATTTTACTATTTTGCACCTCTGTTTTTCCCATCTTTAAAACAGAAATTATGTATCTATCTTATTAGATGACTGTGTTCAGATCACACATGTAAAAGATTTAGAACAGCACCTGGTACTTTGTAAGAACAATTAAATGCTAGCTATTTTAGTACTTATCTATGGAAGTGCATAATTTCCCTCTTTGGGTAGTACTATAGAAGATGTCACTGTGAGACAACCATTTTAAGACACAAATGAGTTCAAACAAGATTTTTATCTTAAGACGTCCTGGCAAGAATGCTGATGAAATAGAAAAACAGTGCAGAATTAAATCTATAATCACCAGAATTTAAAATACTCAAAAATGATACTTATTATCATATTCACCACAGACTCCTTTCTATTCCCCAATCCCTCATTTCCACAGCATGTCTGCATCATAAAAACTGTCTAGGCTATCTTGGTATTCAAAGATTTTCAAATATTAATTACTCTCCCAATAACTTCATTGTCAATGACTGTTATCATTTCAATCATTTTTCTTCCCACAGGATATTAGGTAAGGTATTTCTTCAGCAGTTAGCATTTCTAAAATGAGAGTGTCTACATAAATAACAAAGGGGTACTATTTTAAATTACAAATCTCTAGCTCAGATAATCTAAGTAAATTCCACAGGCTATTCAAAACACAGCTCAAGGCAAAATACTATCCTCCAGCTGAGATAATGACTTAATTTCCTAATCAGTCTTTTTTTTTTTTTTTTTGCATTTTTTTCAATCTACTGAAAATGTTCCTCAGCATGTTTAGAAAATGAAGTGGTCCCTAAAGAAACTTTTTAATTTACAAATAGTTACCACACATACCTCCTGAGGATCACAGACTATCAAAGAATTAAAACGTATCCATTCCACATTTTGCATCTTTTGTAACATTGGCCTTTTTACCATCATCACCACTGTATCAGAAGCCTATTAAAGACCTGTTTCAACCTCTATTTCATATTCCTGGACATAGCTGTTTCACAAATCGATGACACTAACGCGGCCACAGAGGGAAATGCTAACTCAGCATGTGCTCTCACTTTTGGGTCTACAAACAGGTGCAGGGGCTGCTACTGACGGAATATTTATGTCTCTCCAAAATACACGTTGAAAATGAATCCCTAGGAGAGGGGATAAAATGGTGAGCAAGTGGCTGCTGAAGTGACTGGCACACCTGATCCCAACATTCATATACAACAAATATGACAATAATAGCTATTATTTATGGAGATTCAGAACTAACCTTCACCCAACAGTAAGGAAAGATAAACAAAGGAGAAGGCTCCCTTGTAACGCTCTCTAAACTTTTCCCCTGTTCTCCTTATTAATACAGAAACGAGTTTTTTATTCAAAGGACTATACTAAGCCCCTCCCTTAGTAGGAAAGGTCTGTGTGATGTTAATTAGATCCAGTAAATGCAAAGATATTTCCTTTTAGACAAAGAAGCCTGAATTAAATTTAATTTAATGTAATTGTAGGAGATGGATGGTTTAAAAAAAAAATTCTGCAAAGTGCTAATGCGATTTCACTATAATAACAGTCTAATAAAGGAAACCAATATTTACAGGGAAGTGTATTAAGTGAAACACGAAATTATTAAAGAGTATTTAAAAGGTGCCTCATAATGTACAATATATTTTATTTCCACTGCTCTCTACAGTACCTATTGTGGCTAAGTTTAGATGTAGGATTTGCTTTCAAGCTCAGAAGAGGTCCACTCCTACATTAAAATAATTATGTAGAGAAGTACATTTTCCAATTATTATATAGACCTTTTATCTTCACAACAGAAGATCTGAAGGTGATCCAGAGTTTATATAATTTATTCCTTTAAGACAAGTAGAATTTAGGTTACCCTGAAGGATGTGATATTAATTTATGTACCATCATATTATTTCACATTTACTAAGTTAAGAATAGTGTTTAAAGGACACATACTTTTGCAGCCAACAAGTGTCATTGGAAATCTAGCTCAGGGCAAATTACTGAATGTTTCCTCATTTATAAAAAGTGGATGTAATATTTTTCTCTTAAGTATTTTGTGTAAAGGGTTGCTCAGTTAAATTTGAATATCAGATAAACAATGATTGATATTTAGAGTAATTATTTATCATATTACAGGATTCAATATTGTATCTTGTATTTTATCTGGCCTAATTGTGTAGATTACATTAAATAATTCATGTAGAGCATATAGTGTCATGCCTGGCACATACCAATCATGTTTTTTGAGGAAAGTTTAATGGCAAATGAAAAGTTTATGGCATCGTCTCCCCCTTGGGATACCTTGTAAGCTAGCTGGGAAGAGGAGCTGTCCATTCCTGGAACAACAATAGAACGACAGTTCAGTCAAGGGCAAATCATAAATGCAATGTGTGGGTAAGGATGGGAAAAAATGAGACGGCCTGAATTGTTGAATAAAAAAATCACAGACAGAGTAGCTCTTGAATTGGGCCCTAAGGAAACTGTTAGAAGAAAAAGGAGAGTAAGGAGAAAGGTGTTCCAGATGAGGGACCACTCTGTAAGCAAACACCCCAAGGGGGAATGAGCCTGTCATCCTCACAAGTGACCAAGAACAGCCCGGCCTGGAGGAGGCGGGTGTTGAACAGCACATGACAGGAAGCTTGCCCAGACAGGGTTGCGGATGCTGGCACATGAGGCTGATCTGCTGGCTTCAGAGAGGCCACAATTCCCTTTCCTACAAGGAGAACAGCAAATCTCTGTGCTCCTTCTAAGATCTGGGGAATGCTGGTTGGTGACTTGCACTGGGCTGAAAACAAACAAACAAACAAACAAACAAAAACCCTGCAGAGAAAGTAGAGCCAACAGCCAGTTCCTGGGCAAAACTAAAATGAAAAACAAAGCTAAGAGCTGTCCAAGGGGGGCAATGATATGACAGAATTGGCCAGAGAGGCGAAACCCAGGCATGTGGAAACACACTAGAAACGAGGAACCGCAAAGCAAATATGAGGAGATGAAATGGAATGCCAAGGTAGTTGCTGGAAAAGATCCCTGAGCTACTAAATTGGAGTTGTGGGGGTTTGATGGGCTCCCAAAGCTTGGCAGGTGAGGGTAAGATGGTCAAGAAATCCAAACATGCTCAGATGAGGTAGCTGGGGCAGGAATTCAGGTATCAATCACCATGACAATTAAAGTGAAAATGACCAGAACACACTCTGTTTGAAGGCAGAAAGGACAGGACTATAGAGACAGTGGGCAAACAGGAGACTGGGGGAGAAGTGGATTCAACGGATGTTTAGTAAGCATCCAATATGTGCAAGATAACCTTGTAGATTTTGCCAAGAAGACAAGGATCAGTAAGACATTAATGCCTTCAAAATGCTCCTGACCAAAAGGACAGCCAATTGAGGATAAGACAGAGAACAATGAACAGCCAGATTCTGATGCAGGCCAAGTGAAGACATGAACTAGGTACCGTGGATGTGCTCAAGGAAGAAAACTCTTACCAAATCAGGGGTGAGGAGAGAACTGGAGAAAGTTTTGTTGAGTTGGATCTTAAAGAATGGGTAGGATTATAAAAGGTGTAGCTAGTGCTGGGAAAAGAGCATTTCAAACACAGGTGACATAAAAAAATCATGGTAGTACCACTGGATTAAATGACACATTGGGTCCAGGGCATATTGAAGCATCTAAGTGAGACTGCTCTGGAATTGGCTGGAAAAACAAAATTGGAGTGAAGGTGAAAAGTAAGAACCTCGATAAGAACTATAAATCATTATTCCTCTTGACCTAATCTTTTTTGTAAGACTAGCAAAAAACTTTTACATATTTATTTTCTTCCATGATGACTTAACAAAAATAATAAAAACAAGATTAAAACCCAGGTTGCTTTATATCATGCCTTAAGCAATTCAAGCACCTATTGGCAATTAAGCACCTATAATGTACCCTGAAAAACTATGCTTATGTAGTATTCTAGTTTATGCCAAGTATTTGTTTACCCTAACTACTGGTGTTTTTAACATGTATTAATTACATTAAAATATTCAGAGACTATATAATTACTGCTTTTCATAAATCTCTCGTAATTTCCAAAAAAGGCACCCAATACACTTCACCATTAACAGTACCAAGGTGTTTCATAAGGTGATACAGTCTGGCTAGTCCTGTAGCTTCCACTATTTCCATAACAGATACTGATTATGGGAGACCTTTCTGATGCCTTTGCTAAGGTAGTCAGAATTCTGTAATTATGAGAAAGAGTGATGTACTATGCTTCCTTAAGAATGAAACATAGGTCTTTACTTAATAGGCTGAGTAGCATTTGATTGGGGTCCTGAAATACTGCAGCTCTTCTAGTGATAGACTCCACAAACTGAAACACTCTGTCCCCAAATTTAATTATCGTAGGGCATAAGCACACTATATGATAGAATGCACCCTTTTATCCATAGCCTCTAGCAATTTGCTGAGATGGAAAGGTGGCCTATTATTAAATATATCTCCAGAAAAAAAAAAGAGATTCTATAAATTCAATCAATAGTACATTTCAGTAGCTTACAACCTGCAGATGCATCAGGGTCTCCCTTGGGCACTACCTACAATCCTCTGGTCATAACTTAAACCAATTTCTTTCCATTCTGTCTCCCGGTCACCACCCACCTCTCATATTTCTCTCGTTCTTCAGCCTGGTCTTCTGTTTTATTCTCTGCCTCCAACCTTTCCCTAATGGGTTCTGCTTCCTGATTCTTGAGTCATTTTCACTGATCCATTCCTGACTTTTTCCAAATATTTTGTTTGTTTTAGCTTCTTGACATAGCTATTTTATAAGAATAGATTGCTGAGCTTTATGTTACGAATTTTACTCCCAGTAGTCTGGCTTTAACTTACAACACAATTAATGGAGCTATAGATACTCATCTGGGTTTTAATAAAGAACTGTTTTCATGAACCATCAGCTCAAAAGTGCCCTTATAAGGTAATACCATTCCAGTCACAAAAAAGAGCTGTTTTTATTTTCATCAGTTTTTCATTCCTTTCAACTCCTCTGTCAAAGCCACATACTTAATTACCTTTGCAGCATTGGTTTTTATGACATATTAGACGATTATGGTGAAAAATGTTACTTCGTCATGTACTTTTCTTCAAAAGAACATAAAGCTTTTCTCGTAAGTGATCTAATGTGTCCTTAAAACACTCATCCCTGAGAGATGGAAGGTTTTATTACTCCTTATCTGATAAACAGGGAAGTGAGGCCTGGGAAGATTACATGATTAAGGCTTAACAGACTGCGAACGTGGGGCGAGCATCGGGCTGCCTTGCCCGGCTCTCTGCTGCCTAATGCAGCCGGAAGACAGCACCGTGTAATAGCCCTCTCAAATTGGCAGTCCATTTTCAAAGTAGGAAATATTTCCAGCATAGTGTGACTGGGTGGCAGGCAACGGTGCCTGGTGGAAAGCCGACATGGTCTGCAGAGTGAAGACACTAGGTCACCATTTCTTGGATGCGTGACTTCAAGCAGACCACTTAAGCTCTCTGGATTTTTGTTTTGTAAAATGGTCTTGATAACAATACGCAACCCACAGGATAAATCCTGGAGTATACAACAGTGTTTCCAAACTGAGTTTAGGATTTATCACCATGATAAAGCCCTGAATTTTTAATGCATTGTTTAATTATTTTAAATTTCTTAGCACACCTACAAGGTGTGAGTAAGGGGAACCAAGTTATTCTGTGAATACTACTGCTTAGTGTTGGTTAAGTAATCCTGGGGACACTACCTGTTAGTGCTGGTCAAAGTGTTGGGTTTTTTTTCCTTATCCTTAACACATAATGCTCAAATACTGATTTTTATGGCAACTATTTCACTATCTGTTTGAGTCAATAGTTTATTAGCCTGCAAATAATTTTTGTGTCTTTTTATTCCACTTTTATTAAGATATGTGATGCACATCACTGTGTAAGTTTAAGATGTATAGCATAATGGTGTGATTTCCATATATTGTGAAATGATTACTGTTATAAGTTTAGTTAGCATCCATCATCTCATACAGATACAATGAAAAAAGAAAGCAAAAAAAAGAAAAAAAGAGAAAAAACTTTTTCCTTGTGATGAAAACTCTTAATAATTTCCATCCATGCCATATAGCAGAGCCTACACATTATTTTACATACTAGCAATGTATCATCATACTGCACATACCATAATTATACCACAAATATCTACTGACATATCTAATGTGTATACACTTTTCAGTATATATAGTCTCTAGTTCAGTGCCCTCTGTTTCTCTCTTCTCCTTTTCCCTCTAAATCTCTATTTCTTTTCTCTCTGGTGGCCCACAAGATACGTGTAAAGGAAACAAAACAATCAAAACTCTTATATCAAAAGAAAAAGGAATTGTGTATCACAAAGAGACCTACATTTTCCCTTCGAAATGTCTAGGGATCTCTGTTTTCTGAAGCCCCAGGAAAGCCTTGCTGAGCTGCTCCAGGCAGCCTGCCCGCAGGACCTCAGGGCCACACCGTTAGTTTTTGTTAAAGTATCTCCTCTTCTTTGAGGATGTTAAAAATTTTATTGTAACATGTGTACTGCTTCCATCTCTTCTTGGCTGTTATCAAAAGCAAAATCTAAGGCAAAGGATTTTTTTTTTTTTTTTTTTTTTTTACAGAAAGCTGGTTTTGCACCACCTGGAGTGGTGCGGGTGTGGTAGTCCCCCCATCTTACTCCCTCCTCCCTGGGACAAAGGCTCAACTGATTGGAAGCTTTGCTTCAAAGTTACTGCCAACTTTCAGAGCGCAATTTCCTTACTGTATGCAAAGTTAGTGTTCTTGCCCAAATCAACAACTTCCGGCATTTGAGCACAAAGGCTGGAATTTGAATAGATTCTCCCAATGGCTTAACAGTGTTTCACAGAATGTATTAATACTTCGTAAAATAAGAATAGCATATACATCCTGCCTGGGAATGAGCACAAGATCTATAACACAGAAATATGAACTCCTCTCTTGGGCGAAAGATTTATAAATTTACTTGTGATATAATCCACCTGTTTATAAAAAAAAAAGTCCCAAAGACCTCACCACAAGATCCTATTTAATGACCCGGGCAAGGTCATGTTAAGGTTCAGGCCAACACGTAATTGAAACCAAACCAGGTAATGAAATATTCTCTGGGTATTAACTTTGGGGAGGCCCCTCGTCACCGGGGAAAATGGGTGCAGCTCTGAGAGGAAGCTGGCGCCAGCGAAGAGCGCTGCTGCTTCCTCTGCTCCGGCCCTTCAGGACCTGGAGTCCCTCCCTCACAAACGAGCGAGCGGGATAACCCGCATAGGCTGCTGAACCCAGTCCCAGGTCGAGGCAACTACTGACATTGGCGAAGATGATTCTTAGGATCAGCATACATTTTTAAACTCTTAATTTATAATTCATTTTATGACAGCTAATTATTAAAGTAATTAGCATGTAAAACTCAAATTAAGTATGACACATTTTAGTACAACCTAAAGGGCAAGATATCTGATAATTTTAAGTATCTTTCTTTTATCCCAAACTCTGACTTGTCATTTCTAGTCTCAGAAAGTTAAAAATAGTCCTGAAGAAAAGCCTTGTTCCTTCTGCCTGTTAACTCATTTGGAGTAAAAACAATTTTGAAATAAGAATAGTAAGATACTCTCAGGGAAGAAGAGAGAGAGGCAGATAACACGTATTTATATTATTCATGCAACTGTACTATTTAAAAGTGCCAAATATGAAGTTAACAGATCCTCTTATCACTAAATTAATTATCAGTCCCATTTTACAGATAAGGAAACAGAGGTGTAAAGGAAATGCTAATGTTGTCAAAGAAAGATCTCTTCTCCCCCCAAATTCTTTCACAAGATCTTTCAAAGAGCCTTAGATACTTTATATTTAGATCATTAAGCTGAAAAGTATGAGACAAAATATAGAAAAAGTGTTTAAACGAAAACGTGATTCATTTTAGGATATCAAATTACAGACTCACAATGTACTCTTAATGTTTCTGCCATATCACTTGCATGAATCAATTCATGGTGTTGCCTGAAAAGGAGAAAAAAGTAGAAAAAGCTGCACAGAGGGAGGTGGCGACGGTGGGCCCGTGCTGAGGAGCAAGGAGCACTGTACAGGCTGCAGCAGGCGCAAGGCCTGCTGAGTGTGGTGGGTAGGGTAATAATATGCGTGTAATAACTTACAGTTTTAATTTGAACAGTTTGAACATTTCCTCTAAAATGTCACATGGTGTGCTTGAGTGTGATATTGTTATGTTACAGGATTACATGCTTACGATTTTGTAATAAAAGATTTTGTAATAAAAAGGGGACATTATTTGCGCTAGACCCTGTATTTACTGGGCAGCTTTAATGGGCCAGGAATGGGGACGATGTTTACCTGCTATCTCAAATAATCCTTACAGCACATGCATTAGTTTTATACATTGTTCCTCAAAGTTAATGAAGTAGCTAAAAGATATACATGGAAAACAACAGCATACATATCTGATAAGGGAGAAAAATCAGAGTAAAGGACAGCAGTTTTTTAAAAAAGCAAGGCATAGGCATAACACTAGTGTTTCGTGTACTCAGAAATTTGGCTCCGAAGCCACGAGATCAGAATCCAAGTGCAAACTCCATTCCTTAATAGAGGTGGACCTTCGAGTCAATGACAGAAACACTCAAAATTTCAGTTCCCTTTTCTACAGTGGAGCAACCCACACAGGGTTGCCATAAAATAGAAAATCAAGAAAATATATTCAATACTTAGCACAGTGCCTAAAATGAAGCAATGATCCACAAATATTAGCCAACAATACTAAAAATAGTATACAATACACAGTACACAAGAAGTGTGCCAAAGACCCAGTACATATATGCCAGGAGCTCGCCATGATTTGGCTCAATCTTAAACCCATTAAAGTAAAAGAAAAGAAAAAAAGATCTGCTTTTAGATGTACAGGCTGGCCCTGGCTGGGTGCTCAGTTGGTTGGAGTGCGGTCTCGATACGCCAAAGTTGTAGGTTCGATCCCTGGTCAGGGTGCATACAAGAAGCAATCAATGAATGCGTAAATAAATTGAACAACAAATCTATGTTTCTCTCTCTCTCTTAAAATAAAAAGATTTACAGGTTGTATTAGAAGAAAACGAATCAATCACTGAGGAGAAATACAGCTGCTTTTCCCTCCATTTAAGGAGGGTGGTGATCAGTGGTTCCTGTGGTGGGCCTAATCGCCCCCATTTTATTGAAGAAATGAAGCCCCGCGAAGTCAGACACCAGGTTCAGGGGCACTCGTTAGAGGCTGGCCAGGACACAGGGCTCGTTTCACTTGAACCCTTTGCCAGCTTAAGGCATTTGGGCTCCCCTGAGAGACTGCTGGGGGCGCCATCGTGGAAGCAGATACCTCTGTCATCTTGGGCATGAACACATTTCAAATTCTCTTCTAAGTGCGATGCAGGAATTGGGAGTCAGGTGGGATTTTTATTTCCTGTTGCTTTGCTGATACAGGGTCATCTCAGACATGTGTGTTTAACTTTGGCCACCTGAGATGCTAACACTCCTAAACAGGTGTGTGGCACTGCTCTGTGACAACCAGCCTCACCCGCTGCTACACTGTTTTCAACCAGCCTGGAGAATAAATCAAATTTCTCTTTCCTCCGAAAGCCCTTGGGATGTTTTAAGGCTTGTCAGCCTTGTGAAAATAAACATTTGCTCTTTTATTAAACTTGTCTTGAGAGGAATGTGTCAGTTTTCTGTTGCGGCTCAATGGAGAACTTTCATTGTAGGTGATTTCAATTTTATTAGTTTTTTTTAATTGAACAGTGTGTTCACTTCCTAGGGCTGCTATAACAAATTACAGAGACTTGGAGGCTTAAAGCAACAGAAGTTTATTCTCTTACATTTCCAGAGCCTAGGATTCCAAAATCAAGGTATGGGCAGGGCTGACCTCCCTTCTCTGAGAAAGAGCTCATTCTTTGCTTCTCTCCACGCTTCTGGTGGCTGCTGGAAACCCTTGGCATTTATTGGCTTGGAGCTGCATTAACTTCAATCTCTGCTTCTTATTTCACATATTTCCCTCTCTCTGGGCGTCTCTATGTCATCTCTGTCTCATGTAAGAAGAATCACCATTGCACATAGAGCCTGCCCTAAATGATGATGATCTCATTTTGAAATCCTTGATTTATCCACATCTGTAAAAACCGTATTTTCAAATAAGGTCACATTCACAGGTACTGGGATGAGGATTGGACATACTGTATTTCTCCATGTATACCCATTTTGTGTGCATTATACACAGGATTATTATACCCATTATTATACCCATAGTATGTAATCATTATCCCCACATATAATGTGCATCCTTACTTTTCCCTCAAAAATTTGGGCAAAAGAGTGCACATTATGTGGTAAAATATGGTATACTTTGGGGGCCACTATGCAACCTATTATGATCAGTAATGACTATGGTTTGTGTTCACTTCCAACAAAATAGAAAACATAAGGTGGGATCTCTTTGGCAAACTTCTGTTCTCTACCAGAATAGACACCCCTAGGAGACAAGTAGGGGAGGCAAAGTTAGCCTGTCCTTCAGGGTCCTCCCACAGCACATTTATTTAAGAATTTATGGCCCAAGGTAGTAATTTAGTTGATTCTTCCCCACTAGTCTGTTGGCTTATGAGAAACAGGGACAGCCTTTTCATATTTGTATATTTTAGCACCTGCATAGGTCCCAGAACATAATAATTAACCCAGTCAAGCTATAGGGAAGAAAGGGGAAAATTTAAGGAACTGGAATATGAGAGAAGATAAAAGAGCTTCAATTTTGTACAATGCATCATTGTTGTCTAACTCAAACCCTGGCGTTTCTCAATTTAGGCACGAATCTATTGCTAACAAGATGCCTTCTCTTTTTCACTTGCATCCTAGGCACCATCTTCACATGGCATCATCTTCTTAATTAGGTTAGCAAGATTCTGCACGCTTATCAGCTAACTGAGGAGGAAATCAAATGCTTAAATTGTAAGTACTGAAAATTCAATGTATATTAAGGAAGATGAAGGGTTCCGTTGTCATGGTAACAGTACAGGCTGAATAAGGACAACCCACCCATTCAGCAATTAGCTACTTCAATTACTAGTTAACTAGTTAAAAGCAACTCAATGGACACAATCATTTTAATTCTTTTTTTTTTCCTGTGAGATTCTTAATCTTTATCCCTCTCCTAACATGTTAGAGGTTATAAAGATGAATTGCTATATGCTGTCTTTGATTTCACTGTATTATTAAAGTTGGAATACTGACAGAGTTTTAAAAACCATGGTCAGATATTATTACTCTGCTCAAGTTGCACACAGAGCAGCATTCTTTGAAATATACCTTGGCATTTACTGCATGGATGGGAAAATACTGCACTATCTGTAATGTTTATTTCATTTTATTTTCATTGTCAGATGCTCAGTTATCATTTCATCCTGACTGGCTTTAGGATGAATCTCTTTTCAGAATCTAGCAGCTTTTAAGCATAAAAATTACCAGTGGAACTTGTTGCTAGAATGATATACTAACTTAAGTAAATAATATCTTTAAAATTGGAGACCTCCTATAAGATCACTCCATTTAAATTGTACAATAAATGATGCCTCATAGGGGTATGATTTTCCACCATAAGAAACACTGGGTGGTGAGCTCCATGTGAGCAGGGGCTGTGTCTCCTTCACGCCCATTCGAACCGCCATGCCAGGAACAGGAGACGCTCAGCCAACGTTGTTTGAGTGAACAGGGAATTTATGGCCTTTATTGAACACTATTCAATATAGGACAAGCATTTTATCCTCAGAAAAGGATTGAACAAACGGATTAACAAGTTCCTGGGCTCTGACATTGAAATTGTACCTTGTTGGTAGTTTAGTTCCACTAGCTCTTAAACAATGAGAATCTTGAGAAACCCTGGAAAACACTGGTTCTGTGCAGTCAAAACAGGGTCCAAATACACAGGAAGTCTGCCTCTTTCAATGAGCAGCATTAAAATGCCATGTAGAGCTTGCTAGGAGAGCAAACATCCCTTGAAGGCTGACAATGCAAAGTAAGGTATGTGTTTATTTAATTTACTGAATAATCTGTATATACATGTTATAATCTTTCCTGTATGTTTTCTTCAAAATAGTCTGATGGGCAAAAGGAATGCTAAGGTTATAGATGAGACAAGATTGGCAAAGGCTTGCCCATTGTTGAAGCTAAACGATGGCTATGTGGGGATTAGTTATATTATTCTCCTTCCTTTTGTGTATATTTGTGAATTTTCATAATCAAAACTTTATAGAAGTATCCCAAAGTAACATCACTAATGATTATCCAACAACACGCATGGAGTCTCACTCCTGCAGCCTTCCATCTGACATTTACTTAGGAGTCGTATGTGCTGGAACTAATTTACGTGCGAGCACAAGGATGACCAAGGACTGGGCCTGTCTTAAGGGAGCTTACAGTCTCGAGGGGATACAACATGTGTGTTACTATCACTGTCTCATGGAAGACACTGAAAATCGCTGCCAGTGAATACAGAGCTAAAAAGTAAATTCAACTTAAACCAATTACAGTTTTTCATGCTAGCCAACTATCACATATTTACTCTACCCTTTACTCCATTTTCTTACATGGTGCCAAAAAAAATTGTTAAGGGCACATGGACCACAATTCTCATCACTAATCAAAGTTGTGAATTTCAGATAGTTGCTGTCAGAGGCATCAAAGGAACTTACGTAGTCAGACAAAAGAGAGAAATACCACATCCCAGGTGGACAAGGAGGCCTGTGGTGAGATGAAACATTCACTCGGAGCTCCAGACAGCATAAGCTGTTGGAAATCACTTTTCCAACCAATTACTGTGATGAGCCACTGAGAGAGTAAAGGCCTGCAAATTCCACAGCATTCACTGGGCTCCTAATGAGGTGGTGAGGGCTCTAGCTTTATTGAGTATGCAAAACGGCCAAATTAAAAGGGTGGGGAATGCTTCAATTAAGTAGGGATATGTCCACTAAATTTATCATGAATACAATGGGATATATAGCAAAGTTAACCATTTCTCCCTCGGGGTAAACAGGAACAACAAATATGAAAGTTACGCGGGCAGCAGTTTTCCGCTGAATTTCCTACCAGTACAACAGGAAATCTTCCAAACTTAACCAATTTCTATTGGGAAAATGGTGGAAATAGTGTTTTTGGTGTCCTGGTCTCATATTTCTTTTCTCTTCTTCCTGTGGTGGCATTCCCTCTCTCCACCTGCCACATCAAACTTATCCAAAACAAGCAAAAACATGACATAAATATGTCATTTATACTTTGACGGAAGGCTATGTATACATATGTGTACTGGCATTGATTCTGTATTTTAACACAACTATCTACATTTATCAAATGTTCTGAGAGTTTTGCCTTTATTATCATGTTCTTCCTACCTCATACCAAGTCTATAATATAGGTATATTTGTTATCTTAATTTTACAGAAAAGGAAACTGAGGCACAAAGAGGTTAAGTAACATAAGATCATGGAGCTCAGTACGTGGTGGGGCACGGACTGTCTCCTGGCTGCCGGACACCCACATTTAACCACTGGGCCCTATGGCATCCACTGGAAGCTTTCACTTCATTTGCAAATAGAGACTTGGATATCTGCTCAGTCAATTTCAGTCATGCGAACATTGAAGGGGTAGGCACAGTGGGGGAAATGAAGACTTCTTAACTCCAGAAAATCAAACCATATGCAGAATGCCTCAGGTTGGTGCCACTTGTTCACAGCTTAGCAAGGAAAAGAGAAAAGTAGAAAAAAATTAAAATAACAGAGACCTCAGGGTTGACAGGCAACCAGGTGGAGATGCTCCTGAGGTCAGAACACAGTAGGAATAACTGGAACCGTCCTGGTGACTTTGTGGAGGGGAAGATCTTCCAGCTGAGTTTTGAAGAAGGAGTCAGATAAACACGGTAAGAATGACATTCAAGGCATGTACAGATGTAACAAAACAGACTTAACATAGCTAGAAAGCAGGCAGGAGCCGGAGAGTGAAGACATTGGTATGCCAGGTCAAGGAGTGCGGAGTTTACCATATGAGCAACGAAGAAACACACAAGGGTTTTACAGGCTCTCTTAAAATCGGTCTAGTCACAATGACCTAACTGCTGCCTGAGGTTTTGTTCCAGTTTTGTGTATCTAAGTCTGACAGGGACACATTTTCTGTTCTTTGCATTGCCGGCATGAATCACAAGGAAGCATCATCACAGAAAATTTTTGGCTCAGTCTAAAGCAGATACAGAATATAAAAACTGCGTAACAGTCCACTTCCTCACGTTTTGAGGATTGACGCCCTCAGGTCCCTGTGAATACTATTCCCTGGCAGGTCACCACCTAACTCATAGAGAAAGCGTGGTGCCAGTGTGACTCTGCACAGTCACTATCGGTAACAATTACATTCTTCTGATCTTGGGGGAGGTTGAAAATAAGTGCATTTACAAATTACAAAATGCATTTTGGTTGCCTCCGCTCTGCTGTTCCACTTGGTAGGTTCATTTGCCTAGGACAGAGACAGAGACTGTATTTATTTGTTTCTTTTTGTATTGTCAGCACCTAGAACAACAGTGCAGATGGCTGAGTAGACATTCAATAGCATTTTGTATTGACTGAACAGGATAAATTTTAAACTGGGTTTTCAAGGAGGTTAGGTTGAGGGGCCGTCAAGAATTTCTTGAATTTATCAGCTAAAATGAGTAATTTATCAAGATGCTTATCTTTGTTGACTGACACTTAAAGAAACCTTAGATTTTTTATTACTGTTAATAATAACATATTTGAATAACCATTTGGTCTTTAAAGTCAGTTGACATAAATCTATTTTTTTAAACAATTTTATTTATTCCTTATTTTTTTTGAGGTACATACATTTTATTTATTTTTTTAAATTTAATCTTTATTGTATTTTCTTCCATCACCACTGCATCCCCGTATGCCCCCCTCCCCCCAGCAGTCACCACACTGTGTCCGTGTCCGGGAGCCCTTTTTCCTATTGGCTCGGTCCCTCTGCTCCCTTCATCCCCCTCCCGCAGCAGCTGCCCTCCTGCTCTCCATCTATGGGTCTGTCCCCATTTTTTTCAATGAATCACAAAATATTGGGGTGCTTGCTCAGAAACATCTTACTGATAGGAGCACATGATCAAAAAGTTGGGAGGCCCCTGTCTTATGTAAATGACCTTAATTACTTACAGTCCCTCCTTCTTTCTCACATGTTTTCTATCACTTTTGTATAATCCATATTATATGCAGAGAATCCATTTCATATCCGGAGAATGAAGCAGCTACTCAGAAGCCAATCAGAAAATATTCTCTGAGAAGTTACTCCGCAGATGACGCTGGACTTGGAGCAGAACAATCTGTGGGTGGGAGACAGCAGAGAAACAGGTGGCAGAAGCCCCGTCCTCCTGCTCTTTTCAATTTTAGTCCAAAAACCAAAGCTGTTCATAAAAATTATCCTAATTCACACTCACTGTAGCGCTATTAGACAGTGTATCCATTTTATAGGTGAGATGACTGAGGCTCAGTATATATATTTAGTAATTTCTATTACTAAGTTACTAAAGTAAGTAACTGGAGAACATAAATCAAAATAATAAATTATGTGAATGCAGAAGAGAGAGAGAGAGAGAGAGAGAGAATGAATAAGAATGGATAATTTACGTAATTTCCTGTTTTGTGCCTCATATAGGAGATGGCCATATATACACATTACATCTGAATATAAATATCCAAGTGGCCCATATGCGTAAAAACTTCAACTGGTGAAAGGCTGAAAAGTGATACTCAGAGGCAAACAGAGCCAGGCAAGCAGTCAGCCAATACTGCCGGTGGGAGGTGAGGGTATGCAGATACTAGGGCAGGGGGTGGAAGGTAACAGCCACCCTCGGCAGAGTATTAATCACCCAATTTGGCGAGGAACGTTGACACTATTAAAATCAACACTCCCAAATACTCCTTAATAGGAAAGAGACAATTTTGTTTATCAAATGGTTGATACCAACTGAAAAGAAATGTACTACTCCCTTTGAGAAAAACAACAACAACAACAACAAAGTCAGGGAAACTATGAAAGATAAGGCCTTTTATGTTGGATAAAGTCCTACTTTATTTAGAGTCAAATATATTTCAATACTCTAAGTTACTTTTAACTGCATGAATTTTGGTGGAAATATTATGAATATTAAACAAATAATTGACTTTTCTTTGTGTAAAGACCATACTTTTCTTCAAAGAGCTCTCAGGACTTCATTAATACATAAATCAGATAACATTACTAATGTATAAAGCAGATAAACATGTCATAATGGAACCATTTTGGGTAAACATACTCACACACACACACACACACACACACACACACACAAAGAGCAGAGGATCTGAAAGGCTATCAGTACTGAAGAACAATAGCTATAAAACTGTCAGCCATGTTGTATATACACTAGGGTACTACTGTTGCAAAAACATCTCTGAAATTTGGAGAATTCCCCTTGCCCATGCTTCAGATAGGTTACTAAGTAACTGAAAGAAAAATTTCCTTTCCTACTGATAAGTGCTTTCCTACTGATAAGTGGTCTTAAATCACCTTTTAAATACTCTGTCAAAAAAAAGTTGATAATATAAGAGAGTAGTGCATTGATAGCTAGTCTTTCTTTTTTTAAAAGATTCCCTCAATTTTTTAAAGATTTTGCAGTAAATACTCCAGTATTTCTGCAGAAGTGTTTATAAGGACAATCTGGGAGAGCAACAGAAAATAGCAAAGGGACATAAACATCAGATAAACCACAGGTGCTGAAATATGTAACTGCCTCTCAAAGTAACCAATAAAGAACAGCAAAGACCCAACCAGAGGATGCCCAGCACTTACAATGAACAAAAACGATGTCTGACTCGGGGAAGGGAACTTTAGATAGCCCTGAAATTGGATGACAGAAGATTCTAAAATTACACACAGCAGAAACAAGGTTTTTCAACAAATTCCAGTATTTTAGAACTAGGGAATATGCCCATAAAAACAAAAATATATTTGAGAACACTAAAAGTAAGTAAGAAAAACAGGAGCACATTTTTGTGATCTGGGGTGTCTCCGTGGGCTCTTAGATGTGACACAAAAAGCACAAGAAACAAAAGAAAAAATAGACTGGACTTCATCAAAATTAACAACAGTTGTTATTCAAAGGATTCTATTAAGATATAAAGACAATTCATAGAATAGGAGAATATGTTTGCACAACACATATCTGAAAGGGGACTTGTATCCAGAATACATATATAACCCTTCCAATTCAGTGACAAAAGTAAAATAACCCATTTAAAATGTGGGCAAAGGACTTAGACATTTCTTCAGAGAAGATATACAAACAGGCAAGAAGCACATGAAAAGATACTCATCATTGGCAATTAAAAAACTGTAACTCAAAACCGCAGTGAGACACCACTCGACACTCAATTAGATAACTAGAAAGAAAAAGTGAGATAATAACAAGTGTTAGCGAAGGTGAAACTTTTACATACTTCTGGTAAGAATGCACACTGGTTCAACCACTTTGGAAAACACTAGGACATTCCTTAAAAGTTAAGCATAGAGTAACCATGTGACCTAGGAATGCTACTCCCAGGTATATCCTAAGAAATTGAAAATACTTATCCACACGAACTTGTACACTGATAATCATAGTAGCATTGTTCATGGTAGCCAAAATGACTCGAATGCCCATCCACTGGTGAATGGATACACAAAATATTGTATATGCATGTAATATTCAACCACAAAAAGAAAGGAAGCACTTATACATACGACAACGTGAGTGAAACTTGACAACATTCTCAGGAAAAGAAGTCAGGCACAAAAGACCACGCATGACATAATTTAACTTCTACGAAATGTCCAGGAAAGGCGAATATATAGAAACAGAAAGTAGGTAAGTTGTTCCTTAGGACCGGGACACAATGGGACAGGAGGGTTAGAAAGCATAGGATTTCTTTTTGGAGTGATGTATGTGTTCTAAAACGGTGGTCATGGTTGCACAACTCTGTGAATAAAAGCAAATATACTGATTGTACACATTACACAGGTGAATCGTATGGTATGTGAATTATGCCTCAGTAAAGGTCTTATCCAAAAGTAAAGCAAGTTGGAAGTTGGCAGCGGGGGCAGATGAGAGTGAAAATGCACGCAGTGTTACAGAAATGAAGTCAGCGTAGTGCACAACGGGACTCTGAGGCCGACGAGCATCGCATGAATTCCGATTACAATGCTTTGTAACTGAATGGTTTGGGGGAAAGTTACTCAATCTCTTTAAACCTCATGGTACCTCTTTTGAAAGGAGGAAGTGACAATTACACCAAACTTAGAGTTATAATGAAAAGCATCAGTTTGTATCAAAAACTAAGAATTCCAATTTGTATTGAAAACTACGAATTACCTTATTTCAGTGGCCCACACTGTCACCTGGCCACTAACAGCTCCCTCAAGAGGAGCAGGTGCTTGCCAGTCAGCTGCAACCCCGACCCATGGGTCCCTGTAGGCCCTGTCAGATCATTGAGTTGGCCCCTCCTGGAATAATGATGATGATCTTAGGTTCGGGAGAAATTACTCTTAAAATGCAACGGTAAGTCGAAATGTTGTGTTACTAAATATCAATTTGCTCACTCTGGAATGGGAACAACAGTAGTGACCTCTCATTGTTTGTTATGAAGATAAATAAAATGTATGAAAAGAACTGAGCACAACACCTAGTATATAATTGCATTCCAAAGGATTTATTTAAATCACTGGAAGAAGTCAGAAAATTGTGCTGGAAAATGAAGCTCCGGCTCAGTATTAATACGCACCAAAGACTAGTCACGGACAGGTGTTTTAATAACCTCTGAAGTCCTCCTCGCCCCACAATAAATGGGTCTTGAAGGGGTGTGTGATGGTGAAGGAATAGGCCCATGGAAGGTTTTCAAAAGTTAGCTCCTAGCTGTCAAGGACAGCAGCTCTCCAGCCAGGTGCAAAGTAGCTATTTGAAAAGGCTCCTGAAAAAGTCTTCTTTGGGTAATCAAAAATATAAAAACACCTCACCAACAATTTTGCCCTTGTGTTATTAATTACCTCTCAGGACAGAAATAAAACAAAACAAATTACCCATGCTGAGTAGCGTGACAACCAGACATGGCACCAGATGAGCTAAGCCTGTTTCATGCCAGAGACAAATAGGGCTTGCTCAGTGCCAGAGATAAATTGGACAGACTCATCTCCTCTTAGAAATAACCCTCAAAATACAAAGGCAGGTTGACACACTCGGCAGCTTACACACACGCACACAATCCCACAACCCCTGCAGCACACGCCGCCCGTGTATACAAATAGATCACAGTCTACAATCGCACTTTGGCTTCTGAGAGACCATTTGAAATCTAATTTAATGCTGGTTAGGCAAGAGCTTATCTTCAGGAAAAGAAAATTCCTTCTTACCTAAACAAGCATTTTATGGAGTTACTAACATAAATTCCTATCAGTGTTTAGTAATCGTGTTCCCTGGAATCAGCACCCTGACGACCAAAGGACAGAAAGTGTCCCCGTGTCCTCCAGAGATTCAAGTCGCATGCCTGCCCAGCAAGCCTGGGCCCATCCTAGAGAATGGGATTCAAGGGGTTGTTCATATTTCAAAGCGTTCCTCACACACTGGAGGCCAGCAGCAAGTGCCTGATGCAAGAGCATGAGGCACCCACCCTGGCTAAATAAAAGAAGACACGGCAAAATAAGGCCCATAAAATACAAGACAAGAGCCCTCAGACATATGACAGTTTCACATTTTATCAAAGCAATCCTGTTTAATCTGCACCCCCACATACGTCATCCCTCAGGAACATAAGATGAGCTCTTTTAGTTTCCTTATTAAATACAATACTTTTCTTCTAGGTTTCTACCAGACCAGAGGCCAAGATGTGAAAGCATGTTAAGTCATCACATGGTTCTATTTTCCTTGCTTCCAAACCAGGACAACGTTACTAAAGCACAAGTTTTATCTCCCCCTCCACTGCACAGGAACTTATAATGGCTCCCTGCAGTCACACTGGGGTGGTGAGCGGCCGGCCGTCACCACACCACAGCTGGATTCAGGGTAGGCCCAGCACTGACACCAGCGTTTACAAAGAATGGACCAATGCCATCTTGGCAAGGCCAGGGCCGTGCAGATGAGGGGCCTGGGGCTAAGCAGCAGAGAAGTCAGAGGTGACTTCTGGCTCGAGGGTGGGCACCTCGTACAAGGCCAAACGCAGGCAATGAAGGCACAAAGATGAAAAGTGTAGACTCACAGAGCCCAGGAGAGCTTTAGTTGGTTTAAGGTCAGTCCTCGAGAGAGATCCTTGGGAGGGAATCTGACAATTAAATTCAACAAATTTCCTTTGAGCCTGTACGATATTGCAGGTGACTGATCTAGGCACAGGAGGAAGCACACGCGGAGGACAGTTCTGCGAGGAAGAGGAACCCTGTGATCTCTCCCACTGCCTCCTATACTGGGTGGTAGTGGGCACAGAGATGGTCCAAGCAACTTAAAAGAGAATTCAAGGAAACCCACATAAAAAGGAATCAACACCTTAGATAAATATGAGTCAAATGCTTCTGCAGAAAGTGAAGATGGAGGAGTCGCGGGCTCAGGGCAGAGGAAAACTTTGAAAGAGATGCTGCAAAAACTGTTATAGAGATTAAAAGAAAGATAAAAATATATATACAAAATGGATTTGCCCATCAACAGAGATAATTACAAAGTTAAAAATGAGAAACACATTAATTGACATAAATTCAACAAATATTAATTGAATCTTTCCTATAAACTAGGTTTGAATTAGGGCTACAAAGACATTAAACAGTGTATGGAACACTGAGTTTAGTAGGAAGACAGCTAAGTAAACAGAAAGTTACAATTCAGTATGTGGTGAGTGCTGTAACTGTAATGGAGATGATTAGCAACTCTGAGATGTTTTCCTTCCTTTAGTGAGCTTGGCAGCCGAAAAATAGCAGATACAACAGAAGACTCCAGTGACTCAGAGCTATGGGCTGATAAATTGGATGTGGAGACACCGAGTTTATGAAACAACAGTATGGGTCTCTACTTATGTTTCAGCACCTTGGAGAGTACCCAGTTAGACTAAGGTCCCAGTGATTTTTTTTTAAAATTTAAAAAAAAAAAACATTGTATTTTTTCCTTTATCATTTATTCCCCTTATACCCTCCCCCATTCCTGAAACCATCACACTGTTGTCCATGAAACTAGAAGAGGGACGCATTAATTAATAAATTACCGGGGCTCTTTCATGAGTAGGGAGGCTATGAACAGATACAGAAGGCCAAGGAATTCTGGGAATTCAGTTTTAGGAGTGAGACTTGATAGGAACACAGTGTTTTGTCATGTAAATTGAGCTGAAGAGCAGAGAAGATGGTTTGGGTTCCAATAATGAACTTTTGGTAATCACCCATGGAGGGGCAGCAGGCCCTGAGGACAGCAGTGAGGGGAAGGACGGAGAAGGCGATGGCACACAAGATAAGGAGCACACAAATTGTGAAAAGCCATGGGGAAGGCTAACACACAACAGCTAGGAGAATAAGGTGAATTTAGGGCGAGATACTAGGTGTATGTTACCTTGATCCCTTCTCCTCCACATTATACCAAACAGGAGAATGACCTCAACCTCATTCACTTTCCAGAACAGTGAAGTTCTCCATAGTGAACTGAACTGGCTATGGGTAAACTCATAGAAGCAATGCTAATCATAGCTAACATTCGTTGAATGCTTATTATGTCCTGGGTGTTGAATTAATCACTGTGCATGCATTACCCCACTTAATCCTAACCATAACCCAGAATGAACAGTACTACCACTAGTCTCATATTAGACTGAGGCTTTTAGAGTTTACGTTTAACTTGTCTGGTCAAAAGCCAATAGTAATAGAACTAGGATATAAACACAAAGTGCATACTTTTAACTAACAGGCTACAGAAAGGGATGCCAAAATGTAGGTTTTGGGGGGTAGTGTGGTGATTTTTGTGTGTGTTTTTTATTAAAAATATAAAACTACACAAATTTCTCAAAATGAATTCCTGAATACTGCTGATTTTACCGACGACTGACTGAGTCTTGCTCTGGGCCGGCCTTGAGGATGATGTGTGCCAGCCAGGATTAATCGACACTGCCATGCTCTCCCTTGTGCCCACACGCAAGGCACAAGTGGCAGTGGTAAGGGGGTGGCCCCTCTGCGTGGCTCAGCGCTCGGCATTAGCTGGAAGGGGACTGACTAGAAGGGGCCTAGGTATGGCTGAGTGAACAAAGCAATACAAGCTTTAAAGAAAAACCAAATTTATCCCAGGAGTTAAATATACACAAACTTATCCCAGAAGGAACTTGGCTTAATGAAAAAGGAAAACATCTTCAAACAACCACAGCTTCCCATTTCCAATTAAAACTAATTTTACAGCATGCAGCTCGAGTTACTTCTAATGGAAAGTTGCATAAGAATATTATTCCTAACCATAACCAAAGGGAACATAGTTTTTTTTTCACTCTGTGCTAAGCTATTTAAATAGTTAATTCTGAAGTACAATCCCTATTACATCATGGCACTCAGAATCTCAAAATCATCTCATCAAGTCATCTTGTTTTCCAGGAAGAGAAACTGTACCTGGGTTTGTGGTATCCTTGCAAATTTTCAATCTAAAGCACCAACTCGTTCTGGATATCATGGGAAAAAGATCAAAATGAGGATTTTTTTTTTGTTGCAAAGCTTTTGTTATGACCATAGGATTGAAAAACATGCTTCTGTAATATTAAACAGTATCTTTCTGAGATACTAGTGAATTAGCACAGTAAGACAAATGGGTAAGAAGGTGCTACCAGCTCTCTCATTCCCAGTGTCATCATTCTTCCAACTTATGAGCGTCTGTTCAGCACATACATTAGAATCAGAAGCTACGGAGAAGGCATGTCACCCTTTCTCGAATGACAGCCATGGATGTACACACAACAAGGCCAACAGAGATACTGGCAACACCCTATGACACACATAGCATGTGGCCCCTCTTAAGGAAAGAGGACGTCTTTGCCCTGTAAGCAGCATGCATGGGCCACAGGAAATAGAAGGCTTGGCACAAAGCAGGGCCTAAGGAGGGCATACTTCTGGACTTTTATATTATGTTTAAAGGAAGTGGTTCAAAGATTGGGAATAGAGTTAGACTGTAGATGTTACAAGCACTGATCTCATCCACTAAGCCAGTGATCGCCTTTTCCTACTTCTATTGTGTCTCCTCTAGTGATGGGTTTGAAATAGACAATGCTAGCAAACCCTCCATTTCCTTCCTTTCCCAAACCAAATTCTATCCCATGCTGCGTCTCACAGCGCTTAAAAAAATAGTGGGTTCTAGAATTTATGTCTTCAGTTTCCCATGAGTGCCCCTCTAGGGATTAGATCTGCTCCTGGGGTGGCAAAAAGCCCAACTTCATTTCTTATTTTGCACATAAACCTCTGGTTTTCATGTGTAATATCAGCCTTCTCACATTCCGCAGCTGAACAGATGCCTGGCAACTCCAATGACAAAGTATTCCACTGTGAATTCCTTCTTTCTGGAAGAAACAACCTCTCTAAATGCTAAGTTCTTTGATGCCAGTATGTGTGTCTCATTCATCTTTATATCTTACAAAGCTCTTGGCACAAAGTAGGAACTCCACAATTATTAATTTAAAAAGAAAAGGGGGAAACACCTGGTATAGGGACAAGATCTAGCCTTTGACCTAAGTATAAAGAGATGGCGCTTATAGTTGCAAAACTACAACTGGAATGTTAATTTATAACCACAACATTAAAAAATGCTATAAGACAGTGATATTATTCCTTGAAGACTAAGGATTTTTTTCTGTTTTTCTCTTTCTGTCTCTTTTTTAATGCCCCTTTGTTCATCAAGGATATTGGCCTATAATTATTATATTTAAATTTTTACACCACTGGCTGCAACTGTAGGGTAAAAGCAATTTGTAATATTAGCCTTTTTTAGATGCTGAATATTAAAACTTACTTTTGTATTTCAAGGGTTATTTCTAATTACATGCACAATTGCTAATCCATCTGCTGACTACATAGATGTCTGTGGTTATATATGCTTGAATAATTATTGAAAATTAAATAACATCGTAAACAGTCAAATTGATTTCTTTGAGCATACCAAAGGCAGGGAGGCAGTACTAAGACAAAATATGATTTGCCTTAGGAACATGAAGAGAGCTTATCCTATACCTCACTGGTTTCTCATATTCTTTTCTTACTTGATAAGAGTTTTTTTCAAACTCCCTAAAATTTGAAACAAGCAATATCTGAGAAGTATGGTTGAACAGCAAATAACCTTAGCTGGATGAGTAATTTAAAATTTTAGTCTAAATATGTTTCACTGTCAAAACTATAAGCCCATGATGTGTTCCTGTAGTAACATGGCTGAGCGTAGCAGTTTCAGGAAGAAATAATTTCCTTGAGTGTCCTAACATAATACAGAAATGTGTGTGTGTGTGTGTATGTGTGTGTGTGTGTGTGTGTGTGTGTGAGAGAGAGAGAGAGAGAGAGAGAGAGAGAGGGAAATAATTCCTGTCCTGTCTTCTGTTTCCACAGTAGCAGGGAGCCATTGTGAAATGTGGAAAAAATGGAAGGCTGGACTTGCAGGGTCTATGAAAATTTGTTTATCTAAATTTAGTAAAGAGGTTGAGGAATAGTTTGCTCATGAGAGAAAACACACACACACACACACACACAAGAGGACAAGGATCACCTAGGCCCAAGTTGCAATTGTAAGACAGGTCAGTTCTGACTGGAGAAAACAAAAGGAATAGGTCTCCCTGACTTAAATATGAAAGGCAGGAAGATTTCAACCCCAAGTGTTAAAGTTAGATAAGAGGGTACTGACCAAATAGTTTTCCTAGAGTGGAGGGATTTGGGAAGTCCCAAGGAATGCAAATTTGAATCTTGTATTTCTACTACATGTCCTTTCAGAGGTTGACCCCCTAGACCAGACCAAGACATCTGCTGAAGTTGAGTGCATTTGTTGGCCTCCAATTAGTCTGTAGTAAGCATTCAGGGCCCAGCCCTGCTAAAGAGGGATTGGATTACAGATACACATAGAGGATCATGGCTGCACAGGTCGAAGCACTTTGCCTGAGGTTCAGCCTCACCTGAACCAAAGAAGTACAGAATCTGGAGACTGGGTCACGCTCAGAGACTGAGTTTGGCGCAATTCCTGCGTGGGGCGCCTGATCAGGTCAAACTGGTAGCTCAATGACCAGAGAAAGGCAGAACACAAGTGCTGTTTCATGAAGCAGGTGGCAACCAATAAGCAAGGATGGGTAGGGACCTCAGAGCCAAAGAAGCAGCATAGCTGGGATGCTGCTGAGGAAGCTCAGAGAAGGGAGCACTCCTGCTGGACACAAAGAGACCTGAGATGAGCTGCCAGCAGGCCAAGGACACTCTCAGTTCGGGGCCAAAAGACAGTGTTTCCTGGACCATCCAGGGTCCTTAATAACTTAGGGATACTTTGTCTTTAAACACAATATCATAATAAGCAACCATGTTTCAAGTGTAAAATCATTAAGTAAAATCATTTTCCCATAAGTGGTTTCTTAAGAGCACAGCTTAAGTTGGTATGGATCTAAATTAGAATCCTCTTCTTCCATCTGTGGGCTGTGTGACCTTGGGCAAGTCCATTGACTCAAGTTAATAATATACTTACCACTTAACATTGTTGTGAGAACTAGAACAGACATACGTGAAAAATGTCGAGCACGTGCCTCTGCCCCAGACATTCTACGCTCTCTTCTTCTTTATGCTTGCTCACTCCCAGAATACTCTCCATCATGCCTCCACAGGTTCGTACACAGCCAGTTCCCCATATCCCCAACCCTGGATTTCCTCAGAACCCTGCCCCATCAGAGGACTCATCACACTCTGCTGTTCCTCCCCACCTACCTGTGTGTCCCCTTCAGCCTCCTTCTCCCTGATGGCAGCAACCACGATGATGTGCACCTCATTTGCTGGGCTACCCCTAACGTTTAGGAAGGACCTGGCATAGAGTAAGCATTTAGTACATCTTTTCTGAGTTAATAAATAAATGAATAAATTCAGCCCTATGTCCTCTGAGATTTCTCAGACCACACCGAGCTCCTCTTTTCTCAAATAAAGTAACCATTACCAGGGATGATGTTTATTTCTTAAGTATACCAAGGATGAAGCCGTAGTTTAATTTCTGCATGAATATAGGTATTCCCTCACAAAATATAAATTTTTTTTTACCTCAATGTCACCCCCTTCACACATAGTAGGCAGGTGAATGACCATCCAATGAATTAAAATCAGGCTCATGATCTTTGGCAAATCAATTAAAATTTGACTGTTTCTGTTGCTATATAGTGAAGAGGCTAGATTACATAAACTCTGAATACCTTTGATTTTATGCTTGTATTGAAAAGAAAAACTGAGATGATAGCCACTCAACACATTGACATACAGCACACAACTGCACTTACAATCTATCCTTGTATAATTTTCAGTTAAGGTGCCAACAAGAGGTCAAGAAGCAGAGGCCTCCCAGATCAAATCCTATATCCAGTAAAGAGCTGCATTGCAAAAGGCCATATATTTTGCTAAGCACCTGTAAAGATCTAAATACATTCATGCCAAGGACTGTTTCAACAAAAAAAAAAGTTTAAGTAACATACTTGCGCACACAAAGCCTATTTTCTTAAAAGAGAAAAATGAGGCAACCAGGTGAAAGGAACAAGGTAATTTTAAAAGTCCTAGCTTTCTCTTGGCAGGGGCTTTGGGTAATAGCTTGCCAATTGCTAGTTACTACTGCCAGGGCCCAGGACTGCTGTGCTCAAATTGCTGGCAATGGCCACCTATTGTTTGCGAATTTCTATCTCAGCAGGGACTCTGCAGAGAGGCTACTCAGGTCAGCAGGTAACCAGATTTGGCCAATACTCCCAGGGGTCACCGCTGCCTAATGCAGAGACGTCACTAGAAATGAGAAAGAGGACACCCATGAAAATCTCCCTAGCTAACTTCGTGAATATGCTAAAGATTCAGGAAGTCATCCAGGAAAATTTTATAATTATATAAACATTTTATATATATGTTTTTATATATATATACATATATATGTATATACATATATGTATGTATACATATATGTATATATACATACACATTTTATATATATGTTTATATATATATATATATAGTCTGCCCATATATATGAGGGGGATCCAAAAAGACTAGATATTATTTATAAAACAGTGTATTTATTCTTACATGTTTAAATTTCAGTCACCTTCAAAGTACTCTCCATTTGATGCAATATACCTATCGAGACATTTTTTCCACTGTTCAGAACAGTTTTTTTTTCTTTTTTTATTTATTTTTTTAATTTATTTACTTTTTAAGTACATTTGTCTCTGCCTCCCCCCCACCACTTTCCCTTGCCCCCTCCCTCCTTCCCACCCTCAGCTCTTCCCCTTTGGTTTTGTCCATGAGTCCTTGCTATATGTTCCTTGACTTTCCCCTTCCCTTCCCTTTCCCTGCGCCCCCTTCCCTCTTGTCTCTGTTGATTTCTTTTCCTTTCAGTGTTGCTGGTCATATTAATTGACAATAGCCAAGTGTTGGAAGCAACCTAAATGCCCATCAGTAGATGATTGGATCAAAAAATTATGGTACATATACACAATGGAATACTACTCAGCAGAAAGAAAAAAAGAACTACTAAACTTCGCGACAGCATGGATGGAACTGGAGAGCATCATGCTAAGCGAAATAAGTCAGGGGGCGAAATACAAATACCGTATGATCTCACCTATAAGCGGAACCTAACCAACAATGCGAAGATGCAAGGAAAATATGACCAACAGTTTTTGAATGTGTCGATTTTGATGCCTTTTAGGGCATCTGCTGTTCTTTGTTTCACCTCTTCCACGTCGGGAAAATGTTTCTTTTTGAGGACTTTTTTCATCCCACGAAGCCAAAAAAAAAAAAAAATCACTCAAGGCAACATAAAGTGAATAGGGAGGTTGGAGCACTGGGGTCATGCTGGCTTGGTCAAAACCTGCTGAACACGCCATGTGGTGTGCGCAGGTGCACTGAGTTGTAAATCGCCCATCATGAAATGGGCAAACGCATTGGAAGAGTCTTAAAAAAAAATTCAGTGAAGTCAAATGCAGCCTCTCACAACAACACCAGCTGGTACACTGATACAGATGGTTCCTAGAACTCACTTGGCAGAGGAAGCCTATACTACAAGGGGCCTGGCCCCCAGAAGATAATTCCTTTTTTGGGGGGTACCCCCTCATATGTACATACAGATGGATATGTCCTCTGCAAAATAAATTATAAAATAATATTAATAATCATCTACTCTAATCACTGAACATTTACAAAACCACAGCTTGCAACCTGCTGGCCCTCTTGATTGGCTGGTGGTTTATTCATTTATGCTGGGTGGTAATACACCACACAGTAAGAGCTCACACAGCCAGAAAAAAAAGGACCCATTTGGAAATTTCTGTTTGGTGAACTCAAACATAGACACTTTGGCATCTCTTTTATGACTTAATTCTCTAGCATTATCTGCTAAATGTCATAGAAAGTGATTTAAAACAAAAATTGCCTTTTAATTCTTGAAGGTTTTTCCCCTTTCCGATCCAAAGTCAATGCAGCACTCGAGAGGCCCCAGAGTAAATCCCAACTCTGCATTCACAGGCTGCGCGGTTTGGGCACAACTGTGAAACTCTCTGAGCTTCCGTGTCCTCACCTATAAGATGCAGTTAATCACAATACCCTCCTCTGGCTGTTAGAGAAAAATAATGTGAGAGTACATGTGTAAAGCGTTTCCTATTACTAAAAAATAAGGGCTATCATTTATCGTTCTATCCATGGTCTATTGGAGAAAAACAGGCTCCCATGTAAGTAAATGTGGCCTTGGGTTTTAATCTTGCAATCTACTAACTGAGGGACTCTGGTAAGTTAGATTCCTAAATTTCATTTTCTTCAATGATAAATTGGGAAGGATCATTCTAATACCACAGACTTCAGTGTGTTATTGTGAGTATAAAATTACAGCTGTATGATTGGTAAAGATATACCAATGTATAAGCTATCACCATCATCATCATTATCATCATCACCATCGCTCTGTACCTTCACTAAATGCCAAATCATAACAACATTCACTTACATTGTCTTCTACCATTATCTGAGATCCATTATATAATCTATCTTCCCGCTCACTGGGGCCATGTAAGGCATGAGGATAAAAAGGTACTTTAATGAGAGGTTGATGGTGAGTGAAAAAGAAAACTTTAATCCCCAACATAATAAAACTAAATGGCTCCTTTAGTATTAAAGGAGCAGGAAATATTTTGAATGGGCATCTAGGACTGAAATATGCTTATATACAACTAGATCTTCTGCTTGTACCAAAGTATGAGTTATTGGTTATCCTAAATGAAAATGTCCCAAGAGTAGGGACAATACCTAAGATAAGAAAAATGTCACTGAGTCTGTGATAAACTAAGTATTCGGTATTATCTATTATATCTATGAAGAGGCCCTGATGACATTTTTTAGTCATTTGGAACTATCCGGCACATAAAAGAAGTTCAAGTATTCTACAATGGGCGTATTCAGCCTCACAACTAGACAGTTAGCATTATGTTCTCAGCAGGGTAATTAGTCAGACTCTTTTTGCAACAACTGACTTAATATACCAAACAAGAGAGACTATAAGCTTGATGCCAACACTCAGTGGCCATCATTGTTGGCCAATGAAAACTCTAAATGCCAATTCTCTCAATTCAGTATTAAATTCTAAATTCCACACCCAATAACCATCTTGTAATGTAAGAAAAGTCTTGGTGTACATTGTATTTAAAATATTTTCCTCTTAGTAAGGAAACCCTCCCTTCTTTCCTAAAATAAAAATAAAAATAGAAGTCTATCTTTGCAAAAATCTCTTGCTGAGGCGATTCATAAAAGTTACACAGGTGGAAGTTTCCATGGACACTTGGGCAAGCATGTCTGCACCAAGTCTTGAGAACAAATTGATTTAAAAATTACACATAGCTTTGGAAATCATTATAAGGGCCTTAAAAATAGAAAAGTTATCAACATCCAATTCGGAGAAAATACATGAACTTTTTCATGTTTAAACAACATCTTCTTGCTAATTTCCTTTCTCAGTTGTTCTTTTTCTCATGAAATAATGAGATAGTTCAAGGACTAGAAAGGCAGGCTGAGACTGCCCTTGTATTTAATCAGCAGAGCCTGAGCAAACAACTGTGGCTGAGAGAGTTAGTGGAGCAGACATCGCCAAGGGCAGATGTTCTATTAGGATGAACCAGTATCCAAAGGTCTGAACCATAATTGGTCAGAAAAGCCCTTGATACACCAGAATAAAATTTATTTCATCTCCATTTACCAGAGGAGCAAACCAAGCTGCTAAGTCACACGTCACTGACCTAGCAAGTACTAGACTAGGGATTAGGTTCAAGTATGTCCGATATGTCTAACTAAAAAGCCTGAGATTCTACAGGAATATGTTCTGCTTCTCCTGAGTTGGATCTTCCCTTGTACACTAAGGCTTTGGGTCTAATATGATGATCTCTAAGGTCTCATTGGAAACAAATATTCTATAAGTCAAGGGCTCAAAGAGTGCCATTTAGATTCCAGCCACGAAGGCCTCTGCCCCTACAACGCAGAAGGCAGCCCCTGGCCCTCCTTCGGCCCCACCTCCACCTACAAGGCCAGGAGTGTGAGGAGCCAAGGAGATGTGCCCACTTGGTGTCTGTGGATATGGTCTTCCACAGATATTCTCGAGTCTAGATTCTAGACCAAGCTCTGGGTGTAGGCATCCTGGAGTTCTCAGCCCAGGTGACCACCTAGGCTATCTCCATGGCCTGAGTGGGTCTCTTCACTGACTCCATTCTCACTGGGGCAGGTGTGAGGTTGTACTGGACATGGCTCCTCTAAGCCCCCATAATGGAAGGCTAGCCAGAGGGCCCCTGGCCAGAAGGAATGCGTTTTGCTTTCTATCGTAATTCCCTCCTTATCTTCTTTTGGGAGAGGCTTCTCATCTTATGTGACCTCTTCTTGACCTTTTCTCTTTGCAAGCACACACTGAGGTAATATAGTTTAGAGTCATGCACAAGACACATGCCTCCTTTGTCTGGGACCCCTTAAAACAAGTCACGGACTCAGGGAGGGAGGCACAGTGCTGCTTTGCTGATCTGCTGCTGTCGGCGCTCCCTGTAATGTGAGTAATAAAGACTATGTCTGCTCCATCCATCCTTGTGGTTTCTTTCTGTTTATCTGAACAAGCAGTTGAGATCCCCGGGCTTGACCTCCTGTGTTACAGCAGACCATGCCTCCCCAGTGCCCAGAATGGAGAATTGGTTAATAGGAAACTGTTTACACGGGGTGAGGAGCGTGAGATCAGAGCTTGAACATGTGGCCAGAGGTGTCTACACATATGCACATGGGACGCGACAGGGGGCGAGAAGAGCAGCTGGGCAGGAGTTGGCTGGGGGTGGGGGGGGGGCAGGCAGGGCCTGGGCTCCCCACTCTCATAGGACTTAGAGAACTCAGGTTTCAAACCTGGCCTTTCAGATTCGAATATCTGTCAGAATCAAGGGATGGAATGTATTTCATTAATAATTTTGTTAGCTTGACGTATTAATTTTAAATACGTATACTTGCAGTATGTGGGTCTCTACTTGTTCTGTTTTTGATCTCGGGTCTATGAAATGGTAAGACCGTGGGATGTTTGTTAGGCTGGCAGGAATGATTGCGTCTTTTAGATTTCAACTAATATTGTATAACAATCAGGGGATTTTGCATGAAAACAGCAATTTGTAGTCACTTTTAAGGAAGAGATCTGGCCGCTGCAGTGCAATATTCTGGATTCAGTCATCCTTTGGAATTAAACAGCAGCAGCCCCCTTTGGGATAGGGTGGGACTATCCATTTGGTCACCTTCAGAGATGTAAAGTAAAGCTTCAGCGGGACCCGCATAACCAATACCCCCTTTTCCATGGAGACCTTTGACCAGGCCCAGTTCACTTCCTTACCATTACCTGTCTGCCTGGGTAGGCGTCTGAGCACAAGATCCCTGACCTGAAGAAACCTTATGATATTAGCTGAATCACCTCACCAAAGAGGGTCATCCAGGGAAGTTAACCTAACTGAGCTTGTTTTGTATCTGGTGTAATTGAAGATATAATCCCTGGCTTTATGACCCTCACTTAAGACAAGAACATGCAGTAATCACTTGAACTGGGGGAGAAGCCTCTTCACCTATTTGTCTTCCTTTAGTTCAGGCATGCCAGAAAAGCAGTTAGTTAAACAGATCTTTCCTGTGTTCACTGACAAGAAAAAAAAAATTCCCACTTAAAAAACCTTGTTGAAAAATAATAAATCCAAACAATGAGGATATCATTTGTATCTTCTTATGGAACCTTCATCTTTAAAATAAGGGCAATGTTATCTATGTTTCATTGTGTACAATTTTTTTTCCTCTTAAAATTGAAAACTCTACGGTGAGTGTAATTTCAGTTAAGATCAGAAAATAACAGCATATGGTGTATGGAAGCAAAATTAATTATGGACTCAACATCCCTCCTTAGTTCTTTCTCCTCATCATGTATTAATCTTCTGGATACTGTTCTACATGTTAAAATAAGAAGTATGAATTGCTGTTAATATGCTGTTGCCAGGTTAAAGTACCAGGGAATGTGAAAATGTCAGAAAACAAATCCCAGAGGGAAATGAAACACTGTTTTCCTTAGCTTGTGATTAACATACAAATAGACTTCTTCTGAATTTAAATTACAATGACAAAAAAATCCTTTACGTTCTACTTAAGCACAGAGAAGGGGAGAGAAGGGCAGGTGACCTGTGCACTGTGGTTCCACAGTATTACCACCATTTTCACAGTTCCACATGCAAAAACACAATCAGGCAACACACTCGCACTTTGAAACTTGGAAAGTAGCATGTTGCAAAACATTACGGCAGACGACATTTCTTGAATGAAACGCAAAAATCTGTTATCTTCAACCACAGGGAAAAGTTATTATAAACAACGTATGGAAAAATCTAACGAGCACGTGGAGAGGGGAGCTGGAGGGGGTTGCTATTTCTCTAAGTAGAGTTGTGAAATTTCCAGGATCAAAAGCTTAGTCTTAGAAATGCCTGGGCACATTCACCCATCAGTTATAGTCTCCAGAGGGAAAGGTTATTATTCTTATATTTGGTAGGCAACAACAAGCCCCAAGGTGGCTCTGAAATGGCTTTGGGAATACCAGGAAACGCCCAGGGCTGAACAGGGGAGAATGCTGTCCTTCAACAGATGCTTGGTAAGCAGATCCCCAAACAAACCTAGGACAGTGGAGAAAGGACGCGCGTGGCTGCCTCTGTTGCTGCACCTTCACATCTCTTCTCCCCTTGATCAACTTGCCAACACCGACACATTCTTAAAGATCAAGTTCCCATCTGAACTCTCCCTGTCCTCTTGGTTTGGAAGACTGATACATGGCCTCTAGACAGACTGACTACAAATTTGGACTCACTACTTGTAATCTCTCAGAGTGAGAATTCTGGCACATGTATCCTTCTACTAATTCATCCATTCATTCAACAAATATTTACTAAATACCTACACCTTGCCAGTCAATGTTCAAGCCAGAATATATAACAGTCTACAAACAGACAAGAGCTCTGCCTTCATGGAGGTTGCTTTGTAGGGGGGGACTAAAGGATAAGCAAAACAAAGAGGCTACATATAAACTTTGTTAGATAGTGATGAGTGCCAGAGAGAGAAATAAAGCAGAAAGGGGAAAAGAACACTGGGCATTGCAGCATTTGAGGGGGTGAACAAGGAAGGCCGTGTTAGAGGATGATGTGCAAAGAATACCCCAAAGTGAGCCTGTCATGTGGGGACTAACCAGAAGAACATTCCAGGCAGCAGGACCAGCAGGAGCCACAGCCAAGAGTGGGGCTAAGTACTCAAGTAACATAAGAAGAGAAGTGAGGAGTGAGACATGGATGGGACAGAGACGGGGCAGGTCAGACCTGTCCTTAGCAGCCAACAGAAGAGCTTGAGTGAAACCAAATTTCTTTGAGCATCTACAGAACAGCAGACATTGTAACATGCACCTCCTACAGTTATGCAGAGTCAAGAGATCTTGGCACAGTGCCCAGCACATATCAGTCTCAAAACTCACTAGGAGAGCATGAGAACTTATACTTCTTCAGCGCCTAACCGCATGAATGGCTGTCCATGCTTGACCAGGAACGCCCCAACAGTTGAGGTGGCTGGTGAGTCCTTCCTGTCACCAGGGGAGGGCATTGCACACTGAAAGCACCAAGAGTCTTTGTCAATCCTAAGAGCTTTCCTGGTGGGGGCAGGGCTCTGGGCATTTCTGCTAAGGATGACCTTGTCAACAGTCCAGCTTTCACAGTGTGATTTACTTCCTAGGTGAGGGGAGACAGGTCAGGTAATGACAGACACAGTAAGTCCTTGTCATGTCTGATTGCTGGTTATAATGGTTTGGTGGTTCTACCTTTATTTTTTAATAGAAACCAGCTTTTCTCTGCCAACATCTTTTTAGACATGTGTACATTTTAATGTTTTACTGGGTACTGTATGCCCTGAAGCAGAACCACTTGAGATTCTTCTCTGCACAAAAGGGCTGACAATGGGGTTCACACACAGGGTAGCTCCCCTAATGCATCGAAGTGCTGGTTTATGATCATTCTTGTCTTGGCAAAGAACCTGGGATGCAGAGGAAATTAAAGCTATAAAGGGTAAGAAGCCATTTGTTCAGTAGGGATCAATAAAAATGAAATGAAGTACCGCAAAAATTGGAACAAAAGTCCAAGAGAAGTGGGCCGTGGCAAACAGACCCTGCCTGCCTTGAAGGATGGCATGTTTCTCTTTTCGTACTCCCAGCGCCTAGCATAGGGCCTGCCATAGAGCAGGTTTTCCATACATGTTTGTTGAATCAATGAAATCATAATTAATACATAAGTCAAAGCACATTAATATCATCAAGTCATTAAAGGCCAGAGAATGTTGGATTTATTTACTATGGGTTCGTGATACAGGTCAAAGCCATAATCACACAATCTACTACTTTCAATATTTTATTCTTAATAAGGTTTGTAGACAGCTGTATCTACTTTTACCACTACCTCTTTCTTTATTTTAACTATCAAGACAATGGTTGACCTTCCTATAAAATGAAGGATCTAATTAGGGTGCTTTGGTAACCTAGATTTGTTGGTTGCTTTTGATTCTAAGGTATAAAATTTTCATTCTAAAAAACTTTTTTACAGCTTCCCTATGTGGACATTTATCTTATAAAGAGGTTATTCTTAACCTATCATAGATAAAATAAGTTAGTTAATATTGTGAAGCATCATATAAATTATAATTATGGCCCTGGCCGGCTAGCCCAGTTGGTTACAGCGTCAGTGATACACCAAGGCTGCAAGTTAAAACCCCGGTTAGGGGACATACAAGGAACAACCAATAAATGCATAGATGGGCAGAGCAATGAAGTGATGTTTGTTTCTCTCTCTCTTTCTCTCTCTCCCTTTAAAATCAATCAATATTTTTTTTTTAAATTACACTCATCATAGCAATTGTTATTAGGCTTTCTATTAGCAGAAACCAACTCCCATTTTTTCTTGTTTATGGAAATAAAAGTTATTTCCCAAATAATTACCTGTTTTCTTCTCCCACATATCAAATCCCATTAAAATCAAACAGTAGAATGTCAGCGTCACAGAGCTGGAAGGTCACTGAGACACTGTTTTAACCATGCCCATACCTTTAATTGTGCCCATACCTTTAATCAGTTAAAGTTAAGACCTGGTATAAAAGTGGTGCTGTAATTCCCAAAGAGCTTTAATAATCTAGAATAAACTGATTCACAAAGCAACTAATGACCCCTTAATTTTCCTTTATAAACACTTATGAAATTTCCAGTACTGTGTACATTCTGACAACTTGCAACCTATGTCAACATAAAATTTCTTTTAATTCCTCTGAGGCAAGTTTATCGAGAGATGACATTTTGAAAATAGTTCAAATGTCAAATGGAAGTTTAAACAAAGCAATTAGAAGAATTTCAGCCATGGTTAGATTTCAGAAAGGTATAAGCACTTATTGCTACAAAGGGGGTTCAGAAATCCCTGTACAATATTAATAAATGATACATATTATTCAAAGCATTCTTCCATTCAGTCATCCATTCACTCATTTATCTTTTCCTTAGAGCACTGGCTGTGTATAAAGCGCTGTCCTTGGAATGGGTAACGATTACCTTATTCCCGACTGTAGCCTGATACGTACCACTCTGTCTGGCACACAGTAGGCACTCAATAAATGATGTTAAATGTTGAATGAATAAATAAGAAACAACCCTTTCTCCATCCAAAAAATCTTATTTCCTTATAAAACAAATGCCAGCACCTTTTGAATGACCTAAAAATAACAACAAAACATTTATTTGGTTTTGGCTTGCATTTGCTGCAGATAGTTTGGATGTTGGAAACCAGAAAAATGCACCAGAAGAAAACCAGAAATCATTGCAGAGAGAACACTTCTACTTTATGTAGCTGGTAAGAGTACAATTGCAGGGGGAATCTATCAACTGTGACATGTGTCAAAAAGGCATGTCATGGTTTACTTTAGGGCAAAAAGACACAGGCAAGAACACGACTTTGAAGGTACATGGACAAGCTGAAGGGGTAGAAATTACTGGAATTGAAAGCATTCTCTCATGGTCAACAGTGAAAACTTCATTGTTTATAAGATTTATGTAACAGAGGTCTCATTAGAAGAAATCTCACTTACCTTTTTATTACCCTAAAAATTTTGCAAAAATTAAGCTTTTAAATAGATTGTTTACAACAATTTTCCTTTAATGGAAATGGGCCAGAATTGCACATTGCCACCTGGTATTTATACAGAGACAGCCTCTTCACCAAGACAGTCAGGCCAGGAGAGGAACAAAACCAGCCTGTGATCACTGAATAGTATCCCAAAGCCCAGCTATGGACGCTCTGGCACTGGCGCTCTGTGGGAGGAGTCTTCAAGGTCACCCTTCAGAGCCTAGTGATTCTCAGCCTACTTGCTATTCTAATACCTTATTTATATGATGTCTCAGCAGATGAGAAGCAGCAAATTAGAAGGCAGAGCCCTGGAAGAGAGAGGCATACTGATAACGGAAGTGAGAGCTGGCAAGCGGAGCTCAAGTGAGGAAATCCGAAGGGTACTGCGTCGGCTGGCCCAGACGATAATTACCAGTCCAAATGGAAACCTCGTATCCGTGACTGGGTACATAATTTGCAGGGCCCAGTGCAAAATGAAAATGCCAAACCCCTGTTCAAAAATTATTAGGAATTTCCAGACAACGACAGCAGAGCATTAAACTAAGCACGTGGCCCTCCCGAGCAGGGGCCTCTCGGGACAGCATAACCTGCAGGTCCGTGAAGCCAGGCCCGCTTGTATCATTAGACTCAGTAGGCTATGCTTGAAAAGGAAAAGGAACATTTAATACACTTGGGAAAGTGGTTCAGAAACATAAATTTTTGTTTGTTTCGGCCCCTAACGAGGTTAAACTTCAGTTATCTGGGAAAACCACACATGCATATCTGAAGATACTAGATATGACTACAATTCCAACATGCAACTTTGGTAACAAGCTCAGGACTCACCCTAAAACACGGGCTTTCCCTTTATTGTAAAGTGTTTTGTTTTGTTTTGTTTTTTGTCTGGTAAACAGACTGTTTGTTTTTTTAGGCTTGAGGAATTTCCTATTTCTTTGTGTTCGTCCCCCACCTATATACAGAATCTAAATCCATAAAGTTCTATTAAATCACAGAAGGATAAAAGCACACAATAATTTGTTATTCACTAGTCATTACAGCTCAGCAAAACATTGATAAAGATATACTGAAAACACCTCTAGTATTTCTACACATATGCAAGCAAATACCAATTTTCCAAGTAGATTTGATTGGGTATAAAAGGAGACTTTGGAGACTCTGATTATCAAAGTCTACTTCACACGGAAAGTAATTTCATTGGGCACTAAAATGCTTAAATACTAAAATTATAGAAATATGCCTCCATCTAGTTTCATAATAACCATTTTAATAAATATTCCTACTTCCCATGCATGAACATCATTTCTTCAGGGGAAAGCATTTCTCTCTATGACAGAAAACAATTTAACTAAGTAAAAAATGAACAATTTAGTATGTACATAGCCAAGATGAAGTATGTCTTTATAAAATAGGAAATTTTAAAGAGAAGAGAAATTAACTTAAGTGGTAGGAGGTAAAATTGGATTTGTCTTCCTTAACTAAAGTATCTGCAGTGGCAACATATTTAAAAATGGTGCATTGGCAAAGGCTTAGCGTTTTCTGCCTGTAATAGTCTGTTTCTAATGTGATGGATTTGCTTTACATCTCCTCACTCAATGTCTCAGATGTTTTCCTTCCTAATACAACCAGTATATATTATAACCATTTATTATTGCCAGAAAAAGCCCGATAAAATCTCTTATTATTTACTTAATATTTTCATTTTAAAGCTGTGTGACAGTAGCAATCAATGACAGTTTATGGTGAAATAATTCTGGCCTCTGTGATGCTAAAGGATAGAGTCCTTGTTTTACCATCCTTAGACCTTCTATGCCTAGCACAGAGCCTGGTACACAGTGGGCATCCATAAAACCTTAGCACACGTTATACCTCTTAGATCTTCAAAATAGTTAATCAGACATATTCTTCACCAATTTTCAAGAGAGAATTCTTTATAAGCAAACTCTGTTGAAAGGCAAGAATTTTGAATGTATTTAATAACTACAGTATAATAGTTAATATTTATTGAGCATTTTGCATGCACAAGGCTAAGTGTTTTATAAAATACAATAACCCTTTTACCCTCACACTGACTCATTCAGTATCCTCACTTTACAGATGGGGAGCCTGAGCCATAAGAAGTTAAAAACTTGTCCATTGCCATGTGAATGGGAATGAGACGGGACTTTAAACAAGGAGGAATCCATGCTCCTCATGGCTATACTGGGTGAATTTCACGGAGCGAAATTCCTAAAAGACAGGTGGTTATTGTGCACGTCTTGTTGAACAGGTTAAGGACAGGCAGCATTATCTAAAATAGGTTAATTTCACTTTTAAAAGAATTGTTGGCAAATTTTCCTATGGAACACTTTAAAATTTAAACCAGTAAAGATCCATTTAAGAACTATTAATAAAGAGAGACAGGGTTTAATCCAAGCACATGCTGGAGACCACAAGTATTTTAGGTCACGACCCACAGAATTTCACAAATGAAATATTAAAAAGTGTCAGTCAACATTCAGGCTAATGTAGATGAAAAACCAAGCAATAATGTCACTTATGAAGACAACTACATTCACCGATCGGTCCCCTAATTACCACTCCTGAAGGCTTCGTCTGGTCTTGAACCCTTGTGCCACAGCCAACATCAGAGAGCATTTCTTCTTTGTGAAGCCTCACTCCCGACTTGGTTTCTACAGTAATATCCTGGTGTGGTCCTTTCACACTTATATAAAGAGAAACCCATTTCAAACTTTGGCAAAAATTATATATTATGATTACATAGTGTATTAGAAAATGTAAAGGCAAAGGCTACGGCTAAGTTGCACTATCATCTGGAACAGCCATTGAAAAGTCTTTAAGATCAAGCCTATCAGAGCTTGTCTGTCTGTTTCTCAGCTGCTTCACGCACACAGCCACTATCTTGGTATGTTCAGGGTGTTGTGAAAAGATACCTTATACTGGGTCACTTATAAACAACAGAAATTTCTTTCTCATAGTCCTGGGGGCTAGAAGTCCAAGGTCAAGATGCTGGCAGATTCGGCATCTGGTGAGGGCCATTGCTTGGTTAATGCATTGTGTCTTCTAGCTGTGTCCCCACATGGAGGTGGGGAGATGGGTCTCTCTGGAATCTCTTTCATAAGGGCATTAATTTTATTTATTAATATGGGGGAAGGGGGACACACAAACATTCACATACAGTTTTAAGGTTTACAACTTCCCAATTCTGCCACAGCCAGAGGTTATCTCTGAACACCACTAACAAATTCCTGGAAGATAGACTCTCCGTCTCAGTATCTATCCCCATCTTTGCCTGGGGCAAGGTGGGAAGGACTGGGGACACTCTGAGGAAAGGGGTGATGATGTGGGCTGGGCAAACAGGCCCAGTGGTATTTACAGCAAGGCCTCTTCTCTGTGAGATTTCGAGCCTGGTGCTCCTTTTCACTGCACCCTGCAGACTGTCTTCACTTCTCATGTTCACCTGTGCTCAGTGCCACCAAGTCCCGAGTGACTGTATTTCTGCACTGCCTCTCTCATCTGTTTCCTTCTTTCCTTCCTGCCAATGCTACTGTCATTTTATAGACTCAAAGGCTATTAGAGGTAGAAATGGTTTCTGGGCTGTCAGTGGAAAATAAATTTATCTTTTCATACCAGCTCGCCATCAGTGTGTTAGATTGAACTGGATGCCACGTTCGGGCACAGTGTGAAAGGCTGTTACAAGTGACTGATGTCTGCCATGGGAGCAGGCAACAGAGTGGCAGCACACGTCCGGTACGGAGGCTTTTGACTCTTGTTCAACCTCATTGATTTACAAGTGAGGATTCTGAAGGCCTCTAGAAATGAGGCAAATGTGTCCACTGTTAAAACAGTAGTTAACGGCAGGGGCTGGATAACCCAATTACTATTACTAGTGCTCTTTCCAAGGCATCTTACTATTTTATTCTTGCGAAGCAGATATATCTAAAATAAGGAGAGAGGTTTCCAAGAGCCTGGCACAGTCTACTTTTCAGCCACGACTTAATTTAGGTGATCACACCTGGAAGTCAGTATGGCACACGGACACAGCCTTATACGATGACACTTAACAAACCTATCAATAAAGTGTTATCTGTAGTTTGAAAACACCAACTGCCTAAGAACTTAATTATGTAATGTGGATGCCACATTAACTACAACAAACTCTGTACGCGTGAAGACAATGTCATTTTACATTCATTGCGAGTTTACTATATGCCAAGTACTTTTTAAAGTATTTGTTAATATATATAAACTCATTTAGTTTTGGTGGCAAACCAATTCATTAGTTAATTATAAAATCAGTTATAATTTTCCCTATTTCCACAGTGGATGAAACTCTGAGAAGTTAAGTAACATGCACAACATCACTCAGGAAAGAAGTCGTACGGCTCAAATACAAATGCAAAGACATATGCTTCTAGTATCCAAGCTCTTAAAAGTAGTCCCTGTGGCTTGTCCCCTCTCAGTTGTATGACCAAGCCTAACTATGACTATGCAGGGCAAAGTGCTGAACAAACATTTGTCATGTTGCTGTAAAGTAATGAGACTGCTATCCATAATTCACCACATGTTGGTTTCATAATTCTAGTGTTAGATTTCCATATGCTTTCTTAGAATATTCTACCTCAGTGTGAATAAAATTTATAGGTTTTTAAAATACTTGTACATTTTTATAAGAAGGTCAAGAAGCTAGAAACAAAGTCACTCGCAGATGACAGACAATAGTAAGACCAGAATATAAAGTGCTAACAACACTAAAGCTGGGCTTCAGGTTCTCCAGGTCAATGATGAAACTCTACTTCATCCTCTAGTAGCTTTTCAAGTGTAATCTTTCAGTGATTTGACAGAAAAGTACTTCCAGGGCATCTGCTTTAAAAGACTGGGAAATAGCAAAATAAATGAGACTGATAAGGGCTGAGTTATGAAGCACATTGAGTGCCAGTCGACAGTCATTTCCACGTGACCCCCTGCTTTACATAAAACACTCCCATGTTCAGCTCCATGTGAGAGGAGGGGGCCACCGTGGACGATCTTTCAGAAGTCCTGAAATGGTTCTGGTAATTCAATGCCACACAAATCTCTCTTCAAAACCCCTATTGCTTTTAGAATTATTAAATAATCAAACTCAGTTAGGTCAAAAGCATTGCAAAACAAGCAAAAAACTAGCTAAAGTCAGACTTGACTACTGTAAAAAACCGCTGGATCTCTTAACATTTTGGTCTAGTGAAAAGATCACCGCGCGAGGAGTCAGTGGCCCTTGGTTCTGCCAGCCAGCTTCACTCCCTTCAGAGAGCTCAATCTTCCTACTTGTAGCCTGAGAGTGCACCTTGTTATGTTTCCTAAGACTACCATAACAAGGTGCCACTAACTGGGTGCCTTAACACGATGGAAGTTTGTTCTTATAGGGCTCTGGAGGCTAAAAGTCTGAAATCAAGGTGTCGGCAGGGCCATGTTCTGTTTGAAGGCTCAAGGGGGAGAGTCCATCCTTGTTTCTTCCTTGCTTTTGGTGGTTGCGGGCAATCCTCGGACACTCCTTGGTTTATGGCAGCATAACTCCTAGCTCTCCCGCGTCTTCACATGCCGTGTCCCCTGTGTCTCTCTCTCTGCGTCCAAATTTCCCTCTTCTAATAAGGACACCGGACACTGAATTAGGGCACACCTGAATCCAATATGACCCCATTCTGCAAAGACCTTGTTTCAAAAAAAGGTCACATTCATGGGCACAGGAGTATAGGGACTTCAAACATGTCATTTTAGGGGACAGAATTCAACCCATAATTCCTCTGTAAAACAGAGCATGTGAACATAATCATCTGAAAGATTTCCCTGAGCTTCAAAGTTCTAGGATCAGTAGCATGTTTATTGAGTTTGCTCACATTTTTCAAATTCAATAGCATTTGGCTTTAGCATTATGAACCATTAATCAGACCAGCCCTAGCTCTGCACTCACTAGCTGGGCGACCTTGGGCCGGTCACCGAGGTGCCCCGAGTCCCAGTTTCTTCCCAGGATTGTGGTGAGAGCTGAAAGAGCTAATGCAGGAGAACACCAGCATGGCTCAGGGCACAGAGCAGACCTCTGCCTTCCCACCTTCCCGTCAACCCGGGAGGGAACGGCACACACCCAGGAAGGCCCAAGGGTCTCCCTAACAATGAACTGGAAGAATGAAAAGAGGCAGGCTCTGGTTTCAATTAAAATTCACTGTTTCTCCTAGAACAGAAGAAAGTAATAAAGCAATGTAGTATATCATTGCAATGGGATTAATAGCCAGATAGAAGAAATAGAAGAGAAATTTATAACCTTAATCAATCAATATCTCTTTCTACACACACACATACACACACCTCCATCATCTGCTCTATTTACATGACTCTATCACCTCCCAAATAATTCTCAGTAATTTCCAGTAGCAGCTATGTCAGCAGCTGAGCTCCAGGGGCAGGCTGGATATTCAGGAAGACCGCCCCTCCTCCTCACCCTCAGGAGGGTTAGCAGGACATAGGAGCAGCTTGGAAGCCAGGCAAAACCATGAGCCACAGGGAACAACCAGCACCCTGACCCTCCAGGAGGCGCCTCTGCATCGCCTGCAAGCCCAGGGTAGGTTCCAGCCAAGGAGCAGCAGCATCATTTCTCTTCTCTCCAGCGTATACCTGCTCAATCTTCGTTCCCTTTTACTGAAGTTCCCCATCCCTGCCTGTAATTCAGTTTTATAAAATAAGCCCCTGAAAAACTGTTTTTCCAAGCAACAGTCCTATTAACTCAAAAACCGGAATCTCACAAATTGGATAAAACGCATGATGTTGCCTCACTAGCAGCCAGGTCTATTGAAACTTGACGTCATTTGGGAGGAAAAGTTCCCTTCCGATTACTGATGGTAACACCAGTTCCCACTCAGCAAAGTCTTTTCAGTCCTATGATGTATCCAGACCAGGTGGTCTGGGACACTTATTTAAGTCCCCATGCATCTACCACTTCCTGGGGCTTGTGAGTGCCACATTGATACAAGGGAGGCCAAGATGCTCAGAGGCCATTAGTCTAGATACATGGCTGCACAGTCCCCAACCAAGGTCAAAGGATTTTTTTTTCTTTCGTTTTCATCATGTTTATTCCAGGTGAGAACGAATCCACATATTTATCTGTCAGAAGACTGACTTTAAGCAGGAACAGGGTTTGGAGCTGCTTTTAAGCTTTTCGAGGAAATAAATCCTGGAACCTTCAAAATCTTCTCTGCATGCTCTCTTCTGAGAATGTTATTCAAAACTGACTCTGAAGAGAATTTTATTAGCAGCAAAACCCTATCCAAATACCAAGAGTAGAGAAAAAGATAACTTCATCCATATTCATTCTGTTTGAAGTTTTGTTATTGCTTTGTTCTTTTTTTTCCCTAATAGATTTGATTTCAAGTATTCGTGGGGCCTTCAAAACACACAGAACCTAAAGTCACAGTGGAGTGAGAGGCAGCTAAGGATTTCTTCCTTCTTTTATTTTGTTAATGATATATATGTATGTGTGTAAACAGAGATATAGATATATGCGCTCACACTTTTTTTTTCAGTTAACAATACCACCACACTTCCATAACCAGTAAATCATTTTGTACAGGGTGCTTTGATTAGGGCCATATGTAAGGGAGTCCTAAAAAATATTCTGCATTAGTTCAGCGGTTCTCAATGAGCAATTTTATTCCCAGGGGAACATTTGACAATGCCTGGAGACATTCTGGCTGTTACAACCAGGAGGAGGGGTGTACTAGCATCTAGCAGAGGCCGGAGATGCTGCTAAACATCTTATAATGCACTAGACAGTCCCCTGCAACAAAGACTTTTCCATTCCAAGCTGTTAACAATACTGAGATTGAGAATCTCTGAAATTGGTACTTAGATTCACAACCATCATTTGAACAAAATGAAGCCACAGGAAGGCAGAGCCAGAGTCCACACCAGGAAAGAGCACGTTCTCCCTTCCCGTGGGCTCCCTGACCAAGCCTTCTGCACCCTGAGGCCCCCTGATCCCAGATCCCCAGCCTGCAGTTAAGAGCTGATCAGATGGGGAAACGCATAGATTCCTTAGGGACATAATGACTGTGCAGAAAGTTCCCTCTGTCCTTGTTCATTTGGAGCACATGCACAGGGATGCAAAGGTCACCCCTGAATTTAAATAACCCCCTATGATAAATCTGCATGAGCCCGATTTGTTCTAGGGGACTTGTTGGATTAAGCGAACACAATTTAATGTTCTATAGGACAAGGCCCCCTTTCTTAGCTGAAAGAAGGAACGAGGGTGATTTACAGTTTCATACATACTCATTCGCTACATTATCCACTTTGTGCCTGGACTTATGAATATCAACTCATCATCTAGCGGCCGTTTCTGCCCATTCAGAAGTTAGCTTTCCATGAGGAAGGAATAAAACTGACAGCAATAGGAAATTTCTATAATGTTCACTATGAAGAAAAAGCACCAGTAATCGTATGTATCCTTGTCCCTCACTTTGTGTGTTTTTTCTTTTTAATCTCTGCTTTAATACATGATGTAATATATCCCTCTGTCTTCCATGAAAAGATATTTTCTAAGCACATCACCACCAAATGGGGCTGTGCCTTAATCCTAAGACTCAGCTTACTTAAAATGCCAAGTTATTTTTGAGCAACACTGTCTTATGAGCCAATATTTTTTATAACAATATACTAAATATCAAATGTTTGGTTATTCATTAAAGTAGGTCTGAGTTCCACTTTAGTAATAAATTCTGCTTAATTCTATAAATTTGGAGACAATACAGTTTTATCTAAATATAATATAACCCATATTATTTAATCAGCCACAAGCCCTAGTTCTGATATTTTGCTCATGAACCATTAGAGAGACAGCATTTTCCTTTTTTTTCCTTTTCATATCATAAAACAGGAAACATAAGCAAGGATATGAAAGATGGCTGGGGGTGATGGCAGAGAGATCACTCTGAGTTCATAGTCAAACCTCAAAACTCTGGTGCTATCCAGCAAGAGCGTATGATGAATTATAATGCTGGGTACCCTGTCCTCAGGTGCATCGCTCAGCACGTGGGGCCTCCCTCTTTTGTTTCTCTTTGGATACTAAAGTCTAGAGTCTTATTCACCAGGCTTTCAGGGCAGCAACATTAGCATCGTCTGGGAACTTGTTAGAAAAGCAAATCATTGGGCTCTACCTCAGGTATCTCTAGTCTAACAAGCTTGCTCCGTGACTACTATCGTGCTGAAGTGTGGTCTAGATTTCTCCATTACCTCTTCTATGAACACTTACCCACTATGTCTTATACCATTTACCAAAGGCAAGCTCAAATTATTTACAGTTGATATAAAAATGAAGGATATCCAATATTTTCATAAAGCATTCTCCTGTTTTAACATGCAAAACTATCCAGCCCCAGGGGAACGAATAGTTACGGGGAGAATTTGAGGTATCAAAGTGTATCTGCAGCAGATACACTTTGGAAGAAGAGCTCTTCCTCTCAGCTCATCTAGTGGGAAGACAGCTGGTCTACCTATACGTAAAGTAGACTTTGGTTGGGTTTATACCAAGATGCTCACAGAAAGGAAAAAAAAAAGAAGCTGAGCTTCACCATCACTCAAATACAGGTGAAGATGCCAGTGTGCCAGTGTCAGAGCCAAAGGGAGATATTGCAACTGCAGGAGGGTGTTTAGAAAGCCACGGCCCAGACAACCAGCCATCAGGAGGTCCGGCGTACCCAAGGACTGCTTTCACAGACGCGGGCTCTCAACACAGCATATGCTGATCTCGGATTTATGTTTAACAGAAGCAAAGGAAAGAGTAAAGGGATCTCTCTTACGTATGTTTTCCCCTCTCAAATAATTATTTCAAGTAGGCCTCTCAGAAGGAAGATATAAAAATACATACTTTAATACATTTTAAAAATGCACAAAGAAAGATATTAGCAAACCAAAAAGAACGGTGTGCCTATTCACTACTCTAATAATATCTTACTATACTCCAGACATTTATGAGTCTTTTAAAATTTCTTTGCTAATGATATAAGGCCTTTCAAACTAGCTCCAGTAGCAACAGATGGGTTTCAAGGTCAGCTTAGCTTGTTTCTGTTCCCTGGGGAGTCTTCTGGCGTTCTCTCTGCAGACAGACCCAGGCTTCAGGGCCCACCTCGGCTCTGCGGAGTCCTTGCCCCAGCCCCTCTTACTCCAGCTGCACTGATCTCCACCCTACTCAGACGGGTTACCTTGTCCACAGCTTATATGCCACAGAGTTTGGCCATTTATTTATAAACTGCCTCACGTTCTTGCTAAAGTACATTGTATGTGTGATTCCTATTTTTTCCCATGAGACTAAATCCCCTGAGTGCTAAAACTATCTTATACTTGTTATATCATCCCTCCTGCCAACACCTGGGGTCTAGAACAGCAGCGATACAAAGTAGTGCACAATACATTTTATGAAACTGAAGGGAAGGTTCCCATGCTACATGTTAACTAATAAGAGGAGACACTGCTGTCTTCCAAGTACACCTTCCTCAAAAGAGAGTGAAGTTGTATGCTTGTAACTTACACAAACTTTATTCCAGTGGGGAATATGGGATGACTAACAATAACAACAACCAACATTTATCAAGTGTTTTACTAAATGCTAGCACTGTGCTAAGTGGACCCCAAGCTATAGACATGACTAAAACAGACATTCTGTAACCCGGAAGAACTTCCTATACCTGTTCCCCAATTCAGCCTGGATGACCAATGTGTGGCCAGGTTGGATTTTGTTACAAGAGCTGGAAGGAAGCATTTGAGTCCCCATCACCCAAAGAGGCAAGTGAACACCAGCCTGCTGGGTGACTTCTGTTCAGAACACAAAGGTAGGGCTCCAGTTAATGACCAGGAAAGGCGTGTACATGCAAGGAATCTACATTTGATTGAATTCAACTGCTCATCCTGGAATTAATCAAAGGTCCTCTTTACAGGTCAGAAAGGATTTCATAGCACTACAGCTTTTGTTTTTCTTCTTAAACCACAGGAATTACTGAAGAAGGTCCATAGACTACTGATACTAAATGATTTTAAATCTCATAGAAACAAATAAGCAAGCAAACAGTTCTCTGAGTAGAGAACAGAGTGTTCAAAACAGAAATCTCTCTCCCTTCCTGGGTCCAGGACATCTGTTATCTGCTGCAAGCTGTATTAGAATTGATATTATCTGACTTTGCATTAATCATTTTAATCTTTATTTATTATGTAGCACATTGCCAAAACAAAACTCTATAAATTTCAGCTCTACCACAGAGGAAGGAATGATAGGTCCATTTAAAAGAGACTACATTCAATTTTTAGTTGAAAAAATCTAAAGCACAAATCTTTCATTACTAAGAAATATTACATTAACATAACTATTTCAGACAAATGACTTTAGAGACACAGGAAGAAATGTCAAAAATTAAACTTTTTTTTTTTAAATACTCACCAGAGGATATGTTTATTGATCTGAGACAGAGAGGAAGGGAAGGAGGAGAGTGAGAGAGAAAGACAAACAGAGAGACAGGCAGAAAGACAAACATTGACCAGTTGCCTCCAATATGCACCCTGACTGGGAATTGAACCCACATCCTTTTGGTGTACGGGATGATGATCCAACCAACTAAGCCTCTTGGCCAGGGCTGAAGTGCCTCTTCAGACGGTTGAGCTGGCCAAAAGTTGCTCCATAGGCATCTTGGTACTTAGAACAACAAGCTTAACAAAATGACACTAGGCTTGTGGTTCTGTGAATCACAATAGAAATAGACATAATAAAAAGATGATTCTTACAGAGCTTTTTAGTTTATCAATAGCCTTCACACCTGTCATGGCATTCAGTCTTTCATGAGGAACCCTGTGAAGTAAATAAGGTTATTCTCATTTTCCAGATAAGAATCTGAGGTCTAAGGAGATTAAACGACATGCCGGTAAGGTAATCAGAGTTAAAGCTATCAACCTGCACTGCAGAACTTCAGTGTGCCAGGCACTGTGCAAAGCACTTCACACTAGGACTTCTATATTCCTTGCAACAATCCTTTCTCACTGAACACTGACATTCAGAGAGTTCTGTAATTTCCCCAAGTTCACAAAGCTGGTGAAGCGGTCTGATGTAGTCTATGTTTCCCTGTTTCTCAGATAAGAAGTGCAGTGCAAGGATTTAAAACACAAAACTTCTGACCTCTTCGATGAAGCATACCTTGACCATCACTCTCGCCAAACTTATGAGTGAAATTTCTTTACCATAATCTGTTATTGCATTCTTTTATTGTATTATATTCGTTAATCATTTTAATTTCACTTTCCCTCAGTCCCTGAAAACAAAACAGACCATATTTTACATTTATAACTATAGTTATTTGCTCTTGTTTGTAAACTACTAGGCACAACACATGCTTGGTGAGGGAACAAATGAATAAACAATATCCAGTGTTTTCTTATCATGTGTCTGAAAATTACAAAGCATGCTATATATTTATTGTAGGCAATTTAAAAAGTTACTCTAAAATATCATTTCTGGTACAAATGCGTTTAAAAAAATCTGTGGCAAGAACAGAAAAATTATAAATATGGTCACAGCTCTTATTAGGTAAGATAGGTCAAATCGTGGTAATACAATATTTTCTTAACATTCATGTGCAAACTTTTAAAAGTTACATAAAAGACAGCTTCAGTTAAATGAGTCTATATGATCTTCTCTGCTCATAATGTACCATCTATATTCTTCAAATCCAACCCAAATTCTTCCCTGTGACATTTATGCTTCCTTAATCTCAGCTGAAAGTGTCTGTCTTTTAACTTATGAAGAGGGTGCTGGGCTCACTGTTAATAATCAAGCGGCAGTGAAATTAGATTCCACAGGGGCTGTAAAATGTAAAGATGTCTGTATCCTCAGCTTCTTTACTATGACATTTTTTGTCATTGTCCTCTCTCTCCACTTCCTAAAGTTTCTGAATGCATTTCTCTGTCACCATATTACCCGGAGCTCTTTGTTATAGGACAACAGTGAATCAGGAGGGACTTCCTAACTCAGCTCAGGGGTTCTTGGTTTGCAGGAGCAGTTTTCCCTACTTAATGGGGCTCTGACAAGTTGGGCTAGATGCCCAATCTCTGAGGGTTCTCCTTCAAGTTCAAGCAGGCCCCCATCAGACACTGAGAGCTGATGCCCACTCTTTCTCTTACAACGAAATGCAATTCAAATCCTGACTCAACACTGTTAGAATGCTAAACTCTGCTTAACAAAATGACTGACTCATACACAGTTAGAGAAAATCAATAGTTTCCAAAATATTTGGTGTTCTCTTCAAATTATGTTAATGAGAACCTCGTATTTATAAAATGCTTGGGGCCAGCTGTATGCTTCTACTTTAACAAACATAGGCAGGAGAAATAACGATCAATGCCATCAGCAGTTTGTGGGAAACCTGAGCGTGTCCACACCAACAAACATCAACCTACCCTAACATCTGACCACTCTCAACTCACTTGCCCAGGGTGAGAGAGCAGTAGCACCATTTTATTTACATTCTTCTAAATTTCAAATAAGTAAAACTTTATCGTTCACAACTCTCACGGCGTGTTTTACTCCCTTGTTAATGTCTAGAAGAGGCAAATCACAAGAAAGCAATAAACTGAGAGTTAATCTACAAAGCATTTTTCCAGTGTATGTACTTGTCTCAGATTGCATTCAACCCAACTCTACACTGGCCTTTTCTGATCCTTATTCAAGAAATTAAGTTTTCATTATAATCTCTAGAAATTTTTTTGAGCAAAATACCAGAAAATAAAAATTATGTATACTTTATGTAAAGATTGAGATATCAGAAGTTCTTCTAAACATTGACACTTCATTGATGGGTAGGTAGAGGAATCATAGAAATTTGGGGGCTCAAAGTAAAAGCTTTAAGAAGAGTATTTACAGCAAGCTGGACTGAGACCCAGCAAGGGAGAAACCGTGAGAAGGGGGTGTGTCACAAAACCAGCTCACCCATAGACAGGCTACTCTCTCCCAAGAAACAGAAAGGCAGCAGTTGGCCCTTTGAGTATCCTGGGTGACCACTGTTTGTTATTTTGAGTAATGCAAATCTAAGGCTTTCTATGAAAGCCTCTACTTTTTATTGGGTGACTGCATCTTTGTATTAGTTGAAATTAAAGCATACCGACCAGACAAGTAGAACGCTCAGCTTTTCAGAAACTACCCCTAGAAAGGAGGACACTGTTCTCCACACAATACAATAAATAAGGGGATAAATACAATATGTAAGCAAGGGTCAGGCTGATGGATTTAACAGCTGGACTACCAATTTTAAAAAGTCATATGAGCATTCCCTTACCTGTTTTGATATTGATGGCAAAAAAATTCTGAGGATTCCCACTTGTAATCCTGTATGTCAGTTTTTCATTGGAACTAGAGTCAGGATCCTCAGCCTGGATCTGAATGACAGACACATCCTTTGGAGAGTTTTCCATGACAACTGGATAATAAATAGGCTCCGAGGTCAGCGGTGCATTGTCATTCACATCCTCAATTTCAATGTAGACCTCAATAGTGGAATAGAGTGGAACAACGCCCCGATCTGTGGCATACACTGTCAGCCAGTAGGACCCTGTTGTCTCTCGATCAAGAATGTCTGCAGTAGAAATGACTCCTAAGAGAAAACAGAGGGAGAATGATTGCTACTGTGAAACTGAAAGACATTATGTAAATCATCCCGAATTCAGGAGGGCTGTGCTAAGTAATCTTGGCATATTAAAAAAATCCATGATATGAAATTACATTAAGATGTTTCTCCTTACGTAAAAAAACAACTATTTTTTTGTAAAACCATATTAAATAGTACTCCTACCATTTGAGAATTATAATTAGATTCACAAATACTTTGAATTGTAGGGACAGGCAGAATCTCAATACATCAATACACAATACGGAAAAGATAATAGGAAGCAACGAGAAGAGAGTAGGGCAGAGGTCAAAACACTTCCCATGTTGCAGGGGAAATTAGAGCAATATCAGGTCAATATCTCCATTTGACCTGATATTGAATTGATTTCCTTTGCAACAGAAAGCTCTCTCAGGGTGAATTATTTCATGTGTTCATTCACAAAACTAAAAAAGGCCTTTCAAATATTCTTCTGCCTGTTAGGATAAAAACTACTTGGCATGCAAAGATGTAAGCCTTTTTCATACTGCTTCCCCTAACATCAAATGCCACAGTTATTCCAAACAATCAGCAAGGAAGCCATACCAACACACTTTCTGAATAAGCACTGTCCCCTTGAAGAACTCTACAGAGAGCCGTAAATAAACTCAGAGTTACTTTGAGAGATACTCACGGACAATCATCCAGCATTAGGAGCAGAAAAATGCCCCATCTTTTCCCTCCCACCTTTCTCATTTTATGGTGGAAACACGTGCCAACCAGGAAATCAGACGTCTGCCGGAAGAGACAGAGGAGATACAGTGCTCTTCAGGGTCTTTACAGCCCTCACCCAGTCGCCAGGCTGCAGACACTTAACTACAGAAATAGGAACATACGCGTGTCCACTGTGATGGGGAACTCTGGGCTCAGCTGAGAAAAACTCTAAAGCAGTCAGTATTTTCAAGGAACGCATGGGATTCATGTTATACCCTAAAAGACACCCATGGAAGGAGTCAGAAACAGTCCTTCAGTTCTGACCTGGGTCCTCTATCTTCTGTATTCCCAACGCACCTTGGAATATATTAGGCACACGATTTGCCCCACAGACCCTGCATAAGCAAATTGCCAAGTACAGCAACTAAGAGGGAGGAGGGCATCTGCCCAGAAATAATTAGGCTGAAATACTCATTTGCCTAAAACTCAGAGCAGCTAAACTCTTCAAAGGAAATAATCCATCTGATGTTGACATTGCAGCTCCAAAGCTGTCCACCAAAGAGCCTGCACCGTGTTATGCCATGGGACAAAAGATAACATTAAATATTCTCAGTGGAAATATGTAAAACACAATGGGTTCCTATAGATTTATGGATGGCACCTAAAAGTCAGAAATGCTAACATGGCATTAGAAGAGTAGATTCTAGATATTAGATAAAGAAGAAAAACAGGAGAATAAAAAAATAATGATTGCAAACATGAGGCTACGTGCCCACTGATAGAATGAATAATAGGCAGCCATATAAACTAAGCCAAGGCAGGGTGGAATGCCAGCATGACATTAAGGTCCAAGAGAGCCGGCCAGGTGTGAGAACATCTGCAAGTACAGGGCACAGATCCATCAGAAAACCACGGCTAGCTTAGTGGAATGCTTGCAGCAGTGAGAGCCACGTGCCTCCATGCAGACATGGGCTGTGCTACTACCCGGGAACCTGGAGCTTTTCAAGTCAGAGGATGGTCAAGTGATGGGGAATAAACTTGACTCTGAACTGAAGACAAAGAGTAGGTAGGCAGGGTCTAGGGTGCAGGACATGGTTTGCAAAAAATGCTCTAAAGGCACTGGAAAGGACCTCTTGAATGAGAGCTGTCCATTTAACTTATGAGCATCTAGTGTACCCTGTGCTGGACACCTCAGGAACAGAAGTGAGAGAGGATCTCTGTTTTCAAGAGACTCACAGTCTTTGTGACTAGACAGATCTTGAATGAGATCTGCACTGAGTGGTTAACTGCACAGCTAACAGCCAAGAGGACCCAGCCTCATGTGGCTGAGATTGATACAGTGGGAAGGCAAAGCACCTAGAACTAGAAGGGATTGGGAGGCAAATGAAATAGCATTTACTGAGCATCTATGATGTGCTATGAGACTTGCAACACAACTTCCCTATAATGTGTATTTTATAATTCTCTCTTACAGATGAGGGCATCATGTATGCTAAGAATTTGGCAGAATGCTTCCAATATAGTAGCTGCTGAGTATAAGATAAATCAATATGAATCAAAAGTAATACCGAAAGCCTTGTAAGTAGTAACCACACGTCAAAGCAAGGGGTAATCTTCAGGGGAGAGAAGTCTGGGATAGACTATCATGTTTGATATTTATTCCTTCTCTGGTCATGGGGCATTCTTGCACAGTCTTTGCAACTTGCCCATGACATACCCTTTCATAAAAATATGCTTGAGGAACAGAATAGTAAGGCCAACAAAAGGAGGACATAACTCAGTAAGCAACAGCATCAAAGAAGTTGGTAGTGTTTGTACCTTTGCACCTTGATCCACCCACCCCACATGCATTCACATGCACACAGGTTTGCAGTCACAGAATTGCTTTGGGATCCCTGGAAGTCACTTTATTCTCTTTTCTTACACCAATTAGACTGGGAGATGGTCTATTACAGACTTTGGACATTAAATGATTTTGGGAAGTCCTTGGATGAAAGGTTTCCACTAATGCATATTAAATTATATGGGTGTAATTTTACTGTATTTTTAAACAATGGATCAGAAATGTCCTCTAGAAATCAGAATTTTCTTATTAAGATAAACTATGTCTATGACTATATTTCTACACATTAACTAGAAGTGTGAAAGCGTATTGTGGAACAACAGTATTCAGGCATCAGTCTCATGATCCAAAAACTTGAGGACAAATTTAAAAGAGTGCCTGAAATGTGTTAACAGTCATTTTAAGATTCACCTAAGGCTAGTCCATATTAACCATATTACTACAATCAATATCCAGTGAAAGTACTTCCTCACTTTCTTCTCTGCTCTTACTGGTCACAAATGAAATCGTAAATTCACATTACCTTTACCATGAAGCAAAAACTCAATTTCAAAGTTGCCCAAGTGTTGTCAGAATCATATCATGAGCCCTTAGGTTTGTAACAACCATCATGCATTCTTTATTACTTATTTAATTGAGGCAAAATTGACATACAATAAACTATACCTGTTTAAACAATTTGGTAGGTTCTGATACCTGTGAAACCATTAACACAATCAAGATAACAAACATTACCATTATCCTTAAAAGTACCCTCCTTCTCATTTTTAATCCCAATAATAAAAGTTCCCAATTCTCCCTACTGCCAGGTATCAGATTAGCTTCCTGTCACCACACTAATTTTCACATTCTACAATTTTATAGAAAGAGAATCATACTGATGTACTCTTTTTGTTTGGCTTCTTTCAGTCAGAATAGTTATTTTGAGATTCACACACATTGTATATAACAATGCATCATCCCTTTTCCATTTTATTTCTAAGAAGTAGGCCATTGTATGAATATAGCACAATTTTTAAAAAAAATATTGATTAGTTCAGGGACATTTAGGTTGCTTTCAGTTTTTAGATGTTACAAATAAAGCTTCATGAATGTTTATACACAAGTATTCTATGGAAATACTTTCATTACTCTTGAGTACCTGGGAGTAGAATGGCTGTATCACATGGCAGGTCTATGTCTGTACCATTTTACTTTCCCACTAGCAGTAAATGTGGAGCGTTCCCGTTGTTCCACATTCTCACTTGTGACATGGCCTTAACTTTAGACATTCTACTGGGTATGTAGAGGCATCTTGAAGTTTTAATTTGCATCTTCCTGATAGTATTGAACATCTTTAAAAGTACTTATTACCACTGCATATCTTATTTGGTTAAATATTCACATTGTTTATCTACTTTTAAAATTGGGTTGTTTTCTTTTTAAGTTTTGGAAGTTCTTTATATATGTGGATAAAACTCCTTTTTCAGATAAGTGACTTGCAGATATATTCCTCCAGTATGTGACTTGTTTTTCATTCTCTTAATAATATCTTTTGGAGGACAGAAACTTTTAATTCTGATAATATGCAAGTTATTAATTTTTCTTTTGATGTCAGAGGAAAGAGGGAGAAGGGTGGAAAGGAGGGGAAGGGAGTAGTCAAAGAACATGTCTGAGTGACCCATGGACATGGACCACAGAGTGGGGATGGGCTGTGGGGGGTCAGGGTGGGCTTGGCAGAGGAGGGCAAAGGGGAAAAAATTAGGACAACTATAACAGAATAAACAAGAATAGAATAAAATTTAAAACAATCTCTACCTAATTCAAGGTCACAAAGGTTTTCTCCTACATTTTCTCCTAGAATTTAATAATCTTAGGTTTTATATTTATATCTGTGATCAATTTTGAGTTAATGTTTGCATATAGTTCAAGGTATGGGTCTAAGTTTTTTTTGTATGTAGATATTCATTGTTCCACCCCCGCTTGTTGAAAAGACTACCTTTCTTGTCTGAATTGCCTTTGTATTGCTGTCAAAAATCAATTGATCATATACATATGAGTCTATTTCTGAACTCTTCTTTCTGTTCCATTGATCTATTTGTCTATCTTTACACTGATACCACTCTGTGTTAATGTATCTTCATAGTAAGTCTTAAAATCAGGCAGTGTAAGTCTTGTTATTATGCTCTTTTTTTTCCAATTTGTTAGGGCTATTCTAGATTCTCCATGTTGTTAACTGGATAAATTATAGAATCAGTCTTAGAATCCATCTAAAATTTAGAAAGATCTACTATGATCTTGACTGGGATGGCATTGACTATAGATAATTTTATACAGAACTGACATCTTAACAACTTTGAGTCTATTGATCCTTAAATCTCTCCATTTATTTATGTTTTATTTCTTTAAACAATGCTTTCTAGTTCTAGTATGCAGATCTTACACATCTTTTGTCAAATTCATTCCTAAGTATTTCATGTTATCCAATGACATTATTATTTTAATTTCAATTGTTGGTTGTAAGTATATTAAATATAACTGATTTTGGTATGTCAATCTTATATCCTGTAGCCTTGTTAAACTTACTTCTTAGCTGTAACAGAATTTTTACAAATCCCGTGGAGTTTTCTACATAGATGGCATATGATCTCTAAATAGGGACAGTTTTACAACCACCATCATTACTACCATCATCTCCACACCCATGCATTATGCGCCTGGTACTATAGGAGGCACAATAAATGCATTCTTCATTATATTTTCTAAATCCCTGATTTAACCAGAAAATATTTATTAGTGCCAAGCACTCCTGAGGTAGTTACTGTTTTTATCCCCATACTACAGATAAGAAAACAGAGATTAGGTTAAGTAACTTGCCAATGATCACTCAACCAGTAAACAGAAGATGAAGTGCTCAAACACTGGTCTGTCAAACTTAAGACCAGTTGTTAACTAAAACACTATTAATCCATATAGCTATCAAACTTGCATAGTATTTTGTGCCCAAAGAAACTTTCCCTCCTCTCATAGAGAAGTGTCATTAATTGGGCAAACAATATTAAATAAATACTATATTTTCCTACATGAGTTCTTCATATTGACTGTAGAAATAATCATAAGATACTTCTGGGAGTATTTGTAGAATATCAAAAAATAAATAAAATAGTACTGATCCTCTGCAAAGAGAGTTTGTTTTGATTTGTAAAAATATGCAGAATAGAATGTTTTTGACATATTCTTGGTTCATTACCCAACACAGTGCTGGAGTGTTGATCTCCAGAAAGGAGCCTCCTTCCATGTGCCTGTTACAGACAGTAGGCAAGTAGGCTCTATAAGGAGAGTCCCTGCTTAATCATGATAGTCTCCCTGCCAACAACAGTGTCTGGCATATAGCTGGCACTCAATAAATCTGTTTTCATGAATGAAGTCAGTCAGTCCTGACACCAACTCAGCAGTCTGTTAGTTTACATCAGTGATGAGATGAAGTCAGCCTCACTCAAATCAGACCTGGATGGGACTTCAAAGATCACTATGTATAATCAACCCTCTAATGAAAGCATTTCCTCCCACAGCATCCTTGACCAGGCACCCAACCTCTGCTCTGAGTCTGGTGACAGGATCCCTCTCTCTTTACTAGGGTACTCCAGCTAATGTGAACTTCTTCACACTGAGGCAAAATTTTGGTCTTTCTCATTTGGTATGCTATTTCTACTGGCACATCCCACCTCACTCTCTCTCTCTCTCTCTCTCTCTCACACACACACACATACACACACACCCACACACCCACACACGGCAGAATAAAACAGAACAGGTCTGCAAACCACTGTTCACTGTGACAGCTCTTTAAATATCAGAAGATGACTTTCTCTTTCCAGGGCTTTTCCTCTCCAGTCTAAGAATTCCGACCTTATATGCTATGTAGGCTTCTAGTCTTTTCTTCCTCCTCAAGTCATCTCTGTCTCTGAATCAGCAGCGTATGGCCTTTGTCCATTCACAACTGTGTATTGAGTAGGGGGTGAAAATGGGTGAGTAATATATCTTATTAAAAAATAAACCATTCACAGTGAGTTTGTAGCATGTTCCAGGGAGTGCTGCTCAGTGAAAAAACTCAGGGGGAGTATCCAGATGTGGACTCCTGCTGCCGTCACACCCTCACCTGTCACAGAAATGCTCAAAGGGGATTCAGTTGAGATGCTCGGATTTTATGCTGATACTTATGAAGCTGTCATTTAAAAATTCTTTAGAAATACATTTGAGATTTTTTTATAGCCTGTTTTGGAGATTTGCTTATGTTTATAAATTTTTTTTCCTGTTTCATCTTTATTTGCTGTATAAAAAAGGCAATAGCAGACCAGAATCTTTTGTGCATCTTAATATTTCATTGTATAAGCACATACACAAAGAGTATGAGCGTATGTACTTATATGTGTATGTATGCAAGTGTGCATGCATTTATAAGAACTGTGCACAGCTTCAACTGGAATTAGTTGATCCCAGCATGGAGCACATGCTAGCTACAATTGTTCTTCTTCATTCAAAAACAAGTAGTAGAGAAAAATAAGTACATTGCTCTCATCAAATAGGCTTTAAATATTTGAGAGGAAATGGAAGTGTATGGAGTTGTTCTCAGTCAGATGGCTATTATATGATGGGGTATTCACTTTATCTGTTTTCCAGTCATATCCCAAGTCTCAATGACATCTTGCGCCCAGAGAATGACACCCAAGCACCCACAACAGTGCTAAAACAACCTGTCAACAAATAGTTCAAGGAATCCTTTGGGGGTCATGTGCTTACAACACAATGAAAATCACCCTACAGAGATAAGCATTATGGATTCTGAGGCAGCTAACAAAAGACAACACAACTTTAAAAACACCCTGACAGCATTTTCTTTGTAGATACTCTTAACACAGTCTATTTACTTGTGCATATCTGTTTAATTTTTATTTCAGTGAGTCAAAGCATTAACTATTAATTCTCAGTGCATTTACAATACTTGTTACCTTTCTATTTTGAAATCACTATAAATTCACGGGAAAGTGCAAAGACGTGTACAGGGATTCCCATGCACCCTTCAGCCAGCATCCCCCAGTGCTGACATCGAAGTGCATTTTTAAATTGCTGAGAGTACTTCCTGGTCCCTGCAACCACTTTGGCCAACCCTGGCTTGCCTTCAGCAGGATCACACAATAACTATTTTACTTTCTTTGTTTATTAATCCCTGGGCTCTTAATGCTTAACAGGGATCACTGTTGTGACCAGAGTGATCGCAGTTAAGAAAGAATGGGGATTTTTTCATTCTCATAATCCCAACCAGGGTCCCTCCACACAGTCCTATGGTCACATCTGTAACAGCTGCCAGTTTGAAATACACGACATGACTGAAATGAGCTGAAATGGAAGGAGCCAACATGAGTAGATAAATTGTGGATGAATAGGATCTTAACTTAGATGTTTAAATTATTCAAATACATTTCGATGTACACATATTATATAAGCGTATACCTTTATATACTTCATATATCACATATTTGATATGTATTTAAATATATACTTTAATGTACTTTTTTAATTGTCAATTTTAAGTGAATCACCCAGCTAATCAAGTGACAAAAGTCAAGCCTGGAATCTGGAGCAGTGAACAGAAGTCACAGACTCTTTTCATTACAGGAGTTGCCTGCTGATCTATCCACATGTGTCCATTATCATGAAAAAGAAGGCAATTCCATGCCCACGGGCTCCTCACAGTGGGCTGTTATCAGCTATTTGGTAATAGGAAATTCAATAGTATTATTATCTTCCTCCATTTCTAAAAGTTCCTGCAATATATTATTCTGAATCCATTTTTCTATCTTCTCAGAAAATTCTCACATATTGGACTGGTTTGAGGCCAGGTGAATTGGTGGACTGAATCTTCATTATATATCCATCGCTCCTTTGCTTTTGTGCACAAAAGGCTGCACATGCTGTTCCTGTAGGCCCAGCTTCCTCCAGCTGCCTCTGTGGTTTTCAAGTTTCAAGGTTTCAGATTCAGAGAGGCCTGGCTAGGGGTTCATCCCTTCTGCCTTTATTGTATCACTTTATTTTTGTCCCTCTATCATTTGACTGGAGCTTCCTATGAGAAGGGACCATTCTGTCTTGTTTTTCTCTACTGTAGGGTGGTGACTAGAAATCTGGAACACTATAAATGTTGAATAAATAAACTGAGGAATAACATTATAACATTTGGTAAATTCAAGCAAGCTGGGATGTCTGGGTCTTTACAGACAAGCACCATAACCAATGGCTACATCAGCAAAAACCAACCAACCAAACAAAACCCAAACCTTGAGTCAACTAGGCATTTTCCTATCTTGTGATCATAAGGCAAAATGAAATGATGGATTGACCTTATCATCTATTTTAGACTTCTCTAATCTATGTGCAGAATTGATAGTCAACTGGCTTTGAAATGTAACTCTATCTGTGAATTATCCTATTTGAAGATAAGACAATTTTCTTAAAAATCAGGTCCAGGTTTGGGTTGTCACTTTGCTACCTACAATGAAGATGGTGTCACGGTAATATACTCAAGGCATAAAGCCAAGTTGCAGCCTAATGGAGCCACCAGCTGAGTCTGTCATGAACTTGGATGCGGCACTGCTCACAGGTACATACCACAGGCAGTAGGGATCTATGCCTTAAGGCCCCGGATAAAGCACCAGCAGGGTGCTTTCTCTCCCTGGGCTCTCATTCACTGATTCACATCCACCCTGGGACACTTTTGTTCCACTCTGTTCCCTCCTCTTCATGCCTACTCCTATTGATTAGATAGCTTTCAACTTTGCAGGAGGAGAAGAAAAACCCACAACACAATTGTGGGGAATAATTATGTGCTGGGATGCAAGCCACCTTCATTCCGTGTTATGTCACAAAGCTCAAAACTGTAGAGCTGTGCAGAAGATTAAGACAAAGGGCTGAAGGCTGAATTCAAGCTTTTATTTGGAGTTAATGAAAATGGACAGCTCTCCTTGCCTGTTTAGGACTGAGGAGTTCTGAATTTTGCTGCATGCTCTAAAGCCTCCCAGGCAGAGAAGGTCTGTAGGCTCAGTAAGCATACACTTGGGATTTGATGATGTTTTGAAGACAAACTTTTAGGTACTGGTTTTTAATGGACTCACCATGTATACTGTTCTCTCTCTACAGTAATTCTAGTCTGTGTAGCTGGCATCAGGCACCAACAGCCTGAAAACAGGAAGCACACAGACGGTATCAGTCTGTAAGCAATATGTCCAGCTTGCATTCAGTTTTCTTTCTTTTCTCTAACCCAGAAACAAATATTTTCTGTGGCTTGGGCTGATTTGCATCTCCACTATACCCAGCACAATGGTATGTACATACAGTAAAATGGAAAGGAAGGTTGAAATCCAAAGCAATGGAAAAAAATGCTTTCAGACAATATAGGAAACAAAGTCTAGAAGTGATTTTGTTAAGAGTCTGAAAATATGGAAGTTATTATATGAAGGGCACTAATTAGCTAAGTTATATTTTTTTATAAGAAGAAATAAGCACAAACTTCAGCACACAGGATTTAGGTTAGATATCTGGACATAGATTCTGTTGACAGTGGAAGACAAAGGAATAACTATGTAAGGGAAGATTTTTGTATTTCTGTATTTCAGTGACAGAAGATAGATGAGAGGTAGATAGATAGATGAGGGGGAAGGGAAGTGGGAAGAAGAGAGGGAGAAAGGAAGGCAGAAATTTATGAAGCAATCAAACTGGTTACCAGGTTAGTGTCTGTATTTAAAAAAAATTAAGACTTCAGTGTAGAAGAAAATAGGCAATATAAAAAAGTAAAAAATTAAAAATTCATCATCTCATAACTCAGAGATAATAACAAAGCAAATCCTTGGTGTATTGCTTTGTTCTATATTATTTTCACCCCAAAGCAGCATATTTCTCTGTAACTGTACATTATCACTTACCATTGCACACTGAACATTTTTCTATATCAATAACTATAGTTCTATATAATTCATTTTAATAACTTCCCCAGTATCCCACTAACACAATCAAATGTAAGCTTCTTATGTGCAGGAATTTTCTCTGTTATATCATTGTTGTATACCTAGAGGAATGGCTAGTATGTACTAAATGCTCAGTAAATACTTGTTAAAATACACATATGATATTTATCATTTATTTAATGAGGCCCCTCTTGCTAGGTCATTTTTTATTTTTCCCTATTATAATCATTAGTAGATGAATAACCTCATATCTATATGTATTTCCAATTATTCTTTAGGATGAATTCCTAGAAGTAAAGCTGATGGGCCAAAGGATATGTACATCTTTAAAAGCATTTGAATTATCTGCCTTCCAGAAAAGTTGCACCTATTATCACGAGCAGTTTTTGATCATATTTTGAATAAGTCTTTGTAAGATTTGTATTATTGTTGGGGAAAAAAATAAAATTTCATGACCTTCTCTCATAAATAAAAATATTTAAAACCTTCATCATTGTATTTTAATGATTTGACTAAGCAACAAACTTCTGACATAAAACTCTGTTGACAAAGACATGGTGCTGAAAATTTAGTTTCAAAGAAAAAATTCACACGCAGCACAACTTTCATTAAATAAAATTTCTCCATAAAACCAAACCCTTCAACCTTGAAAAGTGCTATGGAATTTTTAAATAAAATGTCAGAACATAACCTTTAGCTCTTCAAGTAAGAATATTTTCAGGTGGATATGCTGTCAGTAATAGTCATACTTTAATACAATATTTAGACTTATTTACTACTAACTCGGCACAAAGAGTTAGAGTTCTGGGGCCTCTCAACAGATCAGCTATAAGCAAGTCTTCATTTGGACTGGGACTTGGGAGTTTTGCTTAGAAAAGCCTTTTCACTTTGTAGAAGTTACCCTGGAAGAAAGCAAAATGGCTGGGGCCCATGTTGTGCAGAGCGCGCACATGCACACGTTCAGGAAAGTGCACGTGTTTCCTCTGTGAGCAATGCTGGGTGGTACGAAATCCAACCCCTATCCGGCACGGACCCACTTTAGCTTCTCTCCTTTTATGCTGAAATTTCGTGGGTTTTGAAAAATTTAGGGAACACTATTTTCTTTCTTTGGTTTCTCCCATATCAGAACAGGAAAACTCTAAGTTGAGCTGCCTCCACCCAAATACAGATCTCCTCCCTACCCCTCCCCACAGAGCCACAGCCTACAGCTACCTCCCAATAAAATAGAAAAAGCACACAGCTCACTCACTCTCCTCTCAAGTGAAGAAATGCACTCTGACTTCCACAGCTGACTTGATATGTACCAAGAAAATACATTTACTGAGTTTGCAGATAACTGCACATACGATGCCAAAATAGCTGAATTTATTCCCTTGGCAAAAACACATTCTAGGTGATGGAAACAAAACACAGACCAAACAAAGGAAGATGGATTGGGGTCTAAGTTTAGTATTGTTGTTTTTCTTATATGTGACCTAAAAACTTTCAACTATCTTTATTATGACAAGTTTATAAAAACTTACCCTGGAAAAAGCTCCCTACAGAACTTCTGTTTTCTTTCATCCTTGCCGGTTAAATCCCACTCAACTTCTTTTCGCTTTGGCCAGCGTGGATGAAATCACACAGACTATGCCATACTTAGGTTAATTAAGTTAGGTTGATTAGGTTATGGGGACTCTACAAAAGCATTAGAGCTCATGAATGAAATCCTTGAAACCACCTTACCTTTCTCCACAATAGAAACAATAAACTCTTTGCTTTCCTATTTATAACCAAATAAGCAACTACAATAGTGCAAAGAAACCAGGGCCCAGAAGGAGGAAAGTGTATGGTTTTCTCAAATTGAGTTTCTCCCGTTCTCACCTTCTAGAGATCTCTTGGATTGTTTTCCAATTTTCATTCTCATTTCATCCCATTAAATGGTTCTAACCTCTGACACAGGCGCATCACCCTGTATTCATCTTCTATTCGTAATTGAGGTGAAATGTGCCCACTTGCTCTGTGGGGAGCACCAGATGCACTGACGAGACACAGATAAATACTAACCCACTCTCGGCCAGGCTTCGACAACAAAACAAGAGAAGAATCTTGGTCTAGTTACAGTCATTGAAATCAGTGTGCATAGGCACAAGGCTTGCATTTTTGGTAAATAAGTAGCTGTTCACTTGTAGAGAGAAGAAGAAAAGAAGAGAAAATGCTCTTATAAGACAAGTTTGCTGTCTATGCTGCTTTTATGCTGCGGATAGAATAGCTATTTCAAAATTTCTATTTAAATGTCCTCAGTGATTCTAAACCATGTAAATAGCAATACAGGTAAATGTTAGTTTTAGAAAAAAAACTATTGAGATTTGTGAACAAGTTGTTATGCTGTTTCCTTGAGACAGAGATAAAAAATCATGTTGATTTTTATCCTCTTTATAAAATCATTAATTTAGACTCTGCCCATAATGTAAAGCAAGTGATATATGTAGAATCAGAAACAATTATTTTAGGAAGTAAAAAAAAAAGTAGTAATGATGTGATAAAACAGTATTATTGTGAAAATTCAAGATGATATGAAAAATGTTCTGATCTTATATTAACAAACTGTTTTAAAAACTTGCTTGCATGGCTCAAGGATTCTGATGCTAGGTACAGACAGTGTATATACATAATAGATAAATATCAAATCTCCAAAAAACTGGTTCACTGAAATAAAAATGTATGAGACTGGTATTTGGGAGGTATCACTCAACATATGCAGCTCTAGGTTAAACTTGGTAGTTCCTTGGCCAGACAAGACGAACAAGCTAGGATCAAAGAGAAAAAAGGGACAGCGTTCCAAAAGGAGGGTCCCTTGGTGCCCTTGGCTATCATCATATCCTCCTTCCTCCCTTTCATTCATCTGCACTTCTGAGTCCAATGCAGGTGAAATTCCAGGTACCCATGGAAGGTTGCAAAAGAGAGGAAAAAACATGGGAACTGTGGTGTTAAGAGAGAATACAGGGGTAGCCCTAGAACTTCATGAGATCATTCTGAACGGTAGGGCGCACGGGGTAATTTTTGGTGTTGGGGTCACACATGGCCATCTCAATGATCTCTGCACTCCTCTCTCCGACCTCATCTATGCCTGCTCAAAATGTCAGGCATATCCTACAGCCACAGATCTACTGTCCTGTCTTTCTGAGGAGGGGGTTCTAACTCATGTGACTTTAACTATAAGGGTAATGTTTACATGCCCCAGTCAACTGCGCTATTCTCCAGGGCAGAGAGGGTCCTTCCTGTCCTACTTAACATAGACCCCAGCACCTACAGAGCACCCGACAATTACTGCACATATTATCTGTATGAGGGGGGGCCCAAAAACTCTGGAATTTATTTGTAAAAAATTGTGTATTTATTTTTACATGTTTAAACTTCAGTCACCTTCAAAGTACTCTCCATTTGATGCAATATACCTATTGAGACATTTTTCCCCTCTGCTCAAAACAATTTTTGAACTTGATTTTGATGACTTTTAGTGCTTCTGAGGTTTTTTGTTTCACCTCTTCCAGATTGGCAAGATATTTCCCTTTGAGGACTCTTTCCTTCCAGGGAGACAAAAGTCAGTTGCGATTGAGATCCAGTGACTAGGGAGGGTGGGGAACGAGGGGCATGAGGGTCATGCCGTTTTTAGTCAAAAACTGCTGACCACTCAACACTGTGTGGGCAGGTGCGCTCGTAAATCACCCCTCGTGAAATGGGCACACATGTTGAAATAATCTTCCAAAAAAAATTCACTGAAGCCAAATGCAGCCTCTTACAATAATGCCAGCTGGTACACTGATACAGAGGACTTCCTAAAACACTCACCTAGTGGGGGAAGTCTGTACTACAAGGGATCCATCCTCCAGAATATAATTCCAGGTTTTTGGGGGGGTCTCCCCTCGTACAATAAATATTTGTTGAATGAGTGAATGGTATTCCTACTTCTAATGGAGCTTTGATGATTGTACAGGATGAGCCCAGCAGAGAATTATTATAATTTGTTACATCCATTAACAATGTCCAACATGTGGCAATGAGTTGAAAAGCAAAAACACACCCAGGAGAGTGAAAACAGGAAGAGCTGCTCCAAGCAAAGTTTAGTTAAAGTAGCAGGAGGCCCAGTAGAAAAACCAAAGCTTCTCACCAGTTGGCACAGTCTTCACACTACCCATTCAAAGCTGTTGTAGATGTAGCTCTGCAACCTTGTCCCACTACAGAGAGCCCAGAGAAGGCAGTGACATACACATGCCAGCAGCACACTGGCACTTCCTGCTTTGGCTCCTCCAAAATGCATCTGCTGCACAACTAGGAGCTAGGGCCAGAGATGTAAACAGACACCCAAAGTCATGAATCAAGTGTAACGTCTGTTCAGGCTCCAGTAAAACATCTCAGCAACCATTGCTCAAGAACCATTGTAAAAGGAGAGCCAGACTGAACCAGCCTCCCCTGAGAGCCACTTCTCAGAAAACCTGGCTTGTACGTAATCAGGTGGATGCAGCAGCAACCAGAGTTGGTTCAAAGGAGGTAGCAAGTGCACCCAGACAGCCTCCAGGAGGCACACATGGCCATCTCAATGATCTCTGCACTCCTCTCTCCGACCGCATCTATGCCCACCCCCGGCCCCATCTGCCTGGATACTCCGAACACCCCAGAATTACTTCATGTTGTTCCCTCTGCCGGGAATGACCACCCCTCCCCACCCTTAAGCCACAAATTGAGCATTTCCTGTTTTGTGATGCCACCAATCCCCAAAAGAGGCCTGGTCACTTACCACACTTGACCTTAGCCAAAAGGCTGATGAGTGACTGGCCACTTACTTTACCTCTTTATTTATATATACCATCAGTACACACTTAGCACACGACTTTGCAATTTTCTTCAAATTTGACACCTCAGTCAGTGTCTTAAAAGGGGCCAATGTCTTATTCATCTTCTGTGTCCTTGATCGCTGGCACACCTAATTACTCAACAAATGTGTACTGGGTGAAAGGGAAACATTCCTGAACTGAAGGCATTTGCAGAAATGTCCTGCCAGGGAACATGCCAACAGGTAAATCTTGTCGGAGAGATTGTAAAGTTCGCCAGGATAACTGGTCTTGCAGAAAGAAAAATTATAGCGAGGAAGGGAGGGCAACAGTACAATATATTAATTCATAACCAGTTAAAGGAATGCTTTAAAGACATGGCCAACACAGGATTTTAAAGTAAGCTATAAAAATGCTTCATTTTTAGTGAGTAGAGCTTATCAGCCATTTGCACGATTTCCTGCAGAGAACCAATATTAAACTCCTAATAACCAATGGACCTTTGGAATACCTTACTTCAGTTTCTGCTATTAAACCTGAGCCCCAAGCAGAGAACAGAGAGGTTTCAAATGGCCCTTAAACGAATAGGCATATTTGCTGGGAAACATCCAAAAAAGATGGGTGAAAAAAAAAATCACCAAAAAAAGTGAGATCTGCCCCCTCCATGGCCAGATCTGAGCCCTGACCTCCCAAGAAGTCTGGCTCCTTCACAGACTCTGTGCCGTCTTCCGGTTCCCACATTGTATTTTTCACGGCACAACGTGGCTTTTGTGTATGACCGGGACCTGACAGCTATGGCTGTTCTAGAATGAAAAACTACAACTATTTAGCTTCCATTACATAATAATTCACAATCTCTGATGGAAATGTTCAAGTCACTTAGGACTCTGATTTGGAACAAGGTATCTGTTTTAATTCAGATGACAGCAGTAATTCATTTGGACAACGTGATTCATAGACTGTGCTTCTCCTTCACTATAACCTCTGCCATTATGAAATGACACTATTTTACGGGACCATTTCAAAAGAGTAAGAAGCAAATTCTTTTTTATATGTGAGTACTATATTTCAGCCAATGTACACAATTTTTATTCCTATAGAAAGAGAAAGGACATGTGCATTATTTTTTAAATTGTAATTAAAATGATCGCTTAGTAAGATCACTTAATATATTTGACCTGTGTATTTTTAAAATGCAACGCAGTATGATGAAAAACATCAGAATATGTTGTGCATAATAAGGATAAATAGTGCTTTGTAACCTTTGTGTGTCCGTGTGAGAATAAAAGGGAACGGGGAGGGAAGGAGGGAAGGAGGAAAAGAGAGAGAGAACTTTGCAGGTACAGCGGATAAATGTATCCTTTTTTTCCCCTCCACAACAAAATAGTATTTACTGCAAAATATTCCATCAATTCTTTTTTTGTTTGTTTTTCAATTACAGTTGACATAGGCTATTATATTAGTTTCAGATTTACGACAAAGTGATTAAACATTTATATATCTTACAAAGTAATCATCCCCTTTAGTAATCATCTCAAACTATACACAGTTATTATACTATTATTGACTATATTCCCTATTCTGTACTTTACATCCTCATGACTAATTTGATAACTGGATATCTGTAATTTTTCATCCTTTCACCTTTTTCACTCATTTTTCCAACCCTCTTCCCATCTGAGCACCATCAATTTGATCTCTTTGTCTATGAGCTTCTGTTTTGTTTGTTCATTTAGTTTCTTAGATTCAACATATAAGTAAAATCATATGGTATTGTCTTTTTCTGTCTGGCTTATTTCACTTAGCTTAATACCTTTAGGTCCATCCATAGTGTCACAAATGGCAAGATTTCATTCTTTTTATGTCTGAATAATAGTCTATTTTGTGTATATATAATATTATATATATTTCATATATAAATATTTTAGTCACATTTATATATTTGGTTTATATATAACATATAAATATGTTTTTATATTTTATATATAAAAAATAGAATACACACACACCACTGCTTCTTTATCCATTCCTCTGTTGATGACACTTAGGTGGCTTCCATATATTGATTATTATAAATAATACTTAAATATTTTTCTTACTGAGGGTCATGGCCAAAAAAAGGTAGAAAACAGATGATTAACTGTAAAGGACTCTGATTCTGGAGTAAGGATTCACGGTGAAAACTGAGATGAAAAATCCTAATTTTAACTCATTTATTAGTGATGTGCAGTGCCCTTGTACATGTAACAGCTTCTCCAAGCCCCTGTTTCCTCATATATGAAATAGGGATGGCACCTCATAAAGTTACTTGAGGTTTAGAGATTATAATGTGTTTAATTCACCTACTATGATGATAATGGTAGCAAACAGCAGTTGTTTACTATTTAAAATGCCTAGCACAGTGCCTGGCCACATAATAAGTTCTCTTTAAATGTCAGCAGTTTTTGCTGTTACTATTATTATTTTTATATCATTAGTATTGTTTTAGAGGGCAATATGCATATTATAACTGGGTATTTTTCTAAAATGCAAGAACCAAATATTACTTTTCAAGTTCAACGGACATAACTAAGCAAAGTAGATCAGGGCTCCTTTTTTGCTGTCACACTTTCCGGTTCAAACTGCTTCACATTCAGCTGAAAAATTAAGTGCTGGCGAACAATACCAAGGACCTACAAACTGAGTATACGTCAGATTTTCACCAGCTCATCTGTTACCATATGATCATCACCAGCTCACTTCTCAGACTGAAGAAAAGGAAGAATAGGTACAAAAGATTAGAGCAATAATTAACTACCTTTTATTGAGTGCTTACTATACTGTACTTACATGTATTGTATTTAGTCCATTTTAGAGAGGAGGAAACAATTTAAAAGTTTAAGTACTTTTCAAGGTCCTGTTATTAGTGACAGAATCAGGCTTTTGTTTTCATGTCCATTTCTCAGGTCTTGGGAACTTCAACACTGTTACTACATCATGATCATCAAAGCTAAACATCAGACTGTAGCAGGCTTCAAATTTTAGCATCATTTTAGTCTGAGTTTGAAGGATCAATATTGATGAGCTCCCTACTTCCCAAGCCCTTCTGCTCCTGCATAGGCAGCTGTGATTGTTAGAAAGTTCTTTCTCATACCTTGCCCACGTATTTGCCTGCCTATACTTTCTACCCATTGAAACAGCAGAGAATATGTATTCAGCCTCTTCTATACCACATATCTTAAAACAATGAGTGCATCTAACTCTTTGTCTTTTCTTATCTGTAGTCAACATTCTTAGTTGTTTTTTAACTTCCCTCTATGAGATAGTTCTTACCCATTTCTTCCCTGCTGCTTATCTTCTCCTAGATGATAGTCAGTCTGAAATTATCCCCTAATGCAATACTCCTGATGGGTATGAGAGGCCCTGACAGAGTATTGGAGAAATGGCACATTTAAAATCCACAGTTGTCTCTCACTATCATTGGAGGCTGCACTATGTTTCTTGCATAATGCAAGAAATAAACTGCTTCATATTCTGCTTCGTCTCAGGGTTTTGGTCACTTAAAACATCAAGGTATTTTTCAAATGAAATGCTAGGTCATCTTTCCACCCTGCATTTCTTTTTTTTTTAATTGAATTTATTGGGGTGACATTGGTTAATTAAATTATATAAGTTTCCTGTATGCAACTCTATAATATATCATCTGTATATTGTAGTGTGTGTTCACCACTCCAAGTCAAATCTCCTTCTATCACCATTTATCCCTCTTTTCCCTTTTCTACCTCCCCCCATTCCACTTTCCCTCTGGTAATCACCATACTATTGTCTGTGTCTGTGAGAGTTTTTTTTTCCCTTTGCTTAATCCCCTAGCCTCTTTTACCCAGCCCCCACCCCCCTTCCCATCTGACAGCTGTCAGTCTGTTCTCTATATCTCTGAGTCTGTTCCTATTTTGTTTGTTACTTTATTTTGTTCATTAGATTTCACATATAAGTGAAATCATATAGGGTAGGTACTTGTCTTTCTTTGATGGCTTATTTCACTTAGTATAATACTCTCTAGGCCCATCCATGTGGTCAGAAAGTTAAGACTTCCTTTTTTCTGGCTAAGTAGTATGCCATTATATAAATATACCACAGCTTTTTTTCCCACTCATCTACTGATGGGAACTTGGGCTGCTTCTATATCTTGGCCACTATAAATAATGCTGCAATGAACAAGGGGTACATATATTCTTTCCAATTAGTGTTTTGGGTGTCTTTGGATAAATTCCTAGACATGGACTATCTGGGTCACAAGGCAGTTCCATTTTCAATTTTTCTAAGTTATTTCCATACTTTTTTTCACAGTGGCTGCACCAATCTATATTCCCATCAACAGTGCATGAGGGTTACCTTTTCTCCACATCCTCACCAACACTTATTGTTTGTTGATTTATTGATGATAGCCATTCTGACAGATGTTAGTTGATACCTTCCTTGTCTTCCAAATTCCTAATTCTATCCTCTGTTTCATCCAACCTACTATTTATTCCTTCCAGTGTATTCTTGATGTCAGATACAGTATTCTTAATTTCCGTGGTTCATTTTTTATGATTTCTATGTCTCTTTTCATGCTGCTGTACTTCTTGTTAAGTTAAGCAACACCATAACCATTACTCTGAACTCTATATCTGATAAACTGCTTGCCTCCATTTCATTTAGCTCTTTTTCTGGATAGTTCTCCTGTTGTTTCATTTTGGGACTGTTTCTTTCTCTCCTCATTTTATTTCGGCTTCCTCTTTTGTTTTTTTCTATGTATCAGATCTATCTGCTATGATTCCTAGTCTTTGTGGGGTGGCCTTATGTAGTTGGTGTCCCGTGGGACCCAGTGGTGCAGTGTTGTTGATTGCCCGAGCTGGGTGCTCCAGGAATGTCCCTTTTGTGGGTTATGTGAGCCTTCCTGTTGTAATTGAGTCTTGACTTCTGTTGGCCTGTTTGTGTGTGGGATTGGTCCTCAGGCTGGCTGACTGTGAGACTGATCCCTGATCATTGCATGTGAGCTGCTGCACAGGCGCTGACCACACAAAAGCAGAATTTGCCACGTCAGGGCTTTGTGCCTACTGAGATCTCCCTTTGGATATTATGAAGCTTATTGGATCCTGCTCTGATGTTGTCTGGATCTGGCCAATGGGTGTGTTAGTGCTGGGTCTTTTGGGAGGGGCTCTGGTTCAAACCAGTATCAGACGCTGCCCATGACCAGACCTTGGCAACCTGTCTGGAGCTACAAGCGGTCCACAGTTTGTGGCTGCTTTTGCTGGGCTTGAGTGCACATGGGAAGGCCCAAGTTGCACACCAGGGCTGTCTTTTACCCTTACCAGGCCAGGGGCAGGCCAGCAAAAGTCCCAAGGCACCCTGATATCCACCTCCAGCAGCCTCTGCCAGGCAGTTTCCTGTTAGGTTCAGTCACTGAAAGAGCCTCTGGTGGAGTCAGGAGGATGGACTTAGTGCATGTCCAGTGAGGGGAAGCTGTTGGTCAGGCTTCAGGGAAGGTGGTGCATGTGGCCTTGCCCCAGAGCCACACTACTCAGTCTGTCCCGGATCTTGCCCAACCATGGTAGAGTGGAGCCACTATGAGTCTGGAGGGTGGGCCTCTGGAGTCCAGGGGTTGGGTTCACTAGAAGCTGGGAGAGTGGCTCTATCAGATTTCCCGTGAGCAGGAAGTGCCAGTCTAGTTCACAGGCAAGTGAGGGGGATGGCCCCGCCCCGAAGCCAGACAGCTCAGTCACTGACACCCCTGAGCTTGCCCAGACCAGTCTACTCTGGCAAAGGTAGCTGACTCCTCAGAACAGCCTAAGCTCCTTAGCCACCCTGCATTTCTACAACCTCATTTTGAACCTCAATTAAAGTTTTAATTTTATCCCTACAACATTTCCTTGACTTGTTTTTGGCCCAGCATTCCAGCCTAGAGAGGTCACTTCAATTCTTAATTCTGTCTTTCATAAAATAAACTATTATTCTCAGGAGTATATCACATGCAGATGTAAAAAGCATGGGGTTACATTAAACTATAATAGGTTGACAAACTATTAGAAATACATATAGACTCACAAAAGCATACATTTTGCTTCTCTCTAATTACATTCGAAGCTCCTGGAGCTCATGAGCACTGCATCCTTCTTTTAGTATATCGTGGGCACAAAGGTCACTATATTCATTTTGACTGAATGATTATTAATTTGCACATGTCAAAATTCACTGCCAGAATTGATGAGAAGCCAAGAGGCAGTAGAGGAAATAAAACGCCACACATCTGAAGTGCAGGTTCAAAGGCAACAACTGGCACATGTTGCTTCCCTGAACCCAATCAATCATGGAGTTGACAGAAAATGGAAATTCACACTAGAAAAAAGCCCAGCAGAAAGACAAAGGGGAGGGAAAGAGACAAAAAGAAAACACACATGTGCACATGCATACACACATACACAGCTCTGACTGGTGAAATTCCTTAAAGTAGTTACTGGAAAGCTTTCACACATGAATAGCACCATTTAATGGCATTAGGTCCCTGACTTTGTATGACTATTAACAGACAGCCTATTAAGGCATTGCTATTTTTGGGTTTCCACAAGGCAACATGATTTCCCAGTAGTATATTACCATTAATTGGTAAAAGGCACTCTAGGAATACCAGTCTAAGACAATAGCTCAGCCACAATTAAAACAGAATTGCATTTGCTGACCTAGGCGACAAAGCAAAGTGTGCCTGGGAAATTCTCTGCAATATTTTACAACCTGAACTAATTAAAGATCACATTTCCCATACAGCCAGAAAGCAAACACGAGAAGTACCCCCAACTGAAGACTTTCTAGTTTGACGGTTACTATAATGAGTTCAGTCCCAAAGGTTCAAGACAATAGAAAGCACTTCCATTTGAAGGTTGTGCGATGAAACTCCGACTTCCCCTAATTTTGGAGCAATTGCTCCTTGTGCAGCCCCATCCATAGGCCACAGTCAAATTTTTCTGTAGTGAACACAGGGAATGTAGGGAGGGAAATTGATCTCACTGTAGCCTGCTAAATTTCTTAAACAGATTTAATGTTGACAAAGATTAAGAATAGCATATCCTCATTGCCAGACTGTATGCTGGATGAATTTCATTTATTAACACAGACGAATCTTCTCTCATCTAAAGTAGGCAGCAGACTAAAAATGTTTTTACTGTATGATTAAAGTACCTTTACACAGGCAGCCCTAGGCAGCCCAAGTTATTGCTCTATCGCCTGGAGGTAAATTAAGGTGATACTTTTCCTGTTCCCCATCTCTAATGGGACTGTACATTCTGCTGCTGGCAAAACCAATTGCACTATTACCTATTGCTAAAACCTCATTCCTGAATGCTGATGTGTGTTCTGTCACATTTGGCTTGAAAAAAATTACCTCTTACTAACTTTGTTCTTCTGAAAAGGGAAAAACTTGAAGGAAGAATATTTCCAGGGAGAGAGAGAGAAACGTAAAGGAAAAATGCACATTAGGCAATAAATGTGAGCTAAGAGATGTTATTATTTAGAAACATTTCATCTTATTTTTCCTCCTTCAAATTTCTTTTACAATCAGCTTAATCATGGTCACCAGCATTTTAGAGAGTGGACACTGTGTCAATAGGTACAGGTTGTCTTATCCCTGAACACAAATCTGTTCTTAGAAAAAATACTTTATAGATAATAAGATATCCAAAATTAAAATATACTGTATAATAACTTAATCTAAACCCAATACAAATCTTTGGTAATTGATCCTTAAAGGAAAAAATAGGTGTATGTGTATGCACTGAGTCTGAGCACTTCAATGTTAATAAGCCTTTTAAAATCCAATCAAGAAACATTTATTAAGCATCTACTATATTTACAGGCATTTTATTTATTTATGTGTTTGTTTGTTTGTTTATTTTTTAGAGAGAAGGGAAGGGAGGGAGAAAGGGAAGGAAACATTGATGTGAGAGAAACATCAACCAATTGCGTTCCATACGTCCCCAGCTGGGGACTGAACCTGCAACCCAGGCGTGTGCCCTGACCAGGAATCAAACCAGCGATCTTTCACTCTGCAGAACAATGCCCTGCCAACTGAGCCACACTGGTCAGGGCTTCACAGGCATTTTCTCAGTCTGTGGATATAGTGTGGAATGTGAAATCCCAAGGAAGCTTAAAAGCATTTTAAATTTTATAATATTATTTACTCTTACTATTACTAGCATATAGCCCAGGTCTCAGTTGAGTCCCAATCTGAACATCAAAAACTTCTACATCTATTCGACTCCTGCCATTTGTAACAGAGTGGACATTCTACATTAACATTTTGCCTCAGTTGTGATTATTGGTTCCTCTAGTTTTATGCTATCAGTTTTCCAAGAAATGTCACATTTCTTGTGCATCCTCTTCCAACATAAGCTAAGTGCCTGACTTTCTATGTTTTCCAAGGGTTTATATTTCAGATATGGTCATTTCCAACAAGCATTCAAGGCTTTGCCTGCGCACAAGATGACTTAATATGACATGGAGAATGGCAAAGCCAAGTTCAGGTGTGACTGCCGGGAACTCAGCTAGGGCCACTCACTCTGCAAATCTTTTGCTTCCATGCAGCAGTCCAAGTTAGGTTATTAAATTGGATTCTCAGTAAAATTAGAAATTGCTCATATCAGACATTCTCAAATTAGTTTTGAATAATCAACACCACTGGTGCTAAATCCATGCATAATAAAGGTATACTCTGCTGGGTACTATATAGCTAGATTTCATTCAGTTATCCCTTATAATTAATATCCAAATAGTCAATGACAGTTGCACTTTATATAATGTGATACATATATGGTCCCGAGCTACCACTCAAAAAATGAAGTTAAATGATTGGGTCAGCTCAAACCGTATAGAGACTTTCACAATTCCTTTCCTTCCTCCCCCAGCAGAATTAGTTACTCCATCTACTATATTTCCAAAATAAATTTTGTGCTCCACTAACAAAGCACTCATCATGCTATAAGCAATTTACCTTTTTAACATACGTACCCAAGGTCACAAAGTAGATGCGGTCACATGTAGTAACCACCTCTGGATCAAGAAGACAGTGGGCCTTCAAGAAATATTTGCTAAAAGAATGACACCACAATGCCACACAACAGAAAAACACAATATAAATGTAAAAGAAATAGCACAGGTGGCTACTCCATCAACATGAGAAGTTTAAAGTTATTTTTTAAGAGCAAGATATTTCGGTACAGTAAATAAAGTGCTAAAAGGTAAGTTCGGTGAGGCCAAGGGCAGGTCCGCTCTTCCTGAGGCACAGCAGTCCTCCCAGAGCCTCACGGGCTGCACCTGGCACAACAAAGTCTTCATGGACAGTGGGGAATGAAATGAACAGTATTACAAGGCACCTCGAAACCAGATCTTCTTGTGTTTTATCTGTAGGACAATGGCCTTTAAAAGTACACCATCTATAGTAAAGGTTACAAGACATGCAGTACATCATCAAATTGCAGACCAGTAGGTAGATAAGAAACTCAGAAAAGCCATTTAGTCCACACTCTGCTTTTATGAAAGACCTTACAAAAATGACCACAGACTCGATTCCTTTATACAGTATCCCTGTCCTATTGATTGATGGTTTCAAACCAACTTAAGCTGTGTCACCTCAATAATTACCAGATGATGTCATATTATAAGATTTGGAGACAGACTAGGGTCAAGGTCTGACTCCATCATTAACTAGCTATGTGACCTCCAGCCAATGATTACATTTCTCAAGAGCCTCGGTTTCCTCCTTCTCCTCCTTCATAAAATTGAGATGAGAATGACATTTACCTCACAGGAGAATTAAGAGAGAAATGTGTGCCTGAGAGTTGCTATTGCCTTTAGTGTTTATTTGTGTAAAATGTTCCATACTAAATATCTTTCCAAACAAAAGCCCTGCGTTAGACACCTACTGGTGGTATTTAAAATGCACAGACATTGACTTGATTTGAATCCTCTCTGTAAAAATAATCTTCCTGATACAGATTAATTTATCTAACAAAAATGAGCTCAGACCTCAAATGCCAGGCAGCAGAGAACCAGCCATGCTCCCTTCTCTGATGCAGTGAAAAGGTTAGGGAGAGAAAAACTGAGCTTGCCAGTGTGGCAAAGCGCATGGAGTAGAACACGCAACACACACTAAATTCATTAGAGAAGGGGAAGCCCAGGGACCTATGGAAATGATACCAGAAAGAGCCAAACTAGGCTACAGAATTCCAGATAAACTCTAGATAAATGCACTGAACTCCATGACCAAAGTCAGGTTCAGTGCAAAATACACTCAACCGAAGTGAGGAGGCTAAACAAAGGCCAGTGCGTGGCATGCTAAGCGTTAAAGTAATCACTGTGTAGGGTATGCAGTATGGAGTGCCCATGAATCATTTTTATGATTATCACATGAGTGCTACGTATGCTGAATTTTTAGCACTTCCCAGCTTGGGGGTGTTACTTCAGTGCTCTCTTACAGCTCTCTCCAACCACACAGGAGTATCTCAACCTTTAAAACTTAATCCCCCAGCCAGGTAGCTCAGTTGGTTAGAACATCACCTGATATGCCAAGTTTGTGGGTTCAATCCCTGGTAAGAGCACATACAAGAATCACCCAATGAATGCATAAATAAGTGGAACAACAAATTGATGTCTCTCTCTCTCTCCCCCCACCACCCCACTTTCTCTTTCAAATCAATTTTAAAAAATTAAAACTTAATCTCCTTCCTCTCCATAAAGTGGTTTGCACGCCTAATACCTTTGGGCTACATTTAGCATTCTTTCCTTCCTTTAACCAACAAGGAATTAGCAAGTGTCTACTGTGTGCCCACCACTACTGTGAGTAAAACAGAGGCCTTGCATTCCTGGATACAGCCTAGGAGAACTTTGAGATACCACAGGCACATGACAAATAAGAGTGTCAGATGAGGCCACAGAAATATGTGCAAGGGAAAGTGAGGTACAAAAGAAAGGCACACTGTGAACTCTGTGGGTAGATGTCATACAAGGCCCCACAGAGGAAGAGAATGTGATCTGGGTTCAGGGAATAAATAAGACTGCTAGGCAGAAGATGGGCTACGGGAGAAGAGATTTTTGCAAGAAGCAACAGAAAATACGGCCTTCTTGTAATCGGGGGCATCAGGGTTAGAAGTGAGTGGGGGGGGGGCGGGGGCCAGAGGTGAAGTGGAGAGTCAAGGAGAAGAGTTGGCAAATGTCCAAGATGCTGCACTCAAGTACAAATACCACTATGTGCCAGGCACTGGGAATAGAATCATGAGCAAAATCTCAATGCAGACTAAATATTCTTTAAGCAAACGGCTACATGTGCTGTAAAATCCATTGGCTTTTATTACATGCCCATTGCGTAGGTGGGAGAGCTGACAGGGTGGCTATGTGCTGGCAGAGGGATCCTAAGCCTTCCCTCCTACTCTGCACAACACATTTAATCAATCAGCAGTCCCCAAATTTTTGCACTGAAAATACTCAGTGCTCATCTTTTGGATGGATCCACAGCAGAGTCAATGCAAGTCTAATAAAGATTTTACAGATTACCAAAACAAATAGCTAAAACTTGGAAACGTCTCTTCAACTCTGATTTAAACCAGCTGATTTGGGTTCAAACAGCTAAGCGTTAATGACCAAAATCATCCCCAGCCCATGTGGCTCGCACTACAAAGAACTCTGTTAAAATACTCTATCAAGGATCTGAAAAAATAGTATAGTGTGTACATAGTTTTATTACTCTCTCAGGACCTTCTAGTGGATGTTATGTCCCAGAAACCACTGGAGTTGGATGGGTGTCCTCTCCAACATGAAGCTGGACTCCACTTGACCAGCTCCAGGTAGATTATTCCCAGTAATGACTGAAGAGAGGAGAGTCTGCGTTAGCCATTGACTGAAACAGCAAACTTCCCTGCTTTGCAATCGTTTCAGGCGTCTGAGGAAACAACTTTCAGAATTGATCCAGGGTTTGCTTTCTGCCTCTTTTCCGCAAACCAGCAAACTGGAGATAATGTGCTCCAAAACAACTTTAGAGAAACAATGGAAATTACAGTGAAAATATCTGCAGTTATTTTGAGCCAAATCAACCAGTCAACATTTGTGGAAGATTTCATTGTGTACAAATTGTTGCAGCCCTTCAATATCAATGATGCAAGCACTTGGGAGAAGGTGCATGCTGAGGCAAGAGACTGGATTCCAGGATTCCAGGTGGCTGTTACAAGTTACTTATGGGACCTTGGATAACTCAGCCCCCTAGGAGCTCCAGCCACCTCATCTGCTCATGAAGAACAATGTCCTTCACCCTGCCTACTTCTCCTGGTGCTAGAAGGATCAAATGAAGCAGGTTTACAAAAGCACCTAGGAAAGTATTCTTTGCTAGACAAATACAATGATTTATTATTAAGCAGAAAATGCTACTTATCCTCCAGGAGGTAAGAAGGAAAAAAAAAACCCTACAAAATTGTTGATTTTTTTCCCCCACGGCAAATCAACATCTGTATCTGTAAACCTGAGGACTTTAAAGGAAGACATCAGCAGTTTATCTCCTATCCCAGTTTTCAAGCTGATCCTAAATTATGCCCAATGGTCTCACCATTTCAGCACTAAATTTATGTTTTAGGATTACCTGGTCCTTTGGTCCACTCCTGGGTAAACTAGGAAATTGAAAAACAGTGTTTTTTTTTTTTTCTTTTTCCCAGTTACTTACTATGGGAAATATTGGGTAAGTCACCTATATTTTATAATCCCCAGTTTTCACAGCTGTGTAATATATATACCAACAGAAACTCTTATCTTACAGGATTATTGCGGAAAAATTAAATGGGAAAATGTATAGAAAGTACCCACCACAGTGTTTGGCAAACTAAATGCTTATTAATGATCATGATGATGTGAACAATAGGATAGATGCTGTGTACTTAGACAATGCAAAAGATGCATGCAGGGGACACCCTGAGTACCTATCTTCTTCAGTCCTTAAGTCTAAAAAGCAGAGCACTTTATTGAGTGCCTACTATAGGCAAAATGCATTATCTCTAAATAGGTGACACTAACCACATTTTTACCAAAAATGACTCACAGCATCAAAGAACTGAATTTGAATGATATCATAGAGCCTCTAAGTGATGGAATGAGGATTTGCCCTTGGGCTTCCAAGTCCTGCTCATCCCGCGGCCGTTCTCCCATCCCATTGCTATCTGCGTCTCAACCTCTGAAACTCCCGGACTTCCCGGTATCTTCACTTTCCAAGTCATTAGTTCACAGTGGCACTGACAGAATGAAGTCTGAAGCATCTACCCATAGTCTCGTTCCTGCCATTTTCCTTCAGCATGTCTGCAAGTCCTTCTTGCTTCTCTCCCTGTCTCCTTAATTATATGCACCAGGGCACATTCACTCTGTGCTTACATTGTAGCAGGGCCTGTGAATCCAATGAAGATCCATTTTTCATAGCCCCTGTGCCCTTAGAACTCAGAATCTTCAAAATTTTGTTGGGGCACATGAAACTCACAATGCCAGTAAGTATTATAATATGACCATCACAAATGCTAGGTGCTTAGGAGGTAGCAGCAAAGGAGTCTGTGCTAAGGATGAGAAATGGCAGTCACCTCCATCCATAGGATGGAAGGGCAATTCACTCAGAAGGAAAGGAAGTGTTAGAATATTCCAGAACCAGCGAGCAGTGTAAGGTATCAGAAGAAATAACAAAAGGTTGGGGGGAAGCTAACTTAAGACATCTGAACTCTAACTTAAGACAGTCTGGACCACAGAAACTGGAATGGCCTGAGGCGGAGAACAACAGACCCTCAGTGAAGTGCCCTGGCATTCTTCCCGCTGGGAGTAAGGCTGGGAGCCAAAGGGCAGGAGCTCTGAGGGTAAACAGGAAAATCCTGTCTACCACCCCGCCCCGGGGGTCCAGTGCAAACACACCCCTGGATGCCAGGACAGAAGTGACTGAGCCAGAGAAGAAATACTGGGAGTTTAAGCTAGGATTGGAAAGGGGCGGAACCAGCAGACTGGTGCAGACAGGGTTGAGATATCTCCACTCAAGGTCAAAACCATCTATGAGAAATGTCTGGAGATGTCTAGTGATCAAATCAGAAAAACAAATTTCACCTTGGAGAATGACAGGTCATCTGAAATCCACTCAAGTTGGAGGGAGAGAAGAATCTCTGCATATTTTGTAAAACTGAAAGAAAACAGAGCCAAACAAAACCAAACCTCTGTAATTCCCCTTATTTTCACCCTTGATTTTCATTTAACCTACTTTGTGTTTGCAGCAGTAAACTCCACAAACATCTTGATGATGACGGCCTCAGGGAGCACGGAACCAGCATTTGTTCGGTGTCTATCGCGTGACACAAATGTTAATGTTTTCTTTCATTTAGTTCTTGCAAATCACCTGGAGATGCACAGGGAAGTTAAATAACTTACCCAAGGTCAACAAAGCTCAGGCTTACGGCTGGGCGGCTGGTACAGGGTTGGTACCAAACTGAGGTGGAGAGACTAAGTAGTACAAGGGCCACACTGGGCTGGAGAGTGGGAGCTCTCAGTCTGAGCTTCACAATAGAGGATGCCTCTTACCAATCTTCATATCCTCCACTATCATCATCTTTGCCACAATGGCTGTAATAATAAACCTAATATTTATTTAACATAGCTATCATCATGTTTTAGGTTCTTTGCATACTACCTCTGATCCTGAATATAACATTGCTAAGTGCTATGAGCTCCATTTTAGAGATGAAGGCATTTGCCAGAAACCCCACAGCAAGTCAAAACCAAAGCCAGAATGCAAACCAAGATTTCTCAGCACACACAAGCATATTAGGGTTAAAGGATACATTGAATGGAATTGATTTTAACCAAACTGAAGTTGTGGCATAATAAAAAGGAGGGAGACAGTATGCATGATTGGTTCAATAGCATGGAAGGCTAGGACCATAACCTGGTGTTTACTGCATGAAAGGACACTGAGTACCACTCCCATACGCTGCCTCATCTAACTTCTCTGGAGCTTAGACCGTGCAGGAGACATTGTACCAGAGGCCATGGATACAAAAGCTAGGAAAGAAGTGTCCAGCGCATGTATTCAAGTGTTCACTTGCATGTGATTCAATTCTTACAGATATCCACCAACAGGAAATAAGCCCCGGTCTGTGGGGACCTCAAGTTCTAGGGGCGACCAACCCATGGCCCAGGATGGCTATGAATGCAGCTCAACCCCAAATCATAAGTTTACTTAAAACCTTTTTTTTGCTCATCAGTTTTCATTAGTGTTTGTATATTTCACATGTGGCCCAAGACATCTCTTCTTCTCCTAGTGTGTCCCGGAGATGCCAAAAGTTTGGACAGCCCCGGGTCTGCCTGCCTCACTGCTATAGTCTCTGAGAGACATTCTTAAGAACGGGTGAGATATTCACAGACTGTCTTGCAAAAAAATTATTATCAAAAACAAAAAACAAAAACAAAACACGTTTACAATGCAACTCATTGTGAATCACTGTTAGAAAAAAGAACTTAACACACTGTTTCAGTGTCATCTCACTACTTCTCCCAGAAATGCTAAAACTATGCCCAAGAGCTCAAATATTCATACATTTGAGGCACCATTTCAGGCCTCTCTACTTTTGCAAATGCCAGACCCTTTGTCCAGAATACCCTTTCCTTCTCTCATCTGCTTGAAGAATTTCTAAATTACCTTTTCAACCCCAGTTCTGGTGTCACTTCTGTCAGGAAGAACTGCCTAACTCCTCTAGCTAAAGTAAGGTTTTTTGACCTCGGCACTGTTGACATTTTTGAGGCATATAATTCTTTGTTGTGAGAGGTATAGCTGTCCCACACATTGTAGGATATATGGTGGCATCCCTGCTCTCTAACTATTTAGATGTCAATAGCATCTGGCCAGCTGCAACAATAAAAAATGTCTCCAGATATAGTCATCCGTGGGGGGGTAGGCAAGGGCAATGTCACCAGTTGAGAACCAATGAACTAGAGTATTTTGGTGGTAGGTTTACACCTTGGTTGCAATGGCCTAGCCTTAGCTTTAAGTAGGGGAATAGATAATTGAGGGTCCCTTCCGGTTCCATCTTTCTCTGCTAACATAAGAGAAGGTTGAGATGTAAAGAGAAGAATTTTCACAGGGGTCCACTCTGGCAAACTCAAGGCCCCTGAGTACATTATTTATGATTTTCTTCACAGAAAAAACTGCCACCGAGGACACGAGAACGATGAATTATAAAGACCTAGGTCAAGATGTGTAACCTTGAACACTGATCTTAAATTTCCTTACCTAAAAAGTGAAGCTAATTTGAGCTTCCTCACAAGGTTTCTGGGTTAAGTAAAATATATACATCAAGCTACCTAGTAAGATCACCTTTCCTCTTTCACCAGAAGGTTAAGAATCGGTTAATGTGTGAGAAAATGCGTTAAAAACTCTAAGCGCTCAACAGTGTTACTAGCTGATACTAAAAATAATCAGTAATAAAAATTGAGCTTTCTTTTCCAAATGTAGCACTCAAACAATCTTTAAAAGATCACTGTGAGGATGATATGAATTAGAAACAATAATCACTTACAGGTAAAGAACACTTTACAGTTTATAAAGTCCTTTCACACACATTTCTTTTGATGGTCTCCATTGCTCAGGAAGGTGATCGTGGGAAGGTGAGGAGATAGCTGAAGAGAACTGAAGAATCTCCTCGCATTTCCAGAGCTGGAAAGTAGAGACTCAAATCCAGTTTGCAATAACAGACCTCTTTCCAGTGAGCACTAGTAATATTTTAAACACAGAACAAAGAGCCATTCAGTCCAGCCTTTCAGAAATTTGAATTATATTCTTATATGCAAAACTAGGTAGACAGTAGAGACCATTAGGACTGATTATGTCGATGGTTATCATCATTAGTTGCATATAAGCCAGCACTAAGCATTTGCAGACATAAAAGAGAGCTATTATTGTATAATTGTCTGAAGCAATTATAATTAATTCTCAAAAAATATATATGTTCAACCCAAATCATATGGAGGAATAAACCAAGAGGAGAGATGGGTTCCTTCCATAGTTGCATGCAAAAACTCTTAATTAAACCCAGACATTCAAAAGTAGTTTCAAAGAAAGGTTAATGAAATAGTGTAGGGAGGGAGAACATCCCCAGAGAATCTTGCAGGCTATAGTTTTCTGGGCCAGCTCTCAGGATAAAATAAAAAATCTACAAAATGCATTTCTCTTTTGGCAATCAAGAATGAAATTGAGCTACTCTCCGGCACACTGCAAAGAGGGCTGTGTCATAATATATTCTGCAGCACTCTGACTGGCCCCGGTGGAAAGTAGCTGAGTTCTGGACACACAGTGCTCGATCTCAGAGAGAAGCTAACATTGCCCGGTTTAAGGCAATGATGTCTTATTAGTATCCGGTAGATCTACAACTTTGAAACACCATTAAAGTAAGAAGGAAAATGTTAAGAAGCAAAATGCTCAAGTGTTTGACACAAGTATCATTATTGAAGACTACCTCTCCTCTATGTTCCACGGCAGAAACAAATTATACCTGGTGGTATGGAATCCACTGGGACCCAAGGTCAGGGTCAGCCTAACAGGCGCACCACAACCCAGTGAGTAAAGGGTGGAGCTCAAGGACTGATACAATTAGAGACTGAAATACAGAGGAAACTGCATTCCACCCAACTGGAAAGAAAACATATTGATCTGGGAACAAGCCTCCCGGACTGGGGTCCTGTTACCATTCCTTCGTTCTTTGAATGTGCACTGTATCTTTTGACTGTCCATGTTGTGCCAGGTACTGCTCCAAGTAGAGGGGCCAAGAACAGAAGCAAGAATGGTCATGGTTCCTATTCTCATGGTGCTTATAATCTGGAAGGGGAGATGGGCAGTCACATTAACAAATAAGAAATTTCAAGCAGTGAAGTAAAGGAACATGTGTCTATGGGGGATCATAACAGTAGTAACAACACAAAAAGCACCATCACTGTTTACTGAGAATATACCACATGCCAGGCATGTTTTTATGTATTTAACTCATTTGATCCTTCTAACTTGATAAAATAACCCTCTACCACCATCCAATCAATTTTTTTTGTGGGAGATGTTAATTTTTATAATTTGATGAAGTAACTAAGCATATCTCTTTAGTGGTGAGGTAATGGAATCATAGAAAAGTTAATAAATTTGTCCAAGTTTCCACAGCTATAAAATGATGGAGTTGAGATTCAAACCCACAGAGATGGAGTTCAGAGCCCATATTTTTCACCTCCAAGTCAACACACAAGAACTCCACATCCCGACTGAGGTCAGAGAAGGCTTTGCTGAGGAAGTAACACTGGAGCTGGAAGGAAGTACAAGCTCATCCAAAGATAGATCAGAAGTTAACCTTTGGGGATGGGTGGTTCTAGGCAGAGGGAAACTGGGGAGTGGAAAGAAGGCCTGTGTGCCTGGAGGGTCGAATGAAAGACAATAGGGGAGAGAGGCTGCAGGGTGGAGCCTGCACCCTCACAGGCAGGGGAGGAGTTTGGGTGTTAATTAGAGCAGCAGCAAGGTGCTGAAAGGCTTTTAGGAAGCAGTAATATAATTTGTGCCTTAAGAAATTTTCTGGCTACAGTGTGGAAAATGGAGCTGAGAGGTTCAGAGGGTTCATGAAGAGCACAAGAATATAATGTAGTTGTGTCTAGGGTCTAGGCCATTGATTCGCAAAGTGAGGTCTCAGGACCAGCAGCATTATTATCCCCAGAGAAGTTACTATAAGATCAAGTTCTTGGAACCTACCCCATACCCACTGAAATAAGAACCTCTGGGGATGTAATAGTTATTGCTGTACAGAAAATTAGCACAAACTTAGAACAGCCTATATTTATTATTTCAGAGTTCCCATGGGCCAGGAAGTCTGGGCTCTGCTTAGGTGGGTCATCAGCTCAGGGTCTAAAAAGCTTGCAATCAAGATGTCAGCCAAGCTGTGTTCTGGAGGCTTGGCTGGGGAGTATCTGCTCCCAACATTATTTAGATTGCTGGCTGCATTAATTGAATTGTGATTGTGGAACAGAGGGCCCTGGGTTCTTGTTAGCTGTCTTCTGGAGGAGGTTACTCTCAAGTCCTGCAGGCTGCAGGCAATTCCTGGCCACATGAGCTTGCTCAGATGGCTGCTGACTTCATCAAGCCAGCATTGTCTCTACAGCAAATCTGTTAGCAAGGCAGAGCCTTCATATAACATGTGGTAATCATGCAAGTGACACCCATCACTTTTGCCATATTCTGCTGATTAGAAGCAAGTCATAAATCTCCTGCACAAAGGGAAGGGATTATAACAAGACACAAGCACCAGGAGGTGAGGAATGTAGAAGACCACCGTAGTGTCTGTCCACCACAGACTCCGTACACTGGGTTTTGACGAATCTTTTAGATAACCGTGATGCATGCTCAAGTTTAAGAACCACTAGTGCTCGCAGCACATATGTTAAAATTGGAACATTATAGAGAAGTTTAAGAACCACTAGTCTAGAGTACAGATTTGAGAGAGATTTAGAAGGCAACACCGAAAGAACTAGGAGCTGTCGTAGCTCTGTTAGATTATGTAGATTAGCACAGTGGTCATGAGCATGGACTTTGGAGCCATTAAGATCTAGGTTCAAGTCTCTGCCACTTTCTAAATCGTGTGACCTTGAGCAAGTTCCTTAATATCGTGTAGCTAGTGCATCTTCATCTATACTATGGCATTCCCATGGAATCTATTTCTTAGAGTTCAAAGTTGTCAAGAATCAAATGATCGTCCATGTAAACTATGTCTGGATGTCTGACACAAAGATTGTCGTAAAAAAATTTAGGCTACTCTTGCTAACTAACATCTGTGGGATTCAAGTTCTTCTGTATAATGAAATTAGACCAGGTAGGATGTAGGTCTCCTCAATCTAAAATTCCAATATTATAGGTAAAAGATCTTTCTTTTAAGAAGGGTGTATTTTTAGTCTGTTACCTATAATAATAACACCCAGAGGATAATTTTTTTAAATCTTCTGTAAAACTGGAAGTAAGCCACCACCAGCTCCCTTTTCTTGGTGAGGAAAACATCTGTGTAGACCTCCTGAACGCTTTGCACACCTTCCAGGGACCCAGTTCCTATACTTACCTCCTATGAATGAAAAAATATGAAACAGATTACAGAAAGTTATACAAACACCCTCAAGGAGCTGTCTAAACATTTATTATGGGGGATCCCCTTCTATGGAAACTCTTGCTTTTGGCACTTATCACACAATACTGTAATTGCGTATTGACTTTCCTGGTCTCCCCGTAGAGTAAAAACTCCTTGGAGACAGGAACCATATCTTACTGTCCTGGATAAGGGGGAGGAGAAGGTGCTTCTGTAAAGAGGAGGTGACTCTTTTATTCCCCAACCTTCTCTCTCCCCTGTTCTTTGGCGTCCCTTCCCTCTTCCCTAATCCCAATTCCCCCCCCCCCCCCCCCCAGTATCTGGGAAAAGCTTTTCACTTAAAAGAATGTCTGCTAGTAGGGATCAGAAGAAAGCTGGGCATTATGAAAAGATCTTGACAGAAATAAAGGACAGACAATTTCAAACCCTCCTCTAGTTCTCTGTGCCTATAAAAGTAAAGATCAGAGTTCATCTTTGTAAGCAGTTTTGTTTAGGAAAATCACCTGAATGGGCTTTTAGCCTTGCAAACATAAAAGAAAGACTTAGAGAACAGAGATGAGTCAACAATAGAGGAAGATGCCAGGAAACCAGGATTTGAAGAATCCCAAACTTACAGTTATTGGTTGTGGAGTTCTTGATCATGTTATTTGTGTAGATCAAAGAGGTAACATAAAAAATCTGAGATTTGTTTTCATTGTGCTTGATTATAATATCTGGCACAAAGTAAGTGTTTTATAAATGTTTGTAGAATAAATTAAAGAATGACAGAATAAAATCAAATCCTACCTTCTTTTCCTTGTTCTTTGCAATTGACCTCTCACTACTGACTACTGAAGTAGGCAGCAGACAATGCCCCAACAAATAGCATGTGTAACACACACACACACACACACACACACACACACACACACACCCACCCCCAAACTGTCTCTCCGACACAGGCACCACCATCTGCCTACAATGGGAAGTATAATTTAGTGAAGAAACAGGCAGAACATGTAATTCAGAGAATGGTAATACACAGTCAATAAAGTAACTAACCAATCCATTGTAACAGCCCCCCAAAGGACAATTCAGGAGTGTTTTATTCCAAGAGCAAATTAAAGCAAAACAAAGATGAGTCTACCAAAAAGAAAAAAAAAAGCAGACTCTCCTCTATTTTGCATATGAGTCCTTAGAGGAATTTATGGAAATTATTCATATCATTCCCATATCTCCTACCTACAATGTATAAAAACCCCTTTGTTTGAGTACAGCTACACTGTATGAAATGTGGGCTCAAGGCTTTACCCTTTTCTATTCCCTGCACGCAGAATATTTTCAGAATTAACTATTCATGAGCAGTATTAACCTAGGAACAGATTCAGAGTTCCGATAAGGTTGCAATTAGCCAGTTAACCAATCAGAAGTCCTTTCATCAAATCATGAATGACTATTTTTAAACAGTACAATTCTTAGGGTACATAAAAGCTGATATTTTATTCTTTGCAATTGAGAACTGTTTCCATGCCTTTTTGGTTGGCTCCAGCAGCTGATGAGAATTCCCCCGGGACCTGTGGTTGTTTAGTACATGTACATTTGTGTGCTTATGCATGTGGGGTGGCAGGATGGAGACAAATGTTTTCATTCACATAATAGATACATGACCACGGAATTCAGACGCTAATTTGGTGTTTAGGCCCTTTCGCTTCTCTGCAATCTATTGGATTTAGTGCCCTTATTAAGATGATTAAAATAAGCCAGTCTATCAATATGTGGCCCAATTATTTCAATTATCTAAACACAGCTTTAGCATGGTCCTTTTCTCTCTCTAGAGAAACATGGCTTTGGAAATCACTTTTCTGGACCTTTCTCAGGAAACTTGGGACACTCCAATCTCCTTTATGTCTTCCAAATGAAATCTGTCAATGAGAAGACAGGGTGAAGGGCATACAAATTTCTTGTCTTCAACATTTATTTAAAACCTATTATAAGCCACAGTTTTCAGATAGTAAGTAGTGGACACACATAAAACCCAACACTAGGATTCCAAGGAGTTACACTATTGGCTACCATGATACATGAAGGCTTCTTTTTTTTTTTCTTCACCCAAGGATATAGTCTTTGATTTCAGAGAGAGAAAGTGCGAGAAAAGCATCCACCATCGATCACTTGCCTCCAGTACCCACCCTGACCAGCAATCAAACCTGCAGCCTAGGTATGTGTCCTGACCAGGAATCGAACCTGCAGCCTTTTGGGGCATAGAACAAATGCTCCAACAAACTGAGCCACTTGGCCACGGTGCTTCTTTTTTAATTTGAATTTTTATTTTATTTGAAGTAAATTGAGATTAAAAATAAACTTTTTTCCCCCACTGAGGAGCTCACTTATAAGCTTATTTCTTCCTATATTCTTTAAACTGTAAATCTTGTTTCCTCCAAATTATATACTCTGTAAACTGTTAGGCTGTATCAATATATACATGAATACTATATTCACTTTCACCACATGCATATTTCCATTGGCACTTCTCAAAAATTACTTGTCCAATTAACTTCTTTATGAACAAATAAATCCTACTCATCTACAGACAAGCTATAGTTACAGTCTAGCAACTGGGTGTCTGATTTCAGAATATTATTAATGGTGGTTATTAGCTGAAGGCTCAATGTAGAAGTGAACATATAGGGTGAAATTTATAGTTACTGCTCTGTGGAGAATAGCAAGAATGACTCAGTCCTTCTAATTTAACTTACATATAATAAACCGTGGGTTTCAAATGAAATGACTTGATTTTTTTCCCCTGTAGTTCAATAATTTATATAAGATAAAACTGATGCATTGTTTTTATCAGCTTTTATGATCCAACATTTTAAATCTTTGTTTTCCTTTCTCTGAGGAAGCCTAATAAAGGAGATACACCATTGTTCTAATGTGACTTTCATGTTCTTACTTTTTCTGGTCTATTTCATTTTGAGTTGCATGCTATTCCTATATCTATCCACTCAGTGAAAACAGGTACCATTATCAACAACATTTTTTTAAGCAGTATCTTCCAGAGGTTTCTTTTTTATATTAGTCAAACACTATGCTGTCTTATATTAGTGAAAATTCTAAACATGGGTAAATTTTGCCCAACCTGAAAATCTACGTTATGGTAATACTTCTAGCATAAAAAAATCAAATAAAATATAAAACAAAAGTAAAACTGCTGAGTGGAAAATATCACAACAGAACTTGTGAAGTAACAAGAATTTATTTTTATAATTCATGTAGCGTTGACATAGATATGGTCAATAGTGGGGCTCTAGGCCAAAATGACACATCTTGGGACAAAAAGGTGATCTTTTAGCAAATGTATACAAGTGTTCACATTGAAAAAGTGAAGGGATTATAGCCCTTGACCACCTATCTGTCCCACATGCTAAGTCTTACAAAATTAACACTGATTATGACCTGTGGCATACCACCCTCCCTCTTCTTAGTGTATTACAATAAAAACTACTTTAACTGGGCAGACAAGTTGAAAATTGCATCCTGGCAACTGGCATTCACAATTTGAGCTATATAAGTAAGCAGATAAGTCAGGCAATAACCCTGAGAATCAGTTTCCATATCTGTAAGGATTTAACAAATAAATGTAATAAATGCTTTTATTAAGTGCCTTCTCTGTGCCAGATACTAAGCAAGAGTCTGGGTTTTCCGGCAGCTTCTATTAGATTATGAGCCTGGGTGAGAGAACAGGCTGTATCTTTCACACATATCATCGTACTTCCAGGGACAGGATGTGCCTCCCAGTGCCTGGCATAGAAGAAGTGGTCAATAAGCCTGGATGGGAGTAAGGAAGCAGAAAATGGTAGAGGAAAATACTGAGGATGAAAGACAAATGAGATAGCCACCCCAACAAAGATCTCAGTCTAAAGGACAGAGAAACACATAAATACATGTTAGAGAACAAGTCTGTTTAGAAATAACAAAAGAAAATAAGATAGGAAAAAAAGAAGCATTTGATGGGGACACTGGGATAAGATTTAGAAAAGAATTGAGTTACGATGGACACACAGAAAATTTGAAGACAGATGTACTCCTCCCACATAATACCCAGAGGTTGTTCAAATACTGTATAATCTTGTACACTTTCACATAGATTGTCTAAGCATCAGCACTGGACCGTGGTTATTTTTGCACTATACTCATAAGTTCTACCAAAAGACATGCCAACATCTTCCAGTTCATTTATTTGGCTGCTCCCACTGCCTGGCTGTACCGCTGTAATTCGAAGCACCGAAGAGCATTGTGACTTTTCATTTTGGATATGCAGTTATTTTTCTTTCCTTTCCCCCACCCTTCCCTGATTTATGATGACAGCTGCTCTCTGTGACTGCTCTCTGAGACTGCTGGTCAGCTGGAATATGTAGTCTGACAGCAAAGGCATTATAAATCCAGGAAACCTAGAGGGAACATTCCCTCCCCCTCTCTCAGACCTAGGCAAGTTGCACCTTCTACCAGGGATGCAGCCTCAGCAAGAGAGGCCAATATGGGCTTGAGGAAGGGTCCAGGCACAAAGGAGACAGAGGGTGGGGGGAGGGGTCTGAATGCTCAGTTCTGTTTCCAGATATAAGGGAAAAAGACAGGTCCTGGGGGTTTGTATATTGGGCCGTCAGGACAGCAAAGGAGAGAGAAATCTGGAGCAAAAGTTCAAGCTGAGAAAACAGAACGTATTTGGAAGGAGAAACTCAAATAGAGACGTAGGTGTGGCAAAGATGGCAAGAGGACAGTGATGGCCTATATTTGAAAGACCTGGGTTTCATTTCAGATTCTGTTTCTTATTTGCTAGGTGACTTTGGGGGAATTATTTAGTCTCTTATAGACTTAATTTACTCAACTGTAAAATGAGAAAATATGAAAGAATCTGCCTAACGGGGTTGTTGTAAGGATTAAAAGGGATTACGGCACATTCTTAGCATAAGACCTGGCAGATGGTAAGGACCAAAGAGTGACCAATAGCTACTGCCATTATTATTAAATCTCTAATATCCACTATAAGAATATTAAGTCACAGAGATATTCTCATAAGTGAAACTGTCTATTCACTGTAATGATGTTGGAAATGATAAAAAATGGAAGACAATTCAAGTGTTCACTAACAAAAGCAAGGTTTATAGCATAGCACATCTTTACTGTATTAAAATAAATGAGATATGTCTATTTGAACTTGACATACAGGTGTCCAAATGTATAATTAAGTAAAAAAAAGACCAAGTTCAATAATCATATACTATTATTCCATTTCTTGAGTAAATAAAATGCATATTTTAATATCCAAAAAACATATGCATCAAATTATTAAAGTGGTTATCTCCAAGGAGTGACATGAAATATTTTACTTATTTTTTTAAAGGTTTTAAAGAATTATTTATTTATTTACTTATTTTTAGTGAGAGGAGAAGAGAGGGGAGAAAGAGAGGAAGAGAAACAGCAATGTGTGGTTGCCTCTCGTAAACCCCCTGTTAGGGCCACAACCTAAGCCTGTGTTCTGACTGGGAATTGAACTGGTCACCCTCTGGTTCACAGGCCAGCATTCAATCCACTGAGCCACACCTGCCAGGGCAGATTTTAATTTTTTTAATTATACTTTGCAAGTTTGTGTGTTTTAACAAACAGGTATCCATTTTGTAATAATCTTGAACTATTATTTTTAAGTAGCGGATATTAAGATGGCTGAGCTTTCTCTTAATAGTCTTATTCCCAATAGTCCATTTGCTACATGGTATCCACTGGTCACTAGAATCACACAGCTGGTGTTTTCTAACTTCCTTATCAGCAATTTAAATCTCTCCTGCTCTGAAATCTCACCAAGGAGAGACATCAAAAAGATGCAGTAATTGGGAGGACAGAGCTGCAGCACAAAACATTTATATTTTAGGTGTTGAGTCAATTCACTTCATTAGTTAATTTGCTTCTTAAAATCCTGAGAAATTATTAGAACTAATGAAACATTACTCTGTAATTTTCCTTGACTAATACTAATAAATCCAAATCTATCTTCAATTAGAAATTCTCCAACAAATTTCTAAACTAAATAAGCTGGATTAATGTACAAATGCGCTGAAATAGGTAATATACTATTTCCTGGAATTTGTTAGTTTCGTATAATCTTACAGTTAATGGTCTGATTACTTTTTTTTTCCTTTAAAACTTTGGGATTAGATTCATGAAGCAATAATACAAAGCCAAAAACATCACTAGGATCCTAACATATAATATGAAAAAGTGTATGTTCCACACAAATATAATATTTCAAACTACAAATAGTCTAAATATCTTTGCCCAGATACTTTTATTTAGATGAGCAAGGAGTGGAAACAGCAGGATTCCAGTTTAACTGATTAGAATAATCTAGTATTGTCCTTGCAACGCATACTCACAAGTCAAACAAATGCTGAAATGGACCAAGATTACGTTGACAATCCAAGTCTTCCTTCCTGATCACCATTCAATTCTCCATAAGTGAAGTGCTTTGACTCCTAAATTTGCAACGATGTCTTTCCCTTTAATGAATGAATAACAGGAACTGGACATAGCAGTTTAGTAGCCTTCCTAAGCCTTATTCATGAAACAAACATTTGCCAGGAATTATCCTAGTATCTTCTGCTACTGCTTCTTCCATAAAGTCATAATTTCACTTTACATGATTTATTTATCGTAGATTTTGGTTATGCAGCCTTCACTAAAAGTATTTCATTAAGGTCAAAATCAGCCACTGGTCAACTCCCCTAGTGTTTATTAGAATTGTTTATTTCTCTTATAGTCACAATAAAATGTGCATTGTTTCCATTTACAAGACTGGAGTCTTTGTGACCTCCTAGGAAAATCCACATGCTACTCATAATCATATAACGCTACTGAAAGGGAACATATGGAAGATTAGGTACCTTTCGCATAATCTTTGCAGAAGCTAGAAAATCTGTTTCATGTAAACTTACCAGGGAAGCAGAACATAAAGTCAGTTTTTCCTTTTGCCTTTCACCCCCTGGGCTGCATTCCCCAAAATAACTCGCCATTGCAGTTTTGGTATTGGGAGCCCTTTGATAAAAATGCTTTTCCTTAATGCTAGAGCAAAATTTCTAGCATCAGTTTGCCCCATAATTCTAGGCATGCAGAGGCAGTAGACTCCAAGATGTATCAACTCCTTGAACTTTCTCCATTTGAAATGCGCGTTTCTGGCACTGTTTCAATGGCCTCCTGTTTACCATATTGTTGAGGGAAGGATTCCTAACATAGGGTCATGGGAACGGCAGAACACACAACACTCAACACTGGACAGATGAGATCGATAGCAGTTTATTAGTCACAGGCACTCACAGGGCAGGGGAGGAGGCTAACACATGCCATGCAGGGTCACAAGGGGGTTGTCCTGGGAACAAAGTGAACCACCAGAAGCTGTGGGAGGCTGACTCTGTGGTACCAAGAGGGAAAAGTTCCCCCTGGTTCTCAGGGGACGATATGATTGCCTTGTTTGAATAATTCTGCAGGCTGGCAGGGATAAGCAGGAACTGTGCCTGGTCCCTTTGATAAGGGGGCGTGTTTAACCAGGGGATCTTATCTGCAGGACCAGAGCAGGGAGGCAAACTTGTGAGTAGGCCATTCAAAGCCTTCCTGATCTTACCAGATGTTAAGGTAGCCCATAACATAAATGAGCCTTCATGGTAGGCCTTACACCAGTACACACTGATAAATATTGCTGAACAAGTGAGTGATTGAATGTGCTGAAAGTGGGAGAATCCTAAAACTTTGGAGCATGCTCTGACCTTGGGCAAAACACGTGACATCTTAGCTGCACTTCAGTCATTTATAAAATGGTAATTGTAATATCTTTTCTATTTATCCCAAGATAAACTGTTTTCAAATAGGTTTTCAATTTCTTGCTCTCCCTCTCTTCTGCTCCCGGCACCCCCACCCATAATGGGAATCTTGTCCCAGAGGCTCCTTATATTATCCTCGTTTTTTAAAAATTATTTTTACTTTTTTGCTATCCTGACTGGGTGTTTTCTGCTTCCTTGTCTTCCAAATCGCTCATTTTGATCCTCTGCTTCATATATTCTACTGTTGATTCCCCGTAGTTGTTCTTCATTTCGGTTATTGTGTTCTTCATTTCTGACTCGTTCTTTTTTTTTTTCCTATCTCCATTTTTATGTTTCCTGCCTCTTTATTGAAGTTCTCACTTAGTTCATTTACTCTTCCTCTAAGTTCATGAACATCCTTATAACCAGCGTTTTGAACTCTGCATATAGTAGATTGTATGTCTCCATTTTAGTTTTGTTCCCCCTATAGTTTTGTTCTGTCATTTCATTTGGGCCATGCCTCTTTGTCTCCTCATTTTGCTGCTTCCCTGTGTTTGTTTTCATGTATTAGGTAGAGCTGCTACATTTCCTGGTCTTGGTGGAGCGGCCTTACATATTTGGTGATCCATATGGCCCAGCGGCATAGCCTCCTGGGCCACCTAGCTGGGCTCTCCAGGTGTACCCATCATGTGGACTGTGCCCACGCCCCTGCTGTAGCTGAGCCTTGATTGATTCTGGTATGTCAATGGGAGGGATTTACTCCCTGGCTGATTGTTTTTGAAAAACAGCCCCCCACCATCACAGAGTATCTGCTGTGCAGAAGCAGGACTCACTTTGTTAGGGACTCTGGTACCTTGCTCAGTGCACCCCTTGAATGTTTCTCATGGAGGTGTTTTGGGTGGTGCTTTGGTGTCATCTGAAGCTATACATCATGTACGTTGGCTCTGTACCTCCCAGGAGGTGCAGGTCCAGGTCAGCTACAGTCTGTGCCCTGCCGCAGACCACCTGGCATGAACTACAGAGAGATCTACAGATGGCTTCTGCTTGTGCTGTGCTTGGAGGTGCCCAGGAAAGGCCAAGCTTAGAAGTGAGGTTGGCTGTCACTAGTGCCAGGCCTAGGGCCACTTAGCAAGAGGTACGGGACATGTTCAGGCCAGATGCTGCTTATTTGGGGCATGTGCACCTTTAAGAGATGTTTTAAAAGTCTACAGCATGAGCCAACACAGGCTGTTTTTATGGAAAAGGGTTTGTATCGGGGAGGATCCCAGGAAACCACCAGGTTGGGCTAACAGTGATGGCCAGGTTAATGGAGACTCGAACACAGTGCCCTCCCGCTGGCTCCATGGAGGGAGGGCTCAGTAAATGAACAACGGCCTCTGCCAGCACTTCTATCTGGGGGAAAGCTGCCCCTCCAGGTCTCACCCTGATGCCAGACATTCCTCTCTGTATGTCCCTGGCACCTTTCAAGCTACTGCCCAGAGACAGAAATCAGAGAGAGTAAATCCAATTAAGTCCTTGCTCAGGCCCTTTAGGAGGAATGCCTCGGACTCCAAAAGTCTTCTATCTCACTCAGCCACAATCTCTACTGGTTTTCACAGCCAGAAATTATGGGGACTTCTCATCCTGGCACTGGAACTTCGGGCTGGGGAGCACGGTTTGGGGCTGTGACCTATCACTCTTCAGGGTGGTCCTCCACAGCCGAGATACCCCTTCCAATTTTTATTGGCCACACAGAGGTGTGAGACCAGACCAGCCTGTTCCACATTTCCACCTCCTATCAGTCTCCATGTGGTTTCTTCTTTATATCCTTATGTAGAAGACTTCTTCTGCTCAGCTAGACTTCAGGTGGTTCTGAATGACAGTCTTTCTGTAGTTTAGTTGTAACTTTGATGGGGCTGTGGAATGATGCGAGGACCACATTTACCCTCATCATCATCTTTTAAAAAGACTCTAGTACGTCAAGTCTGAGTGACTGGGAAAAAGATGTTGCCATCTGAAGAAACTTTAGAGTCAAGAGTAAAACCAGTCGAAGAGAGACAGCCAAAGTGATGAATTCAGTTACCAGCTCAAGAGGTTCTCCTATAAATATAAATCTTGATCACTGAAATGATGGTAGCATTTTCCACGACTAGGAAAACATTGTGTTGTGAAAATGTCTGCCTGGCCTCGCGTAGCTGGGGTTTAACCTATAGCTAGCTGCCTTAAGTAACTTTTCTATACTGTAACTTCTCCCCAAAGGACACTTTAGAAATGAAATGTGCCTTGCTAGCTTACTCGTAAGTGTATACAAGGCCTTCTGACTTCTACAGCGAAGGCTTTTACTATGGACAGTATTACTGACTTCCAATGAGCCCCGCAGCTTCACAGGCCCATGCCATGTTGCCATTTTGACAGACCTCCCAGAGCATGCTCTTGTAAGTTAACCAAGGTCAAGGCTGATCATACCCTGAGCTGTCTAGCTGATCTCATGTGCTAATACAGATGTAGAAAATTCAGTGATCCTTGAACAAATTCAACCCTACACACTGACTGGGCATCTGCTCTGGGGTCAGACACCAGCTGCATGAAGTGTAAGAGCTACAAAGCCAAATAACACATTTTGTGCCTTCAAGAAATTCACAGCCTAGCCTGAATGTAGACAACAAAATAAGTAAGTACCGTAACACACAGTAAGTACTAGAGAAGATGTAGATATAAGGAGTGAGGGAGCCACTGATGTTCAGTGAGATAATAAATAAAATTAGGGAAAGAACACCAGGACATCAAAAGTACAGCCGTGTCTATAAGAACAAGGCCTTACAGAAGGATAGACACAAAAAAATACCAGAAAAAAGGGGACACGCACACTCAGTTTTGAGGATTAGGCCGCACATCTGATTTTGTGCCTCTTTATTCAATTCCCTAAACTAGGAGTCTGACAGTTTGTATTTTTAGAATGCTGCTTTTGCAACCTACTTAGGCATGAGCCCACGGACAAAAATACACTTCACACCAGAAACCCCTAAATAGTGAAAGCTGCATCGTCACCTGCTATGAAGAAGAAATAGTCTCATGTTACCACAGAAATCCCTACTCTCTCCTGTGGGAAAGTATTTTAAATAAAGATGTCAGAGAGTCTCAATTAAAAATAACAAACGAAAGAATGATTATGGTCCCTCTGGATTCACTAATAAACTTCATCAATGAACTTTCCATCAGGTATTCAGAAACCTAAAAGTGGCATATGGAGGAATTTTCGATGCAATTAAAGCACACCATTTACATTTTATATTACCACCTCTGGCTGCTAAGAGTCTGAACAAAATTAAATAACTGGTTACACAATACAAGTTCCCTCCTGGTGGTCAATGTAGCAGGAGAAATAAACAAGTAGATGAGAAAGGCACAGCATATATACTTGAAATGAGCAATTTCCTACAATTTTCTAGAACAAATTGAATTTATTTTTAGCCCCTCTGTACCACTTTCTTCAACTTGGTCCGGTAATACGGTGTATTCATACCTGGTTCATTTTAGTAAATGTCATTTAGTTTCCTTTTTCCATCTGCGCTCCCTGCCACCCCAAGCTCTTTGGGTGTCCTAGTATTTAAAGCTTATGGGCTTCATAAGGGCAGAGGTTAGCTTTACATTCTCCCAGGGATCACCACTTAACACACAGCCCACTGTGTTTTGATAGAATCAATGCATTTAAATGCCTTTTATGCTACTACATGTGAATTGCTAAATCTTTTGCTCTCCCCTTTCTTCAGTATCTCTTGTTATTTTCTCATTTTGTGCATTTCTGCATGTTTATATGTATGGAGTGTGTGTTGTGTACGTTGCTCTGCTACCATGTCCCATAAAATTCCAAACCCTCTACCTACTTCCACGATAAGATAGCAGCCAATGGAAGACAAAAGCAAACTTGATTTTGATGTAATTTTTCTTATGACCCACATACACTTAGATAGATGGCTTCTATGAATAGTTTTGAAACTAGATTACACATACAAGAGATATCATCAACTGGACATTTCCATCTGCTTAACAGATTCCAGCTGACCTGCTCAGGTGGCTTCAACAAAAAGACAGTGATCTAGCCAAAGCCAAAACAAGTTAAAGGTCACCCTCTTGATATGTGTTTTCCAAGTCATATTTCCAGTGTTTTATAGACACCTTTTTACTGCACACTCACCCCATTCTGGAACCCTCTCCAATCCCCCATATATGCTACATACACGCTCACAGTAACTCACTGCTGGCCAGACTGGTGCCTTCATTATTAGACATGTGAACCTTGAAAGGCAGTTGATCTCTCACTTGAGTTGTCTCATTAAATCACTTAACCTTCCTCCTTAGCCCTGCATTAACCTTTGGTCTTTAATTTCTTCCTTTTCCCTTGATTTTATGACCTGCTACCTCTATGAAGCCATTTCATGAAGATTTGTATGGAGGTGACTCTCTAAGAATAAATTCATATTTGATTATGATGATTATAGCTCATAATTTTAGATTTAAAATATCATGCCTCAAATGCATACATATAAATAAGTGCACTAATGATAATCAAAACTCTTCTTTTAAAAATTTAGAATATTCTCCTATATTTTTTTTGGCTAACTTTTTTTGGTTCCTTTCTTTGTTTTGCCTTCCTCTGATCAACAAGTAATTGCTGAAAAACTAACAAAGAACGTTAGCATCTTGTAAAGTTAGGACTGAAAACTTTCATCCATAAGAGTGAGAATTGTAAGGTTTGTCTTTGTAGGGAGCATATAACCAGCTTTTCACATGTATATGTAGGTCCTTTCTGAACAGTTTCACCTTCCCCTTGACCCTGAGCTCCTCACAATGAATAATAACAGTCTAGAGCAACATCCTAGAGTATGCGCATGTCTATTCTTCATCAGTGACCCAAAGACAAAAAAATAGACAGTCTGAACAAAAGGGCCAGCAGAGTGCTACTGGTATGTGGAGTTCTTCGCCAGGAGGCGAGAATCATGACTGGAAAACTGTCACTAAAAACAGCACAAGGATACAAAAAAATGCAGAGAATCACAGAATGTCCGAAGAGACAGGAGAACGAAGGAAGAGTGGTCTCCTAGAAACCACAGGGGACACACCTCCCCCCATTCAAAGACCTTGCCATGAAAATGGGAGAAACTCATGAACAAAAATAAGCTTTAATCAAGACACACAGTGACTAAAGAAACACCAATCCATATCAGGTGGGGTATGGAGAAGAGAATTATCTAAGGCAAGTGAACATCAAGGAAAGGCAATGTTCCCACTAGGGCTTCCTGGTGCAGTTCCTCACGGTAACATCACTGCTTGTGTTTTTCTAAACAGAGCAGACAATAAATAGAATCAGTGAGGGATGACAGACACTAAAGACAGCAAAGCATATTTTTAGCCATCTCCAGTATTTTCCCTGCCTTCTGAGCTTCTTAACTCTCGTCACCAGCCTGGGCGTAATCTGGTATCAGTCTTTACGCTGGCACTACTTAAATGAAAAGAAACACTCTTCTTTTTAACTCTTCACCTGATAACCCTTACTCAGACTTCAGGCTTTAGCTTTGATTTCTGTCTCAGAAACCCTTCCCTAGGCCCCCGGTTTACAGCAGTCCCCCCTCCGCCCCCGCGCTGTAGGCTCCCAGAGGCTCCTTTTCCCACCGAGACCCTCATTCCACTCCAGTCCGTTGTCTCAGGACTCCCTGCCCCACTGCACCCTGAACACCTGGAGCGCAGGGATACCTATCCCACACATCCCTGTATTCCCAGCACAAGGAATGTATTCAATACATGAACTGTTACCAATTACGGTAGACTCTATTTCCAAGCCCACAATTCATTTGGCTGTAGGGGTTCAAGGCTTTTATAGGAGTTAAACTATTTTTCATGAGTCTTTATATTTCATGTATGCCCTTTCTAGGGAACATATTTGTATATCTCCTTTTCTTATCTCCTTCTAGTAAGAAATGTCTGATAAAGCAATATGTCATTGGTACTACCACGCATCAGGAGCAGAGACGTTACTGCCGCCTATGAGCAGGCATAGGAGCCCCCATTATGCAAAATGACCTGCACTTGTGATGGGAACAACCTCAGGAGTGAGCCGCATGCAAGGTTTATAAGAGACTGCCGGGACAGCCCAGGAGAAACTCATCCCGAGGAAGAAGAAAGCTGCTCCTTTATCTTTTGACAATCAAATGTTGCATTCTCCAGTTCAATGTAGTACCACTTAAGCACCAGGCGTCCACACAGTGTTCATGGTTCCCAGCATCATAGGCAGGCTGACAGCACAGGTGTCCCGACAAGGGCCTTAAGTGACAGCAGATCCAAAAATTGCCATGGATGCCTGACGATGTCACTTCTTTAATAGTCTTCCTAGACATAAGGCCCATTAAGAACTCAAATCATCCTGGACTAGGACTACAGAAATAGTATTTTGTTTCATCTATGTGGAAAAAAAACATTCTGAGTTTCTTGCCAGTCCCTATGTTCACACGGCATTTTCTCCGTGAAAGGCTTTGCTGACCAAAGTCCTCTTATTTCCATTATGAGGCATAAAACACATGATGGGATCCCAGCTTTAGAAATTAGTACTTAACCTCAATGCAAAACCAAAGAAAGCAAATGTCGCAGAGGCCATTGGAGAAATTAACTATGTTTTCTCACAGGAATAAGTCCTAAAATGCAATTTATTTGTGTCTGTATTGATGCCCAAGATGAAGTGATCAAAGATGCGCTTACTAAAATCGCAGCTGACATTCAGTTCGCTGGTGTTCCAATACTATAAATGACTGGATAAAATTTCAAAATTGTAATCAACAGGAAATGGATCCCAAAGGAAAAAGATGAAATGCAAAAGATACACAGAAGGAATATAATAAGACAGTGGCTGACATTCATACTCATTTTCTCTCTCTCTCTCTCTCTCTCTCTCTCTCTCTCTCTCTCTCTCTCTCTCTCGTATGCAGGGAGGGCTGAACATCCTGGTCCTTCTCACACACAAACTGAGATTATTTCTAATTTCAATTAAGTTAACAAACATTTACTAAGTATCTACTCTAGTACTGTGCCAATTAAGCATATAAAATGAAGAGCGCAATCTCTGACTGTAATAAGCTTATAAGCCTAATTAGGGAGATAGATACACAAACTAAGAGTCACAAGTGAGGACCAAAGTGCGCAGATGTTGAGATGTATACAGGGGCTCAGGAGCCCCACGTGGGAGAGACTGAGGCTCCGGGAAGAATTTCAGCAAGGATTTACATTTCAGCTAAATTTAAAGGACAAATGGGGTTTGCCAAGCAGATGAAGGGCTGAAGAAAATTCTAAAAACACATTTAAGAACAAACGGGAAGTCAAAGGTGAGTGGAAGAGCAAGCAGCCTTTTAAGAACCACCATGAAGCCTGCAGTCTGGAGAGCGGGAGCTGGGTAGAAGAGCAGGGACAACTTAGATGGTGAAAGGCCTCAAATGCATCACCTGGCACCTTTGGAAAGGTTTCCTTGAAGCAGTGGCAGTGCTGAGTAAGAGGCTCACAATGGCCCCTCTGGCCACCCCGACAGAGACCCCTCTGGCCAGTGGATAAAGGGGAAGCTGACTATGGGTGGCAGGCAGTCTCGAGGCCGTGACAGTTAACACTAAAGAACAGATTCAGAACCTGAAAGGGTGTTAGCACTTCAGTTTTTATGCAGAAAATTGAGATGCACTGCGGGCTCAAAACACTGTATGGCAAATGCTTAAAACATGCATTGACTTGAATTATTAGCTTAGCTGGAAACAACTTGGGAGTCTAAAAGGGTCAGGTAGTTTTTCACAAAGAAAAATCTGTTCCACTGCTTGGAAAATACCCTTGACTCTTGCCAGTAGTTATCTTCAAAATGCTCTCTGGTTTTCATAGGTAGACTAAAACTAAAGAGCGTGCGTCTCTCAGTCAGGTGAAACCTATCATGGCAGGTAGAAAAAAATATTCAAAATTAAGCTATGGAGACCAGAATTGCCATCAGAAATGAGGCGGTCAGGGTTGGCAAGGGTAGGAAGAATGGATAATCACATATAATGATGGTGGAAATAAAATTTGTTCTTTTATATTTCAAAACACCAAAAAGCATAGAGGATAAATGTAATACACATTATACACTGCTCTATTTAGCTTAAGAGCTAAAACTTAACAAATATAATTGAAACCCTGCGAAGGCTTTCCACTCCATTTCCCTCCATATATCACTACTAGGAACTTCTCATTTTCCTGCGCGCTTTTTAATATATTTACTCCATGTGAGTATCTCTAAAAGTAATATATAATACTGTTTTGTGTTTTAAATATTATTTAAATGATATACATGATATACAAAAAGCAGGCTTTTTTGAAGCCTCTATTTCCCTTCACCAGTTTGCTTTTGAAATTGATTTCTACTGATACAAGTATCTCTGGTTTATTTGTTTCACAGGTGCACGGCACTCCAATGCCTGAATATACTGCACTGTGTTTCCCCGTTCTTCCAGCGATGGGCTTTCAGGTTGCTCTCAGTGTATTAGAAGCGACACTGCAACAAACTTTTAGGCACTTACAGGAGAATTTCCTCTAGTTGATGAGTATAAGTGCATTTTAAACTCTCCTTTGATAAATATGGTTGAATTAGGCTCCAAAGGTGTTGAAACAATTTACACCCTTCCCAGTGTGCATGAGTTTCTACTGCTTCACAGCCTCAAAATCACTTGGTTAGAGCTAAATTTAATTTTTGCCAAAGTAATGGGTGTGAAATGGTTCTTGTAATTTTAATTTGTTTCCCTGACTGCTAGTGACGGCGAGCATTTTCTCATGTTTACTGACCACTTTGGTTTACTCTTCCATTAAATGCTTAGCCAACATATTTACCCATTTTTCTATGAAACTATTCTCCTTTTTTGTATAGAATTTCTTTTTAAATGTCAGTACTAATCCTTTGTTTTAAAGTTTTATAGAAAACAAATTATTGCTCTGCATTAAGTCTTTTAAAAATACTTGTACTCTTTGACCCAATAAATTATACTTCAGTGAATTAAAACTAAGAAAGTAATAAAGATGTAGTAAAAGATTTAGGTTCCAAATATGCTCATCAAAGCATTGTTTATAATAACAAATATTACAAACAATATACTTAATACCCATAAAAGAAAAAATATATAAAATTCTACAACACAAAAAAGATTGGGATGTCCATAAAATAGACTGCTATACACACATTAAAGCAGATATTTATAGAAGAATGTTTAATGTATAGAAAAATGTCAAAAATATATTAACTGCAAAGCAGAATGCAAAAACTTCACAAGGAAAAAATATGACGCTAAGTGCAATTATTGGTAGTTTATGGAATTATATTTTTTCTTTTTATTCCTACAGTTTTCTCAAATTTCTATAAAGAGTATTAAACACTCCTTTAAAAGTTACATATATAAATAAAAGGGGAGGCTCTTTTGGAACTGGACTATAAGGAGAAAAGTTAATCTAAAAGACAGACTTTTGAAAAGCACCAGATTGCAAGGGGCATTAAAAGCTACAAATAAGACCAGTGTGTACATGTATGCAGGATCTCCATTCCCAAGGCCAGATAATTCAGCCAAACCCACAGAAAATGATCACCCTCGGATCACCGCTGTCTCATCTAATGGAAAATAATAACCCCCAAAGTTCTGTGGGTTCCATATACAGCAGGGCTGTGTTTCCCAAAGGACTTACAATCTAAGTAAGACAGATGAGACAATTAAGACAAACAGACAAGGGATGAGAAAGGCAATTTGTACCCTAGTCATGGGGTGGGCATATGGTTTCTGTGTTTATGCTTACATTTCAGGACAGTTTAGGGAGAGTCAAGCCAGATCTAAATAGAAAATGTAGCTAGAACTCGATTCTGAGGGTTATAAAATAAGAAGTAGATTTTATGTAGCTGATAGTAGAAGACATCAACTCATAATGAGGAAACTGATTTTAAAACACTTGGACCCCAAAAGGTGATGTTCTGAAGCACTGGTATAACTGTCCTTAGTTTATGAAACATTTAATTATAATTATCCAGAATTTTGAAAGATCCAAGGTCAAATGTGGAACAGAAGACAGAGAACATCCTTCAGAGTCACAACTGGAAGAAACCATGGACACATTTTTCAACCTCTTTAGCCTTAATTTCCTCATCATGAGAATGTGAATAGTAAGAAGGCATCAACGTTGCATGACTATTGGACCTTTAGTGATAATGAATATAAACCCTATGTGTTGCATATTGGAGGCACTCCATAAATGAAAAATATTAATCCCAAGAATACAGCAGTTTCTTCTGCACTTGGAATTAGAGCATCATTAGATAACATATCCCAGATATTTAACTGTCAAAATATGCAAACCTAATAAAACTCGAAGAGCTTTGATTACAAGCTTACTAGCAACATTTGGTTTCAAGCTATATTTTTTCTATTTACAGTATATTTTTTCATCCTAAATAATCACAAAGTACAATAATTTAAAAGACACTTTATAAAAAGGAGTCACCCACAGTCATCGGCAAATACTAGCTCTCTCTGTTTCATGCCCATGTAAATACACAATTAATATTTTAATCTAGCTCCTAAAATAGTATCCAACCATTTCTCCTTTGTCTTGCCAAGAAGAGACAGATGGTGAATCAGCTTATAAATCAGCCCCCAAAATTCTTAAAGGCAAATAAGTGCTTTATAAATCAGGGTTTTAAAAAGGTCTCATTTTTATAACAGTTATTCATTGAAGCAATCTTTGCCTAATTATATCCATAAACATTAAACAGGGCTAATTTATGAGTTCCTGAACAATTTTGGGTTTTCGAATGAAACAATCAAGATCCCACATGCCTGCCTTTTCTCTTTTAATCATCACTAACATATACAATGACCTTGATCAGCCCTATGGTTCGTTAAGCTATGACCCTCACACAGTGAAACCATGCTGAGAAATTATTATTCAGCTTTAAAACTCAGAATACATTTGAAAATGACTTTGGGATGACAGAACACCTTGGTGGTTTGGCCATGGCCTCACATCCAAGAAAAAGAAACCATTGGCAGAAAAAATGACTTAAAAAGATTGCAACAAAGCCTCTAAACACCACCCTCCACACCCCACACACCTTCCAAATGCCGTTCGCCTCTGTGCTGACCCCACCTCAGTTTCTCAGAGGGAAAAAGGAGGGAATTAAGCTGCACCTCTTCTCTGAATATACTGTACCAGTGCATTATGGATGCATTAAGAAAGGATATACATGGCAGAACTTTCTAAGGCCTCTGTTAAGTTTATAAAGTAACATGTTAAGCCAACGATATCCAAATGTGGTGCATCTTATTATAAGATAATGTGTACTGTTGTCTAGTCAGTTGAATTTCTATAACGAGGCATGTGTCACACAGAGTTATATAGTGATTCCTGTGTTATTTCAGGGCTACAATTCCTGATCCAGCCACAGCTCCAAAATCCCAAAAGCTCTGAAAACTCATTTAACTGCAAACTTTGAGCTAACCAGAAATCATTTAATGATTAAACGCAACCTGGTCAATGTGAGGTTATTATACTCAGCCCACCTGTGTGACTCTCATATATGTTTTGCCAGTAAAATGCTAAAGTATTTGATTACAAGCTACTGCCCTAGACCCTGCTGAGGGTGTCAAGCATGTGTTACACTATATGGTCCCTCTCTATTGCATTCTAAATTCTGAAACACATCTGGCCCCAAGGGTTTTGATATGGGACAATGGACTTGTGTTAACATTTGCATTTTCCTTTCTTCTACAAGCGAAGGAGAAGAAAGTTAATGCTGCAGCCCTAGGTTAGATAAACAGTGAAATCTCAGGCAAATATTTTAAAATGTCAATACCATTGCCTTCAAGCGGGCACTGTGGTAAGGCTGGTCCTCAGCAACACTCAGTGATTCAAATGAGTGGTTCATCCTGGGCACACAACGCAAGCCTAGCCTGTAGAACCTGGCAAAGGACAGCAGACTAACACCAAGGAACAAATGTAGGACTCAAATGAGCCCTGGTCATACACAGACGTGGTAACTAAACTATACAGAGGACAAGAGACAAAGGCACTGAAGACTGGTGAGTGAGGTCATGATGGGTTTGCAAAATTTAAGTTGGGATCATGACTCTTCTGATTGAGCCAAGGAAGGGAAGTTTTAATAGAAGAAGCAATAACTAACGGGCACCTAATGTGTGTGAGAACGCTAGGGCGGGTATGGGTGTGTATGTGCATTCACACAGGAGAAGAGGAAAATTAAATTTCAAAAGACATCAGGAAAGGAGGCAAAGATGTGGCACCTTGGGCAGGCCAAGTGAGCAGGGACCATGGGGACACAGTAAAGATGCTGAGTGCAGAAGTGACACATTAAATCATAGTTTCAGAACCAAGAGATAAAACTCTATTAATCCAACATCTGGAAACCGTTTTCTTCTTATGTACATACCTACCTCAATTTTAGGTTTTTAATTGCTTGTTTTCCATTTTACTTTCCCACCCTCTGGTCTCACTGTATAATGGATAATGGTAATAATCATCCTGTATATCCATATAGGTAGTACCTCACAATTTCATAAATATTTTCATAACATGACTTTTTATGAGACACCAGTGTTCCAAGGACAGGTATTTTGACCCCTTAAAATGAAATAAGAGTCAGAGTTTAAAACACGGTTGGTTTGGTCATTCCTACCTTGGACAAATTAAGTAAGCTATTAAAACCTCAGGTTTTATCAGCTGGAAGATAAGAAAAATAATACCTACTGTACAAAATTTTTAACAGAATTACATGAGGTGATACCCACTGTACAGAATTTTTAACAGAATTAAATGAGGCAATATACATGAAAGTGCTTTTCAACACTTATTAACTAGTGTTAAACTAGTGTCTGTGGTTATGGCGATTACTAAATCTGTGACTTTGTTCATGTTCTACTCTTAGGAATTATCTCCCATCTTTTCTTCCCTCCTCCAACAACAATTTATTTTGGAAGACAGTTCTTTATAACATAGTCAAAATCAGTACTAGGAAGCCTCAATTCAATTTTCACTTTAAAAATAATTCTGATAATTGCATTGGCTTAATATGAAATTTCTGGCATAAAGCAAAACTGTAGCCTAGCAAGACACTCAACATTTAAAATGCAATTCCATTAACTTGCAATTAGTAGTTTTCACACGTACAGGAAAAATAAATTGATTTAACACCTTTCTCCCATCCACAGTAATACTGAAGATTTTTTTCCTTGCTGTTATTGTACCCTGGCTGCAAATATTAGTCCCCCTAACTGCGTATCACGTAAATCAAATACACGTTTCACCCTCACCCCCCATAATCACGTTGGCAGCTGCTCCAGCATGTTTCAATGGCCATCCACTGGAACTCATTAAGAAAGCATTAAGTGTAGTAAATTAAAATGGAAGGTCTATGATCTGCAGACAAAAAGATGACAAAGCTTATCACATGTATGCTCTGGCCTTCTCATTAGCTCTCAGGGTTTAAATGGCATTGTCCTCTCAAACAGGTCCCAGAGCATATTTATTCGTTATGAGCAGGGCGAAGTCAGATGACCTTTATATGCTAGAGATATTTTAACATTCCCCCAAAATAATTTTAGACAGAAATTGAAGCCTTAGATTAGGGCTTAGGGATATTCTAAAAACTATTCAGAAACACTTATTTTTCCTGTTCAGCTTTTCAATGATTTTCGACAATAACCAAATCTATCCACTTCAGCACTACTGGTCCATCCAGTGATCAGTTGCAATGGTGTCATTTCAAATGAAAAATAGTTGCCATATAGGCTCTTCTGCTGAGGCATCCATGCCATGACAGCTGCTCCCTTAGTTTCCCTTATGGTGGAAGGTATCCTTGCTATCAGGAGCAGAATGTAGGCATGGAGGGAGCCCCAAAGTTCCTGTATGAGAAACAGCTGAAGAGTCAGGGAGACTGACTTGGAGTGTTAAAGTCATGGAGATTATGATATCTGCCTTCAGATATGTTGAGATGGCAACTTCAACCAAGGCCTTACTCTACATAAACCCCAAGGGACCTAGATGCAAGCACTAATAATTAGAAGGCACAACTGCCTTGCTGTAAGGAGAGCGCCTGTGATGGAGCTGTGTACCATTTCGATGACCACCACGTGCAGGGAATGCTAAAGGAGTAATCCCTCCACCAGATGGGATGAGTTGATCTTTAAATGCCTTTCCAATTATTGCGCCCTTCCAACTATTGGGTGCTCGTCTTCATTAAAGCCCTAGTTGTCCTTTCCACTTCTGACTGCAAACTTGAGGACTATTACCTTTATATTCCCAACTTCTAATGCAGTGGTGCACACCCATGAGGCCAGCAGCCAAGCTTTACTGAGCGCTTACTATGTGCTATGTGCCAAGGATTCAACATTTGTGTTTCACCACACTCATGTGGTTTTACCAAAACCTAGATGGGTATTACTTCCAGTTTACAAAATTATTTCTAGTTTACAATATTATTTCTAGTTAACAAGTTAGGAAAGAGAGAGTGAGAATGCTTACGTGATCACTCAAAGTTATATAGACAGGAAGGGGCTGAGGACTGAACCTTCAAAGTCATGTTTTTCTACATGGAAAGTCCAGACATTTACCCTTTGCAAGTCCTACAGTTGATGAGCCCCAGTACAGATATGGGTGCCAGAGTACCTGTGTAAGAATAACCTGGAGTGCATGTTAGGAACACAGATTCTGGAAACTACTTAGAAAAGCTGATTGAATGAGTCTCAGTGGGAGCCTAGAGCTGGTATTTTTAACAAACTGCCCAACTCAATTCTGATGCTAATAAAAATAGATACCATTTATTGAACACTTATTGACAGTCACTACATTAAGTGCTTCACATTGACCAGTTCCGTTTTTTTCCCCACAGAAACTCCATAAGGAAGCTTCTAGTATTATCCCCATTTTACAGACGAGGAACCTCAACTCTGGAAGCATTCAGAGTCTTCCCCAAGGCTACGCATGCTGTCAGCTAGCAGAGCTGGAATTTGTACACAGGCTGTTTTGTTCCGGAACCTGTCCTGTTAACCATTGCGCTACATTATCTCCCAACAAACACACAAATGATTCGATAATTTGCAAAAGAGTATCACCACTCACTTATTCAGAAAAGGCTGGTATAAACCAACAGCATTCCAGAGGCTATATTTAACACACAGTGTATAAATTTGGTCAGTCTTACACATTTGGTAGGCTTCTTTCAAGTGCTGGCACAAATATTTGCTCCTCTATGAAGCTTCCTAAAATATCCATGAGAAACACACTTCTCACTCTACCATGCTGCCAAGGCACACAAAACCACCTTCTGCCACCCACACAGCAGCAAGAACGAAGCCTCTGCAGGCTGGCCACGGGGCTTGGGCATCAGTTCTCAGCCCGCAGCAGACACTAACATGTGCTTGTAGAAGAGAAAAATAAAGAGCATCATAGGCACCAAATGGGCAACAGATTTGGATGCAGAAAAAAAGTATTTCTTCCTGAGACAAAAGAGAAAATGAGGTGCTGGAAATTCTGTTGGCCAGAGCAAAAGACAGACACTCTTTTAACCTCTTACATTTTGTTGGCATTCCAATTCCTAAAGCAATTCATTCTCTCCTAAGTTTTACTAAGGTATAATTAACATATAATGTGTACATTTAATGTATATAACATGATAATTTCATATATGTATATATTGTAAAATGATTACTGCAGTAAAGTTAGTTAACACATTCATCACCTCACAAAGATATGTGTATGTGTGTGTGGTGAGAATTTTTAAGATCTACTCTCTTAGCAACTTTCAACTACACAGTATTGTTAACTACAGGCACCAAGCTGTATATTAGATCCCTAGAACTTAATTCATTGTATAACTGGAAGCTTGTACTCTTTGACCAACATCTCCCCATCTCCCTCACACCCCAGCAATCTGGAAACCACCAATCTAGCCTGTGCTTCTGTGTGTTTGGGTCTTCTTAGACTCCACATATAAAGGAGCTCATTCAGTATTTGTCCTTCTTTGTCTGACTCACTGCACTTAGCATAATACCTGTAAGGTTCATCAGTGTTTTTTATAAATGGCAGGACTTCATTCTTTTTTACGGATGAATAATATTCCATTATAGGCTATCTACATTCCCATTTTCTTTATCCATTGTTCTTTGTCCGTCAAGAAGAGACACTTAGGTTATTTACACATCTTGGCTATAAAATACAATTCTTAATGAAAAGCATTAACAAAGGAGAATCAGTCACTGCCTCAGGATGTTAACACTTGAAGGCTAATTAACAATTTAGATTTTGAACTCTCCACCAGGAGCAAAGAAATGACTCTGGGTAAAACGTGCACAAAGCTTCCTAGGTTTCTCGGAGAACAAACAGGGAGGAGGCTGCACTTTGTGGGAGTTCTCCAAGTGGTCCTCGGCTCCCCCCTGGGGTCTCCCCTCCCCTGGTGTCTGCTCACTTTGTTTCTGCGTTCCTCTGCTACTTCTGAACACAGGGGGATGATAACTGTGCTTTTACACTTCAGATACAATCGTGAAGCTGAGATGAGCTGGCATTTTCTTTATAAGCCAAAGGGAAGAGAATGAACTAAAGGAAACATAAATAATATATATAAAACCACTTACATATTCAGAGTATGGGATTCTGGTCCCTAGACTCCCAGTGGAAACAGCGAAGAGCTTTCCCGGGTCCCAGGTGTCTTTTGGGGCAGACTGCTACTCTCAGTCCTAAAGGGGAGCATCATCAAGGTACTCCCTGCTTTTTTCTCAGCCAGGTTGGTTTCTGCTACCAGCATGTCTTCTTGGACACTAAAGATTAGTTTATGTTACAATATTTATTGAGCCCCATGCTAAACACAAGAAATACAAATGAAACAGTCAAGACATATTCCTTGTCCTTCTGGAGTCTTCAGGCTGGAAGAGGTTTTAAGAACTATAAACAAGCATTTACTATATATGGAAGGGGGGCAGCTTTGGGTGCTCAAAGGTGGAGGAGAGGGAGGGGGAAAGCTTCTCAGAGGAGACGGCTTCTAAACTCCATCACCCCTATCTAGACTTCTGACTTTAACCTTCTAAGACCTTGCAGTTCAGGCCCCTGCCTCCTATTCCAGACCCTCTCTCGGGCCTCTCCTCTTCTGCCACCTCCTGGCCCCATGTGCCACTCGGGCGTTGGAACAGACACCCATTTTTCGCTCACTCTGGCTCTTCAGCCACACGGCGTCCTCTGCGCGGAGCGCTCTCGGCCTCTCACGCTGTGGGCCCGCACCTCTCCCCAGCGGCCAGCCTGAAGGCCAGCTCCTCCGCGGGGCTGCTTCTCACTGCTCGGAGGGGGGCTCTCCACCGCCACGCCTCCCAGGCCCCTTCAAAAACATACTGTGCTTTTTAAAAATAGTGCTTTGAATTTTGTAAGAAAAGATATGTTTATTCTAATTTTTATAAATGTGTTTACTCTGATTTTATAAATGTGTTCAATCTGATTCTATCATTACTTCCAGACCATTAACTTGATGAATGTGGCGACTGTGTCTGATTCAGTTACTATCACTTACCCAGGCAGAGTGGTGAGGAGCGGACAGTGCACTAGGCTGTGGGGACAGCAGGAGTAAAGCTCCCGTCCGGGGCCTCTCCTGTCCAAGAGAAATGCAAAGGACGCCAGGGACGAGAGTGAGACGAGTGAGGTACCCGTCTCACATCCAAAAACCCTCCATAATCTAGATAGATAAAATCCTAATACAACATTTTCTAAAGAATTAAAATTAATGCAATTCATGATAAACAAAATACCAATTTTAAATAAAGACAGGGTCAACATTCCTGATTTTTCCTTTAGTCACAGGCTCCAATATGGCCAGGCAGGGCACACCCCATCCCACATTTCCCTGCTTCACACAGCTGGGAACAAAAGGACCTCCTCTCCTCCAGGGTTTCTGGATGACTTCACAGCATTTCTGTAGGGCAGCGGCGAGTGGGTCATCTGGAGAAGAGTCCCCTCCCCTACTCCCAGAGAAAGATCCTGTATCGTAAAGCTTCTCCTTTATGTCTACAACATAATTATACTTTAGCTATAGGACATCCATAACATACATCTAATGAGAGTAGAGATGCTGGGTACATGCGTTTTGCGTGCAAATGAGCATGTTTCCATAGGCTATAAAGGTCACTGCCTTGCAGTGTGATTCTAAATTTCATCTATTTGTTTTATAAGCAATGGTGGCTTTGGGCTGGTAGCAAGCTTTCTATCCCTGGGCCACTAGCATGGACACAGACTTTCTAATACTGTTTTTAGAAAGTTTTTGATTTCTTATGCATGCTCTCTTGCCTGCTAAAATACCACTCTTAAATAAGTTAATTCCAAACCAACACACAGTCATAGATAAAAAAAAAGAGCACTCCCAGTCCATCCATTTGCATGATTCTAGCAGCTGCGTAATTAGTCCAGCCCTGCTTGCCTGTGGGTTAGAGCTGGACCTGTGCAGAGCAGGACAATGCAGGGGTTGCAGCTATGCTTCAGCAGCGATCTGATTTCCCAAAAGGCACCTCCCTTTGGAAAACATCACTCATTCACTAGAAAATAAAAAACCACATCAACAAGCTGCCGGAGACCAGACAAGAGCTTAATTATCTATCCTCTCTTGAATATGTGTATTCAATATTTATGTTTCCATTCCTCTTACCTCTGAAAGAGCTACACAATCCGTATACCAAGACTCACTTTACAGAGCATTGCTAAAATTAAGCCGTGCCCAAATATCAAAGGAAGGCATCATTGGAGGTAAAAATAAGATGGAGAGAAGCTGCTTTTTAAAGCTAGCTAGTAAATAGGTCTCTGGCAACAACAAACCTTAGGCCAAAGACAAAACACAGGAAAACATACTTTTTCTGTTGCTTTGCACTAACCTTGCTCCTGTTGCTTGATAGTACATTTTGAAGCACCTCCAGGCATGCAAACAAGGCAAACGAAGTTAAAGATCAACGAGCATCTGAAGCTATGGCAAAAACACATCATGTCCTTCAAGAGTTAGATTCCCATTCTTAATCCCCAGGGAAATGCAGGTTTGACGTTTGGCAAATAGGTGACATCAGAGCACTCTTGGCTGTTCCCCCCAATAAAGCAAGTGAGGCAACTGCTGCACCTTCAAACAAGCAGGAAGCGAGTGAGATTCCATCTGCTCAGAATGGAAAAGGTTCGACCAAAATTATTCATGTAGAACTTCACATTCATCCTATCATCAAACTCTTCCCAGCACCTCCTCTGCTCCAGGCATAGACAGTCTAGTTAGAGAGAATTTCAAGGAGTGTGAGGAGTCCAGAAGGTAGGTACACTTGGAGTATGATTACAGTAACATGGAAGAGAACTCTAAGGCTCCCAGAGAGACACATTGAGATTTACCCAGGCTGCAAAGCCAGCAAGGAGCAGAGCCAGGCATGGAAAGCTGCTCCTTCACCTTCCACCATTCATTCTCTTTTGCCTCCAAAGCAGCACAGGAGCAGCTCTCAGGGCAGAAAGTACTGTCTTAAGGGCATGGGGATGCACCAAACCTTTCATCGTGTTTGAATTGGTTCAGAAACCACAGGCTCTGAAGCCCGAGCATCCACCCTACGGCACTTGCACGCACCAGCGCAGCCTCACTCAGACATCTGACCTTCCTGAGCTGTGCAGCAAGCGCCTCAGCAGACCATGCTCCATAGTGGTCACAGGATTGCAACACAGGGCTGTCTGCATTTCAAAGTTGTCTGTGGATACCTTTTTGATATGGGGCAATACAATCAACTGTCTTACCGTATTTTAGTAAATAGTTGCAAATTTGCCTAAATTCAAATTTAGCAAGTTATCAAGTGCCCGTGTTCGGCCCCCGAAGGGCACACATACAGTGCTGGCTGACTAAGTTTGCCAGAAGGCAGCAATGGACTAACCACTGATGGGTCGGAACAAGGGCCCCAGTGTTCTCTGCAGCAGGGGTCTCTGCCCTCCAGGCCTCGGACCCGTACCAGTCCATGCCCTGTTAGGAAATGGGCCACACAGCAGGAGGTGAGCTTGAATGTAATGAGTTTTAATCATCTCGAAACCAGCCCCAACTCCCACCCCCGGTTCATGGAAAAATTGTCTTCCACAGAACCAGTCCCTGGTGCCAAAAATGTAGGGGGCCACTGTTCTGTAGGACTAATATCAGCTGTGCCTCACAGCCTGCTCATACCCAAGGCCATGCAGACTGGTGCTACCTCTCGTCGTTTCTCTCGCTAGTATATCACACACTATAAAGGCCACCATGTAAAACATCTCCAGGGAAGCCAATAAAAGGTCACTTATCCTGAAAAAGACAGTCACAATGGCCCACACCATTCTGGAAACCAAGCAGGTAAAGGGCACAAAGGAAGGTCACGGCTGTGACTAAGCAGGGGAATGGCAGAAATGGGGGGAGGTGATAAGAGCACTGGGTTTCTCAGTTTCATGGCAAATTACAGAAAACAAGCTGGATCTCACTGTTATACAAACACTCTTCCCCACTGAGTAAGTGGTGGAGAAAAATATATGTTACAGGTTCTGGAAATTTAAAAGAAATGACTCTATGGAAAGTGCAGCTATCTAAACCTACATACACAGAGGCAAAGAGTACAAGTAAATGTCAGAACCTGCAAAAAGCAAGGGAAACACTGCTTCCAAATATAGATTAATGGACATTATGGCATTTATAATTCATCAGTTAGCCCTGTATGGTTCTACTCACTGCTTCAAGTCCCCAGGGCAAAAATACAGTAGAATTCCATTAGTTAAAATATTTAAAATAACCAAGCTGGAATACCACAGTCTCCTCATAGCACTGCTTACCATAGGAGGAAAAAGAAAATCGGAAATCACCCAAGTATAAGTGATATGTTGCAGAAAACTAGAGATTTTCATCTGGTTGGTCATAAGTAGGAGGCTTTGAAGAGAAAGGTGATGCTTTTTCTCAGCCGCTAGCCTGGTGAGAGGCAGGCAGACTACTGGCTTAAATTTGACCCAGTGGTCTAAGATGTTCCCGTTTATTTTAATGTGTAGTTATATGAAATACAATCTTATTCTTGGAGATTAGACTGATTTGAATAAGTAATTTTTTATTTTTTTAAAGGTAAGGCTATACACTGATGATCACTGATTAGCTTTTCTTCCCCCTTTCTCTGGGCAGCCAAAGTGGGCTAGCATCCTCTGCGGAGCAACTCACAGGCAGCTACCACAGGCTACCCAGAGTGACCCCAGCCACAAAACTGCACTGCTAGCTTCTCCACGCTCATGGGACCCAGTCCTTACCAGACCACACGTGCTGTCCTCCCATCTGAAGCACCCTTGCATTTCCTCTCTACCTGTTTATTTTTATTTATAATCAAAAACATCTGTTTCAAGGTTTGCTAGCTAGCCCAGCTCCCAGAGCTTTTGGAATTTCTCTGACCTCTTAGGTCAGAAGTTCATTGGCCCAGAGAGAAATGGGCTATGGGGACTGGCACTGCAGAAAAGACCTCTTCTGTCAATGGGGGTCCTTCATAGGCTTCCTCGGAGGACATGTGGGCTCGGTTTTGCTTGCCTTGCCTATCCCTCTCTTACATCTTAATTATGCTCCATTTCCCCTCCACTCTCAGATTTGCTGCCTGGAATTGCCCTACTCCTGCCTCTTTCTCTGCTCAGAAAGTGGACAACAGTTCCGCCTCCCCGCCTACCTCCTAGCAATAGACCCATGACTATCCTCTTTACTCAGAAGATCAAGCAAAACACTTTGACAGGCTGCATGCCATTTCGGTATAAGTCAGTCTCATCATAGTGATGTTGCCAACACACAGACACACACACACACACACACACACACACACGAGGGCTCCTACATGTCCAACAGAGGGGAATGACTTAATGAATTATAGCGCAACCACACAACAGAACAGTGTTTAGTCATTATAGGCTGCAAACAGTAATGGATAGTATAATTCTATTTTTGGAACATTTATATATACATACATAATGACAAAGACATGAAGTTATATACATCAAGATATTGGCCATTTTTATCTTTGAGTGATGTGATTTTGGGTTTCACTTCCACCCCCTCACTTTAATCTATGGTTCATAATTTGTCTACAATGTTGATTCATTGCTTCTACAATAAGAACAAATAGAAGTTTTTGTGTTGTTGCTGTTTTGCTTTATTTATTTATTTACTCCTCATCCAAGGATATGTTTTTGATTGATCTGGGGTGGGGGGAGAAAATCATTGATCAGTTGCCTCCCATATGCACCCTGACCAGGAATGGAACCCACAACTGGTGTATGGGACAATGTCCCAACCCACTGAGCCACTAGGCCAGGACTGTTTTTGCTTTATTTTTTAAGCCATTAGAGTAAGGAGTAATAAAGTACTTGTGGATGAAAAGATTGGAAATTACTGTTCTTGACCAAAAGTTATACCACACATGTGGCAATGAATCATAAGTTACTTATTATTTCATGTGCAAGGTCTGCCTCCCTGAGGAATCCATAAACTCCAGAGGTAATATTATTATTGTAAACAAGAGCTAATTGCTCCTGAGTATTTACCATGAGACAGGCGCTGTTTTAGGCATTTGATATGTTTTATTTATTTAATTCTCATTGTGGCCCTGTCAAGTAGGTGCTATTTATTATTGTCACCTTTATAGATGAAGAAACAAAACGGCTGAGAAATTTGCCCAGGGCCACGCAGTTAAGAAGTAGTAAAGCCAAGATTGTAGTCAAAGTCCTTCCGAAATCACATTACATAAGAACTGGAAGCAAAAGTCTCATTTGCATATTCTCAGAGTTCAAGGATCCAAGCCACACCAGACCACACACAGCTTGCTCCCTTCTCTGTAGCAACCTTCTATCTTACTTCTATTTATTTATTTACTCTTATTACCCTAAGCTAACTAGAGTACTATTTTCAAGAAGCTTTTCTAGGTCACTAAATGAACCGTAAGAGTGTGTGAGTGTGTGTGTGTGTGTGTGTGAGAGAGAGAGAGAGAGAGGAAGGGGGAGAGAGAGAGAGAGAGAGAGAGAGAGTGTGTGTGTGTGTGTGTGTGTGTTTGCTAAAGAAAGCAACATACTGAGTGTGTGTTTATTGGGTTAGGAGTTGGAGTCTTATCATGCTGGCTCTATTATTATTCCGCCATCTAGATGAAGAGTCTGAGAGGTTAAGTAACTTCCAGATCTCCAAGTAAGGAATGCTGCTAGGATTTAGGTCCAGTTCAATCTCACTCAAGAGTTCATGTTTTATCCCCTCTCTTCAATTAATGATATTTCTGCTGAGTATTGGCCCAGTGAAAAAGGATATATTCACCAACTGGCATTCTTTCCACCCAAAATCATATCATATAACCAAGCTAGTAGAAGCAGACAAAACTGTCAATGTTTTCCTTGCCTCCTTGATTTGATTTCCCAGATCACTACCTACAGGAAGCCATGCTTCAGCCTGGAAAACATCAGCCCATGAATTAATAACATAATTACCATATGATATCAGCCAACACACTACAGTAGTGAACAGGTGTCCTGGTAAAGTAAGATTAATGAAGTGACTGCACCAGGAGCTTGTCAGAGCCACGATTTCTGGGAACAGAGAGAGTCATCATGTTGAAATTGGAAGGTGTGGACAAATTGAAGCTTCACCCAGAGAACAGCCTTGACTCTCCCGGACTATGTTCAAACTATCCCCCAGGTTTTAAAATAGAAGTGTTATGCTCTTCACATTCACAGAATTGAAAAAAGTATTTGAACGCTAGGTGTCAAGGATATTTAGAGATCTTCCCCTGAAGGCCATGTGCATGTGCAGTGCTGAGCCCAGAAGGCTGAAGATTCACGGATGGAGAGCACATGGGAATCCCGTGTTCTATAATAGCATGGGCTCTGGCACTGAATAAAACTGACCATTGTGGAAGAGTCAAATTTTTTGAAACTGCCTAAGCCTCTTTTCCTTGTCTATATAATGAGGCGATTCATAAGTTGTGAGGATTAAAGGAGATGATACATATTAAATAGGGCTTGGTACATGGATAACACTAAGGACACGTTAAGTGTTACTATTAATACCTATTTCCTAATAAACACATGCACACCTACCTATTCTGCTTACATTTGCATTTGAAATTTCTCTGACCCAAAGGGTTCTATCTAATTAAGTCTCAATATCTTTCTTCTTCTACATCATGTGCCTATAGGGTTTCAATACACCCAAAGTCAACTAAAGAACCTCCCCTAAAAAAAATTAAATTTTATCCTGACAAGGTTAAATGAGGTTTCTCTATGCCTTCCTGTTGAATTTTACTAAATCAAAGACTTCCATCAGTTACATTCCCTTTCCATTGAGTAAACTTGACACTGGAACTGAATGAAACAGAAACATCAAAGAAATATAAACATGCAACTAAATGTCTTACTGATTCACAGAGGCGAATGATATTGTTGAGGTTAAGTGAGAACTGGTTGCACACTACACTCCTGGAAGGAAGGACCAGGGAGACTTTCCCATGAGGGCCACCTTTTTATGGACCTATACTGTTCAGCCACTAGTCACATGTACTACTGAGTTCTTCAAATAAAGCTGGTCTGTACTGAGATGTGTTGCAAGTATAAACTATGCCGGGGATGTTGGAGACTTCGTAGGAAAAAATGTAAAGTATCTTACTACTAACTTATATTTTGGATGTAGTAGTTCGTAGAATATATTATTAACATCATTTTTTGCCTTTTTCTTGCCCTTTTTGCTGGAGAATCTAAAATTACATACAAGGCTGGCACTATGTCTATTGGGCAGTGCTGATGTAGACCATGAGGTCCACAGGTTATACATGGATGTACATTATCACTTAAGTGCCTATTTATTTGATGGGTTTGCATGTCACCTAGGCAGTTAATAAGTGTCATATTAAAACAAAAGCAGGGCAGGAAATAAAATAATGCCCAGGACAGTAGAGTTCCTCGAGTTATTTAGAACAGTTGTTATCATGTTGAATGCAGGTAGTTAAAGCTTAAGTTTAAATAAAGCAAAATTTTTAGTTTAGGACTTCTCAGAATACTACTTTATGTTTATTTGGAATCTAATTCTCAAAGAAGGTAAGGGGCCAGTGTTTCTCAGACTCATTGGACCACACATCAATTGTATTTCCTTTTCTTATCTTTTTTTTTTTTTTTTTGAGGACCTATAGAACTAATATTTTTTATCAGAAAAAGTTCTGGGAAATGGTCTAATCTTAATTTGAAATCTGGAGAGGTACAAAAAGATATCTTCTACTTTGGACTAGAAATTTTGGTGTATGCCTAGCACAATTAAAGAAAACAAACAAGAAAGAGGAACAGAGCATTTGGCCTGGCCTAATGTACAGAGGACAGAGTGCATAATAAGACGTAATGAATATTTAACTTGCAGCATTCAGTTCTATTAATGAAAAGTGTGAAAAGCAGCATTTAAGCAATAAACTGTCCTACTATGACCCATTCACTGAATCCAGGACCCAAGAAATCTTCTGGTTAACTTCTTAGCATTCAGATCCTCTTAATACTGACTTAGCATGGAAGAAAAGAAGAGCTAACTTGCAATAATGTGAGTAGTAATGGGTAGAGACCAATAGCAAAAATAGAGGTATCAATGTAGAATTTTCATGATGGATGTTTGAGGCAGTTAATTCCTCTGCCCTCTTTTTAGTCACTTCTATGAAAGAAGGGACGTGTGCTTGTTCCATTTAGCACTCCCTGCATCGCGGTGTTCAGGTCACCACCGCACCAACTCTATGTGTGTGCGTTCCCATCAAATTACTTCGGCAATCCTTCTGAGCCTTTCAGAAAATCTCTTCTCTGCCATGTTTTTTACCAACTAAATTATTGATCGACCCCTCCTCAGTGGCAAAGATATTTATAATGCTCTTCATAATGACAAAGGACTTCTACTAATCTCTCATCATCTGTTGATCTCTACCACTAGTTGTCTGAATCATTTCACTCAAGGTGTCTGAAGTCACTGTAAAATCAATGTTTTTACATCTAGAGTGATACTCTTGCTTTATCTCTGTGAACAATCAGACACTATCACTTGCATATTTTATGGCAGTAATTCCAATAATATGAAGTAAAGGCTAGAATGAGTCCACATTACAAACACACCATTACAAGAACTCATTTACAGATAGGTCCATAGGACAAACAGAGCATTACAAGAGCTCATTACAGAGAGCATTTACAGATGGAATGCTAACGCTCATTGTTTGATAGTGTATCTACTGCCGGCTCCTTAAACTTCCATAGGCTGAAAGCATACAGCCATAATCAGAGCAACCAATAGATAAATAGAACTTTTTCCTAAGCGAGTCTCTCTCTCTCATCTATCAGTCTATTTATCTATGTGCACTTCAGAAAAATTTCAGAGAAAATAGTACTATAACGAATGAGAGCTGTTTGGAGAAGTGTTTAAAAGACATGCACTCAAAATCATATGTTCCACATTTTTTAAGCATCTACTTGTGACCAACCTATGCTAGGCACTGTCACAGCTTAGGAACATAAAATGAACATATACAACACTGTGGTCTAAAGTTGTTTTGTTGCAGAAAAGTTAATGTAGCCTGAAACTAACTTTTGTCTCTCCTGTAAAGGAGTTTTTTTAGTTCTCATCCCTGTTCATTAATTCAGTTGCCAACCATTCAATTCCTTCTGTTTCATGTGACTGGTGCTACCAAGAAAAATAAAGGAAAAATACAGTATTAAATTTCAGAGAAATTCCTATATACCTATGATAACGAACATCTAAATACTGCCACGCTCACATAACTAATGTTCACTTGCCTTCATTCAAAAAGCTTTGCTTCTTTCCTCCTTTAATGTCTTTCATAAATTTGGTCTCCAGGGAATGCTGGCTGCTGTTAATTATGCATATCAAGTTCTGCTGTACCAGAGGAAACTTAATTATTCTAATTTTCAAGGTCATAGAAACATCCAAAGGTGCCAGTTTCACAGTCCAAAGAATAACGTCAACTCAAGGGAATCAGAGACAGGACTTGCTATGGAAGGCTGGTTACAACCTCATTCATGGAGCTGGGATGAAGGTTCAATAGCTTCACAACCTGAATTAAATTGCTTAGGACAAGCTCCCCCAGAGTGACCGCCCAATGACCTGGCCATAAATAGGAAACACTTCTTCACCACAAGAAGGGAGGACCATTTTCTTTCCAGGGTCCCTCAAAGCTGCAGGTTCTTTCGGACAGGTAAGTGCTTGTGAAGTCACTTGGCAAAACCACTTAACCCTTCCTGCTAACTCACTGGGGTTTCAGCCATGACAACAAGAATAAGAAAAAGTAAGAAAAAAGTGCTTTGTGTAATTTTAAGTAAAATCTGTTCTACAGTTTGTAACAAAACTGTCTCTGGGACACACTTCAAGAGACTGACCAGCAAGAATCAGGATTCTATTTTTAAATTTCTTATGGAACCCCTATCTAGAAGCGCAAGTATACAGGATTTCAATATTTCAACTAAAATGAGCCATACTGAAAAACTAGTTTCAAACCAATGCAAACCTATATAGTTAATAATATTTCAAGGGAACACAACCTATAAAATGTCCGTATTATCAGTTTACCATCACCACAAAGGCAAAGGATATTTAGGCTCCTAAAATCTAGGAGGTAAGTAGACTCTAGGATTTCATGGCTTCTGAAATATAACTTCTAATTCACCTGAAGACGATACAATTCAAAATTCCTGGGCCTAACCCTGGGTACAAGATTTACCTTTTCCCCCTTAATTCTCAGATCTTGCTGCTGCTAGTTATTTCCACCTATAGGTCTTATAGGTCTATAGGTCTTCATAAGGTCTTATGGGAACCAGAGATTGTGATACTGTGTCTCCTTCAGGCTCTTTATCTGGTTCATTCATAAGGATCTTCCAGGAAGCCTCCTAATGGGAACCGCACCCAAGAATCCCTCCATATACTCAGGCACAAGGAAGCCAAGCTCTGAACAGGAATAGCAGAGTCCCCCAATGCAATGGCAAAAGTTAACAATACTACAATTAAAATTTTTAGGTATTAAAAATCTTAATAATCATATTTTAAAGATGAGGATTGTTTTAAAAACATGGCCTCAAGATAGATATAGGGTCATTGGCTTGCCTGCCAATGCTGAGTACATCAGGTCACGCAGGTGACGTAGAGATGGTTGTCATAGTGCTGGGGCAGCATGCCCCTCAGTCAAAGGAGGTGGTTACGGCCGGGCAAGACAAGCCATGGGGAAGGAAGCTGGTTTCCAAATAGTCTGTGGTCTGAAAGCAAGTTTCTCAGGCACGGCTTTCAGGTCCTAGGTCAGAGTCAGTTTTGAGAGGAAAATGTCCAGTGGCCAGGATAACTTCATGACAAGGTAGCGATCTATATTGTGAAAGATAAGGTCTCTGGAACTTTGAATAGATTGTTAACAGCAAAAGTACAGAGTTGGCAAACCTAAGGGAGAAAATTTCTGGGTATCCTCCTTGGATAGTTTACATAAAATCTTGTTTTGGATTCTAGAAGATGAATGACCTTTCACAGCTTTTTCCTATGTCAAAATTCCAATCTTTCAATTTGGAGAAAAGCTCTAACTCAGTCTAAGATGGAAAAGTAGAAAGAGTGTATTCAAATTTCAGCTCCACTGCTAAGCAGCTGTTGAGGCCTTTAGCAAGCTGTTTCTCTGTACTCCCACTTCCTCATCTGAACTCTACCCTACACTCCTTTCATGAGGACATAGTTTCCCTAAACAAAGTGCTGGCCTCTCTCCAACATTTAACTCATTCCATTCATCTTTAGGAGCAGTGGCTCGTTGGTTTAGTACATTTGGGAAGAATAAAGAGGTACAGTCCACTCAGCTCTACACTTCCTCTTAGAACCAAGCTACCTAGAGGGAAGCCTAATTCCACTGCCCTCCCTGGGCTCGAATGCTGCTGGGGTCCAGGGTCCAGGGTCTAGGGTCCAGGGTCCAGGGTCCAGGGTCCAGGTAAGGAAGCTTCTACTGATGTTGTAACTGGTGTGCACATCTGCCTAATTCTGGGTTTGCAAGCTCATTCGGCTATGATGACAACCTATAGCCGCCAACTGAACATCTCTCCAATACAGGTGATTTTTTTGGCCTCAATCTTTGCTCTCTTGCTTTACTTCTCAAATTGTTCAGAACTCAGGCTGAGAGGAGTGATCTCCTTGGGCCCTCCCAAAAGTCTGCAAAATAGGGATCAGGATGTTGCAAGGAGTAAATGAGGACTTACCTGAAGCTGCCTAGCAGAGCCCCATCCAATGTAAGATTTCACTACATGTTGGCCAAATCGAAATCTCACACACCGTGTGAACTGTTGACCAAAGTGGGCTCAATACCAAAGCGCCAGCCAGCCACCTGTGTCTCCAGACTCAAGAAAGAGGCTGGCACCTGTACAGCCACATGCTGCCCTTGGGAACTACCTGGGTAGCAACATCTGTGTGCCTTGTAGTATATTTTGGAGTAACAGCATGAAAATCTTAGCAGAATTCAGAAATCAGTGGCTCTTAATTGGGCTTAGTGAAAAGTGAAATCCCAAGACTCTGAATGCAAAAGAGCCAGGAGAAGGAGGCGTGAAGGCAGAGTTCTGCTTTCCCAGGGCATGTTCAGCAGACAACAAGGACAGTAAATTAAGGAACTGGGAGGGGGTCCTGACCTACCAAAAACTCCCACTGTGGTTAGAGGAATTTATCACAGAGAACAGCAAATACAATCTGAATCCTAAGTAAATGTCTTTATTAAAAACTGATACGCGTTCTAATTTCAGAAATACGTGGACTGTTAAGAGTTTTTGTTCAGTCTGCAAATGTATTCTGTACTACCAATGCTTATCAAAATGCAGATTTTGCATTTTACAGATTAATAAAGATTATAAACAATCCTTAATATAAAAAGTAACTGTTTCCATGACTTTAATACAGAACAGGCTGAGGATTATGAATTATAATTCATAATGCCATACGTTATCTGCCCCCCAAAATTAGAAACCCTAAAGAGTCACTTTTTAAATGGAAAAGCACATAAATCCAGGTACAATCTCAAAAAAAAAAAAAAAAAAGAGGGAGGAATAAAAAACCTTAGCAAAAGTAAAACTGGCCATTTAGCCCTCCAGAGTTAAGGAGATTATGATAGCTAACATTAACTGAATGCTTAGTTTTTGCCATATATTGTTCCAAGTATTTTCATAAATTAATTTCCTCAGTCTCCACAACCATCCCAGAAGGTAAGTGCTATTTTTACCTCCACTTTATAATTAAGGGAATTGACCACAGAAAAGCAAAAAGACTTGCCCAAGGTCATACAACTCATTAGCGGCTGAGCCAGAGGCCACGCCCAGGCCATCTGGTCCCAGAACGACTTCATTTGGCCATCTCCCTGAAGCCCTACCCCTTGCTCTGAAGGAACTTTTAAAACTTCAAGTCAGTTTGAACCTGATTCTTGATCCTGCCTACCCGTCAACTGTGTTTGGAAGATTTTATTCAAAATGTACCTTCTGTAAATGTGTAAGTGCCCTAGAGAGGCCTGGCTATAATATTCCCTCTTCTGTTCACAGGATTAGCCTTGAATAAAAGAAGCCATTCTAGTTCTCTTCTTTCCACTTCTTCCAGAAATGTTTCTACATCCCTGACTCCTGGTCCTGTTTCACTGCAGTAGATGGATGTGCTTACATGAAGACACTTGTTCCGACAACTTAAACAGGAAATTCTGACCCCAATTCAGCAAAAGTGCTGTTTTGTCATTTTCCAAAAAAGACTAGTGAAAATTCACTGTGTCCTATCCTTATCGTATCTGAAGGAGTGGGCAGAAGTTGGTTTACAGTTTTGAGTACACAAAACACAGTTTATTCTTACATTGTTTATTAATGACTATATTATTTTTCTTTTTCTTTTTAATCCTCACCCAAAGACATATCCATTGATTTCAGAGAGAGGGAGAGAGCGAGAGAGAGAGAGAGAGAAACATCTACGCAAGAGAAACATCAATGAGTTGCCTCCCATACTCTTGCCCTGACCACGGATTGAACCCAAAACCCCTAGATGCACAGGATGCACTCCAACGAACTGACCCACCCAGCCAGGGCTAATTATTGTATTTATTTTCTATACGAACAAATGTAAATCTACCTTTGCCCACCCCTGTACATATATATGTACGTGTGTGTTTGTGTGTGTGTGTGTGTATACACATGCGTTACCTTGCTTTGTACTTTACTGTATTTCAGACTGGAGTAAATGGAAGCTTCATTGTAACACTGTTTAGCTGTTATTGGGCATTTATGGGGCCATACTGACACATCTTCAAGAATTCCACCTTTATTCTGCCATTTAATCTCCATGTTCTAGTAGATATTATTGTCCTCCATTTATAGAAAACAAACAAATAAGACTAGAAGAGGTCAATGAAGTTCCCCAGAGTGACTTACAGAGTAAATAGTACAGCAAGGATATTAGTCCAAATCAGCTTAATTATGAAACATGTGCTTGAAATCACAACACAAATACATATGTACATATGACTCTCTGATGTGTACCTGTACCTACTTGGAACTACAGAAAATGTCTTTGCATAGGTGAAACATTGAATATGGGAAATGTGTGTGCTCCATTTGCAGTGATGGGAAAATACAAGCAGGTGAAGACTAGGACATGGTAGGGAAAATGAGAATAGTTTTTGTATTAAGATGGGCTTATAAATTCAGGCTGTTCACATGTGTATGTTTTTATAATTTAATACATGAGAAGATTATTACAGAAAACCACTATATTCAAGAAAATCATACTATGTTACTTTTTCTGTAAGCGAAAATGAAAGAATTATGTAAAGGGACCAATCTCCCTAAAAATATCTATTTCCTACTTTCTGACCTTGGTATTTTGTTTGGGAAGCCTGTTCTACCCTGATATTGGTTAAGAAGGCTAAAAGCCAAGCTTGCTGAAATTAGGTCTAAAAGAGAACAAAGCAGTCTGAGAAAGGGGCTGCTGGAGGAGTTGGGCAAGTTCAGGGCTGGCAGGTGTGTGGGCTTTGGGATCTCACTGCTTCTGCCACTTCCTAGCTCCAGGATTTTAGGTGAAGTTAGCTGACACTTCCCTGGCCTCGGTTTTTCCATCTGTAAAATGGGGAGACTAGCATTATCACACAGGGTTGTTTTAAGGTTATGAATATAAGCACTAATATCATTCATGACACATGTTAGTTATTATTTTGACATTTACTGTGATTTTCCACAGGTCTTTTTAAAATTTCTAACCTGACCTTTGTTTGTTTGGCTGGGGATCAATGACTTCAGGTCAATGAAATGCTGTCTATGTTGTGTATATATATGACTGTACAGGACAGGTAAATTCCCTAAAGAGGCTGATTTGTGTATTCATAAAGAAGCATGATTAGCAAACAAATGAGCTAGGAGTTCAATTTACACTTCAATTGTGAATGACATAATTTGTTTAGCATCAGACCTTTTGCCCTACCAGCGGGTTTTAGAAAGAGAAAATACTGATTAAACTGAGGTCATTACTACAAAACACCAAACTGTGAAATTCTACATCTACTTATGAAAATCACTCCCAGTGTCCTTAACACTCTCATCACTAAACTGTCTAATAAAGGAAAAAGACCCCAGGAAACAATCACAGACTAGAAGCTTGAACAGGCTCCTTATTGGTGCAATTACAGGTAATTTTTTCTTGCTGAAGACAATACATATTTACATACACACATACATATTGGGTTGGCCAAAAAGTCCATTTCATTTTTTCCATGAAATAAGAGATACAGTTTTCATTTTCACCAATAACTTTATTGATTTGGATATCTTGAGTTATGTTGGCTGTCTCCTGCTATTGGCTTCTAGTGGGTAGAGGCCAGGGGTGCTGCTGAACATTTTCCAGTGCCTAAGGCAGCCCCATAGCAAAGAATTATTTGGTCAAAATGTCAATAGTAACAAGAAGCTTCACAAACGACTTTTGCCACATTCAATCAGTCACATCACCTTCTTCATACATTGCACAAATCCTTTTTCACATTTAAGTTGTATTTTTACCTTTCTTGCCATAATAAATCATAATATGCCACAAATGTTGCATATCTTCTTTCATCTTCAATATTAAAATGGCTACACAAAAATTCACCAATTTTGGTAATTTTTTTTACATGCATGCTGATAGGACAGCTGTCACAAGACAATCTAACAAAATTGTTTCAAATGAAGTCAAATACAGCTAAGCACTACCAGAGCTACTAGAGCCACCGTACAAACAAAACTAAACAAAATTTTGGCCAAGCCAATACATACATAAATACATAAACACACATAAAAACAAACGTTAGGCTATCCTGAATCTAATGTCAGGAGAATCACTTATAGGCTATCTTAAACATATAGACTCCTGCCCCATCCCAGTGTTCCAAAGACTCACAGATCAGAACTTCTATGAATCTGCATTTTTAAACAGATATTCAGGTGATTCTAAGGTTGGACCATTCCTGATCCACTGGCATGTCTCCCTTTGCTCAGTGACTAATGAGCCACAACAAACAAGTGGGTGAAAGATTTGTTTTCCCTCCTTGAAAGGAACCAGTTGGGAACCCTTCTGGAAAGACAATGTAAGTCAGTAGTTCTCAGCCTAAACTGTATCAAGATTTCCTGGAAAGTTTTGAAAAACACAGCCGTCCAGATGCCATCCTCAGCCATGCTGATTCCACTGCTATGGCACGGAGCCCTGAGCATTGACATTGTTGAAAGGAAAAAAATAAATTAAAGTGGTTTTAAAACACAGCCATATTTGAGAGCTACTGACTTAAAACAGTGTGTCAGTTTACTAGGGCTGCTGTAACAAAGTGCCACAGGGCGGGTGGCTTCAACAGCAGATTTTATTTCCTCACAACTCTAGAGGCTGAGAAGTCCAAGATGTCAGCAAAGTGGGTTTCTTCTGAGGCCTCTATCCTTGCCTTGTCTTCTCCTTGTGTCGCCACATCGTTGTCCCTCTGTGTGTATCTGTGTCTAAATTTACCCTCTTTATAAAGACACCAGTCAGACTGCATTAGGGTCAGTCCTCATGGCCTCATTTTAATTTAATTAGCTCTAACAACCCTGTCTCGAAATACTGACATTCTGAAATTACAGGAGGCTAGGGCTTCAGCATATGATTTTTGTTTGGCATGGGCGGGCGCACAATTCAGCCCACAAAGAGTTTGTGGCCATTGAATTTTATTACTTCCGTCAAAATCACAGAACCTTTTCGTTTTAAGACAGAGGACACTGAAAGGATGTAGTCATTCCATTTCGATTATGCAGTTTCTGCTAATTTCTTGTTGATGTATCCTTGAGAAAGAGAAGGGGATTGGGCACTGACAACTGCCACAACTGAGATGTACTGAGGATCCTTACCTGACTTCTGTAAAACTGAGTCATCCATTCTGAAAAGTCTGTGTGCTTCTAAGAAGATAACATAAATTGTATTTTGCATGATTTCCTCCCAATAATATTCATTAACATCATTAAAGTATTTTTCTTCTCAGGAAATTGGTGGACATTTTCCATCTACATTGGAGATGAACTCTAACAATTATCTATGTTTCACTCTTTCTTCTCATGATACACTTTTTATTTATTTATCAAATTTGAATGTAGCACTCACTCTGGGCAGGACACTGGGGTTCAAGCCATTTTACAAACAGATTAGCTGGCATTTTAAACCCCACATTGGTCCTGTAGAGCTATGAATGCAGATATGGGATAAATTGTTGATAAGAAAAAAACATCAGACTTTGAATCAAAAGCTCACACTCTAGCCCTGCCCTTTGTTTAAGATGCATGACACATAGGAAATAATATCAAAAAAATACCCCTTCCTTCACTTGTGACTTCAGCTATCTCACTGGGCTGTTTTAAATGTTAAATTAGATACCAACACATAAAATCACTTTGTAAATTACAAAAGAATAAATAATTTGAAGGGCATCATTATGCTCTCTCTCTCTCTCCCCCTCCGCTCTTTCTCCTCCTCCTCTTCCTAATTCATCCTTTTTCTCCGTTTCCTCCTTTTCCTCCTCCTCCTGCCACCACCGACAGCAGGACACTTTGGAACAAGTGATTAGAAGTAAAAAGCTCATTAAGAAATAGCCATCTTCCCACATACAATGGATTGGTTTCTTGGAAAGCCCTTCAGGAAATATCTCAAAATATAATGTTTCAGAACAAAAATAAAATACATGCCTTCTGCTAGACTGGCCTTGGTGACTTGACATATTAACTGGACAATTCTCATGTGTGAGAGCCCACATAGCTATTCATCTTTGGTTTTCAACTTCTATTCTCAGGGCCAAGTCAAGGGCTTAAATCACCCACTGGCAACAGTTCAAAAGAATCCAGGAGAACCAGAATATTCTATAAAAACAAAATTTAAAAAAGCATGCTGTAAGCTACGTTGTTAAAACAAAACGCAAATGCCAAAAATGTTCTCAGTAGCGCTGCAAGCATTTGACAATACAGCGCACATTTAGAGACTTTGAGATACTCGCATCCCATCCTTACTGCCCAACAGCTGTGCCAAATTAAGAAAGATTATTTTTAGAAACAGCTAGGAAGAGCCTCGCCTCTCTCAAAAGACTAGTTTGCTAACTTGATTTTTCTCTCACTGATTTAGGAGACTGCAGAATGACATCTCTAGGTTTGAAAACACAAACTTGTGCAAATGTACAAGACATGAACATTTTCTTGACTAATCTTTTTAAATAGTTATGTTTACAATTAATTATAGAATCAAAACAAACACAGAAGAGGAACATTGGGCAGGTTGATCAAAAGACAGCCCCTTCCTGGTGTCTGTATATCACTACAGAGTTTATATATCTATATCTATCTATATCTATCTATTTCTTTTGTTATTAGAAACTGTTTTGAAAATAGAAAAGGGAAGTTTTATGTGAATTTTAGAGGATGCTAAGGCTCAGTGAGGTCAAGCACCTCAGCTCAAGTATGCCAGCTAATAGGTAGCAAGGCAAAACTGAACCTTAGGTCTTTAACGGTGCAGTTTGGGGATCTTTTTACTACATGAGACAGGGACACCTCCCTGTCAAGCTTAATCAGAGAAGGAAGATGTATCCTACCTTTTGGTTCAGCAGTGTGAAAATATGGCCCCCTGGGCCCCAGAGCAGCAGGCACATATAAACACATTAAATGCAGGCGAATGCGCACGTGAAGGGGTTTGACCAGAGTCATGTCTTGATTCCTTTTGCCATCAGCTCTGCAGGAAACTCTAGGTGTCCGTGCTTGACAGCTGCTTTGTAAAGTGCACGAAGCCTATGTCTGCCAAGCAATTTTTCAGTTTCTTCGAGGCAGAGAGAGTATAAATGCATTTGTTTTATTTTGGTGGCACCCCACATAGCACCCTGAATATCACAGATGCACAAATGTATTTCCAAAGCTTTTCATTAAAAAAGCTTATACTTTATTTCAGGACCTCACTACCTTACCGAATGCCTGATTAAAGAGGTACACTAATTTTCAAAACATCATTTCTAGAGTAACTTCTGGGCATGAATGTGCCTGCAGAAGGCGGGATAGTTGAACGTAAGAGTAAGCTTCTAAGAGATCTTTGTAGAGTTTACTTAAGTAGCGTTCATACCCAGAAAATTAATGAGGTTCTGGATAAGGCACATCCTTAAGAGCTCCCCTATCCACAGTAACTCGATCTAGAATTAATTTGGTTGTTACTATTTATATTTCAAATCCTAATCCAGGTCCACTTGTGTCTGTGTGTTTGTCAAGGGACAGAAGGAGACAAAGACTGTTTTATGGCAGTTTAAACACAGGCTCCCCTAATTGGCATGAGATGCCATTTTTAGTTTTAAATCAGCGAGACAGAGAGCAGATTCTCCAGGTTCTGATAGGGAGCGATGAAATGAATCAAGCAGCTGAAGGCCAATATTAAAGGCCAGCGCCCACTGTGGAGTTCCAATTGGTCACACTCATGCCTCGTGATTTGGGGGTCCGCTATAATTCACAGTCAGTGCCAAAATGCTTTCAGAAGTATTTATTATCTTCCAGACACAATTTACTGCTTTTGATTATTCATCTTTCATTACTATGGAAAGCAAGATTAAATTGTTTCAGAAGCAACCGCTTATATTAATCTTTCAAACACATGCTCCATGTAAAATTCTCTGTCAGGCCAACAGATATAACTCCTGCTCCCAAACTGCCACAGAAAAAAATAAACCAACACTAAATAGAAATATCTCTAAAGTCCAAGATGAAGTGGAAGAACACCGGCAGACAGAGAATAGAAAGGGCTCAGAGGAAGGGCAGAGATGGGAAGAATGCTTTAGAGTTTATTTATTAGTCTCACCAAATTTATTCTATGAACATTTAATTTCAAAAATAATTTGAATTAGCTCTTTACTTAAGTGTGAAATTAGATTACTTCTCTGTTTAACATGCCATACACTTAAGAGTTTAACAAACAAGTAGGGAGGTAGGAGTCAGACCACATCTTTGAATCCACATAAACTGCACTTTAGCACTGGGAGAGATTGGAAACCACTACCTCATTGTACACACAGGAACCTGAGGCCCAGAAAGGTTCAGGCAGGTACCTGAGGTCACACAACTAGCTAACAGCAGAGCCAGACTAAAACCAATTTACAGAGCAAGTCTACCCATTACATTTCTCGGGTCAATGCATATTTGGATAGTTTGGGGTCTGAAAGCATAATCATCACTATCCTTTTAGCAAGATGTTATTTTCCCTTCTTATTGAAACTCTCCTTCTTATCGACTCCCAAGACACTGCATGGCATTCTATTCTGGCTTCTCCTCCTCAGTTTCTTCCATTGACACCACCACTGACCGCTCATCTAACCGAGGTACCTCAATGTTCTATTCTCTTCCTTTTTGTAATACATGCCAAGGCTCTAACTACAAACACCACTGAGTTGTTTTTTTGGGGTTTTTTTTACGGTAGCAGCAGAAGCACACTGCATCTGTGCATGGCAGGTTGAAAGGGAGTCTCCCAAAAGCAAAGCAGTCCTCAGCCAATGACTGCCTGAGAGCTGTGGATGGGAGTTTCTTTGGCCTTTAGTTGGGATGATTCTGAGCTGTGTCAGAAACTGTTTCTCAGAGCTCCCCAGGGGGGCTGAGCTCCGCTGGCCCACAGTGGTCACCGCTTCCTAACACACCCTTTAGTAATTCCTCTCCCTTCCCAACCTTACCCCCCTACTAATGTTTCCTGGGATCATCCCGTAGTAAATGACTCCAATTCTGCTTGTGGGAGGACTCCAGAAAAGACATTATCCAAACACCACGCTGTACACCTTTAATTCTGCACTTTGACTTGGGCCACTGTTTCCATCCAAAACGCCCCTTTCATGCAGACCCACCTTGTGAAAGTTATCCACGCTCCCAGGCTGCAGGCCACCCTCACCCCTACCAATGCTCCTTAGCCAGTCACCCAGGAAGAACCCCACCCACCCAAGCACTGTGTGCTTCTCAATAGCACGCTTCAGCAGGTCTTGTATGAGGAAGCGTACATGTGTATTTGCTTCGACTACAATTCAAGGACTAAATTGTGAGCTCCTGCAGGGCAGGCACCCTGTCATATTCCTTCTCATCTCCACAAGAACAACTGTGCTTCATGTGGGAGGCATTCATTAGAAGTCTGCCAGAAGGAGGGGAACCTTAGAAATGTCCCTAAATAAAACCCATGTGTTTCTTGTGGAAGGATTCTTCCTTATGGAGTTTTATTTTTTCTTATCTCCCAGGAAGATCTGGCTGGCACATTGTAGAATAAATATACCTAATACACAGAGTATAGGAGAGGGAAAAAAATGCTAAAATACTCTCACTCCTGTTTTAGATCAGAGGCAGTGGAGCTGGCCTGTAGCAGAGAATTTTTTTAAAAACCATTTTATGTTTTGTTACTTTGAGATCTTTGGTTAATGTTTTGCAACAAAAGCTCCTGTAAGTTAAGGAATTTGGATATCAGGGAATCCAAACATAGGCAGCATAAAATTGAGGTTGAAATGCTTGATGTTGAAACAAAGCAAGGGTCTCCCAGAGTCACCTATATGCTAATACAAGGATCTCTGTCCTTACCTACGTTTTTTTCACATATGTTGCCTTAACCAGATTTGAGACTACTAGTTTCCTGAAGCTAGTGTGACCAGCTTCACCAGGGATCACCAGTTTGATCAGGGATCTGATGGTTTAGCCGCATTTTTCATGCTACTATAATCAACTGGTCACACCAGAAGCCTACAGGTCCCCACGTCCTAAATCCAGTTACGATCAACTGGGCATGACAGATTTATCTCAGGGAAAAACAGCTCTAATCCAAGGGGATAAAGCACTGGAAATAGGCCTTCTCTCAGTCCCTTTACTTCCTCTTCATTCCAGCGGGCATGGTCTTGAATTGGGATGTGCTTTCCCACATCACAGAAATTATCTTACATCAGAGTCCAATCCTTACTTTGTATTTTTTTATCCTCTCTGAAAGATATGTTTATTAATTTGGGAGAGAAAGAAGAAGAGAGAGAGAGAGAGAAACATGGATGTGAGAGAGAGACATTGACTGGATGGATACCTCCTGTATGTGCCCCAAGAGGGGATTGAACCTGCAATCTAGGCATGTGCTCTGACCAGAAATCCAACCTGCAACCTTTTAGTGTATAGGACAACGCTCTAACCAAGTAGCCACCTGACCAGGGCCTCTCTTCATATTTTTAAACTTAATTAGTGTTTTGTTTATAAAATTTAAATATTCAAACAATATATAAAAGCATGAAGAATAAAGAAAAAAATCACCTATGTTCAAGGTATGGAAAGCAATGACGGTTGCACAACAATGTGAAATGTACTCAATAACACAGAGCTTAAAAATGGTTCAAACTGTAAATTTTAAATTATGTATATTTTACTACAATAAAAAATGACCTACAACACAACCTCACAAAGGTAATCATTGTTAACATTTTGGTTAAAATTCTTTCTGAAATTTCATGAAGGAAGACATATTCTTTCACACATAAATTTTTTAAAAAATGAGGTCATAATAACATAATATTTTATACTTTAAAAATCATTTTAGTGTTCGCTTGGTGGTCTATGTTGCAGTTTGTTCATTTTAAACCATTATTTCTGAAAACTTTTCTAAAATAGAATTGCCAGGTCACAGGGAGTCACTTTGTACATACATCGCCAAGAGCCTCCCATCCTTCCACTTTGAATAAAGAGGGCCTCCTCCTCCCATACATCACCTTGCCATCTGTTAGCCCAGGTCTAATCATCTCTCTGCCTCTCTGTCTCTCTTATTTCACACACACACACGTGTGCACACACATGCACCAACTAAGCCATCTACTGACCTCCCTCCTCCTCCCAGACCAATCATTGAAGTTTAAATTCCATGTCCTGGCCTTCAAGACCATCCATGCTTAGGTTTCAACCACGTTCTCCGAGGCTGCCTCCCCCTTCTGGCATTCATGCAATGCACGACAGAGCCGAGCAGGGCTGCTCCCACTGTGCCCGCTACGACTCCCGATGCCCTGCCTCTGTGTGTGCCCTTTCTTCCTGGAATATCCTCACCCACCATGGGCATCGGTTGAAAATGTCTTCTTTTTCTGCAGTCCAGCTCACAGCACATTTCTTCCTGCCCTTCTCTGTACTCCATCATAATAGCCAATATTTACTGAAGTGCACTAACCACTGGCAAGCTTATCTCATTTAACGTATAACAGCTCTGTAAGCTTGACTGAGATAATTACCCCTGTCCTATAGATGGAGACACTGAAGCTTAAAGAGGTTAAATGAATTTCCCAAGGTCACACAGTTAATAAGAGGGAGAGCTGAAATCAAACCCAGTTCCTCTGCCTCCAGTCAGTCACTATATAACTAACACTGGGCAAAACTTTAACTTGGCTTTAGTTTTCTTATTGTTAAAGTAAATGAAGGTAGGTTAAATGACCGTGAAAGCATTTTCAGCTCTGATGTGCTATGAGATTTTAAGAGTTTCTTTACTATTTCATGTCTGTTTCCAAGCCCTTTGCATCCTTCCAAATAAGCATAGGAGTTTATTTGCTGCCTACTCAGAACATTACTTAGGTAATAAGATTTTGTCCTCTAACTTCACTGGAGACAGGAATAAAAAATCATAACACACTACAAAAATGTCATTGCTATTATGACTTCTCAGTGACCAATCCATTTATGAGAATGGCAGCATAAATATTAGCCGAAAATGGAACGACATGGCTCAGGATAGCACTGGAAAACTAGTGTCATAAAACTACTTTTCATGTAAGACTGAAATTTCCAGAGGCTTCCACATCAAGGACAAAAATGTGTGTGCCTTCTCTTTCTTTTCTCTTCTTTCTTTCTTTCTTTCTTTCTTTCTTTCTTTCTTTCTTTCTTTCTTTCTTTCTTTCTTCCTTCCTTTCTTTCTTTCTTTCTTTCTTTCTTTCTTTCTTTCTTTCTTTCTTTCTTTCTTTCTTTCTTTCTTTCTTTCTTTCTTTCTTTCTTTCTTTCTTCTTGTCTTTTTCTTTTTTTAATTTGAGGGTTGCGTGTGACACATAAGATTAATTCTGGTTTATGCTCAGGAAACAAAACAGCTCAGAACAGGAACCAGAATATCAAAATGGATCTGTCAGAAACTGGAAACTCAGAGACCAAAATGGGAGAGACGGGCCTCAAAGCTGGCTTAGGGACTTAAGCCAGAGGCTTGTCTTGATGCGTCCTGTCCGCAGGACCTGAGAAGCATATTTTCATCTCTTCCCTGGAAGGGACGGTGCCTGGTGCTCGCCCAGTCCCGGAACGAATCAGTAACTGTCTGTGAAGAGCCCATCCTGGAAGCTACTAAGCTGGCGGACTGTGCCTGAACTCTGAGAGGTGGAACCTATTCTTTCAAGAAGGGATTCCTGGCACAGCAGAGGTAATTTTGGGTACCAAACTAAAGGGAGAACAAGGAGGCCTTCAGGCCTGTGAATTGTTAGGGTGTGTCACAGGCAAATGAGATGCATCATCAGGTACGCTTTAATTCAAACGTTTTATATTTGTAATCTGGGAACTACTGGACCAGAAAGCTAACGTGAGGTCAGAAATGGTGAAGTGGTGTTTTATTCACTTAAATCCCCAGCACTTACAGTACTAGACACAAAGTAATTAGGTAACATAAATAAAGAGAAAATAAGAAAGGAGAGAAAGTTCTAAAGAATAAAGTCTGTAAGAGCTACATTATTCACCTTAGGCTATTTCTTATTGATTTACTAACACCAGTTAGTGCCAGTCACAGTACAGACACTGAGGACAGACACCTGTGCACGGAAATGTCATATATGAGGACACTGATTTAGATATCATGTGGGTCTTCCATTAATAAAAATAGAAACAGCTTTGTTTAATGTGTTCTTGTCATATACCAGGTAATTTGTTAACTGCTAGAAGTAGTTTATCCAATCCTCAAAACAACTCTGAGAAGTGGATGTTATACAGTAGTGGAGACTGGTTTTTAAGCTGAAATCTGTCTGGCTCTAGAACCAGGGCTATGAACTAGCAGGAAGTCTCTAGAATGGCGGAAGCAGGAGAGGTTCTGAGTCCCTACGTACCACTCGGGTTCTCCCCACATTGCATCATGATCACGGGCCTCTAGAGGGGTGATACCCCTCTCACCGCAGAAATAAGCCAATCTGAAGGTTTTTCACACTGTACTAATGAAGATTGTCTTCACCACTGAATAAAAGAGTAAAAGAAACTACTTGAGTCCTTACTGTACTTTGGACGTCAGTAGAAGTGATGTAAATAGACCTGAGCATGAGAGGTTAATGGAGCTATCGACCCCTTCGACCTCCCTGCTAAAATCCGCTGGTGATGCACTGCCATTGAGAAACATGAACAACCCCAGCGAGGCATCCTCCCTTGCGCCACGACGTCCCTTCCCCAGTTCTTTGAGCACTGCACTCACCAGCCTCCCTGAACCCATCGTGAGGTGAGACACTCTACGGCTGGCAGTGCCCCCGGATCAGCAACCTCTGAATTTCACCACTCTCAACCTAAGTCAACGGCTCCTCAGAAGAAGTAGCTTTCTGTTGCTGCTTAGCAAGCAGCTCAGCCCTCTATGGTCTCCAAAAATGCTGAGGTTTGGGTCCTGCCCAGCCAACCTCAGGACCCAAAGCAGGCAGGGCCCTGCGGGAATGCTATAATCCTAGTATTCAAAACCAGCCAAGATGATACCTTTGTAAAAATAAAAAAAACAAATTTTCATTCATAAAGCTGTTCACTAATGTATAATTTACAACACGGGAAAAGAATTGATAAACGACCTGAAGATCCAAAAGGGAAGAACTCTAAACAACATAAATGTGACATGCCCCTATGATAAAATAGTATACAGATTATAAACCTAACACTTACAAAGAGTACTTATTGTCATTGGAAAGTGTTCCATTTAATTAAGTCACCTGATGAAACACAAGACATGGAAGTCTATAACCAATGTAATCTTAATTTTTAAAAGTCCACAGAAAAAAGGGAAATATTCATATATTAATGATCATACTATAACATGATCAGAGATATCATTAATTTCTTTTATTTCTTTGTACTATACTTCTTCAATGGTTTCCAAATTTTCTACAAGCAATCCTTCTAAAACAAACAAACAAATAAACAAGCAAAAGTTAAGCAATTCAGCACTAGGTTTAGTATCAGTTCAGCAAGATGAGAGGATGAGAGTTTCACTTTGACATTTTTCACTTTGACACTTTTCATTACACAACTTTGAAGAATCCTTCTCCTCAAAAATCCTAGCAACATCTTTTCTGCTGAGGATTATCAGCTGCTCTGTTGCAATCTACTGCCTGGCAAAGCTGCCCAGTGGTTAGTTCCTGCAATATTGTGAAAATCAGAGCTTTTACAGATGCTTGGGTGGCTTCAGAACCTTCACTGTTTATCCAGAAGCAAGAGAAAAGCAAGTTGTTGAATACTTATAAAGATATTTTTCTGGCAATTTTTGTAGGATAACCAGTATGTTCCAAGAAGACTAGCTAATCCAAACATTTCACAAAATATTTCACAAAACATATCATAAAATAGTAAAACATCTTTAAATATAAAGTTATATATAACTCACATCTAGTTAAAAAGCTATCTAAATTACCAAAGTGAGAGGTTAAATCTTTTTTCAAAGAATATTTTAAAAAGATGCAAGGTCAAAATAGCAGTATTCAGTAAGTTCTTTGCTAATAATTATGAATGAATATAAACAGCACAACAAAAATCCTGGCAAATTATCCAGCCTCAGCACAGCCCCGGGATGCTAAAGAAAACTTTGTCGCTGTGCTCATTCACAATCTGTCCTCCTTAAATAAGTAGTGCTCTGGTTAATTTTTCAAGACAACTTGGCTAGGCTATGGTGCCCACTTGTTTGGTCAAACACCAGTCTAGATGTTGCTGTGAAGGTATTTTTTAGATGTGATAAACAGTTAAATCAGTAGATTTTGAGTAAAGCAGAATAGCTTCCATAATCTATGTGGGCCTCATCCAATCATTTGAAGGCCTTAAAAGCAAAGACTGAGGTTGCCCAAGGAAGAAGGAATTGTCCTCAAATCTTCATCATAGATACCCTGAGTTCCCAGCCTGCTGCCCTCCAGCACAAATCAGATTCAAGACTGTGACATCAACTCTTATCCAAACCTCCAGCCTGCTGCTGGCCTGCCTTACAGAACTGGCATTGAGACATGCCAGCCCCCACAATCACATAAACCAATTCCTTAAAGTAAATCTCTCTCTTTCTCTGATGGATAGATAGATAGATCTAGATGTAGATCTATATGTAGATGTATATAAGTAAATCTATTTTTATCTAGATACAGATAGATATGGATATATATCTCCCACTGGCTGAGTTTCTCTGGAGACCTCTAATACAGGCAGAGCAGAATGACCCTATTTCTTAATTAGTTTTAGGCAGTTCCTGTTTATGTCCATTGCTGTCGTATAATTAAGAGCCACCACTTTCCCTCTGAAATGTGTCCTGGAAGGGATGATAAATTACATAATCTCTTTATATGCAGAGCTAAAGACAGATTTATCGTATTCCTAAGTAATGAGCTCCTTTCACTTACGAGGCTGTTTTTCAATCTTCTTGGTAACCCACACTGAGAAATAACTTCTGTCACAAAACAGAACTGACCCTTCTGATGTGCAATGCAAGGGGCTATTTTATATTTTATAATATGTGTCATTTCAATTGCTTTCTGCAACCCACTATCTTCATTGCATGATCTGTGGACAGGCTCATAACTCAGTTTGAAAAGCACTGACTGAGAGGAGTCTGGCTGACTGGCACGCAGGGTCCATTTCTGCCTCAGCGTACACTGGTGACAGAGAGGCGGGAGAGAGAGGCACAGGCGTCAGAGATTTTACTTTGTCTATAGTCCACAGAGCCTCTGGTACGATTTCTCCTAAATATAAAAGAAACAATAGTAAATGTGAATATATCACCTAGAACCATGATTCCAGATCATTTTCCTTTAGTGCATCTCTAGTTTCCTATGAATCCTCCACACACAGAAGAGAGAGAATGAGTAACACTGGCATCCTAATGGGTTATGCTGCCTCTAGTTTCACTCTCCTCCAGTGCAATTAATTTCCCTTACAGGAGGACCCATAAAGTCCAGGTCCAATCACCGGCCATTCAATAAAAAATCGCCGACTGTCTGTGCTAGGCGCAGGGCAAGGCGCAGCTTCTCCTGACACTACGTCCCAGCAGTTCTCAGCTGCAGACAGAATAAACTCCAAATCCTATGTTTGCATTCCAGGCTCCATAACCCAGCTTCAGCCGCCTTCTCAGCCTCTGTCTCTCTCACTACACACCCCTCCATGTCCAATGCAAGCACACACTCTACACAGAACCCATGCCCCTACTTCCTCCTGTAGCCTCTGGTCAAGCTCTGCCCTCCACTCCATATGTCCTGCCTGGCTTCTACTCTTCCAATCCCCCTTCAGATCTCATCTCCTCATAGGGCCTTCGAGATGCTGCCAGTGACTGAAGAGGTCCCAGAGCTTTAAGGTGGGATTTGGCGGAAGCCAGAGGAGCTCAAGTTTAACACAAACACTTCTGAATCAAAAGTTGCCCTTAGGAACTGAAAAAGTGAGGGAGGGTCTGGGAGGCACAAGCAGGAGACAGAGGCAGGAAGAGAACTGGACATGGTGGCAAAGCAGGTAGGAGACAGCACAGTCCAGATCAGGAATGCATGGGCCCAAACTCAAACAGGGACGGGACATTATTGTGGGTAAAGGCTATGAGAGTTAGGTGTCTCTCTTGATGACTCAGTCAATTAAATTTAACCACCCAAGGACAAGGTGACACAATGTTTGGTACAGGTGGGCAGAGGGCACAAGAAGCAGCTTGTGGTCTTTAATGCCTGTCAGATCTGCGCTGAAAATGTCCTTCTGTCACTTGCTGGGTGACTCAGACAAAGGTCACCTCACCCTCCAAATCTCAGCATCTTCATTAGTCAATTTATGGACAAAGCAAAGCTGTGGTGATGCCGTGCGCTAGCTTCAGGCACTCCGCCGGGGGTGGGAGGCTCAGTCAACTTGTCCCCCTGTCTTTTGCATTTTCCTCACTCTCCTTACAAATAGAAAGTTGCCTCAGTCTTCAAGAGAACAAAAGCACAAGACACAAAGGAATACCGGAGAAAAGGGAAATACACCTTCGATGTTTTGAGATAGATTGCCATTCAATAAAATGCAATATATATATTTTAACCAAAAGACTATTTCAGAAAGCTTCCTCTTCAAGTCTGTTTAGAGACAAAAATTTAAGATCTCCACAAGTTGCTCATGCAAATTTCATAAATCCGTGTAAACACACAATTGCTCAATTCCCATACACATGGTCACTTGCCAATAACACAACAGGAGGCTAAAAAAATAATTCAGATGCCTTATGCAGACTTAGATCCCTTCAGCAACAGACTGAGAGACTCAACAGAGAATTAAACACCAAGCTGAAACATTCAATACAGGACCAGATATCTTTTCTAATGACTTTTGCAGACAAAAAGAGCTGATTAAATAAAAACTGAATTATAACTTATCTAAAAAATAGAAAATAAATGTTTTTTTTAAAATGTCCATGCTCTCAGTAATAAGAAAATATAAATAGCAAACTACAAAATTAAAACAATTCCAAGTGAAGTGAAGCAATATGCAAAGTGATATTCAAGTTACAACATTAAAAGTGAAATTTAACAAATGAAAACAAAAATTATTCTTTGAGATATATTCATCTTACCCAAACTTGAAAGAATGTTTTATTTGTTCTTTTGAAAGATGCATTTCTATTGCACTACGCAATATCAACAGGCAAGAGAATTATCTGAGACAGGAAAATATTGGCTAATGGAAAATTAGAAAGTTAAAAAACGAAGTCATACTGGGTATTTTATGAGCACGGCTGAAAATACAATTGATAGAAGTAAAATACCATCGTGATGGCTGAGCATAATAAACCAATTGTCTTAAAGGCTATGTGTGATAGAAATCATTTAAATAAATTGAGTTATGTTTCTTAGCAATTTGATAAAAAGGAAAAATAGCGTAATCGAGAATCAAGTGTTCCTTTGGGAGCTTAAAAACAAGTCAGCTGGGTTTATAAGTGCACTTCAATCTGTTTTTGTATTTTTTCTCTTTTGAAAAAAGAAAGGACAGGAAAGAGTCCTTCTTTCCTGTATCAGGCTGCCAAAACCCTGGAATGTGTAGAATTTAAATTATTAATAAGAATTTAGTTATGACAGAGAGTTCCCTCTGCTCCTCAGGCTCCATCAAAGAGTTAAATGGCCGATCAGAGTTTATTCTAGTCCTGTCTTCTGGAACTGTCTAATCCTTTGAATCCTTTGGGGCTAGAACTTGAATGTGAAATCCCACTTTATACGAAACTGGGGGGAAAGGGGGAGAGAATAAGAGCCCCAGGATGTCTCCATGAACTGATCATAGCTCTCCATCTGCACACAACCTTGGTTCAGCATTTCCTACCATGATACGCTTTTTGAGTGGTCAGAAAAAAAGTTCAAACACTTTTAGGAAAGCAGAAACCATAATGTACAGATTGATCAACAAAACCCCTTCTTTTTACAACTTAAAATTATCAGCCTAATTGTCCAAATAAATATTAAGCAACACTAATACTCTAAGGCAGAATTTTGCAAACTTTTCTGCACAAAGGGTCAGATTTGGGTTTTGTGAATCAGATAGTGTGGCAAGTACTCAACTCGGCCCTTGTATGCCAAAAGCTGCCCCTTGAGACCTTATTTACAAAATCAGGCAGCCAGTGCGCAAGCTAGACTTTGTGGGCCCTGTTTTTACAATCAGCCATAGAAATCAGAATGGGCTTAAAATCTAAATGAACTTTCTGTGTTTACCCTGCCTTGGACATCCTTGAGGGAATGATTTTTCATATAAAATGTTTCCCACTTTCCTTAAAGATTCTAAGTGGTTATCCTGGAAATATGTTCAATTATCTCTTGAGCCAACATGTGATATTGTCATTTAGCCAGTAAGTACAAGTGAAATTGACTCGGTAGCTCCAGATTGTCACCTATCTCATGTAAACCTGCTCAAGGGGCCTTGGCTTTGGTGACAGGACATAGTTGAAGATGAAAAATTATAAAACAGGAACACCAAGCATAGATATATAAAGTACTGAAAAGGCAGAAAGTGGAAATTCAGAGTTCCACCCTTACCTTGCAAATCAAATCATGAAAATACACACTGTCCTATCACACCTAGGGATTAAGGAAATCCAAGGTCTAAAAAGAAATGTCACACATATACTCTTATCTCTGATTCATATTTTATAATAAAGTAATCTTCATGGGGATCTTCATCTGTTTTTTTTAAGCCCCAAATCCTCTGCTTCAGGCACCCTTATAATAAGATTAACATAAAACTGGGGCCTGGTGAATTTCCTGGATCTTTGTAGGTCAACGTCCACCACTTGGAAGTCACGTCTATTTGGAAACATGGAAGTGCCTTAAACCACCTTTAAGAATGCCACATAGAGATGAAAATAGCACAGGCCCATGAAACAAATTTAACAGCAACAGAAATGTTAAGCTGTTTTATAACAAGAGTGTTTACCTAAGAAAAATAAAATTCAGAGCGCATAATAATGTTCTGGTTTCTAAAAGAGTTTCCATAGAGAGCACTAATAATTTCAGGCAGAATATTAATTGGGGTGAGGGAACAAGAAGCCTGCACTTGAGGGCTTTCATTCCGTGGCTCTAACCTAAGTGAGGAGTGTGCTGGGGAGGGGGGCCCGGGAAAGGCCAAAGCCTCTTCAGAATACTCTTTTGCTTTGTGAGTGATTTTTAAAAACTAGATAAATGTTTGGCCTGGAAGTCTGGATATAGTACAAATGTTTTTCTCTCCTGGCCCGGTGATTTCCTAAAAGCTACAATGGGCCCATCTTTGTTTTGCAAAGGCAGAAAGCACTATGAAGGTAGGGACTCCAACTTTGCTAGTCACCTGTGCCACTGAGCCAATTCCCAGCAAAGTTAGTCAATTATTTTTTTTTAAATCAGCTTTTTGAAACAGAGCTTTGATTAAAAAAAAATCCAAACAAATTCCCCAAGCAAACTACAGCATGCATCTGTCACTGTTGGCTGGAGTGGTTCCCCGAACAGCAGGGTCAATAAACACTTCTATGGGCCCTCTGCAGGCACAGTGAGGCAGGCTCGCTATAAGGCATGTCTTTGCCAAAGGTGCTCGGTGCCTTCGGATGACTTGGCACACAGATCACACCTGGAGGGTGACAATGAGAATCGCAGCAAGGCACAGAGTCTGAGATGCTTGCTGGTGTTACGGTGGAAATGTTTTGGCTTTTTTTCCTCTTTTGGGGGATAAGACAAGTTGTTTAACTCTTTCACTGAAGTTTAGTATTATAATTTTTCCTAAATATTATTTTTTAGAGTAATTTCTTTTTTCTAACCTAGTAAAAGCTGGTTTCTTCAGGGTATGAGGTTACCATACATGAATACATTTACTAAGTGATACGCAATAATACCTCAGTTATCCAGTATTAGAGAATTTACCAGACACATGAATTATTCTATTTTAGGTGTAAAAATTTCACCTAAATTATCAAAGATGTTTTGACAGGTGATGGAGTCAGAGCTGGAAGAGAATTTAGATATTGTACATACAAACATCTCATTTTAATCAAAAGGCAAGCGAGACTTCTCCAAGTGACATGCTATGGCTGCACCCCCAATCAGGGACCGTTGAAAGGAGGGTAGGTTTCCCACCTCAGAATTCCCAGGCAGCCAATCAGGAAGTATTCACAGGGCTCCGACTGGTTTAAGGGCAAAGCACTTATAAACCTACCGGGATTGTCTCCTCCCCTAAACCTAAGGAACATGGGTCTTGTCTAGTTTTAAGGACAGCTGGCTATTAAAGACCCACAGGGAGCACCAAGAGTGCTGTCTTGTTATTAGTAAAGTCAGAGTCAATTAATTTAGCTTTTTTAATTTTAATTTTTAATATTCTGTGAGTCAATTCTTTCCCATTAGAGTGGTTTAAGACTAAGTTACATAGACTCTCATCCTTGCAACTTCGCGCGTGCTGTGACTGCGCAGTAAGCTTTCCATAGCATATCTTTCTCCTTCCTGGTGAATGCCTATCCACTTGTCAAGTCGCTTCAGGTATCACTTCCCCTTGGAAGACAGCCCTGATTCACACTCCCTTCCAGGAGAGTTAACCATGACCTCTTCCATGCTAATTGTTTTCCTTATGCATTTCTGTGGCTACACTCACTCATCACACTACTTGGTAGTTATTGATATACCTGTCATCCCGCGATAGGCCACGTTGTTAAGAGAACAGAGTCCACTTCTTCTCATTTTGGTATCCCCGGAATCCAGCATAGTACTTAAGAGGTATCCAATACTTTTTTTATGCTAATTTGAGTGTGTGATTCAAAATCAAACCCCTGGAAGGGGTTTAATTATCTAATGAGAAACATACTCTGTTACCAGCTGACAGTGAAGCGATCCCCACAGCTGTGATTTAGAAATCACTTGCATAATGTGTTAAAATTTTTAAAGTAGGAATTAAACAACAAAACGTCACCATGGATTCTTAAGAACTATCAAAACAGCAGGTTGTGCAAAAGCAACGATGACTATAAGTTCATTTTTAAACCCCCAAAGAACCCATAATAACCAAACAATTGACTCAATACCCTATTTGTCCCCCCTTCCCTTGTTTCAGTCCCAAGATTGTTCTGCGTGGCTGGTATTTTCCAAGGCACACATCCAAACTACCTTGGCCAAATTCCCCGGGACACTGCCTAACCTCCAGCATCTGTCATGGTTCCCATCCTCTGCTCGAACCGAAGGTCAGACACATCAATCTTTCTCAGCAGGAGGTGGACAGATCTGCACCTGTGAAGGATGCTAGAGGAGCCAGCCAGAGAGGGTCTCATCAGCTCCTCTCTGTGTTTGCCCTCTGCACTGGGACCTAATAAACAAGGGCGTCCCACAGGTGACCTCACACCCTAGTAAAATCTCACCTGTCGGGCACAGTTTCTGGGGTGGGCTGCTGAGATATTAAGTGCTTTCAAGGGATAAAATTTTATGTGAACTGTTTATGTCTCAAGCCAAGTTACTGTTGTATAGTGGATAAAGTACTGAGAGAGTTTAGAAATAATCTGTTCTGCCAGTGGCTTCCTTAAGAGAACACAGCATATCTTTTTTTCCTCCCAATCACAGAAAAATGTATAAAATACACCAAGTCAAGTCTCAAGTAAATTAATTATCATTTATGTTAATCTGGGAAACGTTTTTTTAAAGGCTTCAAGGAGTCCTACCATCTAACTGTGTAAAGGTGGCTTGCTCTGGATTATAAGGAATAGGGTTCAAAACAAAGGAAAAATTCTTATACTGGATGATGGGTATGGGTGCTTACACCCTTTCTTACCATCGAAGCAGTGGAGGTTATAACAAAGGATATTTCAGAGGCCAATTTGGATCCGGCAAAGCCAATAGTATAACAGGAAAACCCCCAAAGTTAGTCCTAGACTATAGCTGTTTTGGAGCATCTGAAGGCACATGGATTCGTGCCTACCAGTATTTTTGTTCCTTTCTGACACTACAGATGTTCTTTTTCAACCATGACAACTGAGCATCTTCCTAAACCACAGCCATTGATATTTGAAGCATGGAGGCAGAGGACGGTCTAGTGAGACTTCTCATTTCTGAAACTGTGGCCAACATTAGGGGAATAAAGGGCAATTCTGCTGCTCCAGCGATGCAGGAGGACAGATTAGCTAATGACCGGGGGCATCTGTTCCCACTCCAAGAATTCTGACTCCATGCCCATCCTGATGCAGACATGCCAAGAACACACAAACATCTAGGAATGAAGCACCCAAGGCATGTAACCAACCAAGAGGCTGATCAGTCTGCGGAATGCCATCCATACTCATTGCTGAATAAATTAGATCAAATGAGAACACATTTGAAATTGTGAAATGGCAGGATTATTCTAGGCTTGTCACTTACAAAGAGAACAAGTTAAACAGGCGCCATGGTTATTCAGCTGAAATTGGCAGGAGAATCTATTTTTTTCCCAAGCATACCAGGAAAAGAAAATTTTGTATTTTTCAATTGGGAATGTTCTGAAGCAGAGATGTCACTGCAAAAATATTAAAATACAAGCCAAATGTATCTAAGGAAGTGTAGTCTTTAGCTTTTTTTAAAGCCCAGTTGCGAAAGGGTAGTGTGTTCTGTTCTCCTGCTGAGAAAATTATGCTTTTATTATATACAGCTTTGTCAAGCATGTTCCAAGAAAGAAAATCGTCCAAGTCCATGTGCTGTGTTTCTTGTAGGCCAAGAAGTAGCAGAGAAATACAAAACTGATGCAATGCTTTATAACGATAAAATAAGAAAAGACAGGCTAAATTTAAAATTAAATTCTGTGAAAGTAACTACATTTTATCTTTGCAGTGGAGAGCCACCAGTGGCAGGGCCCGACAAAAGGGAAATCACCTAGGACGTCTAATTTTCTCATCGATTTCAAATTGTATTGACCAGGTCACCAAATTCGTGGAGCATTTTTTTCTGGTTCTCTCCTTAAACATTGGACTCTCACTTGTTCACTAGTTTCTGTGACGGTCTTGATCTCATAAGAGCTCCTAGTTCCCTGCTCCTGAATTGGGGCCATAGGGGATGCAGATCTTTCCCAGTTTGTTTTCAGATAGGTGCGTTTTGTTGCAAGCAAGATAATTCAAAGTAAGGCCTAAGGAAAAAAGACAAATAGAAATGACAAAGAGAGGGAATGACATTCCAGCTAGTAAAAGAGGAAGAAATCATATGAACTGAGCAGGGAGGCATTAAAAAAAAAACACCCATACAAGGACATTCTCAAACTCCCTCACCCAAAATGCAAAGCAGACACAGAAGGTAGGTGTGGTGTCATCGGTTTCTGTAGCAGCAACTGAAAGGGCAAACTATGCCAACATCACCAACCATAGGTCACAGAGGTAGAGGGAGTTTGGATCAAGAAAACTGTACCTCCTTCACAAGAGGCCACACTGAGACCAGCCACACCTTCATCTCAATTCTGCTAAGAACATTTATTTAGTCTTCAACACTTTGCAGACTCCTGGGTCAGAAATTCCCCTCTCCTGCCTGCCAATGTGTATAGAAATAATGTTCTTAGTGAAAACTTAAATGATTATATAGGAAAGTGTCTTAAATTTTCAACATGGTGCTGTTCAGCAAACCCACTCCATACTATGTCCTCTTTTATTGCTTTTAGTTCAAGCCAAAATTCTAGACAGGCAGTACAGTATGGCAAAATGCACAACAGAGAAGGCCGGCTCAGACCAGAGGAAACTCTCAAAACAGAACTTGCCTCCACCCTCTACCCACAAAAACTTAAAAACAAGAAAGTGATAGGAAGACAAGGGTGTAGGTGGAGAAAAACGTGACCCCATTTGACAGATACTACCTAAACACTCTAGGGCTGGCCGAACAAATCATCATGGGGGATGAAAAGACACAAGTGAGACATAAGAGTCAATACATATAAACAATAATGTCCATTTGCCAAACACCTACTATGTTCTTTTTACGTGCTGTAACCACTTTATCATCACAATCGACATCATGATAGATGGAAAGTTTTCTCCCTATTGTACAGATCCAGACACGCCAACCATGCTCGACGTCTGACCTATTGTTCCAATAAATGTGTTTTCAAACACAGAAAGGCTCGTTTATTGACATTAAAAGCAGCAGATTCCCAACATGATAGTTGAGTTTTTTGTCTAAGAAAACACAAGAAGATAAAATAACATTTTAAATTTTATTAATCCCTAATACAGCTAACTCTAGCAGGAAAAAGATAAAATGCATTTATGTGGATATGGTGGTAGTTACTGAGTCTCTGGACAATGCCTGATACCTATATAAACCTAAGAATCCCATATGAGCATACCTCAATTCCCCCAAGGAGTCCAAATACAACACATTGAAAGTATCACCTGAGTCCTGGCTGGATTGATCATTCGGTTAGATTGCAGTGCTGATACATCAAGGTTGTAGGTTTGATCTCATGACAGGGCACATACAGGAATCAACCAGTGAATGCATAAATAAGTGGAACCACAAGTCAATGTCTCTCTCTCTCTTCCCACCCCCCTCTCTCTAAAAATCAGTCAATAAAAAATTTTAAAAAGAAGTCCTTTATTAAAAAATACTACCCTACACTCTGCTTCTTCTCTAGGTAAATTCTCATAAAGAAAAATAACATGTGGGGCTAAGATATGAACAGTCTGCCTGCAAAGGCAAAGGCCGCAGCACAGTACCACGTGTGATCGGGATCTCTGTAACTTTGAAGAAATATGGAAAATTAGGGGAAAGCTCAGACAAGAGCAATGAAAATGATGAAAGGGTTGGAAGTTAAGAGAAAAGGCTGACGAATGAGGATTAATTAGCCTGGGGAAGAAAAGACAGTGGGGAACTTAATATTTTTCTTGAAATATAGCAAAGGCTATTATACAAAATATAATCACCATGATTCACAATTCCACTGAGAATGAAAACAGAGGAAACAGCCTTATGGAAAAGCATGATGACTGTAGATTAAATGTAAAATAAATCTTTCATTCTAGGAGATGGAGGTACTAAAATAGGTGGCAGCTTAAGAACTCTGCAAACTCTGCTTTCCTGCGGTGCCTACTCATATTTGGTCAGCTCCCACCCAGCTTAAACACAACTTCCCCTAAGAACCACTTGATTCTCTTTATATAATGCACAAAGCCAGTATTTCTCAAATTTTAGTAAGCATCACTATCAAAATACAGATTCTTGGGCCCCCCACACAGAATAGATTTAGGTGGGGCCGGTGAAATTGCATTTCCAACAAGAAGCAGATCTGCACACACACACTTTTAGAAGCAATGAACTAGACGCAATCTTTCCCTACTTCCTCTCTCATAAAAATCCATCTGCACTTCTCTGGGCATTTGTCATTGTTCTTATACCACAGCATTTCATGTACTTTCCTACAAGTCTTTGTTCTGATTTAACTTTGAAATCTCTAGGGTGCCTAGTGCAAGGCAAGTAACATGCCAATCTAAGAAACATCCTCCTTAACTTGTTCCGTAAAAAATGGGTCATTCTAACTTGCCTGGGGTTTTTTACTGGCTTTAGTATTTCTCATGCATTTCTTTATCCTGTTTCCTGGGTGAAGTGACTCCACAGCTTTAAGACCTTCCAATCTTTGTATGTGAAATTGTAACATATGCCAACCCTATCTAATGTTCAAAATTACGAAAATAAAATCTAGTTTGATATATGAAAGTTTCCTTCCCATAAGGTTTATTCTTCCTCATTAGAGCAGAGTTTTGGCTTAGGCCCCCAAGACTATATTCCAAGAAAAGAGCAGGAAAGGAGCCATATATATATATATATATATTTTTTTTTTAATTTATTGTTTATTTTGCTTAGTTTCTGGCTGAGAGGCCAGGGAGGTCAATGAGTAAATAAGGACCTGGCACGTCTGAAATCATGCTGGCTGCAGCTGAAGTCCGGGCAAGAAACTGATCTGGAAAATTATTCAATAAACTCACCCCCTCCTTCTATTCAACTACCAAGCTTACTTATTTGCTAAGAACTAAAATCAAGTAATGACAAAAATTTACGCAACACCAAGAACCAGGACCCCCAATGGAAAAATTGGAGACTTGTCTCCTGGGCTTCAAGTTAACTCAAACTGACTTAACAAAGCTATTTGCCAGATTGTATGCCCGGCACTGGGGCATCATATCATAATCTCTCAGATGTTTCAAAAGCATGGTTAAAGCTCCACTATTCCCCCAAATTAGTCCCAGAGTGATTATTTTCTCTCTCTCTCTGTCTCTCTCTCTCTCACACACACACACACACACACACTGTTCAAATACACAGAACTTTTAAATGATCACATAGTACAATTAGCATGCATGTAAGGAAGGCAGGCAGAAGAGAGTGCAAAGGAGTTCTGGTTTTGTGGAATCCCACAGCTGCAATACATCTGATAATAAAAAAGAAAAGAAAATCACAGACCACCTTACACACAGCAGGTATAATCATAATCCTAAAAAGAACTCAAGTAAAATAAATCTAAAAAAGACTTCGTTTTTTTGTTCCTTACATTTTGATCCTCATTAATTCCATGCAATTTTCCCCCCTATCAACAATGCATGCTCTTTGTTACCTCTTCTTACAAATGAATAGATAAACCAATGCCGTGGAACAATTTAGCAGTCAAAAAGATTATGTCCATTCTCCTACACTCTATTTGGGAACATTAAACCACCAGTGCAAAACGTTGTCCGAGGCTGGCAAAACACAAAAGAAAATAAAAAATACAAGTATACTTCATCTAGGAACCACTCTAAGCTGTAAGCACTACCCTGTAATCACACCAGCTCATAACTGTGAAATACGGTCATTATCTTATGGAACTGATCTAATTTGGTACTCAATGCCCTAAAATAAAGGGTTTCTTTTGAATACCACATACAAGAACTGGAACCAAAAAAAATGATAATAATTTGACAGCACTTGAAAGCACAGTTCATTTTCCTCCCTCCTGTCACACTAAATAGCACCAACTGACAACTACCTCACAGGCTGAAAGAATGAAAGAAGATGCATTTGCTGAGCTGGAGAAATGCCACAGATACACTGTAGTGGAGGGCTGATATTAGCTCATTATAGAGGGCTTAATACACAGGTACAAACAGCATATTTAAAAAATCTACAAAGCTATTGAAATGCAGCTGGAATAACATATAGTGAAGTTTTTTTTCAGTACAAAGGAAGGGAAGAAAAATATGCTTATCTCTTTTAAAAGTGCCAATGTTCAGGTTGCACTGATGTATTTTATATATATTATATATGTGTATATTTAAAAACTTCATTAATTCAGGATAGTAAAGAATACACACACACACACACACACACACACACACTCTGTGGTGACATTTATTAACATCTGTGCTAAAATCATGAATAAGAATTATATATAACACTTGGCCTCATGAATTTAACTTGAAATACCATGAGAAGAAAGCCCAAGGAAGATGTAAAATCTTTTCTCATGAGTCTTATTTGCAGTGCAGGAAATAAAAACAACACTTCTATACATAATGTTTAATTCATTAACCATTGACAGGATTATTAAAAATATTTAAAGATGGGCATAATTTTAAAACAAATTTCCACTGAAAATTATTCCATTTTATTTTCTCATCAAAGAAAGCCCTTAGCCTAATCCCATAATTTGAAAGAAGAGAATTAAGGTCATTCTCTCATTTACTCAAATCATTAAAAATATCACCCTTAGCATCACTATTCCATAATTTCCATTGAACTTAATGTGCTTGCTAATCCTCTCATTTTCTCAACATCACTGCATACTCAGGTAGTCACACATTCCATATTTGATCCAGGCTTCTGAAGATTTTTATGCCGCCCTGGAAGAAGAGCCACTAATCACTGAGAGAGGCATTAACCCCAAAAAGGGGCCTGCAAACCTGACCTAGCCTGCCCAGGCAAAGAAGGACAAAATCCTGGTGGCCATTAATGTAGCAAGGGAGATGGTGGGGGGCTGGCATCTGGTGAGCTTCCGCTACATGCCCTGCCCTTGGCAAGTTCTTTCATACATTTATGTAATTCACTGTCATCTCTCGACTCAGGCTTGTGACTATTACTTGCGTGATCAATGTAGCGAGGGGAGTGAGACTCAGAGAGCCTAAGCAACTGGCGGCAGTGGAAACCACTGAGCTGAGGAAAACCTGGAGTTCAGACCTGAAGCCACCCCTCTGCTATGAACTGAATTGTGTTCCCCAGAATTCATATACTGAAGTCCTAACCCGAATGTGGTTGTATTTAGAAATGAGGCCTATAAAGAGGTAATTAAAATTAAACGAGGTTATGAGGGCGGGGCCCTGTTCTGATAGGACTGGTCTAATTATGGGTCCCTCTGGTTCTCTCTCTCTCCCTCTTGCTCTATCTCCCCCCCCTCTCTCTGCATGTTCTCAGGCTACATGAGAACAGAGCAGTCATCTACAAGCCAAGAAGAGGGCTCTCTCACCAGAAAGTGAATCCTGCTGGAACCTTGATCTTACACTTTTCAACCCCCCATATGTGATATTTCACTATGGCAGCCCGAGCTGAGACACTCACTCGAAAGCTCTCCCTTGTCACTTTGCCTCATGGGATGGAAGGTTCTTTCCTCCTCAATTCCTGCAGCAAATGCTTCCTTCTGATCCTCCTGGTCTTTCACTATCTTCTTATTAGCTGCATTCATATGAATGAAATGTATGATTCTGCAGGAGGCTCATCATAATTTAACAGGAATTAATGTCCTCTTATTATAAAGGACCCTACAAGCTGCTGCTTAACAGTCAGCAACAACTAGAATTAATTCGTGGCAAATGAACATCAGGAAAAATCCATTTATGACCCCCGAAGTCATGAAATTTAGCATAATTACACATACTCTTGTTTGGATAATTTTTCCTCTCCTCATTAAATTAGGTGCCTACATTAGATTTCAGTCTGATCAGTCCAGACTAGCTATATGTCTGTAATCAAGGGCATTTCCTCTCAAATCAACCAGGGTTTCACCGGCAAACTATACTAAATGCATGAACCTAAGCTAAGGTACAAGAGCTGAAAAACTGAAAATAACACATCTCTGATACCTCAGAAATTCACTCATAACATTTACCCATGTTTTCCCTCAATAAATATTATTGAAAACCTACTATGTGCTAGGCAGTGTTCTAGCTATTTTGGAAATGTATGAAGTAATAACCTATGAAAAAAACTCTAAGTAGCTCCTTGATAGCTATGCCTGCCTCTCTTCTCACTACTGTATCTTTAGCTTTTGCCATAGCACCTGGCACCTGACATCTGTTCCATCATCAACAGGCAATGGACATGTTGTCTTAAAAAATATTCCTTAAGTGTTAACAGCCTCCACCTCCCTATCTTTCTCTTAAACACAGTCTGCCCCTCTGACCCTTTTATAGTATCTCCTAAATAATTTTTCTATCAAATAAAATCACCTGTTTAAACCTGAGTAGAGAGTGTACTCATGAGGCTGGTCCCTGGAAGCTAGAATGATTTTCAATTTCAACAAAGTTTAGCTTTCCACAGCCCCTTCCTCTCGTCGTCTCCATGAGTCAAGCCTTTTACAAGGTTAATAGAAACTTTTAAAAATCAATGACTTGACAGTGTGATGAAGAAACAGAGGCTTCTCTAGGCTCTGTAGGGTGGATTTCTGGACTGCTTGGGAAAAAGACACAAAGCTAGAGAAATCTGCCGTTGCCTATAAGGATGTGCCTATTCAATCAATGTTGGAAGTCTCAGTCAACCGATTTCCAAAGGCACCTGGAATCTGCACTCAGGGGAACTACTTCCACGTGCTGTCTCTGGTTCCTGGAAACGGGCTGAAGTCAGTGTTTGTCTAAGCCATGCTCACGTGGAGCACATGACAAGAAGGACTCCTCAAAGTTATCTTTCCCTTTGAAAATCATTCTGGAAGTCCACTGTGGTCTGTACAGCTTTCAGGACAGCAAATTAATTGTGTTCATGTAGCAAAGAAGTCAGATTATTTTGGGGAAACGGGATGTTGTTCCCTTGGTTACTCTAATTTAGGAGACACTAGGTATTTATTTAAGAATGGGAACAGTTAGTTATAAAGGAATTTTTAAGGATCCCTTATGTGCTAAAAATACAATTAGAAAGGAAGTGTATAAACTGCTACTAAAATACAGTTTTATCGGAGATGGGGGTAACACAAGGAACCAGAAATAAAAAAGCTCAGTTTTCTACATGACTGACTCCTAAAACAGTTTCTTTCTCAAAGACAAGACAATCTCCATAGAAACACTAAAACAAAGTCATAGAATGTGTGGCTCAAATGGTAAAAGAGAATCCTTTTAAAAATTTTACTGCTGCCAGGCTGAAAACCAAAAATGGAATGCTGAGTGGAGACTGAGAAGGCTATATAAGCAGCGCTATATAAATCAAGCAACATGGGCTAATAAACCAAGGAATGAAGCTTTTTTTCGTAGCTTTCACAATAACAAAGCATATTTCAAATTCCAAAAATATGTCCTGATATATTCAAAGTTTCAAAATGTTCATGGGTTTAACTAGGAAACTGGAAAAAATCCAAAACAAAACAATTTTGCTAAAAAAATATATATTACTGGTAATAAAGAATTTTAAATTTCTGCAAATTGTCTAAGAATAGAAAATTTCTAGCCACTCCCATTCCCTACTTTCTCTACTTTTCAAATACATACTTTTCTAAAAGGTCTCCCATTGATTAATGGATCTTAATGTATAAATGCCATCTTTAAATATGACTCAAAAGAGTATTTGATGAGATCATGTTATTTAGCAAGTTCTTGAAAAGTAATAAACCTTTTTGATTTGGACCAGTCTTGAGAAAGGCTATGAATTTCACATTTCAGCAAGTACTGTCCTAACAATGCTCCCAGGTGCACCCTCAACGATCCCTCTGCTTCTCTAGAGCATCATGGGAAGGCATCAGAAAGGCTTCCTCCGTGACCAGAGTGATATATACACACACATGGGGAAAGTAGAAGCAACTTCTGCACCTGGAAGTGAAATATCTGTCAAACAGGACAGCTTTGCTTGGGGAGAAATGGCCATGAAAAAGAACACAGGAAGAACCAGTAAATAAAAGGTGTTTTGGAGCAACTGCCAGCAAGCCACCTTCATCCACCTGCCACACTAGGCTCTGAGGCCATGACCCACACACATATGGGGTCAGGCTGTGACCAAACACAGATGGAAGACCTCTAACGCCCACCGATCACTCAGTGAGAAATAGTGCTGAGGATTTGACAAAGACAGATTGTCTATGCTAAATCGTCCAAGGTAGTTTACTTGAGATTACATCCTCCTAGCTCTTTGTTATTCTTCCCCTTGCCTGACAAAATTAATCACTCTTTCTTCTGGGCCTCCCATACCCTGTCATACATTCCACCAATATAGCACCTGTCGTAGTTTCTTTCCGTTATAGACACATCTGTCATTTTAGTTGCAAAGCTCCTTGAAAGCAGGAATCATGTCCTTTTAATACTTGCACTTTGGGTGGTAGCATAGAGATTCAATGTTTGTTGAATGGGAGAACAAATAAATTCATAGATGAAAGTTCCAAAACCTTTATCTGTTTTTCATTATAGTATAGAATCGAAAAACAAACTTCTTCCATACTTGTTTCCCACAATTCCTCAATACACACTTCTCCCTCCTGAGTGACCAGGACATTGACCTACACATTCCCACCTCCAGGACTTTAACAATGCTGCAGCACTGGCCTGCAACACCCTTGTAAATCTGCAAATGGCAATCTGAAATGTTAAGACCTCCTTCAAATCTAATTATTTTATTTTGTCTTCCTGGACTATGTCCACAGCTTTTATCTCTAAACTCCTACTGTAACTTGTGTTCTGTAGTATCCACATGATACTTAATCATATGGTGCAATGATTTATATTTAACTTGCTTTTTCTGGGAACCTTCTCCGTGTTCCAAAGAGCAAACTTCCTTTTGATCAAATAAGAGGGAGTAAGACTGGCTAAGCAAAGCGCAGCTAGTCAGTGAGAAATCTAGGAATGAAAACAATTTAAGATGACACCAAGGGAGGGAACTTAGAAGACTGGGTAAAATAAAGAAAAACAAAAACCCAAATAAAAGGTCAATGTAATGAGACATCTTGCTCAGCTACCACAATCTTATTCTACTTGCTGCCATTCCAACTTTTTTTGTCCCCCCAACCTCACCTTTTGTTTCTTTCTTTCTTCAAAGATAGAATAATAGGCAGATCTTAGGCTCTGGACTATGCAAGCTGAAATCATAGTACCCCCAACCAACAGCAATATGATTGAACAAATTACATAGCTCAACATTTTCCTTTAATTTGTTGATCAGCTTTCTTAATTGACAAATTTCCTAATGTTAAACTATCTCCTATTTGAAATACCAATTGGACATAATGTATTTTTAGATTATACTATTGTATTCAGTTGCTAATATTTTATTTAGGATTTTCACATTTACATTTGCAAGTGTGATCTGTCCATAATTTTATTATCCTGTGCTTGTCTAGTTTTGTTAAGAAAGCCAGCTATATAAAACGATTTGTGTAGTTGTCTTCATTCCCCATCCCCATTTTTTGACTTCCTAGAAAGCTTTGTAAAAAAAAAATGCAGATTAAAGTTACGTAAATTTGCTTGTAAAACTTAGGCGCTGGCTATCTTGTTGGAGAAGAAGACAAGGATGGGTAGAGGTAGAAAAATGAATGAAGAGTTTTGACTTCTGATTCCACTTCCTCACGTTCCCTTGACACTGTTCTTTTTTGTCTTTGGTTTCCTACAGTTTGAATACAACATGTGTACGTGTAGGTTTTTGGTGGTTTTTGTTTGGTAATTACCATGCTTGGTATCCTGTGAGCTTCTTGGATCTCTGGTTTTGTGTCTGTCATTAATTTTGGCAATTTCTCAACCATTATTACTTCAAAGATTTCTTCTGCCTTGTTTTTCTTCTCCTAAAAGATACGTTACAAATTGTATACTGGCCCAAAGTTCTTGGATGGTTTCACCACCCCCTCAATTCTTTTTTCTCTTTATGTTTTAGTTTCAGAAGTTTTATTGGCTTATCTTCAAGTTCACAGATTTTTTTTGGGGGGGGGTATGTTAAATATACCTATGAGCATATGAAAGGTACTCTATTTTTTTACTGTATTTTTTATTTCTATAATTTCCTTTTGAGTATTTGATTTTTTTCTTAGAGTTTCCATGTCTCTGTTTACATTACCAATATGGGTTTTTTAATTAAAACCCTTAACATATTAACCATAATTACTTTAAGTTCCTACTGATAATTGCAAAAGCTGTGTTATAGCTGAGTCTGGTTCTGATGATTGTTTTGTCTCTTCAGGCTGCATGTGCACATGTGTGTTTTTTCTTTTTTCTTGCCTTTTGGCATGCTTTGAAATTTCTTACTGAAAACACGGTATGAAAGCTGTATAGGATAATAGGTACTGAAGTGAATAGGCCTTTAGTATGAGAATTTATACTAACCAGGCTGGGAGATGACCTGTGTTTAATATTTGTTGTAGTTATGGGTACCTGAGGCTTCAAATTCCTAGAGCGGTCTTCTTTGTTCTTTCCTCTTGGCTTTGGAGCTTCCCTTTTCACTGCTTCTCAAATACATTCTGTGCTGTTTAGTTTCTTTAGCTGTACTCCATTGTTAGTATTACTGGAGGTTTGTTAGTGAAGCAGTACGGTATAGGGAAGAAAGATATTCTCCAATCTTCTAATCAGTTCTTAGTCAGTATATCTTGAGGGGTATGGATTTCAAGGGTTTTGTCCCTCTCCAGGAGTAGAGCTTTGTTTCTGCCCTGTCCCCTAGTCACTTCCCTAACTATTTTCAGTCTGTTTCTTTGAGGTTCTCTCCCCTGTTGACTATGGATTTTATTTATGGATATTTCCCCCTTAGGTGGAACAGGAAGATGGCAGGTAGCTGGAGTCTGGCCAAGTTTCCTTCCCTCAGCTGGAATAAGACTTTAGAACTGCTCTGTGGGGAAGTCCTTCCCCTGGAGGAGAAGAGCTTGAGAGTGCTTCCCGCGGGCTACTCTACCCCACCCCCTTTCCCGGGGCTATGATAGGAGCTTCTGTGAATCCGCCCCCTGAGGACCTAGTAGAGTTCCAGAAGGTAAAGCTTGTGAAGTGTGGGGACCCACTTGGACTTACAGCCACCAGGAGCTTTTGTAAGCTCCCACTTCTCTGCATTCAGCCTCCAGCAATTCATCAAGATTGCTGTTAATATGTTCTTACCCGTTTATCGCATCTGATGGTTTCTGCTCCAGGCAACCAAATCCCAAGCAAAGTCAGTCTGTCCAGTATTTTTGTTGTGGGGGTAATGTTAGGAGTAACAGCTCCCAAACTCTTTACATGCCAGACCTGCAACTGGAAGTCTCCTTTGTACAGTTTTGGTATTTTTAGGTTTTCTATTTCTTCTTGGATCAATTTTAATAACATATATTTTACAGAATGCTATTCATTTCATTTCGATTTTCAAAACTACTGGTACATAGTTCTTCATATCATTCTCTTTGTGAGTCTGTGCACATATTCATATCAATCTTTTAATTTCTACCAAGCTTATAATTATGTATTTGAATATCACTGATCTGTGTTTTCTCTCATTTGTCCATCATATTGATTTTTTCATTACTTTATCCTGTTATACTTAATTTCTACTTTTATCTTCCATCTGTTTGTTTAGCTTATTGTTATTTACTTAGCATTTAAATGTCTCAGTCTCATTTTTTGGGGGGAAGAAAATTGCACAGACAGTACCTTTCTCATAGGGCTGTTTGTAAAAAAAGTACATCCGACAAAGAAGTAACGCACAAATATAAGATGACATGACCACTTATTACCAACCCACAGTACTTTTCACATGAGACACCTTTATTCTGGATTCTTTCATAATCTGGTTTATATACTATACTTGTCATTTCTCACCAACCTTACCCTCTGAGCATTAGACCAGTTTGTTGAAGACTGTGATCTGCTGAGAGAACAGTTAAAAGCGAACAAAGTCAAAGCACATTCCTTTTATGAATAAGTGATCCAAGGCTAAGACAGTTACAAAGAAAATGTCTTTCAGTTGTTTCAAGCCAGGCTGCAGACCTCCTGTGGATTTCTTTGGCATTAACTTACTAAGTTAATGAAACACCACTTGACATTTCCTAATAAAGACTTAGTAAAAATTACACATCTGCTTTTTTCAAAATTCAGCTTAAACTATTTTGCTATTTTTGCTATCCAAAATTAATGACACAGTAAAAAAAAAGTCACCTGCACTAGTAGAGAAAGCTCTTCCACTGTTAAGCATGGATTTCCCTCCTAACAATCACAAAAGCACTGGAGAACAGCCAGGAGGAGCCAATAATCTCTGAATCTAGGTAACTGCATATATCCCAAGTCCATTACAAGAGCAACCTTGAAGCACAGAGGACAACAAAAACATTCCTATGAAAGTTCATTTCTTTCTCCGCATTGTTTCACTCTCAGGGTTGGCTGGATCTGTCTTTAAAGTCCCAACTTCAGTCCTAGGTCAGTGGTGGATGTACAGGTGGGAGGCGCTGCTGAAGGTTTAGACAGGAGTCCCCAAAACCGTACAGAACAGCGAGTTCAACCTTTTTCATCTCATGGCACACATACACTATTTACTGAAATTCTGTGACACACCAGAAAATATATTTTTTGCTGATTTGACAAAAAAAGAGGTATAACTTTGATTCATTTACAGTAAATGGCTAGTGTTGTGTTGCCTGTTGTTATTTTTTTTTTTTTACTTGATAATCTAAAGGAAAAGAGGCAGTGCCCCTGACTAATCAGTCAGGTATTGCATGTTTTAAAAATCCTTGTGGCATGCTGGTTGAAAATTGCTGACCTAGACTATGGCTAAGAACTGAGTCACAGAAGTGGTTGTGAAAACACAGAAACTCCCTACCGCCACTTAACAAACTCACCAAATGAACAGTTGTTCTAGATTCCACTGTAAAATATGAGCCAATGTCCATGTCAAGACTGAAGGGTCAAGGCCAGTAGGTATTTCTCCACTATGGCTCTACTTCTGCCCCCACTAACTGAGCTCATCAAGAGTCAGCTAGGTTTGTGCCCTAAACGGTGTATGCCAATTTTATAAGTTAGCAACATTTTATAATCTAATTAAATATTGCAGAAGCTAAAAAATTAAGTGTGAACAGAAAGATAATTAAGTTGAATGAAATAAATTTTTAAAAACCAGCCTTCACATTAGATGTGAGCAAGACAACTGTGAAACTTTCAAAAAAATAGTCAACTATTTTTTACATCAGCAGAGAAAGTTTTTCTGAGAATTTTACACTCAGATTATTTTGTGCTTTTAATTCATGCCATTATAATAACTGTAAAAACCTCTAAGAGAAAACTGTAAATGATAGTGGGCTTCATGCAAGAAAAACGATGTAAAATGTCAATCATGGGACTCTTAAAACAGCATCCACAAACAAAACTCTTGGCATGTAATATCAAAAGACTAGAGAATAAACAATTTATATCTTGTACAGTATGTGTACATGGTATATAATTGTTAATAGTACAAAGCTTTCATTGAATTTTTTTATTACAACTATAGACCCTGATCTTATCAGACATGAAAGGTTCTAGGTAGCTTCATCGAGTAGATAAAAAGGTGCTGCTCATGTTTTCCTATTCATTTTTACTTTGTTTGCATTGTATTTAACTTATCAAGAACCTTCTCATATTATCTTGTTATCATATCCACAGACTTATAGGGTAGAGATTATAACTTCCGTTTCTAAAGGCAGAAACTGAAGATGAAAGAAAGCATAATTCAAATGCAGAATCATTGTCCTAAACAGTAGTTTCAAAATGATGTGAAATCAATTTAGCGAGAAGCAAGGTACATTTTTAAGAGAGAACAGAATACACCTTAAGGCATTATTTAAGGGTTAGTTTTTGTTACGGGTTAAACTGTGTCCCTCCCCAAAAGATATGTTGCGATCCTAATCGGGGGTACCCCACACAGTATCCTAGAGAATGTGACCTTATTTGAATACAGTGTCATTACAGAGGCAGTCACATTGAAGTGAAGTTCAGGTGAGCCCTAATCCAATATGACTGGTGTCCCTATAAAAAAGGGAAATCAGACACAGGGACAGATACACACCGAGCAAAGGTGATGTGAAGACACGGGAAGACAGGGAGAAGACAGTCATGTGACTGGAGAGAAGGATCTACGAGCCAAGGAACACCAAAGCTCGCCACCCAACACCAGGAGCTAGGAAGAGGCAAGGAAGGATCCTCCCCAAGGGTCATCAGAGAGAGCACAGCCCAAGCTGACCTTGATTTCAGCCGTCCAGCCTCCACAACTGTGAGACAATAAATTCCTGTAGTTTAAAGTCAACCAGTTTTTGGTACAGTTACAGCAGCCCTAGGAAACTCATACAAAGTGTTTTGTATGAGAAATGAACTTTGTAACAGCTTCTGTGGAGGGGGTGTGGATGTGGCTGTGGCTGTGTATCCTGGGTCACAATGTAAATTTAATTCCTACTATGGACTGTGATCAAAAGAAATTTGTGAAACATGTTCCATAGCAGAGGCAAATCTACTGTTACTGAAATCTATCTGGGTAATCCCTTTAAGACCAAAGGGCGGGGGGAAGAAGGGAGGTGTGGTGTTCGGGGTTGGGGATGGAGTTTTTCTGGGAAGATGGGTAGAGAGCAGCACAATTAGCACAATTAAATGGAGGAGCTGGTGACTGAGTAATATGCTGTGTGAGACTAACCATGTGTCATGTGCAAGAGAAAACAAAAACAGCCATTTTGGCAGGTATTTGGGAAAAGGTTTCAGCCAATCTACTTTGCATAAGTAGATATGATTTAACCCAGCCCAAGCTTCAAAAGAAACTACGTGAGGCGTGTTAACGATGCTGCGAACTCCATCCAGACAGGGAGAAAATCAGAGTAATGGAGAAGCAGACCTTAAGGGACCCGTGCATTATTGACAGCAGACAGCAGAAGACTGCTTAATATTCTTACACAATTAAACTAATTCCCTTTAAGCTTGCTTCACATGCCATAAACAAGATCTCCCCATCCCTTAGAAATTAACTTTTAACATCTGGGCAAATGTATTCCTTAATGCCCAAATCCCAAAAGTCCAAGGTTTTTTGTTTGTTTTTACATAGGCTGGATCAAAAAGCACTTTGTAAACAGTTTTAGCCTTGCTCTTGTAATGCACACTGTGACACAAATTAAGTGGCACAAAATTTCTATGTGGAATCAGATTACCATTAACTGAGAAAAACCGCATTATTACCAAATCTCATTTATTTATAAATGTGCGTAGCCAATAAAGGTGTCAAAAAGACAACAAGACGAAACCTAGCAGTTTATTCTGTTACTAAGAACAAAATGATGAGATGGGGAAACGCATGATTTACTGAGGAGCTGCATCCCAGAGCCCTTCCCACAGGGTCCCGTGGCTATTCACGCTGAGTGAGGGGAGGCAGCTGGTCCATACCACACTTCAATATCCACTGGCAAGAAACCACTCCATGGTGCTATCCTACTTATAAACAGGCTCTCCCATTGTCAGGTCAGATGAGAGCACACAGATTGACTGGTAAATTCTGCCCCTCTGGCCCACATAATACACCAGGATAGACGACAGGCAGCAGAGCAAGTAGGAAGACAAAGACAGACAGAGAGACAGACAGACAGACGACAGACAGACAGACAGACAGATAGATTGATTGATTCTAGAGCGAGGAAAAGGGAGGGAGAGAGGCAGGGACAGAAACAGTGATGTGAGAGAGAAAACTTGATCAGTTGCCTCATGCATGTGCCCTGAGTGGGGACCGAACCTGTAGCCCACGCGTGTGCTCTAACTGGGAATTGAACCCATAACCATTTTGTTTACAGGACAATGCTCCAACCACCTGAGCCACAGAGGCCAGGACGGGAGACAAAGCTCTAGATAAACAAATTGAGCTTACGCTCACTCAAACTTCAACTCTATGTTCAGTAGCTCCAAGTCTCTTGTTCCTCAGGAATAAAGTGGATTAATGATCATACTCATTTCATAGTATTTCTGAGCATTAAATGAGATAGATGGTAACTGTAAAATGTCTGGATCAAAGAGATGTTCCATTCCCCTCAGATTTCGGCCTACAGTTGTACCTGAGGGAAGCTGTCCCCCACTCCTTCTATTAACATTTATAGTGTCTGAAACATGCCGAGGACTGAGTGGGTATCAGGGTGGGACGACTGCGAGGGAGGAAGATAAGAATACAAAGGTGACAAAGCTAGTTTCCCTGAGCCGGACAGGCTCAATACCTAAAGGGAGAGATATGAGACACCCAGATGAGTGTACAACACAGTAAAACAGGTTAAATATCACCACAAAAGGAGAAACAAGGAGCCAAGGATGCCCAAGGAAGAGACCAAAGAATGTGACACTGAATCTGGGCCATAAGTATGCAAAGCAGAGAGGAAAAGGAAGAAGGTAGGCACAGAATTTTTTTTTAAAAAAATGAACCTCTTGGTAGAAAAACAGAGAAACGTGGTAAAGTGTAGTCAGGCTAAAATTCAGAACTCCTGGTAGACAATGGTCAAAGATAAACATGGTATGAAAGATCTGGGACGAACTGCATAGTCTTGATTCAGAAATTCTTATGAGCAAAAAGGTGCCCATATATGGAAGGGAACAGATAGTCCATATGTAGAAGGGAACAGAGAGTCAATAAGATGGGAAGCGATGTTTGCACAAATATGTACTGAGCACCTACTGTGTGATAGGTGCTGCTCCAAGTGCTGAATAATGTCAATACTATCAAACTATTCAGGTGTGTATTCAAATTCTAGGTCTTCCGTTTTACAGAAAGACAAAACAAGAAACCAGTAAAGGACAGAAAGAATATATTTAGAGAAACTGTAGAAAAATGTATTTAATACTCCTGAAAACATTTTAACAGATAGTATTAAATTGCAAAAAATGATTACATATACCACTCTCAACTAGATTAGAAAGGATGTGGTGCTCATTGATTCATTCAGCAAATATTTAACACCTACTGTGTGTCAGGGTTCTAGCTGATGAGCATGGCAGAAAACAAAATAAACATCCCTGCCTTACTGGGAGCTGAATTCTAGGGATATATTTAATGTTGTTTAATTTAAAAAGTTGGGGAGAGGAAAAGTGCTAAAAGTTTTTATCCCTTAAAGCCTGCATCTGTATAGGTAGGTAAAAATACTCTAAGGCATATATATTAGGGAAGAAAAATATATATTAAGGAAAATAAAATTAATTGTGGACTCTCCAAAAAATTCTAGAAAGACTGTAAATCTAACTAAAAAATAAGAATTGTCTGCTTTAATTCTTGATATACATATATTTTTTAATTGAATCTAATGAGATGACATTGGTTAATGAAATTACAGAGGTTTCAGGTGTACAACTCTGTAATACATCATCTGTATATTGTATTGTGTGTTCATCAGCGTAAGTCTTTCTTTCCATCACCATTTATCTCCTCTTTACCCTCTCCTACTTCCCTCAACTCCCCTTTCCCTCTGGTAATCACCATATTGTCCGCTTATGAGGTTTTTTTTTGTTTGTTTTTACTTTATCCCTTCGCCTTTTTCATCCAGCATACCAAACCCCTCCCCTCTGACAGCTGTCAGCCTGTTGTCTGTATCTAGGAGTCTGTTTCTATTTTGTTTGTTAGTTTACTTTCATTAGATTCCATATTATACATAGATCATTTGGTTAAAGTTTAATATGTTGGTGACTCAACTATAAGTAATGCCTCCTAAATAAACCTTGTCAATGTTATTCTTTGAGTGATTTATTGAGCACCTCCTAAGTGTGCAATGCTATCGCATTCCTAGGGATGGGAAGGAAGAGAATATGCACACCTGCCCTTAATAGGTTTATTGGTTGTCATGAAAATGAGGAGTCTGAAACAGTTAAAAAGCATTCAAGAGCAATTCTTGAGATACTGCAAGATAACAAGTCAGGAGCATATAAAATTCATGTGTTGGTGACAATGGAAAGTGGAATCCTCCATCACCAGAAGTTTAAGAGAATATCTTCTGCCACTTAGGAAAACACCTGCTTCCAAGTGAAGCCCTTCATGCCATTCTGTTTAATGATGCTTCTCACAACGAGCCAGTAGATTAGGCCTTGGAAAAATACTGCTCTTTGTAATTAATTAATCCATTAATTACACTGTCAATTATTATAATGAGAAGTAAATTCAACATTATTTTTAATATGTATTGTTTCAGAAATCAAAACTGCAAAACATCCCATCCGCTCCCCTCAGTTATCAAAGCCAAGCACAAGCTGTGCTTATCCCAGATGAGATGTCGGTCGTTGATCTATGATGCCTCACCCTTGAAAGACTGGGATGCGGGTATTACTGCTGATGAGAACATATGGTTTGGGTGGTTTGGCAGGCGAAATCCTGGCAGAAGAGTCCCAAAGCATCAGCAGATGCTGCCATAGCACAGACATCCAAATGGTGGCATAATTGCCGCTGCCGCTTTGACACCACATGTTTCACTGTGATGACAGCAATGCCTCTCCCTGAGAGGCTGGTGGCAAAACATCACCCCTCCCTAATCCCCACAGACAGACACACAGGAGTGTGAATATACAAACACGGGCATGTGTGCATGCGCACGCACACATGGACACACAAAATCAGGTGAGGTCTGCCTTCCACAGGCCTCTTTCATCTGTCTCTAATGGTGTAAAGCCAGCCCGAAAGGGAACAGCAACTGGAGCACTATTTTGTTCTTTGCTTATGTTACTGATATTTAGGTTCCAATCAGAAAACAGGAAGTCACCACCAGCCTTCTGACACCCTCATAACCAAAGAAAAGATGGCCTGTTAGCAACTCAGAGATAGGATCAGAGTCCGCTGGTCTCCCTGCCAGCCTGTGGCACGGGCAGATCCCGAAAGTTCCTGTCACAAATTACTCAGATTCATCTTCATCAGACTCATTCAGTCGGTCAACAAATTTGTACTGATCACCAGCTATGGGCTAGGAGGGTGGGGGCTTCAAGGCCTCAAGGAAATGAGAGGTTGCTGGGGGACACTCTCCTCCCATGCCTGCCAAGTCACTTTTAGTCTTTCATTCCACCTTCACTGAGCAGTGACGGTCTAGCACTACACTCAGCCTGGAAACACAATACCAAACAGACAGATGTGGTGCCTGACTCTAGTAGAGGAGTTAGCAAGTTAACTAGTGGATGCAGCGGGCATCATGCTACAATAAGGGATAGGCTTGTTGAGAGACACTGGGGGTGAGCGCGGCAGCACTCTGAGTCCCAAAAGTAAACTGTAGTTAGGTGGCTAGGGAGGAGTGCAACCAAGGCAAAGGGAGCAGATTCAGTGTCAGAAAACTTGTTCTGGGGTCATCAAGTGCTCCAAACCTTAGCTCTTTGGCTGTTAAATGGCGAAATAGTAATACTCAAAGAGGAAATGTGAGTAAAGAACTTAGGACTAAAAAACTGACGGCCGCCATTGTCATTATTATTGTTATTATTATTAATAACAGCAACATCTACAGATGCTTGGAGGTAAGAAAACATAGAGAACATTCTGGAAAATTAACATGGTTCAATTTGGCTGGAATATGTGTGTTTGTGTATTTCTGTACAGATGCACATGAGAGAGAGAGAGAGAGAGAGAGAGAGAGTAGAGGAGGAGTATCTGATGGTGGATGTCTGAATTACTTCCAAATTGAACATGATGCTGAATGCCAATGGAACGGACACAACTGAGCGTTCCAATCAACCGTCATCACTTCACTGGATCACAATGTAATGTCTGGATCTTGTGGATTCCTCACCTAAAAGAACATTAGGACACTTGTCCTGTCTATCTCAAAGAATTACTGCTGTTAATGGATCCCATTCTGAACTCTAAGGTGCCAAGTAAAACTCAGAAAGGACAGGTAAAAGTATGAGGAAACAGGGCCACTGTCATGCTAATTTAGATAAATCTCCAAGTTTGTGTATAGGCTCTAACAGCACAAAACGCCAAGCTGTCTGTTTTGAATGTCAAACATTTGCATAGTCCACATTTGTCATTCACTGAAGGAAAGGTAGACAAATTAATGAGCTGACAGAATACAGATCTAAACCACATGTACATAATAAGAACTCACAGTAAAGCATACAGACTGTCTTGCCTCAACACAGGAACTAAGCTTCTCTGAAGAAGTCGGGGTGGGCAGGGGCAGGGGGTAGGGGAACACACACCTGGGTCTTTCACAAAGCACAGATCCAGAAACTGAGATGTCCAGATAAAAGCTATTTGCCTACAGCCTTGGGGCTAAAGCTTGTGAGTGATTCATACTGATTTCACTTTGCAATCAAAACAGAAATTCGGAGAATGAAGGGCCATATGACCTGGGAATAACGGGGCTAGAAAAACTGCTGGGGGACAGGGGTGTTAGAAATTTATACTCGTTTAAAAGGCTGCAGGACACTTTGGGATCCTCAGCAGCCTGACTCCTTGGGACAGTCTGGAATGTGGCTACTCCTGAGTCAAGCATCGCCAAGAGTGGAGGAGGGGCTGTGGGACAGCTTGGTAGAGCTGGAAAAAGCACAGTACTTTTTCCTCACACAAATCGAGAATTCAAATCTGCTGAGTTCTACCTCTTCTCAGTAATATAGACTTAGTTTCTCTGGTGCTGTTTTTGAATATTAAGTGAGTCATATGTCTGGGTAAAATGCATAGTAGAGGATTTCATCAAGCCATAAACATCAACAAACAAACAAAAGATAGCTTCAATGGCTCCCCGTTGACCACAGGCTGAACTCTAAACTGTAATTCCTCATTCAAGACCCTCTATGCCAGATTCTAGCCCTGACCTGTAATTATAGGATTTAACTACTTCAGTACTAAGGAGGCTTTCTACCACGCCTATGCTCACTCTGCTAGCCCTCCTTGAAGGCTTCTCCTACCCTTTCTGTCCTCCTGGTACCTACCCATCTCTCAAGGTCCTGTGTTGGTCCCTCCTGCTCCCAGAAGCCATCTTAAAATACTCTTTAACTGCTCATTGTGAAATACAGTCAGTCCTTCCTGGGTAAGAACTAGGTCACAAAAAGGGGGAAATGCCCAACCTGGGTGGTTCACATTAAGGCTCGGCAGAGTCTCAGGGCACAGGGAGGGAACGTTGGTTCTAGCAGCACGCAGAAAGCCAACAGTGCAGGCCTGTAAGCAGTGTCGAGCCACTGCTGTGGTTCCTTGATGCAGGTGACATATGATGCTCATTCCAAAGGGGAGGGAAAGCAGGTTTTGGCTGGGCTCCCAAAGCGGGCCCTGGATGGCGCTTGGCATATTCTCCACACTTGGCTTTGCTCTTCTTATCTGAGGGTAGCCCAGGTCCCGCCCCGTCATCGCAGGCCCAAGACCCTTCCTCCCTACTCAATCCTATCAAACTCTCCCTCTCTCCTAGCCCAAGGATCCTCCGTGTTGGGAACTCTCCAGGGGCATTGGGGGCAGACAGCTTCTACATCTTCTTCTAGTCTGTTTCTGATTTATAATTATGGCATAAACTCTATGTCCAGCTTTACCAGAGACCTTCATTTTTTTATTCTCAGGAGCCTTTTCTTCTCCAAAAAAAAATTTAGCTCTTAAGATCAAAAGCTTTGCTTTCAAAACTGTTATTTTTCTAAAGTAAACTTATAAGTCTATTTTGGAAGTAAAAAAAATAGTATTTTTTTTTAAATTTGCTTTCTTTGCTTTTCTGTGGACATGCCTGCTGCTTGCTCTGTTCCCTGCCTGAAGTGCCCCAAATTCTCCACAAGGCACCATGAAGACTGCTAGCTGATCAGAAAGCCAGGAAAGCCAGACATGGGACCACGAGGAGAAGAAAATCTCAATCTAATATCTCACGGTATTATACTTCTCTAATTCCACAGTATTTAAGAGAATAAGCTCTGGAGACAAACAGAACTGCCATTCACTCTGACACTAGTACAGGGTGGAGCAACAGTGATTTATAGTTGTTCGTATGGAAAACACAATAATTCATAAATAATAATACAAGAACGCACTTCGCGTTTCATGTACTCATAAATGTAAAGCTGCTTTGGCCCCACCCTGTATGCGATCATAGGCAATTAACTTCTCTGTGCTGATTTCATCAATAAAAAGTAACAGTACTCATTTCTAACTGCTATTGTGAAGTTTAAATGATCATAAAGTGCTTCACCCAGAGCATGTCACATCCGTACCACATACTAAAGTATAGTTTTATTATGCACCAGGCATTTGACAGTTGAGTATGTTCTACCTTACAGTATATCTAATGCCATTAGTCTTTATTATTTAAATCTATTTTTATTTCACTTTCCTTGCATGTGTTCTCAACTGTAAAACAAGAATAAGAACAATTTGTCTTGTGAAATTGTAAGCATTAATAGGGGTAGTTATGACTTCTTAGTTTGACTATAAGACAGAGAACAGAAGTCACTATTTTTCTCTCTCGTAGGGGGAAAAGCTGAGTACCCAGGACACGCATCTATGAACTTGGATCTGTGCGAGAGAGGCAGGCGGTGCAGTGCCTGTGCCCCTCCCCTCATCCCAGGGGCTCTGCCATTCCAGGGGCTCTTGATGACGTCACACTCCATCTCTGAGTCTGAGAGTTTTTGTACTGGAGCTAAGGCCATTCTGCCCACCTCATAGCAGGCTGAATGTGCCAGGAAATTAAACTTCCTCACCTCTCGGCAGCCCCCGACCAACAACTGAACGCACATGGTGCCTCCATTTCTCAGCTCCCTCACCCCTTGAACAGGATAATTCTGAAGTGTCTCTTACACCATTTCTCAGTTTCTCCTCAGAATCAGCCCCACTTATCCACCATGGCAAATACCTAATAACACATCCTTTGTTGGCTGCCCTCCTTTCTTGAATTCCTTCCTCTCTTTCCCCCATCAGCACTCATTGATTACACCCAAACAACCCTCTTCAATTCAAATTCTGGGAAACCTAAGCTAAGATAGTAGGAGCTAAGATAGTGCCCATTAGTAGAAAAGAAGATAAAAAAGCTGTGGTATATTTACACAATGGAATACTACTCAGCCATAAAAAAATGAAATCTTACAGTTGGCAAAAGCATGAATAGACCTAGAGCATATTACATTAAGAAAAATAAGTCAAAGACAAATGCCTATAATTTCACTTATATGTGGAATTTAAAGAACAAAATAAATGAGTAAATGAAATTAAAACAGACTTATGGACACAGAAAGCAGGCTGGCAGTTGCCAAAGAAATATTGTGATAACTATGTATGGTGTCAGGTGGGTACTGGAAATATTAGGGGGAACACTTTGTAAAGTATATGAGTGTGTAAACACTATCAGCAATTTTCACCCCCTTTCAACTCATGGCATACATAAAACAATTACAAAAACTCTGTGGCACACCAAAAATATATTATCTTTTTTTGGCAATCTGACAAAAAATAGGTGTAACTGTGATTAATTTACAAAAAAGATAATAATAATAATAGTAATCCACCCTTTTTGCTCCAAGGTGACTTTTTAAAAAATCACATGCTTATACTTGCGTATAAGAATTTCTGGTACCAAGAATTAACCAATCAGATGCAACGCTATTATGTAACATGACCAATATGATACAACTCCATTATATGACCTATATACTCAGTGTTCAGGACAAGACATTCACACCAGACAGCTATTGTTATGCTGGCTGTTGTCATTTTCAGATTTGACAGTCTAAGGGAAAAGATGCCAGTGCCCCTGACTAAATAGTTAAGTATTTTATGTTTTCAAATTTTTTGTAACATACTAGTTGAAAATTGCTGCACTCTTCTATATACCTGAAACCAAAACAAAATAATATTGGAAGTAAACTGCAATTGAAAAGTTTTTTTTAAAAAATGTAGAAAGGGTACCCATGCATATTGGCTTCCGCAGGCATGTGGCACCATACCTATCTCCAGTATGGTGATGCTAGTGAGCAGTGTGGTTTAAAGAGTTTAAGAGTCAAAGTCAGAAGATTTGGACTTGATCATGGTTTTCCCTCAAGTAGCTGTGTGACTTGGTGCAAGAGATGGAATATTTGTGTCACCAAAAATTCATGTGTCCCCAATGTCACCATATGGCACCTTAATCCCCAATATGATGGTGTTTGGAGACTGGGCTTTTAGAAGGTAATCGAAGAGGTAATGAGGGTAGAACCCTCGGGATAGGATTATGTGCCTTTATAAGAGTCCGGAGAGAGCTTGCTTCTGCTCTTGCTCCCCCTCGCCACCAGCCATGTGAGGGCACAGAAAGAAGACAGTGGTCTACAAACCAAAAAGAGGATCCTCACCAAAATTCAACCGTGTTGGCACCCTGATCTCACACTTCCAGATTCCAGGACTGTTAGAAAGTAAGTCTCTCTTGTTTAAGCCACCCAGTCTATGCTATTTTCTTAAAGCAGCCTAACTAAGGCCCCTTGGGAAAGTTTTCAGTGCTCTGACTTTTAGTTCTCTTATCTGTAACAACGGGACTAATAACAGCCTCTGTGCCACAGTGCTATTCTGAGAATAAAATGAGAAATTTCACATGTCACTATGACACTTGCAGAGCATGGAAGGGAACAGAAAGTTGAACAGAGAGGGAGTCTTGCCCTGAAGATGTCCCCGGAGAGTGTAGGAGAAAAGAAACAAAGCCAAAGCACCAAATGTGTTCAAAGAAGCACAGGTAAAATATAAAGAAAAGTCCAGCTCAGGGAAAGGGACATGACCTTCAACAAAGTTGCCCACTAATTCAAACAAGGTATGCGAGCGTGTGGACTGCCAAATCAGCACTCCTCGGCAAAGAAGTTGTTACAGTTCTCCAGGCAGTCATTCTCTGAGTCCCCACGCTCTTGTGGGTATACTTTGTTTACGGTATTTTTCTCTCGTTGCTTTGTACTTATTTGTTTAGAAATCCATCTTCCCCTGGAAGACAAGGAGCTTCTCCAGGTCGGGACTACTAGTCCCTGTTGTTTTATATGTGAAACCCAGTCATCCCTCCACCAGGAAACTAACCACAATACGTGGTACACAATAGTAAGTCCTAAATATATGTTTTTGACACATAGCCTGATTTTTCATCTTTCCATGTCTGAAATATGCAACTTGAGAATGATTAAGAAATAAATTATAGTGATGTCTTCATTTTTCTGAAAACTGTTTCCCCATCATTTCTCTTCCAGGAAATATCTTGACCTGAGGCACTCAACACCATTAAGTGAATAAAAAAAATGGGCAACAAGTGTTATCTTCCATCCCTTGGTGACGACCAGGAGAGGGGGAGGCATCTCCCTGAAGAGTGTGTTGAAGAGACCTGGCCAGGTGTGGAGGGGAGGAAAGGGCGCCAGCCCAGCCAGGCTCAGCCACAAGCTGAGGGCACACTTTCTTCTGAGAACTGGCATTTCCCTCCCTTTCATAAAAACAGATAAACAGTTGTGACACATCCACAAAACCATACTGATATCATAAAAAATTTCCTTAGTTTATCAGCTTGGAGCCGAAACATCAAAAACTAAAGCTGGTGTTAATCTACTTCTCTCCATTTCTAAGTGCTACTGCAATAGCCTGACAAAAGGCCCCAAAATGAACATTCGTTGTTCAGATTAATTCCCTTCACCAGAAAATATCCTTGTACTGTATTTAAAACAAGGACAGAGTACCAAAGGTCTTCATTGACTGGACAATTACTCAAAGAAGACAGAACTTAATATAAGCTAATAACCCCCAACGCTACTTAATAGGGAAAAATCGAGGGGCCTATATTACTCCAACTAGAAGAAGAGAATGTGCGTGAAGAAGCCCGTTTCCAGCATCGGCGGCTCCACAGCAGTTCCTCCTCTGTGCCACTCCTGCTCAGAAAGAAGCTCCCGCTGGTATGTCGGAGGCTCACTGAAATCCATGGGTACATTATCTCCCCCATCTCCATCTTGTTCTTTCTCCTATATTTTAAATTTATACAAAAGGCCTCATCTCACCCTTGCAACCATGACAAGCCAGAAACTTGGGAACCATCTTTAACTCTTTCTTACTCGGCCCACCGCCACCCTTTTCCCCAAAACAGACACACCCATTGGTTGCCAGACTCAGTGAATTCTCCCTCCTCATGAAGTTGAATCAGTTCCTTCATTTGATCCCTGCTGCCCCACCCTTACTCTAGCCCCTTACTTCTGGGTTTTCCTACAGCGAGTCTTCCTGGCTCCAGTCTATCCCCCGTCACGATCCACAGAGCTCTTGGCCAGCTTTCCAAAACGCAGCTCTGATCATGTCACTCCCTGCTTAACAATCAATCAAGAGCAACCTACGCCATTCAGCATGACATTTAAAGACCCATAGCCCTCCTCACCTTAGGCCCCTAGCCAAGCTAAACTATGGATGATTACTCACCTTCCCAGCTTTCTCACTCTCTCCTCAATCTTTGGAAATGCTACTCTTGAGTCCTCAGTTGTTGCAAGCCTGACGTACCATGTGAGGCTCACACCGAGGCCCTTAATGGGACTTGGTGCACACATGCACACTGGCTCCCACTACCCTGGGCATTGCTGGCTCACAGTGTATATCACAGTATATTATAATTCCCCTTTGGATCACAAATATCTCTAACAAGACTGTGATCTCTGCAAGTGTCTGTGGATGTCCAAAAGCTGACATAGTCCCTGCCACTCAGTAAGCGTTCAGGAAATGCTTATTGAAAAAGAAAATGAAAAAGGTGAATAAATGAAGCCATAGCATATTTCCCATTCTGTGATGAGACGATCTGGTCCCAGATCTATTACCCAGTAACAATCGGGCTATAATGGGAGCAGTTTAAACAACTGAACACACCAAGGAAACCTCCCAAGTAAAACAGCCCCGAGGGACCTCTCCATTCAAATTGGGTAGCAAGTGGCTTTCCACTTATTTATTGTTTCATGAATCTTGTCTTCTCTCTCAAGTTTAAATTACCCAACGGCAGTGACTGACATCCATTATTTCAACAAATATCTGACAAACAGTAGTAATGTGCTAAGCAATAATAATAACTAATACTTACACAGTACTTGCTGTGCCACACTGGGTTAAGCAAGCTCCATTATGTTTTTACTGTTGCTGCAGGCAATGGACTGGGGACCAGATATATGAACAACTTTATACCACATGGGGAACATTCCATTTAAGCATTCAATGTCTCTTTCAACTAACATTTATTGAACATTTGCTATGTTCAAAGTCTTTTAAGGGTATCAAGCCATTTTCTTAAGGTAAGTATCCCTATTTTATCAAAAAAGAAACTGAGATACACAGAGTTCAATTATTTTCCTCAAACCCCATAGATGAGAAGTGGCAGAGCTGGGATTTCAATCCAGGTAGCTAGACTAGTTTCAGAGCCCTGGCTTTAACCACTAAACAAAGTCATCTCTTGCTCATTGTCCAAAAATAGTACGTGGTGAGTGAGTGAGTTTAAGTGAGTTTTCTTTTATCGTTTCCTAAATTTCTTTTCTTTTTTTGCTTATCCATGTTTTCTACATCGAGCCATGTAATGTTGAACCTAACTCACAACAAAAAAATATAGCTGACCGTGCAAACAACTGCTACATTATAGAGAAAATAAACAGAGATAATAAAATGCTCATGAGATGAGCTGCCTATAGTCCGTGAGTCCACCATCAGACTCTGCACTGATAGACACGCAGAGACACCAGCTCGCTTCCTGTGCTGCCAGTAATCCCAGCCATAGTCAAAGCTAATAAAGATGCTACTGCAATTTAAATGGTTAGATTTCTTCGTGAACTTAGAAAGAGGTGAGAACAAGAATAAACAGGAAGAAAAGGTTGCTGGCGCTGTTTTCTTAGGAGGAAACTACACGTAGATGCTTTCCAAGTGAAAACACTGAAGTTCAAGGCACTACGTAAGCTCTACACTGTGCTATTTTGCCTGGAGCTAGCAGATCCTTTCTCTGCTTCATCTTCTAGGTATCTGCAGAAATCTGGGTCATTCAATCACATGGCTGACCCACATTTACAAAAACGCAGCCTTCCCATCCTATTAGAAAAATAGAGCTCTGTGAAAGCATGTTTTATGAATAACTAAATTTACAGATAAGCCCCTTTTAATTAGCTAGGGAAGAGGAACACCACTCCTTCTTCCAGAGGAAGCCAATACTGATTTTTCTACATGGGCACATCTGTAAACACCTCCCAGTTCCTTCCACTGCACTGATTAGTCTACTTGAAATTCCTTTTGAATGCCATTAATTTGCTTCCCCTACATTTTAAATCTGTACATCAGAAAGGCACTGCTTTTGAACCACCAATTTTCAAGGGAGGACAGCGATGTGTGATCTCCCAGATGCCTAGTACTCCAGTTTCTGTGTCTGTTTAAATTCAGTTTGCTTCAGGTCTTCACAATGAATCACACATCATGGGGGTGGGGGGAAGCTGGGGGAGGAATTAGCTCAAGCTGTGAGTCAAGTTCTTTTCTGTGGTTTTAAAGTCAGAATTATGAGACACACAGATTCCTACTACTCTCCTTTTTCTTTTTTCTTTTTTTTTTTTTTTTTTAGAAATAAACCCTCTTAGTAATATAGTTTTGTCATTCAAATGTGCTACAGGAATTCCCCGTTCTATTTCATGCACCAACCCTATCTATGCCTGTTCCTTCCCTGATATGCAAGAGAAACAGATGAAGGTATCGTGGGTGCTTAGCAGTAATGGCTCTAGTGGCATGCGGATGAGAAAGTGAGGGGCAACCAGCTTAAAGCCTCTGAAGGTTTTTACAGGAAAATGCCCACCTCTTCACCCTTCCCAAAAATGACCACTTCAGGGTTAAAAGATGCCCTCTCCCCCACCTTCACATCACACAAAGAGGAAAGCTGGTATTAAGGATTTAAGTCTGCACATGCTGCCGTGGGGAGGGGAAACCTTTCTGTAAAATGCATGTGGATTTCTTTGTTAGGCCCTATTAGGCTCTAGTGACTCCTGGGAAGTATATCTTACAATCTGCACATTCCAGATGAAATAACCAAAGAAATTTATTGATTCAAATTTATATCTTTGGATCAGCAGGAATGGGGATAGTATGCCAAATTAATCTCACTTTTGTCTTCTCTTGTTTAAATTTTATTTTCCCTTCTCTCTTCTTCATTTCTTTTTAAGTGTGTTCGCTAAACTGGTGGATCAGGGAAATTCTGTACATGTAGCATAGCTGGATGTCAGCAAGGTATTTGACAAAATCTCTCATGAGATCCCAAAGGACAAGCCAGGGAAAATGTGGGCCGAATGACAAGCCAGGGAAAGGGGTTTAAAAGGGATTGAATTTCAGAACACACAAGGCAGTGTCAACCTGGAGGGAAGTCTCCGGTGGCTTGCCTAAGGACTCTGAATTCAGTCTTGTGTCTGTCAACATTTTTCCTAATGACTGAGATTAGGTTACAGACATCTCACCAAATTTTCACATGACTCAAAATCAGAAGAACAACAAATATATTGGATGACAAAGTAAGGCCCCAAATGACTTTAATAGGCTAAGAAGGTAGTTCTCAAAGTGCAATCTGCCTATCACCTATGTAAGAATCGCCTGACTTAAAACAAATCGCCTGACTTAAAATGAATCACCTGGTTTAAAATGTGGATGCTTAGCCCACAGCACACCTGCTGACTTGTGGCAGACACAGTCACTTGAAACAGTAGACCCCGACCTGCACTTCATTGTGTCTGTGAACATCCTTTCTGATGCATACATGAAAGGACCTTCAAAATATCGTTACCTCAAGATGAGCGAAACCTGAGGGAGAAAAAACCTCCAGAAAGTCTGGGTTTTGTTTTTTTCACTCAGGAAAAGACCTAGGAGTATCTTTTAAAATGAATTCAAGCTGGAGGCCAATAGACATGTAGGTGGTGGCAGAAGAATTAAAGCCAAATTACACTCCGGTAGAATGGAAGAATGTTCCAGTTCAACCCTTAGGTGTCCCTCTTGGGAGGCAGCACCTCATAATGATCTCCTTTCAGCAAATGTACGGTTTTGTTCCAGGTGCCTTCCTGGGAGTAAGCACCACAAGCAGGTAATTCCATTAGCTTTGTCACTTTAATAACAACCAGATTTAGCAAAGGAAAACTGAAGAAAATATTGAACAAAGGACAATGTAAATATTGCTTGTTTCTGAAAATGACACTCAAACTTAACCCTGCACTAAGAGTTGCTGTGATTTTTTTTTTTTTATGTTCTAAATAACAACTCTGAATTCCACTTCCAAGGGCCCATGCAACTTTAAGACTCATGCAACTTTCAACCTTGAGGAAATTAAAAATGCATGTGAAGCCATGTCTCTTTACTATTAAATACTGGAAGTAGATATTAAAATCCAGAATCAAAGGAAAACCCAGATCTTGCCCCTTCACATAAGGTCACTGTCTGCTAATATAACATGCACTTGATTTGAGCCCAAAAGTTCAATTTTCTCCTTGATATTCTGGCATTTATGAGATCTGGCCCACTGAAACTAACTAACACTGTAATGAAGAGGCAACGAAACCTCATGAAACAAAAATCCTGCTGAACGAACACAAACTGAGAAAAAGACAGCATCTCATATTTCCCTCATTCTCTCTTAAACGTCTTGTACAAATCAATCATCTTCCCATATTAAATGTTTCAAAATATATTTCCCTTTAAGAAATTAAGTGGGATATTTAAAATGGAAGATCCATAAATTTCCCAGACTGTTACTAGGATTTTGGGGGAAAAAAAATACATCAGTTGATAACCTTTCAGCTAGCTGCCTATCTTCTTGAACAAAAATACATGGGTTTTACTTCTTGAAAGTCAGATCGAAGGTGCTTTAGAAAATTAACATCTTTCTTTTATTACTAAAGGGAAGATAAGGAATGGTGTAGTCTTATTCTTGAAACTCGCCTCCTGGATTTATGATAACATGAAAGAAACGCCAGTCCCTGTGATCCCACCTTCTCATTTTTAACACTGGGGTAAGTGAATCATGTTGCATCCCATATGGCTATACTCCACGCTTATACAAAACAAAAACAGGATATAGAAAACAGACTGGTGGGTGCCAGGTGCTCGGAGAGAGGGGAATGGGAATGAGGTTCAGAACTAGAGAGAGGTGATAGTTGTACAACACTGTGAATGCCCTAAATGTCACTGAATTAAACACTTTGAAATGGTTAATTTTAGGTTATATGACTTTCATATCAGTAAAACAAAAACAGTGAAATTCCATGGTTACCCTGAGGACTTCATTCTACCAGCGTCTCACCAACAGAGACAGGTCAGCGGGAAGTATGAGGGCAGTGAGTGGGAGTCTATATTCCAGTACCCACTCATGGAAATGTGACCCTGTACCTTTCTCAGTCTAGAAAAGAGTTCTAGCTGCTAAACTAAAACTGAAGTGTCACTGAGAGGCTATCTATCAAAAGAGAATTGGCCTAAGGGTGAAGGGATCTAGGCTTTGCCTCAGCTCTACGAAGAGCTAAATCATGCTCTCTGCGTATACTTACCTGTGAGGTGTGGATAATTATGCCTCACAGGGCGGCTGTGAAGGTCAAGTGGCACCACCTCGCACGACGGAGCACAGTCAACATGGTTTTTTGGGGGGTGTTCAGCAAAGAAGAAACAGCAATATAAACTACAGTTGACTGATCAAGCAGACAGCCAAGTGTGGCTGGAAGAGGATGGTGGAGCATGCAGAAGCCATTAAGGACCACAGACCCTGAGAGCTGCGGAGCAAATGGAATATTTATGTACCGGGTCCAAACTGTCCACGCTAGGAATTAGCAAGAGGCACAGGAAGTGTCAAAGGTCAACCAGAAATGGGAATTTATGCGACTAACAGGTGCATTCACATTAGTTCTCAAATTTAATCTTCCCCACACATAATCCCTGTTATTAAATATAACAACAATTATCTCTACAGCAGAACTTCACCTGTAACATTTTGTTCCTACTTTCCTTGAATGCACTTCCCCTCACCCCCCGTCACCACGAATCTGATTACGGGATGGCATTCCAACCCAACAACGTCATCGAGAAATAGCACAATCCATTTTGTCTCTCATGGTTGCTTCCTCCAAATGTTCTCCCAGTTAATGACCTAACCAGCTCCTTTAACCTGGCCTCTGACCTCACCTAACCTCACAGCCCCATTCTGGGACATCTATCACCCAGAACCTGGTCTGATTCCTAATTGAGCTTGTTCCTCCCACATATGGTTAGGACTAAGAAGCCATATTCTTCTACTCCAACCACCCTATTCTGGCCATTTTAGCAATTTCATAATAATGATAAACATGAAGTACGAACCCATCTTTTTTTTTTTTTTACAAACCCAAGGTTTGATTTTTTTTTTCCTAGTACTTAGTATGTTTTTTATCGCACACTAAGTGTGAAGGTTCTGGCCCTGAAAATGAACAGGTGAGGAAACCCAAGCCAGGAACTGACCTGCAATACTCCTCATTGTTCACAAGAGCCTCCCAGCCATCAGAAAATGAACTGCCCCAGTTCAGTGTTTCCGGCTTTCTTCTCATCTATAGTCCAGCAAAGTGACTTTGGCAGAGGCAAAGACAGAATAATCAGCCTTGGCCTGAGTCACCACCAAACAGCTTTGGAAATGCCTGGTATGTACACAAAAGATGATTTCTTTCTCACAGGAACCATTTCCTGGCCCCATCAAACAGAGTAATCCCATCAGAGGGAGTGTATGTTACTTGCCAAAAGAAAAAAAAAAATGAAGCCACGGCTTGGTAACTACAGGCATGTTTGATAATGAAATGCTTCTGTGTTTCAGATTTGCATGTCTGACGGTATGGGGGCATGTGCTACTGAGCAACAGTAATGCCCATTACATTCCTTTTGAAATGGGAAGGCTAAAATAAACACATAAGGAAGCCAGACATGGTGCCCTACGCTGCATACGAAATAGCTCATTTAGTATATAATGCAAAGATCATTTGTGGGGCAAGCTCAAAACTACGCTTTCCAGAGAGACACTAATTCTTACTGAAGAAGACAGAATAAAGAAGACAGAGTGTTTTGAAGAAGTCAGAAAAGTGTTGCCTACAGAAGGCATGTGGGTGGAATCGGGGAGGGCGGTGACAAGGCCAAAGGTCTTCCTCACGGGAAAACCATGGAAGTCCTTTTGCAAAGAAACACCAAAAGAGGTCGATGTTTATGAAACAGAAATTGAGGGACTTGAGGGTAAAGATATTAAAAAAAAAGCTCTTCAAGAGAGTGGTGAAATCTGAGGTCTTTGGCACAGTCCAAATAATATGGAAAGTCTTATCTAAAAAATTGCCGTCTAAAATGTATTCGAAGTTCCAACCAGGGTAAGAGCAGCACCTGCCCAAGCCAGGGAGAGGTGCGGAGGGGCTTGTTGAGCTGAAGTTACCAGTAAAAGGTTTATGGGATTTTATTAAAAGACAGAGAGGAAAGAAGAAAGATAATGAAAGAATTATGTTGAGGATTAAGTCCTCCAGATAACAGAAATATAAAGAGTCAACCTAAGAGCTGACTAAGAGAGCATTAAACACACTGTAAGAGAAGGACAAGCCAGGTGACAAGAAAACATGGGAAATCTGAGATGACTACACTTACAAGAAAGTGATGGGTAGGTCTGTAGACATTTTCTTGGCTCTGTTAGAGCAGCGAGAAAGAAGCCATAAATATAAGCTAAAAACCCTACTGGGGTCAATAAAATACAGTGAAAATTATTGAAAAGTCAAATACTATTTTTTTCTATGTAAGTTACTATCATTACTTTTGTCACTACCTTAAAAGGCTGGGGGAAACATAAGCCACAAACTCCCATTATTACACTTAAGCTCTTTGTAGATCACCATGTCTTAATGTTCTTGGTCTACACTTATATTATTCAAAGCTCTGAACCACAGAAGAACAAAGTAGGTACTGGGTCAAATCCCTGACACTTTCAGAGGGGAAGCTGATGGCCAGAAGACACCTCACCTTCATCTAACCCAGCCTTTGGAAAGGAATGAGACAGAGACACAGGGCTGCTCTTGGATATGCACAGCTGGCCCTACCTCTCTTCCTTTCCTTCCAAAAATTCCTATTGACTAGTGATTATAGGCCGAGGTGTGACTGGGGGGACACAGGACACAATGGTGCATTAGAAATAAATCCTGCCTTCAAGGAACTTACAATCAAACAGAGCTAATAAGACAAACTAACAACTGACACCAAAATAAGATGAAGTATTGCCAATGGAGGTGAATTCAAGCTGGGCCTGTATACCCAAATCTTGGGCATATTCAGCACTTCTAACAAAACCAGTTGATCTCATAGTGTGACTTAGAAACAACCAGACAGATTCTTTGACAATGTGACAAACAATGTGACAAACAATGTGACTATCAGCGAGAAACATTTTATCACTTGCTCTCTGGGCAGGTGAACAGAATCTTAATGCAGACAGAATACAGAACACATAATCTCAATGTGATTTAAAGTAACTGGACAACAGTTTTTATTTCATTTCCTTGGGCTATGTGGAGCAAGTTGAATTTTTAAAAAGGATCCTGTATAAACAATTAAGTTTAACCACAGGCAAGAACTCCTGTCCCTGGCTGAGTGTTCCTGGAAGAAAAAATGTAATCAAACTTTGAAGACAGATTGTTCAAATTATTAGTCCCAAAAATTATACATTCATAAACACAAGAAGAAACAGTATGATAGGTTGGAAAGATGAAGTATTTGGGCAAATCATCAAACCTTACTGTGTCTCATTTTTCTCATTTGTAAAATATGAAGAGGGTAGATAACTCACAGGGTACCTGTATCAATAAAGTGACACATGTAGCAACACTTTTAAAATGTACCATTATTTTATTATATGTTTGCCTTCAAGTTGATATATGTAACAAGGTACAAATTACGGTCATAAATATGTGTCCCTGCACATGAGCTCTTCTTGGGTTTCACTCATTTCTTCATAAGCATATATATACAGAATGCACAGGTTTAAAATTTGTACCTCAATATTCTGAAGCCTTTAAAGCTGCTTCCAATTGAGCCATCTTCTTAATGTCTGCTGAAGGGAATTCGCACTGTATTTATGGCCTGGACATAATCATTACCTTCCAATAAAAATGACTCATTAAATAAAAAGCAATTTTCATCCATGAGCTCTTAGGATATATTTGCTTACTTATAGCCTCTTGCTCAATATTTTCTGTATTTCTAAGGACAATTATTTAAGGTTCATATGTCTGTTCAATATTTGCCACATCAGAGCACCTCAGAAACCCTAAAAGACAAAACAAAACAAACACCCAATATCAACAACAAACACCCAAGCAAAGAAAAATAGACTCATTATCGAAAGTGAGAGATTCAAGGATCCATTTGAGAGAGACAGAGAACTTCTGATCTTTATTCAGCTTCTGGTTAGAAGCCAAAACACGGCAGGTTTGCTGTTTCCAACATCTTTATTAAGAACACCATGCGTTGAGTAGGAAATATTCCCCTGCCAGAGAGAGAAATCTTGAGAGTGACAGGCCATCTCCTCAAACCTGGGTGCGGAGTTCTGCATGTTAAGCCAGCACTGGAGGTCCCCAGAATGATTAACTATTTGCTGGAGAGCCAGCTGCACATTCTTGCTCCCCACATGGGCTGCTTTCCCACTGCAGCCCCGTCTGCCTGAAACTAAAACTGGTACTACACAAAGCAGACAATTTAATTTTACAAAAGGGCTGGAAATTTGACCTTACAGCTGAAGAAACTACATTGGTTTGATCAGAACAAAAGAATGCAGAGCCCGTCTTTCCCACCTACGCCCAGCTGAAGTACGCGGGCTAGGCAGTCAGTCCCAGCGGAGAATTTCAGCACCCCAGCGTTCACCCAGGGAAGCTGGAGTCCCCAGGGCTATCGCTTTGTTTAACAGGCACTGCAGGAGCCACAGGGGAAGGATTGTGTTGTGTTTTTCATAGCTTCCTGATATTTTATAATAACAATGATAGTGCTTCTCAGTTTAATGTCTAGTGTCTTAATGTTGGATTTATTTGTCTTACCCAAAGTTAACATAATTGCAGAGTAGAAAACCACTTTGGGAAAAGGAATGTTTACACATGCTAATGATTTAATTTAAAGAGTTCTGTGACTAAAAGCTGAAGATGTGTGATTAAAAAATGTGCTTCCATCTATACTTCGAACATTAAGTATGGTATTTCTAGGTCAGTAAACAACAGAATGTGACATACTAAGTTGTAAAATAACATAAAGAGAGGTCACCAGAAAACCTCACAAGTGTACACGTGGTCACCTCCGGCATCAGCCGCTCTAGTCAAAGTCAGTAACTTCATGTCTCCATGATAAATAGTTAATGATGATAACCTAAGACATCAAGAAAAGTATCTTTTGAATCATCATGACATCTCTGAGCAGAACAGCACCCATACTTAGAAGTCCTGGGTCCAAAGTTCCGGTACGCCCATGACCAGCTGTGGGGCCATGGGGAAGTCATTTCGTCTCTCCAAGTCTTACCTTCCTCGAATGTCCATGCAAGGCACCAGACTAAAGGCGCTCCAAAACATCCATCAAAGAATTTTTAAAATTCAGTTCAATTTTAACTATAGCAGGAAGAGTATTAAATTACTCTAAGTCTTTGGAAATTAGTAATTTAGGTACAAGTGTATTTATTTTATTAAACAGGACAACACACTTCCACTTTTCCTGCAGATGTGCTTTCTCCTCCCAAAGAGAATGGAAGTTCTCTAAACAGGGACCAGCCCCCAGCCCCGAAGCTAGGCGATCACACCTCACACAGCAGCTGCTCAGTCTGAGAGGATGAAAAACAACACATCTGATAATGAAAGTACAATTGCTGTGTAAAAGTAGTCAGAAAATCAGACTCCAGAGGAAGTTGGGAAATATGTATATAATTAATAAGGGAGGGGGTAGTGAAAATGTTTTTCCTCTTATGGCATAGATATGGTAGAGTTAAAGGAAATTCGAGATAGGGCACATTTACATCAAGGCTTTTGATTCACTGGAAAATATTTTCAAAGAGGATACTTCTGTGTTTAACAAATCTACACTTACAATGGTGTCTCCTAGATAACATTTTTCCTACAGTTCGTAATAGTTTTGTTCATTATAAAGAGTAGTTAGAGTTTATATGTGGCAATCAACTGAGTTTGCTCCCATCTCTCTTCCCTTCCTCTGAGTTGAAATAACAAGCTTACAATCTAAAGTCTCTCAGGACCTAATCCAGGGGCCTTCTTTGGAACCCACCTCCACTGGCCCACTTTCTTTCTCCCTTACTTGCATTATTTTCCTGCTTAGCACTTAAACCCATCTAACATGTTACACATTACACTTACCTTGATTATTTCTATTAACTTCATTATACTTATTTCTTGGTTATTATTAGAATGTTACAAGAATAAGAATTTTTGTCCATTTGGTTCATTGGTCTCACTTAGTGCCTAGAATAATGCCTAGCACACAGTAGGTGTTCAATGAATATATACTAACAATAACACATGATCATATCAATATAATACATTATAACACGTACAAAATACAAGATGGGGCAGAGTAGGCTTACAGTTGTTGGTATGAAAAATAATACAAGAATAAACTGTGTTTACCAAACTTACAACCATAAATCTACTTTTGCCCCACCCTGTATTTTATAATTTACATTACATAATGTATTGTACATTCATATTTAATACACATATTTAGCTTATGTTCATTGTATTATATATTACATGCTATAACATACAATGTATATTACAATGAATGATTCAATATTGCAGATATTCCCTTTATGCTCCTATCAACAAAAGCACATGAGAAAATGGGATGCACAGAGTGGGTTGGGCAGGTGGCACATTTCTTGGAGGAACCAGACAAGTGGACCCCAGGACCAGTGTGTGGTCAGAACCAAAGCAAGGGCTGTGAAATTAGGCGATGTGAGTTGAAGCCTTGGCTCTATTACCAGATTTGTAAAATTGGGTAAGTGATTTTACCTCTCTAAACTTCAATGACCACACCTATAAATCTGGAGTTAGTAAGAGTACCTGCACCTCACAAGTTTATATGAGGATTGAATGAGTTCAAGTATGCAAACCACCCTGCGGACAATCTGATAGTAAACCCCCCGTAAGTGCTAGATAATACTGGCGATGGCGCTACCGACGGGGGCAATGATGGTGGGGATAGTGTGACAAGACATGAAGCCAAGAGAAGCAGTTCAACAGACAATCCTCAACCTCTAGACTGTCTTCTGTCTCGCTCTGCACTTCTAGCCTGTGAATTCAAACATAGACACTTGATAGAAAAGCACTTGATGTCAGATGCTCACAAGAATTCAGAGAAATTAAGAAGATGCTTTGCCCACATCAGTCACAGAATACGAAATGCTGACACTGTTTGCCTTGTAGTTCTAAGCAATCCAAGGTCCAGAGAAACAGGAATTGTAACACCTTGACCAATCAGTCAGAGTCTTTAGGAAATGTGTTGTGTAGTTGAGTTTTCTAAGTGTGTAGCTGAACACCTGCCCAGGTAGGCAACACAATTTTATGGCTTGTGTTTTGCTTTGCTTAGGTTTGGTTTATTTTGATGAAGAATCTTTCCCAAATACATTCTAATTCTTTGCCCAGATCCAGTCTGTGCAACCAAGATCTGCTCAGCCCAACCTGCTTCACTACCCCACAGGCCTCAGCTGTTTACCAGCTTCCTGACAGGAACTCTCGCTGCTGCAACAGAAAAAGGAGCTCCCCCACAGCTGATAGGAGAGGCGGTGATGGATGAACAATGACCAGACTGCACTATAACCGCAAGTACTGACTCTACACCAATTGCCCAGGCACAACTAGTACAATCCAGAAGAGTTGGGAAGTTACTGTCCTGGGTGGCAGATCTCACTAATAAGAGGTCTAAAATGGGGAACAGCCAAGAGAATTGCTTGCCCTTCTCTTCAACTCTAGGCCTAATGGCCCACGATGCAGCAGCTCTATGTGGCCTCCCTGGAGACAAGCAGAATGGGAAACAGGTTGAAGCTATGACCAATTTAATAACACATCAATTTATATTAGGCATCTCTTCTTTCCAACCTCCCTTCCTTCCTCCCCCTCCCCCACTCTTACCCACCCTAGAATTAGCAGCTGTAATAAAACATTAGCTTGTAACTGGAACTTTTGCCTTAGGCTCTGTTTTCGAGGGAGCAGACTTGGACAATACCTGGGAGTTTTCATTACATTGTTCAGCTATTACACTGTGTAGTAATGAAGTGATGGACTCCCTTTGGGTTTCTCTCCTTAAGGAGATACTTAGGGCTATTTATCCAAAGAGTGTCTGAAGTGTAGTGATTTAGAGCTCAGACTCTGGGACTGAACTGTCTCATTCTAATCCCAGCCCCACCACAGGCTGTGAAAACTTGGACAAGTTATTCAAAATCAAGGTTTTGTTTCCTCACCAGTAAGATGTGGATAATAAATACCTATCTCATAGAATCCTTGTGAATAGCAAATGAGTTAATACTTTTTATTGCCTGACACATAATAATCATGCAATGGCGGTTAGCTATGCATTTTTCTTGCCTCCAAATTAACTGAGTTATTTCTCATTGATGTTAGTATGCTACTTATAGAAGTATCTCTGCTTTGTGATTTCTAAAATACTAGAGAACTATATCTCAACCAGTCTAGCTTATTAGAATTGTTTGCAAAGAAAAAGTAAATAAGGTCTACATAAAACATGAGTTCATTATATCAGTGCAAATTCCTATTTAACTTTAACTTTTTATTATCTTTTAGTTCAGTTTATATAATAATATGTATCTGTGAAAGAATTCAATTTTATTGAATAAAAGCCTTTGCTTATTATTTATGAAGCAAACTGAAAAATAAGTTGTTAAAGGGGTAGCATTTACTGAATAAAATAATACAGTTCTGGGTGATCTGTAATTGACGTACATTTTATTGAAAAACTAAACTGTATTAGGTTAGCATGCAGATTTATACAACAATCAAATGTAGAAAAAAACACAAAAAAGTAAAGTTCTCTGTGATCCCAACAGAGTACCCTTTCCTTGATCATAAGAGAATTATGTTAAGCTAAAGCTATTAAGTTTACAGAAGTGCAAAACACCAAAACACTAAACAAAAACTTTATTTTTAAGGGGAAAAAAGTATGTTTTTCTCACTTTCTATACTTGGCATAAATTTTAATTCTTCCAGTAGAACACAAACCTCCGGAACCCCTTTCAGTGTTATTCAAAACTTGAATTTCCACTACTTCTGGATTTGAAAAAAAAAAAAAAAAATCCATTCACAAATGAGCTGTGCCATTTGGTTACTCTTTTTTACTTCAAACTTTTCTTTGCCATAATTAAACAGTACAACACCAGTATTCCCTCTATAACTTTCACCTATGCCTATGACACCAGCTCCTACATCTCTGAAGCCTTTTGCAGCCAAGCCAGGACGCGGAGCTATTCTTCCACAGCACCCGGAAGGAAGAGCGATCGGGGTGTCGGTTTTCACAAGAGTTTTCTCCATAGGTGATGCTGTGCAATCACAGGCACTGCACAGGTCAGAGTCCGCGACCCGCGCAGACCCCGTGGGCGGGGAGGTGGCTGCGCCGGGGACCGGATGAAGCAGGGCCTTGACCACTTGCTTAGGGAGATGGCGGCTATCTTGGTACCATGACAACCTGGGCTCAGGTTGCAAGCGCTGGACAGTGGCTGGAACCGGTGCAAATTCTGTTTACAAGCTATTTAGAAGACACCGCAACAGCAATTTTTGCTTACGTCCTGGTTTTTGAGAATATCCTCAAAATTTATATTAGGCCTCTCCAAACTATCCTACCAAATTATCAAGTTCTCCATGCACTTAAGTCTTACTACACATTTTTGAATCATGCAGTGTGACTGCGGAATATAGAATTCTGACTTCGTGTTAACAGCCTTGAGTGCCTACACTGGCCTAGCTGGGAAACGCATAAAGGGAACTCTCGCCTAGTCTGATTGATTATTTGCCTTCTACGATAAAACTACCAGACACACAGGAAAAGGATCACACCTGCACTTTTAGCAACTAGAATAATGTTTTATGGAATTGTTATCCATGTTACTTAATCACTTTTTCATCTCAAGGCTCATTCAGTTTAACCATGAAGTAAATATTCCTTTAGAAATATCCTCTGATGTGAGAAAGAAATACATAACTAGCCAGGTTTTGGGAGAAATGTGCAATATGCACACGGGCAAGGCATCCACACGCTTGGACGAAGACTTAAACTTTCCTTTCCTTCACCGAGCTTTATTCAGGATCTCAGGGCCTCACACTGGCTCAAGTATGGTATAACAGCCCAACTGTAAAATTCCATATCAAAGCTGACCTCAAGTCAATGTTTATTTTTCATAATCACAGGGTTTAAACAAGGTTACAGTCAATGAAATACAAAACATCCTACCAATGCCCATGGGGACGAACATTACTGATTGTGAGATGTGTTATTGATATGTACACTATTATAGCAATAAATTAGATTATAATAAAATTTAATAATATGAAAATTATGGTTAAGTGAAACCCATATGATTTAGGGAAAAAGGCCAAGTCATGCTTTTAGAATACAGATAATGAGCCTAAGTGAAAGAACTCCGCGGTAGTCATTAAGACAGCTCTCAAAGGCCCGTTTTTATTTGCTTTCAGATCCTGGTGTATTCTTAAGAGTGGACTGCCAAAGAGGCGTTGTAAAACAGAGGGGGCACACTGAATAATGCAATTCCCTCCCCAGCCACCTGCTATGAAAGGGCAGAGCTCGAGCCTCTGTATTTCTTGAACTTGCAGATTTTCCTCCTCCTCAAGTACTGCTTTGGCAACAGAACTTCCAGGGCACCTCCTTGAAGGCGCCTGGGAGCCAGAGCCACTCACATGCAGCCTTGATCTTACGTCCTTTGCACTGGTTTGTCTGTTGGTTTAATAACACGTGAAGGTGACAAAATCCTTAAACCTGGTCTAGGTATCACCAATTTTCAAATCAGGACCAACCTTTGTGGCCTATTGAGCATAATCACTCGACTCATAGTCAAGCAAAGTCATCACCTTGAAGACTTATTTCTTTCAGAAAAATGTTCATTTACTAATACTGCTAGGAAGATGCAGATTTAACATGAAGCTATCAAAGTCAAAGCTTTCAAGCCATAGGGAGGACCTAGCAATGTTTCCCATGGTTAAACATTTGCAATTGACTTAAAAACGTCTTTCTTTTTTCCTTCCAATGACATTGTTTTCCCCATGACATTTTGAATCATCAGGTAGAGTGGCTGCAGGCATTTGGGCCATCTGTCCCAGGGAAACTGAGAGGAGGATACATTTAGTGTGTAGTTAGTAGCATATATTTATGTGGTTCACCATCAATTCTATGGATAGTCAAACTGTTGTTAGTCGTCCCAGTGTAGAAATGGATTCCAAAAACACTCTGTCTACATCCGGGACTGAGACACCCACCACTGTAGCATGGAAATGAAGGACTAGTGCTTGTATCACCATTTGAACATTTCCTGTGGCGGCCCGCGCTGGAATTGTGGCAGTGGGGGAGGAGGAGGTAGGCCCAACGTGTACAGAGCCAGAGCCAGTCTGAGGAAAATTCCCCAAGTATTGTAAACCTGTCATTGGAGGCTCGGTTCTTGCCTACAGAGTCAAAATGAAAGTTTTCTTCTGAAATTCAGCCTACTCATTATAAACACACCACGATTTTTTTCTTTTGTTGATTAGATTCTCTCAAACAAAATTTACTAGACTTTGTCTATAAAGCACAGACCTGTAACAGTATTAACGGGAAATACATCTGTTATAGCTCATATGAGAAAGATATTTGACAGTTTTTCAAAAATGACACAAATATATAAAATTTAGATTACCAATAACAAGTTGCAACAATAGAAAAAACATTTCCAAACTCTCAATAAAACACAAATTTTAATCAGCAACACTGGAGGAAAACAAAACAATCTTTCTGTACTTTTTTTAAATTTCATTTTCTAATACAATTTACATTCAATATTATTTTGTATTAGTTTTGGGTGTGTACTTTCTATGGAAACGATTATAAATTGCTACCCATAAAGAAGCTCTCAAATCAAAAATGCAACCGAAAAAAGTATTAAGAGACATGTCAAGCATTTAATCAACAAAAATATATTACTTTTCTGATTTTTGTGATATGTACTGTGTTTGGCTTTCAAACTGATGAGTTATTGAAATTTCTTTTCTCATTCCAAACAAATATAACAATTTTGTAGTCATAACTTCTCATATTTTTTCTCAAAGAAGGCACTCAAAATCATATGTAGTATATGCTTCAATCCTCACAAAACTTAGATCCTTCTCAGGGTTAGGCATTCCATGATAACTGAGCCTTGCTTATAGATCATCAGCTCACTTTAATGCTCCAGTGATCTCTCATACTGTCTTGCATCTGATTGGAATTTGTAAAATCATCCCACAATGCTAATGGGTGACGAGAGCTAAGGCCACGATGAACATGATGAATGGCTGGCACAGGCACTTAAGGCATCGCACAGTTTGCAATTACATGATTTTCTACTAGTCCTTGACTTAATCTTCTATGCATCCTTTTCAGTGTAAAGCAGGGAATCAGGGCACTATAAATGTGGGAATGAGGGAAGGGAGAGGTTGAAGGTAAGAAAAAGGAAGACGGGAAACATAGAAAGAGCAGGCAGACTTTAACAGAAGCAAGTGGAGAAAATCTATGGAAATGGTTTAAGTTCTATTTATTCGATTTTGGGGATATCCCACAAAGCCTTTATGTTTTTACCATAATACATTGTGTGTGTGTGTGTGTACCTCAAATTTTTAGCTTAATTCCTTCAATTTTTATTCACTTCTTGACTCAAGACATTTCATATTCAATGTTATTCTAACTCAGTATTATCCTCACCAGCATACCGCTCCTTAACAGCAACTAGAATATTACCTATGTTATGCAAATGAAAATCTGTGAATTTCATCACAAAGAATGGTCTTAGAGGAGCCACTAAATCCTCCCATGTCCAATGGGAAAATCTGGAGAGTCCTATTATATTCAATAATTTATATACCAGTGCCCAGAATTTAATATAAATTGAATTGAATGCTATATACAACTCTGTGTAGATTCTGACTGTTGATAAGACATGCTTTCATAAAAACTGGCACGTTAAAAATACAGACTACAGCCTATTTTAATTTTCATTTCATATTCCTTTCAGTGAAACACTGTGAATATAGCAGCATCACATAAATATTTATCAAACTCTGTAATTCTTCCAAATGTAATGATAAATAAAAGTATCTTCAAAACACCTGCAAAAACATTTTTAGAAGGCTGAAATGAGATGCAAGCTATCCAGTCAGGGAGGGCAATACATTTATCCCACACCTACAGAACCATTAGTATATGAAGTAATCATTTGATAGTTTTTGTAATCTCTGCTTACTAGACCTCTGATATTTCATTCTTACTGATTGAAGAAATAAAAACAATTCAGTATCACTTGGTACAGCAGAAATAATGACCTTGGTATGAAGAGTGAGGTGAGCCACTCAAAATTTCCATTATTAATATAACGGGAAGTACAATTTCAGGGAAGAAACAGCCTAAGTTTCCGGTTGTTGGCTTGCCACTATATTCGGATTCCCTCTTTATGGTGGTCATTATTTTTATCATTGACTAGTTACACAGGGACAACAGCAGCTCAAACTCGCTACATGATGCAGATGTAATTACAGATTTGAACCAACAGTCCTCTATTAAAACCTAAATTGCTTTAGTCAACAGTTAAGAAAAGGTCAAGAAGAAGGCACCTGCTGAAAAGAGTAATAAAAACATGCTGTTCATTATTTTCCAGAAGCTTCTAATCCTTTCTCCCACCTGGCTTACATGACAACCACTAAGTTCATCTGAACATTGTGGACTGTTCAGGGCTCCTCTGGGAAACATTATTTTTCTCTTAAATAATTATGTTCAAAAAGTCTAGAGCTAAGGTTAAAAATCCAGATCCAAGAAAAGTTTCTGCTGTCACTTGATCATAACTTAGATTTTCTCCTTTGCTTGCTCCGGTCCCAAGGGCAAATTTTAATGGTAAGCATTGGCCAAAATTCACTGAGTCTCTTTTGACTTGATGGGTGGAGGTAAAATATCAGCTCAAACAAAAAAATGAGGACGGGGAATGCCATTTAGTATGGAATTGTCATGAACTGCACCAGAGCCACCAAGTAACATCTGTCTTACTCCTCAATTTGGTAAGGAAGAAGTTAACAGGCAAGTTGGGGGAAAAGAAGCTGGAAATATTTTACTGTAAGATAAAATAAGATTTCTGGTGTCCCTGAAAAGAAGAAAAAAGGAAGCTTATATATTATTACATTATGCAAGAGGTATGCTATACTGGGAATTACCCACCGTCACTTTAAACGTCTGGGCGGGGCTACCAGTTCTTGCAATGACAAAAGGCTCCTCATATTTCTAATACACATTTTCCCTTTCTTGGTTTTCATCCACTCACCCTTGACTAGCTGATGATTAGAGACTACATATAGAGTGTTAGACTCAGCACTGGCAGCTAGCAACCAGGCCCTCAGTTGAACCAGCTCGGTAAAAGCTACTCAGTTTTATGTCTTAACTTTTTTTTTTTACTAAGCCACCAGTTGAAATGAATCCTTCTCCCTGTAGAAGATCAAAGCGCAGCATCACAACATTTGTGAGCTTGAAAAATCCTGAAACCACACCATCCAGCCCAACTCCTCTTTTTCCTATGTGTGGCGGGACAGGGTCTTCAGAAAAGCATTTTCTTTCTATCATAGAAAAGATGTGAAAAGCATAAGCTAGATAGGAAGACAAAGTCCTCTGGTTCACTTTCTTTCTTTGTAAAATGAAAGCACTAAATAATTACTACCATTCTGTTGTTTCTCCAGGTCTCCAATGAAATGTGCTAACACACAGAGCAGCATCACAGAGACTGGCATTCATAGGAACTGCTAGACAACGTCAGTTTTAGAAATACTTTTTTAAACTTAGAATTTGTTTTAGAATATTTGCATAAGAAGAATATTTTATCAGTCAGGGTCCTGTCAGAAAACAGATGGTCCAATCACACTGGGTTATTGAGAAGTATTTAATAAATAGATTATTTACAAAGGTATGGTCAGGGTGTCAAAAAAGTTATAATAATAATATAACAAGATGTGGTGCTTCAGAGTTGGTAACAGCAGGGAGTCTCTACCCATCAACAGAGGGATGTGGCCAGTCACCAGTAAACAGAATGGAAAGAGTCAAAGGGATAAATAACCTGAACTGAAATTCTCTTTCATCCTCTCTACATTCCCACTGGCGGAACCAACAGATGTCAGGAAGCAAAGGAGCCCACTGGCCAAGGAGCTCAGGTATCTGGACACAGAACAGAAAGGAGGTTGGAAAGTGAATCTGGAGAGGTAAATGGGAGAAAGCTGGCACAGATACTAAACACAATTATAAAGTCATAGTTATTGTCGGAATAGCCTGTTCACACACAAGAAATAGTTTTACGGCACTTAATGAGTATGGGAAACTTACTTTAGGAATCTAGTTGAACCGAAGGGCACATTAGACCTCCTAAACTTCTGCTAAGCCTATCAAAATATTTGCAATAAAGACAGCATTCTATGCTCACTTTAGTTGGAGAAATGCCGGCTAGAACCTCCATATAAAGAAAGATAAAAATAAATGCATATGTGTGGTAGATGTGTTTTTCCTCTTAAAATACCAGAGGTGTAAAAATAAGAAAACAACTGTCCCTACCTCCTGGGATGCTGACCAAGACGATCTGTACATAGCATTTGCACGGAACTTGTTACAGAGATGGTACTCAGTCACTGTTAACCTCCGCTGCCATCGCCACAGGCATCATCACCTGCAGCTGCATTCTGACCTCTCAGAGACACTGGGAAATTTCCCATTATACACCTGTAGTTGTATGTGTCACTAGTGGCTGGCCCAGTGCCATAAACACAGGTAGCACCCAATTAATTTTAGACTATAAAAACCATAGTGAGAGCTGTCATATACTATGTCAGGCTGTATTATTATTTTTAAGTAGTTACTCATTTCTCTCCCTTCTTCCCTCTCTAAATATTCTTCCCTTCCCTGCCTCAATGCTGAGGTTGGCCCATGACCTGCTTTGGCTAGTAGAATGGGGGCCAGTTTTGAGCAGGGGTTTAAGAAGCACTGCAAGCTTCCAGCAGCCCCCTGGCACTTCCGACCTCCACTCTGAGAACATCAGCTCTCAGATAGTTTCTGTACTCCTTCGGCCTGCATCCCGCAATGGGAAGACGCATGAGACATACTGTAACTCAGTTCATAGCCTGCAACAGTGCTGCTTCAACTGTTCCCCAGACTCAGGAGCAAGGGAAAAATGTCTGTTTCGACAAGCCACTGAAATTTTGTGTCTGTTTGTTATGCAGCAGTAATACAGAAAAATTTGCCTAATACATATGCTTGACAAGGTTATTATGGTATGGTATGCTGGAGTGGAAAGAAGGGAACTAACATGATATTTGGTGTCCATTTCTGGAGTTCCATCCCAGCTCTGATAACTTCCAGGTGCATGACCCTAACTGAGCAAACAACATTAAACTCCACCTTGCTGAACTACTGTGACAATCAGAAATAGTATCCACAAAGCAGCTAGCACGGTGCCTGGCACACAACAGATACCTGATAAATGGAAAATATATATATATATAATTAGCAATAATGGATGGCAAAAATATCTTCCCAATTATCCATGATTTATGTCCTAAACTAAAAATTGTTTATCCCAATTAAGTATTTCTTTAAGCTCAGGTAAATAAAATGGTGAAACCATTGCTTCAGTTTGCAGCTTGCAAAAGAATCTAATAGAAAATAACAGTTTAAAAGAAACAGCGTGCTCTTTCTAAACCATCTAAAACTTGAGTACTCAAGAATATGAGTTCCTGATGTGTCAAAGAATGAGAATGCATTCTTAGTGAAGGAAACAAAGATTATATTGCATCTTCCAGACTAGTAATTTAAATTGGGATCAAATCCACTGTGTTTGGGCCCCATAGTTAATCCATTTATTGTGAACATTATCAAACATTTATTAAATGCCTGTGCATGGTAAAGGATTGCAAAGACGTGGTTTTGTTCACCAAGTTCCAAAAAAGTTAAGTACACAAAACTACTAAATGGATCAACTAATCCCAGCATATGCAGTTTCAACAGAACAGGACCACACAATCACTGAAGCCCAGAAATAGATCTTTGATCCATTGGAAAGGCATTCAGAAAACTATCACTGCTAATGAATAATAGAAGATTTATTTGGATTGTAAAACTTGACTACTAAAGGAATTTATCTAAAATATAAGCTCAATTCCCTGCTTTTCAAAAAGAACAAAGAAAAGGACTTTACAGAAAAGACAAAATCTGGTAGACACTCTCTGAAGAGCCCAAGTAAATTTAGGGTAGTGCTTCCAAACCACATGCAAAAGGAATGCTTGGAGTGCTTAAATGAAGATTCCTGGGCTCCCACCTTAGACCTACTGAATTGGAATCTTTGGGACTCGGCCCTGGGAATCTGCATTGCTAACAAACTCTGCTGCTGATACACGTGTACTCCTAAATTTGAGAACCACTAAACAACGTGAGTTGTTAAGTAACCTTTGGCAGATGACTTAAAGTTTCTTGAAAGACAAAAATCCAAACAAGTTGAGGCCATTCTATGCCCAAGGGTCAAATGAAGACAACAGAGTCTGAACTTGAGACTCAGTAACAGCTGCAGCGATAAATAACTGTTCATTCTGCCAACAGCTCAAGCCATGATTTTGAACACTGGGAAGCCAAGAGCTGATGGATCACTCAACAGTAGTGTAAACCCAACAGCACCATGGTGATGACTTCCCTTCTTGGGCATACATTTGCCAAATTTCCTCTTAACCCTGGATCTCCCTGGCACAAGTTCAGGCAATCATTCCTCATCAGCTTCTTGGGCTTGGCTGTTAAAATCTGTAAGAGCTAAGAGGGGAGATAGTAAGACGATTAAGAATGGTATTATATGAAAATTCTAAACTTCATTTAAAAATTTCAAAATCAAGTCCAAACCTTTCTTTTTTCTATAATGTTAAAAAGAAACATAGTTTTATTTTCTAGGAGAAGTAAACAAAATAAAAAGCGAAAAAAAAAGACGCTGCTACTATAGCTTTAAAAATTAAAAATTGTCTGGGAAAGTAAATCAGAAACATATGTAATGAACACACACACACACACACACACACACACACACACACACAAAGAGAGAGCACTGAATTATGACTGAGGAGAGATGTGCGTTCTAGATCCATCTAGACCCTCTTGTGGAGATGTGACCTGACACAACTCCCAAAGCTTCTCTTTAAACCAGGGGAATTAGTGTTTCCAAGAAAGAGCTTTTTAAGTCACATAACAATGTCAAAATGTAGGTGGCACTATTATCATCTATGACAAAATTTACTTTAGGCACTCCAGAATCTAACAGGACAAATGCAGAACAGTGAGCTGTCTTCTCCACTGAGGTAAAGGATATCAAAATCTTGGAGTCAAGAGTTATAAGGGCAGCTATATCATCAGATAAAACTATACATTTTGGATGTTACTTTCAGAAAAATGTTTTCTGAAACCCAGAATGAGAACAAAATGGGGGAAATCTAGGTCACTCTCACCAAATTGATCTTTTTCTCTGTATCAAGCTACTACATCAAGATGAAACTTCCTAATAAAACAATTCAATGTGGTTTAATGCACTCATCTAGCTAGCAGTGGTTAATGATTCAGTCTAACACCGTCCTGCTGACCTACCTACCCACATCTATCTGAATCCCAAAGGTAAGCTTCTCTAACTGGAGAGCCACACAAACAATGGGACTCTAAGGAAAAAGGATGGGTGATTAATGACCTGTCTCATCAGCCAATGAGCTCAGGGTTTAAGGTCTTCAAAACTTGTTTAATACTTTATTGCCTTACAGATTTTAGATCAATACCAAATTTGTGCGTTGAGGAACATGCACGGAAGCCTGTACTTGCCTTTAGATGCAGCATAGTATACTGCAGTACTCACAGCTAAGTTTGAAACTAGGTTCCAAGTTACCTACCCTCTCTGAATGTCAGTTCATGAATTCATTGTTAGTTCTACTCACAGGACTATTGGGAGGAATAAATAAGGCATATAAAGCCCTTGAAACAGTGTGCTACCCATTTTAAGTATTCAAAGAAGTCATTATTAATAATAGCAAAGTATTAGCACAGAGTAGACAGCCAGTATGAGCTACTTCCCTGTCTTTTTCATTTTATATTTCAAAGGTGAAAATATATTCCAATCGAATAGCAAGTTACATATAATAAAAAAGTGTAGGTGGCTGAATCAGAACCCAGTTTTCTTGACATTCACCTTTTCTTTTATTACAGCTATTAAGACAAATTTTATAATTTACACTATCTATAATTACAGCCATGTATATAAAAATTACAGTTTAAATCTGTGAGGATACATATTTTGTAACCCTATCCAATACTTAATACAATTTCTCAAATCCTTTTTCTATTATTATTGATGTACAGTTACTATCCCTATAATGGACCTTTACATTCCCTGTTTTAATTATCATCATCATTACTGGGGAAAAAACACCCTATGAATGTTGTTGAAAATGATTTAATATATATAAATTATGTCCTGAAGACTGTAAACATGCTAATATAACCACTTACACAAGAATAAAGACATAGATAGCCCCTGTCTTGAGATGTCTACAATCTACAGGAGACTAGAAAAATGGATGTTGTTATTCAAGAAACACAAACACATATGCACATGTTGAGGCACAGGTACACTTAAGGACAAAGAATAAGAATAACTAGAATAGAAAAAATATACATATCTGTATCTATAATGGAGAGTAAATAAATAGGTAGGGGACAGTAATATTATTGGGTAAATTTTGCCCATATATAAAAGTATTAAACAATCAATTCCTTCAAATAAAATCTTAAAATGAATTAAAAATAATAAAACCCACAACATGCCTGTTCTAGTCTGTCATAAAAACAGTTGTAGATGCACACCTCTGTACACAAATGGGGCACACACAGTGCAAATGCCTGTCGTTCAAGGGCCAGATGTGCCTGTGAAACATGAAAGACCAAGCAACTGATGCAGTATCACCAGCAACGTATAACCATAAAGGGAAAGATTAGTATATAGATCCATTTGAAAATCCATTTCACACTTCTAATTTAAAGCCAATTCAAATGTAATTCACTTTATCAGGACCCTTAATTTAGTGAAAGTCAAAAAGTGCAATCAACAGAGGTGAAAATTACTTAATGCTTATCAAAAGATAACCTGGTAATAGGACTAAACAAGAAAAAAAATTAAGGACTCCTACTGAAAACGAAGGCTATCACTGTATGAACAGGTCTAACAAACCAACACATTCTAAGGAAAAGCTTTTACTGTGTCATCTCTGCACCAAATGCAACCTCACTTGTCATTCTGTTTTCGTGTGTGAGAATATCCGTTTACTTTTCCAATGTTGATTCGTGAGAGGTGAAACAACACTTCTGACACAAAAAATTAAACTTACCACTCTCGTCATCTATATTGAACCTTCCAAGACCACTGCCATCCCTGATGGAATACTGGATCTCTCCATCCCTCCCAGAGTCCTCATCATGGGCAGTCACCTGCAGCACACTTGTTCCAATACGTGAGTTTTCTTTTACAGATCCAACAACAGCAAAGTCTGGGAAATAGGGGGTATGGAGGTTTTCATTGACATCCACCACTTCCACTTCAACAAAAGAAACAGATGACAGAGAGACAGGCCGCCCTTTGTCTTTGGCCCGAACGGTGAGGTTATAGAACTGCTGCTTTTCGTAGTCTAGCTCTTTGCTCAAGCGAATGGCGCCACTTGCTTTATCTATTTCAAACCTCCCATTATAGTCATTGACCAAAGAATAACGCACTTGACCTCCCAGTCCAAGATCTGGATCGTGCGTCTCCAGCCAAGCGATGACAGTGCCAATGGGGAGATCTTCAAGAACCTTCACACTGTAGCTGCTGGGAATGAAAGCTGGGGAGCAGTCATTGACATCATCCAAAAAAACCTTAAGAGTGACAACTGAAAAGAGCTGCTGGCCACTTTCTGCCTTGTCTCTGGCTTCTATTTTTAATGAGTAATTTGCTTTCGATTCCCGGTCTAGCTGGTCAGCTACATAAACAATTCCAGTTGAGCTATTGATGGCAAACTGCTGTGTATCTGTCAAGACTGAATAAGTTACTTCACCATTAGAACCCAAGTCTTTGTCTTTGGCTTCCACTTGAATAATCTCAGTACCAATACTTGAACTTTCAAGAATGTTAACTGTGTAACTGTCTTGAAGAAATATTGGACTATTGTCATTAGCATCTTCCACATTGATGGTCAGCAACCTCCACGAAGATTTCTGTGGATTACCTAAGTCATAGATGGTGATATTAAGGAGATAGAGGTCTGTGTGCTCTCGATCCATGGGCATAAGGACTTTAAGTTGCCCAGTCTCCATGTCAATATTAAAGCAACTATCCGTATTGCCATCAGATATTGTAAATAGCACCTTTCCATTGAAGCCAGAGTCGGCATCGTAGGCTTTAATCTTCAGGATGTTGGCACCAACTGGCAGATCCTCCTTCACAGCCACATCAGAAGGAAAGGACTTGTCAAAATGTGGTCCTTGCCTATTCATTGAATAAAAGTCAAGAAATCCATCTTCCAGATTCAGTTTCCCATTTGCTTTTGCCTTCATGAGTAGTTTCTCTGCCAGCTTTTGAGCCACACGAGTTTCTCTGCAACTGAAGCTCTTTGAAGACACCTTCCCATGCAGGACTGAAATGTTAACAGACATGGGATCTGCAAAATTTTCTCCATCTGTAGCTGTAATCCTGAGGGCAAACTGACCATTTTTAACACCAGAATTCATCAGTGACTTTTTAAGCTGTAAAACACCAGAGTCTGGGTTTAAATAAAAGAAACCAAGTTCATTTCCAGAGATGATTTTGTACTTTACAAGTTCAAGTTCATCAATATCTATTGCTGAGACAGCTGTGATGTGACCCCCAACTGGAAAGTCATATGAAATAACTCCCTGGCAAGCCACTTTTTCAAAGAGAGGGGTGTTGTCATTGACGTTTCCTATTCGAATAGTCACATTTACCTCACTTTCATGGCGGTATGGGGAACCCCAGTCAGAGGCTCTGACAATGAACCTGTAAGTTTCTGGACAGGATTCAAAATCCAGTTCTTCAGTTGTGCTAATGACCCCGGTAAACTGGTTAACAGCAAATGGCAACAAATTCAGGCTGGCAATACTATAGGTGATGTACCCATTTTCTCCTTTATCCTTATCAGAAGCTGAAACTGTCAAAACGCTTGTTCCCACTGGAACACTTTCATTCACAAAAGCATCATACACTGGCTGCTGAAATTCTGGGGTGTGGTCATTTGCATCTTCTATGCCAATGGTGACTTGTGCTTCTAAATCTCCTTCCTTGTTTGTCACCACCAGTTTATAAACCTCCTTCTTAACGGTATTAAGTGACTGTGCTGTGACAATCAGACCTGACCGAGGATTAATTTTGAAGTACTGCGCATCCTCACCAGGAGATAATTTATATTCCACATCTAGTGGTTCGGGACTTAATTTTACTACAGCAACCACAACACCAGGAGGGGAAAATTCACTAATGCTCACATCGTACATTTCTTTTTCAAATCTAATTGGGGCAGTGTGTCTTTTGGGGTTGGCAATGTGGACTACCTTTATGGCAGAAAATTTCTGCGGCGACCCCTTGTCTTTTGCTTGGAGAGTGAGATTGTAGCCATATGGAAAGCTCTCCCAGTCAACCTGCTTTCTCTCTTTAATCTTATATTCATTTATCCACTTTCCTTCCTTAGCCAGGAAGAACTGATCTAAAGGATCCCCAGCCACAATGGAAACAGACTCGATCTCTCCATTGGCCCCCTCATCTAGGTCATCAACTGTCACCATCGCATATGTTGGCTCTTTGTCCAGTGAGAAAGGTACATGAGTGACTACATGGATAGTTGGGGCGTGTTCATTTATTCGTTCAATGTGAACATAAAGCTTTGCAGTACTGCTCACTCCATTGTTCCCATAGAGTTTCATCCCTCGGTCCACAGCCAAAATTTCCAGGTCATACCTGTTCTTTTCATCATAATTTAATCGTCCGCTTAAAGAGATGACACCACTCGTGGGGTGAACTGAAAAGAGATCAACTTTGTTTTTAAAGTAGTAGTAGAATTCTCCATTGGAACCAATATCCGCATCTGTTGCTGTCACCTGGGCGACACTCGTCCTTAAAGGTGTGCTTTCTGCTATTGTAACAGAGTATGTTGTGGGTGAGAATAAGGGTCTCAGATCATTCATATCTAAAACCTGAATATTCACTTTGGTCCATGCTTCCAAATCCTCTCCTCTGACAGAACCTTTTATTATCAATAAATAGTTGTCCTGAATTTCCCTATTCAATATGGCAGAATTGCCACCTTTAGTTCTTATTCTGAGAAAACAGAAATCTGCAATTATGACTTCCTCTGCTTTGAAAAAGCCTTCCTCGTCTCCGGATACTATTCTGTATTTGATATCCCAGGACAGATCAATTAAGGTGATGCCCATTCTACTCTGACTGTTGACGTAGGTCCGTGCTGCTGAGTTCTCATACACCGTAGCATTATAGATGGAATGTGTGAAGTGGAAGCCCACGGGCCCGGTCCCCGGCAGACCCTGGGAGACAGTGGCCAAGAGCTTGAGAAGCAGGAGGATGAGGCAAGAAGGAGGAGGCCGCGTACCCACACAGTATCCCATAGTTATATCCATCACATCATACTTCCATCCTGGAGAGGGAAAAAGAGAGAGAGAGAAAAGACAAATTAACTAGAGGAAAGTGGGAGAGGAAATAGGAAATAACTGTTATGAAACAGTCCTGTTAAATTTTTTACTAATAATTTTTTTCCCTAAAACAGGAATTCCACTATGAGATGACAAGTAATTCAAAATTACTAAGATTTAACTTCAGCTCATTTATTTTTAAGTGACACTTTTACACTGTTGACAGACTTAATCACTGGTACAAGATTTCTTGCATTCTGAAGCTCAATTTAGAAATATGTACTGGAAGCCTTAAAAAGTGCATTTACTTTTGACTTAGAGTTATTTCTAGGCAATTATCCTATGGAAATAATTATACAAGTGTATTCTTATAGCTCAGTTTAAAATACAAAAAAAATCAAAAAGATACTAATTGCTCAATAAAGAATCAAATAAGCTTTGGCACATTCATAAAGTGAAATACTATGCAACCACTAAAAATAACTATTTAAAAAGATAAGTATTTTCAGATATGATAAGATATAATGCTAAGTGAAAAAAGATAATAATACAGTGTATGTGGTATGAAGCTATCATTATTTAAACATCTAATGTACAACTGAATTCTTACATTTCAAGAGGATTAGCAGTGTAGTGGGATTTGGGGCATATGTTCATTTTCTAATATTTCTTCAATTAACATTATTCATTAATGAGTACATAATTAATTTACAATTATTATCTTTTAAAGAAATGCATCCAAGATACACCATCTTTTGTTGTGCTGACTTTTAAATTCATCAAGATTTATGCATAATCCAACTATGAATCCAATTATGAAAATGAACAAAGCACCCTGTAAAGAATGAAGCAGAAAGGACCACCTTTAAGAATTTTTACCATCTAAGTAATATCCATGAGGGGACTGTGCGCTATTCAGAACAAGAAAGGTAAGAAAGATTTTGTGGAAAAAAAAATTAAAGAATTACAAGAAAATTTTTCTTAAGAGTAATTTAAGGAATTACTTTCAAATATTTTATCGATCTATTAAATTTCCACAGCAACCACAGTTCTATGACTATGTAGATTAAAAGATAAACATATATTTCCTATTTTGAAATCTGTCAAGTATTTAAAAATAGAAGTTCGGGGAAAGGGGCTATTTAACAAGGAAGAGCTAAGTCTATTTACATCCTGTTGGATCAGAGTTTTAGAATCCCCCAGTTTATGAGTCCTTCCATGAAGGCGTACTCTGCAGGACCTCACATTCCCTTTCTTATCCATGAAGTATGTGGAGAAAATTTGAAATGGGAAATGCATCCTTTTGCACACTGTGAGCTAGGCACGTGTCCGGCATTTTCCCACTTTGTTATATTTAATCCTTACAACAACCCTAATAGATAGGTCCTATTCTACCAAACTACATGTTGGAAAACTGAAAAAGAAGTTAACTATTTGGATGGAACACCATCCTACTCAACAGATGTCTCCCCACTGGTAAGCAGCCGAGCGCGATCTCAAACCTGGGTTCTCTTATTGTAATAGTCATGCTTTTTTTCCGCCATGGTTCTTTTCATCACACCGTCTTTCTCTTTAAATTATTTATAACAAGAATGAAATAAAGCCTCCTAGAAACATATATATGTCATAATTTAATTCTATTAAACTAGTCAACATTTATCATTGATGCCCAGCTTCTCTATTTAGTTATCTCCTTTCTGGTTTTAAACTAGTTCCAATTACTAGCTATACACTGAAAAATACACTACTGAATTTAAACTTTCTAAAATATTATAAATTATTTTGTAGTTTGCAGTAGTCTCCCCTTATCTAAGAAAGATAGTTTCCAAGACCTCCCAGTGAATGACTGAAACCACAAGCTGTACTGAACCCTGTATACACAATCTTTTTTCCTATACATATATGCCTTCTCAGTTAAACAAAGCACTTTATGGCTTCTCTTTGGCATATCTGAATTGCCAGCATCACTACTCTTACACTTCGGGCCCATTATTAAGCAAAATAAGGGTTACTTGAACACTGGAATACAATGAGAGTTGACTTGTTAATCAAGATGGTGGTTACTACCAGACCAATGGTTGGGAGCATACACAGCGTAGATAACCTAGACAAAGAAGGCGATTCACGTCCAGGGTAGGATGGAATGAGGTTTTGTCAAGCTACACAGAACAGCGCCCAATTTAAATGTTATGAATTGTTTATTTCTGGAATTTTCCATTTAATATTTTTGAACTGAGGTTGACTCTGGGTAACTAACACCTTGGAAAGTGAAACCATGGATAATAAGGGAACTACTGCATGAAATGCTTTCATATCCAGGGTTGGCAAGGCATATGTCCTTATACCTTCTCTCTAGCTAGATGAGCCCATCAAACTTCATTTTCCCAGTAGCTGAGGCTGAATTAGAACTCAAGCTCTCTCCACACCAAACAAGGTGTCTCTCTCTTTTTCTCCGCAACTCTGTCCTTCAAGAGACTCTCATAAAGCATAACTCCACACGTGCATTTCCCTCGTTCCAACTGGGGGTAAAAGTATGTCTTGCTGTTCTCACCTGCACTAATATCCAGGAAACACTGAGCAGGCAGGTAGAAAGAGTACAGTTTAACATAGGGATTTCATAAGCGGAATAGATACTAGAAACAAAAAGCAGAAAGATGGGATAACTTATTCTAAAAGAAGTTAATTTCAGATGCAATTCCTCTGCTGTCTGTTCTTAGGAAATACCTCAGGTGCTAAGTGTGTGAAGCAGTAGCTTGGATATAGTAGGTTCAAATATCCTACCCAGCAGAATGGGACCTATACAACAGGAGATGCTTCTTGTGGAGCGTGGGGAACCAAGAGAGCCCTCTGTAGAAATCACGGATGTAAACCAGCAGGAGCCTTAATAACATCCCTCTGCTTCAACAGACTTTTTTATTTCACCATCTGAGAATGCTTCCCTCCTCCAAGAATAGGGAGGTATTTTTAGGTTCACTATGAACATAGTGGAATGAGACATGGCTCTCATAAGAGAATGACCAAAGGCCATGTACACTGTCTCAGAGCAGAAAGGGGAATCACTCCCAGCATCTCCAGGGAAATATAAATTCAGTTTCTGCCTTATTTCCCACTCACTATTCTATGCCAAGGGTACTGCCTATGAGAGCAGATTTGCTGACACTTTGCTCAGAGAGTTGGAATCCATGGTCATCAGGGAAGAAGACGGCCCCAGTGGCAAATTCAGTTCAACTGAACTTTTTTTTAGTCTGTCCACCTTCCCCCCATCACCACCCTAAACTCAGACTAAGGGAAACCTGATGGAAGGAGCAGCATCTGTGGCTCATCCTATTCCCAGCACCCAGGACAGCATGTGCCACAGAGAAGGCACACAATACCCGTTTGCTGAACAGAGCATTAAGGTCCAGATGTAATCAGAGGCCCAGAAGCCTTTACTGTATTCACTTTCCAAACCTCCCAAATAAACACATCTTACTTCAGAAAACAGAATCAAGAAATTAGACAGAGTCAAAAGAGCCTTAAAGGCCAACTGCTCCAATCTCCTGAGTTTACAGATGAGGAAACTGAAGCTCATGAAGATGAAGTGATTTTCCTAATACCAGGTCTTGGATATCCCAGGTTCAGAGCTGGTAGCAAACAGAAACATGTGTTACTTGAATTCTTTTTCTCTGAGTTACGTAAAAATTTGAGAGCAGTGGTTTATCATCATTTTGCAGTGATCATCATTTTCTGACATCTTATTACTCTCCCTGGTGCTACTCCCTGCCTATAAGTAGTTAACTGTTTATAAGTAAACATTGAAGTACCCAAAGGGGACAGTTACTTTTACAACCCTTCTGGTGAATCCTTCAAAGCACAGAATGCTTTCACAATATGAAAAAACATTCTTCAATTTAACTGTTCCAGAATTGGTACTTTGCATACAAAGTTTTTCTTTCAGCAAGATACACTGCTGGAATTTTTTTCATATAAAACAAAATCAGTGGTCTTAAATGCAAATAGAAACAACTGCAAACCATACTGATGTGGAACAGTATTATTGTGTACTAAAACTCAAAACAAAACAAAACAAAACAAAACAAAACAAACAGCAGGATTAAGCTGCTTGGCCTCAGTTCTTTTTTCTTTTTCTTTTTTTTAATTTTTCAAATACATTTGTCTCCATTTTCCCACCCCCACCTCCCACCCTCAATCCTTCCCCACTTTGGCTTTGTCCCTGGGTCCTTTATACATGTTCCTTGACTTGACCCTTCCCCTTCTTTTCCCCATTACCCCTCTCCCGCCTTGCCTTCCCTCTGGTTACTGTCATTTTGTTTTTTCTTTCAATGTTGCTGGTTATATTCTCCTTGCTTGTTTGTTTTGTTGATTAGGTTCCACTTATAAGTAAGATCATATGGTATTTCAGTTCTCGAAACCAAAGCATCTCATGAGGTTTTTGTATCTTTACTAAGAAAAAAATAGAAAGGCAAAAAAACCCCTGACAGAAACTAATTTAAAAGCCCTGAATGTTTTTTTCATTGAAATAATAAAGATATTTTTTTCACTTCCTTGTTTTAGAATGACAAGATGACTGTTAAGATGCTTTTTGAAAAAACAAAACAGTACGGCTTTTTCCACATAGAAGCCAAGCTCTTTTTGAAGCCAACCTGATAGTTATGGTGTTTTAGATGCTCTGCACATTGATTTATTCTACTGCTTCTAGATTATTTTAAAAAAAAGCACTTAGCTCCCAACCTCAGTGCCTATTTGCTATGACTTAGTAACACAATCAATAATTTTTGATATAATCTCCAAAGAGATCTTCAAGCCATCCATCAGTCTTGGAGACATTTAATTTTCAGAGGCAGTCCAACGTGCCTCCCCACCCTGCCCTACCCACTCGGAGTGGATCTCAGCGTGGGACTCAGAAAGGCAAGCAGATCTTCCTAACCAGGGATGAATAAATACCAGAGACCTCAGGGCAGGGAAGAGCTCTCACAAAGGCTTCACTGGGAGTGCCCTGACTCAGCAGGGTGCCTCTGCTTGCCTCTAACCTGTGAAGCTTCAGTAACCTGTGAAACTGTTTTCTGCCATCATTAAACCAGCCTCCTTAAATAGCTGAGGCTTCTGAACAATAAAAATGGCATCTTAGGAAAACATCCTACTTTTCACTCCATCTCTTCTGATCTCATATAATTTGAAAAGATTTTGTTAGCTAGACAGACATGGTACTGGGGAAATGTGCTGATAGACTGTACAATAAAGAACAAAGTCTATACAGGAAGGCCTGGGCTTTACAGACATCATTAATGACAGAACTGCAAATGGAAGTCAGCTACCACACAGGTGAGTCCTACACCTACACCTACACAGAAGCTGTGTGTGCAGTGGGTCTGGAATACACACTTTGATATCTGACTGGCTGGGTTTGAATCCCAGCTCTGCCATCTACTTGTTATGTAACCTTGGGCAAGTTATTTAACCTCTCTGTGCCTCAGCTTCTTCTTCTACCAAATGGGAAAAATAGTTCCTACCAACCAGGATTTGAGTTAATAAATATGGCGTACTTGAAACAGTTTGTTGCATGTAGTATGTATACAATTGCAAGCTATTAATATAAACTTCGAAAAGACAAAATTTGTGAGTCACAAGATAGGGATGGAAATTCACAACACACTCTGGCATTTTCTTTTCCATTAGGAAAAGCCACATCAAAAGGAAAGGAAAGGATGTCTTTTCTTTACTAAAAACAAAGGATTACTATATTATACTCAAAAGTCAAGGAAACCTAACTTGAATGCAGGCTTTGCCTCTTACTGGTTGGGTGACCTTGGGGTAACACTTTTAAGGCTTAAGTCTCAGTTTTCTTATTTTTAAATTGGGATTATAAGAGTTCCTACTGCCATGTAACAGGCTTAGAATCATGTCTGGCACACAGTACATGTCTCGTAAATAATAATTGATATTTAATTATTAAGGTGTTCAAAAGAAGGGATACAAAATGGAAAGCAAGTAAAAACTGGGTTAAGAATAAAGGGTCCAGAGTAAGATGATGCACGGGGTAGCCCATCCTTAATATAAAAGCCACTTTCCTTCCCCAGACTCCCACGCTATGGGTCAGGGTCAGCATCAGGGTGGCATCTGTACATGGTGGCGTGGGCCAAGGGCTACTGCCACAGCTCTGCAATTTATCTCAACTCCCGTGTGTACATTTTCAAGCACAGGAAACTGTAGCTGCATGAGGGAGCTACTCTTCAGATCTGGCATTTAATTCCACAGGAATTCTAGCAGGCTTCCCCCGTGTGATGATGAGTCCCAGAACAGCCAGATACTGCTAAGCCCTATCTTCCAGAGCAGCTTATTCTGATACTGCTCAAATTACCATCCTCAGGACACTACTTCATGTTCTGAGTCCTTGCTCCTGAAATCAGTTATACACTCTCTGTATGACACACTGGGGAATAAAGTTTTACTCTCCGGCTGGTGCTAATGGCTGCCTGAAAAGAAGAAAAAATGTTTACTATGTCGTTTTTCTTCATACAAGCCATTGTAGCTAGAGTATGTACAGGATAATATACTAGGCATTTGGGTCACAAATAATTCATGCCATGCCGTTACGCAGCTTATATCATGATATACTGTACCAGAGCCACATAAACTAATTGAGTTTTACAGTCAAAAGGATCATAAAATTGTCTAGTCCAACACTCCAGTTTTAAAGTTGAGGGAACAGATTGAGAAAGGTTAAGTGATTTGGACAAGGTCACATAACTTGCTGGTTTGAAAAAAAAAAAACAACCCTAAAATTGGCCCTCAGATCTCCACTGTGACTTTGACTCGCATTGCTATTGCCTACTTTAAGAATATAGGTCTATTGTTCATGTCTCCAAGTTTTACTCCTCTTCTAAGATTTAAAATGCCACCTATCTCCCATCTAAGTGCGAGTTCTGCTTCTATAGCTGTGATTCTCAGACTTCAGGTAGAATCAGAGTCACGCAGGGATTGTCAAAGCTCACATTGCCGGGCTGCACCCCGCAGTTTCTGGGTCTGATGGTCGGGGATGAGGTCAGGAATTTCCCTTTCCAGTAAGTTCCCAGTAGATGCTGGTCCTGGAACGACTGCACTCTGGGAACCACTGCTCTAAACTGTTTTCTGTATGTATCTTTCTGATAGCACTTACTTCCTTGTATTAAAGTTAACTATGTGCGCTTTTAAATTACATATTGGGTAGTAAGCTCCCTTATTTCTTCTTCTAACAGTATCCTTGAAAGGCCAAAACTTAATCTATTTTTATTGAGTGAAACTTGTCTAATCAGCACACACCTTCCACAACATGCTCTGGGGAGAAGGTGAAAATGAGGATTAGGCAAATCAGAAGTATAATCATAAAATCTAGAGACCCTGAGTTAATAGATAGTCTACCATTTCCCATAGCACATGAGTTCCTATTTCCATGACACATTATCTTATGAGATGTGAATAGGTTTACAACTAAAAAAATAATATTTTAGGAAGCACTGGTTAAACAAAGGTAAACAGATTCCATAATTTAGAACTTCTCGAAGACTTTAGTATGCTTTAGAATAAACTCTCCCCATTTCCCATACTTAGTAAGAATTAATCCTACTTTGTTATCTGCTTATGAAAACACAGTCTATATTTACTGTCTATTCCCACTAGTAGCAGTAAGTTTTCTGGTTCATAGTCAAGACTCAGTAAACACTTGTTTCATGTACAAGCATACTATGTAAATCGTGATTCCAAGGGATATAATACGCACAATTTCTAAAATCTATTTGATTATGAATCTCTTCCCCCTCCCCCAGCATATATAGCTACTTGCAGGAGAAGAAAGCATATTTTGTGAAATACAGTTGGGGAAACACTGATTGAGTCCAAGCCAGACACTGTGCCTCAGACAGTTCAAACAGTTGCCTGAAAATCTTTGGACGTGGGGTGTAATCCAAGGATTCTTGACACTAGTTCATTATTCTTCCTCCTACACCATATCAGAGGGTATAAATTCTCATTTCAACTAAGCTGAGAGTTATTCCTGAAGAAACTGCTTCAATACTTGTCATATAAACACATCTTCATGCTCCAACTGAAGAATGAGACAACTGTTCCACAGTTTACTGTGCTACTTTCTTCTTTCATTAAAAAAAAACAAGTAAAGAATTTTCACAGTTCTGTGAGCTACAAAGCCTGGCAGGAGAGGTATGATCGTATTAATGTTGAATAATCACCCATATATTTTCATAGTTTTTTATTTATCTTAGTAAACAGCCAGCATCAGGTGGTCGAATTAATAATACTCTGAGATGCAAAAATCTACAGCCAAGTTCCTATTTCACTCTTCTCTGGAAAATTCAGCTTATCTACTTGAGCCCCAAGTCTAAGCAGGACTTTATAAGCAAGAAGAGCATTTCCCTTACAAGGATATGGTATCACCTTCTGTCATTCTGAACATGGAAAAACAATCCCAAACCAAAGCCTCCAGTTGGTTCTGCCAACCAGCCAAGCAGACCGTTACCCAAACCCAATCTTTTTCATGGTAATAATACTGTAAATTCTAACTTTTTTCCAGTGGTGCAAATCTTTCTGTTGTTTAAAAGCGGTCTCTCAGGAGAAAAGTCAGTCAGCATGAAGCAAGTGCAATTCAAGTTGGTTCTGAGAAAAATGGGAGGCTCAGCCACACAGCGGCAGTGTTATGAATACCCTCCTTTATTTTCTCCCCAGGTGCTAGAAATATTTCCATACAACACTGGTTAATGTCAAGTATCATTTCATCAGTAAATGCTTCAAATTCAGGGGTAATTCAACCAGGGGCTATCAGAAGGAAAGATTAGCATGTTGTTCAAGCTTTTTAAAAATCACTTCTCCCTCTGGAGAAAGAAATTCATCATGGGGTAAGAAAAAAAAGGGTATGGAGAGGATATAATTTGCTCTTATGCTTGGCTGTCTTAGAAAATGTTTCAAAGAAATGCATGATTTCAATTTTTCTCTGGTGGGCCTCATGACAGAAACGAAAGGGTATGTACATTAGCATTCATTTATGCTCAAGATGTAAAAAACAAAACAAAACAATAAAAACCTTTTCCCAGTAACAGCATTTCCTGTGACACAACTGCCTGAGAGAGATAATAAAAAGAACCTAAATAGTTTCAAATAGAACAAATGTCTTTAATAGAGTTCATTCCAGTAGTTAAGGGGCACGATGCAGTCGAGGGGGGAAGTAATCTCAACTTTCTGCCTGCTGCGTTCTCACACACTCCATATTTACTGCTGTGTTAAGATCCTGTGCTCCGTCCTGTTTCCAAAAGTTAGCATCCTTTTAGCCATTCCAGTTGTCATTCTCCTTTAAGAGGGGCCTCCTTTAAGAAAAAGAGCATTCTGCAAAGTGAAATCAGGAATCGGGAAAGCAGAATTCGGGGCTTCCCTCAGTACACCCCTTTCCTGCTGTGATCAGCAGGGTACTGTTAGGGCGAGAGGGAAGTGGGGGCATCCATGGCAGGGCTCAGGGGGACATGGAGCTCGAGGACCTATATGAGATAAAGAAGCATCTGGTTTCTCTTTTCCGAAAGAGCTGAGCCACCGAAGACAAATGTGATAAATGATAAAGCATCCTAAAGATCATAGAGGACTTCTGGGAAGAGAGAATTCAAATCCAAATTTGTGCAAGGTTACTCATGGGACCAGGTCTGACTCTGGCTAAAGCAGACCACAGGCTCCAGAGGCAGTTCTCGAACTGCCTGTCTGCTTGACTGAATGTTACCCCAGAACGTGAGACAGCAGCCCTGAGCCAGCACATGTTACTCATACAGTCTACAATTTCTAAATAAATCTAATGAGAAAGGAGATAATGCTACCTGTTCACCTCATGAAGGCTGGGGAACAGGCAAATGAGGCTGGGGAAAAAGAATACTTGGGCAAGAAATAAAGAAACAATATGTCAGGGAATCGCGAGACTCTTGAAAAAGGAGAAGAGATGACAAGACAACTTAACATATGGAAAGTGAACACACCATGGAGAGAGGTTAAAATTATGCTATAGGAGGAGAAGATTATTTGGAAGTAGACAACAATAAAAGTTGCCAAGATTTAAGACAGCTTGCCCATGGGTTAAGAAATGCAGGCTAAGAGTTTGCTGACAACCCAGAAAACTTGTCAGTCACATCTCCTCTCATTGTCATCGCTGACAACTGTTGTCTTCGCATACAAGGCAAAAGTGCAAATTTGGTTCCTTTGGCTCTCCCTTATTCCCCATTAGGTTATTTATTATTGACTAATAAGTTGATGCTAACTTCACCTGGACTCAGTGCTCAGTGCTGATGAGACCAAGTCGCAGGTTCAATTCCCACACAGTCTTCCTAAGAACAGGTCAAGGAATACATGTGAGCATCAGCTATGCTTCACCTCAACTAAAAAGCTCAAGGCTACAAAAATCATGCATAAAACAGGGGTGGGGGTCCTCATGTTCACTTAAGACAACATATTGTCTTAGAAGGGCAAGATGTTTTTAAATATTTCTGTAGACATAAGCTGAAGGAACTGTCAAAATCCTACCAAGCACATATTAGCAATTTTCAGCATAAACCACCTTGGCCTAACATACTAGGTCCAGGAGAGGATTACTAACTGAAAGCAGCCAGAAATGGACTAGGAGTGAGAACGCTCAGAGCCTCAGAAATGACCTGAGAAGAACTGTGCCCCGGGGAGGTGCTGCCACAACCTGGAGGTGAACGGCCCAGGGCAGGTCCTCTCTTTGGAGAATAATTACATGCACCTGGACAGGGCTGATCAGCTGCGCTCACTGTCTGCATCTCTGTGCCTGCTACTGCGCACTGCAGTTTTGGAAGAATTAGAACCCAGGGTTAATAAAGTGGCTTCCTAGGACCCTCTCTCACCCCCTTTCCTGGGACCCTGGCTGGCATCACTATTGAAACTGAAAGCCGGAAGTGAAAGATCAGTCGAATGTAGTAGGTTCAAAAAGAAAATGAATGTGGAAGAACTCAGTGAGTACAAACCCAGGGCTTTGGAAACAGAACAGAGCAGACTCACAGAAAGCTAATTAAAAAAAAAAAAAGAGGATACCACTAAGGGCCAAGTGCCGGCCATCTGTGTAAGAGAGGACAGTACCCTACCGCCTCAAACCCCTGATCAGCATGACACATCATTCTCGTCCCCTCCACAGCATTCTGCTACCACCAGCCAGTTGCATACTTAAAACCTGAGCCAATCCTACCCCTGCTGAAACACTTTAATAACTTTCCTATGCTTTCAGGATATAAAGACCCAAATTGTCCACATGGCTGAGATGCTTCTGCCAAATCTGGCCGGGACTTCTTTTCTGGAATCATCTCTAACCACTGTGAGTTCCAGCCACAGTGGTTGGGGTGGTGGGGTTGTTGGTGGTGGCGGCGCTTTTTTTGTTTGGTTGGTTGTTTTTTGTGGTTCCTGGCAGATCACCTCCTGCCTCAGGTGCTTTGCACATGCCGCTGCCCCTGAGTGCAACACTCTTCTCATTCCTGAGTCCCCATCACAGAAACACCGCCACCTCAGCTTTCATACCCCTCAGGGTCCATTTCTCTGATCCCCAAGACTACCTGTGGCCCCTTGTTATGTGTTCTCAAAGCACCCAGAACATTTCCTTCATAACATTTAATACCGTTTTAATTATATTTTGGTAAGACTCTTCGATTAGTGCATTTTTCTTAACCTGACTATAAATTATATGAAGGTACTGTCTCTTATCATTGCTGCCCATACCAAACATAGTGCTTGGCACAAAGTAAGTGCTCCATAAACTCGCTGTCAGATAAAATATAAATGCATATAATCCCCTCCCCCAAAATATAGGATTAGAGCAGTGGTTCTCCAGGAGGGACTCTTTTGTCCCCAGAGGACATTTGGCAGTGTCTATAGACACTGTTCACTGTTCACCATGAGGAGAGAAGTGCTACTGGCACCTAGTACGTACAGGTGGGAGGTGCTGCTAAGTGTCCCCCAACGCATAGGACAGCCTCCCAAACAAAGCATTATCTAGTCTAAAGTGTCAATAATGTCGAGGTCACAACTGGATTACAGGAACTACGGCAATTACATTGAGAAGGGGAGAGCCAAACAATTCCCAAGAACAGGCACCGGAGACCCGAGACGAGAGACACCACAGGGAGCACTTCCAGTGCCATTAAAACATTCCCAGGATAATGCCCCCGGGAGGTCAGCTCTGTATACTTGGTGCTAAGAAATGGACTACCCTCTTCTGGGGCTGGGATGACTTCTACCCTCAAAGTATAATCCCGGCTGGGTCTGAGCTCCCTGCCCCCAGCAGAGAATGAAGGCCTGTCACTTCTCTGTGGTAGAACCATTTGGCTTGGCTTTTCCAAGAGTATTCACGTGTGGCAAGGCCATCAGTCACCCTGACAGCAAGAATTCCCCTTTGCTCCCAAGGACCAATGTTCTCCAGTTTTCCACCGACCTGATTTGGATCTCACTCTTTACAGAAGCATTTATTCTGCCAACAAAATCAAGGCCCTGAAAGATGGATCTTTCGAGGTCAATAGAGGGCCAGCTCACTGGAAGTTTACATAATTCTCTCTGCATGACTACTAAGATCACAGCCTCCCAAGCATTTGAGCGGCCTCACTTCTCCACGGCTTTGGGCAATCATTTCACTCCACATCATGGTATGCAAGATAGGACTACCAAACCCTGCCCTGGCCGAGAGATCAAGCACAACTCCCACCATGCCACCTCAAGCCACAAGAACCTGAACAGATTGTTAAACACTCTTTAATAGCAACAGTTGCTGGAAAGTAAATGGTTTGCACCTCTGACAAGGCTTAATCCAAGTATACTCAATTCCATGTAGTTAAACTGAGTTTTCTTCTAGTCCACCCCTGAGTCCATGTAGTTAAAACCCAAGTGCTATACACTTTGCCACTAATTATGCACTACAAATAAATAGTTTACACGAGCGTATGTAAACTGTGAAGGGGGAAAGCAGCAATTCTGAGCATCCACAGCAGATGTTTAGGGACAGCTGTACAGGGAAGCTGACAAGAATTTAGATGAAATTTATTTCAAAGTCCCACTGGAGTCAAAGAAGGTTTGTTTAACCTTTACCAAACCACTCCACATAGGTGGTTCAGATCTGAATTTCCCTTCAGAACAGATTTCTTTTGTTGTGTTTAACACAACTCTCCCACTTTCTCTCTCTCTCTCTCTTTTTAATAACTAAAGAAGGAAGCCCTGGTGATTTGACCATTATGAGCAAATGTCATGAAACCATAATAAATAAAAGCCCAGAAGCTTGTTTTTCTATGTCCATGTCTTATCGGTAAATGTGAATAGATGAGAGTAAATATTATATTTTTAGTTTTTAAAAAGATTTTATTTATTTGTTTGTTTGTTTATTTTAGAGATTGGGGAAGGGAGGGAAAAAGAGAGGGAGAGAAATATCACTGTGTGGTTATCTCTTGTGCACTCCCCACCAGGGACCTGGTCCACAACCAGGCATGTGCCCTACCTGGGAATAGAAATGGCAACCCTTTGGTTTGCAGGCCAGCACTCAATCTACTGAGCCACACCAGCCAGGGCAAGAGTAAATGTTATTAATAAAGAATTTAGGGAGAACAAAGTATGTATACTAAGCAGCTCATGTTCTGAGCTTCAAGAATCCGCTAGGTTACATTACTGTTTTCAAGAACTTATCTTCCATGTCAAAAAGAGAGACATTAGTTCTCAGTCTCATGTGGGTAACAATACCATCCTTCCATTACTTCTGTGTTTTTCAGAGAAAGAAAAAGCAGTATGATTAGTGAAAAGTTACTTACATTAAACATCCTTAACCAGAATTTGGCAGCAGCTACCCTTTGCCTCACATACATTCTTCAAAATCAAATACCAGTTATTCAATAAACATTAGTTGAACTGGGGAATATTAACTATAGCTAACACATAATGAGCGCTGACCACATTGTCAGATTTGTGCATTGCCATGTTACCTAAGTTAACTGCAAGGCTGGTGGTTCCAGAGTTAGGGGGGCTAAGAGAAAGAAATTCCAGAGGTAGTTTAGTTCAGCCTCTTTGCCTGGAGTTGAAATGATGGTGCTAAGAACTCAGGACTCATCACACAAGCTCACTGATGGCAGGGCCAGATGAGAACCGAAGCCACAGACCAAAAACAAACAGTTATCCTACTATTAGATTTTAAAATAATATTCTAGAAATACAGAGAGAATGTTTATTTACCATACTCTCATGGAATCTCAGATGAAAGCCACAGGCTTTATGGCCCTGCCTCTCCTATACTTGAATGTAACATGTCATAAGAAACAGTCAAAAAACATTATTTGGTAGGTTAAGATTATTTAATTTTGCAATCAAATAGTTGATTTTTTTTAAATCAATTCTGTTCTAGAGTATTATAATGCTGACCTTTCCACTAAGTAAAAGTGAAACAGATGAATAAATTATTTGTATAATTTTGCCCTTCACAATTCATATACAGATTACATAGAGTATATACCCTGATGATTCAACACCTATCAATCTGCTCTTGAAACTTTGGGCTTTACTATGTTTATCTAATTGCAGGAGGGGGGGCAATTTTGAAATGACTTTTATGCTATACATTCTTCTCTCTCTCCATTAATCCAACTTTAATATCAGTTTCAACTTTTTTTTACAACATATTTACAGTTTATGTCACACATTATGGCCACTTGTTTGTCCACTATGACCACTCCAAAACCATTCATCCTACAGTTGAAAAACAATATGAATATCTTAGTACCACTAAATTGTACACTTAAATAGAGATAAAGTAAATTGTTACATATTTTAATTACAGTTTTAAGTATTTTAAAAACATTTCTTCAAGGCCAGTGCTTTTATGTGGTTTTTTTTAACATCAGATTTATATGCTGACACACAAAGTAGAACATCTGAGATTTTCAGCAGAGCCACAAAATATTTGGAAGAGGGTTGGGGGGGGGGAATTTTATTGTGGACTATATAATTGAGAATTACCTCACTCAAACCCAAGGGAGTACACAACAACTCTAATGCCTCAGCTTCTGCCCATCATCCCACGGCAAAACTCCACTGCCTGTCAAGGAAGCCCTAATCAACTATTTAACCTAAATTTAAAAATCAAAGGAGTAAAACTTTCCATTTCAAGTCATTAGAAATTCTGCATACATTCCCATACATTCCTACATTCCGTGTCTGAGTGGGGGTGGAGGGTAGGGTGGACATTTGGGGAATTTTTCCCGTTTTTTTAACAAAAACAAACATCTGGGCTTCCCACGTAGATCAAGAAGAGGGATCCAACACACAAGATGGGAGGAAATGGGCAAAAGGTAACTCCTGGGGATATTCAAAGTAGTCGGATGACAGAGATGGCTTTGTGTCTAACGTTCCTACTGTGGCATCATCATTTAAAGGGGTAAGCTCTTCTCCTTTCTAATATATGCAGAGTTCATCAAGATCCTGGCACACGGTCTTTTCAGAATAAGAATTTCCGCAGGTCTAATCAATAGTGAACACACAGGGCAGTCCTTCCAGCCTGACATTCCCTCACAGAAGCCTAATTTAATTGTGACCGATTCTTATCTGAGTCAGCTCTTCACACAGAAGAGAGGAGCTCTGACCAGGTTTCACAAATGCTGGCCTGAGGCTGTTTCAAAGTCTCCCCACAATTGAAGCAGCTATCTTTTCTCCTCAAGGTGATGTTTTCATATGCTACCAGGGAAAGAATTATAAGCTAGATGTGAATGGCATTATTGGCAAGTAAGATGCACCCTCCAAACTCGAAGATTTTTGACCTTTTACATCTCATGGCACACATAAATTACTAAAATTCTGCGACACACCAAAAATACACTTTTTGCGGATCTGACAAAAAAAAAATAGGTATACGTTCGATTCATTCACACTAGAATGGCTATTATTGTGTTGGCTGTTGCCATTGTGTGTGTGTGTGTGTATGTGTGTGTGTGTGTGTGTGTTGACAGTCTAAGAGAACAGGTCAGTGACCCTGACTACATAGTCCAGTATTGCACGTTTAAAATTCTTGCAGTACACTGGTTGAAAATCACTCTCCCCATAGAAAAAAATCACTCCCTTATCAATGTCACTGTTTGGAATCACTCCACAGATGACAGAAATTAAACAATGAAGACAGAAAGAAAATCACAGGCCACAGAATAGCCTCATATATGACGGTATAAAGTAAATCTTGGTAAAAGTGGATCCTGACAAAAGTCATAACGCATTATTAGTAAGATATTTTTCAAAGTCTACCAAATATAATGGGGTTACTCCCTTTAAGATATTACACTCCTTTCTTATATGTAAATATGGGAACACTGGTCAACTACTTTGTTTCTTAATTCAATATTCACTCTCAGTTCCTTACCAATTGTAATGTATTTAACTGGGAGCAGAATGAAAAAGGCTTTCTTTCCTTTTCCCTTTTTTGGGGGATGGGTGGGTGAGTGAAGGGAAGGTCTTGATTAAAGAAATGCTTTGAGAAGAGTATTAAGACTCTGTATCCACATGTGTAGGCCATAACTGGAGAGGGTCCCTAACACTTTCTTCAAATATGTCTTGTTGCAGCATTAATAGAGAAATAAAATAATTTTAAATTAAGAGATATTTATGACACAGGTATAGAGAGGATGATAATTTGAACATCATTAAAGGTTGAAAGAAATTTTCAGTTTTTCCGGTCTTTGATGCTTCTAGATGAGAATCAGGAGAATTCTAAGTTCCAGGGCTCGCTGCTCCAAAGTCCCCACCAGATAAGGGGATTTGGAGAGAAAACACATATACAGTGGGGGGCAAGAATAGGTTTACAGTTGCTCATGTAGAAAATAATACCATAATTAATAAGAGTATAAGAATATAACCTATGTTTTGCACACTCACAATTGTAAACCTACTTTTGCCCCACCCTGTACCTAGAGAAGAGGAGGAGGAGAGGCGCAGAGTGACAGCCAAACACTGAGTATCACCCCACCTCCCTCCTGGTCACAGGCCACCAGTACCAGCTGCTGCTTTGCTTGACAGCTTGACTCTCTTATTCTAAAATTTCAGTGATTTGAGTAAGTCAGCTGCTATGATTAATAGAAAGTTAGCATTGCTAATATAATTTAATGTGAATCAAAATCACACAGAAATCACTATTAAAATAAATACTTGTAACTTTACAATGGGTGCAGATGAAACCAGCGGTGCCGAAGTCCAAACACCCTGGACATGTTTCCATGTTGAAGGACCTTGGGCCAGCTATTTGACCTCTTTTGTACTCACCAGCTATTCAAAATTGAAGTATCTGGACTTCAACTCTGCTCATTTTCAGCTCGATTTCAGTTATTTTACTATAAAAGTACGGTGCTTGGGCTTTAGGCATGACCTAGGAACACTTCATTATCTAAAATCCCCATTTATTTTACGGTGAAATCATTTAACTATACTGTTACTAAGTAACTAGTTGAGCACCTCAATTCAAACTGCATTTGTGAAATACCTAGCAGAGATAAACTTCAAGGAGCTTAAGGAAAGGGAAATGCTGACAGAACACTGCCTTACTGTAAGGTAAGGATCCAAAGGGTTATGAGAGGGAGGCTAACTGTCTGGAGCAGGAAAACAAAGTTCACGGAGGAGGAGGTGATTCATAATACTTTATCAAGTGCTTACTAAACACCAGGCACTTCGATCATATATGCCTCAAACTTTTAACTTTCACAATAAACTCAGGGGGTACCCTTATGCCCGTTTTACAGATGATGAAATTGAAGTTTGGGGAATATAAGGTTCAAGCCTATGTTCTCACTCGTATCAGATAGAAGCCACATTTCCAACTTGGGTGCCCAGGCTCTCATCCCCGCAGCATCAGACTCTTATCTGAGGGGCTCACAGAGGCAGAAAGAATGCTAATAATGGGTTGAAATCCTTTTGGGTCTCAACTCCAGAGGAAGCAAAGGAAGTAAATCATGCAAGGTCACTGAATGAACCAGTGACTCAGTTTAGCTAAATGGGGGGCAGCAAGAGGACAAGAGGGGGAAATACGTAAATGAGGCTCAAAAGGTGGGCCTCCAAGCCTTAAATATCAAAATGGATACCATAAACTTTAACTTAGAAGACATGCCGGAACCCCCTCCCCACCTCAAGAAAATTATAGCTCTTTACCTAAGGTGCTTAGGATATAAATGAGGGAACAGATAGGTAAGAGGCACAGAGGTCTGACAAGGAACATTAAGCTAGGAAAAGGCTTTCTTAGGAACACATAATGACCCTTAGTCAAGTTCATCTCAGCTTTAGTATTTTGTATATATGCATTATTGTTTCATGCATTTTTATTGCATGTCAATACTATCTTTATTCAACAAATGATTGAGTCACAAGAACGTAGCGTTTAAAAAACTCCATGTTTATAAAGCAAAGTTCAAACTCAATGTTTGATTCACATTATATTTCATTGTATTATGTATTTCACAAAGACAAGAGACTTAGTATCTTGCTCCTAGAATATCTCAGGCCATGATCAAGGCAAAGAGGTGAAAACGTGGTTTTACAACCACTTTGGTTCAAAAGAACATCAACTGCTTCTGAAGCCCTGTGACAGCAACTTTAATAAGAAGGGGTTTACTGCTAAAATAACACTCCACACCTGCCCTGGGCAGCTATGTCCAGGGTTATTTTACCATTATGTGCATTTCAAGTGCCTTTGCCACAAGCCTTTATTTTGTTAAACAAACTATAATATATGACCTGCCTGAAGAGAAAATATTTATTCAGACCAGAGAAGGTCTTTTAATATCTTAGAGAGGTTTCATTGGAATTCTCATTTAGAAATAAAACATAAGAAAATACACCGTATGTGCACCAAATTTCATTATCCATTCAACCACAGATAATTTTTAACTGCAATAGGAGTGCTAAACAATCTTAAATTATTCTTGGTCTCCTCCATCTAGAAACAGGTGGAAAACTTACCTCAAACAGAACCGCTAAGTATATGTTTTATTTGACATGATAAAGTATTTTAGTACAGGTTTTACTTTCTTAACATTTACTTAAACAACCATGTATACCATTCAATCAGAACGTTTGAAAAGCTGTAAATGTAGTTACAGATATTTTACACACACACACACACACACTCTCTCTCTCTCTCTCTCTCTCTCTCTCCCTCTCTTTCTCTCTCTCTCATCAGTTTCACAAGAAATCCAGTCCTTTACTTCATTACCATAATTTGCAAACTAAAGTCAATGGAAATTCATTAAAATACTTCACATTATTCAATGTTTGCTAGGTTTACCTGATATTTAAAGCTTTTCCTTAGAAAGTGCTAATGTTTCAATAATAAAATGCTTACAAATTTTGGAGTCTAAATAGCAACATTCAAAGGAATATTTACTCAAATAAATAACAATGAAAATAAAATATTCCATTTCATTGCATATTTTTATCCATTACCCAAAGTGATGTCTTCACAGTTTATACTAGCAATTTTCAATAGTTTTTATCTCATGGTACACACAAACTAATTACTAAAACTCTATTATATTTCTTTGCCAACCTAAAAGAAAAATAGCTATAATTTTGATATGTTCATGCCGGATGGCTCTTATTGTGTTGGCTATTGTCATTTTTTTTTCTTAATTTGACAGTATAAGAGAAAAGAGATCAGCGTCCCTGACTAAAGAGCCAGTACTGCATATTCTAAAAATTCTTGTAGTACACGGTTGAAAAATCACTAGTTTACAGTAGACCCTAGCTATGCAGTGGAGCTAAAGAAACTGGATTCGGAAAGTGAACACCTAAGTTATACTTCTGCTTGGCTTGCAACCCTGAGCAAAATATTTCAACTCTCTGACCTCCTTCTTCCTCACTTATCTCATGGAGCTGTTATGAAGTCATGGATTTGAAAGCACCCTGAAATTTAACTCAGTCACTGTGTCTCATTGTACAGATGAGAAAGCCAAGGATGGAGAGAGGAAATGCCTGGTCCAGAGTCAAAGCCAGAGGGTGAGACAGCTAAGATAGCTGTGCTAGGTTCCCCCGTGGGTAGGCTAAAAATTGTTAGGACTTCAGCAAAGCAGAATGGGAGAGAGGGCAGATTCCATGACTTCATGCCAAATCCTGCAACCATGCAATCTAGAAATGTAGTAGGCAGTTAGAGAGGCAGGACCAGAGCAAGGATGATAGGCTAGATACAGAAGGTCACTAGGGCAGAAAGCCCCGGGTGCCTAGCAACAGGAAAATATGAGAAAACAAGGACCTCACCCCCAGGGTGACCTCTCCTCCCCTTGCATATCACTGGTCAGTGGTTTAGACCACTGAACTTTCATATTGCTGGTCACGCGGCTTAGACACTCCCCTGAACTTTCCTCCCGGGGTAGGTACTTGTCACGTGGTAGACCATTTAGAGGAGGAGCAAGGGTATCAGGGAATAGCCTCCTGTGACTTCCGCAGGAGCCCTCGCAGGACCACTCCCTTAAGCATTAAGCCTTTGAGACACTGAGTTTCTGACCCGCATCAAATAATCTCAGGAACAAAACCTTGGTCTGTTAACCACAGAGTCAGACTTCAGGTCACACTAGAGATAATTTCTAAGCCTCAGTTGTGTTTCAGCTCCAGGCCCTGAAAAGCAGCAAGACCAGACGGGGTGACACTGTGACTTACAGCAGGACCAGCTTCCATGATTAATGACCCCCTACCCCAGCACTGACCAATGAGTGAAGACCACAACCCTGAAAGGGCACACCTGGAGAGCTGATGAACCTTCTGTTAAGATCCTCCCCTAGGACCTTCCCTAAAATCCCCACCCTTAAAAATCCTCAGGACACAGGACCCAATGTAGTCTGTCTGTCTGTCTGTCTGTCTGTCTGTCTCTCCCTTCTCTCTTTCTCTCTCACCATCCACCCTTCTTTGCTTTCTTTCTCCTAAGCTCAAATGGCCCTTCTTTTGCCTCTGGAACTTGTTTCCTGAGCCTACACATCCCAGCTGGCTCACTTCCTCCATGGCTCACTTCTTTTATTTCTGTGACTTTCTAAATAAACGTTTGCTTGTATTTGAGTCTTGACTCTAAATTCTTTCTTAGCCAGAGTTCAAATACCGAGGTACAATCACTGGTAACATTCTGGTGCCATTTCATGAACAGAAATACAATATTTTAATTTCAACATACATAGAGTCTTATGACATTTCAAAAAAACAGCACTTTATTTCAATTTGCATATGGGAAGTACACCATAATTTTTCCTTGTTTGGGACAAAAGAAAGTCTTAAATGTCTCTAGGAAAATAACTCAGGACTTCTACTTTCTCCTTCAGTTCTCTTTCCACTCACTACAACTGCTATCAGGTTTGTTTCTTAGTCTTTTTCACACAATATGGATTTGCAACTTTCACTTTAAAAACATTAAAAGTACAAAGCCATTTTAATGTTTGACTTTAAGACATGCCCAGTTTCTAGCAACTGTGGAAAACCTGTTCAAATGTGGCTGACGTTTATTAAGCACAGGTAAGAACTTTCTAAATCATCACCAAATGTGCAAGTTTCAAACCTACCCAATAGTTTATTACTGAAGAAACTGTCAAGATTCTGACTCACTGATAGGAAAGGCTCACAAACACTTGGAAAGCGAATAAACTAGAAATGGAGAGGGGGTTTTTTTGTTTGTTTTTCTGTTTTTCATTCAGCGGGCCTTTTTCCAACCTGTTCAGAACTCCTTGCATGAAGCTGCCAGGCTATCATAAAAGAACTGGATGCTTGCGCAGCCCTTACCCTTTGTTTACTGTCTGAAACAAGAAACAAAGAAAGACAGGTGCCCAGCAACGAAAGCTCTGCAGAAAGAATTTAAGTTGGTCCCCAAATTTCAGAAGCTGAAGTTAAAACACGTTAACAAACAGGCAGTTTCTCCCCAGCAATTCCTTGAATCCTCAGGCTGGAGGTTTTAACTGCCAAGATTGTGTAAGATGCAAGCAAACAGCCCCTAAGGATGTATGAAAGCAGAAAGACAAGTGCCTGTTCAGACATCGCCTGCCAAGATCCACTTCCCATAGAGTTCTGCAAGGTCTAGTTTTTGGAAACGTTAGTGCTGGAGCATATGACTAGTCACAGGTCTCTGAGGCAGGTAGGTGTCAATGCAGCCAAAGGCTGATGGATGCTCTAATGCCTGTCTCTAAACAGTTCTTCATCTCCCCAAAACGAGAGGCAGGAGGACTTTTTTGACAATCTACCTGGAAGTACAGCATTTTAATTTGAGCTGGTACAGAAGCATTAAGAGATTCTAACAGGGACAGTGATACCTCAACTTGCCACCTTGTAGGTAAATTTGAAGCATAGTTCAGTGGCAATCTGTGATCATCACCAAACCTCTACATAGTGTCTTCCATGTGCACAGCGCTTTGAGAGCTGGACACTGGCAGACAAACAAAAGTAGACAATGTGATCTTTGCTCTAGAAAGCTTAACTCACCACACCCTCCTTTACAATTCCAAAAGTGCAATTCAAATTTCCCTTCTAATGTCATATTCCTTAAAAATGTACTTATAATGCCAAATGTTTTAAGACACAATAACTCAAAATAAAAATTTTACTGACATCAGAAGAAATTTGACTTACGTAAGAAAGAAATCCAAGAAATGTTCACAATCACTTATAGTGCCAGTACATTTTTACTCTCCCCTCAGCCTAGGGTTTCCCAAATTATTCAGGTAATTTTTGTGTGTACTAGCTTTTTCTTCACAGCAGCCCTTGAAAACAGTCATTATCTCGCATTTTACAAGTGGGAAAACTGAGGCTCACAGAGGTTAACTGCCTCAAAAAAAATCAATCAGCCTACACAACCCAGAGCAGGCACTCATCCCACGGTCTTCATTCACAGTGGTCTCGATGATCCTAAGATATGGTTTCTATTTTTCTAAGAAAGACTTAGAAGAAATTTCTTCTGCATGCATTTTTTTCCGGACCCTTTGACCTTTACAAGCAACCCTCTAAGCCAACTATCTATGTATGCTCCCTAAGCCATTAGGGCACTCTGAATTACTTAACCACACTCTCCATGAATGCTACTGGCATTCCTTTCTTCATTCTCCACAAAGCATCTGCTTACTGGTAGGATTTTCTTCCAGATGAAATGTAATGTAAATTGTGCAGCCAGCGTAAATGAGCGCCTCTGCTGGACTCCACCCATTAAACTCTCCCCTTCATCTCAAGGTGCTTTCTCTACCAAGTACATTCTTGGTCATCAAGCCTGCTCTTTCGCACTGTCCACTAAGGAACCGATTCAAGTGACTGACTCATTTTCTCTCATTAGTCACTAAGCCCTGGTAGACCGGTCCTGAAACACACTTTGACGGATTTAAAATAGGAGCACGTGATTGTTTATAACCTCTAAGATCTTGGTGGGGAAATTGCTGTAAAAGACCACCCCCCCAGCGCCTTGTGGGTATTGCTATCACCAACTGCACCCTGAATGTTTCTCCAGACCCTGGCTCCCACTAGGAGTTCATTTTGTTTCCTCGTGTAACTTTGTATCTTATTTTCTAAAATAATTTACTGTTTCTAGGAGTTCATAGTAAAATCATACATGAATCAGGCATCTCTACATTAACACCACCAAACAAAAGCAAAAGAAAACCCAAAACTTTAAAAGTATTCAAAAACATTTTATAATATTTCTAAAATCTTGGCAGGGAGAAGTCCCCCTTAAACATGACATAATGTTTGCAAGCCATAACAAAAATGCTAATGAGTTTGACCACATGTAAATTAAAAACCTCTGAGCAGTAAAAATGAAGAAAGAAATACTAACAACAAAACAAAAAACACTATAAAGAACCTTAAAAGATAACAATAGACCAGAAGAAGCTCTTTTTTACCACTAAGAACACAAATATCTCAAAATGAATTTGGAACAAGAATATGAACTAGCCTTTCACAGCAGAGGACGTACAAAAAGAAAAGAAAAAAAATCACTGCAAAAAAAAGATGTGCAACCTTCAGCTGACCAGGGAAATATAACTCAAATGAGAGTCCATTTTTGTTCATCAAATTGCCAGAATCCAACAGATTTACATTCCCCAGTGTTGGTGAATATGGGGAACTGGGCACACTCCAACACTGCTAGGAGAAGAGTAACTTGGGGTGACAGTTTCAGAGGACAACAGGAAGCCTTTATTAAAAGTTTAATGACATATATTCTTTGACTCTGAAATTTCATTTCTTTGAATCTCTCTATGAAAGTACGGTCATGATATTTCTTACAAAATTGTTTAAAATAGTGATGAACTGAAGATAGCCTAAGTGCCCTTCATACCAGAAAGGGTGAATACCCCTGGTGCGTCCAGTCAGTAGAACACCAGGCACTCATTAAAAAGAATCAAGTAAGTCTCTATTTACTAACAGGAAAAAAATTTTAAAGCAAGTATTTATGCGTGTGTGTGTGTATTTTTTAAAGCAAGTATTTATGTTGGGTGGTATAAAAAAGGTCTGGAAGATTGCATACTCAAAAGTAACCCAATAGAGGGATTAGAATGGAGTAGGAGAAAATTGTACATTTTATTCTATGCTCTCCTTTACTGTCTGAAGAAAGAATTGTTTGAAGGACATTATTTAAAGAATGAAGAATTGTTATCTATTATTTGGTGATTTAAGCACAATGTTCTAAAGCATCAAAGCAGACGGTGGCCCTATGCCACCCCACTGAACTGCCCTTACTATGTCACCTTAAATACTGTCACCAGGTGGCCCGTACTTAATGTGACAAGCCAAAATACAAAATATCCCTACTTCTCTATGCCACACAATCCAACATCTGTCTTCACTGAGTCCACTTTTTAAAGATGAAGAAAGCCAAAAAGCAGCTGGTAGTAAAAGTTTTACAGCTGGAAAGGAAAGAAAGAAAAAAAGAAAGAAGAAAAGAAAGAAAAGAAAGAAAATGAGCTGAGTTCTATCTCGCTTAGTAGTCATCTTCTAAGTCAGCGTGACCCTTAAATAACCAGTGACCCTATGGCCAGTATACTGGATTCAACAGGGAGAAAGATGAAGAGGACTAGGAAGTGAAGAGGTGGCTCTTACAGTAGCTGGAGCACTGGATGGGAAGACTTGGGTGCAAGTTCTCGGTTTTTCACTTTTAGCCAGATGGCCTTGAACAATATCTGCTCAACTTCGCTGAGTCTCAGCTGTTACAATGACATGCATAAAATCCCAGAGAAACATCACTATTTAGTTCATGTGTCTGGTAGGAGGATTATGGTAAATGTACTGCTTAATGTGAAAGCCTTTTACAGAGGATAAAGCACTATATATAGGATGTAATTCTTATCTCCTTCACTTAGCCCACCAACTGGAGAGCCTTTTCAGGGGAACACAATGATCTTTAAAAATGCAAATACCCCTGCTGAAGTTCAGCATCATATGACACCTAATGTCCATCACTTTAATAAAGTAATCTGGCAACTAGCTAAGCCTGGTTTAATGTTCAGATGGTTAGAGAAGTTGACAGGACTGGAAACTGCCATTTGAAGCAGGAAGGCCAGTGTGGGTGAGGTATGAGAGCGCAAAGCACTTAATTTAAGGGCAGAACTACAAACAAAGAGAGAAAGACAATGTCCTCAAATCCCAGATGGAGGGGTAATGAGAATAAGAGAAGAACTAGAGCCCACCCAGCACGGAGCTGGTCTGCACACTGAAAATCGCAGCCTTCCCAGATACTGCCCAGTCCTCCTGTGGGAAAGAGGGAGAGAAAGATGGAGACAGGGACTCATGGAAGCTTTGACCTCTTCTTACCCCACTGTTAATATCTGTTTAGGCACAGAACAATAATCAAAGAACTCCCAAATTACCGTAAAACTGCGTACAGTTCAAACTGAGAACACCACCCTGATTTTGGAAGTTGAAGAAGCCAAATAGCTTCATTGTTTCATTAGTGAGAACTCTCTTGGGTTAAGTGACTTCCTCATGATTTAGCCATTCGGTGCTACATGGCTAGTTACTGGCTAAACCATGCTAGGTCCCACAGCCTCACCTCAGGGAACTGTTGCTCTCTCCATCACCTAGACTCATGGGAAGCTGGCGATGTCTGAAATCGTTCAAGGACTACATGCAACCGGAAAAACACTTTCAACCCACTTTCTAAGAATCTCGAGAAAAGCCATTTGTCTCTTCTTGACAAATGATTAAATTTCCAGATAACTTCCTTTTACTAGGAAAAAAATATGCAGACTAGTGTTTTTTAAATGTTTTACAGGCTGGCATCCACCATAAATCTTGGATTCTGAATTTTCTGAAACATTCTGCTCCAATATAAGAATACCTCAGAGTCTGAACAGTCCAAGAAATTTCTCATTGTCCTGGTCTTTCAAACACAATGTGACCTATTTCTATCCTTTCCCTGCTTCACTCTGATTCAACTATAAAGAAATCTGAATTCTCTGATTCCATGGTTCTGAATCCTCACAAGTAGAAAAAATAATAAAAGGAAATCTACCTTTCTGCCTAGGTGCCTTTTAATAGAAGGCGTATATATTTTTTTCTTTTTATTCAGAAAAGGTCAGTAACAGGTTACATGATAAGCAGAAGCAACTCCCTATCTTTTTATAAATATAATTGAAAAACTACACTGCATAAGAAATACCTTCAAATTCTGGTTATGCCTATTTCACATTGAAAAATGATGAGCAGAGGAAAGGGAACTTCCAAGTTTGCTTTTCAAATGCAATAGTAGGGTAAGGAAGCAGCTGCTTTGTACTGGGCTCAGTGAATGCTGATTCTCGGGAAGATTTCATCCCTCAAATTATTACAGAGTTATCCAGCCGTGGTGCACTAAACTAGATAATAATGGAGTCAATATAGGTCCCTATATATAAGTGAATCTTCGGAGTAAATAAGCAGGTAGGAAATCAGACCCCAGTTTTGGATGAAGTAGGGGTGGGTACGGGAGGGATGGGCTCCTGCCTTAGAGAATGTAGGCGGCATAAAGAGAAGACATCAGATGGCTGTGCCTGGTCTCATGGTCAAACAAGGTCCAACATCATACCCATTATATTCACTGTAAATTACAACCATCCTGATGGATGTAATGAAGCAAAGAATGGATATTGAGGCAGGCACCTGTCTCGTTCAAATGCTTCTATTTTTGTCCACTTTACCTATTAAATGATACCACATTAGGCACATTCAATTCATGTGGAGAAGGGTTAGAAGTCCTTAGAATCAATTGTTTCCCCTGACATTTAATTCTTCTAATTTAGAAGCCAGCTTGCACAAAAAAGTAAGCCGAAGTCTGTAATGTGGTAGGACACTACTTTTGTCTACCTAATTTTCATCATCCTGCTCTTGCTTAAATAGCACTGTATTTAATTATAGAGCAAATATGTCCAACTCCAGGCGAGTATCATAGTTGACCTCCTTTGCAGGTAATGTGATTCAGTTTAGCCCAATGAGATTAGCAAAAATAACAAACAATAGGTGATAGATGCCATGGGCCTTCCTCCTTCTTTCCTTCTTCCTGCATGAATGGAGATGTGATGTCCAGAATTCATTAGTCATTATGCAACCACATAGAAAAAAAATCTACAAGATTCACAGAAACATTGGCCTTAATATCGTTGAGGGCCTAAACCAAAGTTAGTAACCACCCACCTCTGGGCTACTTGTTAAATTAGCAACATAAACCCTTATTTGTTTAAGCTGCTGTAGTAAGGGTCTCTGTTACTTGCTGTCAAAAGCATTTCTAAACAATACAAATTTTCTACCTTCTTACAAAATTAGATAAAATATGAGGTCTGTCCAGAAGGTATACAGCCATATAATATGAAAAATAGAGACATTTATTGAAGAAGATACAAGATACAAGAAACATTGTACATAGGACAGTTACACCTCAGTTCCCTTCAAAGTAGGACCTTGGGACCTCACATAGTTTTCCCAATCACCTTAAGCTGCCCCGTTGTACTGTCATATTGTCTTATTTTCCTGAATCTCATCAGTGGTCTAAAATCCTTTCCCTTCCAAAGGTGACTTTAGTTTTGGGGAAAGGCTGAAGTTTCAGGGCATCAAACCTGGGCTGTAGTAGAGCTGAGTCACCTGAGTGATTTGATGTTTTGCCAGAAAACTCTGCAGGAAATGTGATGCATGAACAGATGTGCTGTTGTGATGAATCTGCCAATCGCCAGTTGCCCACAGCTGCGGTCTTCTGAATCATCTGAATAGTTTCTGCTGGAGGAATGTTCAAGCCTAACGCAAAGTTTGATGCAGATTTGTTGCTCTACTAGCTTAGTCATTTTGAATGTGATGGCCCCACAGAACACATGTTTACTCAACGGTGTCTACCACCCCTACTGACCAGTACAGTGAAGTTGTCATTGTTTATGCATGTGCATTCCAGTCCACTCTCCCTGGCTGCCAGGTTACATCAATGTTGGGCAAACCATTCTCATTATATTAACAATGATTGGACTTTTCCCAGACATACCTGATATTTATACATAACTGAGAGGGAGAAAAACTCTAATAGCCGCCCCCCACCCCAAAAAAGGAAAGTTAAGGAACACCAACGAGCCTTCCAGTAATCTAAAGCTAGCTAATGTGACAAGTGCCCATCTCTTTATTCTGTTTTTGATCATAGCCACCAATATAGGAGAGTCACTTTCCTGAGAGCAGAGATGTATTAATTCAGAAATTCTATTTCACACTTACATCGATATCATTTATCACTTAGACTGTCAAATAAAGACCCTTGTTCTCCAAAAAGATAAAAGATACATGTATTTTATGTTAGTGCAGTGACTCCAAACAATAATTATAGTATCATTTATCAAGTGCTTACTAGCTATATGACACTGGTGTTTTAAATACACTGTCTCATTTTACCGTAAGACAACCCTATGAGGTAGGTTAAATTAGCCACTTTTCACAGACGGGCAGATGGGGAAACGGGGCTTAGAGACGAGTGAGCATATGATGAAGCCTGTGTGAAGCCAGTGCTCAGTGTTCAGCTGTTGGTTTTAAACTATTTTGCCAACATGAATATGACCTGGGAGCCAGACCCTAAGTTAGAAGCGCTCAGGCATGCATAAAAGAAACACACACATCCTTACAAATAAAGAATGGCCCCTAATCTACGTCACTCAAGCTGCTGCTGACATGCCACAGCCCTGCACTCCAAAAGCACAAACACCATGTTAGCCACATGTCAAATGAGAGCTAAGGTAGGGAGTTCCTGTCAAAATGAGACAACGTCTGTCTTCAATTAAAGCACAAGTAAAAACTAGGGGGGTAAAAAGAAGAATTACACTCATTCTGTACACATAGAGAGCTAGTGATAAGGTTTCCAACTTAATAGCAACCACCAACTGGAGGGCCTTCTACCTTTTCTCAGCAAAAAAATTCTTTCATGCAGCATTAGCCAAGGAGCAGAATTTTTTCACTGTACCACAAGGAACCAGAGAAGAAGTGTCTTCAGGTTCCCATCAACTGTTTGGAGCTGGCAGGGCTGGCAGGCAAATTAGAAAGGATCAAGTCAAGCTTGTCATAACTGCACCTTAATGACTTCACAAGCTGCAGGACTCTCACCTGCTCCAAATGTCACACAAGGATCCCCAGAGAATATTCAGATTCCAGAGATGTCTCCCCAGAGCCTTGACATAATTTACCTAACATGCTTGAAATGGATTTTTGAATGTTATCAGATTAAAAGACCTGGTTCCTAGAATATCTCTGCAAGAATCATCTTCAAATTCCTGGTGGCAGTCTTCAATTACAAGCTACAGAGAATTCCAGCATGGAGGAACATCAGAGATAATTGGTCTTTTCTTCCAGGCATCCTTAGAACAATTATAATTGTCAGGAAATGGGTTAGAGGCCACCACTCACGAACTGTTATGCTTTGTTATCTTACATTCACTACGTTTCCCTGGACTGTAAGACAAGGCCTACATTTAACCTGACTCTGAATTTCAGCAATTAAGGTTTTCAAAGCTCTTTCATCTACCTCTAATCTCAAAGGCCCTGTCACTTGAACAAAAGTGGTGATCTGGTTTACACGGTATTGAAATGAAGTGAGCAGAAACTCAGATAGGTGTTGATGAAAAAGTTTTCCACACAGAAGAATATTCAAAATGAAAAAGAGGTTGTATTTAGACTTAATCTGAATCTCCACGAGAGCTTATTATCTCCACTCAAGATATGGGTCTCAAAGTCTGAACTGACTCAAGCCCACAGCTTGGCTCTGAAATCCGGCATCAGAGTGTTTCTGAAGAGAAAGTTAAACCTCTCTGCAGGGCTTTCCACTTTTGTTTTCCTCAGAAAAATCATAATCTTTTGAGAAGAAGTAATTTTGCATTATATTTGTTTAATTATTTCACTTTAATTATGCCGCTTTAGTATACCCCTTCAGCATAATAAATTAGTAATATAAAAACCAGTCCTAAAAACAATTGAGAGGTTTTTTAGTAAGATCTTTCATTTTCTTCTCTCTTTGAAGACTTATCTATTTCATGCCAAGACCTTATCAAATTTGCTTTAATTACAAAATTTCCTATCCCTGAGGATTTGGGCTTTATATCAAACAAGTTTAAGCATTATTTCCTAACAAAGTCAGAGAATAAAACAAAGCTCACTTCATATTACATTCAACCTCTGTGGGGAATGTCTGCTGCAAAGAAGAACAAATGTCTAAGGATATTATAAATGAAATAAGTACCATTTTAAAAAATAATAATACATCAACATGATCTCAAAATATGGGCTGATCTTTACTGCTACCCAAACAACCACCACACACAAAATATACAAATCAAAGTCCCAAACTAATAAACTTGCTAGCAATTATTATTTTTTCTTTGGGCGTTTAGTAAGAGAATGTGTGAGCCAGCACATTCTAAAACGGTCAGTTTCATAAACGTCAACATGTACTTCTTGGGTAAATGAATTTTTGCTGTTAAAAAAGTTGGGGAGGGCGACATTCGGGACGTCAGCGGCGCACGGGACCTGTGCTGAAACAGACAGACTTACTGCCTAAAAGCAGTCTCTCCCAAACACGTTCTCAACGAAAACCCCAGCGCTCACCCTCCACGACGATGATTCAGTAAGCCTGTGAAGAGTGGACATTTGGGATTACATTTCCAGATTTGAGAACTAGAGCTATAACCCATGTTGGAGATTCACAATGCTCATCAATAAACTGAAAGTTATCAAAAGCATAAATAAGAAAATGTGCTTACTTCCTTCAGCCCAATGTTTGTCAAAATCATTTGGCCATAGAAACCCTTCCAGAGCCTTCTCCCATAACAGTTAACATTTTTCCATCAAATAAAATTTGGGAAACACTAATATAAGCAAGTCCAGTATTTTCATAACCCTCACATTCTCAGAATCTCATTTTTAGGTCAAAAATGGTAAATATGCAGACATGTTTCTTGTAGGAATTTATTACAAAAGGACTCCTTGAAGATATATACTGAGTGGTTTCTATTCAGAGCTCATTTTCCCTCACTCCTCCACATAAACCTACAGAACTATACATGAAAAAATGAGTTTCAGAAGCAGATGTCCATAAGACCTTCAAATCATTGATTTGTAAGTCTTTAAGTATGGAGATCATTTCATACTCATTTCTGTATCAGCAACACTTCACACAGGGTATTAAATGAGTCAGTGTTTGCTCCTGGAGCTGTTATAATGAAGATTCACATTATTATACTTACTAAACACAAGGTGGGTTTAAAAGATACAGCTTTTTTTTTAAAACAACATGAATTAAAACAAAAATGGTTTATCATTGCCTAAAATCTCAGACAACCAATTTTTAAAGTCTACTACTTTGCACTTTTCCAATAAATTTCATGTCACCTGTTGAACACTTCTTGTTCACTACTTATCACCTTGACTCATTCCAGACTATCAGTCCATAAAACCTCAATGAATTTGAGAAAGGATGGAAAACTATAACAGACCCCTGGAGCAAGGTTTTTGTGATTTTCCACCTCTTCTTTGTGAAAATACAAATTACACAGGAGCAGAGATCCTGTTTCCCTTGCCCCATGCCTTTCAGAGAGGTGTCTAACAATCATTTGTAGTGTATCTTTTTTAGATTGTGTGCGTAAGCGAGTGATCGAAGTTCTCCCATTGGAATGGTCTCATGAGACGAGGATGTTTGTTTTGATCACTGATGTAGCCCCAGTTCTAGTACAGTGCCAGGCATGCTGCTCCATAAATAGTTGCAGATGAGGGAATTAATGAACTCCCCATTAAGCACATGCACTTTTTTCAATGTGCATGGCCATGACCCTCCTTCCTTCCATCCATTACTTCCTCCCTCCCCCCCTTTCTTCCTCCTTTCCTCTCTTCTTCCTTCCTTGCCTCCCTTTCCCAATCCCTTTTTTTTCTTTCGTCCTTCCTTGCAACCAACCTATCTACCTTCAGAATCATCAGTACTCAAGTCCCAACTCTTCATCCGCTACCTCGTAAGATTACTTGAGAGAGTGACTGGTTAATTCCTTCTTTGTACAAATTAAACCACGGGTCTTGCTCTCCCAAAAGCCTAGCCTCAGAATGAAGAAAGACTGTCATGTGGGAAATCACTGCCTGAAAGCTACAATAAGGGTATTAAATAGTTTACTCAGCTTAGCACACAGCAGCACAGAGATCCCACAGACCTTCCCTAACCTAGACCTATGGTCAAAACGTTGATGAAACAGAATGATTCCAAAGTGAGATTTAATCATCTTTTCCTGAAACATAAAAGTTGGGCACCACACAATCTCAGCCATCATTTACTTCGCATGTATTTTTGCAGCTCAATTTTGCAGACACATTAGAATACAGATCTACATTTTGGTTGCATAATTTGCCAAACTAACTGAAGCAATTAATTGTGAAGTGCTCAAGAGGTAAACTATCTCTGATTCAACTTGTTAAGCATGGCTAGCTGGGACATATTTTTGGCATGATATTAAGAGAGCCATTGTGAATAGAAAAAGACATTTAGATTAGTTATTTTTTTAATCAAAGCAACTAATAAATATGTATTTTGAATATACTTCTTCAATAACCAACAGTTATATAGCTGCCAACAAGTATGTTATCTTAGGGTGCACTCTTGTGTGTCTGAGAACTGAAACCTCTATCTTTCAGCTACATGAGACCTTCTATACCTGCCGAGTTACAAGTGGAATGTCTTCTTTATACTTCCTAGGTAATTGCTTCTTCCTCTCCATCTTTGTATTCCTAATTCTGCTTTGTTCCAGGCATATCAGAGAACTGTAGACTCTCCAGAAGCCTTTGGGGATCTTTCAGCCCAGCACTGCCTATTCATTTTTAACTTGGGAATACTTTATTCACAATAATGTATAATCACTGGAAACCCCTTAGGAAATCTTTTAATCATTTCATCCTTTTTGCATAGTATACGATAAGAGATTTAAAATGAAGCATTTCACTTGAGATCAATACATTATTAAAGATTTTATCATAAAGTTCATTTAAAACAATTTTAATAACATTCATTATGTATGAAGACAAATTTCAACCTTTCCTCATTTAATAAGTAACACAATATATACTGCTTAATTTACTTTAAATTTATAAGAAAAATAGTGATTTGTCTGGAATTAAATATTTTTATCTTTAATCCTCACCCAAGGATATATTTTCATTACTTTTTAGAGAAAAAGGAAGGGAGAGAGAAAGAGAAACAATGATGTGAGAGAGAAACATCAACTGGCTGCCTCCTTTACTCACCCTGACCAGAGATCAAACCCACAACCTAGATCTGTGCCCTGACCAGGAATAGAACCTACAACCTTGCATTGTAAGGGACAATGCTCCACCACCTGAGCCACCTGGTCAGGGCTACAATTAAAAATTTAAATAGCATTATATCAGGTTTTATTTTAGGATCAATCACATATTAAGATGTAAACTGAGTTTTAATTAACCAATATTGCTTCATAAATAAACAAAACTTGTCCTCTAATAGTTAACTCTTTATCTGCTTAAACAAATGTTCTTGTAATATTCATGCTTTCAGATTTCCACTACCATGTATCTCTCAACAAATAACCATAGAGTGGGTACAAATAATTTTTAATCTCAGCAAATGAAGAGCCAAAGTGGATTAAGTAGGCACTGTGTTTTATATTTTTATCACCTGATATACTATATTAGAACCCTGATCAACTCATCTTGAGGATTTTCTCGAAACAATCTCAAAGTTATTAGTAGGATTAAAATTTCTGTGCTTACTTGTCAACTTACTTGTATTTTAACATCAATATTTCTTATGTTTCTCTTTTCAATCAGAAGTTCATTAACATTATAAGTTACATTAGGTATGTGTGTGAATCAGCTTGGGCTGCAACACCAAAACGCTGCAGGTTGATCTGCTTAAATAGCAGAATATTAATTTGAAGGGTGGAAAGTCCAAAATCAAAGTGCCAGCTGTTTCAAGTTCTGATGAGCACTCTCTTCCTGGCCTGCAGATGGTGGCCACCTTTTCACTGTGTCCTAACATGAGAGAAAGTTCTGGTTCTGGTTTCTCTTCCTCTTTTTACAAAGATACCAGCCTTGCTGATGCTTATGACCTCGTTTAACCTTTATCACCTCCACACAGGCTCTATCTCAAAAAAATTGTCACTTTGCAGGTTAGGGCTTCAACATATGAATTTTGGGTTGACGTAATAATCCAGTCCATAATAGCATGTTTAAGAGTAAAAATGCATTAAATCATTAAAGCTCCAACCTTTTAGCCACGTGACTAAGTTATGAATGTGGTCATCTGACCTTCTCTGTCACAGGTTTGCCCTAAAAGCTTTCAAATGGATACACTTTAAAAGAAAAAATGTTCTAGGGAAGGAGCAGAAAGGAGCTCCACTTTACAACTTAAGAGGAAAGAGTCTGGCCATACAGCCTGACAGATAACAGAGCTAGAAACCAGCAGGGAACCTAGAACAACTTAGGAGCCCCCAGGTGTAGCTCTACACTCTGACTCAGTCATGTTTAACTCCCTAGAGAAGTTCTGCAAAGTTCTAAAGGGCAAGTTCAGTGATAAAACAAATATTAACCCAGCAGGAAGGGGCAAGATGACACCCAGAGCATGATTAGGCTGTAAGTGCTTGTGGCCAAAAGTCAGAAACCTGAGCAAATCAGAAACAAAAACCCAAACTCCAATTCTCAGGCCCACAATAAGAATACACTGAAAACAAACCAACCAACCTGCAGTATGTACTACCGGTCTACTACTCCTGAAGATTAAAGGACCCTTGTCCTTCTTCCAAAAGAGACCAGCATTCCTCCTTGTTTCACACAATGAAGAGTTAAGCAGCTTTTTAATAAATATAAAAATGATCAAATGTGGATTAATTTGATAAAGTTCTATACCAAAAGTATGATATACCATCTCCATGTTTTAATCTGAACCTTAGAATCTGTTAAAAATTATATGATCCTGTGACCTTAATTACTAATTACCTAAGACCGCAAAACACATCTTATTTTTAGGATTGGACCAATTATCTATCTTCCAGTGATGTTCACTTCTGCGAATCCCATACGACTTTCCCTGACATTTGGAGGTTTGAAAAATGATTATTCCGAGCCAATCCTATAGAGCTACTCAGGAAAAAAAAATGCAAAGTAGGAAAAAGCAGATTAAGCTGACCACATTCACAGAAAATGCTAAATATCCTCAGCATTTAGCCTCGAAAAATTTTAGCACAACAAAATCCATTAGTCAGTTCTGCTGCAATAAAACATATGCATTCCTAAAAATCTCTATGCTATGCAAATGGTGCAGTAAAAACCGTGGGGCTTATGGGGAGTGTGGGGTTAGGAGTACCACACTGAAAAAGGGTATCAGTAACAGTAAATTAAAAGCAGAAGCTTAATAAAAATAGTAGCATGGTTTTACATGTGTAAGACAACAAAGAAACAGATAAATACTATCATTCTAATGGTACTTTACCTCATACAAAAGCCTAGAGTTTGCCTAGAACTGGCTGTGGGAGAGGATGCAGCTCGTGAATTACTGTGAAGCATGGCAGAAGGGTGAGCTGGCATCGAATGGAAAGCTGTAACACCAAATGTGGATCCGTGGGGCTCATAACCCTTGGGTACACTGAGGCTGCAGGTGACTGTAAAGGTATGCGCATGCATTTGGGGTAGTCCTAAGGGGAGTCCAGCTGGCCATAGTTTGTACTTTTCTGCATTCACCTAGCGTTTCTCCAGGAGGAAATGGCACATATGTAAATGCAGTCTTTGGGTTATGTTCATTCTCTAACATATCAGTTGCTTTCCAACAAATTCTCATTTTCAAAACAAGTATTATAGCAGAACTGACTCTACTGAGAATTGATTAGACTTATAAAAGAAATAAAGACTAAAATTCAGAGATTAGAAAGCTGGGAATAATTTAAAGATCACTTATCATATCACAGGTAATATGAAGATATTAGTATCTTTGAACTTTCTTTTTGCTAAGGGATTTGCCTCTCTCCCTTAAGGACCTCTCATAATTTTTTAATATATATTTTATTGATTATGCTATTATAGTTTTCCCATTTTTTTCTTTCCTTTATTCCCCTCCACACTGCGCTGACCCTTCCCGCAGTATTCCCCAACCCCCCAACCCTTAGTGTATGCCCACGGGTTGTACATGTAAGTTCTTTGGCTTCCCTATTTCCTATACTATTCTTAACCTCCCCCTGCTTATTTTCTACCTATTATTTAAGCTGCTTACTCCGTGTACCTTTTCCCCCATTTTCTCCCTCCCTCGCCCCTCTGATCTCTATTTCTATGATTCTGCTCCTGTTCTAGTTGTTTGTTTTTGTTTTTCTAGGTTCAGTTGTTGATAGTTGTGAGTTTGTTGTCATTTTACTGTTCATAGTTTTTGATGTTCTTTTTCTTAGATAAGTCCCTTTAACATTTCATATAATAAAGTCTTGGTGATGATGAACTCCTTTACCTTTACCTTTACCTTATCTGGGAAGCACTTTATCTGCCCCTTACGGACCTCTCATAATTTTTAAGACTCAATCTAAAGCAGAGAATATATTGGAGGAGAGAAGCTTTAATAGGAAAAACAAATGCTTAGCTCAGATTCACGGATATGGTGCCTCATCTGACATGTAATGTCTACCTAGGTGCCTTAAGAGTTCTTTGGGAAACACGTAATTATTATTCAAGAAGCACACTCCTACTGGTTCAAGTGAGAAAAAACGCATAACCCAAAAACATAGATGTAAATGAGTATTTTCAATTGGCTGCGTTCTCTCCATCACATCATTTTGAGGTTCAAGAGAGCCATGAACTGGGGTACACAGTAATTTCTAAGAGGACTGTTATTAGTATCACTGCTAGAGAGGTATAACTACAGGGATAGGCAAAAGTAGATTTACAGTTGTAATATCGTACAAATAAATAATACAATTAATAAATAATGATACAAAAATAAACTGTGTTTTGCATAGCCACAACTGTAAACCTACGTCTGCCCACCACAGCATATGTTTTGTGTGGTGGAAAATGATTAGAAGACCCTATTCACCTATTTTTCAGAGGTTTGAAAACATCTGCAAAAGAAGTCTATCCTTTCAAAAGAAGCCCTACTTTTTTCAATATGCATGTAGGAAGCACAGAAGTACCTTTCTCCAAATTCACCTAAAGAGGGAAAGGGAATGATGTTTGCATCGTTAACAGTGACTGTTAAGCAATATGGCCTGTTAGAATCAACTCTGAAAATACTTCAATATTTAACATTCAGCGAATATTCCTGAACACCTGCCATGCAGCAGGCATAGATGCCAACTTACAGAACAAACTCCCTGATGGTGGCAGCAGGAGCCAGCATTATTCAGACACCTCCCGGGTGGGCCCTGTGGACACCCCCAGGCTGAGAAGTCACTGCGTTTGTACATGAAAAATTATTACATTTCATATAGGGGATAAATCCAGTTGAAATTTCAGAAAACATAGCTTAAAAACTTGGAACAGAAGAAATGCATATAGGGAAGGATCTGGAGTGATTTTCTCTTTCCTTACGTTTTCTTTGTATTAAGAAGGAGGTGTATGGGATACAGTAACAGGAGAGGGAACTTAAGGTCTTCAGGAACATGTGTCGATCTGAGCCATTTCTATTGATTTGGAATGGAAGGTAAAGCCATCCTGCTGACACATTAAAGAAACCAGAAGGATTTAATGACAAAGACACTACACTATGGGAAATGGAGGTAGGTGATAGCTAGCTGTGGGAGAGGAAGGGGCTCTAAAATCTGGGTTCTACTCTACCTACTCAATCTGCAGCAGTTCCAAGAGAACCCTCTGAGTCAGAGTCAGGGAAATGAAACTTTTCCCCTTTAGAGATAGCATCTTCCCTTCAGTATCTGCATTACTTCTTGTCTCTTCTCAAAGACAAATCACTAAAGAAATCAAGTTTGTTTTGCTACCATCACTAGACTGTGTAAGTAGATGCATCAACATGCCCTTTTGGAGAGAAGATTTCCTACATGTTCTTTGGACCAAATTTTATAAAGTAATAAATAAAATAAGTTGACTTAAATTGGGTATCCCAACATACACCTTCCTTTCATTTATGGCTCATGAGACAAATTGATAAATAGAGCTAGATTGCAACGCACATCACATACCCTGAGTAGCAGCCATAAAAGAAAATACCATTAAAGGGACCTCCATCTCCAATAAAATATAACCTATACCACTACCAAAGAGACTTCATAAATCACCAATGCTTAAGAAAATAAGGCATAATCATTTTTTTCAATAAAGCTGAGTTGACTTCAAACTGTATAAATTCCATAGTGATGTGCAATCTGTTTTTGAAATTATGTTTCTTAACCAAAGGTAAGTTTTTCTGAGATATAGCAGGCAATTGATATTCTAGTTTCAATTACTTTAAGTAGGAAGTTTAAAAACATAACCTCATGGTCTATAGTTCTAAGAGTTCTTCATACTGAGCTTCGTTTGCCTGTGCTTCAATATATCTGAATTCTGAACACAGAAAATTTCTAAAAAATACATAAGACAAAAGGAAAATAGGTGACTTATATTTATAATACATGTATTTATTTGCATCAAAATAACTGACCAATCAGTGCAAATGTTACTCTTCATTTAAAGTCTCTAACTTTCTTCACTTTGATTACTCAAATGCACTGTAATTTTTCATTGGAAAAAATGTAATCTGCTGAATTAAAATACTGTTGTTAGGACAGAATCAGACTCTTATTCCCAAAGTTTATAGAAATCATTGGAAGTGCTGATTATATATGCACTCATCTTTTCATTGGTAAGTGAAAGGTTTTAAATGAAAAGAAACATCATGGAATCAAAAGTTTTTTTTCCCTTGAATACATGTAAAGAGACATTCCATCAATAGCCCCAAGACTGCCAAGATTATTTTTCCTTCAGATAGTCAAAAAAAATCTGAGAGGTCTAACAGGATAAGCTACCGAAGTCAAGCAAAACTCTCAGTCCAGTCTTCCATCAAGAGCCAATTAGTTGAAGGCCTTAGAAATAAAACAATGCCCCAATTCTTTGCAGCAGCAAATTACAGAAGCCCTTACCTTTTAGTCAGAATAAGTGAAAGATAACCAGCATAACAAACTCAGCAGGCTTGCCTGCAATGCACATTTCTCAGTGGACTCATTCTGCAGCCCCTAAAGACCTGTGCATAAAAACTCCAGCCTGCCTGCTCCATCCTTCACTGTCCGAGATACCCGCTACCAGGGTAACAAGAAAGGGGCGAACGAAGCAGCAATCTTAGTTTCTTAAAAACCTTTGTCCTGAAAAAAGAGAGGGGAAAAGAGCAAGGGGTGGGCCGAGGGAAAAGGGAGAACAGAATAATTACTTTCATGAAGGTGAAGTGGTTTTTGCCATAAACTAAATGCACAGCAACCAGCTAAATTTGAATGACTCTGCTTCAAGCTCCCAAAAGAATGTGCCCCTACTTCTGCCACTTGAGGGGAGAAAAGCGTGTATGTATGTATGTGTGTATGTATATGTGTGTGTGTGTGTGTGTGTGAGAGAGAGAGAGAGAGAGAGAGAGAGCGCACAGAGAGAGCAGAGAGAGACAAGAGTCAATGTATGGACAGGGAAAGGAGGTAGATGGGTGGAGGAATGGGAGGCCAGTGCAGGGGTGGGGGAGAGTGCTAAGATGTGACCCACATATGGAATGAGCATTAGAACAATGAGGACAGGACAGCCAAACCAGTGCACTCTGGGGCAGCAGTTTTCAAAACAAGGCTTCACAGCTTTGCAGGAAAGGGGGGTGTGGGGAAACATAACACAAAACTAATTGAAATAAGCAACTGGATACAAAATGAGCTGGCCAAATCACTAGCAACTGGGACATTGTAGGCTCCTGGATTTCATTTCTATGCAGCCTGTGGGTGTTTTTTCCCTTCCTCACTAGAAAGCTTTTGGTCCCAGGGGTCTAGAATTCCAGAGGACCCAATTAACACCGTACTTGGCAAGCTCCTTCGTATGATCAATATAAAATAAAGCTGCCTTTTAGCATCTCCATAAAATAAAACAGCCTGGAAACTGGGTCTGCTGCTCCTTTTTTATTTCCTCTGCAGAGTGACAGCCAAACAGGGGGCTGAGGGGCCGGCAGAGCCACACACATATCAAACACCAAGCGAGGACAGAAAGGGTCCAATGGCTTGGTTGGACATACAGAAAATCTTAAATCTAATAGAGTTGTGAAGTCAATGAAATCATCTCGCCTGTATCTTCAGGTCTTTGATGGCCAGCAGGATGTTTCACATGTGAGGCTTTTGACCTCACACTCACACAGGACTTTAATGATTGCTGTGTTCTTTGCAACATAATTCCGGTGTTTTGGCAGAGGATGCACTCATACTCATTTCAGAAACACTATTCTCGTAAACCTGTCATGGTTCCCCCAGTAACCTTCACAGCAAGTCTTCCTTAAAAACGCTATTATCTCTGGTTCTGATTTCATTTCACCATCAAACAACTGATTTTTCCAAGGCCCAGAGATAAAACAACATCAAATTAACATTGCTAGCTTTAAGTATTTTATTAAAAAAAGGAACAATTCTCAAGTGGGGCATCCCAGCAGCTTTTATTTCACAATATTTTATTCCTAGTGCAATTAATCTAATATGATAGTGCAAAGCATTTCTACATTCTGTCTACTGCTTACTCTGGAAACACAGACATTCAACAAAACTATAAAAGCAAGAGATGGCAGAAAGACTTTCCAAACACATGCATACACACACTGTCAATTTCAAAATGAGTGCCATGCTTCTTCTATTGTAATTGTAATCTTCAAATTTCAGAAGCGTGGGACCAGAAAAAAATTAAGTCCATGGTAAATACAAGGCTAGAATTACAACTAAGTTCACGGCTAACAAAAAACACACCCCCTCCCAAAAACAGAGACCAAATTTCCATAAGAATAAGCAAGATAAATGTTCATAGAGAAAGAGATCGTTAATTCCCACACGTTACAAAGGCCTTACGAGTTAAATCACAGAATATGAAAACCTGTGTTTAAATAATTTTTAGGCAATGACACAAGCTGAGGAGGAAAATAAAATTAGTAAGTGACAGGAAAGAGGGGCTGTCAACACCAACTCCAAGTTTCTTGCTCCTGGGCTTGATCCCGTGTTTTATGTAACACGTATGAATAATGTGCCTCTTCTTGTGAGGTCTGGTACTTTAAAATCTGAGGCTGAAGAAACTTGGGCTGTGATTTATCTGAGAGATAAAACTGAGTGGGATGAGCTGGTGGCTGGGCTGAGGGTGGAGGCTACAAGCATTAGCTGGTGTTTACAGCTGTAACTTCAAGTCACAGTCTAAGCAAGGTTGCTGCTAAGAGTCAAAGTGGGATCCTGCGGGCAGTGATCTTTTGGATGTGGCAAAGCTCACCTTCTGAACAAGTGTTGTTCAATTCCAGGCTGCTGACAAGGACAGTTTCCATTTGCATTTACCTTTGTTTAATTTGATTGTAACTTGGCCTAGCCAGGTCATGAATCAAACAAAGGAAAACTTTCAAAATATTCTACGCTGGCTTCAACTTGATGTTGTTTTCATCTCTGCTATTTTGAAATATGAGCCAGGATGTAAATGGGCTGTGTTGTCTTGTATGGGGGCTGCCTCAGGCAAAATATTCCTATTAAGTGGGAGCATTCCAGGTGTTGTGGAGCTTGAAGTAAAGCATAGGAGGACCTTCCTGAAGAAAAGAGTATGGTATTGTGAATTGAAAATTAAGCAGAGGGCTTTGGAAGAGGCCCGTGGGAGTGAAGGGGTCTGAAGCTTAAGCTTCAATACATTCGTTGGGGAAAGTAGTTAGCTAGTTATTAATAAAGGAAGGAAGCAAAGGAAATCAGACATTATTAAGCATAATAAACTAGGGAGCGGAAGCATGCTTGCTTCACCAGGGAGTTACAGCCTCACACACTCCCCAGTTCCCCACAAACGGCTAGGGGAAGAGATAGAACAATAAAGCGGGGTGGGGGTGGGTAGTAAGCACATATGTGGTAGGAGCCAAGACAATGACCGTAAGAGGCCTGTCTGTCTAGCCTGCGAAGAGGATCAAAGTTGGCAGGGGACATGCGTAGGAAAATCTGGAGAATGGATTGGTCAGGGGGTGGGCTCATCTGAACCCTGCAAAAGCCTGGGTAGTTGATTGGTTATTTTGAAAAAGCACCTGGTCCTCCCCAAGCCCACGATCACATAATCCCAGCTAATATAGTGCTCTCCTCCCCCAACATGTGCTTGCCCTGTTTGTTAGCACGTTCTCTTTCCTTAGCAACCATGTGGCCTTAGCAGCCCTCCGGCTCCAAACTCCAAACACAGTCTCCAAGCGGGAGCCTAGGTACAGCCGCGCAGCAGGCGCTAGGCCACCTGGACGGAGGCTGAGATTGCTGATGCGAGATCAGTGGCACAGAATCTTTGGACAATGGCCTTTGTTTTGGCCTTGATGAAGACAAGGCTGGACTTTTTCCATGGAGATGAGACACTGGGCACGTGGAGGCAGCCTTCTAATCTTACCACGCCACAAACCCCCATGCATGAGCCTCTCAAAGTGCTTTCCTTGAGATCCCATGAAAGAACACGATTTCCACCGGCAGCACCTTCATAGTATACATGCCTCTTCTATCAACAGGACCCTCCCTTATGAAAACCCCAAGGGTAGGAAACCCCAGGTACTGAGGAAAGCTGAAACCTCCCTCTCCCCACAGAACTATGAGAATCTTTTCTTACTGGTGATAAAAGGAGAAAAGAGCCTTGAGAAGCTAAAAAGCTTAGTCTGACTATCCAAGCACAATGATAACATAAACGGGAAGTCTGCATGTGCTTTTATTTTCTTAACTAGGTATGTGCAGAGACAGGATATGAGGGAGTTAATGAATCTACCAGTTCAGTGAAGCTTAATGTCTCCTAAAGAAGGGTTTTCCGTTTTTAAAAAAATTTCAAATTTACAAAAAGTTGGAAAATCTAGTACAAATTTCCCACTTACCTGTCACTCAACTTTCCCAGATTATATAACAATATAACAATTATAGGAAATTAACATGGATGCTATACTATTAAGTAACCAACAGACTATTCAGTCTTTGCCAAATGTCACAGGTATGTCTTTTTGTTGGTTCAGAATGCAGTTCAGGAACCCACACTGCATTTAACTGCCATGCCTCCTCAGTCTCCTCTAATCTGTGACATTTCCTCAATCTTTCTTTGTCCTCTGTGACCTTGACATTTGAAGAGTATTGGCTCGTTATTTTGTAGAATGTCTTTCAATTTAGGTTTAACTGATGCATTCTCATGATTAATTCAAGGTGTGCATTTTTGGAAAGACTATCATAGAAGTGATATTCTCTTTTCTTCTGCATCGTATGGAGAGGTATATGATATTGATTTGTCTCATTATTAGTGACATTGACTTTGATCATTTGCTAGGTTCTTCACTGTAAAATACTATTCTCCCTTTTTAACTTATAAATTTCTTCTGGAGAGATGCTTTGGGACTATACAAATACCCCATTTCTCATCATATTTTCACCCACTAATTTTAGCACACACTGATGCTTCTCGCCTGTAACTATTATTGCTGAGGTGTTTGCCGAATGATGATTTCCTATTCCCACTATTTCTTGCTTATTTATTAATTAGAATTCTACTGTAATAGGCATCTGTCCCTTCTAGAATAGGGATTTTTAAAAGAAAAATATTATAAAAATTGAATTATCCCAAAATCAATACAGTTGGTTTATTCATATAATAGCACCTCTCTGTGCCACCCAGATTGTGATGGTATGAACATTTTGCAGCCTTCCCTTTTAACCTTCTGCTGGCATTTTAGCTTCCTCAGCAGCTCCACGGCAGTGAAGGCCAGGGCAGAAGCAATGCAAGGATACAGAAATGCCATCAGTTTCCCATTAGCAACTATGGCTTATAATGAGAAAAGTTTGAAACAAATGGATAACTTTTCCATTTAAAAATGTCTCTTAAGCAAACTTTGCCACTATGTCCAATTTACTCGTCCAGAATTGAATTCAGTGACTCATATTGCATTCAGTTGTCATGCCTGGATTGGTCTGGCTCATTCAGAGGATCGCGCCTGCCCAGTGTGATACACCTGCCCTGCCAAAAGGGCCAATGGAATGGCCAACATTTCACACCTCACATCTGCTGATCACCAACTGCTGGTCCATCCTGATCTCCATGTATGTGATTCCTTTAAGCCCTGTCTCACCTGACCCCCTCCAAGCCTATGAAAGATCTAGTTTCTCTGAGTCACAGACTGAAGCTGTCTCCTTAACTTTCATTCTTCAGATAATGTCCTCCCGGTTAGAACAGGACAGAGGTCATCTTTCCCACCCTAACGTGGGAAAGACACAAAGACAGGACCCAGATACTAACCATCTTTGCCCCTTCACATCTACAAACAACTGAGAGACAACCATAGAACTAGCTTAGTGTACCAGCTATTAAGACCACAATTTCAGTCATACAAACTACACAAGCAAAAATAAACTCAACCAAGAGGAAATTCTGTGAGAACAAAGGTAGATATTCATTCCAGAAAGAGATGACCACGCTGTTACCAAGAACAGGACACACACTCACCCAATGTGTAAGTCCTCACCAATTCTTTCTCCTGGCACCTGTAGAGGAGAGGAACCAGCCCTGGGCTTTCAGCCTGTATCAGACTTTGTCAGAAAGAGCAAGGAGAGAACTGAGAAGCAAAACACTGGCTCGATCAGATCCCAGGGAAATCGCCCTGGAATTCATCCAGACCCAGGAGGAACCCTAATGTGTTATGCAGGAGGAAGGCGGGAGGCCAGCAAAGGAGCTACCTGGATGCCTTCTGAGCCACCAGAAGATCACCTGGTGAGGATTAAGGAGGGGAAAGTCTTAGGAGGAAAAGGTGACAGAGTCACTTGGAAACCACATTACACAGCTCCCTTACTTTCCAGGTATATGCTCTACAGGCATCCTTTAAAATCACTCAAACACCAAACAGAGTATGTCCTCAAATCCCAAGGGTTTTCAATCAAAATCTGTATATAACCACACAATTGCTAAAACAGAGTTCTACATTTATTATTTATTATTGGCATCTAAAACCTTTTAAATTGTTTTTTAATAGGCTGTCAACACTTCCTCAAGATTTGCAACACCAGGTGCTAAATTTTCATCCAAAATAAATGATGATTTACTAAGGTGAATCCAACCCACTCCCTGTTATGATACCACTGTTTCTCTGACTCCCCATCCCAACCTAAACATATTTCCTAAAGGAAAAACATTAAAAAACTAGTTCAGTACCTAAGCTGTTACTGGAAATCTGAGCTAAACAATAAATGTATTGTTCTTTAATTCATTTGTATGGTCATAATTTCAAAGGCCTTTCTAGACTCCATAAGAACAAAATCATGAAGCAATGCCTCCCATTTGGTTTAAAGTGCTGGATTCAATTCTTCAGCTCCTAGGATAAACAAGGCTATTAGTCCCTCAATGTGTTAGCTACCCAGTTGGTACTTTTAAGGGTTAGAACACTAAACACTCTCAAATGTTAAACTTTGAAAGACACAACACACAACCACAGGGCTGGTAGAAGAGACAGAGATCTCTATTCAGACAAATGGGTAAAGAACCCCCATAATGGGATGGAAAATGGAAAACAATGCAACAGAATTTAAAAATTAACAATAACAGGCCAATCCGAATTTGAAAATAAACTTTTATCTCCAAATTTATAAACTGCCCAGAAAACTGATTTTCACTTAAAGGGGTTTCCTCATCTGTATATTAAGAATCAGCACAAATTTGCAATTATACAGGGGCTCTCAATTCCTCTCATTAATTCACATGGACCAAGCATCCACGGACATATCCCACTATGGAAAAAGCTAACCGTCCTTGATCCAAACTACAAACACTCTAATGATGTTGGGGGCCGCCCCGTGACTCACCCCCCGAAGAGCTCTGCCAATCTACTTCTCCACAAACACTTGCTCTACTCATTAGCTACACGCTAAAACGGAAGATGACAAAGCCTCGATCTGTGCTTATTTCCATAGTTGTTATTAAGTAAATACCGTTTTGGGGAGTAAAATTAAAGTAAACCCACATACATGAAATGTCTTCTTTCCCTTCCTTGACATCTTATTAACATAACACTGCCAGGAAATTAATCAACACCATACAATTGTTAAATGATTAATAAAAAACAGTGATTATAATAAATTGCAACTTGAGATTATTTCTCATTCAAAATAGGTCTATGAATTCTGTTTGGATTTTTCTGCCAGCATGGAAAAAAAATGTTTATAAATGTAGAGACTGTTTGTAAATGCAGCACCTTCCACGCTACTTAAGAGGTTAGATAATATTCCACAAAGGGGTGATTTTTATCAATAGGTTTTAGCAATGTTTTTCTTCTTTTCCCTAAATTAAACTCAATAGACACATAAATGGTGCCAAGCCTGAAAGGAAAAAAAAACTCAAGAAATAAAACAACCTTTTCAGCAACATGCTTAACATGAGAAAAGGTTAGGTAGATAATTACCATTTACATTTACACAATAAACTGCCAGATTTTTTTTTAGCTGACTAAATACTACTCTATTTCATTATGTAGCCATCCTACAAAGGCTATTTCTTCTTTAGAATTTCAGTTTCCATGACATAAAACCACCAGAGATTTGAATATTGTCCAACAGTATTTTAAAACTTCATAAAGACATATATTTTTAATTTAATCCTTACTGTATTTTTTCCATTACTGTTCAGCCCTCTTATACCTCCCTCCACCCAGCAATGGCCACCCTGTAGCCCATGTCCATGAGTCCTCTTCCTGTTTGCTCAGTCCCTCCCCCCAGCTTCCCCGCCCCCCAGTTGTCGTCCTGCTCTCCATCTATGAGTCTGTCCCATTTTCCTTGTCAGTTCAGTGTGTTCATTAGATTCCACATATGGGTGAAATCATATGGTATTTTTCTTTCTCCAACTGGCTTATTTCATTCAGAAGAATGTTCTCCAGGTCCATCTATACTGTCACAAAACCTAAAATTTTCTTCTTTTTCAATGATTCTGTGGTTATCTCTCAGTTGTTTGTAGATGTGAAGGGGCAAAGATGGTTAGTATCTGGGTCCCAACAACGTTGAGTATTTTGAACTTGTGAAGGTATGAGTGAGATTGGGAACCTCTGAGTGTCCAGTGTGCATCTTCTGTCAGGCAGTTGCTATGACTTATGCTAACAATCAATAAAAAACAAGGCAACCACATATTCCTATGGTGGAGATGGCTATGGTATGTATGTATATACGTGTTTGTGTGTATGCGCACACGCACTGCCATCCCCAAAGCAGAGGCTAGGTGGGTTAACACCCTGACATTTCATTAGGCTGTGTCGATGGAACTCCAGCAGGTTCTGCAGAGTTAGGCTGTACACTGAATGATTCTTTGGGCTCTTTGGGAAGAGGTGGAAGTTCTTCTGGATTCTTGTGCTTACAGCCTAACCTAAAAAGTACACATGCACACACACATACACACTCACATGCACACACACTCTAGACCTAATATGAGGTTTAAGGCTTACAAGGATGATCCAGTTATGTCATGTAACATTTACATAATTATGATCCCCTCCCTGTTCCCCGGGGATAACAGTGAAACAAACAATAAGCTCACATGGAATAGAGAAAAAGTAACATAGCCCAACTGGCTATTCTAGGTCCCTACGCAGAGAACAGTAGGTATAATTGTTCCCACCGAAGAGTGGTGCTGGACTGGCCATCCAGCAAAGCTAGTGCCACGATCGCACCCCATTACCTGCTTCTAGACTACATAAAAGAGGGTAGTCAAACTAAGGAACTAAGGATGACTGCTTGGCTAGAGCTGTGGGGCCACAATAGGCCCCATGCTATGGGAGAGAAAGCAGGTTCTACAGGGAGAAGGAGAGAGGTGCTTACCCGGTCACCTCCAGCCAAGTGAGCACAGTCCTCTGCACATAGAGAATAAGCCCACTCAAGTCGTTGGAACTCCAGGATTTCCCAGTCACAGCTATCCCTGTAGTACTCTCTTTTGTCATCTCCCTATGCTCTTCCTTCAGCTCTGTGTCCTTATGCCCCATGGAACCGTCAGCAGGCATTAAGGAAAGAAGAAAATAAAAACAACTTGCTTTCTGCCCTCTCAAATGTAACTCACATATCAGGGTTGGCCAGCAGACTTCATGGAGACAAGCAGCTGAGAAAGACAAGGGAGATCAGGAGACAACGCCTGACTTCGCACTGCCAGTCACTGAAAGCACACAGAGCAGAGGATTTGGGCCTCCGTGATCCAGAAAGAACTCATCTTCCGTGCAGCATCCGCTGAGCAAAACTCCATGACAGGTTAGTGGCATGGAGCCAAATGTGGCAAAAGGGAAAACACCGTCCCGCTGCCATGATCTTCAAGGTAACTCAAGCCCCGAATGAGAAGAAAACACTGTATGAAAAAATTGTGAAAAATTTATTTTTTAAATAGTAAAAGGCACATTAGACCAGATACAAAATCAAGGAAAAAAGGGAACCAAATGCCTTTCACGTATTAGACAAATACATACTGAAGGCTTTTCATGGGTCAGGAACCATTCAAACAAGACAAACATCTCCATTCTTAGAGAGCTACCATTTTGTAGCAACAGACAAAAGCAATTAAGAAATAACCTCACATGGTGATGTATGCTATAAAGTGAAAAAGAGAAAAATGGATAAAGAGAAGGGTTTATTTTAGATGAGGTGGCAGATAAGGCCTCTCAGAGACTGAGTCGTCGATTTAAAGATCTGGGGAAAATGTATTCTAGACAGAAGGAACAGCAACTGAGAAGGCTGCCTTAACAGCCTGCCTGCATTCCTGTAGACTTTCATTAAGCGTCTATTTTTCACAAAAGTGAACAAGACAAATCCCCTGGCTTTGAAGTCCCCACGTGTAGTGACATGATAAGTGCCCACCCGAGCTCCCCCACAAATACCGATGGGAAGAGTCCGTGACAATTTCTAAAAAGTCACCTTGAAGCATGAACTTGATTGAAGAGTTGGATTTGCTCAAGACCTGTTTATAACAATATTCTGCGCACAGGAAATATAATGAGCAAAGGAACAGTGGCATGAAAGTGCATGGCATGTCAATGAGCTACATTTGTACCCAATAGAAATGTGTAACATTCCAGCACTTAATTGTGTGAATTTGCTTCATGTTTTCCTCCACTATTAGAGTGTACACTCTCTGACAAAAGGGAACTTATTCATTTTGAATCTTGAGCTTTTCATACAGTGCCTGGCACATAGAGTCAGTTAATGTCTGTAAAATATATGGGATGAGGCATAAAAAGACAGGTTAACGGCACTCTGTAAAGGTTAGAATCTGTCACGCTGTGGAGTTGGACTTCTTTCTCTAGATTTGGGGGCCATCGAGGCTTTATAAGTGAAAACCTTAAGAATAACAAAAGTGAGCTTAACCTACTACTGAACGTGGAAGCCTTCCTTTATAAAGGCGATGCTATGTTGGTGGTGCTGACAGCTGCAGCTGATGTTGTTTAAATGAAGATGTGGCTTTCCGTTCCCTTTACTGAAGAGATGTATATTAATTGCAGTGCTTTTTTAAGACATGAAACATGGGTTTAAAAGCTTGATAATCACTTCGACTATAGGTTTCCTGCTGTGGTTGTCAAATACAAGACTTCATCTACTCCCCGTGACCCCCTCCCTGCCATTACCTTGCTCCACACTGACTCAGCCAACCCATCTCTACATTGTCTTCCTCCTCTGTGCACAGCAAGAAGCGCTATGAGAGAGAACATATCCTTCCCACATCAGAATAATAAAGTAGCTGCAACACCCCTTGGAAAGGGCAAGAACATTTATGGCATTTTTGTCCCTACTGTATTTTATTTTCTAGTTCAGCCCTTTCTTCTCATTTTCAATCTCTAGTCCAATCCAGGTAAATAGGCTGGCTCCTGGAAGAGCTCCCATGATAAAATGTGTTTTTTGGCTTCGGATCATCAGGAGCCAATCTTTGTTCATCTTAGGTACCTCCAAGGATGACCAACACAAGTGCTTGGCACTTCTAAAGGTCAGCGCATTTCCTCAGATAAATTAACCCCTCCTGTGCTGCCACTTCTATCTTTGTATGCCGGTGGCCACCTCCAATCTCTACTCCCGTTTCAGACCTCAGCCAGATTCCCATAATGCCCAGATGCCAGGGCATTATGTTCCCAGAAGCCATTGAGACCTGGCCCGAAATGGTGTGGCTCTGTCCACCAACAGGAACTCTGACATGGAAACAGATGAAATACTTTGCCAGCCAGAAATAACACAGATGTGGCCACACACACCTTCAAGCATGCAAGGCACTAAGATTAGGTAAGTGTATTAATTTCAATAAAAATGAACCAGAGACAGTGGAAGCCCAGGTGATAAAATAGATCCATTCCTTCTAGAGGCCCATCATCCCACTTACAGAGAGAAGCCGGGCAGCCCCATGAGTCAGGTGCAGGTGAAAACTGGACCCTCAGAAGTTCCCAGTCTCACTCATACCCTGACTAGTTCAAAATACTCAACTGTGTTGGGATTAAAACATTTTAGTTGCTTAGGCTGTGTGGGGCCATCCACCTTAGAGGAAACAAACCACACGTAACTTAATGAATGTCTTTAATAGTATGATTAGTTATTACGAGAAAAGTAATGAAAGGTAGTTGTCCAGCTCAAAGATGTTGAACCAAAAGTCAAATCATCAGCATCAGACTTCAACAAGCATGACAAGTCTCCCTTCCAATATGCTATTTTTAATGTATGTAACTTGCTAATGATCTAATACTACCTCATTTTATAAAACACTAGATTGGAAATTAGAAAGCTAAGACACATGAAAGAGACGTCACTGTACACAGAGCAAGGAGAAATCCATCAACGGAGAGAGAGAAAATTGCTCTCTAAAGGAACAGGAAGAATGGGACCCAAGGGGAAGGATTGCCTATTCTAAGTAAGCTAACAAACGAAGAACTTTTCCAACAGTTCTGTGGATTTCCATTCACTATGCACAGTTATTTCCTTAAGCATAATTCATTTATCTCTCCGAGACAGAAAACCATAATTTAATTAAAGTTAAAATGAAGAACTTAACAATTTGCTACATTATTAGATCCCTTTAAAGGAGTTAAATGTTCCCAGGCTCAGATCTCCTCTCTTCCTGTGCTTCAAGATAAGTACTGGGAGATTTATGTGCCATGAATTTCCAATTACCCATCTCTACCGGCTGGGCTGTCAATCACCACTAGTCTTATCCTGGATGTCTTCGCCACCCCCACTTCCTTGTTGTACATTCAGAAACAAGCTTATTCTTCCAAAAAGAGCTTTACCACCACGCAGGCAAAGGCTAATTTTTCATGTCCAGTTTTTGCTGGACAGAATTTCTGACTGAAATTACTGCCTGGTGGTAAGCTCTTGAATTGTCCCAACATATTCAAATAAAACAAGAGTTGCCACAGATTGTGGGCAATTTAAGATTTCAAAAGAGAATTGACATCATGCATCTTCCCAGTGTCCACTGAAGCAGAATTGATGAGCTCTCAAGGGCAATCTACCTCCCACCTTTGACATCTGGAAGCAGGTGGGAGAATTCCAAATGATAACTACACTCACTGAGAGAACCAGCAGAATACAGAAAATAGCATGTTTGCAAATGTGTGCTTATATACATACTAGTTGCAATTTTGGAGGGAAGAAAATTAATGGTGGAAATTCTCGGACCTGGGTTTTGTCTAGAGAATGAACATTAAAAAATTAAAGCTTCAAAGACTCTTAAAAGGAGTCTAAGAGGTCTGAATATCAGTATTGCAATTAAATACCTAAAAAATAAATAACGGTTGTCATTTAATGGTCAGGATTATAGTGGTGAGTTTTAATGGACCAGATTCATTTCTTGTGCTTGTGCCCAAAGCATGTATCTCTTTAGCTAAAAAATACTGAGTACTTACTATGTTAAAGGCTCTGTGTTAAATCTTAAAAGAGATACAAAAATAACTAATACAATATAGTCTCTGTAAGAAGAGCCTAGAAGGATGTGCATAAATAACAGCAAAAGAAAAATTGGATCAAAATATCTGTGGGACACTCCATGAATTCAGAAGAAAGACCCTGCAATCTGGCTGGAGCAGAACAGGAGTTCAAGGAGATCAAAATGAAGGAGGACTTCACTAACGATGCACTAAATCCAGTCAACTACAGCATTCCAGTGCTGCGGACCATCTAATTCTCCAGTTGTTCCTCTTCCTCCCGCCCCACTTTGCTTTGCTTGTTTCTAGAGGAAGGCAGAAGCAAGATAACTGAAACTCAAGCTCCAATTTTGTTTAATGAAGTTTGGGTAATTTTGCTGCACACAGAGTCTTTCATCACTAAAATAAAATCTAAGGATCACATAATATTCACTGCTCTGGATCACTGTGGAGTATAAATAGCATGAAAGGCGTATCCAAATCCAGAAAAGAAGTGAGTCCTTCTTCCAGTCCTTCTCGGCCCGGAGAATGCTATATGGCACTGGACTGTTGTGATTCAGAGAACCATGTGCAAAGGATTCCTTCTTGCACCATCCTGACAAATGGGGAGGTCGTGATGATGTGGGAAAGGCAGACTTAACCCCTTAGATCAGCTCTATTTCATACAGGGCTTTGAAACGTCTATTAAGTATTTCACCCAATTATTCCCCTGATTGTGAAAAACACATGAAAGAGATGGAACATGACAAGTTGGACCTGACGTGCCTTCAGCCACTACCGCTTCCTGATCTTGCTTTCCTCTCCTACGTCATCAGGTAGACGGTGGCACCCCAGCATTGCTAGTGCTGTCGGGGTACTTGTGGCCCAAGACCTGTTGTTGATTCTTACACTAGAAATGCAGCTACAGCTACCATGATAGACAATGTGTTGTGAGGCCTCCATCTGTGCCTGGTCCACTGAAGTGTTTTAGAAACAGTCTCATTTAACCATTAAACAATCCTTCAATGCATGTATTATTGCAGTTTTCTAGAGGTTGAAACTAAGCCATAACATTAAGTAACTTACTTAAGACCGCACACCTGGAAAGTGGAAAAGTTAGGATCTGAATCCAGTTTTTTCCAACCCCAAAGCCTATGGTCTTAACCATGTGCTCTTAGTCACAGCTCTGTACTGCTTCCAAGAGACTGAATGCCTGGGAATTAGAGGTGGAATTCTGAGTTTTTAACCCAGGGTATGCTGTCAAGAATGTGAGTATTATGCTGAACAAAAACGTCTCTATTAAACTTTTTACTCTTATTTTGGTCATGACTGCTGAACCAAAAGAAACTACTAATGTGGCCTCCTCTCCCTCCTCCTCATGTCCTGTCCCCCCTATTTACCAGTAGCAGCAGCGCCAGACCAGTCCTCCAACCGGCCAAAACCTGGTGGAGGCTGAACTTGATCTGGTGACATGGTGGTTCTCAACCTTGGCTGCACATTAGGAATCTCATGCCTGGGGGAACACTTGGGTTTTCTTTAAATATCCAGGGTGACTCTACTGAGCATCCAAGAATGAGAATTGTTGTGTTAAGAGAAGAAAGTCAAGAGTTTAAGGCCCTTCTTTCCACAGTCAGCAGAGCAGCTGGCTTCATCTCATGCTTTTGTGGAGGCACATTAATATATCCCTGCTGATGACAGATTGCACTCTCCAGAAGAGAACAGTTTGCCGACTGTAACCAAAAATTTAAGGGGGATGAGGAAGAAAAGAAAAAGAGGAAAAACTTTTCAAGAGTAAAATGTATCTCTAACCAAAATTTAAACATAAAATAACTGATTTTAATATAATAGGAGACTTTTTTTTCCAACTGAGATTCTTTTTTTTTTTTTTAACCTTGCATCCACAATTCAAAGAACTGTATATCACACAACCCAACATGGTAAATATGCAGTTTTCATATCACCACTTCCTTTTCCCTCAACTCCCTGTACACTAACCACAGTGGACCCCACTAATGCAGCACAGCCTCCCAGCTGAGTCTAAATGCAGCCTCAGAAACAGTTAACATAGGTACTGATAGCAGCCCCTGTGAACTAAGTTTATGGATGAGTTGAACAGTATTTTCCATCCCTGTACTAGCCTACTCGCCTCTCCAGGTGAAGAAATTCTCTCATTCTGCTTTGTACCCACTAGTTCCATCTAGAAGAGTTTAAGGCAAGTTGTAAATACCCCATAAATACGAGTTGAATGAGCAAAAAGACAGCAAGATAAAAAATGTATTTGACAGAAAACTTCCAGCTCTCTGATGTCTTTTCCTAGCAAACTGAGATTCCAGGTTTGGTCCTAATGAGGTAATCAGAAAGACCTTGAGAGAAGAAACCATGCCTATGGCCACTGAATAAAGCAAGCACGGTACACTAGGAGAGATCAATAGGGACTGACAGAGATTACACAGCTCTACTAAATCTTTCAACTATCTCTTTAAAAAGAGAAGACTTAGAGGGAAACAGAGAAGTACATGCCTGGAATGAATATGACAACTGCCTGACTTCAGGCTCTGCATTTTATTTTATTTATTCGTATTCCAACTTTTTAAAAAGGGGAGGGGGTATACAGTAGAGGATTTGCATGGCTTATAAAATTCCTTATAATCCAGCAAGATGAAGCTAAATAGAACAAAGCAAGGAAGAAAAGACAAAAATAAGTTCTGTTTACTTCTCTATGCTAGAGGTAGAGAGCAATATAAAGTCAACCCTTGATCACCTTCCCCTCTGCTGCCTGAAACCTATGTATCTCTAAAAGTGTAACTCACATGTCACGGCACAATCGAGGACCGCTCTAACTTACAGCCCTATGAGTGTCCCCACTTCATTCCACTCTAGCATGACATGCCAATGGCTTATGGATGTGTATGCACACCTTAGACTCCTTAGCAATACAACAGTAGTAGGTACCTAATAATGTTTGTTGGGCAAGTGTGATGAAATAAATATTGTGTCTCCTCAAATTCATATGCTGAAACCCTAAACCTCAGTGTGTGGCTATATTTAGGACCTTCAAAAAAGGAATTAAGGATGAGACCCAGATTCTTCATCCTCTGAGAGAATTAGTGTCCTTATTAGAAGAGACACCAGAGAACTCCAGAGGTCTCTCTCTCTCTCTCCCCCCCACCTTTGCTCTCACTATGGCTACTGCTCTATCTCTGCCAGTGGTGTTCACTCACCAAGGAAAGTCCATGTGAGAGCAAAGAAGGGAAGACAGCTATCTACAAGGAAGGAAGGAAGGTAGCCCGCACCAGAAACTGAATCAGCTGAAAACTTTATCTTGGATGTCTATTCTCCAGAACTGTAAGAAAATAAATTTCCGTTGTTTAAAGCACTCCAGTTCATGGTGTTCTGTTATAGCAGCTCGAGCTGACTAAGGCAACAAGAAAGTGAGAAACTTAATAATGTGGTGGTAAAGCTGCTACATTAGAAAACTCTCTCTCCAACTGTGTAGTCATAAATGAGAAAGCAACTTAAGTCCAACACTTTATTTCCTCATCTCTAATATGGACAAGATAAAACATCCTTTATCTACCCTTAGTGACAATAAGGATCACAGAAGCTCTGAATAATTAAAGATCTTTCTGAATTCAAGGCTGTGCATCACTAGTATCATTAACAAAGCAGAGTACTTTCCTATGAACTCTGACAACCCATCTCCACCAGCCATGAGTGCTACAAGGCCTCCGATCCTCCCCTGAGGTGTCTCTCTCTCCACAGGGCCTTTATTTTCTAATTGCTCAATTAAGAAGACCAATGGCTAATATATGAAGTTTAAGGGTATATTCTGTACATTCAAATTAGATTAAAAAATTATGTGCTATTTGAGGCTCCACTTCAAAACTGTATCTGGTTATATGAGTCAGGTAGCTATGAGCACGATTATAATTTTCTTCTTTATATTCATGTGTATGTTCTAAATTTTCAACAAACAATTGAGTTAATTATGAATTAAGAGAAAGGGAAAAAAGACACAGGATAAAAGCTAAAGAAAGGACTGACATCTGCCCAGCAACCTTTTGCCCCTTTGCAAGGACAGAGAGAAGACGGGGCTGTGTGCAAGGGGAGGACCTAAGCCCTCCTCACAGCCTCACCCACTTCTCTGCTTTCCGCTCCTGCCCTCTCTCGCAAAACCAAAACTGTCTTGGTAGATCACCTGCCACAGTTTCCAAATTGCTTTTCTCCTTCAGCAGTTCCGGTCATTGAGAACTGATTTTATTCTAAAGTGCTCAGGTTGTCCCAGCCCCATCGCTCTGCCTTCCTCACATACCTCTAATTTCAGAGCTCAGTAGGAAATGCCAGCTTGCACACAAAGCACAGATCTAGCCACTGCCAATCTTCCTTCCTACTGGGCCCCACACTTAAACCCCCCTTTAAAATAAAAGTGTCATTTCAGATGGGCAGAATTTGCCATATGCAGAACTGTCTAAAATTTTTATACAGTCACACAGATATGCAGGGACAGAAAACGAATTTGCTTAATAAACACTAGCATCTCCATTCTGTGTTTTAAAACTACACATGCTAATTTTCTGGAAGACAGAAGGCAAGTGTCATACAAATTAAGTTTCCTCATAGACAAAAGCAGCTGTCTCACCTCACTTACCATCCCCACGGTCATGTTCAACAGCTCTAGCTTTCAAACTACTGCTGGAGGTATGTTTAAATTTGAGGGAAAATACAGTTCTGGACATCTGGATTCATTAAAAAATAACCTAGCCCCTTCTCTCCCTAAGGATAATAATAATAAACCCATACTTAATGTAGTCACACACTTATGCTAAAGATATACACTTAACGTATTTTTAAAAATATTCTTGTTTATCATTAATCTAAGAATATGTTTAACCAGCAGGCTGTGCCTTGATTACAGGCCATCGAAATCTGTTAATAAATATACTTCTTTGGGTTTTACATCATAGTTAAATTTTGCCTTGTAACAGAAATGAGGGATTAAAACATTCACCAAATTTCATACACTAGTGTCTACGTCATCCACATTACTTACACAAAGTATTGTCTTTTTCAGTGAATAAACCATAAACATAAACACAAACCATGATACTACCATCCTTACTTTCTCTGGAAAAGATAACTGCAAATTTTCAATTGCATTTTCTCTTCTAGGCTGAATCCTAAAGTGCAAGTAAAGTTCGCCAGAGGAACATGGAAGGGAAGTTTAATGGGAGAGGGAGCTGAGCAGGCAGAGGTCGAGGTGAGGGAGAGAACAGGGCTGGGGCATCGTGGACAGAGAAGCGCTGCGCGAGCTCCAAAACCCATTCCACTCTGAAATCAATCCTCCGATGTGGGTCCTCGGAGTACACTGGGAATTTCTCTGTGGCTCCGACCTAGGAGAGCAGAAATATACAAAGCTAGAGAGACATCTGGGTATATATTAAGACCAAATCTCTCTGTCCAGAGAGATCAGGGGGTACACAATGTATCTGTGCCCAGCACAGTTAAGAGACTCTGGGCTCCTCTCCCCAACTAAGTGTCTCATCTGCTAATGTTCCCGTCCTCCCCAGCCAGAAGCAGAGAGCTGAGGTAGGGATAGGATACTATCCCAGTTCTGGAGGAAGGAACATGTATTATCCTCACCATGACCTCTCTCTACTCCTCTGGCTGGGCCTGATTTCATCAGTGCAAGCATCAGCCTCCCACCAAAGATGGGAAAGGAAAGATCTCAGTGAACACTTGAGGAAACAATTCCTCCAACAGAGCAGAGTGGTTAGATACCTCCTGACATGACCACCTACTATCCTTTGAACTTCTTCACAGAATGGAAAAAATACCTACCTACCTTACAGGGCAGGCATGTGTGCTTGTGTGCTTGTGTGCGTGTGTGTGTGTGTGTGTATGAGAAAGAGGGAGAAAGACAGAATAAAAAGCATTTAGCAGGGTATAACCCAGATAAAGGCTCAATGAATGTTAGATATTTAGATATATTGGCTTCCTGTGTATCTGTGCAAGTCCATGCATTTCAAGTTGGTATTTATAATAGCACCACTATAATTATGTGAAAAACCCCTGATTAGTTAAGACAAGAGAGTCACCTTGGTGTTCTAAGGTGGCTGGCATGCAACTGAAGAAAGTTATATAAACTAAACCCATTCCTTTGGCTGGTGGGTTTGGAGTATGGCCTATTAAATGTTAACATCACAGAAAACACAACCTTTGGGCCATGAAAAGGCAAATTTCACTGGAAAGCATTCATTCAGTATTCAAGATACTAATGGCATATTATGGGTCAGGCCCCATTAAGGAGCAAGTGATACAGGCCCGGAGAAAAATGTTTAAAAAAAAAAAAGATGATAATCTTTGCCCAAGAGGGGTTTTACATGCTAGTGGAGAGAGGCTGAAAAGAAATAAAGAAAATCACTAAAATATATGATGATAAAAACTATGAAGAGAAAAAAGGCAAAAGAGGGAACTAGGCAGCATTGCGGGCAGGTACCAGCTTTCAATAAGGCATTCAGGTAAGGTGCCACAGAGAAAGTGGCACTTGAATAAACACATAAACAAGGTAAGACAGTGAGCCAAGTAGACACGTGGGGCGAGCACGCCAGGCTGAAGACACAGCAGAGGAAAGGCCCCGGGGGCTCAGGCACAGGAACGAGAGCAGCGTGGCGGCAGTCGGCGAGCGAGGGAAGGGTAAAGACCAAGTTGGAGAGAGTCGGGGGCAGATTCTGTACAGTCTCTGTGAAGATTACTCCGAGTTAGACAGAAGCCACTTGTGTTCTGATCAGGGGAGAGAGATGATCGGACTAATGTTTAGCCATATTATTGGGCTGAGGGGTTGAAAACGGACCACAGGAAAGAAGTACAGAAGGAGACCAGTTAAGAGGCTGTATCACAATGATCCTAGAGAGAGACAGCGGTGACTTCAACTAAGGTGGGAGCAATGACAAATGGTCAGATTCTGAAAACGTTTATAAATATATATAATTCAAAATTGTATAAACTTATGATATATAATACAGCTTATAAATTTATATAATGTACATTAATATCCAATATTTACCTCATAAAGATTCCGAGCTGAAGTCTGGAGAAGCAGCCATTACTGAGATGAGACAAGGAAAATGGCAGAAAGAAGCACATATGTAGGATGAAGATGTGGAGATTCAGATTGGACAGGTTTCCTAGAGCCCTTTAAAGATCCCATTCAAACGCTGAGCGAACTCTTGAATATATGAATCTAGAGCATAAGGGAGAGTAAGGCTGGGGCTCTGTGTTTAGGATGTATAGATAATATTAAAAGCCATGATACTGCAGGAGATCACTAAGGGAGCGAATTTTATTTCAGGATAGAAGGGGTCTGAGAACTGATCCCAGGTTCTCCAGTGTTTGGGGATAAGAGAGACCAGGACTCACCAGCAAAGCAGGCTGCAAAGGAACAGGCAGAATGGTGGGAGGAGAGCCAGTCTTTCCTTCAATGAAGAACCTGTCTCAAGCTAGAGTGTCAGAATGATAGATTGTGTGAAATGTTGCTGCTATGTCAAATAATAGGGCTGAGTGCTGACCACGTATACAGCAACATGGCTCACCGTGACACCAACAGGGATAGCTTCAGTGGAGAGATAAGGACAAAAATCTGACTGGGTTGGAGCTAAGGGAGTATGGGTGGGAAGGAAGTGAAAGAAACAAGAATAAGCAACTCTTTAAGGAGTTCTACTAGAAAGGGGAAGATAGGGCAGTGTCTGAAAGGAGATGTGGAATCAAATAAAGGAGTTTTCTTTTAAGATGAGAGGGATTATGTATATGCCTGCCATTGTGAAGTAACAGAAAGAAGTAACAGGAAGCAGAGAATAATGCAGGAGAAACAGTACAACAGGAATTTCCACTCAGAATCAAGGGACCAGAAAGAAGGACCCCAACCCGGAGCCTGGAGCAAAATACAGGTAAGAGGCAACGTAAACTGCTTGTCCCCGAATAGACAAGCATTGGAGTGGGGCCTGGGGCTTAACTGTTCAAACACTGGATGTTTCCAAACTGCCAGCCAACATGTGTGACTAAAACCACCGGAGGTGATTTAGAAAACACATGCTCCTGGATGGACCGCAAAAGTGTTACCTAGAATTGTTTTCACAGCCTGCGCCTCTCTGCCTGAAGCCTGACCTAGACTTGGACTCTGAGCCCTGCAAGCAGGGCCTGAAGCTCGGGGCATATTATTATTACTGAGGCTCCAGCAGTTCTGAGGTGGAGTTGTCAGCACTAGGAATAGAAAGGAAGGCACTGACATGGGAAGCCTTCCTTTTTCTTCGCCAGGTTTAACTACCCTTCACCGAAGAGCTTAAGCAAGTGTTGTCAGCAAACCTGAAAGGTAAAAAAATGCCAATATTTGATTTAAGCTGTCCATTCCCTAGGAACATTGTTTGGATGTTCATAGGCACATGACCAAATTTTAGAGGCTACAGGTTTGTTTCAGTTTAGACAAGGTCCTCGTTTTTATGCAACTCCAACTTTGAGGGGTGGGGGAGAGAAAGTAAGCAAGACAGGAAAATGTACTGATTTATAATACGGATAAACAAATAGATTGATGAGAATGAACATGTTAAAACGCAAAAGGCAGAAATTCATTCACTTGGTTATGTACTGCCTTGTTCCAGGGAAGTTTTAAGATGAAAAAAAAATGCATAAGTAAGCCAGCCACAGAGTTGAAGGACAGAAGATAAAGAGAACTCAGGTACTGACTGGCTAAGGCTTCGAGGAGGTCCCTTCAACGCCCTGGGCGCCAGTGCTCTCATCGCTGAGTCAGGAGACCAACCAGATGGCTTCAGGGCCTCCTTTACCGCAACACATTTTTGAAATCTCAATTTGTCTTACTTCTCAAAAAGTATTTCTTGGCCCAGCAGTGACTTCCATTTTACAAATGCATCCTCCATACATGTACCTATATCATTAGACCACCCACTTATTTGGCAACTTTTCTGTGCCTGCCAAAAGGCTCCAAACTCAGGCCACTTTAACAGATGTCCCAGCTCCCAATTCCACAGCCATTCCAACACAGTTCATAGCAGACATATTTTAAAAGAGCTGCTCCCTGGTACAGGTGGCATCACTGAGCAGACTGGCTCTTTGCAAGCCAGCCCCACAATGTTGAGAAGGCAGGAAGGGCAAGGCAGTGGTCACAAAAATCAGCAGCTTAAAATTACAACTCAACAAAGCAACTCATGGAGAGCAAAGCTTGCTTCTAAAATAAGTACCATGGCTACTGGTGGAAGATTAAAAGAAATACCATGAGATCACTTAGAGAAGAACACAGGTATTTAGAAGGGTGAGGAGAGATTTTAACCAAATAGGAAATGTGAAATGGAAGATCTGGAAGGTTTGAAATTTGCTTATTATTTCTGCACACAATTCTACTTCTTGACAGTGGCATTTCTGATTCCAACAGCAAGATGGGAAAGCCAGGCCCAAAATAAGAGCTAAATATGGCTGTAATACAAAATATTATACTGTACACTGGGTAGACATATAATAGTTATAAAGGACCCATAGTGGTTCTGAACAAGTTTCTCAACTGCACTGTACATTTATTACCTAAGATATCACAGCAGGTTTTCACTCCAAACCATCCAAGTATGTAGATTTTTAAACACCACTTAAACGATCTTCTCCCCAAAGAATTAAATTACCATGTGTGGCTTATTCCCCTATTAAAAATTAATGAATTTCCTAGCTCCTAGGATGGAGGCCTTCATTTGTTTCATAATGAAAAAAAGCTTTGATCTGCAATTCTCCAAGGCTGTGATTGTTTTTATTCTTCAGTCCTCATTAAAAATAAATACCTCCATTCTCTAAGATACACCTGCAAAGCACTTAAAACACCCATCTGAACAATAGGAAACCTATTTTCATCTCCCTGCAAAAGAATCTACTGTTCAAAGTGCTCCAGCGGTGGGAAAAGCACTTTCCTTCGATACCCAGGCACCGTTCTGGGTGGTGAAAGACTGAAATTGAAGGTTTGCAAGTAATCAGTATTTACAGAGCAAGCTCAAAGGGCAAATTCTTAAAACCGAAGATCTGAACTGTAATCAGAATCCTTCACATCTTGTTTTTTGCTCAAGAGGGAGTAACGAGCCAACTTGAAGTCACAGTTCAATTCATGGAATACTTCAGGCCACGCCCCTAAAGCAGTCCAAACCACCAGAAGCACCTTTTTTCTAGCAGATGCCACAGTCAGACCAGCCAAAGGTAAATGAGCTCGTAGGGTACAACCAAAAACCAGCCGGCAACACCTAGAGTTTTTTCTCTCATGCTATCACTATAATAAAATGCTTATAACCAGGCTTTCAGTGTTGTATGTGTTAGTAAACAAGGGAATTGTGAAGCCTTCCAAAAAGAACTAGTTATTAGAGACCATTGCTAATTCAAGCGTGGTCATTCAGAAAAGAAGCTACACCACCCTCTATATTTGAATAACACGACCCATTCCACTCCAGTAACTACATGCCGATTATGTAAAGGACCGAATGAATAAATGGAGTAAGTTCCCTCACCGTTTGAGGGAAGGTTTCTCAGAACTATTTCCAGAATCTGGGTATTTATATCCATTACTCACCACTAGACTTATCCAGGCTTCTGCAACACAAAATTCAGAATAATCAAAAACCCTGCACTGATCCTGCCACTGGCAGTGACTGCCTGCCCAGCAGCCGATAATGTAGACTCAAACCCTGAATTGTTCCAATCCACAGACACCGCTCGCCAAATCTCTGCAATGTATCAGCTGCTGGAATGACAAAGTGTCACCCGTAATGTGTATCCCTGCTCCCCAAACTGGGGAAAGTTTCCCGCTGGGATCAGTCTCTGATCTAGAGCCGCGGGCCTACAGCAAACGGAGCTGTTGGTCTCTGAGGAGAGCAGGGGAGCCGCGCTGTCGGTTGGCAGCAGCTTCTGCCAACAGCCTCACCTTGGGGAAGTGTCAGCAGTGCTACTCAAGAGCACAGCCCCGCTGTTCACCCACTGCCTGCCTCCCTGCCCTCCACACCCGTTACCCTCCGAGGAGGGGCAGGGAACAAGGTGGAGCAAAAGAAAACAACACACAGAAACCCTCGAATGAGCTACACTGCCATTTCCACCCTCTACTCCCTCCATTAAACACACACACTGTAAACACATAAGTGACAAAAGAGAATTCTTCTTAATTTTGGCACCGAATTAAAAATATATGAATGCCTCCTCCTAGGAGACAGAACACTAACATACACAACAGAACCAGATACAAGACTCTTCTGCCAAGATGACTGCTTTTCCTTAAGTATAAAGAAAATAATTTCAAATTTGGCTGACTCTTTCACATCCCTACACGTACAAAAACTGGGACAGCAGAGTCAACTGACCTCCATTCTGGAAAGCTTAACCACTTGGCAAAACAATAATAGTATTAATAATAATTAATAATAATAACACCAAGTTAATAGATAACAGCTTGTCCTTAGTAAAAACTGGATGTATATACAAATGTGTGTCTAATTGGAAAAACAGACTGAATAGGTTTCCAGAAGTTGCAATCTTAGCTGTGCACACGAAACTCATAAGCAGATCCCCACATAGCTATCTTACATACTCTGTCTGTGCTCTCTCATTTTTCACCCATTGAAAATGAAAGACTGCCTTGGCCAGGTGGCGCAGTTGGTTGGAGTATCATCCTATATACAAAGAGGCTGTGGGCTCAATTCCAGGTCAGGGCATATACCAAGTTTCCGGGTTCAGTCCTTAGTCAGAGTGCAGAGGGGAGGCAATCAATAGATGCTTCTCTCTCACATCAGTGTCTCTGTCTCTCTCTCAATATATCCTCAAGTGAGGATTTAAAAAAGAACAAAAAAAGAAAACATCAGCTCCTGACTTCATCATGCAACCTAAATTTTCTTGAACACTCCCCAATTCATATCCCAGGGATAACCACTAATTTAAAGACAGTCTGCTGCCCTCCTCTGTCTCTGCTCCCTTCCATTCCCATTCCATAAAGAAACCAGGAAACTAATACCTGTAATGTTATTTTCCTAATAGAAAAATTCTATCACCAATGAGCTATGAGCATCTAACTTCAGTCCAGATGAAAACCCTGTTTCTGATGTTCCCGAGGCAATACCATCCTTGGCTATATTTCAACAACTCAATTCCACTCAGATGATATTTATAGAGGATCTGCCATGTGCCAGCACTGCACTTGATCTGGAGGAACAAAGAAGCATCAGGCAGCCACAGCCATCGGTGGAGAAGACTGATCTGAAAGCATTCCTATGACAATATTTGGGGTGTTGTGTTGGGCGCATGGACAAAGAGCTAGGGGGCAGGGCAATGAAGTCCTCCTAGCACTCAGCCTCTGCAAAGTTCATCTTAAAAAATCCAACTCAGGCCTGTCCAAGCACAGCATGCCCCAAGGCAGACAAGTGACAACCAATAGGACCGTAGGGTGGGATAGGCCTAGTCCAAAAGCCCTGCAGTCTTCCCGTCTTAGCCCTACGCAGTCCTGAGCTCCGTGAAGGATTTTCCAGGCTCTAATCCTCATAACATGATATTCTCATTCTGACCCCACTTAGAACTGCTTTCCCCCCCCCCCCTCCGCCCCCCACTAAAACCTAAGAGATGGAGTCTCCAGCATTGGTACAAAGGCCAGTGAGTGGCAGCATTATTGGCTTTGCCTCCTCTGTAAAACCCATACAGAACCCCCTGAGCTCCTTTTCCAACACAATTTCCATCTCTCACCTTTGTGAATCCCACACTCCATTCAAAAAGAATCACTTCTGGAGTCACTGAGGCTTTACGATTTCCTATTTCCACATCTCTGATATGCTGCATCTATTGCTATATTGCCTTCCCTCACTTTGCTACATGTCCATCCTTCAAAGCCAGCTCCAATGCCACCTCCTCTACCATCTTCCCAATGGATGTGTACTTGATTCTGCACCTAATTTCCGTTTGCTTATTTATTCACCACACATTAATTAAAAACCTATTCTATGCCATGTTTAGTACTAGGGAGGGAGAAATGTATAGAATTTGCTCCAAACCATTAGGAAACTCAGATACATGTACATACAGAAATGTAATACAACAGGATAAGAATAAAGTCCCAGAAACCTTTTGTTTCCCAAGACCCAAAAGGAAAACAATGGCATCTGCTTGGATAGATCGGGGAAGGCTTCACGGAGATCTTACCCTCCCTTTTGGACTTTAAGCTGCTTCAGGGCAAGGCCAATGTCTGGTTTGTATGTCTTAAGGTGCACTAGCCCAAGAAAGAGTATGTAAAGGAATAAATGCATGGATGTGGGTGAATGAATGACATATTAAATTCACCCTGTGGCTTTCACTTTATGCAAGGCTGTTTTAATAAATACTTCCAGAAAGCACCAGGGTTCCAACCTCACTGAGAAGGGGTTTCAGAAGAATTACATCACTTAGGTGCCCTGAATTGAAGGGGAGGCCAGAAACTTATTCACATGAATAGGCCACCATTAACCGTAAAAGCTGAAAGAAAACCAAAACAAAACTGGATTCAACTCTTTGGGGCATTCACTAGACCATGAGAACAAATGAGAAGAAAACCTAAGCGGTGTTACAGAAGCAGCGTCCTGATAGAACCAGGCTAGCCTGACTGTCACAGCACCTACAATACTTCAGAAAATTAAGATTTAATTCTGGAGGTGGCAGTTTGATGTCAAAACTTTGGACTGATGAACTTAATAATATTCCAACCTAGATGTTAAGTAAAATAAAAAAACACCTGAATGCCTCCCAACTCAGGGGCAAAGCTTGCCACCGACGAGTCTCAGATTTGATTTTGCTTTAACAGGAATAAAATGGTTAGCGGTACAATAATTTCTGGGGAGGTGAACGCACAGCACTGTGTACTGATGATGCATTATAGACTGTACACTTGGAACACGCACAGTTTTATTAACCACTGTCAGCCCAATAAATCCAATAAAAAGGAAAAAAGTCTCTGATCAGACTAGAGACATCAGGAAGAGCTTCAAAGAGCCAGAGGCATTTGAAACAGATCCGAAAGAAGGGGCACAATTTGTACAGGTCAGATAGTGTGGGTGGGGACTTGAACAGTGGGGCCCTTCAATAGGACGACTCTAGTTCAAGTTCTAGGAGTAATCTGAACATGCAACCATTTCTTCAAGGTCACAATGCTCTCCGGGCCTACTGTTTCCACCAATGGACTAGGGAGTGATTAGGTGGCTGCCTTACTCTAGAAGAATCTTCATTTCTAGTTTAGTGATTCACTGACTTTGATTGAACACTCACCATAGGGCAGTTACTATGCTAAGCTCTGAGGAAAAGTCACTTAAGACTCATGGCTGCCCTTAAGAATATCATAGCCTAGGATTGGGGCGAGATGAATAAATCAGTGATTAGCATTCAGTCCAAAGGTAAGCGTGGGGCTGGCAGAAATGCAGGACAGGCATCTTGATCAGTAGGGGAGTTCATGGACAGCTTCTCCGGCAGGTGGATCCTTGAGCTCATTTGCACGTGTTCAATTAAAATATTTTCTTACAGAACACACTTAAACTTGCAGAAACATGGAACACCTAATATTTATAATATTAGTAAAAATAAAAATCAACTATAATCCTACCACCCAAAGAGCTTCTACCAATTTTAAGGTATTTCCTGCCAGTGATACTTGCAGCCTCCCTCTTCTCCTGCTCACTAAATACAGCAAGAGACAAAAACATATAAATGAGCACACACGTGTTTGTGTTTCATACTTTATCTCATAGATCGTCTCTAATGTTATCAAAAATCTATGGCAATATAAACTAATGGCTATGTAATATTGCATAGCATTTATTAAACTATTTCCCTAGCATTAGATTCTTAAGTTTGCTTCAAACACAGTATTTTTGCTATTATAAATACAGTATTTTTGCTACTATAAATAGTAGCAATAAGCTGCACATAAATATTTGTTCCAAAGAAGTGGAATTATTAGGTCAAAGAGAAAACACATTAGGCTTGAGTTTTGAAGAAAAGAATAAAAAAAAAAAAGGAAGGGTAATGTTGCCACAAAAAATAGTATTTATGAAGCTACATGGTTATGAAACAGCATGACAACTTCTGGGAACTTCAAGTAATTTGGTAAGGCTGTATCAAAGGGGTGTGTATGTTGGGGTGAGGGCGTGTCTGAATGGAAATGAAGCTGAAGAGATGAACTAGGACCAAACCATAAATAGTCCTGGGGGCTGAGTTATAGGGATTTAACTCTATCGTGGAGTTAGTTATGAGAAACTGAAATATTTTCAGGAAAAGAGGAACATGATGACATTTGTGATTTAGAGAGGCCACACTTGTGTCCATGACAGATGGGTAGTACAGAGAAGCAAAAAAGACAACCTTGTGGGCTACTGTAAAAATCCAGAAGACTAGGAACGGCCTGAAGCCAGGTGACAGAAAGGGACGAAATGGGATACATGTGAAGGATACTAAGCTGCTGGGATCTACAAAATTTGGTAACTGATTTCAAAGGCATTATAGTACCCCTGTCATGAAGTTGAGCTGTCTCATTGAAGAGGGAGAGGGTGGCATGGATGGATGAAAATTCTAGAGGTAATCTACAGGTTTCTCATTTCCAATATGCTGTTCAGGTTCTTTTCAAAACCTTCTCCTGTCAACATCTATCCAATGTTCCTGCTGAGCCCTGACAGATGGTAAGTACTCAATACCTTAGAGCTTTGTCTCCAAAGTGGCCTACACTCACCCTTTCTGCCTACACAGATGATGGCGGTTTCAGCAGCAGTCAGTGAAGGGAGAGGTGGAGCCACACATGGGGCAGGTCATACCCAGGACGGGAGGCAGGTGGGTCTGATGGGTACTTAGACAAGCTGGCACACTCTAATGTTATCTTATGCACAGTATACAAGCTTTATAAAGTCTTACATAAAAGGAACTGTAGTGTGGTTTTAAATGATGTTACTTTTCTTCGGCCCTACTTACACTACTCAGGTGAGGATTTCATCCTCTTGAATTAGGCATTTCCTAATTCAGGGCTATTGTTTTCCTTTCTTCTTCCCTTGGCATACCTGTTGCCCTTAGGAACCCAGTAGTGCCTACCACAGAGAACAGGAAGCCACCCAGGATGTAAGCATGCAGGAGTAAGCAGGGCACACTTAATCAACAAGCATTGTATTGACCATACTCGAAATGGACTGTCTCCTGAGATGGTCTGGTCTCCAGAAAAATGTCCCTCACTTCATCACCAAATCTTTTTTAATTGGCACTCAGGGCAAGGGTACCTCGCATGAATCACTGCCTGTTGCAAAGTAGCTTTGTGAAAACAGAATTCAAAACTTAAGAGCCAAATCACAACTTGTTTTGATTTTTCCATATATTTTGACAGTTGCTTATAATTTGCTTCCATAGGAATAGTGCGTGTATATATAATTTATAAAATATATGTGTGTACATATGTACTATGTACTTGATAAAGAATAGATATAATTCGGTATAGTACTCCAACCACCACAGCTTCCAGCTTCTATTAGCATGTATTATTTAAGAATATTCTCAGATTTAACAACCCAAAAAAATATACTTTAAAACTGCACATGGGAAATCCAAAAAGATCCAACAAATACTAAATATGTAGAACATCCAAATATATCTATCTATAAGAAAAGCTATTACAATGATGCATAATCATAAGGAAATGCTCATTCTGACAGGCAAAATTCTTCAAGAATATTCCAACACTTTTTTACAAGGAAAAAAACTCCAATGAAATACCCTTGACAAAGCTTCTCTCTAATCCAATGGTTGGTAAATATACCTAAGAAGGTGATTAAAGAAAGACTTGAACATGCAATCTGAACATAAAATACATAAATATAAGTTCATTCTGTAATCATCTGAGAAGGTTCAAGGCCTCTTGCAACTCCATCATGTAAATGGCATATGTAGGTCTTTGCTTATGATTCTTACTCAGGCATTCTTAAAGTAATAATTTAGGGATACTTACAAAGGAAATTCAAGATGTTACATGTTTTTCCATTCTCGTACAAGTTATCTTACCTGCCTAATTTCACAAAAACTTTTTGGAAACTAGCTTTCTCCCAGCACTAAATTTGCTTCCCAGAGGCAAATATCTTTACACAGAGATGTTTCGCTATTTTATGTAACACTTAATTAAAATACCTAAGTGCAACTGGTATCAGTTTGAGCTCAACTAAATCTTACTCTCGTAAGCCCCTAACAGCCGCTGGGAGAAGTACATGGGCACACTGGAGAGGAAGCTACCAGCTGCACGCTGTCGGTGAGTCAGAAGCAGCACTCAGAGTGGGAGGGCAGTGTCTGTGAGCCCAGGAAGTGGGTTAGTTAGGAAAGTTTCTATCAGAAATGAAAATTATTTAATAACAAGTATGGCTGTCCTATGACATTCTATCCATTAGCTATTGCAGCAACAATGCTACATAACAAAGCAGCCCCAAGGCAATCATAAGCAATCTGTTCTCATATTTGTAGGTCCTTAAGTCGACTGTGATGTAGGCAGGTCAGTACCTCTGCTTCAAGCTGTGGGTTAGACAAGCTCGGTTCCTCAGTGGAGACTGGGCTGGGTCTGCTGCATACACAAGCGGTTCAGGCACCCAGCCTGAAAGGGCAGCAGCTGCCTAGGGGAAGTTCTGCTCATGGCAATGACAAAGCGCAAGATACCTTTCAAGCCTCTTCTTGTGTCATGAATGCTAATATCCCATTGGCCAAAGGGAGCCACATGACCACACCAGGCATCGAGGGACAGGTAGCAGAATCCACCAACCTTAAGGTCAAAATGAGTCATGTAGCCAAATCCAAGATGTCAGAGTGAGGAAATACACTTCTCCCACAGATGGGGGAAGGTAGTGATTATTTTCAGCAACAATCTAACCTATCACACAAAGCAAAATGTTTACTTGGGGTTTTGAACATATGAAAATTCTGGTTAAGATTGATTTTCAAAGTTGCTTTCAGTATTCTATAATGTTATAATCTTATGATTACTTTGACAAAAATGTATTAAGAGACTGATTTATAATGTTAATGGAAACAAAGAATTAGTGTCTTAGACATTATTTTCCTTAACAGTTTGCGATAAAGAAAACATTCTTATTCAGGGCTAGTTGCCCATACAGTCATACACAAAGAGCTGCAGTTTAGCAGAAAACATATTCTATCAAATGACAGCAAAATAGCTTCCTTCTCACATTCAAAACTTGATTTAACAAGACACAGTGTCGTTTCTTTTTTAAAAAACTAAGTCACTTTATATGGATCACATACATGTATCATAAACATAGGTTGACTATGTTCTCTGAAATTTGATTCAAATTTTAATGGTGAAAATATTCTAACAATGAGACACCTAATCCAACTCCTTCATTCTATAGGTTAGGGAAGTTGCTGGGAAACAGGGATTACTGAATATAAAAGGTTGCGATTAATACGCATAAATGAATGTAGGTGTTAAATTTAAGAATCATTATCATTAAAATGAACATTTAGAGGTGTTTCTTATTTTACAAACCATATGTGCTCCTGAAAAGTAAACTCATCAATAGTAGTTAAGCACGAAATTGCCAGCAGAGACCTACATGTTATCCTCCGAAGTGGGAAAGCGTGGTGACGCGATGACGTAAGACTCAAGCTGGACTTCCGAGGATAGGTAGGTTCTCACGGAAATTGGGAAGGTAAGGAAACACAGTTCAGGAGATGGGAGAGGGTCGTCATAACTGATGTCATCGAAATAAGAAACATGTTATATCTGCCAATCAATGGAACCAGCAATGAACAGAGGGGCCTGTGGACATTTAGAGAAAAATAAGTTTGAATGTAGAGATTGAGGTCATTGTATGGCAACATGAACTTAAGACACGGGAGTTGGATTTACTATGGTAAGGAAGTTACATGTTGGAAGTGGCTGAAAATGGGAAGTTACATGGAAGGACTGATTGCGAAGGTTTGGCCAAAAAGTACAGCGCCTCTCATGAAGAAATGGAGAGGCTTCTGCTTTCAGGGTGGTGCCTGGGAAGTCTGGAGAATCAAGAGCTTAGAATTCATGGCTAATGCTACAGCCGAAGTTGCCTGTTACTGTTGCTATGTTTACTCATATTGCATTAAATATCTGACAAACACAGCTAAAATATGGAAGGAACCATTTGTATGTGTGTAAATGGGCCCTTGTTTGAAAATATATCTCCTAAAGATCTCCATTTACAAAGATGCTGTTATTTCATATGGATCTAAGTGTTTCTAACAGCTGTGAAAAGCTCTTTATATTAACATTCAAAGTAAACAACACAGCAAAATAAATATATAAAGACCAAATGTGGGTGCCTACAGAGTCATAAAAAGGGTCAAGAATTCTGTGTTCTAGCTCCCTCTGGGTTTAAAAAATGGGTAAAATGAGATTAAGATGATATTAAGATCAATCTCCTATAGCTTTGACCCTAACCTGGTAAAGAAATCACAGAAATATAATAATAAAAAGATTTTACTAAAGTATTTTTTAATTTTTAAAATCCTCATCGAAGGTTATCTTATTTTTATTTAAAGAGAGAAGGATAGGAAGAGAAACATCGATGTGAGAAACATAAAAGTTTAAAAATATATGTATATTCTTGGCCAAAATATTCTCTGTAAGAAGAGGTCCCACATAGTTTTATTATTTAAGGGTACTTTATAATTGACATATCACTTTTACAGAAGATGAGATTTGAAAATAAACCTGAAATGGTCAAGTAAATTAATGCTTCTCAAGTGCTCAAAAATCTGGGTCTCTAAATTTAAACCTAACATTTGCAATCTATTTAATTGCAATTAATTTCCACTATATTATACTATCAATAATTCAAAATCAAACATTAGTGACCCTCCAAGTTATTAGAAAATTTTAATTGAAGACAAAATCCAGGCTTTACAGTATTATTATAGTAATAACAGAATAGATGCTTTGTGAATAGAAAATACAGAATATATATAGTTCTCTTCCCCTGGTCCCTGTCACGGCGCTCCTAAAACCCCTGTAATTTCCTAAGTGATAATAGCACCAAGAGCATCTTTTGTTCTATTTGATCTTTGAGCCTAGTTCCTGGCACAGAGCTCCTAAATCCTTTGGAGTTTCCTGGGTGATAGAGGTGTCTTTTGTTCTTATGAGGTGACTCTTGGTGAGCTCCTGAATAGCTACAGGAGGGGGCTGGTCACCAGAAAGACTAAATCACACTTAGGAGCTTGGGACTTTGCATCCACTCCTCCATCCTATAGAAAGGGAGATGGACTGGCGACTGAGTTCATGATTGATTACGTCTTCGTGAGGAGACACCATAAAAATCCCAGAAGTGCAGGGTTCAAAGACCTTCCAGGCTGATGAACACATGGGGGTGCAGGGAGAGTGGCTCACCCCGAGAGGGCATGGGGGCTGCCTGCCCTTCTCACATACCTTGCCTTACATCTCTCTTCCATCTTCCTGTACATCTGTATCCTTTGTGATACCTTTATTATATAATAAACTGGTAAATGTTATGTCAATTTTTCCCTCAGTTCTGTAAGCCGTTATCAAGTCCAAGGAGACGGTCATGGGAACCCTGATTTATAACCAGTCTGTCAGAAGTACAGGTGGCAACGTGGCACATGACTGGTGTCTGAAGTGGACTGAGCCCTTCACCTATAGCATCTGATGCCCACTCCAGACACAGAGTGTCAGAACCGGATGAAATTGTAGGACACCCAGCTGGTGTCGCAGAATTGTACGATGGGTGCAAAACCCACACATGTGGTATCCGAGCAAAGCAAAGGGTAGTAGTGGTGCCAGGGTAAAGGAAAGCTCACAGGAGGGTATCTTTCTAACTTATACCACACTTATTTTCCAAAAGAAGACAGACAAATCTCCCTTTATTATGCTCATTTTTCTATAATCATACTCTAAATCCTGCATGTGAAGAAAACAGTGAAGAATGCTGAAGGAAAATTTACAATTCCACGAACTTTAGTGCCCAGGAAAGATAGTAAGAGTACAAACTGATTAAATTAATAATGAAAGTTTTAGAAATATTGAGACCTGACTTTTTTAATAAGGAAGCTAAGAAATACCATCACATTTTCATTAAACTTTTGATAACAGCAGACATTTCATTATGGGCCATTAAAACCCAATGTTTTAAGCTATGCAATAAACTTGCAACCTGCTGATAGCAGACCCCTCATAAAGTCAGTTTATTGTACCAGATATGTTCTAATAAACATAATCATATTCTACAAATCAAACAACTTTGCGTGCTAATTTATATTAGCTCAGAAGAATAATAACGGTTAAAGCAAATGAGTGAATGAGGGTCTCGTTTTTCACTCTCTGCAGAATAACAGGGTCCAAGAGACTCAAGAGCCCCATGCAGACAATAACTTAATCCTCAGAAATCTATTCTGGCTACAGAGCTTTACAGTCTTCCCCTAATTTAGTCCTATAGGCCTTGTTGCAGTTCCTTTGTCACCATCTTCTAGACTGACTTCCATTTCATTTTACACAGAGGCACCATAACAACTTCATTTGCCGGCTTTTAAATTATTTTGATAAAATGTATGATATTATACAGTTATTACAACTAGGACCGCAGGAAACATTACCAGATCGATATCACCATCACCCATTAAATGGCGATTCAGTGTGTCTGTAATTTCCTTTCATTGCACTTCAAATCCTAAAATACCAAAGCTCTTTTTTATTATGTCCTCTACAACCCTGCAGGCTTAGAATGTTACAGAATCTGAAAGGGGGTGGGGAGTGACAGGAGGGGAGAGGGAGATGAAAGACAAGGACTTAACAGGACTGCTACAAAGATGCTGAAGAAGTAATTTTATTTTTCTCCAAAGCTGAAATGGCAGAAGATGCAAGTTCTCTGTAAACGGATTCGGCATTACTTGTATAAAATACACGAGATGAATGTAAGTGGTATACAATTTGAGAAAATCTGTAACTGGTAAACTTGTAACAGACTCATGATCTCACAGATACTATTGTTTAGAATGGGATTCGATTTTATTTAAGGAAAAATTGAATTTAAAGACAATTATGAGGTGAGACGTGGTCCAGGGTGGAGTAGGTGGGTTAGGCTTCCCCCAGGTTCACAGATAGCAGACACAACACTGGACAAAGTGTAGGGTTAGATCTGACAGCTGGACAGCAGGTTTGCAGATAAATAGTTTATTTGGCTCAAAATATCTTATTTTTGCAAAATGTCTAACAGGGTTCCTTGGCAATCCTTTCTTTAACAAGGTTGTCCAAGGTCATGGACAGGAACAGAATGAAGAAGGCCTGAAGATCGCCTGTCCTCAACATTTCACTCAGGCGGGCACATTTTTCCTGGGTTGCCCCACCCCATACCGCATGTGCTCCTCTAACGGCCCCTCTTCCACACGGCTTCCCCTCTTCATTTTCTCCCATCCTTCCTCCAACCTACATGTGACTTTCCGCTTTAAAGACTCACATATTTTGCGCCTTTCTTTCTTCTGACTGAAATCATATTGTACCTTTTACGTTGGTAATTTTCATATTTACAAGAGCTTTTCGAACACATGATCTCTGTCTCATTCATCTTCCCAAAAACTATTACCACCACTACTCAGGAATTCAAAAAATGTCTTACATTATTAGGAACTCAGAAAGCAGTTTTACTGTGCTACGAGTATGCAAAGTTTATTTTAGAACAGAGAATCCTTCCCCAGAAAGTTGGCATAGCCCGTTCAGCCTTATGTGCTAGATTTGTCTTGCTTGGTGTTCTACAACCAGATGGGCTTCCCACTGAAGTGGGGATACCATGAACAATGGGAACCCCCTCCTCAATTGCCCTCTGAAGCCTTCAAGTGGCTTCACTGCTCCTTCCCATCCTCACTTTCCCACCTCTACATATAATGTGTGTAGGAATTTAGAACAACATCAATAAATGAGCTCTCTTTGATGAACAAGTCAGGCATTTTTCCTTCTGCATTCCCGGAGAAGTGAGGTGGAGGGCAACGACTCCTAAGGAGAAACTGATCTCAATTTTTATACAGCCATATAATGACAAAGATGCAATCTCATGGCAAAACGCTCTCAACCCAAGACAGAAGTGAAAGAAATCAGGATAGTTTTCTTCCAAGAGTTGTCACGCACAGTTTAAAAAATGGAACACTAGTTTTGCAACATAAAATAAATCCACTTCCAAAATGGGTACCTAGAGGAAGACAGAAAAGGCAAAGTCACATTAAAAAGACAAAAGGGATCTGGGAGGATAGTTTATTCAGATGAATGTGGCAAATCCAATTTACTCAGTCCAGCATATCAAAGGGAATTGTTACCTGTCTCCTTAAAAGATAAATCAAAAGAGCTGCAGAAACAAAGAGAAAAATACAGTAAACTAATGTTTATTGAGCAGCTACTTTGTACCAAGCTGTTCTGGTCACTGAGACTACACACTGGAAGGCTTTAGCAAAATAGGAGTATAGCCTCACAGACACTCTGTCTCAGTGTGGAAGGCGGGCTCCAGCAGCACAAGACCGGAGGCAGGGAGTCCACTCCCAGACGAGAACGATTGCAATGGTCCAGGGCAGAGACACCGATGGATTGAGAAAGGACTCCACGATGGAGATGGTGAGAAAGGGTTATACACACGTATTTTGGAAGTAAATGACACAGGATTTGCTAATAGATTGGATGTGGGAAATGAGGGAAAGAAAGAATCGCTGATGACTCCTAGGTTTTCAGCCTGAGAAATTGAGTGGATGGCGGTGCCATTTATGGAGACAGGAAAGACTGGGATAAAGGCAAGTTTCGTGATGGGACTGGAATGTTAGTTCTCTTTAGCCATGTATGTACACGATATCCCTTGGACACCCAAATGGAAGTCCAATTGGATTTATACATTTAAAAGTAATTAACCTATATATGGTATTAATACCAATAGACTAAATGATATCACTCGAGGTAAAGAAGAATGAAGATAAAAGGAAAAGAGGATCCAAGTTCAAGGCCTGAGGCTCTCTCAATACTGAGGGGTTGGTCAGAGGGCCAGCAAAGGAGAGCGAGAAAGAACGGCCAGTGAGGTGAGGTGGAAGTAAACCAGGGCAGGGCAATATAACTGAAGACCAGAAATGAAAGTGTTTCACAATGAAGAAAGCGGCCATCCACACCAAATACCGCTGTGCAATCTCCCCTCCTCTAGCAGTTTAGAATCCTAAAATGTCATCAACCACATAGAAGAAAGTCCCTTAATGGAGAGGAGAGCGGCCACAGCCAAAGTAGGACGTGAACATCGTATTCCTCAGATGGCTTCACCATCAATTATGGCTGAAGTGTCCAAACTAATAACGTAATACATGTTAAAAGGTGTGAGCTCAACAGTCAGCAAGAAACAAATTCTTTAGTGAGACTAGAGAATGTATGGGGGAATATTTCCCAAAGCCCAACTTTCTACGTGGGCTGTCAAATGGGAAGCGGAAGTGGGGCACAGTGGGTAGACTGGTGTCAAGTGAATGGAGTACTTGAACTTTATTCTGAATCTCATCTCCTCCATATCTAAAATGGTAATATTCAACACTAAGTGTCCTCTACACGCAAATGAATTAGGAAGAAGGCAGGTAAATATTTCATTGCCCAAGAGCACTTGGTACTGGACATGTACATTACAGCTATTAGCCTTTCTTTTTCCATAACTCCTAATGAGAAATCCTCTCAATATAGTTCAATCCTTCTGCTTCAAGCCATAGGCTCTTCCAACAAATAACTTAAAGATGAACTGAAGAGAACATCTGTTTGTTCAAATTTTATGACCCAGGTTCATTTTTTCATGGGATGAGGATAAAATCGAGAAAAATAAAAATAAATCAACAGGATAATTTTCACTCTCATCCAAATATCTTGTGGAAAGAACCAGTAGGAGTCTTACCTGGTACATACTTGCTTGTAGATCTGAAAACAGACCTAAATAATTTGAATTCAGAGCACTTATGGTTGGGGGGGGGGGGCGGGGGGCTGTTAAATGGCCAGGCAAAACTGAGAGTTTCTAACTCATTAAGACCACACGTCTCTCAACTCCTACAGTCTTTCTGGAGTCTGTCAACATTGTGAGTCATATTGTAACTATAAGGAAATGCTTTTAACTTAACTTTTGACCTTCAGTATAATGAATCCTCTAATTCCACCAGTTCAAACTGTTGAATAATTCAACAAACAGTGTTCTGACCCAAGGCAATTTAAGATATGGTGATATTTTTGCTCTGAGATTAAGGAAAGCGCTGATTCTGCATTCTATTCCAGCTCATCATGTTAAAAACACCTGAATACATCCATTTTTAAAGTTTATCTTATGCAGAGTAAAAGGCTGAAATGGTAAAAATAATGGTTTCAAACCACAGTCTCTCTTTACTGTAACCAAAATCTCCCTTGAAAATGTCTCCTTTCCCCCTCCCTTCCTTAAATGGAAGAAAATTGTAAGTTGGAACTCTGCTTACCAAAGGGTATACTTTGTGCATGTTTATAAATGCCAGGAGTTTTCTGAAGCCAAGGGTAACTTATATTTTAGTCAATTCTCTTTGAATGCCTAGGGAAATATGTACAACATTAATCAGGGTAACCTCAATTGCGTACTGCCATCTGAACAGAAAAGAAATACATACAGAGGAGTGACCAGAGATTAAAATTAAGTTAGTGATGCGTCTGAGAACTCTATACAAAGAACAAAACATTAACCAAAAAAAAAAAGAGGAATTTTGAAATTACAGTCTCTAGGAAAATTATTTTCACTTTTTAAAAAGCTGAAAAAAGAAATTCGATACTAATCTCTTTTACAATTGGTATACATGTTCAAGTTTTTCCAAGTTGAGTACTGTAATATATTGGAAAGAGTATTATTGTTTAGGGGAGGAAGATACTTAGTTTCTAGTTCATTCTCTTTATCCCTAACTAGTGGGAAGGCCCTGAGGTGGGCCGGCAGAAAGAACACAGACGCTGGCACTGGCCAGATCTGCACTTAAAAGCTCATCTCTGCCTCTGCCGTGTTCCCCCGGGCACGTTCCTCAGCCTCTCTTGAGTGCAGTTGCCTCACAACACCAATCAGCTCAGGGCTAAGATTAAGTAAGACGATGATCTGAAAGTGACTAGCACAGAGCTGGCACCAGGGTTTGTTCTCTTGCCTGAGGAACTGCAGGCAGGTAACTAAATTTTCTTTACGCTCTAAAAGCCTGTGATGTCGGTGCTGCACACTGAAGGAGGAAGAATCTGTTTTCAGGAATCTAGGCCCCTGCTTAAGGAAGCGCCACCCCTTTGGATCCGAAGAGCCAGCTCTCCAGATCCTAACAAACAAGTGCTCATATAGGTCATTCTGCAAAGGACAGGCCTTATGCATTCATAAAGGATTTTCACAGATTCAGATTACTGAAAAATTTCAAATGTCAGCCTTAAAAAGGAGTATCTCCAAATAAATAATGTTAACCAATGGCTTCTGTTGCGAACTGTCAGAATTAAGCATTCCTTTTTTAATTTTCCTTTAATATACTTCTGGGTAAAACTACATTTTAGCCACTTAATCAGAGAATATAAAAAACTGACAGGAGGTGAGAGGTCTAACTGGTAGATCTAATGCTTTGGGATCACTTCCCACCACCATTGCTGCTTTTTTCCATACTTCCAACCCCATCAGCTGTTCCCTCCTGAACACAGTTGTTCCCAAGCTGCCCCTCTTGGCCCAAGGACCCTCCACAAACTCTGTGCACCTTCTAGGCTTTTGCGGGGGGGAGCTCCAGCCTCTGTGTTCTTGTTCCCCTGCCCCCAGTCAAAACCTATCCATCATTTCTTCAAGGTTTAGAGCTAATTAACTAATTAGATTCCTTGTAGGAGGTTTCAGCATTTACTTAGAAATTCTTTGCAAACATGAAAGAATTCCTACATTGAGGAATCTGTTCACTGTTTTCATCTTTGAGAGGTAAAGGGCACACAAACAAACAAACAAAAAAGATTTTGTTTTCCATTCCATTTCTTCTGTCCTGAATTACAAGTAATAGGATAAACTCATGCATACCAACTAGGTTTCTTTTCCAGTAAATGCTTTCAATAAATGAATTGGTGGGAATTTAGGGAGCGATGGCTGGTGACAGGCAAGACAGCGTGAGGCAGGCCGCCTTTCAATGCCCTTCCATACCACAGTGGAGCAGTCGCCTAAGTACAAGCTTCTTTCAGAAGATTCAGCACAGGGCACCATGCAGACACATGCTCTTGGGCCATTTGCTCACAGACTGTAACTGTGTGATATGCCAGAGTTAACTGAGAGTTATGAAGCATGAATCAGAGAAAATGAAAATCACTAGGTAAAATAGGGAAGAGGCACCCAAAAAACATGCCCAGATTTTCAAATGGTATTTCCATAAAACTACTGGCAAACAGTCACCCTACAAAGAGAGGACATATTTTCTCTGCAAAATAGAACTACCAATGAGGTGAGTCTCAGAACAGTTCCTGCTACCTCTGAGCAGAGGGCTTTTGGCCGGCATTTGGGCCAAAAGGCTTCCTCAGCCACAACCACGGCAGACAAAACAGGCTGAGGCTGTTAGAGTGAAAAGGGACATGCATTTCTCCAAGCCAAAGTGTTGTAGTAAATTCCCTAATATAAAAATACCCACTCAAGTTAATAAAGAAAGGAAAGTACCCTAAATTATGCTTAATTTTCTAACATAGACAGTGATAAAAGCTTAAAAGTACCTATCAACCGAGGCCACACAGCTCAGTGTGCCTCCCTAATGACATTTTATTAAGGAGGATTTGTACATGTCAAACATGGAATAAAGAGCATTTTGGTCCTGAAGATGCTTCTTTAGCGCTGCCCATATGAAACAGAAAATAGAGATTCAAGGGTACCGGGACATGATTTTTCATTGTGAGACCAGATTCTCAAACTAGAGAACGACATAAATAGCATGAATTGCTCAGAGCTACTTTGATGAATTTTGAAAAGAAATGTGGCTTATTTATGACCCCTCTCTTTTAATGAAAACTAGTTGGTATTTCTTTTAAAGGAGCATTTAGAACCTGAGATAAATCTCCTCCCAAGTTGAAGACCTGGAGGAAAATGTTACAAATCGTGTCTTGTGTCTATTAATGAAGAGTAGTTATTGAAACCATAATTTGAGTTGGGACAAATGCTGAAATTAATATCAAAAAATTAGGAAGAAATGATAGAGGAAAAGGAGAAGAAAGAAGGGAGAAGGGAAAAGAAGCCTGAAGACTCCTGCCCTTCCCCCAGCCTTAGCCGTTCTCTGGAATGCCTTCCCACAACTGGAGGCCTTAGGATTCCACTTGCCTGTAACTTCCTGTTTACTCATCTGTCTTCCCCGTGATACTGGGCCCCTATGAAGTCAGAAAAAGAGGTCTACCCCCTCCACTGTGTTATCTGCAGCCCCCACCACAGAGCCTGGCACGCACTCAATATTGGAGGATGGCGAGAAAAGAGAAGGCAGTGTAGTGGAGGGAGAGGATGAATGAATGAAAGCACGAGGCAGAAGAGCTGTTGTTTCTCCTTATTCTCAGTTTTTGTGATTAGCCTAGTGGAGCAAATGGCATTAAGTTCTGACCTCTCAAATAAATACAGGGTTTCAGTTCTGGAGAACTCAAAAATTGTTCAAACATCATCTACAGCCATCTGACTCTTTTTTTCCTTTTAAATCCTCACCCAAGGATATTTTTTTTTAAATTGCTTTTAGAGAGAGTGGAAAGGGGAGAGGAAGAGAGAGAGAAACATCACTGCAAGAGAGAAGCATCAACGGGTTGCCTCCTGTACACACCTGGACCAGGAATGGAACCCTCAACCTGTTTGTGTCCTGACCAGGAATCAGAGCTGCAACCTTTCGGTTACAGAACTACACTCCAACCAACTGAGCCGTGTCAGCTAGGGTGACAGCTATCTGACTCTTGGTCCTCTGAACTCACACCATGGGTTTCAAATGGCCCCCAAGACAAAAAAGGTCCCAGGAGCAAATGACAGTATCTAGACTCTTGGCTTAGCAGCTGTTTTGTCTTTTTTCTCCTTTTATTTTATTTCTCTTTACTGAATACCAAGAAAGCCCCCAGAGAATAGTCAGAGACTTAACTCCTTACAATCTAGAAAGGTGGGCATAGAATATTTCTGACTCAGAATCCTCTTTACCCAAGGAGATTTAGATTTAAAATACAAGTTGAAATGATAATAGTGAGGAAAGATGTCTGATCTCCTGGCATAACTTCCCTAAGAAAAGGGTGTCGATGTGGTCTAATGACAGCTACACGAAAGTTCCAGGACCTTCACCAGGAGCTGGGAGTGAAAGAAGCAATCGCATAACTCTGAAGAAGCATGGGTAGTGTCTTCCTCACTTTTTTTCCTTTGTAACATGAAGTCAGAAAAGATAAATGTGAAATACAAACTTACGCAATATTCAAGCTTCATGTGTTTATACTCTAAAAAGAAGAAAATGAACATATTTCATTGTCATAGCAACCTGAATTCACCCACAGTAAGTGTATGCTATGTGATAGTGGTCATTCTGAATAACTGGTTAAGCTCCGTCTAAATACATAGTTTGTTCTGCAGTGCAAGAGGCAGAGATGACTTTAATGTCCTTAAAACAACTTTGGTTTCGCAATTTAACCATTTCAATACACAGCTTTCCACACTGTGGATAACCATTTCCATGTTCTGTTCTTCACATGTGGAAAACAACGCCATAAGTCACACTATCCTGAAACAAGTATAAGAAAACAAGGTCAAAATTTGAGTCTCAAGTTTTTCCAGAGTCAAATCTGATATATCAGCATTCGTGTTAATGTGCCTTGGTTTGTCAGGAGAAAAGGAAAATGTCACATTACCCTGGTTTCCATTATTTATCATTTCTATGATTAAAAAAGTCCAAGTCTGAACTAAGTGGGGGTGGAGGGGGGCAATGGAGGTGGGAGGGTGGGCGCAGGGTGGAGAGGAATAAAGGGGAGAAATAAAAAATAAATAAATTAGTCAAAGTCAACAAAATGACACCTAGAGTACATAAGGCAGAAGAGTTATGATGCTGGAGTCAGAATGAGACTTGGGGCATGGTAATGATTATCAGTAGCGCAAACATAACCATGTACCTATAGTTCCTATCTACTCTGCAGCTCAGTTTCTCAACAGTAAGAGAGGTATTGACACCTACCTTGTAGCCCCTCTCTGAGCACTGCCTGTCTAGCACAATGCCTAGAGCACAGTGGCTGTGGAGTGAATGTCATCTTTCTTTTATCCTAAGAGCTAATACCACATGCAGAGCCCTGCTCTTGGGGCCTCAGAAATGTAACTGCAAAGGTCAGATGATACACTGGGGAAATGTTTCATCATTTGTTCATTTTTAAGCATTTAGAATTAAAAATTAAAGTTAGAGCATGAATATATACTTACATTCAAACACCACATATATCCCATAATATTTTAGACTAAGTGGAATTTGACTTGGAAATTCCAATACCAATATTATATCTTCTGCAGACATGAGGAAGGAAATTTTAGAGGAAGGAAAAACAGGCTTTTACAAACCCTTAAAATCTTTATAAAGCAGCTATGTCATTATTATTCCCACAGTTTTGATGATATGAAATATTTTTCAAAAAATTTCCTATTTAAAGCTGTCTAATGTGACATAAGAAATTGTAATATACACACAGTTCCAGACTCTGATATGACATAAATCCCTGAGAAGACCAGGTTAATTTTGGTAGCCATGTTGACCAGAGTAAACACCTCTACTTGTCTATGCTTCTCTATTCTGTTCTTTATGGGACAGAACTGGCAGTCACCCTTCAGAAGCATCTACAATTACTGCATTTTGACCAGGTGCTATAGACTCAGAAACATGGGCATTGCCACCGCACCACTTTTTCTATGAACGTTTCCTAACCCTGGTCTTATCACAGTCCTACATGGAATCTTCTAGTTTTCTCCAGAAAGATATGTACTAAATTCCCAAGTGATTATCAAAATAAAACTCATTTCAATTCTTTCATTGAATTATTTCAAATATGTCATGCTCTGCTCTATTTATAAATGACCAGCAAAAATGCTACAGAATGGAGAAAGGGATTTGTTTAATTACTTTAGACTCCTGATGTATCAATATCATTAAAGGATCTGATGATCTTTTCTGAGTTCTGAGAAGGATCAGGCCAAGGATCCCTGAAAAGTATCTCATAACAGTTCAGGGATTCGATCCTCCAAATTCTGAGCTAAGATTTCCTCAGCTGATGGAAAGAGCTTAATGTATCAAGGAACTCCTCTGAACTCGGTAAAAGTGGGTATATCCTTGTTCTTTCTATCCAGTCCTCAAAAGATTCATTGAAACTAGTCTGGAAAAAGACATCTACTTACAAAAAAAATATAGGAGAGGGAAAGATGAGAAATTCCAAAGTTTTTAAAAACTACCTATGAACACTTACTACCAATCAAGGGCAGTTAAAAAGGTCTACTTCACTATCTGTTCAACAGTAGAATTTCCAATTAAATGTTCCTTCTTTGACGTTCTTATCGCCATTCCATCATTTCAGGTGCCTCTTGTTAGCAAAAGTTAATCTAACATGGTAGCTTTTGTGCAACTGTTGCTAAGTTACCAGGAAAAAAATAATGCCTGAGTCCATTTACTCTTCTAGAGACTTAAGCATTAAAATAAAAAGAAAAGAAATGAAGTAAATACACACACACACACACACACGCGCGCGCGCGCGCACATCCACCTACGCAATACAGGGATAAGAAAACCTAGAACTCAGGGGAAAGAGGATAGAATAAATTTTAATTGGATAATTAATTAGAAGGCTTTAATTTGGTGAATCCTTAATAAAAGGAATGGTTAAAAGGCCTTGTAATCCAGCACATGATTCAGTCAAAGAACTGGTGATTTGGAGTTTCAAAGTCCACTGCACCTAACCTTTGGTTGTGGCATTATTCTGCTTTTAGAAAGGGATCTCTTGAGGAACCAACTATTAATACATAAGTTACATAGCCACCCATGGGTCAGAATAATAAAAAAGATTTGGAAGCTACAAGACCTTTAGAATAGATGTTATACTGAACCGGGTCCAATTGGTGGCTGTCATTTTGCTGTGCAAGTCTGAGCTGAGCTAAAATGTCAGAGAGTAAGAATTCTGGACAGAAAATACAAATGAAAACACAAAAACAGACCTAACTAAATTATTATCCTTAAAATATCTCACAGAACAATTCTCAACCCTGTAAGTATGAGGCCTTTTAATATCCAAAAAAATAGAAAGACATCCAGTTTTTATTCATTCAGTCCACAGATAATGAGGATCTGTCACACTCCAATCACCGGTAGGACTAAGGCCCCAGGCTGGGGAGAGCTGCTGTACCACGGGGGGGGGGGGGCGGGCGGGGAGTACAAGGGAGTAAAGGGGGGATAAATGGTGATGGACGGAGACTTGGCTTGGGGCGGTGAACACACAATAAGATATACAGATGATGTCTTATAGAACTGTACACGTGAAACCTACATAATTCTATCTACCCATGTCACCCCAATGGGTATTTTTTTAAAACGGTATCTTTAAACTGGGCATAGTCCTTCTCACCTTTCCTATTTAATGATATGACCTCAGTAAATGGCTTTCCAGCTTGGAGGAATTCTTCCTTACATTCTAAAATTCCTCCTATGAAGAAATTAAAATAATTTTTACCTCTGAAAATACTATCTTTTACAAAAATCTCCTGAGTACAGGGATTTGGGATGATTTTTGGGAACAACACTCATCTGAAGGAGTACATTGTCACAGCATTTTTTAATATGAATAATGATACAGCTCTTTCTCTTTCATAACTCTGCCCTATAATAAACTATCGCCACACTACCCACAGATAATGACATTACATTTTTCCCCAACTATTCAAACTGCTTAATATCTGCAGACAAAAAGCAAATCGGATACCCACTACTTAAGTTATTTTGCTGTCTATCTGATGTCCTGCATGTCAGCCTACTCCATCAGTTTCTCAAAATCTTCTTTTCTATTAAAGGATGTTCTAATGTCCATTTCAACTTTTCAAAGACAGGCCATCTACTGCACACACCCCCACAGGTACAACCTAAGAATGGTAACTACACTGTCTCAACTTCAGGATAGAGAACAGACCAGGTGATATTATAACTTCATGGTCTATTTATTACAGACACATAAAATAGGCTTCCTGGTCTAGATCATAGATCTCAAATTCGTTTATGGCCTATTTCCTATAACTACCTAGATGAGAGCTTGTCACACTGATGCATTTACCTACAAGGCCTTAAGAGCCCTTAAAGGACTATTGAAAGTGGAAATTTACAAAGATTTTAAAGAAACTGTCAGCAAAATTCAACTAAAGTAGAAAAGTCTAGCTATTTTTATGCCATCTGTTCCAATTTCATGCCTTACCACTTTTATAACCAAATAAGAAAGCTGATAAGGATATCTGCTCTTCTTTTTCCCTGTATGGCAAAGTTTTCAGTGCCCTGAGTCATTTTTTTGTCTTTGTGACTCCTAGAAGACAAAAAAGAATCAGAGTTCAAGCACACAAATGAATACTCTTAAAACACACACACACCCCCCACTTCTAAGTTACTAAATCTGGAACATTCCCAATAGGAAACAAAACTGATAAAAGACAAGGGCTAGAGGGGTAAGGGGGCACAGTCAAAGGCTGCATCTGCCCAAGAAACCGGGTCACACCAACAGGCTTTACCAAATGGGTGCTTAGAATTCTGCCTGACAGCTGCGCAAAGCTCTTCAGCTTCACTTTCCTGCCTCAAAAAGAGCAGCTGCAGCACAGGGTGTAATAGATCCTGTCCCTGGTAGGTAAAGCTGTCTCATTATCCTTGAAAGACTTGAGGGCAAACTCCAGTCCCATCTTAAAAACACCCCTACCACATCTTCTGCTTCCACCCCTTATGTGAAAAATACCCAAAGAAAGAGGAGATGAAAGCAGGTTAAACACCCTCTCCTTTAAAAATTGGGGAGGTCTTTAGGTTCCCTCCAGGATTGAAAAAAGCTCAATGCATTAGTTTTCAATGACAGGTCTTGTTCTTTTCTATTTCATTTCAATTCAGCAAAATTTCAAGTAGCTTAGTAGCTCTAAGATTATTTTCAAGTTGTTAGATGTAGAGAAACGGTTCAGTTCCTTCTGAAGTTTTGAGTTTTGAACACAAAATATACTTAATACCACCACTCCAAGGTGGAAATATTCTTGTGTCATCTACCATATATAAAGGTAGGACAGAAACTTGAAGGTACAGTGTTTTTTAAGCTTATAAAACTCATTATATTTCCATTAGTGTGGTCTCTTTGGAAATTTCAACCCATTACCTATTTATTACCCATTGCACAACTGACCTTGATTATAAATGTGGCCAGTGTCGGTGCCACACCAAATTACTGCCATCCTAAGTGTCAAAGGGAAAAACTTCCTCTTCAGTAATTAACAAACCCTTCCATCTTTCATTCAAATTGTATTTTTCTGCTTTAAAATCAAGAGTCTAAATCTTATGCAGCAGCAGAAAGTTCAGAAAACTGTCATATTGTATGTCCTGTTCTCCCTTTTCTTACTTTTTGAAAGCTGCTCAAACTACTCCATTCTTTTTCTTAAATCACATTTAGAATAATGAATTATAAGAATTAAAGATGTATTTTACAAGTGCAGAAACATGCTCAGAGGGTTCACGTGATGAAGCCACTTGCCCAACATTACAGGACTCAGGAAGTGTCAGATCAAGCTCTGAAGGAAGGGCATCTCCTCCTTTCTCATTAAATTCCGTTAACACGACCATCCTTCTCTTTGTCCTCCAACCGCTATCCCTTCAGCTTCCCCCACGCTGCATCGGCGGTTCAATTGTAGGCTCTCCTTCCACTGTGTTCGTGGTCTGTGGTCCCCATCTCCACCCCACCTGCTCTAGGTCCACCCCTCGTTACCATTGCTGCCAGCTCACCTGCCTCTTTAGTGCCTGTCCCTCTCTCTGCCTCCATGTCCGTCCAATTCTTTGTGCCCACTACACTGCCTCCAGGTAACTCTACATGAATCGTGGTTCTCCTAATGATGCCATGATGCTCACATTTTTTCAGCAAAGCCTCACCATCTCATTAATAAAACCCAAGCTCCCTCCCTGACACCCAGGACTCTTAAAAATCTGGCTTCAATTTTCTGTCCCATTACCACCCTCCACACAAACAATACTCCAGTCAAATGAAACCATACACAGTCCCCTGCCTGTCACCTCTGTGACCCCCCCAGACCTGGGCCTCTGCTCGTGTTGCTGTACCTAGCCAGGATGCCCCTTCTCAGCACAGCCAACACTGTTGCCAGTTCAGATGATCTCTCCCATTACGCCTCAAGCCAAGGTGCAATCTCCCTTCTCTGAACTTCATAGCACTTTGACCCCCTAGAGCCCATTCTCTATACACCAGGTATTTTCACTTCTGTAAATGACTTACTTCTCCCAATCAAGAGTCGGCGTTTGCTTCACTTGGGGTCCAGTCAGCCTTAACACAGGATCAGGCACACCGCAAGAACTCACACGTCCTGTTCCAATGAATGTATGTGGGATCTCAGAGGCCGACTCCCTCTATTGGAGCATATTTATTCCCAGAGCCAAGAACAGTCTTACACACACCGGCCAGTAACAAAAGTCAGATAAGAAAGTAGGTAGACACATTGCCATTCTGGGACAACCTGAATAACAATAAAACACATTAAAGTAGAAAAGGTATTGGGATATATCCAGAGGGGGGGAAACTGGCTTTAATGTTACAGGTTCCAGATACAATTTCCAGGCAAGATGGGGATGGAGTGTGGGGAGTGTTCTGGGTGAAAACTGATTACATAATGGGCCCCTTTGACCAGGAAACCCTGGTATGCGAACAGCTAAGCCACTTAACGAATACTTTTAGTCTGTGGAAAAATAAAATGCTTAATTATAATTAGGTTATATTATTCATTAGAATATAGTTCCAGCTGCATCCAAAGCAATCTTGAATGGAGCTGAATCTCAGTATTCAGCGATGATTTTGAAGGGGAAATGGGGCTAGGTAATTTGTGTTTTCAATTACACATCAATCTGATTTCTCTTCCACATGTCTTCCCTTGCATGTCTATATTCCAGTACACACCTATTCTTCAAAGCGTAGACAGGAGTACAGGGGGTTTATAGTCCTGAAGAAAAATGGAAGGGGTTACCGGTTTCACTTTTTTTTTGTTATTTTTTAAAGGCAATTTTTTCCTTCCTAAAATTTCGAGAAATGGAAAATCCATTAGGTAATTATGTCCAACCCAAGAGACCAATTCAACATTGTTCCCTCCAGTTAGTTCACTCTCCAGCAATTTTCCAGTCCACTTCCCTGGGGAAATGTTAAAGTTGTCTCCCCCACAGTTACTTTTAAATTTAGCCTGAACCTGGGTACCACTGCAAAGCTTTAAATGTAAACTTTATAACAAGACCTGAGCTGAAATTGCAAACAGCTATGAAAACCAGGATCTCTGCTTTTTGCAAAGGGGCAAATAATCCTAGGCACAAATGAAAAAGAGCACGTCAGGTTTTTACGCATTTCTGAGTTAATCTCACCATAGCTGTTCTCCCCAGCAAGTCTTAACTCCTGAGAATTTTTTTGTTTTGGTTTTGTCATTCTCAAAAAAAATGACAACTTCTGAACTAGGGCACAGATTTTTATTTGGGATTTTTCTTCAACACCAGAATGGTCCGAAGCAGGCTACCAACTTCTAGAACTTTCAGAAAATTAGTAAGGGAGAGGAGCAGGCTTTGCTCAGCAACCTAGTACCTGCTGTCAGTGTTACAAGTATGCAAGTTTCCCAGGGGCTGAGATTACATGATTTGTAGCCTAACTGTTGTCAACAGTACCGCACTGGGATCAGTACAGATCTGTGTACCAAACTTGGCTCCATAATTTATTAGCTATATAATCTCAGGCAAATTAAGTGACATCTCTGAATCTCTGTTTCTCACCAATAAATTGGGCATAACAGTATTTACCTCATAGAACTTCTCAAAGGATAGTTTTCAAAGAACTGAGATGATCTTGACACAATGCATATAAAATGTTTTGCACAAAACATCCTGTGGTCCAGTGTAAATCCACAGTAAACGTTAATGATTAAAAAAAAACACTTAATTTACTATTAAACCTAATAGAACCACAGCACCAGCATCTTACATTTAGAAAAGGCTTAGATTCACACATGCCAAATGATGCCTGGGTTTTCTTTTGGTTCTGTACTTTGGTTTTATAATTCCCTACCTACTTTTCATTTGTTTATATTCTTGTTTGTTTATAATATGAACAATGCTAAATTCGGTGGATATCGTTTATCTATGATTTACAATGCTTTATAAACTTTACAAAGGAGTCATATAAAATCTTACTTGGAAACTTTTGACCATAAATTCCCAACATTTAAAGCATTCCCTCTGTCGCTGAGGGAAACCATGAGCATGTTAACAGCGTATGCGAACTGAACGTGCATTCTTCGTGGAGTGGTCTCCACCCACACCTGTCTTCTTCCTGCACCAACCTGCCCTGCTCCATAAAGGACCTATTTGCTACACTAACAATAAATGGATGCCAAATCCTTTCAAAGTGGAACCAGGAAAAGGCGAAACAACACAGCCCGAAATCCTCAGTGTCATTTAGGATCAATAACAATTATCTATCATCCATTATCACACTGTAATATCAAAAAAAGATAGCTTTTTTTAAAAATTTTGTAGATCAGTTTTTCACAAAATGTAAGGGCATTTACATCAGACTCAACATTTACTTGATTTCCTCTGTTGTAATGGGACAGATGTCACCGCCACATTTCAATTACTTGGACACCGCCTTCTCTGGTTTCACCCACTCTTGACGTCTTCGTCATAGCAATGGCCGTTTCTAAATAGTGATAGTCTGAAAAATATATGGCAGTGGAACTACTCTTTTACTTAGTCTTAAGGAGCAGGTCCTTTCCTACTTACGTCACCTTTATATTGTTGAGCACTTGCTAGATCCCAGATTCATAATCATAAAATTCTATAGGGTAGATGCTATTATTGTCACTCATTCTTAGAGAAGGACATTAAAGCACAGAAAAGTTAATTCCCAACATGCTAAGAGCTGAGGAGTGGCAGAGCCAACCAGGTTCAGTCCAAAGCAATGTTCCTAACTACTCCACTTAGACAGCCTCCTCAAAGTCCAAAGTACCACAACAGCTCCTCTTCGCTGAGGGAAACATGGAATCTGATTGTTTCGGCAGTCATTCATTCACTCATCAAATATGCTGTTATCGGGTCTCCAGTATGTCGCAGGGACCACGCTAGCTAGTGGGGATCCAGCAACCAAGACGACAAACATTGTGTATGCCCACAGGGAGTTTACAAGCAAATAAGAAATTTTTATTTACAAAACCCTAAAATTAAAAATTATCCAAATACATCAGTAAAGTTTACCAAAGAAAACCCTACAATTAAAACATGCCAGGAATTAATTAAGTCAAGTCAGGATCACTGCTACCAGACCAGGGCGGACCCTGTGAAAAGGTACGGCAGAGAGACCCATCCTGGTCTGGAAGAGCAGGGAACACAGATTCCGGATGTTGCTGATGAAACTATTACCTGGGGATAACTTCAGCCATCACATCTACAAAGGCAAAGGGCCACTGAATTTGTTTTAGAACATTTGGATTTCTGATTCCAAATGTCCAGTGGCATTGTTCAGCCAGTTGCTGATTTTCAAAAATAGTACAAGATGGCTGTCAATAAAGTTTCAAAATGCCAACCTTCCTCCACCTCTCCCTGGGCGTCTATAGACTCCTAGGAATTAGATGAGCTCCTATAAAGGTTCAATAGAGTAGCATGTCGTAACAAGCTTTCCCCGGTCCTAAAACCTCATGTAATTCTCTATTCTCTAACCTGGTATCCAATGTTAGTTTGGAGTTTATATAAGGCTCCTCCCTGCCTAATGAACTGAAAGTCTTAATTCAGAAAAGTTTTAACATGTCGTAATGCCTTCTTTTTTCCTCAAATGCTTATTTGGAAAAAAAATAATAGTTCCAGCCAGCAAGATCTTATTTGAAACCTCTGTATACTTTGTCCTTTAAAATCTTTCCAAAATGCATTAATGAATAAAATAAAATTGATCTATTTTTAAGACAGGATCTTGGATACTTCTGTGAGATTTCTCAAGATATCAACATTTCTTCAATCTTGACACACTGACCATACTTGGATGCGGAGAACAGGGCCCCTGTTGTGGAAGAGGTGGTATAGTTTTCATAGATGACAGAGAAAAGGCGGAGTTGCTGGATTTCTACTTCGCCTCCACCTGCCATCTCTCAGCGTGAAGCATACATACCAGGTAGAAGGAAGGAGGGGATTAAGGACCCCTAATTCAGAGCCCACCAAAGTATGGGGAGCTCTCCCTTTATCTATTTCAAATCTGGAGATTCCATGAAGGATTCCAGCGTCAAAAAGGATGCTATTGCTTTAAAAGGTTAGAAAACTACTGATCCAAACACAAATGAATTAAGTCTCAGAGTAATCTAGGAACTTGCGATGTGATCTTTTCAATCCAGAATTCATCAATAGGAGACTGGAAATCTTTTCTAATTCCCTCCCCATTTGAGATTTTATAACTGAATGAATATGCTGTCAGCCTAGACCACTTACTCTGGGTGTTTCTAAAGTAAACAAATTCCTCACAGAGGCTGACTTTCTTAAAACCTGCCAATTAAAAAATTCTACGAAGGAAAAATGGCCAAATAATGGTTATAATTTTGTCGAAGAAGGGCATTACTTCACATTAAAAGAAACCTGACTTACTGTAAAGTGATGCTCTCTACAAATCCCAAGTACTGAATAATTATCCTTAAGCTTTCCAGTTGACTTCCTCTACAAAGAGCCACTAAATATACCCTAGGTGCTCCTGGCAAACAAAAGCACCAAGTCCCATTCTTGTGGAGAAAACTCCAAGCAGAAACCAAGGAAATAAGCAGAAAGAGTAAGTACAAAGGGCCACAGTATTAACTGTGAAGTTACTGTTTTAAACATGTTTAAATACAGGGTGCGGAGAAAAGTAGGTTTACAATTGTTTGTACAGAAAAATAATATAATAATTAATAAATAATAATACAAGAATAAACTGTTTCAGCCTGGCTGGTGTGGCTCAGCAGATTGAGCGCCGGCCTGTGAACCAAAGGGTGGCCAGTGATTCCCAGTCAGCGCACATGCCTGGGCTGCGTGCAAGAGGCAATCACACATTGATGTTTCTCTCCCTCTCTTTCTCCTCCCTTCCCCTCTGTCTAAAAATAAGTAAATAAAATCTAAAAAAAAAATGTAAAGAATAAACTGTTTCATGTGCTCCCAACTATAAGCCTACTTTTGCCCCACATTGTATATTAAGGAAAGGGCAGAGCAATCAAAGAGAGAGTGCCTCAAAAGAGAAGGGGCGAAATCTGAAATTCATTGGTAACAGGAAGAGAAGCTGAAGCTGTCCTGGAGATGGGGATGTGAAGGGGTACACAGCCCTATTATAGTGTGAGAGATCAACCTTGTTCCCTGAGGGGACATATTATCCTGCTCCACTCAGGACATGGAACAGGGAGAATCAGCTTCAATATTATGGCAGAAAACTGGGCCAAACTTGTGTAGTTCCTGCCCAGAGCCTCCCACCACTGCTCAAAGGGTATAAAAGGTAAGCTGCAAGACTGCTGCGCCCCAGGCAATGAGGAAGACGTGAGTGAGTCTATTTGATGGCCCACACTCGTGCAAAACACTGCTTGATTCAGGCAAAAGGGCAGTGGCAGTAGGAAAGTGTGGCAGTAACTTTAGAAGGAGCAGGAGGTACTTTGGCTTGATTGCTGATCCCAGAGTGATAGTTGAGTCCCCTGGGGAAAGAATCATGGAATATTTGCAACTTACTCCAAAGTTCTAGATGGCAGGAGGAAAGGAGGGGGGCTGATGAAGAAATCCCTTTCCAGCAGTTTCTCTGGTGAAGGTTCAGGGAAATAATGACTTATTGCTATTGGAGGAAGGTTTACCTGCTCTTACTTTCTTATACTTTGTCAGCTAAGGGGACTCAGTCAGTAGAACCTGGAAATCTGTATTTTAGACCCCTCCCCCCTGATTATGATACACGGTTAGGTTTTAGGAACCACAGCTTAGAAAAACATTAGCATATAGAACAGGAAACATTAGTAGAAAGAAAAGGAAATGGTACATGGTTGTAATGCAGTGCTTGCAGCCAAGTAAACTCTTTGAAGTTCTCAGCTCACACAATTTAGAGGAACGCTGTTCTCACCCTGATATCTCCTTAAAGAACTGTAAGCACAGGATTCCTAAGAAAGGGTCAAAAGTTCTAGTCCTAGCTCTGCAACTATTTAACCATGTCACTTTGGGGCAATAAAGATGGCTAGCGTGATTGAGCCAGTCAAAAAAGACAGCTGAGCCTAAAGGACTTCACTGGATTCCATTTCACTCACCCAGCACTAACCCTAATCCACAACTTAGTAGAGATCTACTCTCTTAGTGAGAGTAGAGAACTCTCAATTATAAGAATTTTGTCAAAAGCTGGTGTTAAGCAAAGTTGCTAAATTTAGTTTCTACATTATTCCTCTGGTTCTTCATGTTCTTCTCAGATGTGTGGTTTCTGACGCCCTGTAGTCTCTCCAGAAGGTCCATTCGCCAAGTGGCCTCTGATCCCTTTACACATTTCCGACCAAGTCAAGGCCCTCAAAACCTTGACATTTCATAAAATGATAATGGTTAAAAATGGAGTAACATACAACCACAGATAACCTCATCACATCTTCAAAGTAAGCAATGAACTATGTGTCTAGAACTGTCTAATTTGTTAAAGCAAAACAGAAGGGAAGATAGAGTTTGCCAAGAAAATTAAAAACACTGTTAACACATATGTTTGTTCATTGGGCCTTTCTAGGTCACAGATAATTCAAAATTGGATAAAAGCAAATCAGATCTTATTATCTGTCTCTCCCCAAAAAACCCTAAGTTTTATGAGGGCAGGACCTTGCCTGTCATGTCCCCCTGTATCACTGGTGTCTTCGAGCTAACACAAAGCTAACACAAAGCTAACACAAAGTAAGCACTCAAATTTCTGATTTTTTCAGTGAATTAAGGAAAAAGTCATTTGTAATTGTGAAATATAATTTCTGGACCTCTCTTCAGGAGACTTTTTAAAACTAAATTTCTATTTCAATGAATCCTAAGATAAATATGGATTACTTAAGCACATTTCTGAAGAAATGAGAGATAAAGAGACTAGAATAGGAAAAACATCCTAGTTGTGGGAAAAATCTACAAATCATCATTGTGTAACTTCATTTCAATAAAGTCATCAATTACTTTTCATTGTTTTAAGTACCTCTTTTTTTGCGCAAATGTAATATTCTAAATGTTTCTAAAGAAATTAAGACAGCCCTGGCTAGTGTAGCTCACTTGGTTGGAGCATCGTCCAGTAAACTGAAAGGTCACAGTTCAGTTCCTACTCATGGCGCATGCCTAGAGTGCAGCTTCTGTCCTGGTTGGGACATGTATGAGAGGCAACCACCTGATGCTTCTCATGTTGATGTTTCTCTCCCTCTCTCACTTCCCTCCTTCCCCTCTCTCTGAAACCAAAAAGCATGTGCTCAGGTGAGGACAGAAAAAAAAGGAAAACATAAAGGGGAGGCAAGAGGCAAGATGGCAGCAGAGTAGGAGGATCTTTCTCACACTTCCTCTCAGAAACAAACTAGAAATAAAACTAAAAAGGGGAACAGCCACCCAAAATTACCAACCAAAGACTACCTGAAAAGGAGACTTTTACCCAAGGACAGCAGAAACCACCTCAAGACTGGTAGGAAAGGCAGAGTCACAAAAGGGGCTGGCCCGCTCCCATGGGCAGCAGGCCAAGGGTATGAGGGATAGCGTAGCTGTGAGAGCTACCCAGACAGGAGTGAAGTCTGGACACCAGACCTGGCTCCCAAGCACAGAGCATCAGAGCCAGGATCAGCTGCCCACACAGCATCCAACAGTGAAAGGCAGCAGAGATTGTGTCTGCTGGAGAGAAAAAGAATCTCGTGGATAAGAAGCTAGGTGACTTTATTTTTTTTAAGGGGCAAAAGCCCAGATTTTTCATTGGCAGCCAGTCACCTTGGGCTCCAGTGAAGGGCAGGCAGTGAGGACTAGAGTTGCCTGAGGAGTCTGGTGTGGGAAGCATTAGGGAGAGATGTGGGGCAGCAGCTGTTAGGGTCCCTGTACCAGGTCATCCCCCCAAATTGCAGCAGCCATTTTATTTGAGAAGAGCGAGCACCTCCCAGAGGAATCAGTCTGCGGAAAAATAATTACTCCATCCAGTGGGATACAGTCTGTCCCATGCTCTGGAATTTTGCTCATCCCACTCTGGACCTTTTTTTTTCTTTTTTTCCCCACCCTGCATCTGAACCCCTACAGAGGATACTGTAACACTGGCAGGCACAGCAGGTATCAGAGACTGGCTTTGAGGTGCCGCCATCACCTACACTTCCCAGAGAAAGAGACTAGCACTTCTCCCTCACAGGAGAGCAGATAGAAACACTTGCCTGGTTTTCCACAGACCCTAACTCTAGGCTCTAGAGGCCCCACCTGCCCGCCACTAAAGGCTCTGCCCTGCCAAGTTCAGGGAAATAATCTGGGACAGATTCAGACATGTGGCTCAGGGGTAGGGGGACACACCCACCAACTTTCCTAAAGTCTGAACGGCACATCCCTACCCCCAATGGGAGATCCAGGGATCCCGTTCTGATTCCACCAAAAGCCCTTTCAGAAACAATCGGGTCAGCAACTAAGACTGACGGTAGGCCAGTAGGCAGAGTCAGATGGAGGTGGATACTGTGGTACCTTGGGACCTTTGTGGACCCACCCTTGGGTCCTGTGCTGATAAAAGCCAGTGTTGCAGACCAGCTTGGCCTCTGCCATGTGCAGCCAAGGCTGGCAGAGGCAGTAACAAACTGTGGGTACCTTTTAGCTTCAAACAGGCTGCTGAGGACCAGACATGGACAGTACATGAAATTGGCTTACACCACCTTCAGACAACACCAGAGCAGTATCCAAAGGGCAATCCTAACAGGCAGGAAATAAACTCTGCGGAGACAAATTTCACTTTGTTCTTTTTCATGCCCTTTTTATTATTTTTTCTTTTTCTTCTATTTTTTCTTTCACATATTTTACTCTTTCCTTTTCTTGCTCTGTATCTTTCTTCTTCTTCCCTCTTATTTTTTCTTTCCCTTTCTTTGTTCATTTTTGCTGTTTTCCTCTTTCTATTCCTTATTCTTATTCTCCCTCTCTCTTAATTATATTTCTTTTCTTTGGCCAGCTCATTTTTTTTCTTTTCTTCCACTATTCTAATTTCTCTTTTCTTATTCTCTGCTCTTTTGTTGTTGAATTTGCTGCTGTTGTTAGGGTTTTTTCTTGTTTTTATTTTTTGGTGGTGTTTTGTTCTGCCAACACCTGTACAACATCATACAAGATGTGGTGGGGGCTGACCCCTTAGTCAACCAACCAGAGGGGAGAGCCCATCAGCGGATGGGTCAAGAACAGTCAAGACCCAATTACAAAAGGAGAGCCCACTTAACCCACACAAGGGGCATTCCTAGAGCATCCAGCACAGGAGATCAAGGAGTCCGCAACACTGGGTACCACAGGACTCCTACCACATACTGCCATCCCATGAAGGCTGGGAGTCAAAGCAGGTCTGTCTATTACATAGAAACAAAAAGACACAGCTAAAAATGGAGAGCCAAAGAAAAAAAACCCAAACAAAAGAAAAGGAAGAATCCTTAAAAGAGCTAAGTGAAATAAGGCAAGAAGTTTATCAGACATAGATTTTAAAGTAATGGTTATAAGGATGCTCAAAGAACTTAGTGAGAACTATACGGAACTTAATGAGAACTACAACAGCATGAAAAAGGATATAGAAACTATGAATAGAACCACTTGGAAGTAAAGAATACAATACCTGAAATATACTAGAAGGAATTAAAAGCAGGTTAAATGAAACAGAGGGCTGAATCAGCAATTTGGAAGATAAAGTAGGAAAAAACACCCAAAGAGAGCAACAAAAAGAACAGACTGAAAAAGAATGAGGACAGTTTAAGGGAATTTTGGGATAACATGAAACATAACAATATGCACATCATAGGGATACCAGAAGGAGAAGAAAGAGAACAAGGGATAGAAAACCTGTTTGAAGAAATAATGACAGAAAACTTGCCTAATTTGGTAAGGGAGAGAATCACACAGGTTCAGGAAGCACAGAGTCCCAGTCAAAATGAACCCAAAGAGCACACACCAAAATATATCGTAATTAAAATGGCAAAGCTTAAGGACAGAGAGAATCTTAAATGCAGCAAGAGAGAAACAGTTATCTACCAGGGAGCCCCCATAAGGCTTTCAAGTGATTTCTCAACAGAAACACCAAAGGCCGGAAGGAACTGGAATGAAGTATTCAAAGTAATGAAAAGCAAGGATATGCAACCAAGACTACTCTATCCAGCAAGGCTGTCATTTAAAATTGAAGGCAAAATAAAGAGTTTCCCAGACAAAAAAGGCTAAAGGAGTTCATTAACCCCAAACCAACACTGCAAGAAATGTTAAAGCAAGAAATGCTTTAAGAAGAATAGAGAGAAGGAACATAAGTATAAAAAAAAAAAAAAGCAGTAAGTACCTATCAATAATAATGTTAAAATGAAATGGATTAAATGCTCCAACCAAAAAAAGTAGCTCAATAGATAAGAAAACATTACCCATATATATGCTATCTATAAGAGGCCCACCTCAGAATGAAAGATTTACACAGGCTGAAATTGAAACGATGGAAAAAAAATATTCAATGCAAATGGAGAAGAAAGAAAAGCTGGCATAGCAACACTTATATCTCACAAAATAAACTTCAAAACAAAGGCCATAACAAGAGACAAAGAGTAAAGGAAGCAATCCAACAAGAGGATGTAACACTTGTAAACATGTATGTACCCAATATAGGAGCACCTAAATATATATGCACCTAGATATATAAAGAAAGTCTGGGTGGACTGTAAGAAAGAGATCTTACAGCAATACAGTCATTATAGGGGATTATAACACCCCATTGTCACTAATGGATAGATCTTCCAGACAAAAAATCAGCAGGGAAACAGCAACATTAAATGACACATTAGATCGAAGAGATTTAATTGGTATTTATAGAACATTTCATTCCAAAGCAGCAGAATACACATTCTTCTCAAGTGCACATGAATCATTCTCAAAGATATAACACATGTTAGGATACAAAATTCTTTAAAAATTCAAGAAAAGTAAAATCATGTTAAGCATTTTCTCTGATCACAATGACATGAAACTAGAAACGAACATCAACTAAAAAAACTCAAGAACATTCAATTATACGGAGGCTAAATAGCATGTTATTAGATAATTAATGGTCAAGGAAGCCATCAAAAATTAACTGGAAACAAATGAAAATGAACACACAATAACCCAAAACCTATGGAACACAGCAAAAATAGTTCTGAGAAGGAAATTCATAGCTTATAGGCCTGCCTCAAGAAGCAAGAAAAATCTCAAATAAACAATCTAATCCTATACCTAAAAGTACTAGAAGAACAACAAACAAAACCCAGAATCTGTAGAAGGAAGGAAATAATCAAGATTAGAGTGAAAATAAATGACATAGAGACTAAAAGAACAATTCAAAAGATCATCAATATAGGAGCTAGGTCTTTGAAAAAATAAACAAAATTGATGAACCTTCAACCAGACTTACCAAGAAAAATAAAAGAGGACCCAAATAAATAAAATCAGAAATGAAAGAGGAGAAGTAACAACTGCTATCACAGAAATACAAAAGATTCTAAGAAAATACTATGAACAATTATATGCCAAGAAAATGGACAACCTGAGCGAGATGGAGAAAGTTCTAGAAATAATCAATCTTCCAAAACTGAATCAGGAAGAAGCAGAAAACCTGAATAGACCAGTAACAACTAATGAAATTAAAGCAGTAATCAAAAAATCCCCGCAAACACAAGTCCTGGACCGGATGGCTTCACAGACGGATTTTCCCAATCATTCAAAGAAGAACTAATACCAATCCTTCTCACTATTCAAAAAAATTCAAGAGGAGGAAAGACCATCAAGCTCTTTTTATGAAGCTAGTATTATCCTAATTCCAAAACCGGATAAAAACATAGCAAAGAAAGAAAATCATAGGCCAATATCCCTGATGAGCATAAGATGCTAAAATCCTCAACAAAGTATTAGCAAACCAGATCCAGCAATACATTAAAAAGACCATTTACCATGATCAAGTGTGGTATGTCCCAGGGATTCAAGGTTAGTACAATATTCACTAATCAAAAAATGTGATACATCACATAAACAAAATGAAAGATAAAAACTACATGATTGTATCAATAGATACAGAAAAAGCATTTGATAAAATCTAGCAACCATTTGTTATAAAAACTACCAGAAAAGTGGGAATAGAGGGATCATACCTCAACATAATAAAGGCCATTTATAAAAATCCTTCAGCCAACAACATAGTCAATGGTCAAAAACTAAAAACATTTCCCTTAAGATCAGGTACAAGACAGGGATATCTTCTTTCACCACTCTTATTCAACATAATTCTGGAAGTCCTAGACACTGAGGTCAGAGAAGAAATAAAAGACAGCTGAATAGGAAAGGAGAAAGTAAAACTCATTATTCGCAGATGATATGATACTGTACATAGAAAACCCTATAGACTCCATCAAAAAGCTACTAGATTTAATAAATGAATTCAGCCAAGTAGCGAGATACAAAATCAATACTCAGAAACCAATGACATTTGTATACACCAATAATGAACTATCAGAAAGAAAAACTAAAAAAAAAATCCCCTTTACTACTGCAACAACAACAACAAAAAAAGAGGTACCTAGAAATAAATTTAACCAAGAAAGTAGAAGACCTGTATTCAGAAAACTATAGGACACTGAAAGAAACTGTTGAAGATACGACTAAATGGAAGCATATATCGTGTTTGTGAAGTGGAAGAATTAATATTAAAATGTCCATACTACCCAAAGCAATCTATAGATTCAATGCAATTCCTATTAAAATACCGATGTCATATTTCACAAGTCTAGAACAAATATTCTAAAATGTGTTTGGAAGCAAAAAAGACCAAGAATGGCCTCAGCTATCTTGAGAAAGAAGAACAAAGTTGGAAGTATCACAATACCTGTTATCAAACTACCCTATTAGGCCATGGTAATCAAAACAGCCTGGTACTGGCATAAGAACAGACACATAGATCACTGTAACCAAACAGAGAGCCCAGAAATAAACCCATACCTTTATGGCCAATTCATATTTGACAAAGGAGACAAAAGCATACAATGAAGTAAAGACAGTCTCTTCAATTAATGGTACTGGGAAAACTGGGACTACTACATGCAAATAATGAAACTAGACCATCAACTTACACCATACACTAGAATAAACTCAAAATGGATAAAAGGCTTAAACATAAGTCACAATACCATAAACAGTCCTAGAGGAAAACACAGGTAGTAAAATTTGAAATATCTCACGAAGCAATATTTTTGCCAATATATGTCCTAGCGCAAGAAAAACAAGTAAAACTTAGACAAATAGGACTACATCAAGGTGAAAGCTAAAGAAACCATCGTCAAAATGTAAAGATAACTCACTGTATGGGAGAACATATTTGCCAATGATACACTGCACAAGATTTAACTTCCAAAATATTTAAAGAAGTTACACAACTCAACACAGGAAGACAAAAATAAGACAATTAAAAAATGGGCAAAGGACTTGAATGGATAATTCTCCAACGAGGACATACAGATGGCCCATAAACATATGAAAAAATGCTCAGCTTCACTAGCTATCAGAAAGATGCAAATTAAAACCACAATGAGATATCACCCTGCCCCTGCCAAAATGGCTATCACTAATAAATCAACAAGCAACAAGTTAAGTGCTAGCAAGGGTGTGGAGAGAGGGGAACCCTTGAGCACTGCTGGTGGGAATGCAGACTGGTACAGCCACTGTGGAAAACAGTATGGAATTTCCTCAAAAAATTAAAAATGGAACTGCCTTCTGACCCAGCAATTTCACTTCTGGGAATATATTCTAAGAATCCTGACATCCAATTCAAAAAGAATATATGCATCCCTGTATTCACAGCAGCATTGTTTACAATAGCCGAAATCTAGGAGCAGCCTAAGTGCCCATCAGTAGATGAGTGGATAAAAAAGCTGCAGTACACTTGTACAATGGAATACTGAACAGCAGCAAAAAAGGAACTCTTACCTTTTAAGACAGCATGGACGGACCTGGAGACTATTATGCTAAGTGAAATAAGCTGATCAGTGAAAGACAAACACCATATCATCTCACTTAGGAGGGGGGGCACCAAAAAACCCCTGAATTTATTTATAAAAAATTGCATACTTATTCTTACATGTTTAAACTTCAGTCACCTTCAAAGTACTCTCCATTTGATGCCATACACCCACTGAAATTTTTTTCCCCACTGCTCAAAACATTTTGAACTCATAGATTTTGATGCCTTTCAGGGCTTCTGCTATTTTTTGTTTCACCTCTTCCACACTGGCAAAACGTTTCCCTTTGAGGACTTTTTTTTACCAAGGAAACACAAAAAAAGTCACTCTAAGTAAGATCAAGTGAATAGGGAGTATAGGGAATGGGAGTGATGCCATTTTTGGTCAAAAACTGAACACTCAGCGCAGTGTGGGTGCGAAAGGTCGTAAATCAGCCATCATGAAATGGGCAACCACGTTAAAAGTGTCTTCAAAAAACAATTCGCTGAAGCCAAACACAGACTCTCACAACAGCACCAGCTGGTACACTGATACAGGTAGGTTCCTAGAATACTTACCTAGCAGGGGAAGTTTGTACTACAACAGGCCTTCCCTCCAGAAGATAATTCAGGGTTTTGTTGTTGTTTTTTTTTAGGAATCTAATTAAACTGACGAGCAAAATAGAATCAGACACATAGAAACATGGAATAGACTGACAACTTTAAGGGTGGTGGTCGGGGGTGGAAGGGTAGGGATTCATTGTAAGAAGGTGAAGGGATTAGCCAAAGAGCATATATGCATGACCCATGGATGTGGACAACAGGTATGGAGACTGCCTGCGGGAGTGGAATGGGGGGCTGGGTGGTGGGGGACAAAGAGCGAAAAAACTGGGATTATTGTAATTGCATAAACAAAATATTCTTTAAAAGTTAAGAAAAAAGGTAAGACAGATGAATTCAATTAGTATAACATGATATGGACCATAGTTTTTAAAGAAAAACTATGATCTGCAACATACTTAGGTTCAGTTACTTATCGTGTGTGGAACCATCAACAAATTAGCCTCCCTCACCCTCAGGTTCCTCATGTAAAGATGAAAGAAGGGCAGTGCCTACCTTAGAGGCAGTGAAACTTATGGGAGACAATCCCTACAGAACTTAGCACAGTACTGGCTTTCGACTAATAGTGATGCTTATTATTGAGGCACTTGAAATTTATTCCATTGGGTGTTTTTGAATTCTATTTTAAAGGAGATTTCTCTGGATCTGTACATTTACTAAAACTGTCTCCAGAAAACACGACATGTACTGTAAAAATTGACCCACAGTAAACATGGTGATCTTTATCCCTTGGCTTCATTACTTGACTTTCTGGAGCTACGCTGGGAGAGATAATGTCACTTTACTAAACTAATGCAAAAGACATACTTATGCCTGTAAATTGTTTGCGAACTCTGTTAAGAGATGACAGCTATTCCCAGAACATTTCTCATCCTCCTCCTGCCTCATCCTCATGGAGGAAGTATCAGCGATGGCTCTGAATTACTAAAGTGGAAATTGGTTCCGAGACACTCTTCTCAAAACTCAACTGTTTTGCTCTATGCGCTGTCTCTTCAGAGTAACCACTTCTCACATGTAAGGGTTTAACAGTCTGCAGTTCTTCAGAAGTCAGCTCAATTAATTAGACACCCTCAAATTCAGTTTTGGTTTCTTTTACCCTTTTGATGTATTAAACTGGCTGTCAGAAATTAAATTAATTCAGACAGGAATGACTGAATATCTGCAAATTAAATCAGTTGTTAAAGACTGCCTGGACTATGATTTTTTTGTTGCTAATACAGGATTAGCAACCTGCAGAGCTGACTGACTTGTTATTTAAGAGGACAATAGACATTAATATTGTACAACTGCACAGGCCTTTCCATAAAAACTGGTTGACATTATAATAAAAAACACAGATGCTAAAAATAGAAAACTATCCCTTCAGTGTTTATATACCAGTTTGTAAACAGGAAAAAATGTTTTAGGATTCATCTATAAAACAAGAATTTAAAATGTCATATAACTGGTTTATCTTATAATCAAGAACACTAAGATGTTAGAAATAGGGGAAAAATATTTGCAGAAATTATGTATCAGAAACTATTTAAAAAAAAACGAATACTTCAGGAGTCATCTAAAATGTCCACAGCAAAAAACAGTAATAAGAAAACTTCTATCCTTAAGGTTGATGCGTTCAGAAAATTTTAAGAGCAGAAAAGATCGTAGGTACCAACTCATCTATTACTCTACCATAGGCAATATATAATGTAACCCTCCCAGACAGATGAAACTCCAGTCTATACTACACTAAGATTACAGATTTGCAATCAAGCAATAATATCTGTCATCATTTGCAAGGGTGGCATCTCATCACATAATTAACATTAAATCCTCTTCTTGGCTGTAAAGTCTCTCCAATTCTCTCTGATGACTTCCATGTGTGCAAGGCAACAGCTTCCATCAAACCATGGTGGCCTCTAACACCATGGGTTTTTATAAGGTATTTGCACTGCTTTTAAATCTGTTTCATCACAATGACACTACCTTTTGATGCTTCACTCTTGCATATGAAGCTGAGGGAAGAAAGATGAAGTTCTTTGTTGCTATAATTCGAGTATCAATCTTTTCCAGTACTCTCAGTCTACACACACAAAAGCCAAGAAGCCTCTTAAAAGAAGGTGATTTATGAACTTGTAAAACCCAAGACGTCAATCAATATGTAATGAAGTAAAAAGAAAAAGAAAGAAAAGCAGGCAGGTGTGACAGAATGCTTGGTCGATGGCAATTACTGACATGCCTGGATTGAAAGCATTCAGTTCACTTACTAAGACCTCCAATTCTGATAAGCACTGACTGATGAGTGAGAGACACATTTTAGATTGCATGTGCCTCTGCATTTTCACTTCTCCTATGTCAACAGGTGGTGGGTCTATACTTACAAACGCAGGCTGCCACGCGAAAATCTCCCATTCCTCCTTTCGACCATCATTTTCCTCTCAGTTACTCCCTTCAGGTTCACCTTGAGGTGATAATGTTTGTTTCTCGACTGAAGTAGCTGTCAAAATGTTCCCATATTTTGAGAACAAAATGTAGGTAGTACATTAACTTACTTTTAAACCACAAGTAAGTCTTTCAAAATGCCCAAAAATGAGCCGTAAGTGCTGAAAATGCAAGTGCTTAAAAATAATGGCCAATTGAACAGAATTTGAATTTTAGAATATTGAATTCTAACCATTTACCAGGTCACTAATTAGTTATGTGATCCTGCAAAATTAATGAGCCATCTCTGAATCTGAGTTCATCCATTAAAAAAAAAAAAGTTTTAATTGATTTGAGAGACAAACATTGATTTGTTGTCCCATTTATTTATGCACCCAGTGGCTGACTCTTGTGTGTGCCCTGACCAGCAATCAAACCCACAACTTTGGTGCATCAGTATGACACCCCAACCATCTAAGCTACCGGCCAGAGCCAAAAAAAAAAAAAAAAAAAAGAAGAAGATTAAATCAGATTTACTCTAAAGTTTCTTCCAATCCTAATACTCCATGATTCTCATATCCTTTCAGGATTATTAATGTAGCTATGTTGTTGGAATTTATGCTGCCCCTTAGAACTGTCTATACATACAGGTTATTTAAACACCAAACCAGATGCCTTTCCAAAATGTATGTAGAAATATCATTGTCATGTAGCAAGTTCTGAGATTCTATGTTTGACTCGAAGCTCTGTCTCCATCTGTTATTCCTCTTTGCCCAATACCTATTATTTTTCACAATGATAATATACATAAACTAAGTTGGTAGAGATTTAAAAGAAATTTTTAAATGTGTTTTTAATGTTTTAGTTGTCAATATACTGATCAATGTCGAGTACAGGGTAAATTTTTAACACAGATTTAGTCTAAGGATAAACGTTTATACATTCCAGAAAAACAGATAAGGTATTCACAACATCAGCTATTCTAAAACTCTTTCTCCAACATTCATTATCTTTCATATTTACATCTTTCCTTAGGCAATTTGAAACTGGAGGGAAAATGTACATAGGGTAATGCCATCTGTATGCGATGTGAAACCTAGTGTGAGATGTGTTGATTCAAAAACTAAAAAATGATACTTTTCCAATTCATTTTCTCTGATTTTTTCAACTGATAAAGTGACAGTATAAGATAGAAATCAAGCCACTTTTTTTTTAAAAAAAAAAAGCTTGAAAGACAAAGACAAACTTAAAACATAGTCCTCTTTTCAGGAGATGGAAGAAAATGCTCATATTCCAAGAGAAAGAGCAGGCAGGGGCGGTGGGGAGGAAGGACTGGGGCAATGGGGATATATTTCTTTGAAAGCATGGATTCCCTGGTGAAATAGTTTTAACCATTTGTTTTAAAACTTTCTTAAAATTTCATTTAAATGTTATTCTTGTTTAACTTACTAAATTTGTCATATACTTAAGTTTGTATTTTTTAATAAGAGATCCAGTTTGTTTTTAGAAGGTAATCTTAAATCAGGAGCTTGAATATGAAAGACAAATGAGCCCAAATTTTTTACAACAGACAGGTTTCCTCAAAGAAATCAGCTGTAATACAGACTGAATATTCAGCAATGCCTGACAACTAGTAATGCTTGGTTGGGAGGAAGACTTGATCTCTCTATTACAGAGGAAACTGGAAAATGACTACCATCTGATTTAAAAAGGATGGTCACCGAGTTCAAGTTACCAACATAGAGATGGCCTACGTGTTAGTAAACTTTCTTCATGCTTCTCTGAGGGGGAAAAATGAGGCAAGTAAAAATGTGTGGTGAATTCCTTCAGTGGTCATTGAAGAGGCACACCACGCCTGGCAGGGGCAGAAGCAGACAAACAGGAGCAAGCACTGGGGGCCCCACACACCTCAGAAGAAAAGGCAGGGTTTCACGTCTCAGCCAGGTACGACGGGTAAGGCAGGGTAAGGCAGGTAGAGGATCGGGACCCCCTGCTGTGGCAAGAGCTTTCTCCTCTCCTGCTTTCTTCTTGTGTGACTTCAAGGTCTATCCTAACTTACACAACACACTTACCTCAATTTCCGACATCACTTCTCTCAACTCTGCTTCAGAGCCTAATTCCCCAGCCACTGCCCAGGCCTCTGTCATTCCTTGGAATTGCTACATCTCTGAAATCACTAAGAAATTACAATTCTCTCCATCTCCCTTCTGTCTCCCTCTAACCCTGTTCTTCATCTTAACCAAGATTCAACTTGTGACAAGTATAATATAGCCTCTGTAAAATATTTTTAATGTTGACATTATTACAGATGTCCCCCGTTTTCCCCGCTTTGCCCACCTCCACCCAGCCCCTGCTCTCCTCCCCTGGCCTTCACCACACTCTATATCTATGGGCTATGCACAGGTGTTTCTTAGTTAATCCTGTCACCTTTTGTCCAATCCCCCCACCCCTCTTCCCTGGCATCCATCAGGCTGTTCCATATATCCATGTCTCTGGTTCTATTTTGTTCATTAGTTTATTTTGTTTATTAGATTCCACATATTCGTGAGATCTTATGGTATTTTTCTTTCTCTGACTGGCTTATTTCACTTAGCATAATACGCCCACTGTTCCGTTCCCCTCTCCACTGTTTTCCTTAATATCGCCATTCACAGGCATCTGAAAATCTATGACTTGATGTCTTTCCGACCCGTATCTCTTGACAATCTGCAATTCTGAGTATCTCCTCCATCTGTTTTATCTTTACAGTTTTCAGGCTGCTAAAAACTACAGAAAGTCCCATACAACAGGGCGGCACAGGTGCGCTAATGAGTGAGTTCCAACCCCAGCAGAACCCTCAATGCTACCTGGTAAACTCGGTACTTATCTTTGGTGTATTCGCTGCCTCAGTGCCCACTCTAAACCTTCAACTTCCTTAAAATCCCTATTGTTCCCCACAGTCTCTTCACTCTAGCTTCGCTTCCGTCTTTTCCAAGGAAACAGACAATCAGCTTAGAATTCCCAGACTTGCCTTCCTCTGAATGGAGTGATCTGATCCTCACCCACTCTTGTGTTAGAGGAAATACTTCCCCTTCCACAATCCAAGGTGCAATCCCTGCCCACCTTCCTAATCCCTTTCCATCCTGTTCCTTTTGAGAACTTTTCTCCACTAATCCTCTCTCCTCTCCTATTCCTCTTCTATATTTTCATCTACTCCCTTTTCAATACATGTGACACAACTTGGGGGCACACTTTTCTTAAGAAACTATGTGTTTGCAGCCCAGGCACCTGTTTCCAATGGTCCTTTCCTCTCTGCCTATAAACATACTTGTGTTCCTCTTACTCTCATTAAAAAAACAACAACAACAAAAAAACCTTCCTGACCCCAACGTTTTCCTTAAGCTTCAATCCCTACCCCCTCCTTCCCTACACTGCCATACTTCGTGAAAGACTATTCAAAATTCCCTGCCTCCACCTCCTCCTTTACTTGCGCCCACTGCCATCTGGCAGGCATCCCTCCCCACCACCCTATTCAAACTGCTCAGTCAACAGTTAGTCATTACATCCTAACTGCCAAGTCCAAGGGCTTCTTTCAGCATTCATCCACTCCTGCATCCTTAATTGCCCTGCGACACTAGAGGACAGTGACTCCTGCTTTCATTCTTAAAAATCTCCGATACCATGGCTTTGGGGACACTCTCCTCCCCTGTATCTCCCACCATTGCTCATTGCTCTTTCTCTAGTTTTTTCCTCTCTGCCCAATTCTTAAGCCTGGATATCCTTAACTCTCATTTGTCACTCTAGATCAAGGGTTGCAAAGTATGAGAGCTACCATGGGCCACAGAGGGCCAGTCACCTGCTTTTGTAAACAAAATTTTATTGAAACACTGCCATGCTCTTTCATTGACGTGTCATCTATGGCTGCTCTGAGGCTACAAAGGCAGAGTTGAGTAATTGTAACAGACATTACATGGCCTGAAATATTTACTGTCTGGCCCTTTACGAAAACATTTGCTGATTCCCTCTAGAGTATCTACTACACAGTGGCTCCCAATGTCTGGTCTCACACCAGCAGCATTGACATTACTGGGAATTTCTAAGAAATGCCGTCCTCGAGCTCCACCTCAAGCCTACTAAATCAGACATTATGGTGTGGGGCACAGGTACCTACGTTTTGTGTTTTACAAGCCCTGCCAGGTGATCCTGATGCTCACTACAGTTTGAGGACTGCTGGTCTACACAATGACCCAGGAAAATCTCCAGGGTTTCAAGTCCCTCCCATGCATGTGACGGTGATTCTTGAATCAAGTTCTACTGTGCTTTAAGTTAGTATTTTCAGCTACCAGATACTCTCACCTATAAGCTCATTCAGTCATTCAACAAACCCTCTCTCAGCATCTTCTACAGGTTAAGCTGTGATCTGGGCAAGAGTCGGGTTGCCAACAAAAATATATTTCATGCAACATTTGTTACATACATACTTTACTAAAAAATTATTTATCTAAAATTCAAAAATAACTGAAAATCTGTTTTTTTATTTACTTGATCTAGCAATCCTACACACAGATACAAAGTGAACATAAAAAGGGTTTTACCCCAAAGTAGCACAGAGATCAGAGAGCCAATGATATAAACATAGTACAAAACAGTAGGATAACCTCAAAATCTCACATTAGAAAAATCTTCCTCCATACTTCCTAAGTCAGTGAATTATTGGGTGAAGCTACTTCAAAGACCTCTTCGAGATACTGAAATAGAGTTTCTGACCCCAGAGTTGAGGGAAAAATGGTGAGGCAGAGAGAAGCATTCTAATCAAGAAAAGGATTGTGCTATGAATCATAATGAATTCATAAGAAAGACATTAAATATACTTGGATGTTCGCTTCTTTAAACTTTGATCTATATCAATCATTATATATAATGAGCAGTAACATAGTTAAAGCTTACTATTTTAAGATATTTTAATAAAGGTTGGTTCCATTGTTTAAAAATGATATGCAATGAAAAGCTCATAGTTTGGAATCTGTATCTAAAATTAAAACCTTGGCTTATGGTTCAGACTCCAGACCACAAACCAAAATACTATGGCTCATCTGGTAGCATTTTACCCTATTAGCAGGCCAAAGATCCAGGCAGAACTCTTTAACACTGGGTTTGCAAACAATGATGACAACAGTTATTGTAAAGCACTTTATTAGCTGGCATACCTGTAACAAGAAGGTAGATTTCTAAAACAATGGGTGAAATGCAAAATATCTGACCTATTAATTTTTTTTTTTTTAATTTTCTGACAGTTTTCTATTTAGGAGGGAAAAAAGGCAATTTCCTAAAACATAGACCAAGGCCATTTTTTTAAAAAATCACGGCTTCCAGCAAAAGCATTTCCATCTAACTCTGAATAAACTCATTTTTAAAACTTTACCCCCAAGCCCCCAAAGAAAACTTACTGCTATTATAATTCACCCATGCCTGAACACACTACATTGAATCACCTGGGGTAATGGAAACAATGACAGCAGAGACAAATGAAATTCAGACTTTATCTCATTGTAGCAAATACATAGTCTTAATTTCTTTTTCTCCTCTTTTCATTTTAATCAATATTGGTCGATTGCAATTCAACAGTCCTGGCACGCCACATCTGGTTTAGCTGGAAAAAGGAAGGCAACGGAGAAGCAGCAGCTGCCAGGCACCAGGATAATCTGCAAATTTAATACAGCAGTTCTCTGATTTTAAATTTCTAACATTGTTTTAGTAATTCCAAATTCACAACTCATAAATTATGTGTTTCTTTACAAAAGAATAACGTGTAGGGCTTTTTTAAGTGAAAAGATTTTACCGCAATGTAAAAACAAAACATACCTCCAAGGACTACACATTGTTTCCTAGAACAGACCTACTAAATAAAAGGTTCTTTTAACCCTTCTTTGAACAATTTTTTTTTTAAAAAGCCAGAATAGACCAGGAGCATCAAGTTGAGAAACTTGACTCATCCAGTGGTAATTATTAGGTAAGAGGCCACCCTGAGCTCCTGTACCAGGAGTGCCAGCACTGAAAGGGGTCCTGCTTCGAGATGACGCAAAGGTCCAGGCAGGAAACCAATTCCCTGGTGAGTTCAGAGAGGACACTTTCATGTCAGAACCTACAGGACACAACCACGGCAGCAATACTAGTTTCTACTCCTTGGAAATATCTCATCCCCATACCTTAAATTCCTTTAGGTCAAGAACAGTGTTGTTTGTAATCTCCTTGACCCTTCTAGTATCCAGCAAGATGACGCAGTATAACAGAGCCCTATGAATATTTATGAGCCAGTAAAGAACCGGAGAGGAGCTAGGGAACCCCATAAAAGGATGATTCTAAGCTTTCACTTGGAAGTTGCACTTAACTGGCCCTTCAAATATTGTTCCACTGTTTTAACCACAATAGTTTTCTACCGTCCTTAGTAAAAATCATGACAGCATAATGCCTCTCTCGGCAAAATTAAACATAACTTGTCATTATCAGATGTCTGAGCATCCTTCATGCCAGTAGGCAGTCCGATAAGATTTTAGAAAGGTACTGGTTTGTACCTTTCTAAACTGGTTTGCAAACTACCATCTTTAATAAAATTTGTTTCTGATTCAATACCTTAATCTAGAGATGCCTTCTTAATCCTAGAAAAAGAGTCAAATCCTCATTCTAGAATTCTCCATGTTAAACACAAAGTTGATCGAATCAACCCTCTTGTCAATGCCATCATTCTAAGTGTTAATGCGTAGGAAACAACGGTGTAAGATAAATGTTTTCTCCATAGTTCCTAAGCCTTTTTATATCAAGTGTAAAGTACACTTTCTTTGAGTTAGCAGTTATTTTAGCCAAAATCTCAGAACAAACTCAGTGTCCAGTCAACTCTGTATCTGCGTATATATAAAGAAAATTTACTGTACTGAAACAGTCACTATGGTAATAATTACTTAATAAGTTAACATTTAAAATATGGCCAATTGCTCAAACTACAAAGGGTTCATTAAAAACTAGAATTAAAAGGAAAAGAATCATACTTTTGTAAATTTTTTAAAAAACAACCTATCATACTAGTGAATTAAAAACACCCCTTTCTAACCAAGCAAATGAAACACCAACAAAAACCTGTACGTATTAAAGGTAGCTGATTCTTTCTGAATTAAAATCAGATTCCACCACTTCAGTAACTACTTATCGATACTAGGAACACATCTGTTAAATCAGGTAAAATCAAATTTCAATTGCAGACAATTTTAAAATAAGTATTCCATGACGATTTACCTGCATACACAGATATTTTTTCTGTAAAATGTTTGCAATGTTGTCACAGATGCAAGTGAATAAAGCATCCATCTAAAAATACAGTATTGAGCCATGATAAAAATACCTGAGACACCACAGGAAACATGTCACAAATGAGCTTTCCCAATATTGTGTTGGCATACCAACAAGTGCACCTTGCAAATAGGAAAACCGAGCTTCCTGAGAGACCCTCTATGCTGAGAAGCTGAGGAGAGATATAAGGAGGTTCCTGAAATGAAAACATCCACAAAAGAAGGAGGTTAAGCTCAGCAGCTTGAAATAGCAAGTTCAAAGCCAACAAATAGTTAAACACCTAGGCTAGCTCAGTAATGAATGCTTAGCAAGTTTGGCCAAAGAATATCAAGTAGATACCAGGGCTACAGCAACTGCTAAAGGGATGACCTTCTTGAATCTCATTTGCATAGCAATGAGATGTCACAAAGGCACTGAGTCTGAAACTACAATGCTGTTTCTAATCCATGCTTTATTTTGTTGTGACATTAAGCAAACTGCTTTTTAAAGTAAAACAGAAATGATTCCAGCAATGTGGGGTTGGGGGGTGGTAGGGACAAGTATAGATTATAAACTAGACTGGGAAACAGCTAGGCAAAGAGGTACTGAGTCATTCTGTGAACAAAACCAGCTGAAAAGGATAATAAAATAATAACTTCCAAGGATATTTTCAAAGCGAGACCAGGTAAGTTACTGGCTTTTGTCAACTGATACATGTTACTTGGTCCAAGAATAATTCATGTCTACTCACAACAGACAAAACAATATGTCAATAAAATGAGCCCAATACTCTCAAAGTATCTGTTACTGCCTTAGGCTGTTGCCTGTAATGATGCAAAATCCTTGAATTCCAGCTTGGGGTTTGTTTTTGTTTTGTCTTATTTTGTTTTAAGGAATTGTGCTTGCAGGTATCACAATCATTAGCTACTACTAAGGAAGATGGAGGGCTTTTCCTCCACCATTGAGGAATGAAACTTCTTTTTAATGCACTGGATTGAATTACACTAACAGCCCAGGCTGCAAAAGAACAACGGGGGAAAAAAAAACCCAAAAAAACAGCATTGAAGTCAAGCTTTTGTGTTCCAGCAGTTACAAACTGAAAAGGCATTCAACAAAATGTTGAATACTCAAGCTCTACCTATATTTAAAAAAGAAAGAAAGAAAAAAGAAAAACAGTTCCAAGTTTCAAATGTCACAAGTTCATTTCTCTCCCAGAGTCTTATGCATCAAATTCAAACCCAGTGACAGTGCAATTAAATGAAAACAAACAAAACCAAAAAGAAAAAAGGAAAAACAAAAAACCTGCTCCATAATTCCTTGAATATGTAACTTACTCAGTTATGGTTGTTCATTATATAAAGATTTTTACTCATTTCTGCCACAAAGACAGGCAAAATGAGAGTAAAATTTGGGCCGCCTATTACTCAAATTTCTGAACGACCTTTCCAAAGGCATAAAAAATAACTCTATTACTTTGTGATTTTGACACAGCTTCAAGTTATTCACCAGACCATATGAATCTACTTCAGGCAATGAAATTAATATTTCAGTAAGTCATCTTCCATGAAACAGGAAGTCTATAAGTAATGACCTTGGACCTGACAATAGAAAGAGCAAGAAAATGGGGTCCAAAGCCAGAGGGTGGTAATTGCAATTCAAAGACTTTTTTTTTATGCAACTAAGACCCCTAATTAAGCTAATGTAATTTTCTACATTGTATCTTCTATCTTTTTATTTACATTCAGCTGTGAAGCCCAAATCAGAAAATAGCAAAAATTTCCAGCTTCCTGCTCCAACCTGTAACATGACAGTAACATCCCAACAATTCTGAAGTTAGTTCTAGCAAGTGGTGAACGACTGAGGTAGGGGTTTTAACCCACATTTATTGGGTACTGGTTAACTTTTCCATTTCCTTTTGTTACCAGCCTAGTCTGGAAGGGAAAAGTCAGTGCCAAGAGGGAGCTTCTGCATTATTACCAGGACTCTCTGGAGGCAATTTGCTTCCTGCTGACCTGGGTGCACACTCAGGTTTCATAAAATCAAGCCAGATTTGCCCTGCATGCACTGGCAGGTGTATTCAGGGATACTACAAAGGATCACTTAAGTGTCACTGTAACTATGAATAAGGCCCCTGGGGATAGGCCAGGAACCCTGAACTCCACTAAAGAGAGACCGGCCTGTTGGCCAAGCAGAGGGGTAAAGAGCACAGGTTGTAAAGTTAGACAAAGCCAAATTAGAATCCTAACTCTGACACCTCCTAAACCATGTCACCTTGGGCAAGTCGCTTAGCTCTGTGCCTCAATTTCTTTATCTGTAAAGTAGACATCATAATAGTACCTGCCTCACAGAGCTGGGCGATAATTGAGATAATATATGTAAACCTCTTATCCATGTTAGTTGTTGTTAAATACAAAAAATAATGAAAAAAAATCATAAATGGTAAAGTTCTAAACAAATGCAAGTTCAGCACACATTGCCCAACTATTATTAATATCATCAAGAATTCCTTTTTAACAGTCTCCTATCAATTCAATGCTTGCTGACCATAAGGAAGTTTGGGGGTGTTCTGTTTTTCAGGATTTTTTATCCATACTCTCTTTTTCTTGTTTCTTCCATAAAATTTATCATCCATACAGTAAAACCAGGATAACAAAACAGCTCTTTGTAATTAACTATATGTGTAGCATTTGTCCTCGGCAGTGTTGTTACTATTATTCAAATAACGCAGGGCAACATATTTCTGCACCTGCCTCTCCAACTTCAATCAACAGCATTGTATCAATGATGCTTAAAGCTCCTGAATAAACAAGAATGAAATCATGGAGAGTTTTAGCACCTCCCTTATCTCTGACAGCCCCTGGCTCCTGAAAATAAGCACGCAATCTAAGTAAAACTCTACTAGCTATGGAAATAAAATTTCAAGAGAGACTTCACATCCTACCAAATTGCCACCTCTTATTCTCTCTACATGGAAATTCCAGAGAGGTCCAGAGGATACCCTTGGAGCAACCTTTAGGTGGGTCAATTTTAATTAAAAGATTCTGGGGGGAAAACTTAAGTACTTTAATAATGATTTTTAAAATAAATTTTAAATTACTTAAAAATATTACACACACATTATATAACAGACCATAAAATTCGCATAAATTTTTGGAGCAAAATACTTATCCATCAAAGATATCTGACTGGTGCTCATGCCCTATGTTTGGGCTCCACCACCAAGCTCTGGGAGTATGACACCATCCTCCTCTTTCCAAATGGGGATTTGTGTGGCGATGTCTGAAAAGCCCCGGTTGTCGGCAAGAGCTGTGAGTTTAAATCTCAACCTTGCCAATTAAAGTCTATGGCCTTGGTTCAATGCCTACCTATATCTTTCTCATCTGTGAAGTGATTATGCTAACGTTCGCCTTTTACTACACAGTTGATTCCAGAACTAGAGTACATATGCAAAGAGCCTAATGCAGCACATGCTCAATAAATCTTAGCCATTTTCTTCTCCCCACCTACATTTCCCTTTTCCTGCTTGTTATTCAGGATCTCAGATCATAATGATGCTTGGAACTCCATCAAACATAATCTATAACTTCTCTAGATGTTAAATCATTCCAGTATCCAATATCTGTATCACAGCTCATTCATTCATCCACTTGGCAAATATTCACTGAGCATCTATTTTATGTCAGACGCTGTCTACGAGTGAAAGGGCCCAAGAGGCTAGAAAGGGTGTACAGATATACTATTCCAGGTCACCTTTTTACAGACAAAGTATTTTCTCTGATATCAAATGACCACAAAGCTTTCTCAGTTAGGGGAAGGAGGGAAGCAATGGCAAAACATGCTGGAATTCCAGATAATTCAAGTGTAGCTTAATGTTCTCAACAGTGTTCACCAAGATACTGGGGTTCCAATTCAGTTCCCATCAGGGATATTAATAATCACCAAAAGCTATTAGTGAGACCAAGGGAAAGAAATGAAAAGCCCCAGCCCCAAACAAAGAAGGTTCCCAGCAGCAAAAAGCAACCAAGAAGAAACTGCTGGAACTTGATCATCAGGGCTTCATCTACACAGCCTACCTATTTACTCTCTTTCCAGTTCAGTGGTAACAGCGATCACACCATTTAGACTCAGCACTCAGGCTGCTCCAACCAGCCCGGAAATCTGCATGGAAGCAAAGGGTCAAAATGCCCTTTCATCTAAATAACTGTGAATTAACTCTCTGCCTTTTTAATTACTCTCAATTACTTTCCCACTACTTACAAGGATTTTTTTTTTGCATAACAAAATCCAACTCTAATCAATATATGCAGTATATCCCAGCTGATTAGTATAATTCTTGCTCCACCATGATGCTGGAATTGTGCCAGCCTTACCTAGCACACAATTAAATGTCTAGTAATGCCTGCTGCTACCCAGCAGGCTTCATGAGTTAATAAGGAAAAAACTGGATTCGCATTTGCCTCCACCAGCCCCTGAGTGCCCTCACTCTCTCTCATCTGCTTGCAGACGCGGGGACAAAGTGTGCCCAGAGAAATAAAAGCCTGGAACAATCACACAAACCTAAAAGGCACAGGAGCACAAGAAGAGGATCTCCAAAGTATAACTCATCATCTCCTCATTTCAGTAAATCCTTCCAGAAATAAGACATCATTCCTCCCACCACCCATTCCAATAATGAACTGTGAGCACATTCTTAGTCCAGAAAAGACTTGGGTATCTAGACTCACCTAAATCCAGTATTATGAATTATGTTCAGTGTACCTTCAAGTCAATTTTCAATAAACACAAATCACTTAATAAGAAATTAAGAGCATTACACGTTTCTCATGCTCCCATAGATTTGGTATTAATGAGATTTTGTTTGTTGAGCTCAGAGAATAACAAAGTGTCTGAAAAGACAGGAACAGCCTTTTCCAATTTCCATTCATTCCACAAAGAGTTATTGAACATTTTTATAATTTAACATTCCCAAGACGCACACCTGTCTACATGTTGATATTACCTGCCTGCCCTTCAAATAATGCTTTAGTGCAGTATAATTGAAAAAAACATGATATTTGGAATTTTACAATTCTTGCATTTTAATCTATTCTATTATTAATTGCCAATTAATTACATGCATCCATTTATACAGAGAAGCTTTACTATATGCCGGACACTGTAAATTTGGCCCTTAAAAAGCAAGAGTCTCTTGCCCACAATGGTAAGCAGTACCCCAGTGCAACTCCATGTCTCAGTATACACTGGAATGGTATAATGATTATAATTTAGTGTAACAATGGTTACAGCACAGGGTGTATACAAATAATTTAATTTTTAAATATAAATAAGGAAGGCTCCAGGGATCCTCCAAATAACATTGTTAATGTACATATCGTAAGCTTTCCTAAGACAGAAGACAGCGCTGAGATGACTCCTACCTCGCCGTATACTCGTATTTTATCTTTGTGAACATCAGCCTTCACTGGTGTATACCATCAGGGATATAATCCTGTCAGAACCTCCTCAAAAAAGTGGTTCCACAGGAAGGTAACCAAACATTTGGACGTAACCAACATGTCTTCTCGCTGTCTTCACCACACTAGCAGCCAACTTACAGGAAAAATCTGTAGCTTTGACAGAACCTGGGTATCAGAACCTAGATTGAAAGAACTATCAAGAAGAACCTGGGTATGTATGCCTGGAGGATCTTTCCTTCAAGCAGAAAATGTGGACCTCAAACATGCTATATCCCTTCAGTACCAGAACCACAATGCAGTTGCAATACCTCGGGGCTATTTTTCAATATTTGGTCACAGGTGTTCCATTGTGAAATTTAATGACACACTCTTCAAGTTGAACATAAATATATATGGTCATTCGTTTTTAAAATTTAACACTCATAAGACCCAGCAATAATAGAGTAGGGGATCAAAGCTTAAAGTTATGCCCCTGAGCCCAGGGAATAATGGTGTAGAGTTGGGAAAGAGACACAGCACAGGCAACTTCATGACAAGGCAGGTAGGATTAGGTGCCATTAATACTGGGTTGGCCAAAAAGGCTGTTTAGTTTTTTCCATAAAATAAAAGACACATTTTTATTTTCAACAGTAACTTTATTGATTTGGATATTCTGAGTAGATCAGCTGTCTCCTGCTTTCTCAGCTTCTAGTGGGCAGAGAGGCCAGGGGTGCTGCTAGACGTCTTCCAATGCATAAGACAGCCCCATGGGAAAGAATTATTTGGCCAAAATGCCAATAGCACTGTAACGAGAAACTTCACAAACCACTTTTGATACATTCCATCAGTCACAGCACCTCCTCATACACTGCACAGATTTTTTGCATTTCAGCTGCATTTTTACCTTTCTTGAAATAATAAAGCATAATATGCTAAAAATGTTGTGTATCTTCTTCCATCTTCAATATTAAAATAGCTGCACAAAAATTCACCAAATTTTAGGAAGTTTTTTTTAATATGTACACTGATAGGACAGCTGTCACAATACAATCTAACAAAATTGTTTCCAATGAAGTTAAAGACAATTAAGCACTACTAGAGCTATATTATGGAAATAGCTAAATGAACTTTTTGGCCAACCCAATAGTAGTACAAACTGTAATGGGGATCTGAGAGCAGAAATGTGAAAAAGAAATACAGGAGGTAAGCTTTAAGCAAAACTTGAGGATTGCACAGGGCTCCAAGTAGTGACTACAAAAGCTGGGAAGAGTGAGGGAGCTACAAAAGGGCCAAATGGCAACAAGAAGAGCAAAAGATAGGAGGGGCTCCTGCACAACAGGAAAAGTCCTGAGTGATAAGGGCCACCTCTCTTGATGTTCCAAAGTCTGGGAATGGGGGTGACCTTATTCAGTATACTCACAAAAGAGCTGATGATGTCGGAGGTGTAACTCTGTGTGGCATGGGCCTGAACCTGCTGCCCCAAAACTCTTAAGTTTTAACACTTGCCCACGGTCTCCATAAACGACGTCGACATTTGTATCCTAACTCCAGTCCTATTTTCCATCTTCTCTTTAGCATCCCCTCTAATGCTTCTTAAAGCACTACATTTCCCTATGCATATACTCTTGCCTCATTTTAAGAAATTTGATAGGTTAAAAATTTAAAGTTAAAAAACAGATAAATCAAGGGGAAACAAAAACATTCTTCACTTTATAAAAGAATACACTACAAGATCTGCTTCAATAGTGATTCTTCCCTAATTGAATGCATTTAAAATGTGATTTGCTTTGAAGAATGTGATTTACACTCATGTTTAAAAACATATCTATTGTATAAAAGCAATCTAGGCTTATTTACTTTGATTATTATAACAAACACTCATGAGCTATATGAAAGTGGCAAATCTCATAAAATACATGTAACTCCCTCTCTCTCTTTGGAGAGGAGGTATAATGTGCTATTAATCCTAACTATTTAACAGAAATACAGAATATAAATTGAACAGACTATATGCGTTGCTTAATATAACTTGGGAAAAAAGAGATTAATGCAAATAATTACACATACAAAAATCTGCACTTCCAAAGTAAAAGAAGATTATTTAATTATTGGATAATTCAAGATCTAGGAAATTGATTTGGCAATATAGTGAATTTTTGTCTTATATTTCCTAATCAATTGTCTAGATTTCATAGTTCCCTCACTGTAGTAGTTATCTCCTGAATATAAATGAAAAGCATTTTAAAACCACGGTTAATCCAGGAACTTCCAAGCAAATGATATCCCTTCAACTCAGTAAAAGATGCTGGTCCCATCTTTCTGACTAGGGGTCAAGTGGGTCTTATGTCCTTTTCTGAGCCTAAGTATGCATCATCCAGTTGAGAAAGCTAACTTTTGAAAGATCAGACACCACCTTTTTTAATGTGTTCCATGGAAAATCAGTCCAAGGTGCTAAAAGCACCAAGCAGAACTCCATTTCCAAGCGAGAAATACATTTCCAAGGACACATATTTGAAGAATCCAGCACAGGCCATCAGAAGGACTAACGATATAATGTGTACTTAGTTCACCCAGACTGTGAATGATCTGCTATGTCTACAGGAAAGATGGAATGCTAGATTACTTTAAACAGCTCCTAATTAGAGAACATACCTATGAAGATGAAGAATTAAGAAATCTTATAAAACTAGCTGTTCACATTAATGCCAGTACAGGAGGCAGCTAAAATTTAAATTGTAAAACAGGTAGTGACAAATCCTCAAGGATTCGGTGAAGCATGTTTCTCCCTCACTCACTCATTGTCAACATTCCCAAGTTATTTCTTTACTAATTGCAGTACTTTCAAGCATTTAAAATCATCAAATGCAGTTCGGAAAGATATATATCCCACAACAAAGATATTAAAAAAGAATTTCACAGTCCCCTGTATGATTGGAAACTTTTCTACATCAACAATCTGTAGTAAGAAGGATTTATACCACCAAACGATTAACCATAAAACTGAAAGGACATGGAGACATGTGGATTTAAATGTAAACTATGCTATCAGGTAAATACAGTAGAGAGCTAAAACTTATAAAGAAGAAATCTCACAAACTACTTTTAAAACGCTAGAGCAAAACTTCCGCAATTAATACCTTTCCTCCCCAAGCCTTGTTTTTCAGCAATTCAAAGCCCTGCCTGATGTTTTGGTGACACTTCACTTGTTAGGAAATATGTGCTCCATCCATGGGAATGGCCATCAATGGGAGGTGCACCATCATCCTAATGAGTTGCAAAGGAAAAAAAAAAAAAAAGCACAAATCACTGAAGTCAAGAAGCACAAAATGGCAAACGGTCAAGTCCCAACATCTATAAAAATCCAAGACATTATAAGCTTTTAATGAGTGAGGCATGCCATAAGAAAGAGACCTTCTGTCAATAAATCCAAATCCTGGTTCACTAATTAAACCATTTAATACAGTGTCTGAATATGTAGACACCAGACTTCAACATTTCTTAATTATATTCAATTCCAGGCATATTTTTTCCATTAATTGACATTCTGAAATGCCTTTACAGTTCTATCAGATAGGTACCAAATTCTCAAGGGATACGGCTACACACTTCTGAATTCCGATTCATCTGATTGCAATTGTTATTATAAAACTTTTTATTTTTGATATGTGGGAAAGATTCACACCCAACTTTCTCCATAGCTCCAACAATGTTAAACTCATCTGCATTTGGCCCACTTCCGACATGCACCTCCCTTTACAGGGAGGCTCTCTGCAGCCAGGCCAGTCTGATGAACTAGGACTGCCAATTCCAACCTGGCACGGGACGCTGCCACGTGAATCACTCAACGCACCACTCAACCAGCCACAGCACCAACTGCCATCATCTACCCACCAGTTAGAGCTTAAACAGAGAATTTCAAACCAGTCTTACAAATAGACTTAGGTGCCCTAACTATTAATCACATACTTAGACTTCAAAAACAATCAACAATGCCATTTGTAATAGATGCTCTAGGTTTCAAAAAAGACCAAGATATAGCCTCCCAAGACATAGCCTCATTCTGCTTCTGAAGAACACACACACACACACACACACACACACACACACACACAATTTCTCTAGGGAAAGAAAGGAAGGATGCCATTAATACTGTCATTAAGTACATTTATCACTAGATTTAATCTGTATAATCTGGCATGATTTCAGATGTTTACAAGTGTTGAATAATGTTCAATGATATTTAGTAGCATTAATAATATGGGATTAATTTCAAAATGTGAAATGCGATAGCTGCTCCAACATGCTCACTTTTTAACCTTCCATGGTACTGAAAAGGCTATATAGTTTTTATCGAATTGTTTGGAATTTAATTTAAAGTCCTGAAGTTACAATTAAACCTTCAGTTAACCTCTCATATCTGTGCCTCATTCAACAGCTGGGCTTATCTCTGACAATTCAAAAAAGAAAAGAAATTAAAAAATAACTGAAATATCATTTGTAACTGCTTTGCATGGTGTTAAGGTATCAGCAAGTCATGGTGAACATCCAAAGTAAAAGTTCTAGCTTTTCCACCCACATTCTGGAAGTTAGTGTTACTAGGTGTATCACTGCTGAATTCCTAAATAACATAACACCTCAGAGTTCTCTGTGCCAAAGCTAACTCTGAGATTTATAACTAAATCTCAAACAGAGGAAAACAGGGAACTTGGGCTACGCCAAGTACCTCACTCTACAGGAATGAAGTTTCTTCCTAGCACATGCCAGAAGCATGCCTGCCAAACTTAGTAGGTTCCTTCCACCTCCAACATTAAATAGCGCTGTGAATTTTTCCTTAAGTGTACACATCCTTAGCCACAACTAGACTGTAAGCTCCCACAGGACATGATTCACTTTTTTATGCAACATTATCTCTTTTAATCCTTACAAATAAAAAGAGAACTGAGCAAATGTTGATGGATTACTTTGAATTGATTCCCTGATTTCAGAATTACGTATCAAACAGACCCCAGAGCAAGAGTCCAATATGAAAAGAGGGGAAGTTTCTGCTCCTGGAGGTGTCTGAAACCTTTTAAATTTCTTTGACCAGCTCCCAAACCATGCTATGATTACCACCTGGAGAGGAACTGAGGCAAACTAGAGTGAAACAGAGGATAGATCCACATTAGGCAACAGAAGGAAGAAGGAATGTAAACCACTAGCAAAACTGAGAACCAAAAAAATGCAGGAGGAAGGCAGCCATGAACTTTCCTAGACATCTTAAGGGTCAGTCCAGCACAGCTTCTACTCAGTCTAGAGTCCCAGGGATTCCATGCACAGCAGGAGAATGAAGAGCACGTATGTGTTCTTGATTTTCACTCAAATTTCCTGAGGTCTAGGAGCTTTCCAGAGGACTGAACCCTAATTCCAGATCTGATGCACAGCCTTTGTAGCTGTGTTCCTTGACCCGATAAAGCCATCGGTAAGGATTTAAAAAATACTGATGCCCAGGTCCTACCTGCCCCTCCCCCGCCAAGTTTCTGATGTAGGTGATCTGGATACAACATGTGCATCAATAGTTTTAAAAGCATTTGGGTGATTCTAAAGTGCAGATGAGCACTCCCACTTCAGGATCACTTCTGCAAGCTTTGGGTACTGCGAGAAGCCTCAGAGTTAAATGTGGACGAATAATAGGTAGTGCCATAAACAGCCCACTGAATTTTATGAAAACAGCAAAAGGGATGATTCCTAAAAGACAGCTTATTTGCACTGATACTTTTTCAATACTACCAAGTCTTCTACAAAACGCAGAATGGGTGCTGTAACCACTAGGAAGCCACAGAGCCTGTGTTGAGGAGGAAGTGGGGGCATGCACGTGTACCAGCATACAGGCTTGAGACACACTTAAAACACCTAAAGGTCCTCTTTGAAGTTGGGGACAGGGTCCACAAAAGGATAATGGAGAAAAGAGCCTGAATAAATTCTGGTGTCTGCAAAATACTGGCATTCCAAGAGCCTAAGTGGCCTGTCTCATGAGTATGTTCTTCCAAAAAGGAACCCTGTCCTACAGAAATGAAAGGATTAATTCACTGTATGCTTTCTTGCCTACATTAGGGTTTCATTAAGAATTATGAAATTGGATTCTATTTACTTTATACTCCTCCTAAAAGTTTGCATTAGCTTATATTTAATCTCTCTCTCCTCCTCTAGGACCCTGTCCAGTGACACTCTTTTGTCAATTAACAAATACGGCCAATGTGCTGATTTCTAGTTTATGGGTGGCACATCCCATCTTCCCAACAAACCAGTAAGTACACAGAAGCAAAGAATGGATTTTACATTTACAAAGAATATATTTGAATCCTTCCTATTGCCTTAAGTATTACTAAAAATAAGTTTAAAAGAAATATGTGTTGTAAAGACATAAAAGAAACAAAGAAAAATAAAATAGGAAAAATAAAAGTGAGGCTTCTTTAAAAAAGAAAAATAAAATAAATGACTTTTAAACTGTGTGACTTTACAGAATAAAAACAAAGGGATAAATTTAAGACATACAAGGGCAAGAGTTAATTAAACAAATTTCCTTTATTAAATAGAGGCTATAATCCACAGTCTTGAAAGACTGTGGATTACTAGAAGGGTAAAATGCTAAAATGTGCTCAAGGGCCCCGTTCAACTTTTATGTCCAGACAAGGGAGCGCTCTCATAAAGCAATGTCTAAAGAAGGAGAGTCATACAACCCTCCCCAGAACTCCACCTGGGCCCTCACATTCACACAGATCTATGCAGTGAAGGAAGAATCATCTCTCATTATATGAAGAGCCTGATCATTAAGTTTTAAAATCTGTTCTCTATTTTTCTCTGACCACCATCATGCCAGTAAATTCACTCTCAAACTGTCATCCCTTCTGCTTAAAACAAAAATACCTCAACCCTAGGATAGGCTAAAAGTAAGACTAACCTGGGAAGGCCATTCCATTTCAGAACTACTAGAGTGGGTCATTTGTCACTGTTACACATAACTGATAACCTATTTTGGTAGACCAGAAACTGGCTTGAAGCCACCAGACAAGTGTCAAATATGTTCTCAATAAACTCAATCAGAATCTTTGTTTATTTAAGGAAAGGCAAGCTTTCTTATAATTATTCTTGGAAAGGGATCTGGGGGAAAGAGGGAATGTAAACAACGTGGGGGAAAAAAAGCTTATTAAAGGAGTAGATACTCTTCAACTGACAGAAAAATCAGTAAGTTTCAGAAGCAAGTAGAACCATATTGACAAAAACACAGAAAAGATATTTACCCTCAGGATTTTCCCAGAGAAAGTCACCTAAACTGAAAATATTTGTTTTGTGCCTATTAGGCCGTACGCACTATGGCTGTCCTGAAGAGGTCAGGATATAAAACACAGACCCAACCCTTCCAAGTGGGCAGAACGGTGGTCATACTTAGACAGGCAACAATTAGAGACTGAAAAGTCTTTCAGAAAATTTTATCAATAAGCAAAGCAATATACAGAGGAGTTGTGTTTCTTCCTTCAATTTTTTAAGACTATGAATATCTGTGGAAGTCAGGACTCCCTTATTTGTAGGAAGAAATTGGGCAGAAGATATGTCCCAATTCCCTCTAAGGGTCTGTCAGAACCCCTTTTAAATTTTCATTCCTCGCTGCTGCTAGTCAAAATCAGCAAGGACAATGGTTTCATCAAAAGTCCTTCCTCAGCAATAAAAAGAAATCAGTCTGAATGGACTTGCCCACCTGATCCCATCGAATGATCCCCACTCAATGTTCCCGCAGAAGGGAAACCCTAGGAATAACCCACAATGGAAAAACGCCAAATGTCCCCCAAATTATCCTTTTCCTCTTGCCCCAGAGGAAGAAGCCAACCCACCATTCACTGGACTGATAGGGGTATCAAGGAATATCACACCCAACTCCAAAAACCAGTTAAGGTTAAGCCATGCTGGTCCTATTTGCATTATGAGCTATTAATACAGCATAACAACACAAAGCCATAGGAAGCACTTCTCAGACCAGCTGGTAATGACTAAATATCCTCTCCTCTGGTAATTGCCTACTTCTTTCTATTTGACATAATTCATCAGCCAGATTAGAGCAGGTCATTCTGCAGCGAATAGAGAAAGCAAGGATAACATAACCTGACACATCAAAATGTTCTTATGTGAGCAGTCTGAAGAGCTGCTGCTTTACAAAAAGCTATGAGCTGGCAAAATAGCCATATAGCATACAGGTCAGTGGGCACACACTCTTGTTTATTGCTACTCATTTCATTTTTGAGTAGCTCAGCACAACTGTAATTGCTAGTTAAGAGATAGACTACGTCCTATTTTTAAAAAATGCCCCCAAATGACTGTGCCAGGAACCAGAATAAATAAAATTTGGAAAAAGAGCAAAGGAGAGGTGGGGTGGGGTGGGAGCTTCATAGCCGGTCACTGGGCAACAAACACTGGCTGTGAAAATCCTGCAGCTAACAAGAGATGGAGCCAGCCCAGCAGCTGACCGATTTCTGATCTCTGAGCCAGCTGCCTTTCATGTGGAGTTCTCTGTGTGGTTCAGATATGAAGACATTATAACTGGACAGTTCTGGGAACTTTCTCATCCCAGCACACTGTGCATAGAAATTGGCCCCAACACCCTTCATTGTCCAAGTTCCAAAAAGGCAACAACTAGGATTCATGATTAAACATCAGCACTGGTTTTAATTCTAAGAGACAACTTTTCTCCTTGTAAAACGTTAAAACCCCTTCCCCCACTCTAACCCCATTAGAAAAAAAAAAAAAAGAACATCAAAGCACTAAAGTTATTATGCATTTTTTTTGTCTTTGTCTCTTGGCGCCCTGGTTTTCTTGGCTGTTCTTTATTCTCTCCCTGCTCAACGGCTCCAATTTAGGAATAAGAAATAAAAAAGGCAAGAGCAGTTGGCTTTGTGCAATTTCCAGGATTCTGCAGAATCTCAATCGCTTTTCCCTCATTCTCTTTATCCCCTTCCTTCTTTTCCTTGTCAGATTCAAATCTATACGTCACAAACCAGAACATCATTCAAGCGTTCGATAAACGTTAGGAGAAGTTCAGTGCCTGCCAGTGGAAGCGCAATCTGGGCTCTCTTTGATCTACACTGAAAAGCGGGCACCTCAGCTCTCAATTCCTAGATGGCGAGCTAACCCCCTTTTCCACCACCTGAACTTGCCTCCTGAATCAGAGGCAAAGTGGTCTGCAGCCTTTCTGATGGGTTCCCAGTCTCTCCGCATCTATTTTAACTCGGGCCGGGCGCAATCAGAGAATCTAATCCTAGCAACAAAGCCAGGAGCACAAATCCACCGTGATGAACTGGTTGGCCTGCTCCCCCGCCCCCTTCCTCCCACCGCCCCCGACTAGTCTTTGAAAAGACGAGCTTGGGGGCCAGAAAATTAATACGTCCAAAACGAGAAGAAAAGCGGCGGAATACAAGTGGCCAGAAGTGGTTTTGGCTTCGCTGGTTTGTTTGTGTATTTTTTTAAGCATCAAGGAGCCACACAAGTGTGAACCCAAGCTGCACAAGCCCCCAAGGCTGCGTGCACAGCCCCAGGCGCTGTCCAGAGAGTTCTCCCCCGCCCCCTCTCCCTTCTGGCTGGGGCCAGGGTGAGTGGGGGAGGTTTGCGCGCGTTTGTCTGACACTTGTAAATGGAAGTAGGATCCAACTTGGAAAACAAACGCGCCGGAGTCTGGGGCAGGGAGAAAGGGGGAGGCGAGGAGAGGAAGAGAGAAGACTCTTCCCTTGTTAGCGCAGTCCGCTCTTCCCTCCCACCCTCCCGCCGCGGCTGCAGCAGGTTCGCCCAAACCAGAAGCGGAGTCGAAGTCAGTGCGCGGCGGCCACCAGAGGAAGGAAGCTCCGCGCCGAGACGCAGGGAGTCGGCCAGGTGCCGCCGGTCCCGATCCGCGACCGGCCACAGCCCCCGGCCGCCCACTCTTCGGGCTGCAGGCGCGCCTCCCTCCCGGGAAACGCTCCAAGCCCCCCATGGCGACCTCGCCAGGTCTCGGCATCCTCGTTCCCTCCTCACACTCATTCGGGGACCCCCTCCCCCTGCCTGGTTCGCCCACATTATTACACGGAGCAGCAGCTGCAGGATGCCGCCGCCACTACCGCACACACATCCCGGGGGCGCCACCCTTGCGCCGTAGGCTACTCGAGGCTCCCTTAGCTCGCAGCTAAACTCCCGCCAGCCCCATATCCTTGCCCCAAGTGCACGCCCGCCTACGAGAGTAGGGCAGGGAAAAGTGAACAATAAAAGTTGCCTTCTGCAGAGCCCAATCGTGGTCAATGTTTAACCGTCTGGGAAAGCACACGCGACCAAAGTCAGTGGCATAGGGGAGGGAGGAACACAGGCCACAGTAGTGCTAAAAATACCCGTGCTCGCCACCTCGCGCAAGCCCGGCGGCCAGATGCACTTTAGCTCAGCGACCCCCACTGGCGGAATCCTGGTGCGCACTGCACGCCGCGCCAAGACAGACTGGACCACGACGGCTGCCTCCTTGCCCGCGCCCCTCAGACCCCCACCTCGGCCCTGCACCCACAATGGTCCGGGCGAGGGGGGGTCCATCCAGGACCTCCTGGGAAGGGGCCCAGAGCGCAGACCCGGTGCGCCCTCACGTTCCCTCGCCCCCACCCCCCACCCCCGCCACCAGAGAGGGCTGCAATGCACCCCTAGGACAATCAGGCCCGCTCAGCTTTTTTTTTTTCCTTTTTCTTTCCAAAGACAGCAACCTTTACACACGCCCGCCAAAAATCATGCACTCTTCACCCATGGTACTCTTGTTTCCCTCTCTCCCTGTCAAGATAGCAGGAAAAGTCCCTCCTCCCACCATTCTGTAAAAGGCTGTGGCTCTACGGGAGCTGCTGCCAGTTCAGTAAATTTCACCCTGTCCATGACCCTCGTAGGCGGGAATGAAGCGTGGGGCAGACCCGCAGACTAATAATCCCTTCCCCGCAACACAACGCCCCCCCCCCACCCCGGCCAAACTGCAGCTGGGTTCCCAGCTCTGTCCGAAGCTTAGCCAAGCGACGACCCAACTTGTGCCTCCGGGTCCCTCAAGTGCATTCATCGGCATCTGAACATTTCCACTGCGTCTGATGGGGACGGGCTACCAAGCAGGCTCGCCGCCTAGACCCTCTCATCCACCTGCACCAGCGGCCAGGACTGGGAGGGGATGGAGATGGGTGCACCGATCCGCAATCCCCTCGCGCCTCATCCCAGGTCCTCAGTCCCAAACTTAGCCAACTCTCCATGACAACCTCCCGGCTACCGCCGCAGGACCGAACCTCCTACCCTTCTTTGCAGCGGCGGCGGCGGCTCGGAGCCGTGCCGAGATGGGAACTTTACAAGGTGAAAAGTTTCCCCCACGCGCTCCGCCGGCTCTCGCCTCCCGGAGCCCACCTCGCAGCCCATTTGCACTAGGCTGCTGGAGCTGTGGTCCGGATGGCGCGCTCCAGCTGGTGCAACGGGCAGCCAAAAAATCACGTTAAAAATCCCCACGCACCCTTGCCTCCGCGAACGATCCACAAATCCACTAGGCGCTTTCCCGGTGGTCTTCCTCTCCGGGCGCTCCTGCCCAGGGCGAGCTGGCCACCCGGCGGCTGCCGCCGCAGAGCTCGCTGCGCGCTCGCGGGGACTAGAGCCGCGAGCAGAGGCGCTCTGCGCCCGGGACGCCGCCGCCGCCACGCGGGCTCGCAGGCGAAGGAGGGAAGCCGGGAGGAGGAGAACGGCAGCGGGAGGAGGGGGGGTCGGGGGCCCGAGATCCCAATCTGCAGCCCAGATCACAGCGCAGCCTGCCGGGAGAAGCGCCGACTCTCGTGTCGGCTCCGAGCTGCTGTCGCTGCCGTCGCTACTGCTCGCCGCCTCGCTGCTCCCAGCTCCCCATCACAGCCGACGCCGACGAACGGCCAAGCCCCTTTCTCTCGTCTCCCCCTCTCGCTTCTCTCTCGCTGTCTCCTCCTCCCAAACCGCGAGAGAAAAGGGCGAGGGGGAGAGAAGCCTCGGCGTCCGGGATGACTAGCGATCTCGGAGCGCGGCGCAGGGGAGAGGGGGCGGGCGGGGAAGGGGAGGGTAGTGGGGGAGGCGGGCGAGCTGGAGGGCGCTCCCGGCGCCTGGCCTGCAAGCTGGACTAATTTTAGAGCTCGAGTCTTCCTCCACCAGTCTCTCGGGGCGGAGGATAACACCAACGTGCCTTCCTGCGGCGCGCAGAGTGAAGTGCCGGCTTAGGAGAGCGCACTCACAAACTGTGCAGTCTCAGCCAGCCGTACCACAGCAGCGCGCAGAGGTCGAGCACGTGTTACTCTCCTAGAACCGATGAGGAAACTGAGGCATATCGAGGTGGAAACGGCTTCTCTAAGAGTCTAAGGTTAGTTTGTAGTGTAAATATAAAACCATCAAATATGTACCTCTTAATTCCAAATGTACTACACAGATGGGTCCTACTACTTTCCCACACATTTTTGGATCCTGGGGTCCTCAGACAACCTTACAGAGAAGGGAGGAGCCTTAAAACTAAAAAGGTAACCTGGCACATTCTCTTCACTCATTAATCGTTTTAAGCATTTTTGTCGAAATGGAGAAAAGTGATTCTGAAGAGAATGAGTGATTGATTTAGGGCTTGATGATTTGCAACTACAACCTGAAGGTTGGCTTGTTCCTGTAACTTCTACACCCACATTCCTCCTAAGACTCCCATGCCACCCCCCACACATTCTGCTGCAGCAGAGCCTACACTCGACCGTCCCCCTTACCTCCTACCCTCACCCCCCACCCCGACTCCCCTTCTCTGTGTATCTTCACTCTTCTGCTTTTCTTTTTCTTCCCGTCAAAGCAGGGAGGCAGTCTTAACACCACCCACCCACATGCACATATACCAGCTTCCTTCCCCACCCCCACACCCAGAGCAATGTACAGCTGTTCCTAAAGCAGACCTGTAAGCATGCCTGTTGCCTTGTTGCTGTCTCTTAAGCTGTTTTGCCCCAGCTCAGCCTTTGGTACATGGGGAGAGGCACACCAGGCCTGCAGATCTATTCTCCAGAAAAAAAATCATTACTTTTTTCTACCGCGAAATTCTCTTGGGGGAGCTAGGTAATGGTTGCTACTAGGGGGCTTTGTGCTCAACCACTAGAGCGAGCCCTTTGAAGAGCCGCTTCTGTTTACCTTTCTGTCCCCCAGCTCCCAGTCTGGGGCCTCCTCCCTGTCACAGCTACACAATGGCCTGCCATTCTCCACAGGTGGAAAGTTTCCCTTGAAAGCCTCTGGCATCCTTGCTGCCTTGACTGCTCCATAAAGCATGGCATGCTCCGGTCACTCTACTCTGAGACTTTAATGTGAATACTAAAGAATAGTGACAGCTCCCCATACATCAGCTAATTCGGAGGTAATCAGCATGATGTTACCTAGGGCTTCCTTGTCACATAAGGATAGAAGATAGGTCTGGAGTGAGGGAAACCACCATCAGGGCTAAGAAGCCTTACTTGCCCTCAAAAATGTTATCATTTGAATAATTTTATTCCTATTTTTATGTCAGCAGTTTTCTAGGGCATTGAAAAATTTATTACCATATAAATATGTCCCTATCATGGTATTTTTCCTGTGACCAATAGAATACAGCTAACTGGTCATCAAAGATTTTAATGAACCCATATATTTCCTGCCAGTGCGCTTCCATGGAAGTACTGAAATAAGTTGGTTCCTGAAACCAAGTACTTTGGGTAGGGTCATCTGGTGGTGGTTTGGCCAGTAGATGCTCAGGGAAAGCGTACTGGCTACGAAATAGGGCATCCTCCACCTTTTGCCTGGGAAGGCTGCCAGATGAATGTAGGTGTGGCCACTGCTGGTGATACTCTGATTCCAGCTCTTAGAATGTTCTCTTATGCCTCGAAGGTACCGTACTGATAGATGAGTACAAAAATCTCTCTAAATTTCAGCCTCCCTTATTCTCCTAGGCACTACATAGATAATAAAGTAAACAGCCTTTACTCCCATGGCAGGCACAAGCCATTATAGTCTGTGGGTAAGACACTTCCTGCAAGGATGATAGAGTGGTTTATCTAGCTGAACATCCTCCTGGTCATTTAAGATTTGCATAGCACTTAATCCTCATTTAATACTGATTGTATTAGAATGCCATTTTATTTCTTTTAAAAGTGCCTACTGTGTGCTGGTATTGTAGTAGGCACAGAGTTGATAACCCAGTAACTTTATGGCAGCAGAAAATCTTCTCATTCAGGGTGGGGCAAAAATAGATTTACAGTTGTTTGTATGGAAAATAATAAAGCAATTAATAAATAGTAATGTAAAAATAAACTGTTTCCTATACTCACAACCGTAAACCCACTTTGGCCATACCCTGTATTTAGATTTCTATCCACAGTTCCTTACACAGGGCCTGACACACTCAATGAATATTAGTAAATGCTCAATTCATATTCAAAGAATGAACAGATAATGAAAGTTTGAGAATCTTCTATTAATCCTAATGAAAATGATATATAGGACATTGAAGTCCTTACAGGAAAGGAGGCCAAAAAAATGAAAAATTATGAACCTACAAGAAAATAATGTTACCCGCAATATCACACCTCCCGTGCACCATTTAAAATCCTCTGGGCCTCACCTGTGTCTTTTAGCCTTTGCAGGGACAACCAGTTCTCAGTGGCTCCAGCCGGCTTCACACAGGTGCCATCTGACAGTGCCTTGCCCTAGGCTTCTCTTACATCTCTCCCCGCCAACCCAGCGGCTTCTTTGTTAAACTTTCAGTGTAAGCTAAAATCCAGAGAGAAACATGAGAGATTAAACGCCCTGTGGTAAATCTCTGACCAATGGGAGATGGGAGTCCCCCCTTGGGGACTCCCAATAGGAGGATAAATGCTCCCCTTTCTGTCCTCCAACAATGGATCTTGAAATGTGTTACATAGTGCTCCTCCGGTGGTCTTACTAAATTAAGCAGCCAGTGGCCAGAAGCAGTGGCCAGCTTGACAACTCATCCTTGTACTGGCTGTCCTTCTTTTGCTGGGTCTCTCCCTCTTTTCTTCACAAGCTCTCTGGGATCACACTCCCCAAAAATGTATTTTCCATAAGTCCTTACATCAGTCTCTGTTATCTGGCAATTCCAGGCTAAATACCCACCATTAATCCTAAATATTTACATCAAGGAATAGTCAAATAAAATGCCCTCTAGCATATACGTAGGTACACACACGCACACACACACAGGCTCCTCTTTGTGATGAGTTATACTCCACCCAGATCTGTTTTTATTAATCCCATTCAGTTTATTTGTGTTTATAAAGTCGATGATCGTGAAGGAACGTGTGTATGTGACATCTGAGCCCATGCCCACCTTATTGTTAACCTTCCTTAAAACATTGAGTAATGCTTTTCTTTAAAGAAAAATTTGTTACCACAATGAACTATTGAGGGATGTGGTGGAATTTCCTTCAACTTGGGATGGGAGTGGATCTGTCAAGAAACTATGGTAATATGATTTTTTTTGAAACAGATAAAATCAAGCTATATTATGAAAGAGAATCAATTTAGGGTGATAGTTAAGTGAGCAGGCCCTGGAAGGAGACAAACTGACTGAGTTAGAATCCTCACGTTCCACCCTCAAACTGTATTATCTTGGATAAGTTTCCTAATTTCCCTAGGTCTTAATTGCTTCATATGTAAAATAGGACCTATAAGAGTGCCCATGTTATGAGATTATTGTAATAGTAAATGAAATAATTCATAAAAGCATAGGTTCAACATATAATATCCAACAAATTTTAGCTGCTATTATTCTTACAGAGACAAATTATTAAGCAATTATTATATCATCTGATCTCAAAGTCAGTGCCAGGAGCCAGAACAAAGATCAGACCCCACTACTGCAGTAGGGCAGTTAGGTAGGCACAAGCAGAGTAGGAATGGTGGGTCAGCTGCAGAGGGTGAGCAGGGCAGAGAGCCCCAGACACCTAGTAAGGGGCAAAACTGCAAGTCCTTGCACAACTACACTCTTAAACCTTAACCTCTGGAGAAGACCTCTGGGCCTCAACTATGCTTCAGCTCCAGGCCCAGAAAAGCAACAAAACCAGGTGGAGCAATGCCATGGCTGACATCCGGACCAGCTGCATTGACTAAGGACCATCTGGTGCTAACCAATCAGTGGAGGCCCAGAGGGGGCACACCTGGAAAGCTGACGAATGTTCTTTTGAGAGCCTTGCCTGAGATCCCAGATAAAAGCCCTCAAGATGGAGGACCGCTCTTTCTAAGGAGCACAGCCCACCTTGTCTTTCCCCAGGGTATATATTCTCATTCATTCATATTCATTCTCCCTCCCTCTCTCTCTCTGCTCCCTCTTTTGCCCCTCAAGGCTCTTATCTCTCTCTCCCTCTTACTCATAAGCTCCAAGGGCCCTTCTACTACATGTGTAACTTTCAAAATAAACTTTCCCTCATATGAGTTCTTTGGTTCTGAATTCTTCTCGTACTCAGAACTCAGGGTTGCAGAACTGAGGTTGCTGAACTGGGGTCTGGCCTAACGCTTCGCTAATGCCTGGTGCTGTTTTTCCACCGCTAACACTGCCGTCCCTTCCATGTTAAAATTCTGATTCCAGCTCCAGGTCTGGAATGACATCTAGTTATCCATATTGCTGTTAGAGGCCAAACTTTTATTAAGATACAGCAAGATGATGTTCCAGATATTCATACCATTTATATGTTATATATATAACAGGATCAGTTGTGCATGGGAGCGTTCATATGCTTTTTGTTCTTCATTAATAAATAAAGCTCCTTAAGTTTCAAACTTACCTTTTGCAAAACTACGTTTAATAGTTGAGAATGACATAGATCATATGATTTTAATATGTGACTGTAATTTTACCTCAAGCATTTTTATAGAAAAACATTTTTTCATTTAACTATGGATTATGAAACAGTGAAGAATATAGAGGAGACATTGGCTACACTTTATACCAGTGGCTCTTTATATATTTTGGTTCAGTTTACTTGATTAAACTTATGGAATCTCTTTTTAAACATATATGTATATACACTCATATTTTTTGCATTCTGTTTCAGTATTTTCACAGTCCCTCTAAAGTCCTTCCATGGAACACAGATTGAGGAAAATGTACATGAGAAAATATAGTCCAGAACTCAAGTTCTGTTTCTTCAAATTTTTAGTTACTAGCAGCTTTTTTGATCTACTGTTTAAAAAAAGGAATATATAGTACCTCAGGGGTTGGAAGTACAAATCGTACCTAAAGTGAACTTGAATCATTCCAAACTTTTAGGAATTTACTCTGAAACACGTAGACAAGGCCACCTATGTTGGGAACCCACTATACAACTAGAAGCTCTCTGAATTAACTTCTTCTTAGACTACAAAGCTTGGTAAGTAATTAAAATGTGCTAATTTGGAGTATACAAACTCCAAATTAAAATCCAATAGTACTTAAGACAACAGTAACTGCAGGAATTGTTTCAGAACTTAGACCAAAAAATATCTTGCTACAGAGGAATACTTTATCACTGATTTTTTTTCTTAATTGCAGGTATGCAGTAATACTAAAAAACAGACTGACTTTTTAAAGTCTCTAGAGATAATGCTTGCACACAATCCATTACCTGTGCGCTATGCAGACCCCTCCTACTCTCCCACCCTTGATATGCAAGCCACTGATTAGACTTGCACAGGACCTTCTTTGCCACTTAGCTATCCTGAAGCTGATCAAGCTGATTCCCCTTATTTTAAAACAACAACCAAGCAAAACTTGGACAGACTTAACTGCTTGGCTTTTACCGAGTAAGTTGTCTTGCTGACTGTCTTATCCTTTAGAAAAAAATTTTAGACCCCTCTTTGGCTATGACTCTCCTGTCTTTGGTTACACACTGACTAATAACAAATGTAATTTCAGACAACTATTTTTAACACAGCTGCAATTCTCTGTTCTTTTAATCATTCCTCTTTTTCTTAGTCTCCCATTCATTCATTCAAACATACTTTTGAGCAACTATATACTTGACTCTCTGCTAAGTGCTGGGGGTATAACGGTTAGCAAAACTACTAAGATATCTGCTTTCTACGGTCTTTAGGCTAGAGGAGAAGTCACCATTTATGAAACTGTTGGCGGTGATAACTAAAACAGCACCAGGTGTTAAACCAGTGGAGTCAGACTAGACTTCTCTTCAGCAACTTCGGTACCTGAATTCTGACTAATAAAGAATTCAGAGCCAAGACTCAAACTATAAAAGAAAGTTTATTTAGAAAGTTACAGAGGTAGAAGTGGTGAATGGTAGAAGGTAAAGGTAACTTGAGAGGGCTGGAGGTGGGGGAGGAGGAGGAGGAGGAGGAAGTAGAGGAGGAGAGAGGCACAGCAGAGTGCTCCCAGGAGGGAGAGACACTGGGTCCTCTGCCCGAAGGGCTTTAAGGGTTGAGACTTTAGGGGAGGTCCTAGGGGAAGGTTTCAATAGAATATTCATCTGCTTTCCAGTTGTGTTCTTCCAGGGTTATTATGGTCTCCACTCATTGGCTGGCACCAGGGCAGAGGGTCATTTGTCAGTGCAGCCGGCCCTGAGGTCTGCCATGGCATCACTTGTCTGGATTTCTGCTTTTCTGGGCCTGGAGCCGAAACACAAATGCGGCCTAGATGTCATCTCTAAGGATTAATACTTAAGGGAATGGTCTTACAGGGGCCCGCACGGGAGTCTCCTGAGGCCACTCCTCAGCCCCTTGTTCCTCCTCCAAGGGTGTCTGCCACATGTCTAGGGACGTCCAGGGGAAGAAAGGGCAGGGGAGGGTCTGAGCTGTATGACCAGCAATGTGAAAGGTCAGGGTGTCTAAACCGCATGACCAGTGACATGCTAGGGGAGGAAAAGTCACCCTGCGGGCACTGTCCTTGTTTTCCCAGTTTTTCTGGTGCTGGGCACCAGAGGCTTTCCACGCCGGTGGCCCTCTGTACCTGGCCCATCATCCTTGCTCTGCTCCTGCCTGTCTAACTGCCTTCCACAAAATGATCATACAAAGAAATCTAACCGTGAAAAGGGCTGGAAATGCATGCCTCAGCTTTTTTGTTTGATGATCACCACTGTCCCAGGGAGGATAATTTTTTATTTCTCTACTTTATTAATAAACTAAAGTTCAACGCTAACCATGGCTGATAAGCAAACGGGACATTTAGTGGTACACCTGATATATGTTTTGATATATTATAAACAACCAATGTCATCAAATATTAAGGTATTAAAAGCTTCAGGATCCCACTTCAACTTCTTCACCAAAAGTTTTCATCTCTCTGACCTCTAATGAAGCCATATTTTCCTCAAGTATTCTGAGATGAAATTTTTGTTTTTCATCAAAATCACTGCTTTTAATTATTTCTAAATTATAGATACTTATCCACCCCTATGTTTCAGTACAGTAGATAAGTTGTATTAGGAATGAAATATGTTTACGTGGGCTAATCTACTTAGACCACAATTTATAACATCTTTCTGTGGGAAAGTCATTCCAAGTGTAAAACAACTGGCCTACAGACTGTTGGAACGTGACTTGTTTGTGAATTGAGAAATTATTTTACCAATCAAAGGGAAAGTTGCTGTGTAATATACATGGGAGGTAATCATTTATTTTAAATTTCATAAAATTGTAGAGTTAGAAAAGTAATTAGAATTTCTCTACCTCACTTTCTTTAAATTTGCCTACCATGTCGTAGCTGCTTATTCCTTCAGTCTTTACTTACTTCTCTCTAGTGTGCTTCCAAAAACTAGTCTCAGCACAAAACGAAGACTTTGTCTGCTTGCTAAAAGGAGGAAATAAGTGTTTTTTCTACCTTATTCATAGACTAATGCAGAAAGGAAAGTTAAAAAGAAATCCATCTAAACTAAGAAGCTCCAAAATCAAAGAAAAGGAAAAGCCTTTCCAAGGGTTTGATGAACAAATTATAGGAATTGATCTTTTTTTACCAGATCTTAATTGAATCAGCAAAGTATTATTAAAAATAGATGCAAGCATATTGCCTTAAATTAAGGAATATAGACCCCTTTTTCATTCTGAATTCATTAAAAAGACCTATTTCCCTTTATTTTTGGAATACTTTAACTAAATGAGTTAATGCCTATTTCATTTCACCAGGCCAAATGTTAGCCATGAATGTCAGAGTAATTTGTCAAAAGTGAACCGCCTCAAATTATTTGCATAACAAAAATGTCATTGTGAACCAGCACCTTGCTGCCTGTGGCTGTTGGAAGCTGGAGGAACATCTATTTTCCTGTCTGACAGTTTCGTTCACCTGAAAATAACTGCTACTTACCAAATGCAGTTGATTATCAGTAAAGTGAAAAAACAAAAACAAAAACAAAAAAACTACTGAGTATGAGGAAGTAAGTGGGGTCAAGGAGTTGATAATAGGATTCAGTTTTGGTTTTTTTAATTTCAAAATCTGCCAGTCCAAATTCAAACCAGATTTGTGGTGATTAAAAGTTCTTTTCTTCTGGCTCTGATCCAGGAGTCAATTTGAAACAAGTTATTTCTCTCAGTACATTTTCCATTGGGCAGATCAGATCATCATACAGTATTTATTACACATGGACAGCAATTCTTTCATACACAGAAAACTGACTCTGTGCGGAGGGGCAGATGTTGGACATCTCTGCAGGATACATGGACCCTGATAAAATAAGAAGCTTACCCATGACAACCATCCAAATCTAGCACCGCCCCTCGACTCAGTAACTTTGACTTGTATGAATATAAACAGAACTGTTAACCTTAACACTTTTTTTTTTCAGTTCTTTGCCACTGCGCCAAGCCTGAGACTTTTCCTGGTCACCTCCAGTCCCAGTGAAATTTCTGTGTTCCAGATGGCACCTCTGTGATATCATTCCTCTCACCATCTAATCCTCATCTTCATCTGGTTTTGTGTCTGTCTCTACCAGACTGGGAGCGTCTCGAGGATAAAGCCTAATATTTATCTCTGTATCTTCAAGGTAAGCATCACATGACAGTTGCTCAACAAAATGTTTGCTTGTCGAATGAATAAATGCACCTTAGCCTTATTTGTTTGGGTTTTTGAGAGATGAGAGAGTACTGAGTTGCCCTTAGGAACCCTCCTGCTGTTTTTATTTTTCTTGGGTCTAAATCAGTGGTTCTTCAAATGGGGTCCCCAAACCAGCGACATTCCTGTCAAGTGGGAACTTGTTAGAATTGCACTTTCCCAGGTCCTACATCAGACCTAGTGAACCAGAAATCTTGGAGGTAGAGCCCAGTAATTTGAGTTTTAAGAAACCATCCTGGTGATCCTGATGCTTGTTAAAATTTGAGAACCACTTGCCTAAGTCTTCCTACTCGTAACGTACACACGTGCACGCACAGTTCAGAGTAAGCCCATGTAAAACCTGATCTTGTGTACTCAAGTATGGAAGTGTCACACCCCTTTAACTCAAACTTTAAATCCATGAACAGGATGTAGTTAATTAGTCTGACTAATTTGGCAAAAACTCCAAATTATCCTACCTCTTTGCTCCCCTTGGGGAGGTGTTTGGGCTTGAATTGCCAGGTAATTGCTTCAATTAACCAATTCATTTTTGCTTAGGTAGGCACAGCTGGTGGTAAAACCATCCACAGCATCCTAGGTGTTCTAGCTTCTTCCCCCCAGGTTGAAGCCAGCTAGAGACTTGCCCTGGAAGGGAAATTAATCAGTTGGGGAAAGAACAGGGCCAGTGTCTGCATCTCCTCAACCCTGTTCACAAGCTTCTTTCTTTTTTCTTTTTGTTTAATTCATTAATTTTTGTTGTTGTTGTTCAAATATATTTGTCTCCGCCACCACTTTCCCCTGCACCCTTCTCCCCAACTCTCTCCCTCAGTCCTTCCCACTTTGGCTTTGTCCATGAGTCCCTGATATACCTTCCTTGATTTGACCCTTCCCTTCCCTTTCCCCACCCACCCCTCCCTCCTTCACCTCTTGACTCTCTTGGTTTCTTTTGTTTTTTAATGTTGCTGGTCATATTTTCCTTGCATCTTTGTATTGTTGGTTAGGTTCCACTTATAGGTGAGATCATATGGTACCTGTCTTTCGCCCCTGACTTATTTCACTTAGCATAATGCTCTCTAGTTCAATCCATGCTGTCACAAAATGTAGTAGTTCTTTTTTTCTTTCTGCTGCATAGTATTGCATTGTATAAATGTACCATAGATTTTTGATCCAGTCATCTACTGATGGGCATTTAGGTTGCTTCCAACACTTGGCTATTGTAAATTGTGCTGCTATGAACATTGGGGTGCATGGGTTCTTTTGAATTGGCGTTTTGGGATTCTTAGGGTATAGTCCCAGCAGGGGAATCACTGGATCAAAAGGTAGTTCCATTTTCTGCTTTTTGAAGAAATTCCACACTATTTTCCACAATGGCTGCACCAGTCTGCATTACCACCAACAGTGTGGCTAGGATTCCCTTTTCTCCACAGCCTCGCCAGCACCTTTTGTTTGTTGATCTGTTTATGATGGCCATTCTGACCGGTATGATGTGGTATCTTATTGTGGTTTTGATCTGCATTTCTCTGATGGCTAGTGATGCTGAGCATCCTTTCAAATGTCTCTGGGCCCTCTGTATATCTTCCTTGGAAAAGCATCTGCCCAGATCCTTTGCCCATTTTTTTGATTGCATCGTTTGTCTTCTTGGAGTGGAGTTGAGTGAGTTCTCTATATATTTTGGAGATCAAACTTCTCTCTGATATATCATTTAGCAAATATATTTTCCCATATGGTTGGCTCCCTTTTCATTTTGCTGATGTTTTCTTTAGCCATGCAGAAGCTTCTTATTTTGATGAGGTCCCACTTGTTTATTCTTTCCTTTATGTCCCTTGCTTTAGGGGACATATCTGTGAAAATATTGCTCCATGGGATATCTGAGTTTCCCGCCAATGTTCTCCTCTGTGACTTTTATGGTGTTGTGACTTACATTTAAGTCTTTTATCCATCTTGAGTTTATTTTTGTGTATGGTGTCAGCTGATGATCCAATTTCAATTTTTTGCATGTAGCCGTCCAGCTTTCGCAACACCATTTGTTGAAGAGGCTATTTTTACTCCACTTTATGCTTCTGCCCCCTTTGTCAAATATTAATTGACCATATAGACATGGGCTTATTTCTGGGCTTTCTATTCTGTTCCACTGGCCTATGAGTCTGTTCTTGTGCCAGTACCAGATTGTTTTGATTATAGTGGCTTTGTATTATAGTTTGATGTCGGGTATTGTGATCCCTCCTACTTTGTTTTTCTTTCCCAAAATTGCTGTGGCTATTTGGGGTCATTTATGTTTCCATATAAATACTTGAAATGTCTGTTCTATTTCTGTGAGATATGTCATTGGTATTTTAATAGGGATTGGGTCGAATCTATAAATTACTTTGGGTAGAATAAAGGGGGCATTCCTTAATGTAATAAAGGCCATATATGAAAAACCTACAGCCAACATCATACTCAACAGGCAAAAACTGAAAGCTTTCTCGTTAAGATCAGGAACAAGACAAGGATGTCCGCTTTCACCACTTCTTTTCAACATAGTATTGGAAGTCCTAGGCACAGTGGTCAGGCAAGAAAAAGATATAAAAGGCATCCAAATTGGAAAGGAGGAAGTAAAACTATCATTGTTTGCAGATGACATGATAGTGTACATAGAAAACCCTGTAGACTCCACCAAAAAACTACTCAATCTAATAAGTGAATTTGGCAGCAGGCTACCAAGTCAATATTCAGAAATCAAAGGCATTTTTGTATACCAGCAATGAAATAGAGGAAGAAGAAATCAGAAAAAAAATACATTTGCTATAGCAATAAGAAAAATAAAGTACCTAGGAATAAATTTAACCAAAGAGGTAAAAGACCTGTACACAGAAAACTATACAACATTGAAGAAAGAAATTAAGGAAGACACAAACAAATGGAAGCTTCTTTCTTTTATATCCTGGTTCATAGGATTTTACGCTATCAAGGTCTGGCACCAGAGGAAGTGCTTTCCGATATACAATATACTTTGGGTGCATGTCCCCCATTCCTCCATTATTAGAATCATAATAGGAGAAGTGGATTAAAGTGAGAAAAGTTCCTTGCCTGCTGCCTCAACAGCTTTGATTTTCCTATTAATGGCAAGTGCAGTTTTGCATGGATGTGAACTGGAATTTAAGTCTATGCAACTGATGAGCAGCATTGTCATAGTCACAGGGGAACACAGTTTCTAAAAACTTGAGAAGGGAATTTTCAGGCAAATAATTACAAGCAATTCTTGTTGATTTTAAGAAGTAACCAGATTACTTACATGGATTAGGTGCCTCAAAACATGAAAGCGTGCTAAAGAAGTTTCACGGAAAGTATGCGCCTAAAATCAGTAATTTTTTAAAGCCATGGTACAGGTATTACTTTCCCCGAGATATTTGAAACCTAGTGCCAATAACTTTTTATTTCCCCATAAGACAAAATTGATTCACTTGATAGAGTCTTCTATCCTTCCGAGTTGAAAGGCTTAGCTGAAGAAATGTCTAAAGAAAATTTCATTTCTCAGTACGTATTTCTGAGCTTGTTTGAGAGTGACAGTAACAGCATTACAAGGTATTGAAGTGCTGCTCCAGGAAGCGAGTGAGAGGCGAGAGCAGTGTGAAAATATCCTGCAAATCTGTGGAGCATCCTCCAGCCCCCAAAGGTTGCGCAGAGTGTTTTTATTAGTGGCCACAGTCAAGGAAGCTAGCCCACTCTTGAGAATGACAAGTAACATTTAGAGATCCCATAAATTTTTGTTTAGTTTTTTAAGTGGGGGCAGGGTGATTTTTTTTTCAAAACTCTGAATAAACACACATGCTTTAGCTCATTATGGTTAGAATATTTGGAAGTTTTAGAGAATTCAGGGAACACCAGGTTTTAATTTCCGTAAATTTGAGTGTTACTTACAGTAGAGGGTTTGTAACTATTATGATAACCTTGGACTAATGTACTCCATAGGAACCAAGAGAGAAAAAGACCAGTACTTTTATTCATGGATTAGCCCACTTATTTACATGTGCAAGCATAAACGCATCCCATAGACACTCCAGAGTGTCCAAACCAAGGGTCTGCAGGTTCACATGACATAGTTTCTACCTCAAAGAGCCTGCATCCTACCCTAGTTGTATGTACTCACCTTTACAATATCCTAGAACACATATCAGTGCTAATTTTAATTCAGTGTAATATTTATTCTTGCTTCCTTTCTAGAGTGGCTCTCCCTTTGTCTAAGTCCCCATCTTGCTTTTATGATACAGAAAAAAAAGGAACCTTTTTTGAAAAGTAGACAACTATTTGAAAAATATTTCCAGAGCAGCTCCGAGGATCTCAGTTTTGTGGCTCCGCTTCACATGGTGTAGAGACCTCAGTCTGGTTCCTGAACAGCTTCAAGTGATTGTTCCCAATAGTATATTCTCTTGGAACAACTGGATTCCTCTGGTAATAGGAACAGCTATTGTTGGGAGATTGCTCAGCACAAGTCAGTCTCACACCCAAAAAAGATTAAAAACTGCCCTTGAGAACAAACTTTGGCAGCTTTTTATTTATTATGGTGGCATGTTCCAGGGCACAGAGGAGACATCTTCTTCTTACCTCCACTCTCACAGGGCACATTTAGTCAGATTCATTAGCATTTCTGTAACAATTGATTAACTTGGAAGGAACAATACGATTCAGTCTGAATGCCCCTTCTACCCTAAGTGTAAGAAGTACAGCATTGTGGTTTTGCATTAATAAAGGTTGATAAATGACAGTCTTTCCTAGTTTTTGCTTTTCACCCTGCCAAACCCTAAATTGTCCTGGTAAGTTGGGTGGTATTTCATCATGTCCCTGTTGAAGTAACTGAGAAACTGCAACAGCAGTAATATCACAGCAAAATTTGCCACTCAAAAGAGTCCATAGCTCTTGAATGGAGCCAGAGTGAAATCTTGGCCAGGATCTTTGAACCCCAGCCCAGCCACACGGCTGATGTAACGTGCAGTTGTCTCACAGCAGACTGGCTCTCCGCAGCCTCTGCCCTGCAACAGATGCACAAGGACCTTCCCAACAGAAGAGGGTGAAGAGGCAAAGAAGAAAGGAAGGGACATTTTACAGTATAAAGATAGGAGAGTTAGCCCTTTCTTATTCTAAATCAATAATTTTATATAAGTATATTTAATATAGGTCATCTGGTTAGCTTAATTTAAAATACTTAGTTGCATTCAACCGATAATTCTTACATGCTAGATAGAGTGTTTGTTTTGTTCACTTCTGGCTATGTTCATTTCAATATGCCTACAGTCTAGTTGTAGAGACTTGCGTTATACTCGTAAAAAAGGCCAGTCATTGTAGTAACATAATCAAACTGCTTGGAAAGACTTGTAATTTCTGGGAAGTGAGAAATTAATGCATGCTGAGATATTCAGAAAACTTTCATTGAAGAAGTGCAGCTTGGGCTGAATCCTAAAGGAAGGGAGGGATTCAGAGAGATGGGCAGAATGAATTGGAAATTTCAAAAGACATGTAGAAAGCGAGCAATATGGAGGGTGGAAATGAGTAAGAGCTCTTCTGGGGACACTGAGAGTGCTGAGCTAGAGCTTTTCAGTGGGAGCTTTAGTGGAAAATAATAATATGAAGTCCAGATTGAAAAGGCTTTCGAATGCTAGGTTAGGGAGTCTTAATGTTGTCTTAAGGCAAATGAGAGACATGGAGAATTTTTAGTTGAGAAGTAACAAAATGAAGAGTGTTTTAGGGCACTAATGGTATGATCTGCTTTGAAAAGGGAAGAGCCTAGAGGAAGGAGAGCCAGTAAGAAGCAGGTAGGCAGTTTCTGAGAGGGCGGGGCTTGGGACCCCATTCTTCTGGGTTCCAGACTTAACCCCTCCATTTCTGAGTTTGTAACCATCCATCACTTAACCTTCTGAGTTCCAGGTTCGGATGATAATCTCTACCCTCTTCATTCATTCAGCAAAAACCACTGAGAACATCCTCTGCCAAACACTGTTTTAGGCATTGGGGGTATAGTGGTGAGCAACATGAACAAATTACCTACCCTGGGTTGCAGTTTTTCATGGGTATAGGAACATTGGAAGATTAAATGAAGTAACCTATAGATAGATAGATAGATAGACAGATAGATAGATATATCGTCCATTGCATACAATAGACACTCAAAAAATGGTGACTAGAAAGTCCACATCATTTTCTGTATCATTACCTGTAGCAGTATCCATTGTTGTGGAGAACAAGACAGGAATACATTTCAGTATATGGATTCCACCCCACAGGCTCTTTCCCAAGGAGGCCTCTGTCCTTTTGTTCCCGTTCATCTAACCTTCAGGAATTTAAACTTTTCAAGCGTACATGAACTTGTCAGAGACGCACTGAGTCAGACTCAGGTGATCCAGGAACTATTTTCCCCTTCTCAAGTGCTTAGGCTGTGGAATCTGCCAGAGGCCTCCTTGCAGGTGGACGGAAGGAGCCTTTCCTTCCCTCAGCCAGTCCATTCGCCAACTCCTTTCCATCTGACAAGGCAGTGAGAACTCAAATGATCTCCTCAACATCTCTGTGCTCAGGTCGACTCTGCTAAAGCAAAACGTATCCTTGAAAGATTTGTTCATAATCTGAGCACCTAAATTTTTTATCACCACATGGTTGGCCAAAGGACAAACGATGTTTGATATTTTTAATACTCTCCAAAACAGTAACAAGCGAAGCTCTGAAACACATTTTATTTTTAAAACACATTAGCAATTCTATAATTTGTCTTGGAGTCTGCTCTCTCTTCAGTTATTCAACACTGTCTACTGACTATCCATTACATGCAGAATGTAGTGCTAGATGTTAGGACTGAGAGTCTGGAGCTTGCAGCCAACTCGTCATTGTCATACCTCAAAGGGACACTTCACTAGCTTGGGAGGCAAACAACAAGGGAGGATTTTAATCCTGACTGTGGCATGTGATCCTAAATAATGCATTTAAAGTCACTTTGAAATCAGAATGATACCAAAACAATTAACACTCATTGAATCACTAAATGCATGGCAGTGTACTAAGTGCTTTATGTGTATTGTTTTATTCTCATAGCAACCCAAAAAAGTTCATACTATCATTATTCTTCTTTAACACATGAGTGAGGCATGGAATGCGTTCCCCACCCTGCCACCATTAGTGGAAAAAACAAAGGCGAAACTGCATCTCTCCTCATCCAGAGTCCCAAGGCTTCGCATCCATTCTCCAGGGTTATCATAAACATCTAACTAGTTAATATACATAAAACTACACTTTGAGCTTATAACAAATGTAGAGAATGCTCTTTATCCAGCTGTACAACCTTTGACATAGAGGGTTGTGTCTGATTGTTGTGTCTTATCTTCTCCGTGCTTGGCATGGATGATGAAGCAGTATGTGTTGGGCAGAAAACATTTGTAAACTTGTGCTACTGTCTTCCAAGCCCCACTGCTGCATCAGCGTAATCTCCACGTCCACTGAACTGCCCCAAACGTTGCCATTTACAGAGTGAAGTTTTGATGTTATTAATGTATTGAAATGAAGTGTCCCTAGCTCCAAAATTCGGTTTTAAATTACTTCACAATTCTGAGAACGTGCATATATAAAAGGCTAAACAGTCATACCAAGGAATTTCTACCCCCATTAAACTGAGAATCCATCCTAGAGTATTGTCATGACTGCAGTGTGAAGAGAGTGCAAAAATGCCAGGGGTGCACCCGAAAAATGACGCTCTTTCAGGGGAAATAAAGAGAGAAAGGCATCCCAAAGCGTTATTTTTAGGAGGATTTTGAAGGGAAGGAATAGCCGGCGGGTGTGATAGTCCTCCTCGCATATGTCACATCAAGCCCTCTCTCTTGGTTTCCTTTCCTCTTATCTCTCTTACTCTCCTAACAGTTTCTTTTTAACAACATTTCGTGTTTGTTTTTTGTCTTGTTTTGGGTTTTACGTAGCTGTAAAACTGCAGAACAGAGTAGCTGAGGCATTGCGTCAGACCCTCTGCCGCACCCCTTCAGATCTGCCTCCCTCTTCCCTCCGCTGATCAACACTCCCACTCCGTCCTGCAGACTCAGTTTGACCATGCCTTGCCTCACGCCAGTGTCAAGGGACTCCACCTAATGTCCACGCATGGATGATTCCTAAGTGCAGGAGAGCTAACGTTCTGTGCTGTGAATCTGTGTCCTGAGAGGTGGGTGCATGTGGATAAAGTCTCTTCCATCCTCCGGTGGATGAAGTGGAGATTCTGATTATGCAGCATCCTGCGCAGTCCTGAGGTGGCCAGCTTACCAATGCACTCTTATGCAGGCTGTCCTTCCTTCCCGGCTTCTCCCCACTTTGCCATCCCCCACCCCCAACCTGCTTCCTTGAACTGTGCTTTCTAGGGGACTCAGGTTATGAAAGCACTAAGAATGGAAAGTCAGTATCTTACCAATGAATATCCTTAAAATAAGGTCATTGTTTTTTGATTCATAGATACAAAATGTGACATTGGGAAATGTAGACGTAGAAAGGTATTAATCTATTTGTTGGACTACCCTAAAGGCATAAAAATCATGTTCCTCAGGAATAGTTAGTGACAATGATCTGAGTTAATGCTTACATATTAAAGATGAATAAACAGTGGGCCACCTAATCTTCGTATTCTAATTTTACATAAAACACATATATATGTATATGCAAGAGTTCTATGAAGAAAAACACTAACATGTTACTGTGATTGTCTCTGAGTGGTGGTATTAAAGATGGTCTTTATTTATTTTGTCTTGTTATAATTTTCCCTATTGTCTATAACCATGCTCTACTTTTAAAGTTAGATAAAAAATTCTAGTGATTAGAAGTGAGCCTAAAGAGTCACTTATTCCTTAAGTTTTTTTCATCATGAAAGTAAATGTGTTTCTGCTTAATGAAGCACAGTGGTGTCCTAGATCATTCTGTTTTTCACACATCCAGAGCTGGTATGGTTTATGCTATAATACAGTTGCCCATAGAAGCTCAGAGATGGCTTCTCACTTTAGGTATGTGGGCGCTGCCGCTGCAGAGGCTGAGCACACACTTACCGCTGGGAGGGTGGCATTGATGGCCATAATGATGGGGGAGGAGGGCTGGGGGAGCGCTGACCGCAAAGAGATGTTGTCAGAGTATGCAGATGGACACAGTCCCAAGGTCTAGATTTAATCTACGTTTCTATAAGGCGTCCTGACAGCCCTTAGCATCACCCTCAATTGGTGATGATTGATAAGGGGAAAGAGGTACAGAGACTTTTCTGGTATCCTTTAGTATCATAATAGCTTTGTATATGGGTCAAATAGGTGGCTGCTTAGGTAGGGTAGTGGAGAGATTGTTCCTAACCCCAAAGTTTGTCATAGATGGCTGAAACTTCACCATTACCTCATCATGGATGGATTAAGGAATATCCACCACTAGGGTAGGCAGAGTCCTTCAGTGTGTTCCTGGGGAGATAGTATATTATACCATTATCAGTTCTTATCATTTAATACTGAATATCAGATCTCTTGTCTTTGGAAAAAATTAAGAACAGATTAAAAGGACAAGAAATATAGAAAGGAGAGAGTTTGACTTCAAACACTCTACAGCAATAAGGTGTTGCCTATTGTAAAGAGAGTCAAGATAATAATTTTATTATCTTTCTACCTATCTATCTATACTTCATCTGTCACCTATCCATATATCACAAGTAACTCCAGGCCTATACGCAAAGTCCAATTTGACTTCAAAATTTGTATCATAGATTTACCCGTTTTTCATCCTTCTTCCATACGGTTCCCAACTTCATAGTTGCTCCCTCTAAACTTTGAGCAAACTTTGAGCTCTACTATAAATCTTGCTTTGACCAATGATGTATGAACAGAAGTGACAGTACTCGCTTATTTTCACTTGATGTCCCCCTGCTCTTCCACCATTGTCATGAGAAGACCATGGCCAAGTGGCCCAGTGATTGAAGGGGTACGAGAGGTACTTGAAGAAGAGCATCCTCAGATAAACGTGGACTAGATCAGCTGGGCCCCCAGCTGACCCACAGATGCATGATCAGTAATTAATGATTGTTATCTTAAGCCACCAAGTTTGGAGTGATTAATTTAGAGCAATAGCTGAGTTATGCAATGCTCTTTCTGTTTCTACATCCTAAATCCATTGTATCATAGCTCAAAAAACTTTGAGAACTATTTTTCTCTCCAGCACAATATTTGGCATGTCATATGTGATTGGTAATGTTTGTTGAATGAATGATTCTTTGCAATGGTGCCCCAGCCTACATTTTCAACCTTAACTTTGTTATGGGTTGAATTGGATCCCCCAAAATATGTTGAAGTTCTAAAACCCAGTATCTCAGAATCTAAACTTGTTTGGAAATAGGATCTTTACCGTAGTAACCAAGTTTAAATGAGGCCCTTAGGGTGGACCCTAACCCAACATGCATGATGTTCTTATAAAAAGGGAAATTTTGGATAGAGTGACAGAAATACACAGAGGGAAGATAAACGGAAGACACAGGAAAAAGATGGCCAGGTGACTGGATTGATGTATCTACAAGCCAAGCAACACCTACAATTGCCAGAAACTGTCAGAAACTAAGAGAACCCAGGAGAGACTCTCCCCTAGGGCCGTGGGAGAGAATGGCCCTGCCAGCACCTTGATTTCATACTTCTAGCCTCCAGAACTCTGAGACAAAGCATTCCTGTTGTTTAAAGCCACCCAATCTTTGATATTTTGTTACAGCAGCTACGGGAAAACAATACTCTCCAAAACTCTTCCTATTCTCTATTTTAGTCACGTCCAACCCCTCGCATATTCATTTATTCCTCTCTGCCCTTGTACATACAATTCCCCTTTTTTGAAAAGTTTTCCCTCCTCCTCAGCCTTTTAGCTTTCTATTCAACTTTCAAAACCCACAGAAAGCTCGCCTCCTCTGAGAAGCCTCATCCAGATACCACAGGAAGAGTTCATTTCACTATGCTGTGTTCTTCTTTTCCTTCATAACTGTCCTGTAGTATTTGTCACGTTGTAGTTAACTATCTGTTTGGATGTCTTTCCCCCGCCTCCACCCTGCAATACCATCGGGCAGGAACTGTGTATTATTTCCCTCTCCTAACATCTTCCATTTCTACTACAGTTTCTGGCTGACATAGGTCCTTGATAAATATTTGTTGACTAACCATAGAGGTTTAAAAAATGAGACTTTCCTTTGGGAATAAAAGCCTGAAAGGTGACCTGGGGAATGCCTGGATGGTGGCAAAGGGCATTGGTGTCTTGGGGAGCAAAAGGGCATTCCATGGGTCTGATGAGGTGGCCCAAAAGGGGGATCTAGGGTGGCTACTTAAGCTCTTTGTCGGGGAGAGGTGCTACTCTCCCACAGCAAAGGTGCGAGTTCAAGTGCACTTCTGGTTCTAGTCCACACACTTAACATCTGCTTTTTAATCATTGGAATTTCATAAATCAAAGGAAAAGAACAAAGAGCTGAAAGCCTCTTTCCACCTACCCCTCTCGGCACCCTTAAGAGAATAAAGATCTAGTAGAAGAATGTGCAACAAGCAGGGCCTTTGAAGTCAGGATAACTTGGACTGGAATGATTCTTGTACCACTTCTTTACTGTGTGAACTCGGGCAATTTCTTTCACCCCTCTGAGCCTTTGGCTTCTCATTTGAAAAAATGGAAAGGATGGTTTCTGCTTCATCAAACTGTTGTAAGGATCAAATGATACATACTACCTGAAAGAGATTGGAGCAGTATAGGTGTTCTTAAACAGCAGCTTCCCTGGTTTGTGCCTGAGCAACTAATAATTTAACCCAGAATGGGAATGTTGCCTCTTTCGCAACATAGACAAGTGATTAGAACACTCTGATCTTCAGATCACACTGATTTATCCTCTGGTAATCATAGTAAAATATATGAGTGATTTAAAGACAGATAATATCGGAGTTGTAATCCCTACAATTCTGAAGAATTTGTGTCAAGTTCAACCCCTTATGTAGTTTAATAGATGAAAAACTTACAGAAATCAGGGTTAAAATGAAAATGGACAGTCTTTTAACTCAAGCAATAAAAAGGATCTTCTTTTGTAATGATATAAGTACAATAACTCTTGGTTAAATTTTACCAGGGTTCACAGCTTTAACTGTTGGATAAAAATTACACTATAGTACCTGAATACAGGAAAGAATATAAATAATGTATTTATAAATGCCAACAATTTTGTGATCTCATTTCATACCTGTCACCTCACATTAGGAAATACATCTTTCTGTTGGTATTCAAACACACCAGCCTTCCTTTCGTCTTTAGAACTGTTTCAATTTCCATTTTTAAAGCCTGTTCAGAGGCAAATTTTTGTTTTTGAAAATTGCAGTTCATAAAAACCGTCTTCAAACTGAGTGAAATTATTTCCATAGCATCTGGTTCCTTCATGTGTACATTCATTTTTATTTATTAGAAGAGACTTTCTGGCAGCCAAATATAGATGCAGCAACAGGTTGGCGGGTGTACCAGATGCTGGACACAGCTGTCCTTCGCAGCCCTGGGTTAACCTCTTCTCGTAAGGGTCGCCCAAAGTCACCGCCTAGATGGAGATTCTTTTAGGACTCAAAGATAGGTAGAGAAAGCTGTGCCTTACGGTGCATACAAATAGCTTTAAAATATATATACCCCTGGAGGTTTAAGTTTTATTGTGTGTGAAAAAGAGAATGCGAGTTTTAGTGCCTTTTCTAACCAAGTTCTCCTATTAAATTTTTTAAATTACATATGAGAAAAATAAAATTAAAGAAAGGCAATGTAAATAACCAAATTGTAAAGCATGTATAATAAACACCTTTAAATCAGAAGAGCTCATGAAAAATATTTTGAAGCTTTTACTAATAAAATTAATATAGAAACACTTAAGAAATTAATACACACAGTGCTGCCCTTTCTCCCTCTAGGAAGCGAAAAATGCTTCACTGATACGTTAACCAACCTTTAACACATTCTATGCGTTGTGGAAAGTGCAGAATTTATTTCCCCCACTTGAGTTTGGAGAGATCAGACCACAGATTAAGTAAAGTGTCCTGATTGCTGAAGCCCGCATTACAGGTTTAGGATTACACTTTTTTTAATTATTTTACACAGTGCATCTCATTTTATTCTAGCCCCAAATGGCTTTAGCCTTCTCACACCACCTTCTCCCATCCTAGAGCCAACTGGCTTTCTTCATAAGTCTGATGTTCACACCTCCCTTTCAATTAGAAAGTCACTTGACTCTTCTCCCAAAATGTGCCCCTCATGCAGAAGCCAGCTCAGATTAGGAGGGTTTTGTGCAATCTTTCTTGTCTAACAAACTCCTAACAGTCAGAAATTCCTCAAGGTACTAACTTAGATGGTGTAAAACTAGCTGAAAAATACAAACCCGACTACTTTAATAAGCCTCAGGACAGTTCTTTAAGGTAGGCATTATTTTCTCCTTGAACAAAGTTGTGCAGGTCTTCAGTGGTTCATCAGTCGTTTATGGGTAAGTTGTGCTCATTACAAGGATGAGACCTTATGTTGAGATAATGTTGTAAATTGTGCACGTAAGTACCATTCTCTCCCCCTAGACAGGAAAAAAACATACTGTGAGAAACTTAAAAAGAGATTCTTGTGCTTTAAAACAAGACACGTATCTCCATGGACCAGAAGTGAAATATAAATGCAAAGTAGGGAGCAGAGCTGAGAAGGTGCCCTCCTGGCCTCCTGGCCTCCCATGAAGTAATTGAGTCACAGCCAGGAGTCCAATTTATAGGGGGCAGGGGAATGGAAGTGGTACCCTATGGGGTGGGGACCTGAGCCAGGCTCACTGCTTGAAACCAGTGGCAGGGGTGCATCTTCTCTAGGTGAAATGATGTGGAAAAAGTATTGCAACCACTTTCTAGGCTGGAGTTTACATGTAGCTATAGAGCGATGGAAGCTGGAGGATATAGTCCCAGCCCCATGACCAAGAACAGAGCCAAGCTGGCTACCAGTTGGGCCAAAGTTGGGTGAAAGCAAATTCAAAGGTTTGACAGGGACAGGTGGGAAAAGGAGGAGAGGGATGAGAAGGAAGCAGAGGGAGTGGGAGAGGAGGGAGAAAGGGAAGGAGGAAGTAACAGAAACCTCTCTATCAAGATAAATCTGCAATCCCACAATCTAAAATACATTTAAAATAAAAGAAACTAATTACAAAGACATGCAAAAAGTCCACAAATGGAGGAGGGATTTACCACAGAATCAATAACTGTAACAGAAGAATATAAATAAAGATTATATGTCCCTATTAAAAAGAAAAGATCAGAGAGATACTTTAAAAAACAAAGTAGACATACAACAAAAGTAGTGGCTATGAAAATATTTAGAAATAATTTTATGGTAAAATATAAAGGCATCATTTATAAAACATAAAATAGGAAAAAGATCTCACGATCACAAATTCTCCACAACATTATATTGGAGAGAGTAGCAAGCAAAATAACTTTTGAAAAAAAAATATATATATTAGAATTAAAAACTTATTTTTAAAATTCAAAGAAAACTTTTAAAAAGTAAAAAGAAAAACCGTGAACTAGGAGAAAATATTTGCAGTAATACATACACAGAATTCACAAATAAGATCTATAAATTTATTAAGAATGACATGGGATCAGAAACCCTAGGACCTGGGTTTAAATCCCAGCTCTATCACTTGCTAGCTGTGTGACCTTAATCAAGTTAATTTACCTCTCAATACCTCAGGTCCTTTATCTATAAAGTGGGAATAATAGTAATATTCAACTCATAGGTGTTTTTAAACATTTAAAAAAATGTTTTTATAGATTTTAGGGAAGAAGGGAGAGACAGAGAAACATCCACGCAAGAGAGAAACATCTATTGATTGTCTCCCATACGCGCCCCAACTGGGGATCAAACCCTCAACCTAGGTTTCTTCCCTGATCAGGAATCAAACCTGCAACCTTTTGGTGTATGGGATGATGCTCCCATCAACTGAGCCACACTGGCCAGGGCTTACCTTATAGGTTTTTTGTGAGGATTAAGTGATAAGAGTAAAACACTTAAAACAGTATTTGGTTGTTCAGTATTATTGGAAGAGAGCCTTTCTGATTCAATTAAAAAAAAAAAAAATGAAGAAAATAGGATCCTTGCCCTTCAGGAGCTTGTCCGGAGCAGTGGTCCATAGCTACCGCAGGCTGGATAAGATCATGAAACAGGATCAGAAATCTCATTTATAACTGTTGCATTTTTTATTCTAAAAATGGACATAAATCAGGCTCTCATAACAGTGCTGTGGATTCTCCCCAAGGCCCCGAGACTGTCACTTAGAGAGGGAGGAGTAAAGGCTGGGAAGGGCAGCAGCTCTGTAACCCACAAAGGGCCAGGAGGGCTTTCTTATTTACTTATATAGTGCCCCTTGCCGTCATCTGTTATAGGGATGTCTATTAAGTGGATTTTTCAATATCTAACCCTCACAAAATGGAGAAATAGCTTAAAAAGATCCTTTTGAAGAAATAGTGGATTAAAGATAATACAACACAAACACAAGCAAACAGTAAAACACAGCAAGGCAGACTTTTTTTTCTTTTCAGCCACATCAGACAGATTACTGACAGGTCACACAAAGTAAAATACCAAGGTGACTATTTCAAATACTGATTTATTTACATTCTCTTAATGACAAATCTTACCTTAAGTAAAAATTGTGTCCTAAACTATTAGCAATATGGTAGTCTGAAGCCATTATAATTCTCAAGATATTGAGAAGATTATTCTTTAAAAAATTATCTCATTAATTTTTAAAATTCTTATATGATTTACAATATACATTATATAGATCAGAAAAAATAGCACTATAAGTAACTTAAAAAGAAATATGCATCTATTGGGATTCTACATCAAACATGGTTCACTTGTAAGATGATGGTGTCAAATAAATGTAGAGACAAGCAACAGAGCAGCTGTTTACAGCGCATTCTGACGGGTGAGAGCAGAGGCCTATGGGAGCCTATTTGAGGGGGAGATAATCCAGCCTCGAGGAAGTCAGGGCTGAAGGCTCAAGGGCAAATAATCCTCAGCCAAGTTTGGAGTGGGTGGAAGGGCATTCCAGGCAGAGGGAGCAAAGTCAGCAAGGGCATGGCAAGACTGGGAGAACTGCAAGGGGAGAAGAGAAGGGGCAATGGTGACTCTGAGACAGGGAATGAGATCCATGTCCCTGCCTCAGCAAGTGGCTGAACCAAAGTTTTAACTCGGGCCTTCCAATCTCAGATTCCCCTTATTTCCCTTGGTAAGCAATACAATGTATGGGTTAAACAAAAACATAAAAAGAAAAACAAAAACAAAAAACACAGGCTTTGGACCCAGACAAAATGAGAAGTTTGAGTCCGAGCAATGCCATTTGCCCTGTGACCTTGCTAAGTTCTATCCCTTTTATAACCATGGATGACCTAATCTCCAAATGATTATTATAAGGTCTAGGCAATAGAATCACCCAGAGGGTTGTGTGAGATGGTGTGCTCCCCTTAGCGCAGTGGCTGGCCTGTGGCGAGTGCTCGCTCAGTGATTGCTGTACGTGGTCAGGCTTCTAGGAAAGATTCGTGCAGGTTGGCAGCACAGAGCCACCATAGGCAGCCTGCGTGATGCATTGAGAGCGAAGACGTGTTTCCCTTGCACATTACACACGGACCCTCAATACTGTGAGATTACAGATGAAGAAAATGAGAGGTAAGGATGAGACCTTTCGAATGAGTCCTGTTGCAGTAGGTAAGAAAAAGCTTAGAGAAACTCCTCATGGAAATGGCTTTTAAAAGGAGCGCTCTGAACAGGGAAAAAGAAATGACACTTCTATCTGAGAGGAAAAATCTGGAGTAAATGCCTGCCATGCTCCACAGCCAGGGCTTGCCTGGGGCCGTGGACAGGGACAAGACAAAATTACCACGGGGTTACTCTAGTCACATGTCATCAGAAATACTTTGAGGAAGGCAGGGGACCCATTAAGTAGAGTCTTAGACCACCAGTGTCTGGGAAGAATTGCTATCACTAAGAGAAGAGAATAATAGATAGAAGAAATAAAGTCGTAGTTGGTGGTGGTGGTGGGGTGTGTGTGTGTGTTTAGAAGGGAGGATATTTTGTTTTTATATTTTGGAGAAAAAAGTGAAAGAGAATTGAGTCATTTTATGTCAGGAAAACTTAACTCCAGAGAATAACATTAAAAAGCAGAATAACAGGCAGAGTTCCTCTCAGCTTCATGGCAAAACCCCGCAGCATGCTATAACCAATCACAGCATCTGTCTCAGTTTCCTGGTGTCACTGCCTTTTATCTACAAGATTGTCTTGACTGCTGGATTGGTAGCTTCCAGAGGGAACAGGCGAAAAGACACAAAGAAAACTCACTAGCCTGAATTTGCTTTAAATAACTTACATGCAACATTCAAGCTCTTTTCCCCCTCTGCACGTATCTGGTGACATAGACTAGCAATTAGACACAGCCGTTAAGCAGGCACATTTCAGAGTGGTAGGTAGTGTGTCTCTTCTCGGGAGCACCAGGGCTAGACCTGGCCTCTTCCCCTCTCTGCTCTCTCTGCAGGAACACCCGTCATCTTTGTTGGGGGAAAGAATGTGGCTCCAACCACTAGATAGTTTTCACTTTCGTGGAAATTGTCATCTTGCGATGTGATGGCAAGAGTTTTTTATAATCTGCTTTGCCATTCACTGGTGATGTGATTTGGGTAACTTCACTTCTCTGAGCTTCAAATTTCTCATCTGTAAATGAAAAGATAAAACCCACCTAAAAAATGGTCAGAAAGATTTAATAAGAGAGTATGTTTGAGGTATCAGGGACAGATCCTGGCATATACTGCAAATGCAACATATGCTAATTACTTAATTAGAAATCACTGACTTCTCTAGCAAGGCTTTCTCCACCTGGTAAGGGAGAGGACTGTAAGCTTGAACTGTTGCCACTGTTAATGATCCCATAGACAAGAGAGTGACTCCTTTTTTTGGCATCACTATCGATCTTCAAAGAACGTGGGTCAGAATATTGGCCACATATCCACCCTAAAACTATGATAGTGTCCAGAGTGATGGGATACTTCAACCTGCCTTTGTCACTTGACCACTCCTGTGGTAAGGAGAGTAGACGGATAAAAACAACACCGCAGAGGTGCTTGTTACTCCACGGGAACTGAAGTGAAATGGTGGAGCAATGAGAGGGATTTACAGTGGAAGCTTTGCAATATTATACACAACTTCCAGTGAGAGCTTTGACTTCTTAATCTGTAAGATTCTTCACATTCCTTGACTTTCATAATTCTAAGACAACGGCCATTTGTTCTAAGCAATCGCAAGTAGTAAAATACTGTATGTTTAGTATTAAGAAGAACGACTAAAGAAACGATGTAAGGAAAGGTAAATTATCAGGAGTAGCATTCTCTAGGTCGGGGTCCCCAACCCCCAACTGGTCTGTGGCCCATTAGGGACTGGGCCGCACAGCAGGAGGTGAGCAGCAGCCCAGCAAGAAAACTCCATCCACTCCCCCTCACTCACATCGCCCCCGTCCCCGGCCATGGAGAAACTGTCTTCCACAACAAAGAAAAAACGGTCCCTGGTGCCAAAAAGGCTGGGGACTGCTGCTCTAGGGGACTCTAATATAAGAACCCAAGAAACAAAAACCAAAATGCCGAAAATCCCAGTGGATCTGCTACTTGGATACTTCTAGCGCATTCAATATCTATCTCTAATTTCTATGAAGTGACCAGAGAATCCGGAGAAGTCTGGATGAAGCAACAAGGAAGAAATCAGAGAGGTAAAACAGGGCTAAGGGAAATGGCCTAACAGACAGTTATGAAATAGATACTGAAAATGTACATTGGAAACACACCACCAAGCAGGTAGGATATCTTCATAACCGAAGTATAGTAGTAATAAAAATATAGTAATATGTCTATAGTGTGTATTTTATGCCTGTTCTAAGCACTCCATATATCATTTAATCCTCACAGCAGTCCTATGAGATAAGGATGTGATATTGATCACATTTTGACACCAATTAGAGGTAACAAAAATAATGAGGGGGTAAAAGGCCACTTATTAAAAGAAATAACTTTTTCCCTAGTGATTTGCAACCTTCTTTCACCTACAGGAATGTCAATTTGATACTATCTTCATCTAGCACAGCAATTAACTTTAAATATTATCATTGATTTATTTTATGTAAAATTGTGAGAAATCAAGTGTCTCTACAATAGAAGAAATCTTCCATATTATTAGGGGCACTCATATCACTGGATGGCATTTCTGGAAATTTTGCATGTTACTTTTGGCGTTGTAAAATGAACAGCTTTTCTTCACTGTTGCTATAGAGTGCAAAACATTTAATTTACAAGGTTGCCAAGTTAGGAATAAAGCACTTTCTATAATTAACATTCTCATTAGAATGTATTTCTTGCTTTTCCAAGTTAATGATGAAGACAGCACTTAAAAGAATTAATGAAGGATTATTCAGAGATAGATCATAGATATTTCAAAGCATCAGATTTGATAAAGAATATCAGCTGACCTCCATAGAAATATAGTATATTAAGTAGAGTTGAGCTTACCTCTGGTATATCTGTATTAAACAGTGTTCTTTGCTCCATATATCATTTTTTAAAGAAACTCTGGTGACAAGCTACTGTATTGCTTATTCCACATGGTTACCTGGAGGTGAGAAACAGAATCAGTGAGGTGAAAATGTTTAACCCATGTTAATTAGAAGTTGAGAGCTAGACTTCAAGTCTGAATTTGCACATTTCTTAATTCTTTGAGCCAGCTGGTTCTTTTTGAAATCATGTGTTTACTATGGTTTATACATTTTCAAGCTAATGAAGAATCTTTAAAATAAAGATAAAGAGACTCACAAAACTGCCATTCTATATTTCATGATATCGTGCCTCCCTAGTCCATGTCTACATGCATATATATTTTATGTATGTTTAACACACATGTATCTGACAGTCCCAAGATTCAGGAATTACTCTCACTTTTAACTCCCAAATACTAATAGTTGCAGGAAGAACAGTGTGTTATTAGGTTCTCCTTCACAAAAGTTTTTTTTACATCTCCCCAGATTCTCAGTTTTTTACAAATTCTGTTCTGCTACAGAAGGGGCCTATACCCAGTGACATGCTGGCTCTCCAGAAAAATATGTGTGCATTTATATATGTACATAAGTTTATTATTAATTTCATTGTTATAAAGGATGTATAACACAATTTACAATAATAATAAAATATGCAATATACTTTTCATAGCAAATTCCATATAGCAGTGGATTCTCACAGAATGATTTCATTGATTTTTTTTGCAGAACTTTTGTGCCCATAGACAACATATGGTTGCAATTGACAAACAGGTGTGGTTCTGACATAAACGCTGGTTGATATTTTGGTTTATATTAAGGAATATAGCAAATGTTAAACAATGGAAACATATGTCAGAGCTTCACTCATTGGGTTTTCGGCAGTGTCTTATGCTATTCACAGTGAAACGGTACAGACATGACACAATTGAACTTTGATCTGGATTTTTAACATTTTCTGTATCACTTTCTCAGCCTAGAAAGTCAACAATGAATCGACCCCTGTTTTGTTTTGATTTCCATGGTAAATATAGCCACCGTGGCTGATTTCAAGCTATCAACATGGCACCATCAAACATGGAATTGTGAAGAGCTGTGTAGTAGCGTTCCATTACATGGTATTTTCACCGTGCAGGTGTAAGAGCACAGGTGATAGTAAAATATAGTAAAATACTTAGGTAGTAATGAATTTTGAGTATTTGTTACCTTTATTTTTAATAAAATTTATTTAACTGTAAGATTATATAGTGAATTCGAATAAAGTCTGCATTTAACAATGATCTCACAAAATTCCTTTTATGAGCTCCTTTCAACACACTATTTCCTTGGCCATGTTTCTACATGGAGTTCAAGTTCCAGCATCTTTGAAAGACCCTCCTCAACACTGCTATCCACAGTGGAGGAGGGGAGGGTGGGTTCAGGAGGTTTTTCAAAAAGGAAACAAGAATCAACAGAGACGCACCTCTACTTACATTAAAGAGAAACTCATTATTATACAGAACAGTTAAGCTTATCTTCCTATTTCAGAGAAGGCATTTTTGCTTCACCGTATAACCAAAACATTCCATTCCAGACAAAGGACTGATATGCTCTAAAAACAAACTCCAGTTTCCACCTCAAAAGACAGACCCTGCTAATAACTTTTAAAATAGATATCCCTCTCTTTATAACCAGGATTCGTTATCTTTTTAACCAATATGCAAGTCCCAATATGTAAGTCTGTAAAACTTACATATTGGTTAAAATGTAAGTTTAAAAAAAAATGTAAGTCTACTCTATGTTATAATGGGATCAATAGTATTAAAAGTGTTCTGTATGTCTAAACTATACACATATTGGAAATATTATGCACAATCGTGTTTTACATAATGTTTCTTATTTTGCTTTTCCCACATTATATACTATAAACATTTCCCTATTATGTTCGTAATTTCCATTTTACTGGCTGCATATAACATAGAATATTTCCTGCTGAATATAATAATATTTACTTAGATTCATTTATTCATTTAGCAAAAACTTAAGGAGAACCTACATGCCAGATGTTTGTGTACAGGAAGATGATGGATGGTGCATTAAACCATCACGGTCCTTCTTCACATAACTGACACTCTAGTGGAGAAGAGAAACATTATACTAAACATATAAATACTTACAAATTGGGATAAAAGCTGGGTGGAAAGGTCAGCCTATGCTTGGAGGGATTAGCAGAGGCAAGACTATATAGGTTTTGTAGGCCTTTTAAGAAGATTAGATTTTATTCTGGGTGTAAGGAAAGCCTTTTAAGGTTTTAAATAGGGGGACATGGAATGCAAGATTTACATTTTTAATAGCTCTCTGTGGCTTTTATTTGGAGAGTGGGTTGGGATGCAGACAAAAGTGAATAGGTGACTTTGAAGGTCAAGAAGATGCTGGTAGGTTGGACCTGTGTGGTTTCTGTGATGATAGAGTTACCTGGAGATATCCGAAATGCCCTTTGGGGTTAAAATTGACAGGATGTGGAGGCAGTTGGATGGAAGGTTTGAGCAACTACGTGGTTGGAGGTATTTGTAGTTCAGAGGGGAGGAGAGAGGCTTCTGGGATTGGTGGGTACTTGGCAGTGAATGGTCAAGGGTTCAGGGTGATATTTTTCTTTTTTTAAACATAGTACTTCAGAGTATGGTAAGATAAAATTATTCTCTCTAATTACTTTCTTTTTTGATGACTAACATAAAAAGTAAATTTAAAGCCTCAGCAAATTAAAGAATACATCTGATAGGCAACAAGATATACAAGAAACTAAAGAGCCTTGGAAACCATTAGAGGGAAAAAAGGACAATTTTAAAGAGTTTCTTTCAAATCACAAAGAACCATTGGAAATATACCACATTATGAAATTCTGCAAAGACTAGCTAGTCATCGGCATGAAATGATTAGAAGCTTATAAGTTTCATGCATGTGATTTCCCCCTACTAATTAAAAATGGCTTTCACTTAAACCAGGTAAGAGGCTGTGGGTTAAATAATGTCATAAATGGGGAAAAAACTGGTTACAAATGATTTAGCTTATATTGAAGTTATATCTTAGATGATCTGAATTATGAAGCCTCTGAATAAGTTGCAAAGATACTTTCAGTTTCTTTTCTGAAAATAAAAGCCTTTTTGCTATGTGACACCACAAATATGCATAGACCTGATTTTGTTACTGATACTTCTAACCTGACTTGCGCATTCTGGCTCCAGAACCCTTGTTGTGAGTGTCATTGGGGTCCCTCAAATTCAGTCTTCTTTTTAACGATATCTTAAAATGTCCTCTATGGGGAATTTCAGGAGTAGATCTAATACATACGTTTAAACATATAGGTATTCATCAGACTACGCACAACTACACAGAATGCCATAGCGGCGTCTCCTTGGAAAAGTTGCTTAGTGTCTCTTAGCCTTGCTTTCCTTATATGAATTATAGAGACAATAATACTTAATACATGGAGTTGATTGAGGACTAGAAGAGATCCTATCTGTAAAGTGTTCCCCACTGTGCTTGGAATAGAGTAAACCCTTAATAACTAGTTACTATTATTATTCTATTTACTAAGGTCAGTGCAATCATTCTGTTGTTTATCTCAAGTTTCCCCAATAGGGATTTGTTGAAATCCTCATTTTATGTGCCTTAATAGATTTTTATCTTTTTTCACCTTATTTCATAGTGTCTGCTTATCTTGTATTGGGAATTTCTCCCACACAAATTGCTGCCAGACAGTCATTTATTTAGTCTCTACTATGGGTCACGGGATGTTTAAAAAGGAAGCCCCAGCAGGTGCAAGTGCTCTGCCATAAAGGAGTGAGGTGCCAAGCCACCTCTACAGGATTTGCAAAACAGTTTTCAAACTTCAGTTTTGTAACCCTGCAATCAACACCCATCATAAAAGAATTAGAAAGTGCTAATTGGAGAATGCATGTGGAAAAGTTGTTGGAGTGCTGAAGCATTTTCTCCTATACAACTCCCTACTCTATTCACGCTCAACCCAAATTGAGTGGGAGTTGCCTCAAGGAAACCACTCTAAGAGAATGAGTTGTGTTTTCTGTAGCCCTAGGTCAAGCCTAGAAAAGCCTACATTTATGAGGCGATGGCTGGTTAGATGTGTCTGTCGCTGAGTGAGGAGAGGTGGTAGGTAGTCTTAGGGAAACCTGAACTCCCAGAGTCTGTCTGAGCAAAGGATGGGTGAGGGTTGCCTGACAAGCAGATGTGGGACAGTAAGAGACAAAATCTGCCCAGAGATGTTTTAAAATAGCTTTCTCAAAGAAGAACGATAGGTCCTCAAAAGGGAGAGTTTGTGCAGAGTAGATCACTTAAATGTGGGGATTTTAAGGGAGCAGACAGATGAGACATTGCTTCTGTTATGGGAATTCAGGTGAAAAATCCTAGAATTGATGCTATGAAGAACCCCAGAAAAAGAGTCTAAACTTCTGTCAATCCCAAAGAGACTTAGTTTTTGTGGACCTTGAGAAGGAATGTAACTGCCAAGGACTCCTAATTGTTAACTGGGCAAAAATTTGTAACTAGAGTCTGGCAGTCTTTGCTGAAAGAGACCTCTCACAGAAACAGCTACAAGACTGAGTGGCCAGCCTGCCATACAGTTTTCCTGGAATCTGAGCCAAGTCTCTTATAAAGGAGTTCCTGGTTCATCTTTTGACCAATGAGCTGAGCCCTTCCTCTTCCAATCAGAACTGTACAGGTATATCCTCATTTGCATCTGTACTGACCAATTAGGGTGGCTCCATAACAGCCAATCAGAATGTAGGATTCTGACCAATCAGGAAAATGTTAAATGGACCAATCAGACCTTGCAAATTTGGATTCCTCATTTACATAAAAATGGACCAATCAGGAACTAGGACAGGAACTTTCTCTATAAAAAGGGCTCTGCCCTTTGTCTCCATGGGAACACATTTAGTTTCTTCTGGAGGCTGCATTTCTCTGATTTGCAAACTTTTTACCTGAATAACATTTCTCCTTTTACTGCACCCCAGACTGGGGACTCCTGTTGGCAGTAGATTGGCGGTAGACACTTTTTACTGACATTTAAGCCTTCAATAAGTCCAAAGGAAACCAAGGGTAGATTACTAATATCAGGTAAGTGACACTTTCTCTGCCTCTTACCTCTTTTTTCTCTCTGGGCATCTATGCTGGAAGAGCCTGTGCAGCCCAGGGCTGGTAGAAATGAGGTGGGAAAGTAAGAAACAGCTAGTTGATTGTTGGAAGAGGTTATTGAGAAGATGTGACAGACGTGACAGCTGGTTGACCTGAGAACTGGACTCGGACAATCAGAGGCCCCTCACTCCCTCCCTTGTCCCTGGAATATGTATTCTAGCTACCACTCCCACAGCTGGAGCCATTTTGAAGGACACAGTCTGAGAGAGTAAGGTGTTACTGAGACTAACTGGGTGGCCTCTGTATATGAGGTCTGTCCAGAAAGTACCCATCCATGTAATATGAAAAATGGAGACATTTATTGAAGATTATACAAGATACAAAAAACATTGTGCATAGGTGTACAGAGGCACCTTGGGACTTCACACAGCTCTCCCAGTCGCCAGCAGCTGCCTCATCATATTTTCCTGAATCTCATTGATCATCTGAAATCTCTTCCCTTTCAAAGGTGATACTAGTTTTGGGGAAATGCAGAAGTTGCAGGGCACCAAACCTGGGCTATAGAGGGGCTAACTCACCTGGGTGATTTGATGTTCCACCAAAAAACTCTGTATGAGATGAATGCATGAGCAGGCGTGTTGTTGTGATGAGGCTGCCAATAACCAGTTGCCCATAGCTGGGGCCTGCTAAATCATCCGAATAGTTTCCATGGAGGACTGTTCAAGCTTAATGCAAAATTTGATGCAGATTCATTGCTCTACTCATTCTGTCATTTTGAATGTGATGGCCACACAGTTCTCACACTCACTCAATGGCATCTATTACCCCACTGACTAGTACAATGAAGTTGTCATTGTTCACACATGCACATTCCAGTTCACACTCCTTGGCTACCAGGTTACATCAATGTCATGCAAAAGTTCTTGTTATATTAACAATGGCTAGACTTTTCCTGGACAGGCCTCCTGTATTCTTAAGATTCTTAAGGGCAGATGTGGAGATTACTTAGTTTACAGTCCCAGAAGATAGGCCACAGAAAACAAGTCTCATTTAAGTTCCTTTGTTAACTAAACCTGCTGCCTACCCATGTGGACTGGTCTGCCTCCTTTTTAGGTTTCTCCTTAGCCCTCTGTGCAAGGGCCAGTTTGGAAGTCATGTCAGCAACTCCCAAGGTTGCAAACCAACACCCATCTTCCTGGTGCAGGAGAAGAGAGGCTTTAATTTTGAATATGTTATACTAAAATAGACATGTTAATTAATGAAGCAAGGCTGTTTTTTGGACTGATAGTAACCAGTATATGTATATAGATATGTATGTATATGTGTATGTAGTATGTACATATCATCTAAAAGGGAGTGAGCAAATTATGGAGACTGCCTGGGATTTTATCTAATAGCAGGGGGAAAATGACCTCCACTGAATGGGTTTGAATGCCCAGTTGGTGTTCAGAGTCTTCTTTATTACCTCTCTGAATCCCATGTAGTCAATTTACCGGTTACATTTGTACCTGGCACTGTACTGACTGTTTGACTAATACTTGCTAATATTTTTTGAGCTCCAGTCACATTCCAGGCACATTATGTTTAACACATTTTTCTTCACCTATTCTACTTGTCATATTCATTATTCTACCTGCCCTCTATCAAAATAAGTGTTTCTTAATTTTTGACCCATAGATAATTGACATTCCCCATTCTAGCACTTGCTATACATTTATTTTTATTTAAATAATTCCCTTTTTAATTGTCCATCTTCTCCAATAGACTGTAAATGTGTGAGAATAGGTCTTCCTGCTGTAGTGACTTGACAGTAAGGTATTTTCAGAATTATCTCAATTATAATAATCTAATGTGTTATTTTGAAGGTAAGCAGTGTGAAGTTCAGAAGTAATGTGCCTAAATTCAATTCACTGATGGGAGGTGGAACTAGAATACCATCCTTGGGTTGGAATTGGTCTTCCTAACTCTAAGGAGTATGGGGATATATATGGCCTACTTTCCTCTGACAGAGAACTTGATTGCTTTTCAAACATCTCTTGACATTAAAAAACTCAAGATTTTCAACAATAGCATAACATAATGATAAAGGATTCTATCCATGTATGATGTTGCCTTACATTGTAACACAGAATCCGAATAGGGTCTTTTCAAAAATTCCAGTGTATTTCAAATTAAGCATAAATTCAAAAATGTGTTGGTTATTACTATTTGCTTATTACAGCAAGAGCTATTTTAATGCCATGTGCATTTTAGGACAATAAATACAATATACATTCATTCTTCACCTTATTTTAAAAATTTAACAAAATATCCTAGTTTTATTTTTCTGTATAGTTTAGATCGTATCAGTGCAAAACTACAGTCACTACCTTCTCTTTGTCCCTCTACATTCAATTTCCTCCATTTACCACTTTCTAATAGGATGGATGATGTCAACTAGTCCCAATCTCCTGAGCCTTTGGGTGGATTCAGCCAATGGGAGTCCTAATTACTGGTGGGAGGGAGCCAGTAGGATGGGCTCAGGGTATTTACTCCCCTGAGTCCTTCTTTGTGGAATCCATTCAGGCTGATTGTGCTTTCCAACAAGTCACAGCTGCTTCCCAAATAGTCTTCTGTACATGACTCTGGTGATCCTATTTTTTACCTGTGCCTTAGAGCTTAGGGGTGGTAATATCTCCTCAAATATTAATCCTGATTTATGGCATTTTCCTTTTTGGTTCCCTTACACCTCTCAGCCCCAACATCTTTGTAATTATACTCCATATTAAATCCTCCTCAACACTTTTGGTAATTTGAATGTCATCTAAAGGTCATCTAGAGGATGTGACCACCAGTTGACCCATGAGCTAATGGACCCAGGCAATTGGAGGCTCCTTACCTTCCCCCTGCATACCTTTCTTAGAATGTACATTTTTCCCATGTTGCCACAGCCAGAGCCATTTTCAAGGGGACAGTATTGACAGAGTGATGTGTTATTGAGACTCTGGACAGTATACATGAACCCAGTTAAGGCCTCTATATGATATAAACTTTTAAGATTATGGTAGGCAGGTGCAGAGAGCAACTCATCTTGCAGCCTCCCAAGACAAGCCTTGTGTGTAAGTTCTCTTGCTTATTAAACCTGTCACCTACTAACCTAGAATGACCTGCCTCTTTCTTCAGTCTCTCTTTGCTCTCTGGGTACGGGAGCCAGTTAAAGGTTTCGCCTGAAATCTCTTGAGTTTACAAATCGACAGCCATCTATTCTTATGGGGACCCTGATGGATAAACTGAGGTAACTCGTCGTGAAATTTCAAAATATCAAAGAAAAAGAGGAGCAACTGGAGAGGAAAAGAAAATAACAGCAACAAGCAACAAGAACCAAATTACCAGAAATTCTCTTCAACAACACTTGCTGACAGATGACAAGAGAATTATGCCTTAAATATTCTAAGGGAAAACTATTTTGAATCTAGAATTCCATTCCCAGCCAAGTTATTTTGAGGATGAAATAAAAATATTTCATATATTCCAGATTATACCCTTATTACTACAGATTTATGCTACCTTTCTAATAATGCATGTCTGGTGAAATTTTGGTGAAAACCAAGAAAAAAAGGTTAAAACGTTTTAAAAATATGGGACTAAAGAGTATGATTAACATATATACTGTAATGACTATTTGTGCAGAGGTCTAAAAACATAACTCTTTTAAATTGCAAAAGACAGAAGCCTCTATGAAGACACTGCTCATGAAAAAAAATGAAGTGGATTATAGGCAGTAGAGAGAATAATCAGAGGGCTGAAAATTGACAATATTAGAGAAGTAACATCGTTATGTTAAGAAAAAAATAAGAAAGGCATTAGAAACTTCTGGAAAATTAAACAAAGTTTTATGAAAAATCATGGACTAAATACAAAGGAAATAAAGACTTGTGCTTCTTTTAGAAATGGGATTTGCAAATATTTTCTCCCTGTTTTTGGCTTGTGTTTTCAGCCCCCTGACATTGTCTTTTATTTTTTAAAAACTTTTAATTAAATTTATTGGGGTGACATTAATAAAATTATATAGGTTTCAAGTGTACAATTCTATAACACATCATCCATATATTGCACTATGTGTTCACCTTCTAAAGTCACATCTCCACCTGTCATGTATATTTGACCCCCTTTACCTTTTTACTACTTCCCACTCCCTTTTTCCTCTGGCAACCTCCATATTGTTGTCTGTGTCTATGAGATTTTGTTTGTTCATTTGCTGCTTTGTTTTATATCCTACTGTGAGTGAAATCATGGTTTTTGTCTTTTCTGTCTGATTTATTTTGCTAAGCATAATATTCTCAAGATCAATCCATGTTGTCACAAATGGCAGTATTTCATCTTTTCTTATGGCTGAGTAGTATGTTGTACGTATGTATCACATCTTCTTTATCGAATCATCTATCAAAGGGCACTTCAGTTGTTTTCATTTCTGGGCCATTGTGAATAATGCTGCAGTAAACATAGGAGTACATATATCTTTATGAATAAATGTTTTTAAATTTTTTGAATAGATACACAGAAGGAGGGTTGCTGAGTCATATGGTAATTCTATTCCTAATTTTCTGAGGGATCTCCATATTGTTTTTCATAGTGGCTGTACCTGATTATATTCCCACCAGCAATGCATGAGAGTTCCTTTTTTCTCCACAACCTATCTAACACTTGGACATTGTCTTTTAAAGAGTAGATGGTCTAACTTTTGATGAAGTCTAATTTTTCAACTGTTTTCTATAATGGGCTGTGCTTTTGCTGTTATATCTAAGAAATCATTGGTTAAAGGAACACAAAGATTTTCTCTTATCTTTTAGACTTACAGTTTTCAGTTTTACATATAGGTCTATGATTGATTTTCAGTTTATTTTTGTACAGAGTGAGGGATATGGATAGAGGGTTCATTTAAAAATATTTTTACATATTGTTACCTAATTGTCTCAGCACCATTTGTTGACTTTCCTTTCTCCATTGGTTTGGCTTAGCACCTTCATAAAAATATTGGTATTACATGTGTGCATCTATTTCAAGAGTCTCTATTCTGTCCCATTTATTTATATGTCTGTCCTCTCTCGTACATGAAACTGTAGTTTTATAGTAAAGTTGGAAATCAAGTAATGTGAAACTTCCAACTTTGTTCTCTTTACCAAAATGTTTTGACTATTCTATTTCACTTGCCTATTTATATGAATTTTACGATGAGTTCGTTGATTTCTTTAAAAAAGTTTTTCTGGGATTTTGATTGGGATTTTGTTGAATCCACACATCAGCTTATGGATAATTGACAAATTAGCAGTTTTGAACCTTCCAATTTGTGAACTGTTAGATTGCTCCATTTATATAGATCTTTTTTTATTTCTTTTATCAATATTTTAAAGTTCTTTTTGGGGTACTATTGAAAATAATACTTCAAAAAATTTAAATTTGTGATTATTCACTATGACTATATAGAAATATTAAATTTTATGTTGACATTGTATTCTTCAACCTTGATACTCACTAATTAGTTTTAAAAGCTTTTTTGAAGCTTCTTTGAGAGGTTTTCTATATAGACAAATCATGTCACTTGCAAGTAGAGACAGTTATGTCTTCCTTTCCATTGTGTATGCCTTTTATTTCATTTTCTTGCATCTTTATATATTTTTTCTTTCTTTCCTTGTTTTAAATTTAGCTCATTATTCTACCTGTCAAGAACTTTGGAATTGTGAAACTGGCGCCTAGTTTTTTCACTGCTGATCAAAAAGTTAATCAATTCCTCATCATATTATTTGATTTAAAAGTACTGAACCAGGTAGTTTTTATAAAAATAAATAAATAAAACAAAACAAACCTACTTTTCATTAGGAGAATTTCAAATATATGTATGTGTGGAAAATACTATGATGAACACCGTGTACCCATCAGAGCTTCAAAAGTTATCAACACATGGCCAATATTGTTTGTCTCTATCTCCACTACTCCCTCTTTGTACCCCCGCCATTGTGTTCTTGTAAAACATAGGCAAAGAACATATGATTTTTAGATAAAGATTTGACAGTGAAATCCTCCACTATACTGCAAGCTATCAAGGTTGGGAATGGTGTCTTATTCATGACTTTATTTCCACTAAACAGCTCAGCATCTTACATGTGGAATATACAAAAAAAATTTGTTGAAGTAAATTTTTATAGAATATCTCACTTCAGCATAATTTAGAATCCCTTTTTCCCTTTGCTTTTTGAAAATCAGTGTATCTTGCTTTGAGTTATTTTTCTATATTTAGTTGTTTAAACAATCTTTTGAAAGTATTTTATTTAACACATAACACAAAATATAAGTAATATATATAAGAATATCAAAACATAGAAATGCAGTATACATTCAACAACCAACTCAAGAACCAGAATTTCACCAAATCACTGAAACTGCTATGCTTCCCTCAAACCCTGTGTTCACCATCTCTTTCCAGAAGTTATCAGTATTATGAATTTTATCATTCAAAATTTAAATAGTTATATATATAATTATGTAGACCCACATTCTAGAAAGGATGTTGTTTAGTTTTACTCATGTTATGAGGCTTGTAAAAATGATATCATGTTATAGTTCAGTCACTGTGAATTATCATTTAAATTAGAGAATTCAGACAATTTACATTTTATGTAATTATAGGTATGGTTCAGTTTAAATATGCCATCTTACTTTGTATTTGATCTGATTTTGAACATTTTTTTGGCTTTCTCTGGCCTTTTTTTTTTTTAATTCTACTTCACTTCCACTTGTTTTTTTAATTAAATCTCCTTTATAATTCTTTTGGTGATTGCTCAAAGATTTACAGTGTGTTTTTAACTCATTGTAGTCCATCTTCACATTATATTGTATCACTTCACCTGGAGTGTATGGATCTTATCACAGAAAACTTTCATTTCTTCCCTGCCACATTTTTACCATTATTGTCAAACATTTTACTTCTCATATGTTATAAACCCTGTAATACATTGTTACTATATGTGCTTTTATAAGTTAATAAGAAAAAAATAAACATTTTATATGTGATTCATTGCATATTTAGCATACCCCCTTTTGAACTGCAATAACAAATTTACATTTAAAATTTCATGTATTTTTTTAAAGATTTTCTTATTTATTTTTAGAGAAGTGAAGAGATTTCATGTATTTTTTTTAAAGATTTTTTTATTTTATTTATTTTTAGAGAAGTGAAGAGAAGGAGAAAGAGAGGGAGAGAAACATCAATGTGTGGTTGCATCTCGCATGCCCACTACTGGGGACCTGGCTTGCAACCCAGACAATGTGCCCTACACTGGGAATCAAACCAGCGACCCTTTGCTTTGCAAGCCAGTGCTCAATCCACTGAGCCACACCAGCTAGGGCAAAAATTTCATGTTACGTCAACCACAGACAATTACTTCATAGGTCAGGAGACTTTTAATTGATTTGTATCTAAAATTCCTTCTATAAAGGACAGAATGAAAAAAGCATTGTCCTTTAACCTTGTAGACAGGAAGTCATCGGGGACTCTTGTGTTTGTGGTCCTGGCATGGCGTTTATAGATGTACAGGCAGGAGCAAGAGGCAGTAGAGCTACTGTACAGAAGGAATGGGATTTAGGAAAACAAATGTGATAATGAAAACTAATATTTTTCTTAATAATAATTTTTAAGAAATGAGTTTTTAAAATGATTGTGTGTATTTCTTTGTTTTGGAAAAAAGGAAAACCACCCAAAATTCACTAAGTAATGCCTGGAAAACTTGTATAGTTCATCAACTAAAACATAAGGTTGTTATTTGAAAAATTTGTTTCTTGGAAGTATTAAAATTACTTAAAAGTAGTAAAAAAACTTTACATTTACTCTAATTTTTACCACTTCTGATGCTTTACATTTCTTTATGCAGATCCAATTTGCATTTGATACCACCTTCCTCTGCCCAAGGACTTTGTTTAAAATTTATTGCAGTCCAGATCTGCTGGCATTATGTTGTCTCAGCTTTTGTTTGTCTGGAAAAAAGTCTCTTTTTAAATTATATTGTATTTATTATGCTATTACAGTTGTCCTGATTTACCCCCATAATCCCTCTCCACCCCGCAGCCCCCACATTCTCTCAGGAAATCCCCCTACCCTTTTCATGTCCACGGGCCATGAGTGTAAATTCTTTGGCCACTCCCTTTCCTATATTGTACTTTACATTCTCATAGCTGTTCTGTAACCACCTATTTGTGCTTCTTAATCCCCTCACCTCTCACCCATTCTCCTACACACACCCTCCCATCTCTTTATCTTTATTTAATCTTTGGCATTTTAATTATGATGTGTCTTAGGGTGGGCCTTTTTGCATCCATCTTGGCTGGGACTGTCTGTGCTTCCTGGACTTCCATGTCTATTTCCTTCACCAAATTAGGGGAGTTTTCTTTCATTATTTTTTTCAAACAGATTTCCAGTCTCTTGCCCTTTCTCTTCTCCTTCAGGCACCCCTATGAAGCAAATGTTGGATTGTTAAAAGTTGTCCCACAGGCTGCTTACACTATCCTCATTTTTTTGGATTCTCTTTTCTTCTTCTTGTTCTGATTGGTTGTCTTTTGCTTCCTTATGTTCCAAATCATTGATTTAATTCTTGGCTTCATCCACTCTACTGTTGTGTCCCTGTAAAGTATTCTTTATTTCAATTAAGGCAGCCTTCATTTCTGACTGGATCTTTTTTATGCGGTTGAAGTCCTTACTAAGTTTCTAGAGCATCCTTATAACAAGTGTTTTGAATTCTGCATCTAATAGATTACTTATCTCCATTTTGTTTAGCTCTTTTTATGGAGTTTTGACCTGTTCTTTCATTTGGGCCATGTTTCTTCGTCTCCTCATTTTGGCAGCCTCTCTGTTTTTGTTTCTATATATTAGGTAGAGCTGCTTTGACTCTGTGTCTTGGTAGCTTGGCCTAATGTAGTAGGCGTCCTGTAGAGTCCAGTGGCATAGCCTCCCTTATCACCCAAGCTGGGTACTCGAGGTGCACCCTTCATGTGGGCTGAGTAAACCCCCCTCTTGTAGTTGAGCCTTGGTTGCTGTTGATAGATCAATGGAAGGAATTTACCCAGGCCAATTAGCTGTAAGGATTATTGCCTATGAATACTTATCACTAACCTCCACCCTCTGTGGAGGACCAGCTGTGCAGGGGCAGGGTGGTGGTGTTCCCACTTGATCTATAGCTGTCCACTGGGAGCACTGACCCCTGGGGTTTCCTGGGTGGTGCAGGCCAAGATCAGCCCCCACCTGTTTCGCCCAGGGCCACCCTGCCTGAGCTACAAAGCAATCTGAGACAGCTGCTGCTTTTGCTGGGCGTGGAGATTTTCAGGCAAAGCCAAGTTATGAATCTAGGCTGCTAGTTCTGGGCCTCAATCAGCCCAGCTGCTACTTGTTTGAAATGATTTAAGAAGCTGTGAAGCATAAGCCAAGATCAGCCATTCACATAGAAAAGCCAAGACCATTCATATGGAAAAACAACTTGGGTGGGCCCGTAGGTTGGGTGGGGCAGAGTCTCTGGGGATCTCCAAAGCAGGTCAAACAGTGTTAGCCAGGTTGATAGGATCTTAGATACAGCACCAGTGTGTAGGCTCTGTCGGGGGAGGGCCCAGAAAAGGGACAATGGCCTCTGCTTTCCTTGATGCCAGACCCCTCGGCCTCCCTCTGCATACCACTGGTGCCCGTCAAGCCACCACCCCATCACTGGAGCCCAGATGGAGTGAGTCTAACTAGGTGAGTCCATGTGTGGGTTCTTTAAGAGGAATTGCTTGGGGCTCTAGAAGTTTCTTCCACCAACTCAATCCCCGCTGGTTTTTGCAACGAGAAGTTGTGGGGACTTATCTTCTTGGCACTGGAACCTTGGGCTGGAGGGCCTGGTGTGGGGCTGGGATTCCTCGCTCCTGAGAGATCCCTACCAAATTTTTATCCACCACACACGAATGTGGGACCAGGCTGTTTCACATCTGTACCCCTCCTACCAGTCTGGAAGGATGTGGTTTCTTTAATTCCATAGTTGTCAGTCTTGCATTCAACTTAATTTCTGCTCGTTCTGACGAATGGTTGTTCTGTATTTTAGTTGTAATTTTGTTGTGGCTGTGCAAAGAGGTGAGCCATGTCTGCCTACACTGCCATCTTGTCCAGAAGTCTAAAAAAAGTCTTTGTTTTGCCCTCATTTTTGATGTATAAATTTCCTAAATATAGAATTCTGGGTTGACAGTATTTTTTCTTTGAGCATTTTAATTATGATGTTTCATCACCTTCTAACTCACAAAATTTCTGACAAGAAGTCTGTTATTCTTATTCTGAACTCCAATACTTATGTTAGATTATTTGATATTGTTCCACAGCTCTTGGATACTCTGATCTGGTTCGTTCTCTCTCTCTCTCTCTCTCTCTCTCCCCCCCCCTCCGTCTCTCCCTCTCTCCCTCCCTCCCCCACTCCTGTCTCGTTTTTTCCCCTCTCCTCTCTCTCTCTCTCTCTAGCTCTTAAATTTGTATAATTTCCATTGAACTATCCCAAAGTTCACAGATTCTTCTCTCAGCCATATGCAGTCCACTGATATGTCTGTTGAAAGAATTATCTCTATAGCAAATTAGTTCTTATAGCTTTTCTATTTGACATTTTTAGTAGTTTCCCTTTCTCTGCTAAAAAGCATCATCTTTCTATGTATGTCATAAAACTTTTCCATTAGATCCTTTAGTATATTACTTAAATTATTTTAAAATCTCTGATACTTATAACACCTGAATTATCTCTGTGTCTGATTCTAATTATTGCTTTATCTCTTGACAATTTTTTCCTAGCTTCTTCTTGTCTGTCTCATACTTTCTTTTTATTGAATATGGGACATTATTTGTAGACAGTAGGGAATGAAGTAAATAGCATTTATGTCTGGAAATGGATATTTCTCTTTGCTCAGAGTGTTAGTGTAGGGGTTTGACTCAATCTAGTCACTGGTTCAACTGAGTTTCTGTTTTGTTTTTGCTGTAGTTACTCTCAGTATACCACAGGCTTTAAGTTCCTCCCTCCCTTAGTGAACAGCCATTACCTTGATTTTCCTATGGGGTCTCAATTACTAGGGGTTTATTTTCTGTGCTCCTGCTTTACTCTTGGCTTTCAGGACTCCAAGTTCGCGTATTTTATAAGGGTCTCTCTCCACACTCTCCTTTCTCAGGGATGGACTGTTAATTGCTTGTTACTTGCTGCTAGGTTCGTTGTGGGACCAGAAGATATTTTGGTTGTTCTGGGTCAGTCTTACCTTTAGCCAAGACCTGTGCACCCGGGCCTTGCTTATAGGGCATTTTCAGTGTTTCCGTCAATTCTTCTTGTACCAAGCAAACTCTGTCTTGGATCTGTGGCAGGCACTAGGCAGAAACATTTCTTGGCCCTCCCCTAGGGTAGCAGACTTCTGCTTTGTATTGGTGCAGCGCCCGGGGACATACTTGCTTTCTGTGTCCTGGAGAAGACAAGTTTGTGTCTGCCCTTACCCAAGAAAGGATGCAGTGGCAGGATGGGAAGTGGCATAGCCTGTCTTCAGAGGTAGGCAGAATTTGCTTCTATCTCTTCTGTGACCCTAGGTAATAGAGGATTTGCTGCCCTTTCCCAAGTGGCTTAAGATTTTTGCTTTTTGCAAGAGATGGCCTATGGAAGTATATGTTGTTTTGTGCCTGAATGCAAGGAGAAGCTATTCACCTTCTGAGTACCTGTACTACTGAAGGAAGATCTCTCTCATCTTCTGTTCTGCTCTTAATGTTTCTTGAGAGCACTGTTGGAGCCCAGTGGAGAAGAGCCGGTTTGTGAGTACGAACCACCCTATGTCTGGGCTCCTAGTTATTATAAATGTACAAACAAGCCCACATTTGGCCTTTAGGAATTTGTTAAAACTTTAGCTGATTATGAGTACTTACCTTCTTCTGGAGTGTCCCCCTATTTTTCTTGTGTTTTAGCAAAAGGGACATAATTTCCATGCCTTGTCTCTCCTTGGAGGGGTTTGCCTCTTATGGAAATTCAGTTCTTGTGGTTGCCTTATGACCTCAGCTCCCTGATGAGTTCAATAAAAGTTATGATCTTCTATATTATCTGGTTTTTGTTGTTGTCACTAGGAGGGGAACAACATTTTCTTGCAGCTTTGTATAACTTAAGTGGAAGCAGGATTTATATGGCTCATTTTCTTCACTCAGCCTCATATTTTTAAGATTCATTTATGTTATTACATGTAGCTACAGTTCACTTATTTCCCCTGACGTATAATATTCTATTATGTGAATATAGCACAATATATCCATTCTCCTGTAAATAGATATTTGGGTTGCTTCTAGTTATTTATTTTTATGATCGGCATTGTTTTGAATGCTCTTAGTTACATCTGTTGGTGCAGTTGTAAGTTCTGTAGCTTATATATCTAGGATAAGTTTAGTGTGATTGTAAGACATGTGTGGTGATGTTCAACCTTATAAAATAATGACTCTGATTTTTAATTCATGCCTCTACACCTGAGAAATAAAAACTACACGCATCACTTATAGTTAGTTATTCTCTTTCCTTTTTGTCATTACCTATGTCTACCCTTCCTTTCTTTTTAGGACCTCTTGGATACTAATTCCTTCCATTCTCTTTTTTTATAAATTTGGATCTTGGCTTTACCTGTGGCTTATGATTTGGCTCTTGTCTTGATGTTATTCATTTGCTTGATATTTGACTCTTGATATTTGATTCGTTTGACTCTTAGTGCTTCCAAAATATTTTGGCTGGGACTTGCTATAGTATAATAGCTTGTATTATGTTGGTAATATTCCTCATTTTATTCAGCCCTTCAGTTTCCCCATCAGCTCTGACTAATTGAGCCAGCCTCCTGAGTAGCTATTTACCCCTTGACCTACTGTGTGTGTGTGGTGGGGGGGAGAGAGGGAGAGAGATTGATTGATTATCTGGACACTTGAGGTTGAAATAACTGTCGATCATTATCCTGTAGGTAGACTTAATTTCACTTTAGAACTGGTTTACATAGTTAAGTAGTCATAATCCCAAGCCACATTTTTTTGTTTTGTTTTCAAGAATATTAAGAAACATAAGTCAAGATTTAGATACACAGTTCAGGACAAAGTAACCTATATTTTTTCCTCAAACTGTAGGCAGCTCAAAGAACTGGCTTCATAAGGCACAAATTAGATTTTCTTTTCCTTCTTTGGTCTCCTTGTAATGAATCTATGAGCCAGAATTAGCGTACTCATGGGAAGGCTTGTACTTGGGAAGGAAGTACTTGGGACATAACCCATAAGAACAAATTTAGGGAGATTCAGAGTTTATGCTTTTACTGTCAATTGTCTGGGAATCTATTTTATGCTAACAAATATAAAGAACTAGGTAGAATTTATAGGAGGAACTAAATAAAGATACTATTATTTTCTATATGCTATGATTTTTAATTTCCTTGGGGAAATAATTGATTCAAAGCAGCTATGGAGTGATAGAATTTTCTTCCCTTGATAGTTATAAAATTAGGAGAAAACATGGTCTGTGCTCTCAAGGAGATTACAATTTAACAAAGATTAGTATGCCAGCCAATGCCAATGGATGCATCAATAAACACGTGGTAGAAGCCAAATATAAATAAGTAAAGATACTCGGAAGTTATAACTCAGTGTTAAGAAATAGTTTGATCAGAATAGGTCAGGCAATGATATTTCAGAAATGAGCAGACTTATCAAAAAGAGAATGTGGCATAAATAAACATTTCCTTATCCAGAAGAATATTTTTAAAAATATGTATCTTTCCATAATGCAAAATTGTTGAAGTATTATACTGGATGCTTTTGGCGCCCTCCTGAAATCATTCTTACCAGGCAAGTTCTTCAGGTCTCTAGCCGTCCTAAGTGCTCACAGCTGCCCCTCCTACGGAGATTCATCTCAGCTTAGTGATCACAAAGAGTGGGTCCCCAAAAAGTAGCATTAATTTCACCTGTAGATTTGCTAGTCCTGCAGATTCTCAGACTTTACTCCAGAACTACTGAACCAGACACTCTAGGGGTAAGGCACAGAAATCTGTGGGGTTTTTTGAGCCCCATGTGACTCTGATTCACAGTGAAGTTTGTGGACTACTGTCCTGGTTGATGGGAACCACATTGTCTTAGAGGCTATGCACCGCCTAGCCCCACAGGTGATGACTGATTGATACACAGTACAAAAGGCCAAACTCCTTGCATTGGGGTGGGGCACACAACTCTGTGGTGTGATTTATACTCTGGATAAGCAGACAGCAAACCATGGTTCCTGGTCAAAATCCATCCGGCTGACATTTTTTTGTAAATAAAGTTTTATTGCAATAGAGCCAGGCTCATTTATTGTATTGTCTATGGCTGCTTACATGTCACAGTAGCAGGGTTAAGTGGTTGCAAAAGAGACTATCTAGCTCTTTACAGAAAAATACCGGTTGACTCTTATGATAGAGTCTTGCCTGTTCCCAGTGCATCAGGTCAACACTAGACTCACTTGACACCACGTCCTTGCTTGGTTCTCTCTCCTCCATTCTGCTTCCTTCTCTGCCATACAGACTGCATCCAAATGTGCCTCAGGCTCTGCTTCCTGACAGTGGGACTTGACAAGTATATTCACAAGCTTCTTTATTTTTTTTCTACTTTTTCTGTGTTTGCATTGGCTTTAAGGGAGCTGTGAAGTTTCCCTGACTCACTGTACTTGCTCAGTAGGCAGTTCCCTCCTCGTTGGCCTTTTGGATTGGTGATACTCTTCTCAGAAAGGGATGGTGTTTCTTACCATTGCAACCCCAACTTTCCTTTCTACCACTTCTCTAATAGAGTGTCAATGACTACCTGTAACAGTCTTTACTACCCTGGTTTAATGGTCATATATTATTATTGTATTTGTATTTACAATGTACAGAGAATGAAGAGCTTTCATGAAATCTCTCACCATAGGATATCTGATTTGGCCTGTGGCCAAGGACCTCTGGAAACACAATTAAAAGTAAAATGAAAATACCCTAATCACCAGTGATAGTAAAGTATGCACAGGGGTGGAGCTAAGATACTATTGTAATTTATTAAGTTAAAAATAAAATGGAGAAAATATGTTGTCTACAGTTTACTAAATGCTCTACTAAAGGAATTAAACTTATAGCACCTAGGCCTGCAGTGTATATCCTAAGTTGTACACCTTCTTAATAATGAAGTAGTACCATAATTTTTTCATTATAGTGATATTTTCATTGTGTGATACTTGCAGTTGATGCTAAAAAAAAATTCATGGTTTCTAATGAAATGTTTTAAAATATTTTCTTACAAGATGAAGTAGGACAAACACAAAAAAATGAAAAATATAATTGGTATCAAGAGTTGAAATAGCAAAAGTCATTTTCTGGCGGGATAAAGAGCTAGAATGAGATGAAAGCGAGAGAGACATTAATTAAATAGGATCGAGCATGATGCGGTTGCACTTTAATATTGGCTGAGGATTCAGGCTGGGATGAAGAGTGAAGAGACAGTTCTTGTCTGTGTTTAAAGACAGTAGATCATTTTATCAAATCTGTGACTACTCCTCAGAATACAGAAAAGGAATAGTTTCTCTATTCTTGGAAATACCTATCTGTAGGTCAGAGGACTACTGTGGGATTTCCAAATGTATGCTTTCATAATGCTTGCAAGAAGCTGTTTTATATATGGTAGAAGAATGATTTCTGTATCAGAATAGGAATTTTATGAACTAAAGTTTAATTTAGAATGCCATTTGTTGATAAACTTCAGTAAAGTATTTCACATTTGAGGGACTTTTTTCAAAGCCCTTTTCAGCTTTCCAGTTGATTAAAAATCATTGTTGGGTACTAACAGAATGAATAGTGGAGCACTGCAGATTTATAACTACATATTCACATCCAACCATTAGATTTTAATATAGTAACTCAAATCTTACAATGGTCAATATAATGGACTAATAGATAATAAAATATTACATTTGTATATCATTTTTAAATTGTTTCAAAGTACCTTCATGTCTTCAATTTTACCTATACAACATTACTGAAAGGGGGAATAGGTATTTACTTAATTAATTAACTTAATAATCCAACTCACAATAAGCTTAATACAAAAATTAATGTTTATTCCTTCCCCAAGATGGCAGCAGCTGAAGAAGACAAATCACTGCTACCCCGGCTGCCTGAGCTGTTCGAAACCATCCAACAACTTCTGGATGAAGTGGAAGAAGCAGCTGAACCCACAGCTTCCCGGATAATCCAAGACAAGGTGTTGAAGGGGCTAGACCTGCTTAAGACAACCGCTGAAATGTTATCACAGCTTGACTTATTCGGCCAAAATGAAGATTTGGAAGAGATTGCTTCCACCGACCTCAAGTACCTTATGGTGCCAGCATTTCAAGGTGCGCTCACCATGAAACAAGTCAACCCCAGCAAACGTCTAGATCATTTGCAGTGGGCTCGAGAACACTTTTTAAACTATTTAACTCAGTGCCAATACTATCATGTGGCAGAGTTTGAGTTGCCCCAAACCAAGAACAACTCAGCTGAAAATAACACTGCTAGTTCCTCCATGGCCTACCCTAGCCTCATTCCTATGGCGTCTCAAAGGCAGGCTAAAATAGAGAGATACAGAGAGAAGAAGGAGGCAGAGCGTAGGTTGTCTGCAATGAGATCTGCTATGGAAAGTAGTCAAGTAGATGACGAGCATGTTCGTGAATATTACCTCCTTGACCTCAGAAGGTGGGTTTGTATCAGCTTAGAAGAGATAGAGAGCATTGACCAGGAGATAAAGATCCTGAGAGAAAAAGACTCTTCACAAGAGGCATTGACTTCTCACTCATCTCTTCAGGACAGGCCTCCAGTGAAACCCTTCACTCTCACTCGGAATGCAACCCAAGCCAAAGTATTTGGAGCTGGTTATCCAAGCTTGGCATCCCTTACGGTGAATGACTGGTATGATCAGCATTGGAAATGTGGGGCATTGCCAGATCAGGGAATAGCCAAGACAGCACCAGAGGTCAAAAGCTCAGCTCAGGAACAGGAAGATCAGGAACAAGAGGATGAGGATGATGAACAAACATTCCACCAAGCTCAACAGCAGGATGACTGGAAGGACACCCATCCTAGGGGCTACGGCAACCGACAGAACATGGGTTAGTCTTCCCACAAGACAGGCCTATGGGACTATAGAGGGGCACATCTTCGCTGTAAAGGAAAGCTGTGCTGTCTCCCCCTACCTGGATTCCTGCTTCAGCTCTGTACCCCAAAGGCAAACATGCTTAATCTCACTTTGAGTTCAATAAAGTGTCAAGCAATTAAGTGTGTGTTTGTACTCTAGATGATGAACCAGCAATCTTGTTTTGGCATTATGCTCATCATGATGTATTCCAGTGGAAAGAAATGAGTACTGAGAAATGGCTATATATAATCAATGGCTAAGTGAATTCTCCTTAAAAAATAATAAAAATCCCTTCTATTACATGATGAGCCTATGCAAAAAAATAAAAGTAAATAAAGTAAAATTTAATGTTTAATAGATATGCAGTAGTCATAGATAGGAGCATGTGCTTTGGACCAAACCAGAAAAGGTCTGGGTTCAAATATCAGCTCTGACTTTTACTGTCTTTGTAGCATAGATTATGTTATTTGACAAACCTGAACTTCATCTTTAAAACAGAAGATGCTGTTACTGAATAACATCTAAGGTTATATATGTGAACTACTTGGTAAAAATTCAGTGGTTCCTTTTATTCTTAATCTCAGCTATAGGCCTCTAAAATTAGAAAAAGATAAAAAGCAACCTCCAAGTTAAACATAATGTAAAAAATGGGCTTTTGATGACTAGAGTAGAAGAAATGCTACCAAAAAAAGAAAACAAAAAAACCCAAAGTTGGTAGTGACAGAAACCTTAGCGAGCTCATTTTTAATAGGTATATGAATTTAGCTCGTGAGTTTCCTGACATCTGAAAGTCCATCTCATTAGTTACCTAATGTTCACTACAGACAAATGAAAGCATTCAGATTTACAGATAGAAACAAACCTTTACTTGGAATCAAGTTAAATGATGTGAATTTCTGTGGGCCTTTTAAAAACTGGTATTTACAAGCATAACAGACACTGCCTGGTTACAGCTTTACAAAAACAACAGAAATACTGATGAGACAGTTTCCATATCAAGCCTCAGTTTGCTTAGGGCAAAACTTTGAATCATCCATCAGTGAAGGCATTTCTATGGAGAACTGAAATAATTTGGTCCAAGTACATTTCTTCTTGATGATTTAACTTAAAACGTGGCAAGCTTGGAGAATCTAGGAGAAAGGGTATTTGGCATGTCCATTGGACTGTCTTTTTCAAACATCAGATGTCTGAAGCCAGCCCTTGGCAGGTGCTGGCTCACAGACAATTCATGATTGAACTCTCTTAACAACTACCCATGGTGCAGCTATTCTATGCTACTGGCTAATGTGAAAGCCATATGCTTTAGACACCAGACATGAGGGAGGCAGAGTTCTCATTATGTTATAAAAGTTAAGAGCTCTCCTTACATTTTTGCCAACTCAGAGGGCTAACCCACTTTAGTAGAGGCTTAGGGAGCAAGGGTATTTATAGGTGAAGTTTCTATTTCCCTTCCAGAAGAGCTTTGACTTTTTTCAAGTGCTTACAAGAAATCCTTGGTTCTGTTTCCCAAGTTCTGTCCCTTAAAACATACAAAAGACAAGTATCACCTTCATGTTACAGAAGTAAATTATCTTCACTAATGCCACAATTAATAGCATATACTAAGACTTTTATTCTCTGATTCCCTGGACCAGAGTGGTTTACAGTAAGTAGTATGCACAGCCTAAGCTGCTGCAACAACCCAGTCATGATTCTACTTTAGCATATTGCTTCTGACAGTCCTTCTGGTTCAATCCATTTCAGGTTAAATTGTCAATAATTTTGTTTCATGTCATAAAATCTTGCTTTGGCTGTGTGTTTCCAAAGATGAGATTTTTCATACTCAGCTGGTTGCCCTGATGTCAGCATATGTTTTCAAGGACTGACTCAGTCATGTAGAGTGGACCTGATTTTTTAAAAAATCTAGTTCACATTATATTACTCCTGCAAATATTCTCATGTATTTTTATGATTTTTCTTTTAAGAGGCCATAATCCCAAGATTTGAAGACAAGAATGTGCTTTGGAAATTTAAGGCAGCCACCCTGTTCACGTATTTGACTCATAAATGAAGTTATGGCAGTGCAGGTGGCATATGTTTGAGAGATGAAACTGATGGTTGTGTAATACCTGCTCACTTGTTTTTAAGATTCTTTTACTGATGATGTTGCAGCTTCCATATGCTATACCTCTGACACCCACAGCGCAGGGATTATGGCAATAACACATGAGCTTAATTTTTAATCCAGTGTTGCACCTGGTCTTTTAATGTAAGTATTTCTTTACCTTTTTTGAGAGAAAATTTTCCAGGTCTGGGAGGGCTCATCATAAAATTAAGGTTTGGAGGTTATAGCCTCCATCTTTATTATATTTCTTGTTACAGAAAATAAAGTCTAAATTCTAAAATGTTCAAAGAGAAATACAGAGCTTGCTCTTACACCAATACTAGTCCCTTGGGGGTAACCCAAATAAACACTTTGATATGCATCCTCTTTGAAAAAATTTAATTGATGTCTAGTCTCAACAATTGAAGGGTTTATCACCAAAAGATATATTGACTCAATAGATTACAGAAAAAAGATTTTGTACTGGGAACGATAATAGCTCTTTAGTGAGGTATCTTTTAATGTGCATGTCCAATTTTCAAGCTGTGATTAAAAATAAAAAATCAAATAAAAAATAACAGTAAAATTCTTCTATAGAAAAACATGTAGTATCTCTGTTCCAATAATTCTCCATTCCAGAACCAGTCAGTAAAGTTATTGATGTTGTTTTATTTTTTGTTGTTCCAGGTTTACTCAATCAGACACACATAGATACAAGTTTCCAGGAGAGAAATAAAGATTTTGTGTCTCAGAAGTTTAGAGAAGAGGTATATGACCTTTATGAAGAATATTTTCATTAATAAGTTTACATAAGTGAAGCATTTGCATATTTTTATCTACTCTTTAAACACTTCAACCAAAACAGGTATTTGTTTAGCAAGATTGTATCACACATGTGGGCCAACACATCTAGCTCTGTTCAGTGTCTCTGCAACACCTCTCCATATATCTCAGAAGAGGGTCACCAGGGTCTCTTCAGTACAAAATGAATGCACAGAGGTATGCAACAGGAGCCTGAGTTAACCAAGGACAAATGCAAGGTAGGGTCCCTAAACCCTTTTCCAATTCCTTCACAATTGAGTATAGAAGTTGCCTTGAATGAGGAGCTTTCCATGGTCCTCAGGCCTGGGTTAATTGTCCCTCCTATGTTTCCATGGTACCCTTTGCACATGAAACATTTTATTGTATTACAATTGCAGGTTACTTGAATTTCTAAATAGCCCTTTGAGGGTAGAGGTGACATCTTTTGCTGCTGTTGTTGCATTTTTTGTATTCTTGTTTATTCTATTATAGTTATCCCAATTTTTCCCCCTTTGCCCTCCTCCATTCAGCCCTGCTCCACTCCCATAGTCCATCCCCACAGCATCGTTCATATCCATGAATCATTCACACATTGAAAGTAGAGGTTACATCTTACTCATGATTGTCTCCCCATGTCCTAGCACATTTCCTAACATGCAGTGGTCTCTCCATAAGTGCCTATCAAAGGAATAAACACATAAACACATGAATAAATGTTTACTAAATCTTTCATCCCCATCAATGGCTTCTAAACTCCAGCTCCAAAGCTGCATTAATGGTCGATGCCAGTAACACACTCAAGGAGCCTCGCTTGCTTTTTTCTAAGGCACAGCTCAGTTGTCACTACTTTTGTGATGCTTAGAAATATTTTCCTGAGATATGGATTGAGAAGCTAGGCCTGATAACCCTTGACACTCTTCTAAATAGGCATATTAGGAATTGGAGGAGGTAGACTTCTGGCCAAGATGGAGATGTAGATACATATGCTTTGCCTCCTTGCACAACCCATAGAAGGACAACAGTAAATTTAAAAACAACACAACCTGGACTACCAGAAAATCAGACTGTATGAAAGTCTCACAACCAAGGAGTTAAAGAAACATTCATCCAGACTGGTAGGAGGGACTGAGATGGGCAGCCGGGGTGGAGAGGACTCACAGCAAGACAGCAGCTGGAGGACTGGGCAGGCCAAGTGGTGGCTAGAGGGCCGGGCGGTCCCATGTCTGCCTGAGGATAAACTAGGAGGAACAGCTGGAGAACTAGACAGACCACACAAACCAGGGTTCCAGTGCAGGAAAAGAAAGCGTCAAAACCTCTGGCTGTAAATATCTGTGGGGCTTGTGGTGGTAGGAGAAACTCTCAGCCTCACAAGAGAGTCCATTGGAGAGACACAGGGTCCCAGAAGTACACACACCCACCTGCCTGGGAATCAGCACCAGCAGGGCCCAATTTGCTTATGGGTAGAGGAAGGGAGTGACTAAAAGCTAGCTGAGAGCCAGAACAAGTGGCATTGTTCCCTCTCACACTCCTCCCCGACATATAGCACCACAACACAGCGAGGTGAGTTACCCCACCCTGGTGAATACCTAAGGCTCCACCCCTTACAATGTAACAGGAGCACCAATACAAAGAAATATGGCCCAAATGAAAGAACAGATCAAAACTCCAGAAAAAATACAGCTAAGTGAAGAAAAGCTAGCCAACCTATCACATGCAGAGTTCAAAACACTGGTAATCAAGATGCTCACAGAAATAGTTGAGTATGGTCGCAAAGTAGAGGAAAAAGTGAAGGCTATGCAAAGTGAAATAAAGAAAAATACACAGGGAACCAAGAGTGAAGGGAAGGAAACCAGGACTCAAAGCAACGATTTGGAGCTGAAGGAAGAAATAAACATTCAACCAGAACAGAATGAGGAAACAAGAATTCAAAAAATGAGAGGCTTAGGAACCTCTGGGACAACTTTAAACGTTCCAACATCTGAGTCATGGGGGTGCCAGGAGAACAGAAAGACCAAGAAATTGAAAATTTATCTTAAAAAATAATGAAGGAGAACTTCCCCAATCTGGCAAAGGAAATAGACTTCCAGGAAGTCCAGGGAGCTCAAAGAGTCCCAAAGAAGTTGGACCCAAGGAAGCACACACCAAGGCACATCATAATTACATTACCCAAGATTAAAGATAAGGAGAGAATCTTAAAAGCAGCAAGAGAAAAGGAGAGAGTTGCCTGCAAAGGAGTTCCCATAAGACTATCAGATGATTTTTCAGGAGAATCCTTACAGGCAAGAAGGGGCTGGAAAGGCAAGGACCTACATCCAAGAGAATTCTATCCAGCAAAGCTATCATTTAGAATGAAAGGGTAGATAAGTGCCTCCCAGATAAGGTAAAGTTAAAGGAGTTCATCATCACCAAGCCCTTATTACATGAAATGTTAAAGGGACTTATCTAAGAAAAATAAGGTCAAAACTATGAACAGTAAAATGACAACAAACACAACTATCAACAACTGAACCTAAAAAACAAAAAACAAAAACAAACTAAGCCACCAACTAGAACAGGAACAGAATCACAGAAATGGAAATCACAGGGTGGGTAATCAGTGGAGAGGGGGAGGGGGAGAATGGGGGAAAAGGTACAGGGAATAAGCATAAATAGCAGGTACAAAATACACAGGGAGGTTAAGAATAGTATAGGAAATGGAAAAGCAAAGAACATATATGTATGACCCATGGACATGAACTAAGAGGGGGGAATGCTGGTGGGAGGGTGGTGCAGGGAAGAGGGGAATAAAGGGGAGAAAAAAGGGGACAACTGTAATAGCATAATCAATAAAAGATACATTAAAAAAGGAATTGGAGAAGGTGCATCTCATTTGAATCATCTAAAATTCTATCCCAATAACTACCCTCTTAATAGGCAATCCTGTTAAGGCAGTACTGACACAACTTGTTTTGCTTTGTGGTCAAAGAGCTAAAACATATTTGTTGATCACTGCCAGGACACTGGTGGGCATTTCTTGTACTGGGCACAAGATAGAACACAGCATTGGAACGCTGGGGGTGCTGCTTCTGGCAGCAGCTTGCAGGTCTTGCACTTTAGCCCCCTGTCCTTGGGACCCCAACCCAAAAAATAACTGGTGAGAGTTTCAACATTTTGCAGAACTGAAATGTAGTTACCTGGTTTCTTCTCTTATTTCTTCACTAATCTATCCAGCTCCTAATGGCAGGATTATATCCTGTGCAATGTTGTGTTTCAACTCCTCATACATTAATGTAATATTAGAAGTAATGTAGATGTAATTATTTCCACTCAGTATGGGAGATTTCTTGGGTTGTTTTAAGTTGGAAGTTATATTTGGAAGATCAAGAAACCAAGAATGTGTTTTTTGTTCTTTTTCCTTTCATAAATAATCAAAGAGAGAAAATTAAAGCAAGCAGTTTCACCAGGTATGTCTTGGAGAGGGGAACCTTCGGCTCTTGCATTGTGCAGACATATCCAGTATGAAATTAAGTGCAACCATGTTTAGAGCTGTAGAACCAGAGAAAATAAAGACCCTTCTGAAAGTATTAATTTCTGGAATTACTTTTAAAAACCATAAAGAACGGGAAGGGGAAAGGTTTAATTATAGAATTGGTAAAATAAGTTATTAGTGAAGAGAAGAATGAAGCAAGGCTAGGTCACAGAACTTTAGCTCAGTCACTCCTGCCTAAGAATTGAACTAATTTTTTTCTCTTACAAGAGAAGTTAAAGTGAACAAGCATGTCTTCATTCATTCATTCAGCTACCTTCCAGGCAATGTATTAGGTTTGGGGAATTAAAACACACACAGACACACACACACACATGCAACTCAAGCCTTCATGAGCTCATTGTGTAGAAGTGAACAGACAAAACCAGAAAACAATAAAGATAATAATACTTTGCACTAGATGTAAGTAGAAAATTTAATGAATACATGGAAGGGGAACTTAATACATGTTGAGAGATGAGAGAAGACTTTACAGAGAAGGTGATTTGGAACTTAGTCTTGAAATCTTAAAGGCTAAGGTGAGGAAATAATTCTGAGTAAAAGCTTCATAGGTTTAAAAAAAAGTTCAAAAAAATCAACAAAAATCATCCTCTATGTAAAGGAGTAAAGACAAGTGTTTTGTATTGTAAACAGCAAGACATTGAGTAATTGGAGATGACATTGAAAGTTAGCACAGGGTCACCTGTGTCTGGGAGCTTGAACTTGTAGTATAAGTGAACTGGAGTCATTGAAACATATTTGGATTTTAGGTGAACCATGGTGAGGACTGCTTGGAGGATGGATCCAGAGGGGAACCAATGAAGTTAAGGAGTTGTGTGAGTTGTCCAGAAGAAAAACAATGAGGGTTTAAACCAGGGAAGTCGTAGGAATAGAACAAAGGGATATCTTTTGGGAAACACTTAGGAAGTCAGGTTGGAATTATTTAGTAATTCAATGTAATGTGGAGATAAAAGAGAAAGGTAGAAGTATGGATGAATTTTGCTAGTTCTATGGGTAGATGTTGACATAAACAGAGACAAAGCTATAGGAGGAGGAAAAAGAAAATAAGTGCAGTTTTGTGACAAGTTTGAAATTCCAACTGAAATATAGGTGCAACACTTGCAGAAGACGAATACAACACATGAATTTGTATGTCATCAGTATATAGTTAGAAATCACTAGAATAACCTTATTGTACATTGCTTTATATATGTATATATTACATATTTATATTATATAAATTAGTTTATATATTATATGAATTTATATTTTATATTAATATTAAATATATCATAATACAATATGGATTTATATAATATGTGCTAAATTAACATGCATATTTGTATATTTGTATTTATACTCAAGCTATTCTGCTGATGGGGCATATTTTAGAAATTAATCACTCTATATCCCAAAAAACAATGATGCAATGTGGTTACTGACACTTAATGTCTTACTTTTAACACTTCTGTAATGAAATGTGAATGGCTGATTTTAGAGACTTTGGATCTAGTGATTATTAACTTTTTGTCTGGTATATATAACCTCAAATCTTCAAGACTAAGAAGTTGTCTGTAAAGTTTCAGGCTATCCAACTTTTTATTTCCTAAATGCAGTGAAGAAATGCATTATGTTTGAGAATTAGAACTGTAACCATTCCAGAGTAATCAAATGAATACTTTTTAATTTTCTAGACTTTGTATGAAGAATCTCCAAAAGAGAATCAGTAATCTTAACAGACTCATCAGCTCTAGAACATAAACAGAATTTAACATCCAGGAAGTCCAATTTTAACACTATTAACCAGGCAGTGTGTAAATCACCAGGGATCTGGGCTGTGATGGCACTTTGTTTACACTTCATTAAGAAGAGTCTGTTCTTGGTGCTCCAGGTTGGGTCCAGAGACAGAATATTTCATTTTCTTGCAATACACATATTTCCCCCAAAAGCTCCAGGGCTTTTTTGGAATATCTCTTAATATTTATACATATTTCAGCCATACTACAAAGAAAACCTAAGGGCTTCGGCTAACATTCCTGTACCTCATGAAGAGTCAGAAGTCCCTCATAAGATTAACTTTAGATCCAAAGTGCAACTGGCTTCATGAGATATAGGATGGTTATCCTGACAGGCAGCCCTTGTGATGTGGAGTTATGCAGTAATCTAGGATGAGATGGGTTTGTTTCATTCAACCATGTATTTATTCACTCAGGATTTATTAAGCATTTACTGTGTTCTAAGCACACTGTGAGGCTTTGTGGGTGAAATATAAATAAGGTTCAATTCTTACCCTTGATGAACTCATTGATTAGTTGGAGAACCTGGATATAAATGCGTGACTTTCAATATAGTGTATTAAATTTCAAAATAGAATTATGAACAGTGTGTTATGGGAACTCTGCTTCTAGGAGACTGACACAGAGAAATGGATGATTTGGTCTGAGAATTTCAGGATAATTAAGAATTTTTAATATGAAGAAAATTGTGTGTGTGTATTCATGGTGGTGGGAATGGGACGGAGTGTGATAAACCCCAACAGTATCCTGAAGTACAAGAAGTAGCAGTGTGTGGAGAACGTCAGTGCTACTGAAGCAGGACATTTGGCCATAGAGAAAATCCCACCCTAGGTAATATTAATTCGACAGTTAGACTTCAACCAATTTCAACTTCTGTAGCCCTATTGGAAGGCCTACACAAATTTCTAGTACATAAGGTTGTAACTTACTGAGCTATAATAGACATCTGAGTCTGAAACATCTGGAAACTGAGACTGTGAAGACCCCAAACTGAAGCCCAAGAGAGGCCCCCAGATTTTATTTAAGTAACTTCAAGTCCTGAGATTGATGTAGTAGATGGTTGATCAGTTGCTCATGACTTTTAGGCCTATGTTTGTCTGCAGTATAACCTATACTTCCTTGTTTCTGCTTGTCTATGGGACTGTAAGGCCACCCTGAAATGACAGGCAAAACAAAGGTCAGCAGCTGCATTCTCAGCATGCTGATTGCTGCATGTTTACACTTAGGTACCTGTGTGCACCTTGCAGCCAATGTGCTGAGACAAAGCATCACTTTGATAAGAAGTGATGGGAAAATGCAGGCTACATTTAAATAGTGACATTTCTGGAGTACTGAATTAGTTTCATGAGGGTCTGATCATTTTTCATCATCAATTAACCACTGCTGAGCTCCTTTTATGGAATTAACATTGATTGAAATGGGTTTTCTTTATAGAAGGCATTTGGGTTGGCAAAATCTTTTAGTCTTTTCAAGATCCTGGAAGCAGACTTCTTGAAGCCAGTGTCTGTGGCTGTCTTGTTCACCATTATTTCCCTGACATTTATAAAAATGTTCATTATTTCTTGAAAAGGCAAATGTTTATAGTGTTATATAATTTTTCTTAGCTATTTTTAAAGATCTTTTTGTAGGTATTTAAGCTTGGAGGATTAAAAAAGCAATTAGGTATCCATCTGTATATTGGGAATTTTCTTATAATGTATTCTTTTGATGTTCCCTTGGAAATAAAGAATAACAGAAGTCATAAAGACTATATTTAGGGTTCAGCTAGTGAGTGTATCTTGACATAAATAGAAAAACGATAACAAAACAGATTTATTTATATTGGTCAGCATGACCTAGCCAAAAAATGTTTTAGCTTCCTGTATTTCTCTTGTGAAGTAAGAACAGTTGAGGTAATAATAGGAGACCCTCACCCTTTGCCCTAAGTTTGGGAGGAGTTGACAGTAAGGGAAATCCCTCATGATTCAAATAATAGTCCTTGGGGAGAGGGACCAGCCAAGTCAGGGGCAGGGCAGGAGGTGGTTACCGAGCTCTCTATCAAGCTCTAAGTTGTGTCTCAGCCTGAGACTGACATCTCCTGTTGTCATAACATTCACTCAAATGACTCCTCCAGACCCAATATTACATCTGCATTTGTCACCAGGACAGGTAAAGCCAGACAGCATGGCTGAACCCTGGTCTAGGAGTCATCTAAGCTGCATTACCTTTTAGTTGGTGCATCTACCCTGAGGGTTTCATGTTTAAAAGGAAAAGTTTGATAGGGTTAGCATATGGCAAGCCTGCAGGAAGGGCCATTCCCAATGCTGACCATTGGAGGGTTCCCTGGAGCCTTGCAATGAGCAGTGTGGCTGTGGGGTGGCCTTGATCTTCTGTTTTGGGGATAAGGCCAGGAACATGGGACTCATGGAGCTACTGCGACTCTTCTCTTTATTTTCAATTCCAGATAATAAACTTCTTTTCCTTTTTAAAAAAATGTACTTGATACATTGCCTATATTATTTGAAACAGGTAAATCGGATATAACAAATGGACTGTAAACAACTCAATTTGGTACAGTAGCCTTTCTGTGATTGTACTGGAAATAACCATGATAGGACAAGAAGAATAAATGCCTATCTCATTACATTAGCCAAATTCTAATCAGAGAAGGGGTTCATTGATTTTTCATTTTTATTTTAATTATCTATCAATTATTAAGCACTGTCTATAAGCCACATGCCCTGTTAGAAGCTGGAGGAAGGCACTCATCATCGTTGCAAGAGATGTCCAAAACAAAGTTGCTGCCCTCCTTTTCTTCTGTCTCTTTCAACATTTTGCATTTAAAGGAGCTGGGGGGTTGACATTTAAAAAGGGGAAGAATAACCCAGTAGTTATGCTCTTAGCATTAGGGGCTTCATTAGGAATATGCAGTTGATAAATACCCTAGATTTAAAATTGCACCTATGTATTACTGACCTGCCAGAGAAATATATGTGGCCAGTGGCTGTATCGTAGTGATATAGAGGCAGGACAGTGGGTTTCATAGCTAGAATGCGCCCTTGTTCTTTGTTGGTAAAACAATATTTTTGTCATATGTGACTTCAGGTAACATAATTCTTAGAAGAAGAACGAACATTTCCAAGGAAGTTTCTGGCAATTGCTTGTAGAAGGTTAAATTAAGTCTGGGTATGAGGTTAATATTTGTTTCCGTTAATAAAATTGCAAAGAAAATAAGGCTGTCACCTCATGGGACTACCTTTGAGGACATTTGCAGAAAAATTGTTATCCAAATAATTGGTGTAATTATATTGTGCTTTATTCTATAGTTTTTCTGTATGTTGATGTGTAAATAAAAAATTATGAATTCTGATTTCAGTTAAGTAAAATAATTTTAGAAAGATAGCTTATTTGTTTGAGGTCTCTGTTTTACTGTTAATCAAATAAGAATATAATTGATTTACCTCATGCAAGTGTTGAGGAGCAGCATATAGATAACTGTTAGGAGTCCTGTGAATATTTTAGTAGCACAAAAATGCTTATTATCAATAATAATAGTAATAAGCAGTGAAAGATTCAGATGAAGTCAAAGGGAAGACATTGTTACATTGTTTTGTTGGAATTTTAAAAAAACTTTGACTTTCTTGTGCATGTGACATTTTCAATTGTGTTGGAGAGAATAAGAGTTCTAAATGTAGTACTTGGTTGTCTAAGGAATTCTTGATGGAGACAGATTTCATGTGAAGTCTAAATTGTGTCACTCACTGTCTGAGTTTTAGCATTAAGAACTTTAGAAGATAATTTGTTTATTCTTAATATAACCCCAGGCTGAATTCTCTTAGGTTATCACAGAAGAAATGTCACTTTTAAGTAGGAAATATTCCTGAGATTGCTTCAGGCTTGAGTACAATTGTTCTTGTCAAAAAGTAAGTCCAATGTTGAAGGTTATCAGTATTTGCATATATATACATATCCCTATTTTTTTGGTTCCCAGACACTAAAGGGTGAAGTGACTAGAAGTGGGTGGAAAGGAGATTATTTTTACACTGAAAAATACTAAAAATATTTTAATCTTCCAAGATGGAGCACATTAACAATCTGTGTATCCCTGGTTGATATATCCTTGAGTCTTTGCAAAGAAAGGTCATAAACTGTTAGGTATACGGACAGGATCCAAACTCAATTGTGTATATTCAAATCCTTTTACCATTTCCTCCTCAAATCACAGTTTATTTTAATGAATAGATTATTTTTGAGTGTATACAAAACTGGTTTTAAAAATAATATATGAAACTATTTTAAAGGGCAAATTAGCAATATTTTAGTTATAGTGTGTATTTTCCATGTGGAAATTAGAGAGGCAACATCCACAAGTAAATTTATTTGATTTAGCAAGGTTCTCTCACTCAAGAAAAGCAATCTCGGTAAGAAGAGCACACATTTTGGATAATTAGAAAGAGGCAACTATCCTGAGTGTGGTGAGCTGCTGGGAGGGCGTGTGATTCAAGGGCCACACTTTGCCTCCAAAACAAAGGGAAAAGGGCAGGTTTGCATTCTGGAATGACAGAGTGGGCCTCCCTAATGCTCTGATGAGTGCTGGAGTCCAAGACATTTCTTGGTGAAGATCAGAAATCAAGTTCCTCTGGAGGAATTTTGTTTTTGTTTTTAAGCAGATGGTCACAGTGCTGCAATCTTCTTTAAACACCAACACCAGGGAAATGTTACAGACAGGAATGCATCTTGTCAATCACAGTTTAGATTGGTTTGGCAAAGGATTAGTAAGGATTTGGAAAATTCCAGGACTAGTTTAATGTCAGGAAATTAGGAACACTTTATTCTGAGGTCAGAAAGGTGACTTTGAACCTCTGGGGTTGGTCAATTACCCAACTAAAGCGCAGATCTTTTATTAAAGACAATATCTAGGCCTTTAGAGAGGCCCATAAAGAATTATAATCTATAGTCTCTGTCTAAACGTAAAAGAGATTACATTTAGTTGTGAAAAAATTCAGAAATCATATGAAAAAATAATAGGATAAAGCAGAATATGTAAAGTGCCCAGCAAAAGGTAAAGACTAAAGGGAAGAATGCATATGAGTTAGCATTCTATGATTCAAATCAACGACATTGCTCTCAATAACGTGGGCAAAAGAGAACTTATTTGAAGATTATTAGCAACTCACAGGCTTGCCAGGAAATCCTGAGAGTCTGACTTGGAGGCCTGGGGGACACAGGCTTTGGAGAGCTTATACAGCAGGCTTGTAGGAGCCGTCCAGAAGTCTGAGAGGCCACCAGTCCTGGTATTTGAAGAAATCATGCATGTTATATTACTCCAAGTTGTGGAATTTTTTTTTTATTCCACCATAGATGTAGAGATGAAGTTTATAGTATGCTTGGAATAGTACTCAGATTCTTTTGCTTGAAATGAAGGATTAATGCATGAGGAAAGAGATCAGATTGGCAAAGTAAGTGGGAAGCAGATTATGGAACTTTGCTAAAATTATCTTACTGGTAATGGAGAGCTATTTGTAATATTAGCAAGAGTGTAGCATGGTGATAGTAACAAGGTTTTAACTCTGCTCTTTATAGTGATAAGATTTCAAAGAAAATAGCTACTCCCTTCCTTGTTTCTGAGGTTTCTGAATTCAGCCTTCCCATGGTCTGTTCCTGAACTACCTACTTTCCTTGCGGCTATCTTTATCTAGGGCAGAGTTTCTCAAAGAAGCAGCCAAAGGCTATGTGCCTCAGAAATGACTGGGGAGGTTTGTTAAAATGCATCTTCTTAGGGCACTACTGAATTAGAATATTTGGGAATGGGGGCAGGAATCTGCATTTTCAGTAAGTTTCCCTGAGTGATTCTTTTGTGAACTGACATTCTTGAGCCACTGCCTTGAGCACTTAAATGAGCCAGATAGGCATAGAGCAAAGGTAAGATCCTTAGATTCCTTCCTTCTGCCTTTCCTGCTTCATCCTCTCCACCTCCTCTTCCTTTCATTCTCCGTATTTGGCTTCTCTCTGTCTTCTATCTCTCACCTAATAAACACTCCATCCACTGAACACTGATTGTATGCAGAACACTGCTAAATGCCTTTATGGACACTGGAGACTTAAAGACATACCTACGGAGCTTAGATATATCTCTAGTCAAAATATATGTTGGCAGAAAATTGGTGTTATTTCAGGCTGGGCCTTTTATAGGAAAGGCATTTAGCTTTAAGTAAGGCTCACTTTGCTCTGAAAGCTTGGTAGGGCTTGCATCAGCAAGATCTGCAGAATTTTGGCTGTTGATAAAGAGACAGCAGCTGGTGAAATCAAATGGCAAGGATCAAGGGAAGAGTCTTTTCCACATTAAGTCAGAACGTCAGTGAGCATGTAGGGTCACTTAGAGTGTAATTCTTTCTCCCCTTATCCATTACTTTTGCTTCAGACATCATAAAGAGAAACAATATTTATTTAGCATACCTAAGGCTTTATAGATATCATCTCATTTATTATTCATATGAATCCAGTTACTAGAACAATACTTAGCACAAGTAGGCTTTGAGTGACTGTTATTGTTGAGTCATTCATTCAGTAAATGCTAGGCAATGCTCTAGGCATGGGAGATGCATCACTGAAAAAAAACAAGTCCTGCCCGCATGGAACTTACATTCTGGTGTTGCATCATATTTTACATCAACCTGATTTGGTAGATAATATAATTCCTATCTTACACATGAGAAACTGGAGCTTAAATAAATTGATTTGCTGGGGTCAGACAGCTAGAAATTTGTGAAGTTTAGCTGGAGGAAATGGATTCCATTATCATTTAGCTTCCAAACTCATATATTTTCTAAGACATCATTGTGGGAAGATTTTTAAATAAAGAACTATCTCCCTTCCTCTGGAAATGCTGGCCACCCTCTGGAATTGAAGCCTGTTTACCAGAGACAACCTTCATGCAATAAGATGCTAGAGAGAGCTGAAAAGACCCCAAATGATCCACTGCAACAGTCTCTTGCACTCTGTGCAAAAAATCAAAGGCTCCAGTTAAATTCCTATATACTGACTCTGGACTGAAAACATACATGCTTTTGAAAATGTCCTGTTACATGTCTAAAATGTATCTTGCTCCTGATATTTCAGCCCATTACTTTTGGGAAGGGCACTGTGGTCCTGCTGACAAGTCAGCTGCTCCACATTCGTAGTCCTGCACTGAAATCATCCGAAGAGGTTGAAGGCTGTCCTCCGCACCGCTCACCCAATGTGTGGTTTCCTGTTTCTTCCTGTCCTACTGATCCTCTTCTCTAAGGGCCCAGCGTGCTGACATTTCCAGAGCCTGCCAGACACAGCTAAAAATGACCTAAACAGATGACTGTGTCAGAGATGTAATACCTGCCTCTTTCAGGAAGAAGTGTTTGCATTTCAAGAGAGGGTGATGCTTAGCCTAAAGGAATGACATCCTGTCAGAGGCAGCTCATGATCTGAGGCTCAGTCTAACGCCCTTTCCACTCTGTAGATTTCCCTCTTCTCCGAAGTAGAATTAATTACTTTTTTCCTTTGATTCCATAAAGTTTTGCTCATATTTCTTTTAGAGTGCTTTTCACAGTCTACAGTGTTTGTTAATTAGCTATAAGACAAAACTGGACCTACATCTTGAAAACATTGGCATGCCTGCAGTGCCTAGAACAGTCTCTGCACTGTGCAGGATAGTGGTTTGGTGCATTGAAAAGAATTGAAGGAGTCATTCTGAGAGAGGGTAAATTAAGAGTACCATAAGTAGTTTCACTTTGAGTCTCTTCCTAATAATTTGCCAAAGATGTAAACAGGTGAAGGGAGATGAGATGGGCATTCTAAGTTATTCTCTAAAGAAATCAACTAAATACCATTTATTTGCTTCCTATTATACATTTAAACACTACAAATATGGGTATCATCTGTCAGTTATTAACTGATTTGTCCCAATTTGTCCCAATTGTACTAATTGGGTGGTATGATCATTCTGATCGGTTATGGAGTAGTTCTGATGAGATGGGGCGGATCTCAGTCCATTGGTCTAAAGACAAAACCAGGAACTCCGTTATAGTAGTTGATGCAGACAAAAAATGAGCATGGCATAGTGTGAGAAGCCAGGCGTTCAGTCAGAGATTCTTCCCTGTGTACAGAGTACGTGAGAAGCCCCTGCCAGCAGATGGCTTAGACTCTCATCATACAATTTTGAGTCCTCCGTTGACCATAGGGAGTCCTCCTCAGCAGGTAAACTCTTCTTCGGGAATAACATCAAATTATTCTCTTCTGGGGGGGTCCACAATTATGAGGATTCAGTCAGATAATACATGTAAAGCACTGAGCACATAGTAACTCTCACTAAATGGTCTTTATTATTTTTATTCTCACAACACTTTGAGATTCAAGATACCTCCATTTTACAGATAAAGTAAGAACAACAACTATCATGTATTAGGTGCAATCTTTCGTTGAATTTTTACAGCAAGCTTGTGGGAAAGTACCATTATCATCCGTACTTTCAAAAAGAGGAACTGGGCTGTATTGAGGGGTCACCCAGCTGGATAAATGGTAGAATTGGGATTTGAACCTACCTAGAAAACGCTTGTAACAAGCTGCTTGTAAGGAAGGATTGCCACTTCAAAATTGCACCCAGCCTTCCTAAAATATTTGTTCTTCAGATGAAATACCTCGTCAGTTCTAAATCTGTAATACTTGGGGAAGTAGAGCTCCCCCAGTGTAACACTGCAGTGTGCTCTCTGCATTGCAGAAACTCCAGGCACAAGGGCTTTCACCACTGAGGCACCTGCATTGTATTGATGGGCTGAGGGCACTTCGGATGAAGAATCTTGTAAATGTAAGCCACTGTTTCTGCACAAGACATATTTGTTGCCATTACTAAATATATTAGTTCATTATACTTCTCCAAGTAATTATAAAGCATGTTCAGCAAGCATTATAGAATACACACATCTTTAACCCTGCACTGACATTTTATTAGCTTTTAGTTATTAACATGTGAATTTTAACTATTGTTCCCTGCCAGAGATAATCGATAGCAGAATAAAAATTGTTAAATGTAACTTCGACTTTAAATTGTGAATAGATAGGGCCAAAGCAAAATCTGATTGGAAGCTGGATTCTTGCCAGCTCTTGAGCCCTGAGAGAGATCTGAGACCTAGGGGAAAATAGCCAAGTTATAAAATATGAATTCCTTTTACTTTCGCGTTTCTTCAAATGTAACATTCCCATGTAATCCTTAGTGATGTTTGATCACATCAAAGCTAACTTAATACATCTCTGAAATACTCAAAATATTTTGCTAAAAACCTAGAGAGGTCATTTATACTTTAGTGTGAATAAAATCCAGATTTATTAGAAGTGGTTTCAAGCTTCCCCGCACCCTAATATTTGTACCAGTTCTTGAGAAAATTTTCACAAATCTGTGGGAAAACAAAGGACAAATTGGCATACTTTTCCATGAAGTGAATTCATTTCATTGTAAGAGCTGATCCTTATTTTTTTTTTATTTATTGATTTTAGAGAAAGAGGAAGGGAGAGGGAGGAAGGGGGGGGGGGAGAGAGAGAGAAACACGTGAATTTGTTGTTCCACTTATTTATGAATTCATTGGTTGCTTCTTATATGTTCCCTGACTAGGGATCAAATCCACAACCTCGGTGTATCAGTATGATGCTATAACCAACTGAGTTACCTGGCTAGAGCCTAATCCTCTATTTGAGATTCAATCTTTTTAAAATGTTATATGTTGAAATGTCCCTTTTTATTATGAAATGGTAGTAATAGTAGACTAAAGCTTTCACTTTTTAATGTTTTTGGAACTATCCAAAGTTGCTAGCTCTATTTCTGTTTGCCAATTTTTGTTTTTAATTTACTGGCCTAGGTGATACAAGTCTGGGAGCCACTGGTGTGGTAGAAAGAGGCTTTGAAATCAGAAGCTCCTAAATTTCTTTTCTTGCTGGATCTGCTGCAAGCCAGATGAGCTGGGGCCCTATGAGTCCTCTTAGAATCTCAGTTTCTCAATTTGTAACATAAAGACTATAATACTGTTGAAAGAATTAAATGTAATCACATATGCAAAATGTCTAGCTCACAAATCTACTGAATAAACAATAATCTCTCCTTTTTATTTTTTTCCTTCTAAGAAAAAGAGTATGATCTTTGGTTGCAATTTCAGGGAGGAGCAGATAATGGAGACAAGTCACAAAATAGCAAATTAGGATCCCAACGGCAGGTTGTATTTGAGGTAAGCTTTTCCTACTATACCTTATGATGTTTTCTGATACTGAAGTGGCCTTGGGTGGCAGGGATGTTTCGTTGCCTTTGATTCTGCAGCATCTGGCATGAGGCAGGCAGAGAAGCACTACTGCAAAGTAATATGATGTGGGAAGCTGACTCTGAATTGGCTGTTTGCATGCAAGGAGGTTATTTTGGTCCCTTTCTCAGTTTAGTGCCTGTATGGGAAGCAAAGGTAGAAGGGCCAGGCAGAGGTCTCTGCCAACACTACAGGGAGTTTTAGAGCTGGGTAAACCTACAGATTTATCCTGAATTAGACAGGGGATCCAGGCCTTTATACTCTATTCACTGTTCAGACACAGGTTATGGATTGACACAAGGAATGGGGCCTGACTTGGGAGGGGTAGCTCTCTTCCATTGAAGGCAACCTCAGGAGGTGTTTTAGCCATGAGTTCTCAGCTGCTGTTCCGAGTTGAATTCTATTCCTCCAAAAGATGTTGGAATCCTAACACCCATTACCTTAAATGTGACCTTGTTCAGAAATAGAGTTTTTATAAATCATCAAGTTAAGACTAAGTCATTAGAGTAAGCTCTAATTCAATATGACCATGTTCCTATGAAAAGAGGGAAATTTGGACACAGAGGCAGACATGTGTCAAGGGAAGACAATGTAGAGATACAGGGAGAACACCATCTACAAGCCAAGGAATACTTGAGGCTTCCAAGAGCTGGGAGAGAAGCATGGACCAGACTCTTCCCTGGAGTCCTCAGAAGGAATCAAGCCTGTCAACAGCTGGATTTTGGACATCTGGCCTCCAGAACTTTGGGACAATAACTTTCTTTTGTTTAAGCCAGCCAGTTGTGGTACTTAGTTACAGCAGCTCTGGGAAGCTAATCCAGGTGCCAGCGCTGAGCAGCTGTGTAATGTATACCTGAATCCTGAAGTGGGGGCAGCTGGTAGCATCCTGGATGCCATGTTCCAGTTTTTATCAATCTAGGTCATTTTTCCTCCTGAAAGAATTCTACTAACTAGGCATTGGAATCATCTGTCCATCTAATGATGTCCACACACCTCACTGCAGTGAATCACCCAGTGCCTCAAGGCTAACTGTGTCCAGAAGCTGACAAAGGTATAGATATCTGCAAAGACTCAGGAAGCGTGCTTGAACTGAGGTGCCCTAGAAACTAGGTATATTTATGGAGTTGGGTCTCAAGGTAGACCAGGACTGTTCGGGGGCTTATTACCACTTTTACTTACATTGTCAGCTTGAATGAAATGAGATTTTAAAATATATCACAGTCCTGGCAGTGGAAAAAGAAGGAGATATCAAAATAGGAGAATAAGGAACATTTATATCACAATGCTGCTTAAATGCTAATGAACAATTCTCTCAGGATACAAGAGAAATGCGGGTGGATTCACGTTAATTTTAGATTGATATTTGCTGGTACTATATGTTTCTCTATTATCTTTGGATTTTGTCCAGCCCTTAAAAGGCAGGGGATGGATCTTATTCATCTCAGTAGTAGCACCAAGCAGAATGGACGATGCTGGGGAGTATATGAAATTGGCCTGTGTAATACCCTTTCTTCCTGTAAGTTGTGGGTGTTAGCTGTATTCTTTTTCTATCAATAGAACAGTAGGAGAGGAGGAATCTATTATCTCACTCATTCCAACAAGTCAATTGTCATTGAAGTTTAAATTGCATTTTTTTTTCTTTTTTTTTTTTGCATCAAACACAGAAAGAAAACAACTTGCTTTCTACTGAACTCCAGATAAGCACTTAGGGTTAAAGGTTGAAAAAGGTCATTGTTGATTGGATATTGAAGGCATGATTAAAGCCCTTCAAAATTTGCAAGTTTCCATCTTTACCTTGTATGTAAGTTTATGCCCATTAAGGAAACCATACATGTTAGTGCAGAAAGGCCCCAATTTCCATTCCTTTCTTGCAGATCATTGAGGATTCTCATAGTAGGTGCTCAGTAAATATCTTTGGAATGAAATGCCATGGGTTTCCCAAAGGGAATTTACCTGATCTCCACAGAAACTTTTTTTTCAGGAGTCAACTTTTTTTTAAGTATTAGAGAGAGGAGAAGAGAGTGAGGAAGAGAAGGAGAGAGACATTGATGTTTGAGAGATGCATCAATCAGTTAGTTGCCTCTCGCATGCCCCCAACTGGAGACCCAGCCCAACCCCGACAGGGATTGAACCAGCAACCTTTTGGTTCATAGGCCAGCACTCAATCCACTGAGCCACACCAGCCAGGGCCCCTTTCGTCCCTTTTTACTGTTTATTTGTGAACTCCCTACTCACCTTCCTGGCCTATAGCTCTAGCGCCAGGAAGAAGACGTGGTGACGAAGACTCTGGACAGCTCTGTCAGCTGGGTTCGGTGTTGGTGAAGACTGTGAGGGTCCTCATCAGCAAAGGCTGCAGAAGGCCACAGTGGTGATGATGCTTCCTGGGGTTCTCCCAGTCTCCCTCTCCCTCTTGGGTGAAGGTGTCCCTCTTGGTGCCCAGCCACTCTAGACTGAAGACTGGGGCAATGTGGATACAATGTTTCCTATGCTTTTCTCTGCAGCCATCCTCAGTTTTGGAGTTCAACAACATTTTTGTTCCATCTTCATTATACTCCAGAGCTTTCACAGAGCTATTTCATCTGTTTGTCGTCATTTATTTATTGATTTTGTTGTTTTCCTGAGAGAGACAAGCATTGAGACCTCCTAGCCCAACATGTTGATGTCTGCCCTAGCTCCTTTCAAGACTGACCCTACTGTATGTGGGAAGTATTCACCTCAGGAAAATCCCTCCAGCATGAAGGGAAACTGAGTAATGCATCAACGCTACATTGGATCAACTTCCAGAGCCATTCCAGACACCCTAGAATGAACTCTAGTTCCTAATTTGGTTCTGAAACTCAGAGGCTGTTTTGTTTTATATAGGCTTCTCCAGAAGCCCTGCCAGCTCACCTGGAGGACACACTCCCCACCCCGCACCACCGCTGTCAAATGTATCTGTTATAATTTGTGGTGCAGTTCTAGACAGCAGAGACTATGCCTCACTTACTAGAACTACTGGCACAGCATATGGCCCCTTCCAAAGGTACTCAGCAAATGTTTGCTTGGTGATGTCATGTCCACTGAGGCATTGGATTGTGTTATTAGCCTTGAAATTTAGGCCACTTTCAAAATCACTCTGAGCTTAACTTTCTCTATATCTACCATATGGGACTGTGGTGAAGATCAAATGAGGGAGTGGAAAACAGCCCAAAACCCATGCCTGGTATGTAGTAGGCCTTACAGATATCCTTATTTCTCTCTTTCTCCATCTCTCTTCTTCTAAATTCCTTCTTCCTATTGTAGATTTACCTATCATTGCAACCTCAAGGCTAAGCACAAAACCTACATCCGTTCCTCCTTTCTTTGTTCCTCCCTCAAATACTTCCTCCTTTCTCAACTGACTCTCCTTTAGTCTTTATCACCTTTTGTCTCTATTTTCTACTCTTCCCTTGTACTCAGTGTTCAACCCTACCTACACTTTCTCCTCTTTCTTAAAGTTTAACATGAACATCAAGTCCCTCCAGCCTACCAAAAAAAAAAAAAAAAGGGATGGAGACTGCTCTTTAGTTAGATCTAAATATTAGTTTTCAAACTGCAGAAAAAAAAGACTCTATGAACCTTGTCTTCTGCTCCCTACTGAGACAAAAGGGCTTTCTAAGCCCAGGCAACCCAAGTGCTGAAATATTAATAAGAAAAAAATAACCCATCAAGGCAAGGGCCCAGGACAGTTTGGGTGCGAGACCAGCAGGTCTTCTGGAGCTCGTTTCTGTGTGGAGCCCCCAGGAGGGCTGACATTCAGCCTGCCTCCACGCGGAGGTGCAGATGGCTGCGGAGCCTATTTCAGTGAGCATACATGGAAGCGGTGGCAGAGACTGCATAACAGAGCCACGGTCCCTATACATGGCGTTAAGTTGCCAAGATCTGAAGACAATTAAAAATGGATCACTTGAGGGAAGGACACAAGGTGACAGTTTGAGCCTCATTAAAATGCATTGAAAAACTTCTTTTCGGAAAAAGGAGGAAAAATCATTCCAATTTATTTTTAATTTTTAAAAAAGAAATATCCTTTAAGATTGGCCTCTACTAAATAGGGTTGGTAGGGGCATGGATACATAAAAATAAATCCAATCAGACTTCCCACACTATCTTCCTTAAAAAAGATGCCACTAAATTTGTAATACTTCCAAGCTCCAAAAGAACAGATTGAAATATCCCAGATTATAAATTCAAATTTTCCCATTGAAATGGCATTTTAATTTCCTTCCCTAGAATATCCTAGATGGGGGCAGGGTCACTTTCTTTAGATGCTTTCTGGTTTTCTGTCTCTTATTTTACTTTTTTTCAAGTGGTGGATTCTAGTTGAAAGAGGTAAAAATACTTAGCTAGATTTGATTAGAAATCACTTTGGGTTTCCCTATAAATCTACTAAATAAAGAATATATCCATATGTGAAGATGACAAAACAATAAATTAAAGGTAGTTAATTAGTTCTGAGAATTCCTTCATGGCCAAGCCAAGCCCATCAGCTCCATTCCATTCATATGCTAGAAATGAGCCGTGCATTTATAAGGGTATAGAATTTTTGAGTGTTGACCCTTTCTTCACCATTATAAAGTTTATAGTTCATCTTTACAGTATCATGTTGAAGAGCTTAAACTCAAGACCTGAATTTCATTTTGGGTCCTACCCCATCCATCATTTACTAGCTGAGTGACTCTGAACAAATTACTTCATTGCTTTGCACCTCAGTGTATTTATTCATAGAATGAGGATATTAATACCTGCCCCTTCTAGCTTTTGTGAGGATGACATGAGATTCAGCATGTAAAACACTGAGGAGTGTTTTTATACTCCTATATGTACGAAGAGTCAATATTATGTTAACTAGTATTATTTCTGCTGCCTGAAAAGTTTGTATGACATTGGCATAATAACTTCTGATATTTTCATGGCACGCTGCAAATTTCAAAGCATTTTCACTTACATTATGTCATGTGACCTGTGAGTTTGGTAAGGTGAGAATCACCTATTCTCATTTGACATATTATATTTATATACTAAACCAAACTCATTTAATTAGAAAGTTTTAGGTCAGGGTTTGAACCTTGGTGCTTTATAGTCCGTTGCTATATCTATGAAATATTAATAATACATTTAAAATTTAGTGAGTTCTTACAATGTACCAGACACTGTTCTAAGTTATTTACGTGAATGATTTCATTTGATCCTCACAATATTGTGAGGTAGGTACTATTAGTCCTCATTTTACAGATGAGAAAACTGGTATTTAAACATGTTGAGTGCTTTGCTCAAAGGCAACAGCTTTTACATGGGAGGTAGAGTTGGACTCAGTTTCATGTGACCAAGCATCTGGCTTCTTAGCAAGGCAGCTAGCTTTTAGGCAAGAACACTCAGGGCTGAAGTATGTCTGAATTTTCAGCTGTGTAGGCTTGGATAAAATCACCAAATTTTTCTGCATTCTCATTTTCTCATCTATGTATTGGGAATACTAATTCAAGCCGACTTCCCAGAGTTGCAAAGATAAAATAAGACATTTGAATGTCCTTTGGAAAAACAACATGCTGCAACTATTTATTATTAATATGGTAATAAATCAATTATATTGGTGTATATAGCTAAAATAATCACCAATGGTCTGAGTATAATTTTTTTCTCATTTTTTACAATGTTGTTTGACAATATGTAGATACAGGCATGACAAGAACTCACTAGTAGTAGGTCAACAGTGGGTTGTTCCTTTAAGAAGTGGCTAAATAAACATTTCCACAGCTCGGATAAGTTGAATTCCTAAGTCTAAATTGTCTGCAGCTGGGTCAGTGTTGGTACTGGTCCTTCCAGCTTACAGCTTCTGGATAAGTGGCCAATGATTTCTGGACACCACTCTTTATTGGATCAGAAGTCATTCTAAATTCATGCAAAGTGTTTTAATATTTGTGCAGATAACCCATATGGACTCTGAAACTGCAATTGATTGTGGCTGTTCATTCCTCAACTTGAAGTTCACTTAATGCAATTGTTTGAGGAATGGTGTCTGAGTAAATATCTGTGTAGACAGACTGGGGAGCCCCTTCTCCAGCATTGCTTACCTTGGTATTAAAAAAAAAAAAAAATCAAACAATGGTGACTTAAAAGGCAAGACAATATGACCCTGTGCTTTCTTCTCCAAGCTGCTTTTCAGGCTCATAGGATGTCATGTCTTCCTAATGTGATAACATAGATAAAGCCTGGATATGACAGTGGCTGACACTGAACATTTCATACGGGAACGATATTAGAATGTGATGTTAACTACCCACTGTCCAAGTAGAGGAGCAGGGTGTCAAGGGCTCTGCAACCTGGCCCCTTGGTGAGAGTCCAGCCTCTGGTGCGCATTAACTCTGCAGACTTAAGTTCCTTCATCTTCCTGACCTCCTTTTCCTCATCTGTAAGATGGGGCTGATAGTAAATACACTTTTGGATTGAGGATGATGAAGATGATGTAGGTAAAGTATGCACACAATATAAAAATATAATTATCAATTTTCTGTTTGTTCTCTACAATTTACCCTCTTCTCTCACAATCTGAAATTCTAAATTGAAGATCTTCAGGGACAGGGTCATGGAAGGTGGGAGGTTTTTTAAACATGAAGTGTTTTACACTTATTAATTTTGTCTTATCCTTACACAGTTCCATGAAATAGGTACTATCATCTTCACCATCTGGATAAGAAAATGAGTAAATAGAGAGATTAAATCACATACCCACAGTGTCCTATCTAGTAGGTGAAAGATTCAGAATTTCAACCCCGTGTTCTTTATTGGACAAAATACTGCATTTGGAGTCAAGTGGCTTTTGACCATATAATAATAATAGAGCTCCTATTAATGGAGACTTCACCATATACCAGATCTGTGTTAAGCAATTCCAAACACCAACTCAGTTATGTCTGCCTTAACATTATCCTCATTTTGCATGCGAGTAAACTGGGAGGTTACCTGGATTGCTGCAGGTCAACAAGCAAACATCAAGAGTCAGGATTTGGCCCCACACAATTTAGTTCCAGAATCTTTTCTTTGAGTTCTGCACTATATTCTCTAGGGGTGGGTTCACCTCCGTCACTCTCAAGCATGGCTTTTCTCTTCCCTGGGCCTCAGCTTGTTAATTGGTAAAATGAGCAAGTCATTTAGATAAACCATAAAATTCCTTCCATGAGTCTATCCAATAGAGCGAATCAATGTTGTCATAATAAAAATCACATAAGAGCATGTCCTGCAGGTCAGACCCATTCTCTCCGCTGACTCAAGAACTGGGGCCGCTTGGTGAGTAACAAGGACTGTGTGTGCCTTTTCCTCTCTCTGTGAGCTGTTGACACAGAGCTGAGGTTTATTGGACCGCAGAGAAATATGTCATCTAAGCAGCAGGACTCTTCTGTCCTCTGAGGCAATTCCTCTTTGTTCCCTTGTAATTTTCTTCACAAATTCGAATTTCCTCTCACTGCAGAGTCAAAATGTATGTGGCAAAGGGATTGCAGGGGTTGGGACAGTCACTAGGACGGGCCTCACTTTAGGTTTAGTACAAATGAAGCATCTTCAGTTACTTCGGTCTCTTTTTCTTTATTAAGGACTAGCCCTGCAAAATTTCAGTCTAAAACTTGTAAGCTATGTAGCAGAACATTAGGTACAGTGTTTATTCTCTGACATTTTAATTTTAATCTCCTCTTACAGAAATTCAAACAACACATTTTCAAAATAGTAGAAGGAAAGCCCAGCCAAGACGTATGTAAGGAGAGAGGGGAGTTCCCAGTAAGGAATTTCTTCCTCTTTAAGAAGGACCCCCTTGCTCTCACTTAACTCTCTTTATATCATAAACCGTTTTGAGGCTATGAAGAAAGCTATGAACTGCTTTCCTAGCAAAAAGCATACTTTCTGTCACACAGAATTTTGCATACAGTTTCAGGGGTTCATAAGTACTCCCAAACCTGTCCATGGTCGATGACTCCCGCTAAATAACCTCTTCTCTAGGACTTTTATTCCTTTTTTTGTTTTCTAAGCCTCTTTTTCTACCACTCACTTGCCTAATGCTTTACTCATCACTGAAGTACAGTAACAGCCTCCGGGATGTGGAAGCGCCCTCAAGGCCCAGTGCACCTATTCTTTGTCAGTCCAAATGGCCAGTCAACATGCGCTGCACCTCTTTAATTAAAAGGAATTTACTCTGCAATGATGACTGCTCATTTAATTTTAAAATATGAATTAATTAATAAATAAATAATTATAATAGAAGCTTTTAAATTTTGTTGAGCAGAATCCTACCTTCTGCTGTATAGTGGATACTGTTGGGCCCAGCCCATAACCCCTTTATCTGCTGGTACATCCATGCCCCAGCTGCCATGAAGGGTGGCTGATTTCAATTTATAGCTGTTCTTTCCCGAGAGAATTACCATGGACTGAATGTAAGCTGCAGTTGCTATGTACGCCCTCCTCACCTACTGCAGACACAAGCAGTGACACTTGCCTACATGTAGGACCAACACTGGTGCAGTTTGAGTCTGAGAGTATACCTGTGGGATCAGATCTAAGCTTGTCTTCAGCTGAGGTCACATTCTTGCCTAGCATCTGTCCTATCTCCCATCCAGTGGAGAGGAAAAAAATCCTTTGTTTTCCTTTCCAAGAGCACTCCCATTTCCTCTCTTGGGCTCTGCTTCTAGACCTAAGGCGCTTGGCATTACACATGGTCCTGGGGTGGAAGTCTGGAGTTGCGTCACTCCCTGGACAACTGGCAATGAGACCCTTGTCACTGGTAGTAAGGCGGCGGGGGCTGGTGGGGGAAGGGTGCTTGATAGCCTCTGCAGGAGCAGTACAATTGTTAAGCCACTCACCTGAAATGAGCTGGGATGGCTACTTGTGCAAGGGATACTAGCTCATGCAGAGCCTTGGGTATTTGAGATGTGTAGGGAAATAGCAACTCCAAGCCCTATGGAATTATGTAGTTCTTCTAAGTACCACCCATTCATTCAAAGACGAATATGGCATTTTCAGATCTAGCTATCAACAATTTAAAGCAAAGTGAGAGGCAGAGAGCTTACTTGAAGGTTTTTTAAAGAGCCCACATCTCCTACAGCTAGAAGGGAAGCATATCTGAGGGTGAGGAACAAAATGTACTCAGAAGAGGGTAGAACTTCAGAGAAGCTTAAAAATCTCAGCATAAGTATCTTCTATGCCAAAATCAAGGCCCATACAAGGAGTAAGTGAGGCTCTGAGACTTGAAATGGGGGTAGCTGGCAGATTCATTAAAAACCTTGAATCTCCAAATTCTTGGGAACTCTCTGGGAAGATGAAGTAGCTTCCTTCACTCCAGTGGAGACAGGGTACTGCCACGTTAGCCCCTTGATTGAAGATTATGAGGGGCTTTAAATGAGGCAGGAGCCTTGTAAGACTTTGGGTTTGTCCTACCTTCTGTGGCCTTTAGAGACTCAGGAATTGCCCTACCTTCTCTGGTCCACATATGCATAACTAAGGTCAAATTGCAATATAATCTAGTCATCCTGCTAAGATGGGACAGGGACTTTGTGCTGAAGTAGATACAGGACTAGGCTAACATGCACTTGTGGGACTGGATAGTATTCCTGTGAGTGGATCTTCACCATGCTACATCAAGGGAAAGAGAATATAAAGCTATATAAGAAGGTAATCTCATGTCACATAGGACTTAGCACCTGTGCAAGGACCCAGAGTACTGGAATGGCTCTCAAGAGCTTGAACATAAGCAGTAGTCCACATTAGACAAAAGAGAGATGTCAGAAGTGTTGTGGAAAACTGTAGAAAGAGGAATAAAAATGCTCAGAGAAGTGGATATGCTAGAATGGGGCAACCACAGAAGACTGGAAATCCTATGAGCTGATCATATTCCTCTCAAAATCCTAAGAGACACTATTTATCAGGTGATAAAGAATGTGCTTGTGAGGAGGGCACCAGTATCACTGATAATCTCCTATTGGCTGTTTTTGGTAGACTGGGATTGGCAGTAGAAGATCCTGTTAAAGAATTGGACTCTCCACTAATAATAGAGATGAGAGGATTATGATAAAACAGAGGACAGGTGGCAGCACATAACAATCAGAAGTGATGTAGGTGTACTTGCCATCAAGTGGAATGGCAGCCAGGGAGACTGACTCAGAGGCATATGCGGAGATGGTTATAGAACACAGTGTTCCTAAAAGCATGATACAAAGGCAGCCAACAAGCGTATTACTTAATATATATAATTAAGAAATCACACATAGATGAACAAAAGGCTGAGGACATCTGCCTTAATGGAAAATCATAACACCTTACTCACTTTTTATGTTTCATATAGTTCTCAGACTCAGAAGATATCAATTGGAGGAGAGGTAGGTCCCCATGATGAAGGACTATGAAACAGCATGACAAGTGTAAAAATAATAACTACTATAGTCCTTTCCTAAAAGCTATTTACTTGAGTATGCTTACATTGGGGAAGGCAAACACCTAGATCTTTTGAGAACTTTTGGATAGAGAATTGGAGTTAATATTAACATCTGCTGCCATGCTTTCTCTGATAGAATAGGGGCATAGTAGGTATTGGATAACAAATAGGTCCAGTGGGGCCACAAACCTACCATACCATTTTCTTGGTTCTCAAATATGTAATTGGACTAGATATATTGGGCAGTAGATGGGACCCTTACATTGGTTCCTAGTTATGTACAGTAAGGACTATTGTAAGACAGGCCAAGGTGAATCTCCCCAAACTACCACTTCAACTAAATAAAAATAAGAACACATTCTGAAATGTCAGCAAGAAATGCCACCCTCAGGTTTAATTGTTCCTACCATATCCCTATTTGCTTCATCAGTTAAACCTTGAAAAATCCAAATAGATCCTGGTGTGTAACAGTGGACCACCCAATCATAACCAAACACTAATACCAATTGCAGCTGCACACTGATGTGGTTCCTTTACTAGAACATATTAACACAGAGATTTATGTATATGGTATGAAACTATTAATCCAGCAGATACACTGATTTCCATAGTCTCCAAGAAGGATGACTAAAAGCAGTTCACATTCATGAGAGGCAAATAACAATATACATTCATGGTGTAGTGCTAGTGCTATGAATTCTCCTGTTTTCTGTCACAATATATTCCAAAGGGGCATGGACTGTCTGGACAATTCAGAACATCACATTAGTCTACAAAAATTGATGATGTCATGTTAATTTGACCTGATAGTCATTTGGTAGCAAGTATTTTGGATGCCTTGGAAAGCACATACGCTACAGAATAAGGGTGATGAATCTTACAAAGATTCGAGGCCTGCCACATTGGAGATTTTAGGGACCTAGGCATCTGGGTTATGCAAGGACATCTCTTACAAAATAAAGGACAAATTATTTCACCTTGCTCCTTCTGCCACTAAGAAAGAATTACAGCCCTTAATAGCACCCTTTGGATTTAGGAGCCAGCATTTTCCACACATGATACTTTAGCTTCAGGGGGCAATAAAGTTGAGAGAGGCACCATTTGTGGTCTCTGGCAAGACCCAATAGGAGAGTCATAGAACAGAATCTTGTGGGTCTGAAACATGGTATTTCTATTTGCAGCAAGGCACTTACACAACATTCTAAAGTCTCTCCTGACATGCTTTGGGGCTCTGATTGAAAGTGATCTCTGAATATGGGTTATTAAGTGATCATGGGGCCAGAACTGTAGATCAAGTGATGTGTTCTGTCAAACCCACCAACACACAAGGATAAGTAAGCCTAACACCAAGTCCTCATTAGATAGTAGTGGTACATCTAAGATCAAGATTGGGACAGTCCAGAGGGGTCTGATCTGATAAACTTACAGAGCAGGAAGCCCAGGCCCTAATGTCACTTCTTATGCTGCTGCCTTTTTCTCAGCTCACCTAGGCCCTCATGATGGGAACTCCACATGACTAGCTGATAAAGGAAGAAAAAACTGAGTTTGGCTATGAATGGCCTGGCTTTGTATATAAGTATAAACCATAACATGGACTGCTGCCACTCTACAGTCTCCCCCAGGAGTGACCCTAAAAGACAGTGGTGTGTGGAAATTGTTCCAATATACTGTATTTGAAGGAAGTGACAGAGAGGGAAAAGGAAAAGGAATGAGAAAAAAATAGATGAAGACTCTAAAAAGTTACTGAATAGTTAGACAAACCTCCCAGTTTTTTTATATTGTTTATGCATGCTGCAATAGTATAATAGTTCCACAGGGATAATGGGCAGAGCTTTGGGCACTGAACCTGGTCATACACTTTGTGTGAAGAAAGAAGTGGTTTGAAGCTAGGATATACACAGAATTATGAGCAGTAGTGAATAGCTTAGTTACCTGTTCAGAGCAAAATTGGGTACCTGAGGACAAAGAGTCTTAGGAAAGAACCATGTGGATGTTCCCATTGAAATAGTGAAAAAATGTGAGTATCTTATATCACATGTCATTACCCATTAGAAAATATTCAAGGTAGAAAAGGATTAAACATCCCAATGGACACGCTAATATAATATAGCCAGTAGATATAAACAAGCCTCTGTCATCAGCCACCCAGCAAACAAATTAGTCATGGTGGCAGAGATGGAGGCTATGTATGGGCTCACCAAGGCTGATCTAGCTAATACTACTGTTGAATATTCAACCTGCCAGCAACAGAGACCCTGACACTGTGTCATTCTTAAAAGAAACCAACAAGTGGCAAGTTGACAGATTCAACCTCTTCCATTTTGAAAAGGCCAGTAATTTATGTTTACTGGGGTGGACGTATAACCTAGACATAGATTTGCCTTTGCGTTTCTGTAGTATCTTGGTTAGTACCAGTCTCTAAGACCTCATAGAGTATCTGATCTACCAACATGGAATTCCATATAACTGTTTGGATCTACTTTATTGTAAAAGAGACAGGGCTATGAGCATATAGCTGTGGCATACACTGGTCCTTCCTCATACTATACCGTCCAGAAGCTCATGGCCTAGTAGAGAAATTAAAATAAACTCTTGATGGCACATCAGCTTTGAGAAGACACCACGCAAGGATGGAGTGCTATCAGCTTATACCTTAAACTGTTAAGCATTATATGATATTATGTTCCCAATAGGTAGAATACATGGGCCTGAAAACAAAGGAGTGGCAGTAGAAGTGGCACCAATGATTTTGACACCATTTCCCATTTGTGAACTTTTTGCAATCTTTTCTGTAAGTTTTGGTTTTGCAGTTCTAGAAGGGGACACAGTAAAAGTACTCCTAATCTAAAGCTATGGCTGCCATTTGGTCACTTTGGGATCCTCAAGTTAGCTGACTATCAGCCAAAGAAAGAAGTTATCCTAATGGCAGAGGTATCTACTTTGTATACAGAGGTGTCTAACCCTGATTATCGTGAGGTGGTAGGTTTGCTTATACATAATAAGGCAAGGAAGAATATGTTTAACATATTCTCTTACGTATCTCTTGGTAATTTCATGCCCAGTTGCAAATTGACAGAGCAAACATAGTTGATAAGAGCATAGAAGCAAGGGATTCAGACACCGTAGGTATAAGAATTTGTGGCAAATCATAAAATAAGAAACCTAGAATAGCATTAGTGCTGGCGCATGGGGAGGAAAAGCTAACATGGATATTTGAAGTTGTGGACGATGAATATCATTATGCAGCCATGGATGTAGTTCATTCCAGTTAACCATCCTCCTGTGAGTTCTCCAAGAAATTGAGACCAATGAGAATTCTGAGAAGCAACACTCAGAGGGAGTGAACTGAATGTAAGAAACACATGGATCTAAGTGGTACAGGCCTGGACTGTAGTGGGCGCTGTCAGTGGCTTGCACAGATATTTTTACCAACCAGAGCACCCATAACCCACCTGCTGAGAGTGCTGGCTGAGAATAGTTCACTGCTTTCCCTCCTTTGGAGACTTGAGTTAGGTAAGAAGGAGCACCTCACCTGGGAGGCTATCCCTGTTTGAGGGGCAAAAGCCTCACATCATAGTCAAATGAAAGGCAGCCCACTTGCCTCAAGGTGAGACTAACTTTGTGGTGCAAATTGTTCCCTAGAGCATTTCTGTGACATAAGGATGAAGCTCGTCTCTAGATGAGATCATTTGTTTTTTTCCCTCTTTCTTGTCCCACTTCACTCATTCTCTTCTTGCAAGAAAGCTTACTGAAGAAACCACTTGAATAAATTTTTAGGGAAACCTACCTAGCACATCCTATAGCTTTCACTCCTTGGTTCTTTTGTAGCCATGGCTCTTTGTACAATGCAACGGTTAAGAGAAAGGGAGAAGAATATAGCATGATATGGTAATGATAAATTGTCAAAGTCCTGTCTTTTCACTTTTACAAACTCCAAAATTGAAGTCTCTGGACATCCACCTCTAAGCTTATTTCCTCACTAGTCTCTGAAAGCAATCCTGGTTTAATTTCAGGATGATTTAAAGACTACTACCTAGAGCCTGCTAAGGCATGTCATCTCATTTCATATTTTGAGAGCTTTCTACTTTCCACTAGGTATTGTTCTGCTCTAACCACTTCAGGTTGCTCCATCCCAATCTTATTGCCCATACTTGACTTTCAGTGTCGCCATACTGCCTGGTACTTAACTTCCTTCAACAGTGAGACTTGTAGTTTACATGAGCTCTGCTAGGATCTGCAGTCCTGGCCCATAATCCTATCTGAGCAGTTGGTGTCTTGCTTCATGCTGCTTGACCACACTGACACCAGCTACTTGATTGTCTATGTGGCTGCTCTATTTCACCTCCTCTGAAAATGGCCCTTGAACCTCTTTCTCGACCATTCAATCACTACATCATACTTTTCTGGATCCTGCGTTCTACCTACCCACTTGGACTTCCTCCAGGTACCTTTTGCACAAGGGGGCTTCATCCTCATTGACTCTGCTTAGATTTCAGAAACCCTTTGCTTCTCCTTAGTTTTTCTACTCAGTTTATATACGACTTTGTGGAAGTGATTTAATATCTCTGCTCCCAATTTCATCATATAATAAATGGAGCTAATTATTTCTTATAAGGTTTAAACAAGAAAATACTCATAAAGCTTTTAGAAGAGTGCCTGGCAAATAATATCATTTAATGAGAGAATTATTCTGTGAGTTAGTTATTATAGCTTGCCATGCAGATTTGTCAGGAAAACAGAAACCACTTTAGGAATTTCAGGCAGGAAGGAATTTAGCACAGAGAGAGGCTTACACAACTTGGAAGGACCTGGGGCAAGATTAGGAAGGCCCCTGCTAGATTTCAGAACAGACTGATGTGCAGGAAAACAGGGCAGCTGCTTCCTGTGGCCTCAGCTCTGGCATCATGGAAATGGGTGATCACAAGCTGTCTGCTGCACAGCTTCTGGAAAACACTCTACCTGTCAGTGCCCATGTGCCTGCACATAGCTAAAATAATGGCTTCCTTGTTCTTTTATGTTTTACAAATCTTGTGTAAGTATTTTATTGCTTAAGTATAAATTGTGGAGGAAGTATAGTATTGAAAATACAGGTTCTAGACTCTCAGTCCTTGCAGGAGAGAGATTAGAAATGTAGGGATGGTGCTGAGTATTGATAGACAATACATGCCACAGTTGTTATTATTTCTGTTCTTATGAATGCATTCCAGTTCTATTCTTCTTAGGAATCATGTAATGGACAGTCTACTGAGACTGAAGTCAGAGCGCATAATGACTGGAGGTGGGCACCACAGCCCTCCTGGAGAAATTTGAATTGGATGCTTACTTACAAGGCCTGCAGGGAGGAATAGATGGGTACCAAAATAGAGTCCAAATGATTGACTTTAATAAAGACATGACAAAGCGTAGTCATAGGCATTCTTGGGCAATTTACTGCTAAGCCTCTCAAAGCAGCTAAAAAAAAAAAATGTCAGAAACAGATATGTACCTGGTAGAAGGGACATTATCTCATGTGTTCTTACTGCTGACACTGCATCCCATTTCATTTCATCATACTTGGCTCCAGCAGTGATGCTTCTCTCTGTCACATTCAGGAATGACCTGTCAGTCTTACCATTGCCTACACAGAGATCCAGATACAAGCTATTATCAATCACAACACTAATATTGGGAACTAGGGTTTGGAAGGGCTGATCCCAGGGGCTCTGCTACTCCCTGTGGTTTGCACAGTGCCTGTCATGTAGAAAGTGCAACAGTATGGTTTGTTAAATGAATGAAAGAATATTTAATCCAAGTATACACTTCAATGACAAGGGCCCACACCTTGTAAAAACAGCTCATTCCACTGAGGATTCAGATTACTCAGAGGAAAACTGCAAATGGCAATGCAAGTTTTTGTGGCAGTAAAGAAACATTGAGTTGGAAACTCCATGGGGCCAACTGGGCAGCTTTTAGGCCACCTGTTTTACCTGGATAAACAAGGTGAATTCAAGGTCACTGCACACAAGCTGAGCAAATAAATGACTGGAGGGGACTGTCTAGGCTCTCAGGAAGGAAGAAAATGCCCTTGGGAATGCTGAAAGGCTATGCTAAGTGCTCTTCATAGTACTCCAAGAGAGTGGGAGCTAAACCCATAGGATCCTTGGACTATTTCTACACCTGAGGGATGCTAAGCAAACAAATCCCCCTCGTACATCCTAGGGTCATAGAATTTCAGAGTCAGAAGGAACCTTGGAGACTATCTGTCCATACTCTTATCTGGTTCCTGAATTCCCTTTTTATAATTTTCAAAACGTTGATCCATGGACAGGGAGCTCACTGCCTTCCTACTCATTTCATTTCCTGTTTTAATTTATTGGGATCTGACATTTTCCCCAGAGTCACTATTGTTTCAGTTTATTGCTTCATGGAACCTCCAATGTTCTCACCTCTATTTGCCTCCCTTTTTATATCTTAGCTGGAGAAGACCTGTTGTCCAGTTTACTATAATCTTCTGTTTGCAAGGGGCCATGTGATTAACAAGTGGTAAAACCAAAATAGGATACTGGTGTTGTTTGACACCCAAGCTTGAACCTTTAATCATTTCATTACACAGTCATGAGCCTTATAGCTCTGTTTCCTTCAATGAGGAACCACTTATATGATGGTGGTCCCATAAAATTATAATGGTGCTGAAAAATTCCTATTGCCCAGTGATGTTGTAGTTGTCATAAAGTTGAAATACAAGGCCTTATGCAAATACTAACCAATGTATTAGAATTGCCTACATTATTTAGTAGAGTAACATGCTGTACAGGTTTGTAGCCTAGGTGCTATAAGGGAACAGAATTCGTGACCCCCAAACATTTCTATTTGGCATGAGAATTATTTTAAACTGGTTAATTTTAAGAAACAGAAAACAAGGGAGAAGCTCTGAAAACCAAATAGAAGTTACCATTTGTAAAATATACATATATTTATAAGGAAATCTCAATTTGAAAGGATGTTTCCCTCATTGTGTCAGAAAGAGGGGGATGATCTTATCTCTAGGAACTTCTGTCATGCAGAAAAGAATGACTTAAATCTACATAACAACTTTATCCTCATTTACTCTGCTTTTCCTGGTAACCTCCCATAGCTAACTACTCCCACCCTCAACATCTTCTGTCTTCAGTTGAAGATGGTATTTAAAATGGTTTCTTCAAGAGAAAGCCACCATTTTTCTTACCCTGAAGTAAAATATTCAAACCCAGAAACTATAAAGTAAAATATTGATGATATGACTATATTAAACATTTAAGAATATATCGTAATATACATATAAAAAAAGTTAAAAGACAAGAGATAAAATAGGAAAGTATTTGCAAGACATCTGAAAAAGGGTTAATAGTTTTTTGAGGTTTTTTAGGGAAAAAATTCTACAAACATTTACTAAAAAAATGGATAAGGAATACCAAAAAGTCATTTAAATCTTTTTAAAAATAATAAAAATAGGCAAGAAATATACAAAAATGGTTATAGTTTCAATAAATAATAAAGTAACAATTAAAATAACATATCATTGCCTCAATCAGATTAATAAGTATTAAAATTATTGGTAATATCAAGTATTGGTGACTGTGAAAGGAACTGGGTATTCATAGACTCTTTTTCTTCATCTTCTTAAAGCAGCCCCTTTAGCATATTTTGCAATGCTGATTTGGTGGAATTGTGTTTTTTAGCCTTTTTTTTTTGTCTGGGAAACTCCTTATTTCACCTTCCATTTTAATTGAGAGCCTTGCTGGGTAGAACAGTCTTGGTTGCAGGCCTTTGCTTTTCATGACTTGGAATATTTCTTTCCATTCCTTTCTGGCTTGTAGTGTTTCTGTTGAGAAGTTAGCTGCTAACCATACCGGGGCTCCCTTATATGTTACTACCTGTTTCTCCTTTGCTTTCTTTAGGATTCTCTGTTTGTCTTTGCTATTTGCCATTTTAATTATGATGTGTCTTGGAGTGGGCCTCATTGAGTTCCTAAAACTCCTTAGATTTTACATACTGATTTTTAAATCACCTGAATATTTTTTGTATACTGTGTGAAATAGGGTTCTGTATTTGTTTTATTTCAAGTAATAGTGGTCCATACACCTTATTTGTCGAATAAGGCTTATTTTCCCTATTGATTTGAAATCATATATTTGATGATAATCAATTTAATCATATATTACATTGTTAGATATATATGTTTGTTTCTAGAATGCTCATTTTATTTAATTCATCTACTTGATTATTTCTGTGCTGGTGTCATGTTGTTTTCATTGCTGAGACTTTATAATGGATTTAAGTTTTTTCATATTTTATAATGGATCTTGACATTAAAAAAAATAAATAAAATCAATCTGCATTTAAAAAAAAATAGAAAGTAGGAACTCCTACCTTTTGTGACAACATGGATGGAACTGGAGAATCTTATGCTAAGTGAAATAAGCCAGTAGGTGAAAGACAAATACCGTATGATCTCACCTGTAAGTGGAATCTATTAAACAAAATTAACAAACAAAATAAACCACAGGCATGGAAACATGGAGTAGACTGAAAGTGACCAGAGGGGATGGGAAAGGAGGACAATGGTAGACAGAAGGGGAGGGGACTAAACAAAGAACATGTATGAATCACCCATGGACATGGACAACAGAGTGGGAGTTGACTGTGGGAGACAGGGGCAGGGTGGGATGGGTGGAGGGGGGTAAAGGGGGAAAAATTGAGAAAACTGTAGTAGAATAAATGTGATTTAAAAATAAAAAAATTAAAAAAAATTCTCTACTGAACAAAGAAAAAGAAAAAATGAATAAAATAAAATAAAATAAAATAAAAACATAAAATAAAATAGCGGCTTCAGTTATTTTGGTGAGTTACTGTTTTCCTGGGTCTTTCCTATGTATACAGGAAGTATACATGTTATTAAGCTTTTATTTGTTTTCTGCTGTTAATCTGTCTTTTATTACAGAGATGTCTCAGCCAAGAATTCAGAAGGGTGGGGGAGAAATTATTTCTCCTCCTTTACAAAGCAACTGGCTATTCTGTATAACCTAGGTGTACAGTAGTCTATACCATCTATGTTTGTGTAAGTGCACTCTATGATGTTCTCACAAGGATGAAGTCACATCTCTCAGAACAAATCACCTTCATTAATCAACACACTGTAGCGTTGGAAAACACACATGTATGCTCACATACATGTGCAGTTGCACATCTTTCCAACAAAGGTAGGAAATTTTGCTCCCTACAAGAACCCTTTACAAGAACGTTATGGAACAGAGGTAGTTCTTTAAAGAACTGCGAATCCCCAGGAGTGCTGCTCCAGTGGCAGTTTACCTTCCTTGTAGGCTCATTACCTTGACTATCTGAGCCAGAAGGAGTTTTGGTGAGTGTTAAATAAAACTCGCATTTTATTAGAGGGCAATGGAAGGACTACGGTGTGAGGTGCTGGCACAAGTTCTCTCAGCCAAGTGGATGCAGAATTAGTGCTCAACCTCAGGGCCCTCTAAAAACCTTGCATGTGTAAGCAGTAATGTAACAGGTCTGGAATGAGGTTCAGAACTTAGGGTACCTGGGAATATAGGAAAAAAACTACGACTGTTGATTAGTGGATGGGTAGAGAAGTGGACAGACAGGTTGAGAGATACTCTGCATATCAATAGCGGCTGGCTAGCTTCGTAGATATGTTAAGTAGCGGTGTCAGGGTCTCAGAGCCAGGGAGATGGGCATGACTTTAAGCCATGATATACTCTTGTAGCAGTTCCCCAGTTGCTGTGCCAGCCAGCACTAAATCAGGAGATTCCCCTACATCTTTGTGGGAGGAGTCAGAAATGGGGTTACGGAGGAGGCATTGGAATTTAAACGATGCGGGAGCCATCTCACTCTCTGGACCATGTGTCTTGGAAGTGAGTAAGAGAGCTGTGAGAGGTTCTCGCCCTCTCGCTCTCTCTGCCACATGGCTTAGAAAGGAGAAAGGAGGGTTTCTGCCTTGTTGGCTGTGGTAAGAGATTAGGTCATGGATGCTGCTGTGGTCATGTCTGCTCTAGTTGACACGAGCTGCAAAGGACGTCTTTGTAGGATGCTGCCTTGCAGACTTGGACTTTACCTGGACTTCTAACATGTGCCTTTTCTCAGTTTCACCATAATCCAGAGTTTCAGGGCACATGATTTTTTGAACTATTAAAATGGAGGCTGATGACCACGTTATTAGATCCTTAAGGAGAGAGAGCTGCTGCATGAGGATGGCAACTTGGGCACCTTCCAGAGAGACTGGAGAACTGTTTGCATAGCTGGTTTAAGATAAGAATATGGGGAACTTTTGGGTTTTCTGGCTAGTAGCCTGGTGGGGAGCATGGGAAATGCTGGGTCTTGTGGAAAAGGAGGGCTCTGAGCCGAGGCGCTCTGAGCCCCCTCAAGATTGGAATATTGTAAGTAAAGGTCTGCTCCTTCCATCATTAAGTGTTGGGTTAGTCCCAAAGGTGCCATGTGAACAGGCCCCAGTCTGCTCTCTTACAGCTTTGGTGAGCTCTGTAATTGTAATGCCTGGCACTGTGCTGGTGAGAGTGAGGGGGTAAACCACACACATTGAAAGACTGGAGGGCTATATATATTTAATTTCCTTTGGAAACCTTGACTAAATATATCATTGTAATTTCATGTTGTTCTTTTGATTCAACAACTCACATCATTTATAATTTGTCCCTGTGCACACAGACTGTTGCCTGACAAGAGACAAGAAGGGGAGGAATGAATGAAGAAATCCTTAGTACTAACTAAAGACAACATGGACCCAAGGTTAGAGTGATGATTCCTTTTATAACAAGAGATCAACCCCCTCATGATTGCAGGACTTCAGTAGGTGACAGCGATAAGACCTCTGCAGATTGGAATTCAAATCACACGTCTAGATCTTTCCAGCTGTGTTCCCTTGAGTGAATTTTCACCCCTGCTGTACCTTACTTTTGTTAACAGTAAAATGGGGGAGTTTGTAAGGAAAGTAAGAAGCATATAAATAAAAGTATTTTGTCTAGTGACTGAGACTTAGTAAGTACCCAATAGAAAGCATATTTACTATTATTATTACAGTTTTATTTTACTCCTTTTTCCTTTCCCATAAAATAGGCATTAATAGATTTCTGTTAAATGAATGCATAAAGTTCACAAGATCTTTTTGTTATTGTACAATATGGAAAGAAAAATGGTATCTCTTATTTCTAGCCATAACAATCAGAGGAAATTCTTTTCTAAGATGTTGAACAGTGAAGATAGTCTAGACCAGGTTTTGGCAAACTATGACCCATTGGCTAAATCTGGCCCAGTGCCTGTTTTTGAAAATAAAGTTTTATTGGAACACTAGAGCTCTTATTTGTTTGCATATAGTCTATGACTATTTTTGTACTATAGTGATTGTTGAGTAGTTGCCACAGAAAACAGACCTCAAAGTCTAAGGTATTTTCTGTCTGGCCCTTTTTAAAAATGTTTTCTGGCCCCTGATTTACACAGATATGAACTAATTGGATGCATGATGTAGAGCTCAGAATGTCCCCATCTGTGAGAGAAGATATGTGAACAACAAAAGAGAAACAGGACAAAGGGGCTGTGTAGTTTAGTTGGAGAGATTGTGAACTAAAAGCCAGGAGTCTTGGGCGATAGTCTCAACCTTACCGGTAGTTAGCCGAATGACCGTGGATACTTGCGTAATTCCTCTAGGCCTGCTTCTTCATCTGCAAAATGAAGGAGCTGAATTAAATCAGCTCCATGGGCATTTTATCACTAATATTCTATGATTCTTTGGAAAATAAGTCAAGGGCAGAAAGGTTTGATATTTCCTTTATACATTTAAACTCTATTATCTCTTTAGGATGTAGGAAAGGCCAGGAAGAGTTCCTGGATTGATATAGAGGTAGACTTGAATTCAGGAGGAGTTACAAAATATACATACTTCCCCCAAAAAATAACTGACAGTGAAGTGTAAATTTTATTAAGACTTTCCAAATTCTAAAGGGAATAAAGGGGGTGCATTTTCTAAAGATATTTTTGGCTTTTGTCAACTACAATAATCACATGGTTCAGGTACAAGAGCCAAGCACTAAAAGCATTAGAGGGAATTCCTTTCCTCAGAGCATTGCTAACATGAGATTATAGCAACAGAGCACTCAGGTTGAAAAGTTTAAAGAGCTTTTTAGAGAGTTGCTTGGGAGAAATAGATTTTAGTGTTTAAAAATTTATATATATGTATATATGTATATAAAATATATATCTCTAAAGAATGATATACCTATTTCTTTATGCATACATATGTATTACATATGAATACATCATTACCTGGCCCCCCAGCCTGACATTAGTAGTTGAATACACAATTCTGAATGAATGAGAAAAATCCACTAGAGCTTCTCCATTAGACTACTTAACCCTTGAATTCCACAAACATTTATTTTTTGGCTATTATTTGGATTATTGGGTCCCTTTTCAGGGTTACCCCCTTATGGATAGTAATGAGCTGCTTTTAGCACTCCAGATGTTATTAATAATGTTCCTTAGATGAAATGCAAGGAGGGAGTCCCAGCATCGTAGTTTTAGAGCTGACGGGCTGGACAAACCCCTTCACTCTCAGATATATTTTTCCTCAGCCTCTTACCAAAGGCCCCAGGGCTAGTTAAAGGCAGTTAGGAATAAAACCTATTCTTTGGATTCTTAGTTCAATGTTTTGGTTTTTTTCTTGCTACACAGTACCTTTGCGTACATTTTAGAGATTGATAATGAACTTCCAACATAGAACATCCTTGAATATGGTAAGGAATTTGGGTGTTCTGGTTAATGGCAATATGGTTCAGTTATTCATTCATTTATTTCTTTAGGAAGTATTTATTAAACACCAGCCATATCTGTTCCAATAGGCTATACTCTCTCTATAGATGAAAAGGAATGAGACACAATCGCTTCCCTTAAATCAGGGGTCTCCTGGAGGAAGATTTCTCTGAACCCCTTTTAATACCCCTCCAAGCTTACCTGCAGCACCCTACTGTGCTGGAATATTCTGTTAAGCATCTTGCTCTTTCATTAGTCTGTAAGATGCTTGGGGACAGACAACATGTCCCTTCTACCCCCAAAACTTACTTTGACTGCATGAACCTGATCTCGTGATATATTTGGGAGAGAAAATGAATAATAAATAGCTATCCAGTTTAAGACATATGTCATGGACTAAGTGTCTCTCTCTCAAATATATATTGAAGCCCTTACTCCCAAAGTCATGGTATTTAGAAATGGGGTCTTTCAGAAACAATTAGGATTAGATGAGGGTATGAGAATGAAGCCCTGGCTTTATGAGATTAGTGCCCTTATAAAAAGAGACAACAAATTGCTCTCTGTCTCTCTTCTTGTCTTTGTCTCTCTGTCTCTTTCCACCTCTGTCTCTCTGTCTCTCCCTTTCACCCCTAAGGAAAGGCCATGTGAGGACACATCAAGAAGGCAGCCATCTGCAAGCCAGGAAGAGAGTCTTCACCAGAGCCCAGCCTCATTGGCACATTGACTTCAAACTTCCAGAACTGTGAGAAGATAAATTTCTGTTGTTTAATCGCCATCACACATCCAACTGGTTCGTATCTGTGTAAATCAGGGGCCAGAGAACCTTTTCTAAAATGGGCCCAATCTATGGTATTTTGTTTGGCAACTTGAGCTAATATAATATGCTATACGATATTCTTTACTTTATAACTATAGTGAAAATAAAGCCTTTCACAAAACTACCACATTCAAAACTTTGTAGTCTTTCTCAGTTTTTGTAAACTTTTCTAGTGAACCAAAGCATCTCTAGTTGGTTAAGACTGACAGTTAATAAAATACTAGCTAAATCGAGAGACTCCTTGAGCAAGAATCATGACTGTATTAGTTTCTGGTGGCTGCCCTAATAAAGTACCACAAACTAGGTGACTTAAAATAACAGAAATTTATTCTCTCACCATTCTGAAAACCCGAAGTCCTAAGTCACAGTGTTAGCTGGACTGTGCTCCCTCTGAAGCCTCTGTGAAGTGATTCTTCTTTGCATCTTTCAGCTTATGGCATCCCCAGGGACATCATGACGCCAACCTCTGATACCAGTTTTGCATGGTCATCCTCTCCCTCTGTGTTTCTCTGCCATGTTCCATCTGTCCATGTCTGGTTCTGCGTTTCTGCTCTTCTTACAAGGACTTCAGTTACTTGGGGTTAGTGCTTACTCTAATAAAATCATGATAAAAATCTTATTTTTATGTTCCTCACAAATAATAGCATCAGCTTCTACTATTTGGGACCATGCATTCCATGCCAATCGTATTGCTAGACATTTAATTACTTCATTTGTTTTCTTCTTAATAAGGCTGAGAGGTGGGGAGTGTTAGCATTGTTAACAGCTGTGAAGTTGAGACTCAGGGATGTTGACTCTCTCATGCAAGGACCATACTAGATGGTAGAGCCAGTATTTAACTTAGATCTCATTGATATGAAGGTTAATGTTCTTAGCCACAGTGCAATTATTTTATTTTACCCCGAGCTTATTAGTCATCCTCAGATTCCCTATGTCTTAAAACTTTGGGAACTCTTTTCCTGATGTTTGCATTGAGCATGTCTTATATATTTAATCACTGCTTAACTGAGGTGGAAATATAGGTCTTTATATGCTGTTACCTGGTTAGGGTCTCTAAAACTGTACTTCACCCTTTCATTAGAACATCTCATCTGTCACTGCCCTACCTCATCTTTCCCCTTGTCTTGTAATCCATATCATCCTTGAGAGCCATTTCTAGGTGCTAGGTCAGATCACAAGGAGACGCTCAATAACTCTTGTATAAGCTCTTTTATTCTAACCTTATTCTGTATCAAGAAAACCTAACCCTCATACTTCTATGTTCAGCCACTGCATTTTCAAAGCTGACCTAAGACACAAATTTAGTCAATTTTCCCTGGATTTGGAACTCAATCATGTACTCTGCTGGTTTTTTCATCTTTTCCTGCCCCTGAGCCCCAGCCAGAGGCACAGCCAGGTACCAGCCCCACTTAGCATTGCATGGCTTTTCCCAAGGCACCTGGAAAAATCGTCAAATTATTTTCAATTGCATTTCTGCAGTTTGTAGCTGTTTGAAAAACTGCAAGCTGATTCTCAGCCAAGCCATGCAGCCTCAATCCTAATAAGGTTCAAGCACTGAAAAAGTACAGCAGCGAACCATTGATTAAGTTGACACTGCAATCTATTTTCCTGCCCCTGGTAGGCTGAACTGGCTGCTTGCACTTGGATTTGTTAAATGTTCCAGGCTTTTGTCTTTGTGAATAATCTTATCTGAGACCAGAGCTGGTCCTGCGTTTGGTTGCTCTGTTTGGGTATGTGTCAGTGCCTCTTTCCAGGGGTGTGAAAATGAAAGCTCAGGAAATTAAAGGAAATGGGCAGGGAATTCACCAATCTGAAAACCTAGTGTCCTTCCTTGCTACTGTGCACAATTCCAGCTTGAGAGCTTGGAAGACTGTGGTTGGAAAATGAACATGTCCACAGGGAAATAACAGCAGGAGAGTGCACAACCAAGTGAGTGTCAAGTTTAGGGCATGAATGGCCTCTCCACATTAGGAAAGTGTCCCTAGACAGTGGCAGCTCTGTTGCAAATATAAATCATTAAGATATACAACATTAGCCTCTTCCCTCTACCCTAATTCATCCACTTTCCCAGCTTCTTTGAACTGATGTGCTTCAGTTTGAATCAGAGTCTTGAAACTGCTTTGTGATCTTGGAAACAATAGTAACTTGTATCAGCGTCAGTATCTTCATCTCTAAAATGGGTATATTACTGGTATTACCTCATAGAGTATTGTCACAATCAAATAAGCTAATGGATATAGCAAGCCTAGCATACAGTAAGCATCTGATAAATTAATAATAATGAAGCAAGGTTTCAATTTGAGACAGATAAAAATCATATTGGAAGTCAACGAATTTTAACCAAAAAAAAAATTTTCCCCTTACATTGATATTTAAATGGCTGGATAGAAATAAGTGGCATCGTTCATTCCCACCATGGGAATGGGTATGAGGGAGCACACTGACAATCAGAGAGACCCCCTGCCCCATGAAGTAGACAGCCACACTCAGTGTCACAGTGACATGTCTCTACATCAGCAATGGCAGGGTGAAAATAATGACTAAGGAAAAGGCACATTTATTGTTCACAAGCTGCCCACCCCTGGCTGCTCTGCCTCAGCAAAGGCATCCTCCCTGCTCTTCTTCCTTCAGAGTGATTTCTAGTCACATAACAGTTGTTCTCATAGGGCAAATATTAGGTCTTCCAAATCTAATGTAGAGGAATTTTAAGCATCTGCATAGAGTAAACATACACATATATCCATACATATATACACTCTTCTATGAATATTTATGGAGAGTATATAAATGATTCACACACAACCCCTCGCATCGTAGGAGAGGAATAGTGAAATGCACTGTTCTTTGAACTGATCCTTCAACCCCATCAGAATGCAAATTATCTAACCCTGGACATGTAATTGCTCAAATAACACAGGTCCTAGAGAGCTGATTCTCATGTGGAGCACAGTCATATTCCAGACACTTTCATCAGTCCACTCCTTCAGTAATAGTCCCCCAGACATTTGCTACCTGTTCTGTGCCTGCCTCCAGATTATTCTGAAAAATTGCAGCAGTCATGTGTGTGCATTCTAAAACAGAGATGTATATGGAGGAAAGCTTGGATCAGACTCCTGATAAAGTTGTTGCCTTAAGAGGTGGGGGTGGAAGGAGGTCTCTCAAACATCACTGTCCAAGAGCACTTTCTTGAGGATGCAAATCTTCTTTATCTGTGTCTTCCAGTATAGTAGCCAATAGTCACATTTGGCTATTGGGCACTTGAAATATGGTAACTGGAAATTAGGTGTTGAATTTTTAATTTAATATTAACTAGTTTAAATTTAGATAGACATTTGTGACTAGAGGTTACTAAGTTATTACTTAGGACATAGGCAGCCCAGTCTCCTGCTTTTAAGGAGATAAACAAGAAATAGAGAAGATGTAGGATGATCAGGATGGAAGCTGACAGGTTATATCTCATTTCTGTTCTGACTAACATGCTCAGTGTCTGAATACTCAAGATTTGGTAGCATGAGGAAAATTGAAGATTTAAAAACGAGTTATCAGTTCTTCAGTCATTTACTGAGAACTTTAATGTGTCATTTTATATCCTCATTATGCAAGGAAGTAAGAATGAAGAAATAAATAAAATAACAGCACAGCTTTTGCCCATAGAGTGTATACACTGAGAACATTAGCTAGGAACACACAGGAATAATTTTATATAGTAGATTGTAGAAGAAAGGCCATGAAAAATAACAAAAGTGTTATTACATTTTTGAGAGATAAAGTTAATTCCAATTGGTATTAACAATTCAAATTCATTATGCTCTTCACAAAATATAAAACATGACTCCATGGAGTTACTGCACTTAAAAAAAATGATAATCAAACATTGACCATTGTTTCTATTTTCCACTTCTTTGACCACGCCAAGTGCCTATGTTGCCCTTATTCTCTTAGTAGGGTCAGCTATAATGGAAAGTCCTTGCTTTGTGATGTTGACCTGGTCTCAGAAGCCTGGGATATTTGGGGGTGAGATAAATAACTCAGGAATGGTTTCTTTGCATAGCTTCTGGACTGTCACCATATTGCTATTATTTATAGACCAAACAAATATCTAAGAGTGAATACACCTGTGTATTCATCCTGCCTATTCAAGATAAGTCAGAACTCTAAATATTTACAACTATATTTCCCTTCAATGACTGCTTCCTGGTGACAAGAGACCCTAATCACTACTGCAAACCACATGAATATATAATTCTGCTTTTCTGGCTTGTGATTTTTTTCTAAGAATATCCTTCCCCTCCTGTCTTTTCTGTCTCGCCTCCTACTTTTGTTTATCCCATGGTAGTTATTGAGTATGCAGTGTTTGCCATGCATGCAGTAAAGTGCTGGGGATGCAAAACTAAATACAATTAAGCCTCAGTCTCTCAATTTGCAAAATGGAAAGTGTTGCCTAATGGTTAAGCTTATACACTTTGGAGTTGCATCATCATTAGCTACTGATGTGATCCTGCGGGGGTACAGTGATAATTTAGTAGATAATGCATGCAAAGCACTCAGCACTTTATCACGGAATATCACCAGTAAATGTTAGTGTATACTACTGTGGTTATTAGTATGATTAATTTCCCAGGGCTTTTCTCAGGAAGTATCTTGAAATAGGTAATGTTTTTGAAAGCTTACATGTGCTCCGTGCTTTTGTTTCAGTTCACCATGTTTTTCATATTTCTGTTGTAGCATTCAGAGGTTATTTGCATGTTACTATCTATATTTCCAATTCCCCAAAATAGACAACGTGCTACTTGAGGGCGGGGACCTTAAGTAATTCATCTTTTTAACAACAAAATACCTGGCCTTTGGTCAGTACTGAAGAAGTATTTATTGAATTTTTGTTTTTTGCTAGTTTTGAGAAGCTTACAGTGAGTTAGGAGAGAAAGAGGTGCTGCTGTCACCTGTATGGGTAAGCTGGAACAACTCAGAAGTCCAGCACACATACATTCTCCTTCCTAATTCACCAGTTAGGTGAGTCACCCCATTTGGCTGGGGGAGAGTAAAAGAAGTTGGGCAGAGAAGCCAGGATTGACACAGTAGGGGAACCAATCTGACATGGAAAAATCATCAGGATTAGGAAGACCAGTTACTCTCAACAGGAATGATTAGAATACCCATTTTAGAAATAATAAATCTTTAAGATGGAAAAAGGCTCCCAGAAAGAACAAGAAATGGAAAAAAGACTCAAAAAGAACGAAGAGGCATTTAGGGAAATGCAGGACAACCTGAAACGCAGTAATCCGCATAATAGGGACACCAGAAGGAGAAGAAGAGGAGCAAGGGATAGAGAACCTCTTTGAAAAAGTAATGATGGAAAATTTCCCCAATTTGAGGAGAGAAAAGTTCTCATGGATCCAGGAGGCACAGAGGACCCCACTCAAGAGGGACCCAAGGAGGTCCACTCCAAAACACATCATCATTAAAATGGCAACTCTCAAAGACAGAGAGAATCCTCAAGGCAGCAAGGGAGAAGCAGAAAGTAACATACAAAGGGGCCCCGATACGGCTAGGAGCTGACTTCTCAACAGAAACACTACAAGCCAGAAGGGAATGGCAACAAATATTCCAAGTAATGAAAAGCAAGGGCCTACAACCAAGGCTGCTCTACCCAGCAAGGCTCTCAATTAAAATAGAAGGTGAAATAAGGAGTTTCCCAGACAAACGAAGGCTAAAGGAATACATCTCTACCAAAGCAGCACTACAAGATAATGCTAAAGGGACTGGTTTAAGATGAAGGAAAAGAGTGAGAAAGAGAAAAACACAGGCACAAAGAGAAAAAATGAATAGGTTTCTATCAATAATAACTTTCAATGTAAAGGGACTAAATGCCCCCAACAAAAGACACAGGGTAGCTGAGTGGATAAGAAAACATGACCCACACATATGCTGCCTGCAAGAGACCCACCTCAGAGCAAAAGACCTACACAGATTGAAAGTAAATGGATGGAAAAAAATATTCCAAGCAAATGGGCAAGAGAAAAAGGCCTGGGTTGCCATACTTATATCAGACAAAATAGATTTCAAAACAAAGGCCATAAAAAGAGACCCAGAGGCGCACTTTATAATACTTAAAGGAAGACTCTAACAAGAAGACATAAACATTGTAAACTTATATGCACCCAACATAGGAGCACCCAAATATATAAGGAAAATCTTGGATGACTTTAAAAAAGTTATAGACAGCAACACACTGATAGTAAGGGATTTCAACACCGCACTGTCAAAAATGGACGGATATTCCAAAAAAAAAACATCAATAAGGATATTGTGGAGCTGAATGATGCATTGAATCAAATAGACTTAACTGACATATATAGAACCTTACATCCCAAAGAAGCAAAATACACATTCTTTTCAAAGGCTCATGGAAGTTTTTCAAAGATAGACCACATGATAGGACACAAAGCAAGCCTCAGCAAATTCAGGAAAATTGTAATAATACCAAGCTTTTTCTCAGACCACAAGGGCTTGGAACTGGAAATCAACCTCAAAGAGAAACTTCAAAAATTTGCAAACTCATGGAGACTGAACAGTAGACTATTAAACAATGAATGGGTCAATAATGAGATAAGAGAAGAAATCAAAAAATTTCTGGAAACAAATGAAAATGAACAGACAACAGTCCAAAACCCATGGGAAACAGCAAAGTCAGTCCTGAGAGGGAAGTTCATAGCAATACAAGCTTCCCTAAAAAAGACAGAAACATTTCAAATAAAAGACCTCACACTACAACTTGAAGAACTGGAGAAACAACAACAAATAAATCCCAGAGCAAGTAGAAGGAAGGAAATAGTCAAGATTAGAGCAGAACTGAATGACATAGAGACGAAAAGAACAATTCAAAGGATCAACCAATCCAGAAGCTGGTTCTTTAAAAAGACAAATAAAATTGACAAGCCTTTAAGCAGACTCATCAAGAAAAAGGGAGAGGACCCAAATAAATAATATCAGAAATGAAAGAGGAGAAATAACAACTGATACCACAGAAATACAAAGGATCGTAAGAAACTACTATGAACAGTTATATGCTAAGAAATTTGAAAACCTTGATGAAATGGACAAATTTCTAGAAAAGTATAATCTTCCAACACTGAAGGAGGAAGAAACAGAAAGCTTGAACAGGCCGATAACAGCTGGGGAAATTGAAGCAGTCATCAAGAAACTCCCAGCACACAAAAACCCAGGGTCGGACGGTTTCACAGGAGAATTTTACAAAACATTTAAGGAAGAGCTAACCCCTGTCCTTCTCAGACTATTCCAAAAAATCCAAGAGGAGGGAAGACTCCCAGATTCTTTTTATGAGGCCAGCATCACCCTGATCCCAAAACCAGATAAAGACCCTACAAAGAAAGAAAACTACAGGCCCATTTCGCTGATGAATATAGATGCTAAAATCCTCCACAAAATATTGGCAAACCACATCTAGCAATACATTAAAAAGATTATCCACCATGATCAAGTGGGATCCATCTCAGGGATGCAGGGGTGATTCAATATACGCAAGTCAATAAACGTAATGCATCACATAAATAAAAGGAGAGACAAAAACCACATGATCATCTTGATAGATGCAGAAAAAGCATTCGATGAGGTACAGCATCCATTTATGATCAAAACACTCAGCAAAATGGGAATAAATGGGGCATTCCTCACCGTAATAAAGGCCATATATGAAAAACCTACAGCCAACATCATACTCAATGGGCAAAAACTGAAAGCTTTCCCACTAAGATCGGGAACACGACAAGGATGTCCGCTCTCACCGCTTCTTTTCAACATCGTATTGGAAGTCCTAGCCATAGCGGTCAGACAAGAAAAAGAAATAAAAGGCATCCAAATAGGAAAGGAGCAAGTAAAACTATCATTGTTTGCAGATGACATGATAGTGTACGTAGAAAACCCTGTAGACTCTTCCAAAAAACTACTCAACCTAATAAGTGAATTTGGCAAAACAGCAGGATACAAAGTCAATATTCAGAAATCAAAGGCATTTTTGTACACCAGCAATGAAATAGAAGAAGAAGAAATCAGGAAAAAAATACCATTTGATATAGAAACAAGAAAAATAAAGTTCCTAGGAATAAGTTTAACCAAGGAGGTAAAAGACCTGTATGCAAAAAACTATACAACATTGAAGAAAGAAATGAAGGAAGACACAAAGAAATAGAAGCATGTACTGTGCTCATGGATTGGAAGAATTAATATCATCAAAATGTCCATACTACCCAAAGCAATTTATAGATTCAACGTAATCCCTATTAAGATACCAATGACTTATTTCACAGACATAGAACAGACATTTCAAAAATTTATATGGAACCATAAACAACCCTGAAGAGCCGCAGCAATTTTGAGAAAGAAAAACAAAGTAGGAGGGATCACAATACCAGACATCAACCTGTACTACAAAGCCACTATACTCAAAACAATCTGGTAGTGGCACAAGAACAGACCCATAGACCAGTGGAACAGAATAGAAAGCCCAGAAAAAAGCCCAGGTCTATATGGGCAACTAATGTTTGACAAAGGGGGCAGAAGCATAAAATGGAGCATAAATAGCCTCTTCAACAAATGGTGTTAGGAGAGCTGGACGGCTACATGCAAAAAATTGAAATTGGATCATCAGCTGACACCATACACAAAAATAAACTCAAGATGGATAAAAGACTTAAATATAAGTTGCAACACCATAAAAGTCCTAGAGGAAAACATTGGCAGGAGATTCTCAGATATCCCATGCAGCAATTTTTTCACTTGATATGTCTCCTAAAACAAGGGACATAAAGGAAAGAATAGACAAGTGGGACCTTATCAAAATAAGAAGCTTCTGCATGGCTAAAGAAAACATCAGCAAAATGAAAAGGGAGCCAACCATATGGGAAAATGATACATATTTTCCCATATTTGCTAATGATACATCAGATAGAGGTTTGATCTCCAAGATATACAAAGAACTCACTCGACTCCACTCCAAGAAGACAAACAAGCCAATCAAAAAATGGGCAAAGGACCTGGGAAGATGCTTTTGTAAGGAAGAGATACAGAGGGCCCAGAGGCATTTGAAAGGATGCTCAGCATCACTAACCATCAGAGAAATGCAGATCAAAACCACAATGAGGTTCCACCTCACACCGGTCAGAATGGCCATCATAAACAGATCAACAAACAAAAGGTACTGGCAAGGCTGTGGAGAAAAGGGAACCCTAGTCCACTGTTGGTGGGAATGCAGGCTGGGGCAGCCACTGTGGAAAGCAGTGTGGAATTTCCTCAAAAAGCTGAAAACGGAACTGCCTTTTGATCCAGTGATTCCCCTGCTGGGACTATACCCTGAGAATCCCAAGACACCAATTCAAAAGAACCTATGCACCCCAATGTTCATAGCAGCGCAATTTACAATAGCCAAGTGCTGGAAGCAACCTAAATGCCCATCAGTAGATGAGTGGATCAAAAAATTATGGTACATTTACACATGGAATACTATGCAGCAGAAAGAAAGAAAGAACTACTATAGTTTGTGACAGCATGGATGGAACTAGAGAGCATTATGCTAAGCGAAATAAGCCAGGGGGTGACAGACAAATACCATATGATCTCACCTATAAGTGGAACCTAACCAACAATACAAAGATGCAAGAAAAATAAGAGCAACAACACTGAAAGGAAAGGAAACCAACAGAGACAAGAGGGAAGGAGGGGGGAGGGGCGGGGGGGAAAGGAAGGGAAAAAGCAAGTCAAGGAACATATAGCAAGGACTCGTGGACATAACCAAAGGGGAAGAGTTGAGGAAGGGAGGGGGGAGGAGGCAGAGAGGGCAAGGGAAAGTGGCGGGTGGAAGGCAGAGACAAATGTATTTGAAAAAAATAAATAAGTTATTAAAAGAAAAAGAAATAATAAATCTTAAATAATTTAAGACCTTGCCCAAGCTGATAAGTCACAGATCTAGAATATGAATTTAGGACTGAGAGAATTCAGATCTAAACTATTGTACTACCGTACTACCTTCATCTTTGCATTAGTAATGTGAACCTTGAAAGGGAAAAAAGACACCTACTAAGAAGGGCTCCTGGTGGCTAACTGGGTTCAAATTGAAAAAAGAAAAAACCCCAGCAGAGCCTAGCAGCCATTTCTGCACAGGGACCTCTCCCCGAAAATGCACTTCCCTAAGCCTGTATGCTCAGCTGCCTGCACATGGGCAAAACCGCCTGCCTCTGCGCTGACCTGCCTGTCTGCATTGTGTTTCCACTGGATGAGCCAGCCCTTATAAAGGAGTTCCTGGAGTCCTATTTCAACCAATAGGACTAAGCTCTCCCCATCAAATCAGAGCTGCAAATCTCTGACCAATCAGAATGGCTTTATTCTGATCAATCAGGATAGCGCCTTTGGACCAATCAAACTGAGGATTGGGAGTACTCGTTTGCATGAGGATGGACCAATCAAGGACCAGGTGTGAGGATTTCTGTCCATATAAGCCAGCTCCCCTCAGGCTCAGAGAGTACACTTTCCACCAAAGACTGAAGACCCAGAAAATCACTTGTCATACCAAGAACCAGGAATATCACACAACCTGAATGAGAAAAGACAATAAACAGAAACCAATGTTGAGATGAATTAGGTGTCAAAATATTCTGGCAAGGAGTTTTAAGCAGCCATCATTAAAATGCTTTAAAAATGGACATGGGACCAAATAAAAATATAGAGAATCTCAGCAAATAAATAAAGGTTATAAGAAGAACCTGACATATACAATTATTAAAAGTAAAAAAAAAAAATAACTCACTAAATGGTCTCAAAAAGTATAATGGAGATGACAGAGAATAGAATTAGTAAATTTGAAGATAGATTAGTAGAATTTGCCCAATCTGAATATGTGAGAAAATGGACTACACAACAACAAAAAGAACAGTCTCGGGTAACTGGGGTACAATAAAAAAAAATTCCACTTACTTTCATATCACTGGAGTTCCAGAAGGAGAAAAAAGAGTGATACTAAAGAAATAGTTAAAGAAATAAAGACTAAAAACTTATGAAGTTTGACAAAAGGCAAACACCTATATTCAAGGTGAGCAAACCCCAAGTAGGATAAACCCAAAGAAATCCATGCAAAGGCACATTATGATTAAACTTCAGAAATTAAAGAAGGAAAATTGAAAGCAGTCATAGAGAAATGATGCATCACTTTCTGGTGCATCACCAATTAGAATGGCAGTGAGTTCCTCATCTGGAACCACGGAAGGAAGCAGAGCAACAGTCTTCGAGTTCTAAAAGAAAAGAGCTGTCACACCTGAGTTCTCTGTTCAGTGAAAAGATCTTTCAGGAATAAAGGGGAAATACATTTTCAGATGAATGAAAACAAAGAGGATTTGTTGTGAGAAAACCTCTCTTTGAAGAATGGTTACGTAGGTGGGTTGGAAGTGAAAGAATTGGAAGAGTTACATCATGCAAACACTGATTTTAAAAAAATGGTATTAATATCAGATAAAGTGGACTTTAGAGCAAAAACAGCTTTTGCCCTATTTAAAAGAGCTTAACAATTTACACGTTCAGTGTTATTGAACGTTACATTTTCAATTTTTAGAAGGAAACATTAGTCATGAAAGCCAGATCATGGGCTTAAAGACACTATTAAGCAATTAAAAAAAAGTTAACTTTTAAAAAGTATAATCAGCTCACAATGTTTATTTCAACTGTGTATTTAGCTTTGTGTATGTGTTGTTGGGTGATGCAGATGACAGAGAAATTTCATGTAAAATGCAATGTAATGGGATTTTGAACTGCTTCTAAAATATCGGGAAGGGATCTTTGAGTGTCAGACGCTTTCATTTGATTTATGAAAGCATAGATGGATAAGACAGACATGGTCCCTCCCCTCATAGAAATTAGGATGAGGTTGATTTGGCAGGGATGAATTTGTGGTATTGGGAAAATAGGATAATAGTGAGGTCAGATTGAGAGGAGTTAGGAAAGGGATTAGTAAAGGATTACCCATTGCCTTGATTTTTGTCTGTTGTCAAGTTCCTAGTGAAAATTGACTATATTTAATGATGGAATTCTCTTCTAGTAACTGCTTAATTGGTAGCAATGATTCTTTAGAAATACATGAAAAACTCATTCTACAATATTCAATACAATAAAAATACTTTTTCTGCACTGTAGTTACAACTCTATAAAACTGTTCATGCATGAGGAAAAAGACCAAAAGGAAAATCGGACCTATGAAAATAGTTAATCTCCTGGGGTGGTGGGAATGAGAGTGGTTTGTGAATCATTCGAAGTGACCTTTATTGATAGAAGGCCGTCTTCAGAATAAGTTGACATCGGCAGGAAAATGATATGCTGAATCGCAGAAGGAACAAAAAGCTCATGGCGTCTGCTGTCCATGTGCGTGGATGAGAGCTGATGACAGGAGGCGGAGCAGGGTGCCTTCCCTTGCTGTGAGGTGGACACCTGGCTGGTGCCCACTTAGGGGTGTGGTTCTAATTGGGAGATCCTGTCGCTGGCTGAGTGAGGCTCATGCTTTAGGACCTACTTTCTCATGCTGCATGTGAATTGGTCTGTCTTCCACTCCATTTATCAAAAGAACAGCTCTAATATTAAAGATGTTTCATATTTTCACTTTTCCAAGCATTTTAATGCCATTATCGATCTTGATGAGAATGCTGTGAGGGGCTGAGGGCATGAGAGGGGTTATGTCCACATTTAACAGACAAGGAAACTGAGGCAAACAGACTCCACCACTTAGTACCTGCGGAAACTTTGCCTTAGTTTTCTCACCCATAAAGTAATTATGATACCATTTAAATCATAAGGAAACTTATATAATTGGAGAAATTACATATAAATTACTTTGAGCAGAGCCTGGTACATTGTAAGAACTCAATAAATGTTAGCTATTGTTATTTGATAAGTATTAATATGATCATATGAACTTCCTGGATTTATCTAAACCACTGGTGTAGTCAGGACAACAGCCCTGTTTTCCATCTCTCCTTGGTCCTCAACTTCTTGAGAAAGTAGCATGGTAGAGAAGGAAAAGTGTCACTAAGAAAAAATCCTTATTTTTAAATCTTAAGTTTTTCACTGAACTATGAAATGTTGGAAAACTCTATGAATCCTAGTTTCCTTATGTTTAAAATGAAGATGATAATGATAATATCAATGGCTTGAGACAGCCTAGGTTGTCTAAAATACAAAGCCTGAGTAAAGGATATATTCCCAATGCTTTATTCGGGAGATACCTTTTCAGGGCTTTGAGAGGGAAAAAGGAAGTATGGCAGGTAAGAAAGGATGAGATGCAATACTATGTAGGCCACTGTGGCACGATTTACAGAGACACTGTCAGCCACTTGGCAGGTGCATGAGTTTGACCTTATAGAATATTTCTAGACAAATAATACTGTGCTTCCAGACTGACCATCAGTGGGAGGAAGAGAGGGAATTCATCAGCTGGCTTCCTCCTGTAACCTGTCTACAATTGGTCACAATTTGTCAATTTGTGCCACAGGAGAATTAACTTTGGCAGCTGCTCAGAAAGTCAGATCCCATATCCTGTTTCATGGAAGTTTATTGGAATCTGGAAGTAGAAATCTGGAGGAGTTAGCAACTATAAGAATTGGGCTAGTTACCTTGTGGAAGCCGATCCTCCCAGATCTGTATTTTCTTTCCCCCCCCCTTTTTTTTTTTTGTTTCTTCTTATGGCAGTGCCAAGTGTGGACAAAACAGCCAGGGGTCCAGGAATCTCAGGCGGTCCATAAGATGTGCCTCTTATCTCCACAGATGGTGAAATAGGATAGAGGAATTGTCTTAGTTGGGGCTGCTATAATAGGATACTAATAGACTGGGTGGTTTATAAACCACACAAACTTATTTTTCAACGTTCTGTCAGCTGAGAAGTTCAAGGTCAGTGCTATAGTAGATTCAGTGTCTGATGAGGGCCCATTTGTAGTTAGGAGATGGTCGTATTCTCACTGTGTGCGTACATGGTAGACGAGAAAAGGGAGCTCTCTGTGGTCTCTAAGTGGGCACTAATCCCACTCATGAAAGCGCTACATGACCTCATCACCTCTCAATGTTCGTGACACCTAATATCACCACACTTGAGACTGGATTTCAGCATATGAACCTGGGGAAGACACAAACATACAGTTTATAGCTGAGCTGTACTAATATTAGTTGTAAAATTTTGTCTACTCTATATTGAATAGTGGCAGCAACAGGGAGATGGCGCTGCTGGGTGGAACTCTAGAAGACACTTTTGAAACCATAACAGACCAGACATAGCAGATATTCTTAGAAATAACATCATCTACCAATGTGTGTACTCAAGGCAGGGTCTTTGCAAGTTTATGTGTGATGCAGAAGCACCTAGTGGTCTGGCACAAAAAGAACAGTAGCTAGTAGCCAAAGGGAGGAGGGAACCCTATCATTTAAAAAATGCTTATACATTTAGAAGCTCTTATTTCCTATAGTACAGGTTATATTTTCCTAAAATGGCCACACCAGTTGACTTAGTCCAGGTGAATTACTTACTTCGTGACACTGATTCTCCTCTCCAGAGGAGAAGTCTGTGTTCCCAACCCTTAAATCTGAGGAGAACATTGTAACTGCCTCAACCAATAGAATGCACCAGAAGTGATGTTGCATGTTTTCTAAGACTGGATCATAAGAGGCAAACTAGCTTCTCCCAGGCTCTTTGTCTTGGGACATGCCTTCAGAGATCCTGAGCTAACATTAAGAAGTCCAGCTACCCTGAAGCTGCTTGTTGGAGAGATTATGTGGAGAAACCAAATCACAGAGGAAGAGAGGGAGAGAGAGAGATGCTTGAGTTGCTGCAGCTGTTTCAGCCTTAGCTGTTGGGGTCTTCCAGCCCAGTCACCATACACATGAGTAAAGAAATCTTTGAGATGACCCAGCCCCAGCCACCATCTGACTGCAACCTCACGAGTGAACAGGACCACACTACTGAGCTGCACCGGATTTCCAGGCCCTAGAAACTGTGAGTGAAAAATCAATTGTTGTCTTAAGTTGCTAAGTTTTGGGGTAATTTGTTTGCATTTTAAAAACCAGAACACCTGCGGAACCTTCGGTGTTTTGATTAGGAGGCTGTCACTATAGCTGTTTTAAAAGCATTCCTTTTTCTTTATTTAAAATGTTTAGCCCTAATAATTTTGTTAATACGAAAATATTTGTTGAGTGCCTACACAATGCTCAAACTGTTCTAGCTGCAAGGGTGCAAAGTGACAACAACAGTCCCTGACTTCCTGAAGCTTAGAGCCCAGCTTTTTATTGGGGGGGCTGACATTGAGATGAAGAAGATGTCAGCTAACAGTGATCTAGGGACACCTTACACTTTTTCAAAGCTCTTCTACTTCTCCTTTTGGGGAAAAACAAAACATTTTTGCACTAGGCAGAGACTGATTTACATTAAAATAATGAAGCTTAAGCTTCAGAGCCCTTCAGTGTTTATATCTTTTCAACATCCTGGCTGCAATCACCTGTTTTTATATATTTATAGTTATAGATCATATACACATATATTTTTTGTAATTTTCAAAAGTAAGATATTTTACCTAAAAGCACGTGCAACCTGTGTCTCTTTCTACTCTGCCTTTTCTTCCATTGTTCTCCTCCTGTCAGGTGGTGTTAGAGGGACCATGACATTTTTGATAACGGCTAGGAGCAGGTGAAATTGAAGATACTTTTTTTTTTTTTAATCCTTACCTGAGGATATGTTCACTGATCTTAGAGAGAAAGAGAGAGAAAGACAGACAGACAGGCAGACATCAGTTGCCTCCCGTATGTGCCCTGACCAGGGCTTGAGCCTCCTACCTAGGTGTGTGTCCTGAATGGGAATCAAACCTGCAACCTTTTGGTACATGAGACAGCACTCCAAACAACTGAGCCACCTGAATTTACCTTTGGTTTAAATTTAGTGGGTGCTACATACGTGTTTCTCGGTCAATTCTCTGTAAGTTAAGTTATTGCTAGTCACCCTGGTGTAAGACAGTGTCCAAAAATATTGCTCCCCACTTGCTTACTGTACTGGTGTGATGACACAGAAGTTCAGAACTAGAAGTTGTCTTGTACTAAGAACACATTCTGTGCAGCCAGCACCACTAGTGGAAGCACGGGGGTAGGGGAAGGGAAGCAGAGGATGCAGTTCTCATTGCCACGTGGTCAAATGATAAGTCCTCTCCCATCAGGAAGATTCTCAATAGGCACTGTGTGCAATTTTAAACACTAATGATTAAAGGTGATAAGTAGCTTAAACACTACAAAATCCAGAAAAGTAACATGATATTTTTATTATTTAAGTATCAAATCAGCAAGAAATTAAAATCTTCTGCCAATGTCATCATATTATGCACCCCTCTCCATTAATAGGATTATTGAAATCTAGTTACTACTGCTATTCAAAATTCATCTCTTCCTCTTAATAATTTATTACCTTGGGTATGAGCTGAATAGATTATTTTTATAATTTTCCTCTTTGTGTCAAAACAGTTTCTATTGATTTCATCGTTTATCTTGTTTTTCTTTCATATTTCATTAACTTTTAATTTGATTTTCCTTCATTCTTTAATAAGTAGATATAAGACAACAAAGAAGGGTGCTTCGGTGCTGACCAAATTGTGTGTAACTTCTCATTTTCTTTAAATTTGTAATGATTATAATATTTGTCTCATTGTAAATGAATATTCATTTTTATACTTCATTTTTAAATGCTTTTTATCAAAGAAGGTCATCCAAATTGTAGAAGCTTCAGGCTTCATACACCAGGATCTGTTTCTGACTAGACATTGAAGCATGTCTTCATTTAGGAATTCAGAAAACCTGAGGCTTGAGTTAAATACCCCCTTAATTCCTAAATTGTCTGTACTGATCTCTAGAGATCACCATTTTAAACCAGATACATGGTTTTTCTTTTAAAGCTTCCAAGACTGTATGGTCATGATGATAGCATGATGGTCAATTTTATGTGTTGACCTGGCTGGGATATGGTTGTTGGGTCAAATACTAGTCTAAATGTTGCTGTGAAGGTATTTTGTAGATATGATTAACATCTATAACCAGTGATCTTAAGTAAAGGAGGTAACGTGAACGGACCTCTTTCAATCACTTGAATACTTTAAGAGAAAAACTGAGCTTTCCTGGAAATGAAGAAGTTCTACCTCAAGGGTGTAACATAGAAATCCTGCCCCAATTTTGAGCTCACTGACCTGTCGTGGGGATTAGGAGTTGCAGGCCCCCATAGCCCTGTGAGCTAATTCAAATCTCAGTGTCTCTCTCTCTCTCTCAATACATATACACACAAACTGTTATCCTGCTGGTTGTGTTTCTCTGGAGGACCCTGACTGGAAAAGGTAATAATTGTCTGGATTTTATGGAAAATAAACAAGGTTCACAAGTAAATGATCTCAGGACACACAGCTGAGATGGGCAGCCAGGTCTATACACAGGTCTTGCTCTTTCTACTCTGCAGCATTCACTTTCTGGAGTCATAAAACCTTCTTAGTCTAGCTCTGTCTTGTTGGGTTAAGTGATCTTGAAAGTTTGGTACCCAACTTACTCAATCTCTCTTTCCTCATGTGTCAAGTGTGATAACACTGTTTGTTGACCTATATATATATATATCATAGGACTGTTTTGTGATTCTGTGAGAGTCAGGTAAAAACAAAACAAGTCTACAAATATAATTTTACTGTTAAGTGAAACATGAACTTCATGACTCTGAAAAGTCAGTAGCAAACATGCTCAAATGTTTGTGCTCTTGTATATTTTGTTTAGTCATCAGAGCAAACATGGTTAGATAAATATTATACCCATATCAGAGATTAAGAATAGACACACAGAGGCACACAAAGTAATATGGTCAGATAACAATAGAGCTGGAGCATTCTTCCATTATATCAAAGTGGAAGAAAAATATTATAAAATTTAAATCAATTTGAACCCTGAAACCATTGCCATAAAAAATAATCCCTTATATTGCAGGAAGGAATGTCTTAAATTCAGGTCTCCTTTCTTCCCAAAAGGGAGAAAATTATAATTTCAATGATTAAGCTTTTAAAGTCAGTATTTCCATTGGAATGCTCTGTGTCTGATTCACCTGCCACTACAAAGCTGAAGCTATCAAGCACTTGGTGCCCAGCTGGCTGAAGAAGATTAAACTCCAGAAAGGTGTTGTAATAAAATTTAAATAATTCATAATTTGCCTCCCTCTGAGTAGCAAGACCTCCCTAGTGCAAGCAGAAGAACTAGCAGCGAAGTCTTCAATAGAAGGCTGAGTTATGAAGGGAAGATATCTGAAATCTGATTTGCTATATAGATTGTGGCTGACAAAGGGAGTTTATATCTTTCCTTTATCCATCTCTAAACTAACTACTCTTATAAACTCCTGTAAAATTAAAGTGCCCAGAGAGTGTAGTGTATATTGAGACTAGAATTTGGTTATCATATTTTTAGGGGGCCATTGATGAACCAGAGCCAATTTTAGCATTGTGGAGGCAGTGTTGAAAGAGAAGCAGTTGAGGAGCTGAGGGTGTTCAACACTGTTGGGATCTGTCCCATCTGGTTTCAGGGACTGCAGCCGCACTGACAGGTGAGAGGGCCGCAAGGCTGGAAATAATCAAGGGGGCCTTGGGAAAACAGGCCACGGAGGAGACAAAACCTGTTCCCTGGGCAGGGACACAGCCCCTGCCTCCCTCACCTCCCCTCACCTGCTTAGCCCTATGATGGTTGGTAGTCCCTGACAGGTAAGATTCCTCAAGAGGAGGGACAGCCTAAGCCAGACACGGCTGGTATGGGCAGCAGGACAAGGACTTGGGAGACACGGAGAAAGGGCAAAAAGGCCCACACCCCTCTGCTCAGCTTGGACATGGCCAGAGTCCTCATTCTATCTGACAGAAGTCCTCTTATCTCTTGGTGGCTCTTCCCTGCCCGCCTGGCTCAGGCTTGAAGCAATACCAAAGGCAGGTACAGCCCTGAACTGGATCAGATGGTTCCCCAGGACAATCAGGCCTAGAAGTAAGTTCCTTGAAGCATGCTTTGTTCTTCCCTCAAAAGCTATGATAACCAGCTCATGCTGGGAAAGAGATTTACATTATTCATAGACCCTGACCTGAGGCAGATCTCTTGTGTTCCTCCAATCGTTATCTATAATCTCTATTTGTTTTCTGTAAACCTAGCCTTTTGACATTGATTGATGAGCTTTTCTGTATACCCCTGTGCCTATGGTTCTCAATAAAAGCCTTTGAACATGGGGGCCCCGGGCCTTCTCCACTAGAGGGAAGAGCCATGGCCCCTCTCCTGGCAAACAGAGAAGTGTTTGTGATGACTCATGTTTATCCCCCCCATCTGTGACAACCCCGGGATGGCCTCTGCGGGATTCAGAGCCCCACTCGCTCCTCAGCTGGCTCTGGACGGTAACCCTCAGATCCAGGAGCTCCACGCTCCTCCACCATGCAACATGATGATGGCTTAGAAAAAATAAGAAAACCATTTTCTTATTTCAAGGGTAGATGTTTAGCTCCACAGGACCTATGTGTGGAATATAAAGGGAAGAAGATTAAAATCCTTAGTAACATAGGACACTACCCACACATTTGACAAGCTGGTTTGTGGGGCAGGGCTCCTTGGTGCTGAAGGTGGTATTCAGAATGGTGACCAGGGACGCTGATGTCTGAATTCCTACTTTGGGATGTGCAGTGTTGGACTGCACAAGATTTAAGGTCTCTTCTATTGCTAATATTCAAAAAGAAAAAGTTGGTTAGAACTGTCTTGCCATTAAAAATATGCTCTAACTTGAACCTTTTTAAGCAGAAAACTGAGTTGCTCATTCGATTTGTCTTAAGGGGAATTGGTATCTATGAAAGACCTTTTACAAATTTATATAACCCTATTTCTAAGTCTCAGATTCTTTACACATAGAATGGAATAAATATGGTGACTACTTCATGTGGCTATCATGAAGATTGGTTTGACATGATGCACATAAAATGCTGAGTGCCTTGCACATAGTATTTTCCTAATAAGTGTTAACCATTATTTTGTTTTTGTTACATGTGAACTTATTCTGACTTACAACCTTGTGAGATTAATGATGTCATTTTCATCTTAGAAATGAGGCATCAGAGGCCTAGGTCAAGTAAACTGTTTGAGTGTCTGTAGTTGGAAAGATGTGGAAATGGAAGTCAAATCTGTTTCTTGATCACATCAAAGCCACAACAGTTTCTTTAGTACTCTCTATGGCTATAAAGGCCTTTTTTTAGTTTTCTCAGACATATTTCATTTTGATATTCAATCATTCTGAGTTCCAGCGGAAGCAAAACTGTGGTTTTATGTTACATACATACATACATACACATATACACTCATACATACAGCCTCAGTGACGAGAGTAGAAACTGTAGGCATCAACTTGATTCTGTTATTTGAAACATCATTTACTGATGGCTCCAGCAAAGCTTTTGATCATGCCAAGCTGTGTGGCTCAATGAAATCCATGTATAGAATCCTATCTAGCTGCAGAAAGATTGCATCAGAGAAGGCTGAATGGTTCAATTGCTGTTATTATAAAGCCGGCATTCTGGGGAGAGCATTAGTATTCACAAACATCAAAAGAGTCGCTAGAATGGAAATTGACCCTGTCTTGTAATATAAACAGGTCAGCTGTTTGAGAGTTTTCAAAGACAGTTATGATGTAATAGCCTATATACAGTACTCACAGTTTAATCTGTCTTAAGCTTCTCCTCTGGCATTTCTCTTTCCCAGGAACGAAATAAAAGGAAAAGTGAATACAGATAAAGAAGAGAGCTCATCCCTCTTGCCATTTAAGAAATGGCCTATTGTCCAGCCTCCATAGCGATATGGCAGTGCTGGTAAATACAATACTTACATCACCAGAGCTGTTTTCTCAGAGACTTTCTTTTCATGAGATGTTATCATCTTGTGATTTATGATCTATGCATCTCTACTGACATTTTTTTCTAAAGTTTCATTGTTCATAAGTGTACCTGACACCAGGCAAACAGCTAATGCTGACTGAGTTGTCTGCAGGTGCAGCAGACATTTTAAATAAGAACACAATTAAATGGAAATCTGAGTTTTAGCCAGCAGGATGTTAACAATAATACAGTGCACTGGGGTGCCCTGCAATATTGATTCTGTGGCACCTCTATAAGCAACAACACAGAGAGCATTTGCCATAAAAAGATACATGTATTTCAGCAGAGCTATATCCCACTCAGTGGAGTAAGTTGTAGGAGGAATTAGATTGAGGCAATCCATTCAAATGTAAAATATAGGTCAAAGATAGAACTATACTTTGTTTTGTTTAGGTTCTCCTTTCCTTTTAATTTTGCTGAGTTTACTAGCTTCTTGTCAATCCCCTCACCCCCAAATCCTTCAACAGTTATTAGTGAGCTTAAAAATTAAGAGTGAAGACTCAATTCACGCTGAAAAATGTAACATCACTGTTTTCCCCCAAAGTGACTATTTCTAAAATTAAAGGTGAAAAGCCACCAAGAACCTGCAATTGGCAGAAATGCAAACTTATTTAACTCACCTCGATAAAGGCATTAAAGTTGAACATATAGCTATAACATTGTGGGTGTTTTATCCAGGCCAGTATTTTGGGGGGCACACTGTCAAGACTCTGACAGTGTCACATATCATTCAGAAATAGGGTAAAAGGGCCATGATCCTAAGTCAGGTCAAAAGGCTGGTGAAATTTTCATATGGCTGGAGAGTTGTCAATTCTGCCACAATGTAGATCTCTAAAGTTTTTCCCCATGAACACTTACTTCATAATAGATGGTGTACAAACATATCACCATTTTTGGAAAATCTCTCCATATATAGTTTTAAAACAAAAGTTAAGTGGAAAGAAACTAGTACCTTACTATATGTATTTTCCAGTTTATGATTTAATGAATGTATAGGAAATGGCATTTGTTAGATAGCATTTTCTTTGAAATTAGCTGTCCATGAGTCATCCAATAAAGTCAGCTGGACTAGAGAATTCTATGGCCAGTAAACCCTGTAATCTTTCCCCTTTCTTTTAGAATCCCCTCAATCCCCAGTTGCCCACTGGCAGTTCAGAGTCTCCCAGCATAGCTCCTGACACACAGTAAGACGTGCTCTGTTATTTGTGTATTCCAGTGTTATGTACCCCTCCTCCTCTCACAACTCCATTTTCTCAAAGACAGGCAGCATAAAAAAGTACAGAGAGCTACTGAATCAGAGAAACCAACCCAGAATCCCAGCTCCACTGTTCCTGTTTGATTTTGTCCAATTCTCTCCTTTGAGTTTTGTGTTTCTTGTCTATAAAGACATACTTTACAGACTTGTTAATGTTCAATGAGATAATGCATTTGAAGTGCTCAGTAAAATGCCTGTTATGTAGATGTTGCTCAATAAATGTTGGCTTGCTTTTTCTTGGTACAAAAAAACATAAAGGAGATGTGATGAGTTACTTAATGTTTTGCTTTCTCTGACATGACAGAGTTGGATTTTAAAAGGGATCCCTTGTTGACCCAAAGGAAATAGAGATGATGGAATTTTAAAGAGTGGGGCAGGCTGGTGTGGGAAATATTTTTAAGTAAGCAAACTTTCCACTTCCATTAATTCTCACAGTGAGGACACTGAGTCCATCCAGGTCTCAATTAACAGGGAAATAAGAACATTGTCATAAAATTACATTAAACAATGCCTGTCATATGTTTAATGATCGTGATTTTAGGAAATTAAAGATCATTTTTACTTGATCAAATTTAATTAAATAGAGCCCACCACCTTAGAGCCCCTGGGCTTCTATAAAGAGAATATGAATGTGGTGATTAAATTAAGTCACAGCCAATAAAGATTCTCATCAGAAAAGAAAATGGAAGTGATTACCTGATTGTGAGCCCTGAGTCAATTATATGCCTTGAATGTTTCATGAAAAGTCATTGAAATTTACCTGTGATGAAATGGAGAAGAGAACACTTAGCAAAGCTATTCACTTATTCATCCATCCATCCATTCATCCCATATTTATCAAGCCTCTTCTGAGGTAGGCACTATGCTGGGCATCTTATAAGAAATACGTGGGTGAAAGAGATGCCTCTTCTACCTCCCTTACCATAAAATTGAAGGATGATGCAATCCCAAATGAATATAATCAGTAGCACTTAGGATGGAAAAAAATGTATCAATTTTGATCTGAGACTATAAGGAAAATATTATTCAAATGGGTGGCAGTGAATCTAGGCCTAAAGTTAAGATAGTTCAACAAAAGTAGTTTAACCATTTTGCATTAGACACTTACTATAAGCAGGACCTAACTTAAGTACCACAGATGCAGTTTCAGATGCAGTGGGATTGTGTCCCATCTCTGTTATTTCCTAGCTGTGAACTGTAGTGAAAGTTATTTAATCATTCAGATGCTAAGTTTCCTCAACTCAGTTAAAATAAGCTTTGACCTTTTAGGTAGATATTGAGTGAAATAATGTACATAAAGGTAATTATGTGCTCAATAATAGTTAACTGTTGTTATTATAACATTCCTTTGATTTCCTCTTTTCTATTATCTTTTTCTAAAATCTCCTCTGGCTGTTAAGTTTCAGTCTCATTATGTAAAACTTTAATCAACAAAATTTAAGCAAAAACTTTGGTAGCTTTTTAGCATATCTTGAGAAATTCTAAGTGAACGCTTTGTTTTTGTTTTTATGGTGTTTCATGATCTGCTTCTAACCCTCCTATCATATATACTGTCCAATTTCTGGATAAACTAGATTCCAAGATGTTGTTGACATGGTTTCTGCTTGTCGAAATGGGCTCTGCTGCCTTTGTATCTCTACATATCTTTGAACAAAACTTCCTGCCTTTCCTTTGATTCTTATTTTCTGGGATAGCATTCAAGACCTTGCTGAACTGTCACCTCCTCTCTTAAGCCTTCCCTCGTTCCCCTGCTTTATTACCATTCTTTGAATACAGTATTGGTCATGTTAAGACACTGTTGGCTTTTGACCCTGATGAATCAAGTCCAAATATTTTAGTATTACATGCCCTTTATAACTGTCATCCATATGATTTCCCAAAAATAATATGTACTTTTGTGCTTTTCTATAATAGAATTTGTGTATTTTTATATAATAAAAATATTGTCTTTTTTATTCATTTGTGACATGCCACTTGATATATGTGAATATCAGAACATAGAAACTATATTCTTATATTTCTATGCACATTTATTTTTTACTTTTATAATTTTTAAACTTTAAAATTATTATTATTTTTTTTTAGGGAGGGGCAAGGGAGGGAGAAAAAGAGGGAAACTATGATGTGAGGGCAAAACATCAATCGGTTGCCTCCCATACATGTACTGTCCGGGGACTGAACCCTCATCCCAGACATGTGCCCTGACTGGGAATAGAACCAGAGAATTTTCATTGTGCTGAACCATGCCCAACCAACTGAGCCAAACCCATCAGGGCTCTGAGCACATTTCTGAGATTAAATGAGAAACTCTAGGAATGTTTATTAACATAGAGTTATGGACAATTTCAGGGCACATGGTCCAGTATTGATTGGAATGTTTAATTAAAGATTCTTTAACTTTATTTTTATTGTTGACATTATTATAGATATCTCCATGTCCCCAGCTTTGCCCACCTCCATCCAGCCCTCACAGCCCCTTCCCTCTGGCCGCCACCATATTGTTGTCTGTGTCTATGTGTTACACATATATGTTCTGTGGCTAATCTCTTCACCTTCTTTTGATCAGTCCCTCTTCCCCCCTCCCCTGTGACAACTGCCTTTCTTATGCTATGTTTTCTGCATGAAATGCCTTACACTGCTTTAAAATCTTTGGCCTTTTTAGTGGTCATATCTGGGAAGCCTCTCTGGGCTGCATCAGTAGGGATTAATTTCTCCATCCTTTAGGTTGCCTTACCACTCCATTTACATTCTATTACTTAGTACCATCCCAACCCACAGAGCCTGCTGCATGTCCCTACCTCACTTAAAAAGTATGAATTCCTTAAGATACAGACTAATTTTTATTTATCATTAAGAGCCCCATTTGTATCACAGTGCCTGACACAAAGTAAGGCTCAATAAATGTTAACTGAATGGTATAGAGCGTACAGGTGTCCCAGGGACAGAATAGTGACTCTCAATGTGGTTCTCATTTTGCTGGATTCAAGGAGTGAAGTTCTATGCTTTATTTTGGTGTTATAAGCATATAGAAGGAATTCCTCCTGGATTTCTTTATCTCAGAATTAGGGCTCTTGTTAGAATGTTTACATAAGTCATTTTTCTGACAATACACTTTAAAACAGGCCTTAAGGGAGCCATGAAGTGGTTGACATCAGTTAGTCTGACCGATCTGTCTGGGGACAGTAAGCACTGGAGAGCAGTAACTAAGTATATTCTTGGGTGTTGGTTCACTATCCAGGCTTCAGTTTTATCCTCTATGCTTAGTCATTGCCTTTGTGAGGACTGAATGGCATCATGCCTGGCATATTATAACTTTTCAGTAAAAATAATATTGATTCATCTTTTACTTCTCTTCAATCAACCAATTTAGGACCATTTAACATAACATATAGTTAAGTAAATAATCTCGCTCCCCCAAAATCTACATGAAATCTTGAAATACAGTACAATGTGTAGGTGCTACAGCCCAGGGTCTTCCCTGTGTGCTCACACATGCCCTGCTCTGTATCCACTTAGGCCTCCTTCTCAAGAACAATGACTGGATTGCACTGGGGCTTCTAAATAGTGGCACTCAAACTATCAGGCAATCACAGCCTGGTGACTTCTCTGTCTTGGATAACTGTTAGATGGAAGCAAGTTCCCTGCTTGGTTTTCTTAAGGATGTGTCATGCTCTGTAGTGTTTGCTAATCAGCTTCCCTGCTCTATTGCTTGGGCCTTTCAGCTCAGGACTTGAGGTGGGAAGAGGGTTTAATATAGCATTTCTGTCTCTCCTGTCTGGTCCATCACTCTTTGCTGAGAAGGAGGGTGAGAGTAATGGTGGAAAAAGAGAATGGGGAATAATGACAACAGTAATAATAGTGACATAATTGGTAGGAGATAAAAGTGCAATTGAAATCTACATCAGAACATACTCTGCATTTGGTTGCATTAATCCTAATATTCAAGTCATTATATTCCATGCAGTGAGTGTCTCATTGATCGTGGTATGCAAATGAGGGCTAGATAATTACTTTTGGATGAGTGGCATGAAACTTCATGTTTAGTGTTCTCTCAACTATGAGATTCTGTATTTTTTATGAAAAGATGACCTCTTATCCTGTGAACCTCTACATGTCCAGACATCACTGAGCCCACAAATATGATAAGGATGCAAGAGCTCCAGATATCATGATGGAGCTGTCCAAGGGTCTGCAAAATTCATTGCCTATTGTCTACCTGCAGTCATTATTATTTTCTCTGTGCGAATTTTTCCTTTTCTGTTGAATGGGTAAAAGGACTGAATATGCTGGGCCCAGAAAAGAACTTTGGGGAAAATCAAAGACTCTACTTCTTCTTTATCCCCTGCTGACAGGTTTTGGCTCATAAGGGTGTAAGGTAAAGGATGAAGGGGTGTCTCTGGTTCCTGAGAAGGAATGATGGTTGAACAAATCCTAGTGTCCTTTAAATTTTAATCTTTAAAACTGTCCCTACTGATATAGTTAATGAAAATTAAGATAGAAACATCAAGAGATTAGAGTTAGTTTGAAATTGAGACTAGAGGTAATTTTTCAAAATAAAGTTTTTTGGCAATCCTAAAAGGATTTGAGCATTGATGTCACCAGAAAATAAAACAGATACTTTCATAGTAAGCAAATGATGTAAAACACTATAAGCAAAAAGTTCAAGATATTTGATCATATAACATAAGGTCCTCCATTTTTAACTTTTAGTTCTATCTCATCTTATCCTGTGACATCCCAGGCCACTTCATAATGAGCGCTATGAGTGAAGATGTGGACTCCTGAGGAAGTCAAATGAATACCTAATTCTACCCACAGCCATGAGAGGTCTTGAAGCACCTGTAAGTTTAAGGGAACAGGCAAACCCACCTTCAGATATAGTGTATTTTACTCATGAAATCTCTAAATGAATTTGTAATCATTCAATTACCTATTCAAGGATAAATAATTTTACTTTAAAGGTATAGTAACAAGAATTATGTAATAGTTAGTGAATCCCATTACTGAAGGAAATAAAATAATTTAAATGTCTTTTTTATAACTTTACTGAGGTATAATTCACATGCCAGAGAATTCACCCCTTTAAGGTGTATAATTCAGTGGTTTTTCCTACACTTACAAAATTGTGCAACTACCAGCACTAATTTAGAGCACTTTCATCATCCCCAAAGGAAACACATATCCATTTGCAGTCATTTCCTCTGTCCCTAGCCCTTGGTGACCAGGAATCTACTTTCTGCCTTTGTGTATTTACCCATTCAGGATATTTCATATAACCAGGAACATACATTATATGAACTTTTGTGTTTTGCTTTTTTCAACAAATATATTTTCAAGGTTCATCAATGTTGTAGCATATATGGTATATTTCCCCTTTCAATGGCTGAAAAGTATTCCACTGTAAGAATACCAATAGCTAATTTATAGGGTTGTTGTACACATTAAATCATATAGTGTAGATATAATCCTCTAACAAAGTGTCTTGAACACTTCTGTCATGTAATGGTAGCAATTGAGGAAGTTTTGGACCTCAGATGGAAGATATTAGCGAGTATGGCTCTTTTGTGATTTTTTTCTCTAATTTGTCCATTTTCATTAAACTTGAATTTTAAAAAGGTAAACGGGGAGAAGACAAAAGGTATGAACAAGTGGAATTTCAATGAGTATCCTTGTGTGAATGAATGGCTGGAATGCTGGATGACTGTGTAACTGGACATCTGTTCATTCATGCATTCACTCGTCCATTATTTGTTTGTTGGAAATATTTACTGAGTATCTATGCTGGATTCCTTTCTGCCTTTCTGCTCTCCAGTCACTTGGGTCAGTTTTTCAACTGTCTCACACTCCCTCCAGGCTCCAAGCACTTCCATATTCTCTTTGTTCTGTCCAGGATACTCGTCTGAGTTCACTTGTATTCCTTATTGAGATCTCAGTTCAAATTTAGCTTTTTGAGAGCTATGTTTGCTGATACTTCTCAAATGCACTCCATCTCAGATGAAAGAAGAACCCATAGACTTGAGCACTTAACTATTAGATCAGTACCTACCTATTGATTCCAGTAAACTATAAGCCTTATCAGGGTGGCAGTTGTGTCTATTTTTCTTACCACTTTATAGCACAGTGCTAAGCACAGAAAAATGTTTTCAGACCAATTGGCTGATGGCTGGCTGAATGGATGAATGAGCAAGTGTTAGGCGCTGTTTAGCATTCCTGTTGAATGGATGGAGACTCTGACCTGTCTCAGCACTTGCTGGGCAGGTTGTCTAAGGCTGCAGTGAGTGTTCTATGATCATAGGAGTGAGGGTGGAGTAACCCTGGGAAAAGATGGACACTAGGGCCTGACCTTCTACTAAAGTTGGTCCTTAAAAACATAAAGAACTGCCATTTTTACCATAAGGTGTTTCAGTGGCCTTGACTGTGGAATAAAAATTGTTCTTTTGTTTTCCATCTGACACATTCATATTCTCTCTCTCTTTTTTCACCATTTGAAGCTAAAATCCTTCACCACTTTTTTTCCCTCCCTTAGAAAGCAGTGCTTTCTTATTCTGAACATATCTTTCTATGCTGATTCCTCACCTAGTCTGGTGAGGAGTCAGCTTTGCCTATGTGTTTCTTTTAGCTTATTAGTAATAGGCATGATCAGTAGGGTAGGGTGGGAAGTGATGGCCAAATATGTTTTTAATAGACATAGAATTTATTCCCTAAGCCTATAAAAAGCAAATTTAAAAAAATGCATATTTGTTAAATAGTCCTTGGATTGCTGAGAAGACTGGCTTTGTTGTTATTAATATATGAAAGCCTTTATCTGAGCTTGCAATGTGTACAGTGAAATATTAACCACTTGCCTCATATGAATATTTGCCTTGCTCTGCATGGGCTTGGAGTTCTGCTGATATGCAGCTGTGACACCTTTGGGTTCACTGGAAAGAGGAGTCTTGCTTGTTTCTCTGGTGAATATGAAGCAGGAACTTGGTTCGCATTATTGCCACTGCCCACCAACTCTGAAAACACCTCCTCACACCACACTGGAGGCCAGTGGGGCAATATAATGCAGCATGTTGCAAAGCTAAAAACTGAAACTCTAGTATGAACATTTTATTTGTCACTTTGGAAAGCTACTCCTTTTTCCTGTGTCTGGAGCTGATGAGAGAAAGACAGATGACCCTCCTAGAATGGAACAGCGAGGAGGGAGAAGAGATATGGAAAGGAGGGTGAGGTATGCATGTCTCCATTCATTTCCTGGATTGCTGATGCAATTTGGATGAATGGCTGTATTTCCCAACCTTTTCCTGGAGGCTTGTGAGTCTGTGAGGTGACGAGAACTATAAGCAAATCACCATTAACCAATTTAATTTGAAATCCAAGGAGGCCACTTCTAACATTATGTATTGGAGGTATCATCTGTGGACGGGATTTTTCATTTCCCTGTCTACAGCAACCTGGAATTTGACTTGTTTTGTTATTCATTACACTTGTTTGTATAGTGGTCTCAATAATTAAACCAAAATGTCACTACATCCATATGCCTTTCCATATCCATTTTCTTGTTGAAAGGTTTATCCCACAGGAAGTAACCCAGTTTTAGTCAAGTTCTTTTTCGCCTTAGGGAAAAAAAGACACAGAAATCAACTCATCATTTCAAATGTTTTACTCAAACTCTAAGACAATTAAAATTATTTATAGACAACCATGCCACAGAAGTAATGAGATGATTAAAATACACTTAATGAGTTTGCATTTTCCAATTGTTTGACTTGACGTAACAATACATATTTATCACTTTAATTATTGTTTTGGCCTCAGAAAGTGTCTGCTTTTTAAAGATCAGCAGGGTTCATAAGAGAGTTGATATGTTGACTTGTTGACTTCTTGATTCTTTCCTTAGACTATTAGCAATTAGAATAATATGCGCTGATGAGGACATAATTTAACAAACTTATTTAAATGTGTTGCAAGCCTTAAAAAAACTAAAATGCCTAGGCCTCTTCTTTTTCCATTTTCTTATGTAATCTTTAAACCTATAGGGTCTGGTGAGCAGTTTAGCAATCCATGGAGCATTTAGAGGCACTTAACTTGTATAATGAGGGGAGACACTTATCTGCCTCCTCCTCTTGCTTTATCTTATTCTCATCTTAGTAAATGAGAGAGGAGCTGCAGGAGGTGGAGGCTAATCCCACCGACTGTGCTCTGGCATCTGTTTCCCCCCAGAGACTAAGTTCAACAGTTACTTCTCTGTCCTATCTTTTCAACCTCTTCCACTATTTACTATCCTCCATGAGTATACAACAAAACATGTTCTTCTCGTATGTTCCAACAATCTCACTCTTTTCCTTAAATGAATTGAAAACTTAGGTCTGTACAAAAATCTGCACATGAATATTAATTGCAGTTTTATTTATAATTACCAAAACTGGGAAGCAACCAAGGTGTCCTACAGAAGGTGAATGGATGAATAGACTGCAATACACTCAGAATATGGAATATTATTCACCACTAAAACAAAATGAGTTATCAACCCATAGAAAGACATGGAAGAACCTTAAATGTTTATTACTACACAAAGGAAGCCAATTTGAAGGGCTGTGTACTTTATAAGACCAACTGTATGACATTCTGGGAAAGGTAAAGCTATGGAAACAGTCAAAAGGATCAGTGGTTGCCAAGTGTTATAGAGGAGGAAGTGATGAACAGAGGGAGTACAGAGGACTTTTAAGGCAGTGAAACCACTGTTTATAATAGAAAAATGATGGATAAATGTCAAAACCTATTCATAAAATGTATGACACCAAGAGTGACTTCTAATGTAAACTACAGGCCTTCGGTAATGATGATGCGCCAGTGTAGGTTCATCAGCTGTGCCAAAGGTACCACGGTGGTTCAGGATTTTGAGAGAGGGGAAGGCTTTGCATGTCGGGAGCAGGAAGTATGTGGCCAATCGCTGTACCTTCTGTTCAGTATTGCTGTGGAGTTAAACGGTTCTAAAAACTAATCTATAATAAATTATTTTCTTCTTTCAGCCTCTGTCATATGCCTCTATATTAGCTTCTTCTCTCTAACTAGAGCCTTTTCAGTTTTCTACCAGCCCCTTGGAAAAACCAGTGAAACCTGCTCTCTTGTATCTACTGGTATTAACCCCTGTTCCTACTATCCTTTTCTCCTGATTCATCTCATTCACCTATTCTTCTGCAAGCATCTTAGCTGTGTGTCTATGTCGGTTTCACTATCTTTTTTTCCATTTGAATCCTTGGTCATTGACAATGTGGCTTCTATTCTTTCTACCTGTACTGACAGCATAGTCAACAATAATTTTATGTTGTCAGACTTAAGGGGCATATTTTGGTCCTTATTTGCCCAATTACCAGCATTGACACTTAGTACTAATCTTCTTAGAACTCTTTTTGCCTTGGTTTTGTGGTACCTTCTCTCCCTGAACATACTGATTCTTCCTTCGCAGTATCCTCCTGAAACATTCTCCTGCTTATATGTGGTGTTGTTGCCCCATGCCCCCGGGCTCTGTCTGCAACCCAGCTTTTCTCATATTGTATGTTTTGCCTGAACTAGCAACAATTTGAGCATATTTTTTAAAGAATCCTTATATACAAGGTATTCTCAAATCTACCCTTTTGGCCCTAATTTCTCTTCTTGACACGAAACCCAGGTTCTTCCCAATGCAGACCCTCTCCTGGAGGCTCTGGATTTACTGAGATTTCAAGATGTTTAACGTTGACTTCAATCTGCCCCTCCCACCCAGACCGCTCACCTTCCTCTAGTCCCGAGAATCCATATATTCATTTAATCAGTAAGTGCTACTGGGTGTGTGGCCTCTCTATAAAGTTTTTACTTTTATTTATATTTTATAAAGGGGGTTTGCAAGTTTTCTCTTAATTACAACTATAATAAAGCTTAATATTAATATTAGAAAGTAAGGGAATTTACAGAAAAAGAAAACAAAAATGAGCTATAATTATACCACCAAAGATAATTACTATTGTAATTTGGTTCATGATATTCCAGGGTTTTTCATAGTTTCCCTTTCTTTTATTTTTTTTAAAGATTTTATTTATTTATTTTTAGAGAGCGGGAAAGGGAGGGAGAAAGACGGAGAGAAACATTGATGTGTGGTTGCCTCTCGAGCACCCCCTACTGGGGACCTGGCCAGCAGCTCAGTCATGTGCCCTGACTGGGACTTAAACAGGCAACTCTTTGGTTTGCATGCTCGCACTTAATCCACTGAGTCACACCAACCAGGGCTCATATTTTTTCTTTACAAAAATACCACAATTTAAGTACTGTTTTGAAGTCTGTTTTATTTTTCTCTTAGCAATGTAAGAAAAATACTTTTTCTTCATCAATAAAGATTTTCCTCTAAAGCTATTTTTAATTTCTACTTGGTGTTTTATTGTATGAATAAAATCCCTTATTATTTAGACATTAAAATTGTATTTAAAAATTGTATTGAAAAATTGTATGCACATATCTTTGCTACGTTATCCATTTAGATAGTATTTGTGTGATAGGATGCCTACATACATATGTAAGAATATAGTTTAACCGCACAAATATATTTTAGAATGTTCTCTTGTTTATGTGGATGCGTCTCTTGGAACACTGACAAAGAAGGGCCACAGTGATTCACGTCTTGCAATTTTGTAGCCGAGATAAAAATAATATTGTTTTGTAGACTTCTGGTGTTAATTTGCAAGTGATTCATTTATGTAAGATTGGAAAAGCATGAACCTTTATGTTCCTCGGTGTTTTAATGGAAATAAAAAAAAAAGATGTAAAATGGAACTAGTAATATTTGCCCATCCGTTGTGGAAGGTAGGAGACTGTATTAAAGTACCGAGAAGAGTGAAGCCACATGTAGTTTTCATGGTCACTATTTTCTCATTTTTCTCATTGATCTTCCTTTTTGTGATTTTGTTTGGTATCATTACTCCCCACACCCATCTTATCATTAATTAATGACAGCTTTCAGGTACAATTTCCTTTTTATGTATGTGTTGTGTGGGTTTCTTTCTTATAAAGCAATACTTGGTGCTATACAAAACATAAAATAAGTATATATCTAAGTTACATTTAAAAATAAGCTATTGTTTCAAAGTGAACTTTGAAATACGGGAAGTCTCTGAAGTACAGGAAAAGATGAAACGATGGATTAAATAAGATGTGGCCACCACAGGGGGCATTCTACTTCATAGAAATCCCAGAAATCTCAATGAAATCACTACATAATTTACGCATGTTCATAAATAATCCATCAACCTTTTCCTTTAAGGATCCCATTTTCAAGTGCATAAACTAACCAATCCTGGTGACCTACCTCCAGCATGAGATGGGGAAATATATTTCAAGTTTTAAAAATGACTTCATGGGTTGTAGTTAATGGAATATTTGCCAGTTTCTTTATCAAGGCCAAAGGGACATTAGGAAATGCACACCCTTTGATCATTTATTAATGCACCATGCTCTGAGCCTGTTAAAATAATTTTAGCACTCAGGAATTGGCTTATGAGAATGGCAGATGCTTGAGAGGGTGGCTGAACTGTGTTTTGAAAAGTGCTTTTACCATCCTGGCTGAACTGTGCTACATGATCATTTCCCTTGCTGTAATTAGATAGAGGTATCACTATTACGACTCCAGTTTTCTTCTTGGGATAAAAAGTAGCAGAGGAGGTAAAGTGTAGTATTTTGTTTTTTGAATGATTCAGAGTTTGCAAGGAGAAGGAATACTAGAGTCTGAGGCAGAGTTCTATCCATCCCATCAGCCTGCACTCTAAGCCTCAGAAGTAACTTCAAGAATTAAAGAACAGAGCTTTCCCTCCATTGATGGATGAGGGTCTTGCCTCAGCCAGGATAGGAGCTTCACGTGAGCCTAAATACTGGGGATTAGCCTGTTGGTGAGCAGACATACTCTTCCCTATCTTCCCCGGGAGTTATTCCATGGGTGAAGAGATCATTCATCATCAGTGAAAACACAACTCACTTGTCTTCTATCACAGAGGATTGTTCTCCCAAATGTGCACATCTGGAAATCTTATCTAGGCCTGCATAATGACCAGTGTTTAAGCATAATCTATGTGTAAGTGAATTCAGCTGAGAGGGACTCTGCCTTCCAGCTTTTGCTGCCTGAAGCCTTGGCACTACTGAGCTCTCTTCTGTTACATTTTATCGTCTGCACAAGAAAATTGATGGGAGCTGGGTAAGAGGCTCTAAACCAATGATTTGACAAAGAATATGGTTGCACATCTTGCCATAAAATCGTACAGACTTCATACCACCACTGGATAGCTCAGCAGCTTTCAGACTGCAAGTCAGCTTTTTGGATTAGTATGTCTTCTGATTTCAGGGGTGTGTGTCCACAAGGAAGGGCGAGTACTGCACAAGGGCCCGAAATTTATGTTCTTTTTGTATTATGGGTGAAAAGTGTTCCAGGTGACTTGTGTAGAGTATCTCAGTTAATACCTACAGAGTCTTGAGAGGAACATTGTTATACACCTTTATAGATGACAAATCTGATATTCAAAGGGTGAAGTGACATACCTAGGAAGTAAGAGATTGAAACCCACCTCTAAAACTTTCTGAGTTTTTCTTACAGTTTCTTTCACAAATATTTTCTGTGGAGCTTAAGACTTGATCAATGGGCATTTGTTGACTTTTTCTTTTAGATAAAAGGCCATTTCTGCTCATAGAGAAAAATGGTATGTATGGCAAGACCATATGGAAATCCATGGGCAACAGCTACTGGCTTGCTTAGTGGTAGATGACATCCTTGAGGATCCAAAGTGAAGACATCACACATTTTTCTGCCTTCCTCTTGGTTTCTAGGTGGTTTCCATATAAATGGTCATTGTTGGCCTTACCAGTGTTGGCAGCAGTGCTGTGGATGGTTTCATCGCAAGCCCCTTATCAAGCAGAGCTGCTTATAATCTCACCCCTGGTTTTGCAGAGATCCTGGGCCTTTACTGAAAGCCTAGGGTCCCTGGACAAAGATGAATAACAGAGGAAAGAAACACCACTTCTAATAGTAGTCTTGCTACATCTTGCTGTCTCTGTAGACCTTTTAGAAAACTGAGAATGTTTTCGTTTTATCAGGATGTTATTCAGTGTATTACTTTAGTTTAGGGCTTGGGTTCTGTAGTCAGGCAGATGTGAATTTAAACTGTGGCTCTGTCATGTTTAAGCTTTGTGACAATGACAAGTTGTTTAACTTTCCTGAACTTGTTTCTTTATCTGTAAAGTGGAGACTTTCATGATTCCTTACCTTCTAGGACTATTTTGAACATCAAATAAAAGAGTGATGGTAAAGGACTTAGAATAGTGTCTGGCAATGTTGATTGATATTATTTTTATTTTTAAATTAATTCAAGTGATTTTAATTTTTAAATTAATTCAAGTGATTCCAGAAAATGTTTATAAAAATACTAATCAGAAACAGCAGAGTGCAATGTCCACTGTATAAAAATATGGATGACTACAAATAAAGGCAGAGCAGCTTAGCCAGTTAGATCTTGGACTTTAGAATCTGAAAGGCCTGGGTTAAAAACTTGGCCCAACTTATCTCTGTGATCGTAGGGATTTTTTTTTTCTTAGTCATTATATGCCTGTTTTCCCATTTGTAAAATGGAGTTAATTATAGTTCTAGTATCCTTAGGGTGCTCCAAGGATTAATGAGATAGGTTCCCTAAAGTTTTTAGCACCATGCCTGACACATAGTATGAGATCAATGCATGTTAAATATTGCAAGACAATAAATAGAATCGTGTCAGTGTGATGAGACAATGAGCATTTTAATTAAAAAAAAAATCTCTAACACTTGTTTTACACATGTTATCTAAGTATAAAAGTGGGACCCTCCCCCAGAATTATTGCAACCCAACTCTGCTTTTTGAATTGAGATTCAAAACGATGTTTATAATTTCAATATTTATATCCCCTGACCCTTATGATCATTTTTAGTGGATGTGGCCTGAAAATATCCAAAGAAGTCTATCCCATGACAACCCAGACTGGAGATGACAAATCAAAGGAAACAAAAAGAGGAAATGAATTGTTCTTTGTACATATGGAAACATGATTGGTGTTTAGGAATATGCTTTTCCAGATGAGGAAGTTGAATTATAATGAGAACCTCATTCAGTTCCCTGTGGGAAGAGGGATGACAGGGCCATCCTTGTGAATGGAAAAGTGAAGGAAGCAGGGTGCCGATCCCAGTAATGTCATCACCGTCAATTAGACCCACTCAGGCCCCGTGAGCTGTGAGCTTCTCTAAGTCTCCAAGCCCCTCACATAGAATCCGTGTGTCAGAGCCAGGAGTGATCTTAGCAGACACCTTGTCAAAGCGTCTCATTTACAGAGTGGCGAAGTGAATTGTCCCCTGATGCGGCTGATAAGTGGAGTAACCACTGCTGCAACATTCTCTGATACCTCCTCGCCTAGCTTGCTTTCCTCTCTGCAGAGGCCTCCCTGCTCTAGGCATGTTTGAAGAAATTACTTTATGGCGGGAGTCACAATCGAAAAAGAAATTCAGGAGTTGTAGGAACCAGGGAAAGTTCCTAAACTTCTCTGAATTTCAGTTGCCGCAACTGCACGGAGATGAAAGGATTAAATTCAGAAAGTCTCCATAGCCCCTCACGTAGAATCCGTGTGACAATAAAAATGAACAAATGTTGAGGCGCTTACTGTTGTCTTATATAAATATCTCATTTAATCTTCAGACAAATCCTAAAAATTAGATACTACCTTCATTTTCATATGATAGATTTTATAACCAAAGCTTAAAGGGGTAAAAATAAATGCCCAGAGTCATAGAGTTAAAAGGTCGTGCAGTGGAGTTCGACAGGCGTTGTCGTGCAGTGGAGTTCGACAGGGGTTCTGACTCCAAAATACACATTCCCAGTGACAGCTGACCCTTGAGGAACCCAGGGGTTAGGAAATGCCGACTGCCCATGCAGTTGAAAGTTTGCAAATAACTTTAGACTCCCCCAAACCTAACTACAGCTTTCCCTTAGTTCAGTGGTCCCCAGCCTTTTTGGCATCAGGGATCAGTTTCGTGGAAGACAATTTTTCCGCAGATGGAGGGGATGCATGGGGGGTGGAGAGAGGTGAAAGCCAAGCCCACCTCCTGCTGTGTGGCCTGGTTCCTCACAGGCCAGGGCCCAGTACTGGTCCATGACCCAGGGGTTGGGGACCCTGCCTTAGTATCTGCGGGGAGTTGGACCCAGGAACCTGCCTTTAGTAGATACCAAAATACAAGGGTGCTTAAGTCCCTAATATAAAATGGCATAGAACAATGCGTATAGATGGCCTTCTGTATCTGAGGGTTCCCAACATAAATTGAAAATGATGCTTTTAATCCAATGTTGATTGAATTCATGAATATGAAACCTGGGAATAGGGAGGGCCACTGTATATTTACAGAAAAAGTTCCACATATAAGTGAATCCACACAGTTCAGGCCTGTATTGTTCAAAAGTCAACTGTGTTCTGGAATCCTGCCTTCCTTGTTGGTATTCCATACATGGAAGCCACTGCTGTCACGACCATCTTCACACAAATGTACTTTAACAACCTAAGTGATAATGACATTACTTTATGGTAGGGGATTTGTCAGTATCTCTGATACAATCAAGATAGGATGAGTGATGTCTCTAATAGCTAATCAGAAAAGTCTCCCAGGTTGTTAAGGTTGTTAACATTGTTCTCAATGACCAGGTAATGGCAAAATGGCTCTGGATGAATAGAGGGATGAAACTCCCAGGTTAAGAAGCATACTAGCTGGGGATGCTTTCCCCTTCAGAAGGGAAAAAAAGGGAAGACACTAATATTTGTGAACTGCCAGCTATATGCCAAGTACTTTGCTTTTTGACTTGCACAGTTCTCTCAATTAAATCTTCCCGTAACCCATGAAGGTATATGCAATTGTTCTGTTTCATGGATAAGTTCACTGAAACCCAAAGAAGGTGCATGTTTAAGGTCATTAGGCGAAGCAAATGTTAGAGATGAGTCTTGACTTAAATCTGTTGGTCACCAAGGTCCATGTTCTTCCCATGTCATTCTACCGTCCCTACGTGCTTTAAAAATTTTTTTTTTTAATTTTAAAAAAGATTTTATTTTTTATTTCTTAGAAAGCAGGGAAAGGAGGGAGAAGAGAGGGAGAGAAACATCAGTGTGTGGTTCCTTCTCATGTGCCCCCTAATGGGGACCTGGCCTACAACCCAAGCACGTGCCCTGATTGGGAATCAAACCAGCGACACTTTGGCTTGCAGTCCACTCAATCCACTGAGCACATCAGCCAGGGCCCTGACCTGTTTATTTTTATCTTTTACATCTGTTAACCACACTGAGAATTAACACACATTCCACAATGAACACACACATATCTCCTCACAAACACAACTTGTCTGTCAGCTCGCTCTTACTCGCTCCCCATCCCCTATTCTCTGTCATATCCATTGGGTTCTATGATGAGTCCTCTGCTTCGTCACATGATAATTAGATTTATTTTTAGGGATTGATGGGGCTGGAGAGACAACTTGTGCTGATAGGGATTCCAAATCATTGCACTAACCACTACATAATTTACTCATCTATGCTCTCTGTGGACTAGGTATGCATGGAGAGAAAGTAGTGAGTCCTTGTAATAAAACCAGATGAACTTGGAGAGCATACTGAGGTCCCTGGGCATTTAAATTCTGAGGCAAGCATCAAGGCTGCCCTTTGAACAGGTGCTGCAGCTGAACCCTGGGGAAATTACATGAAGACACTGAATTCACGGGGAAGACTGTACTTGTGCCCAGAAGGTTAATCGGAGCTTCTCCCTCAGATTCCAGGGCTTGCTCTCAGGCCTGCCCTCTGTCCTCAGATCATCTGACCAAGAAAGAAAAACGTGGCTTGCAATTTGCGTTGAGCCATATGGATTTTTGGGTTTTTTTAATGTTCCAATAAAACTTTATTTACAAAACAGGCAGTGGGTTTTTGTATGCTGCTGTCATTCATTTCTTCAACAAGTATTGAAACTCTGTTGTATAAAGACACTGTTAGAGGCTAAGCTTACACCAGTGAACCAGACACAGACAGTTGATATGCATTGTTTTACTATCTTTTAATCTGTTGTGACTCAGGTGATGGAAAATCTTATGCATAACTGTGGTTGCCATTGCTGTACTGCTTTGTATAATTATAGTTACCCTAGTGGGCTATAATACTGTGGGCAAGGAGGGTGGCAAATTAATACACACGGACCATTTGTTATCACCTAACCTCCATCGTACGCCTTATAGTGCAGGGTCCAATATTAAGTTTCTGAGGCACTCAAAGCCACTTGGCTATCTTTTCTGCTGTAGTCAATTTGATCAACTTACCATGGCTATCCTTGGAAGCAGGAGTCAGATTTCCCTTTCCCAGAAGCTCAGACACTGTTCAGACATGGCTTGATATTCATGTCCTTAACGGCAGGCCAAGTGGTGTAACAAAAGGAAGAACCAAGATCTGAAATCAGATGTATCCAGGTATGCATCCTGGGCCTGCTACGTATTAGCAAGTGATGAGGGACAGAGCCTCTGTTACTTCTCTATAGACCGGGGTAACAATATCTGCCTCTGAGGTCTGCTGGAACAATTAAATGAGATGAATGATATAAATGTTCATTGCCCACACCTCACACAGTTATTCGGTTTCACATCAGTTCTTTTACCACCAAAGCATGGTTGGAAATATGTGACTTGTGGTATAAAAATCCTTTTGAAGTAGGCCCAGTTTGCTTTCCAGACTCATGCATATACAGTGAATTGCATACACATACTTTCCCAGTGTATTCTACAGTTCTAACTGTCCACCAGAGTGGGAATTCTTGAGTGCTGGAGTCACGGTCAATGTTTTCCTGCATCTCTGGAGTTTGGCTCAGTTCTGGTCTGCCATTTGCAGGCATTTAATAAATGCTTGTTAAATTAAAGACGTCTCAATCTCAGAACACCAATGTTATATGTGAAACACCTCAATGACTTTTATCTTTCTGATGACATTTGAATCTCTTCACCATCAGATTAGATCTATCTCCTGAGTATCTTTAATTTCCAGAGCTGTTAACTTCTTAAAAAATAATTATTCAGGAAGTCTTTGTATGAAGAATGCCTTCTAAAGCCACTTGGCTGTCTTGGGTTATAGCCATTTGATTATACTGCTAAAAGCAATACTATGAAATCTTTCAGCTTTCTGGGAAAAGACCGTAATGCTTATACTTGGTTATAAAATCAAGTTTGCCACAATTAAGAAGAGAGCTTATGTCAGCAGAGTTTTTGTTAATGAGAAGGTAATTTTAACTGAATGTCTGCATTATTTTGTTTACTCAAGGTCTAAGTGTGAGGCTGCGTCTTTGTTTCATTCAGTCACATTAAACTCTTACTGTAAAGCATCTTATTCAAAAACAGCATTAAAAATATTAGTGAATTCCAAGTGCTAGGAAATTGGCATTGTTCTATTATTCCTATTTTAGGGATAAGAAAATGAGGCCGAGGTTAAAGTGAGTATTGATCAAAGAAAAGCCCTGAGTCAATACAACACTTTTTAGGGTTAACTAGGGGAAAGGCCTATGTAAATTACTGAAAAGTCTGAATATGTATTATAAACATACTCTATTATTATTTTCAATGACATAAAATTATACAGAGAAAATGCTTCATTAATATGTTCTACATTGCAAATTATTTTATAGTAAGAAAGAGTAATTTAAAACTAATTTATTTTTATGCAACATTGATCTTGTAAGTGAGCGCACTCACTAAATATGTAGATAAGAAAAACTTCTGAGCGTTCCCCCATGTCATAGAAATTAAGAATGTGGCAAGTAATTAATTATTAATTATAACAGATACTAAAATAATCATGGAAGGTTATTTTGGTAGTCTTAGACCAAACACCAAGCATCACGTGACCTCAGCCTTGGTCCAGCCTTGCTTCTCAGTGTGAAGTCTCTGACGAAGGTCAGTGCACAAAGACTTCTAAAAAAGCACACGAACCCTTTATTACCTAGGACTTTGGTCCAATAAGTTAAGCTGGGCCCTAAGGAGGATTATTTCTTTCCTAAACTATTTAAGGTCAAATATCCTGGAAAGAAAAAAATTTAAGACCTATTTGTGCTACTTTCCCCAAGTTCAAATCGGAGTTTTCTCTTTCTCATTGGTTGGAGGAGAAGGCACCCAAAAGGAATTACGCAGGCATAGGAAGTAATGCTAGAGTCATACCAAGAAAGTTGTCTCCAGCAGGACCTAGAGCTGAACTGGCCTCGATCTCTCTCTCCCCACTTCAGCCTGTGCTCAAGAGAATGGGGTGATGGTGGTAGGGAAAGAGACATTGGGGATGGGGATGAAGAGAGAGACTGAGAGAGAGAATGCAAATGAACCTTGGGTATTCTTCCTGCTCATGTACAATGAAGAAATAAAGAAGATAAGGAGGTCAACCTAGGAACAAAGGTTATTTAATTTTACTAAGTGGCTCCACATAATGGTAAAGCACCAAAAACAAACTGTAAAACCTGATCTAACTAGAGTGGATCTCCTTCCACTTGGGATAAGTAAAGGGAAAGTCTCATAAAATTCTCCTTGAAGTTTAAACTATAACCATTTACATTCATGTTCTCGCCAGCTATGAAGTAGGTACTATTATTAGACCCATTTGATACATGATTAACCTGAGTCTCAAAGAATTTAGGAAAATTTCCCAATTCACAGAGTTGGTAAACCATGGAAATTCTAACATAAGTCTGTGTGAGTCAAAAAATCTAACACAGTATCTGGCAACAATTGTAGTACTACCAATTACTCATTGTGTGACCCCCCCAAAAACCAGACTAATAAATAGTTGTTGAATAAATAAATTCTCAGATGAAGCTATCCTGTTTCTAAGACTGAGGATGTTTAATTCCCCTTTCTTAGGGTTGCTGTAAAAATTAAATAAAATAGTTGAATTATGAGCTCTAGATGAAAATCTAAAACCCTTAAAAGGCTGAAACAAATTCTTTCTGAAATAAAAAGAGGAGTTAGGACTAATTTTTTTCTTAATCCATACCTTTGAGGTAGATGTCAGAAAGAGCAAGTGTTCTCTTACTGTCTGCTGTTAGGAATCCAATGAAGAACAAGACTGGGCATTCCTCCTTGAGTTGACTGTGGAGGCCCTGATATTCTTATGTTAATGTACAAATGGGTTGCTGTTGAGCTGCTTACAAGCACTTAGTTCTCTAAAGAAATATAAAAATTCTTTCTTGTTATCTTATGCACATGATTATTTTACCCGCATGATTCTCTTCTTTACTAAGTACAAAGATACCAATTCATAGATGGAATAATCACACTTTCAAAATAAATATGGAATTGGTGGTTTTTTGGTTCCTCTGTGAATAGAAATGTACCCAGCACTTGCTTGTACCCCAAAAGAAGTGATTCCCAGATGAAGCACCACAGACCCTCTAGGTTGCATCAGAGGTCAGGCTGACCTCAGTGAAATCTTCTTGTGCATGCAGCCTCCACGCAGTACTTGGCAAGGGTCAGTCAGTGTCTGCTTACTTTGAACCCTTTCAGGAAGACCTGATGCCTTTGAAATTTCTAGCTTCTCTGCTGTGTTTAAATTATGACTGAATTTGGAGAGATTTGTCAGAACTGTTCAATTTATGGCTTCATCAAGGCTTACCTAGATAATTCAACCCAGAAGTCTAAACATACATTCTGTATGTTAAACTTGACACCAAACATTCCCTTTTCATAGGGCAATAGTCCACTTTTCCTCCACCCACCATACATAACCTCAGCAAGTTACCTCTTCTTTTCCATGCCTCACTGTCTCTGAGCACGCTAAAAATAGATCTTGAAGAATTTGATTGTAGCAAAAATCTTTCTCTTTTCACTTGCCATATTTTTTTTTTTGTCTCTTGAAAGAACCTATTTTGTCTTCACTATTTTATCTTTGTTCCATAAGACACCTCCATTTTCACAGCTGAACTCTGAGACAACACAGAAAAATTAACACATTTTATTTGGATCCAACTGATTACAAGGCCAACAGAAACCTAAGGTGCTAATCTGCTCTTCTCTCCTTTTTTAATCATCATATCATCATTGTCGTTTATCGGCCAAGGTGGGAACATTACCTTTGAGAACACATTTAGTTTTCAGAGTTGATAAGAGAACTTTATAACTTGCACTGCAGATTTCTATATTTTATTCATGATTTTGATACTCCACATCATTATTTCAGTACCCTTCCATTCATGGCGGCTGGTTAATGTACGTGATAAATTTGTTTGCTAGAGGTCCTCACAGTGGACTGGCCTGGCTGGAGGTAGTCTCTGGCAAACAGTACTAGTCTCTTGGTTGGAGATGCAGTCATAAGTACAGACTAATTCAAAGGGACTTTAACTGTTTGAAAGAAGGTGGGCAACCAAATTACATTTCAAAAATACGAATTGTAAGGATCAGAATTAAGCTCACTCTAAAGATGGTAGTTCATAACTTTTGTTGTATTTTAGATGGATGATAGAACTTCATCTCACTGAGAGAACTGGAGAATTCTTCCATATAAGACATTGCACTGTCATCACAGGACGGGAAGAACGATGTTAGACTCAGTTATGCCAGTGGTTATCTGTGTGACCTTAAGTAATTACATTAATTTCTTTGAGACTTAGATTCCAGATGATAGTTTGCATTCTATGAAAATAGATGCTCAGCAAGTACTGTTGAGTAAATATATTAGAATTTAAAATCCCCTGTGCAGCCAAAATTCTATTTGGCAATGATTCATACTAGTAGAATCTCTTTCGTCTGTCTTCTCTATTCCTGTTCGCATTCTTTTAGTTCAGACCACCATCAGTTCTTTCTAAGATTAGGTCAACTGTTGCCTGCTTTCCTACTTCTGATTTGCCTCTCTGTTAGTGTCTTCTTTACAAGGCAATGAGGATGATCTTTCCGAAGCACACATTTGATTGTTTACTTTCATGTTTAAGGTTTCTGCCATAGATTGAATGCTTGTTTCCCCCTCAATTCATATGTTAAAATCCTAACCCCAATGTGGTGGTATTGGAGATAGGGCCTTTGGGTATTGATTAAGACATGAGGGTGGAGCCCTCATGAATGGAATTAATGCCCTTATAATAGGGACCCCAGATACTATGCTTTACATCTCTTTGACTATTTTGTAACTACCAATTTTATATAATATTATAATAACTATCTATGGCTTCAGGTGGATACTACATTTATCAGGAGGATCCCTTCTTCAATTATATAAATGTGCAACCACTATGTGGTACACCTGAACTTAATATAAAATAATATCAAGTGACAAAGTGTAAATAATGTTTGAAGTACCATATAAAGGGGGTCCCCAGAGAGATCCTTGCCCCTTCTGCCATGTGAGGACACAATGAGAAGATGACCATCTATGAAACAGGAAGCAGGGCCCTCATCAATGCCTAATCTGAAGGTGCCTTGATCTTGTACTTTCCAGCCTCTAGTACCATGAGAAGTAAATGTGTGTTGATTAAGCCACCTGGTCTTAACGGTATTTTTGTTGTAGCAGCTCAAGTAGACAAAGATACTTTTTCTGTTGCCCTTACTACAATGTGCAGTCTCTTTGCCGTGGCTTAGAACTGGCTCTAGTTTGTTTTTTTAGCTTTATTTTGTCACTATTCCTTTCCTTTGAACACTTTGAAATTCTACGGTTTTCTAAATGTTCTTTGACTCTGGGTCTTTGCAAATGACATCCTCTGCTTAAAGCTCTAGTCTCTTCTCTTTGACAAGCTGGTTCTTCCTATTTATTCTTCAGGTTATAACCTCCAAATTACTTTCTGTATGAGGCCTTTGCTGACAGTCTGAATTTGGTTTTCTCTGATACTCTTTTCCTCACCTACCTTAGCAGGGTTTACATTGTAGTTTACAATGCAGCCTATTTCTTCATATGTGATTGTCCCTAGACTGCAAGTTATACTGAGAGACAGAAGCTACATCTGCCTTGACCAATGTTCAATCACCAGTTTCTAGCAAAGTGCTTGGCACATTTTATATGTTTGTTAAATGGATTAATAAATGCAACAAATGAAAGGATTTTGTTAAGTTCTTTCACTCTTTTCCTATAGCACACGGAGGCAAATTTGTTAGTATGCACTATTTTCAATTTGTACCTCATCTGAGGTAAAATGTGTTTTATAAGTACAGAGGAAATAGGATAATACATTTAGTTGAGCATAAATGTGCATCTTATCACTTAATTGAAAGAGAGAAAAGAGAAATATGTAAGTATTAAGAGATGGTAAGAATTGAATTATTTTTTCTTACTAATTAATATGTAGGCATATTAAGCTAAAAATGGTATGTCTTTGATTATTCTTACATACCTTAAATTGTATTACTAGGTTCTCTGGAGTGCCAAATGAATAGTGTTATGCTCTTTTGGGAAAAAATAGTCACTTTCTAATAATGAACTAACTGTGAGACATTAGCATCTTTGGAGGAAGATACTAATAAAAAAGCAGAAATTAAACCAAAACTTAATTTTCTTTTGTTTAGTACATTCAGAAAATAAACTCAAAAACAATAGTTTCCGATGGCATATGCACATTGTATTACAGCTTCACTACATGGTACAGGAATCCATGTGAGGATAGGCATGAAGTAATGATTAAATTATATTTCAATTTAGTGAGTTGCATTTTTCCCCATAGATATTTCTATAATGGTCTGGATTAACATTTTGAGGGTAGAGCATAAAGGATTGGCTGATTAGTTGGATATGGGAGTCATGGAAAGAAAGAATCAAGGATACCTGTAATTTCTGGCCTGCAAATGGGCAGTTATCATTACTAACAACAGGAAGAGAGAAGGCTGAAGATAAAATAGATTTGGGGGAGAAGATTAGATATTCAGCTGAAGACATGTTAAGTTTGACAATTTTATTATACACATGAAAGAAGAGATATTGAATAGGCAGGGAACAATTGAGTCTGGACTTTGAGAAAAAAGTCTGTACCAGGAGCACCATGTTTATACATGTTTCAGACTCATCAGCATGCAGATGATACTTAAAAATCCGAGACTAGGTAAGATCACCAAGGGAATGACTGTAGATAGAGAAGAGAAGAGGAGCAAGGGCAGAGCCCTGGGACACTCCAATGTGAAGACATGGGGACGAGGAGGAGCCAGCAAGGGAGGATGAGAAGGATGGGGCCAGTGACAGGAAAGGAGCCCCAGGAGCGCATGGTGTCCAGAAAGCCAAGTGAAAAAAATATATCAAGGAGGAGGAAGTGATCAGCTGTGTTTAATACTGTTGGTAGATCCATAAGATGAAGACAGATTTGACCATTAGGTATAGCAACATAGAGGTCATTGCAACTTTGAAAAGAATCAGGGAGGAGAGAACAAGATTCTGAGTGGAGTGGGTTTAAGAGAGATGGGGAGGAAAGGAATTGTAGATTGAAAGTATAAACAACTTTCTATAATCTATATATATATTATGTATTTAAAAGAAATTTTGGTCCAATTATGAATGGCCCTTTCCTGAGATTTTATACATTTAAAAAATCTGTAGAACCAGAGTCACTTTTCCTTCGATGAAAAATATTCCCTAGTAACAAAAAAAATACAGTGTACACAAGCAGCAGTGAGGAAGCATGTGGACTTTAATGATCAGTAAGAATATTACAACTCACTGACAACCTTTCTCGTTACAGGGTTCTTATTTTAAATGAGATTTGCCATGATCATATAGGCAGACAAAATATCAATTGTCTTCATGAGGATGTAAGACTTTTTTTACTTTTCCTAGCCTATTTCTATTGAAATCTGGTAACTAACTGTTTTGTTCTACGTCAGTTCAGCTCCTATAATGCCTTATACATTACAAAAAAAAGAAAAAAGAAAAAAAGGCTTTTCTTTGTTTATTGAGCTTAAAGAGGACAATTTGGACTTCTTAAAACCGGGAAAATGCTGTGAATTTTTATTCACTGCTGTAGCAGTTCTGTAATAGGCACACATTTTGATTAGCTAGTTTGGTGTGTCATGATCACCAAGTTTAAAGATTCTCTTTGATTCAGGGCTGGGAGTTTATCCCTAGATTATTGTTATAGGTATCAATCCCTATCTTATATAGCCTTAAGTATCTGCCCAGAGTGAATATTCTGGAATAGTCTACAGCCCTCATTTCTACTGTATGGACTCCTCGGAAGTAAACTTAACCCATGCGTGCCTCTGTGTGTATTAACTGTGGTCTCTCCCCCCATGTGTGTCCAGCCTGTTTAGTGGACTGTCCTGGTACTCACTTCCATTCTGTGCTAGAATAGAAGCTTGATCTACTCATTTTCAAGAAAAGGATCTTAGCAAGGAAATCGAAACAAGTTATTTTTCTTCCCCCAGGTACTCCTACTCTGATTAAAGGCCAGGATACTTAAAGGCACTTCTGTTGAGGACCTTATTACATGAATTGAGTCATCTTTTTATCTAGGTTTCTTTTGTAATTGAGTTCATAATGATCTGGGATTATATACATAAGCCAGAATGCAACACAGTCTGATAGAGTGTGTGTGTGAAAATGCTGTGAGAGCACAGAAGAGGTAACAGTCTGATGCTACCCATTTGAACTACATACTAAAGTGAGCCTATGAGTTGACCATGTGGACAGGAAATACAGAGGCACATATGGCTATAGGACTAGCAGACGTGTGAACAAAAGTCTGGAGGTGGAGACAAGCTTATGGCTTGAGCAATGCAAAATGTTCAGGGTGGCTAGAATAGTGGGTGCAGAGGATGACTGTGCAGAGCAGTGAGGCTCAAGGTCTTATTTTTAGAATCATACTAAACAAGACCCGGTTGACACATGTGTTGTCACATCATAAAATATTTTGTCTTCAGTTAACTATTTTAGCCATCTGTTTAGTAAGAAACTAAAATTTTGAGCATCAATCAGTAAAGACAACAGCATTCCTAAGTGCTGTGGGTTAGGGAGAATGAGAGGACACCATGTCTGAGACTTGGTAGGTGAGATCCCACTTAGTATATTCAGCAAGGACAGTAGCTGGCATCTATCTTGCTATTAAACTTCCACCTCCCATTGTTGCTCCATGTCTCTGTGACCATGACTGCATGTATAATTTAAATAGGAAGAGGGACAGATGACCTCTTTTTAACAATGCTTAGCTCAGTTCCAATGGGAGAAACTCCCAATATGGTGACAGGACTTCCCACTGACCGTCTAGCTTTAGTTGGGTAGTTTCCCTTGTGCTAGAACCTACTGTATCTCTGACCTTGCTCTGTCCTTCACAATTACATAGTATATCTCCTCTCCTTTGTAGTAAGAGAGCAAGTGGGAATAGAGTTCCAGGGCTGTGAAATTTTTCATTCATTGTCCTTGTTATTTCCTAGGGAAAGACTATAGAAACTTTTGCTCTATTCCCCTATTTAATCTCCGGTCTCATATTCTAATGTGTGCTCTTCTTTTACTAAAACTTCTATTTTTATTATTAAATTGTATTTTAGAAGGATCTGATTAAAACTAGTAATAAATACAAGATTCTTCTTTGCCTCTATTTCCAGAGAACATCTTACTTTAAAAAAATATTTGTTAGCTTTCTGGGAAATGAGTCAGTCAATGTGACTAACTTAAAATGTAGCTTTTGTCTCTAGTTTAAAATTCATAATATAATTAGGTCATGGTTTCCTATGTTGATGTTTGCTACACAGTAATTCTGATAGCTGATAGCTTAATTGAATTTTCATGTGTTTGAAACAGATGCTATAAACTAACTCCCCCATCAAACTGGAAATGTTAGTCATACAAATTTAGAGGACTGCATTCCCCCAATGTTCATGACCACGTGGCAGGCTACAGGTGATTGAAAAAATTGACTCATTTTACCACAAACATTGATATTAATCATAGGAGTTATGTGTTTAGATTTTACCGGCCACCAAAACAGATACTTCAGAAAAAGATTCAAGCCAGGAGTGTGATGATGTAAACTGCTTTTTAAAATTGTTTTACATACATAAAGGATAGAGTATAAAAGTAACTATGCTTTTCATTATTCTATGCTCTTTTAAAAAAATTCAATATGCCAAAAATTATTTTGCTTTTTCTCTTGATTAATGTCAGAGCACACTCTTTGTATTTTCGGTTTAATGACTGAAATTTTGGGGGAAACAGATGCACGCATCATGAGGACCTAAAATAACATTACCACAAGTTCTATTATAGCATATAAAACACCTAGAATGTATAGTAAATACATACAAACTTATAAATAATGGAAGAGATTTAATCATGTTGACCATGTTCAATCATAAAATCAAGACTGCCTTATAAACTGGCTCTAATGGCCCCCTCATTACACAGAAACTTTTCTGATCCATTCCAGTCATGAAAACCTGAGTAACAACCTACAGTACTCCTTTGGGTTGTTGCATTTCTTTATGAGAAATTTTCTTCAATTCTACCTTTTATTTTGAGATCTCCCTGTTCTTTGTGCATTATCTCCCACTGTGAACTCTGCCTTGTTGATACAAGTGACTCTCCACTGTCCCTCACAAGAGCTCTGTGGACCTTGGAAATGCCTGCCCTGGTAGAGATTTGGTCAGCACTCCTGTCTTTTAAACAATAGCACACACTAGAAGTGCAAAATTTCAGTACTGAAATTTCCACTGCTGTGTAAGCAGTCATGTGACTGATTTCCCTTCCAATGTTGTTAAATAATGCCTTTTGACAAACAGGATATAAAACTGATGTGAGAATGATATGCACTTAAAAAAGAAAACTACAAGTGTTTGGGAGACATAATGTCATATTAAAGGGGCATTAGTAAAATTCTATTGTAGTATTTATATAATAAAATGAATGAACGTATGAAGAAATAGAAAAAACGTAAATGTAGGTAAAAAAGGGTATTCTGCAATGGTCCAGTCAAACACTTGGCAAATGTGAGCAGAATATACTAGGTGGAGGATAGATGGAGAACATTTCTTTTCTCAAAATTATATGTATGATATGAATACAGTTATACACACAAACACACAGGTACAGTTGTCCCTTGGTACCTGAGGGAGGTTGGTGCCAGGAACCCCCTGGGATACCTAAACCTACTGGTGATCAAGTTTCTTACATAAATATGGTATACTATTTGCATGTAGGCTACAGCAGAGTGTACCCACCTATCCCTTTGTTTGTGTGAATTCAGTATAGTGTTTGGCATGTGACAAATTCAAGTTTTGCTTTTTAGAAATTTCTGGAATTATTTTTTCCTAATATTCTTTATACAGTTGATTGAATCTTCAATAGGAAACCCGTGGATACAGAGGACTGATTGTACATATGCGTATATGTATAAAACGAACCCTGGGCATTAAAAGAAACCATAAAATATTAAAAATTAATAGTGAGTTTTCTTTGTAGAGATATAAACAATAGAAATTTGAATATTTTTCTATTTTAAATATTTTTTCAGTATGTTATATCACATTAGAATGATAAGTAAACTTTAAAAACCCAGGTTAAAGTGCTGTAAACAACCTAAGTACCCATCAGTAAATGAGTGGATCAGAAACGTATGATACATTTATACAATGGAATAATACACAGAAGAACAAAAGAAGGAATTCCTACCCTTCAAGACAGCATGGATGGAGCTGAAAAGGATTATGCTAAGTGAAACAGGCAGTGAAAGACAAGTACCACATGATCTCACCTATTTGTGTAACCCACTCAATGAAACAAACAAGCAAGCAAAATAGAATCAGAGACGTGGAAATAAAGAACAACCTGACAGTGACAAGAGGGGAGGGTAGAGAGGGATAACAGGGGAAAGAAGAGGAAGGGGCAGGCCAAGGAACGTGTATAAAGGACCCATGGACATGGACAATGTGAGGGGAGGACTGAATGTGGAAGGTGAGGGATGGGTAGGGCAAGGGAGAGTCATGGGGGAAAAAGGGCGACAACTGTAATTGAACAACAGTAAAAAAAATAAAATAAAATAAAAAACCTAGGCTAAGAACCCTGGCAACTAGTTTGAACTGAGTTTCACTGTGTGTATATTTGACTCCGACAATGGAACATAAAAAGTTAGAAACTATTTTTCTCTTATCTACAAAGTTACTCTCTGTTTGCTGCATGCAACACACTAGTGGGAAGGATGGTAAAGAAGGCAACGGCCCAATTAACATAAAAGATTGCTGTTCTGGTGTTAATGGTATTTTTCATCCATGTGATTTGGACATGAATAAATAATGGACATAGATAAATTGTTTTTCACTCTCCATGATTTTATTGTGAGCTTGCCATTCTTATCAGTGGAATAAATTGGTAAGTGCCTGGAACACAGGCTGTGCAGTGAACGATGTGAGCTGGATTCACATTAGTTTTACCTTTTTTTTCCTACCCTCTTGCTGGGTTTGTCCTGTAACGATTCCCTGGGCTTACCACTAGTCACTGAACAAATATTTCTGGTTAACAGCAAAATTCATCAATAAGCAAATGGAAAACAAATCAGGTTGGCAATAAAGTTGAAAAATAATCACAGCCTTGTAGAGGAAGCCTGCAAGGTGACTTTTACAGTAAGAGTGATAGCAAAATTGCTGGGATGTGACTTGAATTTACACCACAAATGACGGTCACAGGGCCGTACCACAGAATGCCAAATGATAGTGGCATGATTGCTGTGCAAAAACATATTTGTGCTTTCCTGTTATGGATAAGAATGCTGAGTACTTTCTGAAAGTAAAACATCTGAGTACCTTGTCATGAGTTCTTTCAGTGTAAAAGGACTATTCTTGTCCTTCATGGACTCACACTGTATAAACAGAAAACTAACATCATCTTATACCTAAGTGCCTTCCTGAGCATTTAAGATGATGAAAAAAATAGTTAAATTTTTTCATGCTTCCTACATACCAGGCATGGTGTTAGTGCTTTTAATATATCTTATTTACTGACCACAAATCCCTATGAACTTTCTGGCCCTTACTCAGTTGTCTCATTGTCCAGGGACTTTCTGTCATAGACACATCCTTTAGTCTTATTATTTGACTGATAGGCCTGACCTTCTGGATCATCTTTTTGGTTCTCTTGTCTCTCATGATTTTCCTGATTTCATGATTTTAATGCTCTTAAGGTATGTATGGTAATAATTATAGGAAAGACTTCTCAAACACTATATGCCAATAGACATATATTCTCTCTCTCTCCCCCTCTCCCTGGCTTTCTCCCTCCCTCCCTCTCTCTCTCTCTCTCTCACACACACACACACAAACACCCACACACATACACACACACCCTCTCCCCTATTATCTATCACTAGTATCCTCCAGCCAAGGACCCGGGAGCACCAGAGTTGAGCAAATTGAGTTTATTACTAATTGCCAAGTGGTAGAACACACAGGAATACAAGAAAGGAGCCATGGGATGTCCCGATAATAAGGTGTTGAAATAACTTAATAATGGATTTAGGATCTAATTGAGAGATTTGTAGAAAAGTCTAAGGAAGCAGGGATTTGTATCTAAATTGGATGCTGTCAAAAATCAGGGACAATTTTATGATCTCATTAAATTGTATATATGGGGAGGAAATATTAGAGCCAGAATAAAGTTGTCATTGGTAAAGAAGTAGCAGTCCCTCATTTTAGCCAAGGGAAGGGCACTGCTTGGTATTTTTGAACAGTGCTATGACCTTGCTTTTGTCTTTTCTTAGACAAAATTATGACGTTGCTTTGCTTTGTCTTGCTTTGCCATAGTTTCAGAGTAAATTTGTCTGAGGTTGGTATTCTATGAGAATTTTTAATGTCCAATAGGAGAATAAAGTGACCAATCTGTGAGTTCCAGGCCAGCTTCCAGATGTTAAGGACTGTTGTTGTTGTTTTTGTTTTTAAATCTACCTATCTATCATTTATCTATGCTCATTTAATAGTCACAATCCCTCTATGGAATGGTTATTATAGTTATCTCTATTTTACTGATCATGAAACTGAGGAACAGAGAGAAGTAACATGTTCAAAGTCTTAATGCTAGTAAGTAAAGACTTGGTATTCAAACTCAGGCAGTCTGACTTAATAGTTCATGCTATTAATCGCTATACTATACTGTTTGACAAGGGACCAATCTAATAAGCAGTTCATCCTTCCAACACAGAGAGCATGACCTTTTAATAATGATTTTCTACATTGTTTCAGTGAAGGAATGGTAGAATATTGAACTAGTTAGGAGGAGAGCATGCTGTCATGGCCGGCTGATGAGCAGAGCTTTTTGTGAAGGAGAGGTTTAAGAATCTAAATTTTGTCTTGAGAATAGCTACTTATTTCACTCACTCTGAGATCTGAATGGGCTGATCAGCTTAGGGGATGTAAGCAATAGAGATCTGGAAAAGGAGCTGCATCAGCCTGGGCTTCTTGTCTCTTGGTATGAGAAGAGTCTCTGAGAACAGAAAAATGGACACAATCATTCTGGCCAGGAGGAAGTAATGGAAAGTAAAGGCAGAATGAAAAGTGGAGGAGAGAGGAGGAGGGTAAGGGATATGGAGTGAAAAAGAGGGAAAGTAGGCTCTGATACTTGCCTATTTCCCTGGGGTTCTCAGAGTAGCTAAGTCCCACTGAGTGCAGAAGCAAGGGAAAGAGAGAGGGCCGGAGCATCCCTTACGTTCTGTGACTGTTTTGGCCCATGGGGGTGTTTGCCCAGTAGAGGTTGATTGACGTGCTTTTACATAAGATTTCCCCCCTGGAAACTTGGGCATGTCCACATTTGGGGACAGAGAGAGGAGATGATGTGGGTACAGAAATAGAGAGACGCCCCTAGTCCTGCAGGAGGCTAACAGCAGGAGGCATGAGATGTCACATTCATGATGTCTGCCCTCAGTCTTAATTTAAAAATCAAAGCAGAGAAAAAATTCTTATCTGAACATCCAGTCTATCATATAAGACAAAATGGAAAGTTAAAGCAGAAGGAAACAACCAGAATCCTAATTCGATAGAAAAAAGTGACATACAGTACGTTTTGAAAATATTTGGGGGTTTGATTTTTTTTCTTTTAATCGTTCATCACCTATTTATTAAAAGTCTACTGTATTTTTTGGCACCGTGCCAGGTATGGAAACCCAGTGATTAATGAGACAGTCAGGACCTCTGCAAGTCACAAAGTAGGCCCCAAACACTAGGTCATACTGCTGATTCAAAGACAAAAAAACCTCAGAATCTTAAGTGTATTCTGAGAGCATACATAAATTTGAGTTTTAATGCTGTTAGGTTCCCACAAATCAAGCTGCTGCATAGTAGTCAGCTTATCTATTGTACTTGGAAGAGAAGTAATTTGAATTTTGAATCATTGTATTTCTACACTGGGCCATTTATGCTTCTTGCTTCTTCAGTAAGTGAATGAATGCCTGGCTCTCCATGGCTTACCCAGGATTCCTGGGTGATTAGGTAGATTGGATTTACAAGTTCTCACCTTTCTCTGCTTCTGATTTCTGCTTCCTATTTACGATTTAAGAGCTGAACTCTCATTTGGGCCAGTGCTTGATCAGGTGCCTAGTAGAATGCAATTGCTCAATAAATGAAAATAGTATATTGTCAAGGTAAAGCAACCTCTGACCCCAGGTGAATAGCACTCCGTAAGAGCTGCGTATCACTATTCACTCTCTTCTTCCTTTTGAACTCTCCCCAAGGGAGGATGGGTTAGCTGACAGGTCCCAACTTTTCCCACCTGAATTGAGTCTTCTAAATAGCCACATAAAGAAATTCCTCTAAGCCTCCAGAAATGGTCAATAAGTCCAGTCACAAAAGAGCATTCAGGGATTTTGTTTCTCAATCCAAAGAAAGTAGGCGGAAAAATCTCTCTGATACTATCACTCTTTTAGCTTTAATTTCTCATTAGAGAGATATTTCAGAAGTCTGAAGAAAGCTTTCAATAGCCTGACATCTTGTGAATACAAGCTATTGTGCTGCTAAAGTGTCTGTTCGTGTCAGAAACACGAGGTCTGGGTGCGTTTGTCCTGTTGATCCACTTTAGATATCTTGTCATTGTCTGTAAGAAACCTTTCATCACAGACCTTTTACCGTCCTCTTCTCAGTTGAGTTGCAGAGCAGTTAGGCTTAAAGTGTAGCTCATTTTCTGATAAAAATGAGTCATCTGGTTCAGTTTTAATTTTCTGCTTTTTTCTAAGTTGACAGTCCCCTGTCGGATTGGTGTATGGGGAATGCAGAAGGCACCACCCTCTGGAGCTGGCCTGTGATACTTCTGAGCAAAAACTCTACATCCTCAGCCAGCCAAAACCAGAACCTCACCACAGCAAAAGGAAAACGAGAACAAAACAAATCCCAATTAAAAAGAAAATTAAAATATTTATAAGGGGCAATTTTCATCCTTTATCTCAGACAACAATCTTCATGAAGCCATATGCAATATACACTGTTAATTTACATCTGCTTTAAAATACAGGGATCAGGACAGGCTATTGTAATGCTTGGGATCCCAACTAAAAATGAGTGGACAAAGTCAGAGTGGCAAAATTGTGGTAAATCAACAATTTATCAGCTATTGATGCCAGTCACATCTGTTTGGAGTTAGCATAGGGAGGGAATTCTACATTTGTTTTTATTGGATTTTAATGGCAGTTATCTTTTGATGAGGGAGAGAGGGTGAGAATGAGGTACTACTGAATTTTCAGTAGACATCACAGGGAACAAAATGGTGTCGTGCCTTCCGCCTGTTCTTATAGTATCTAAGTTATCATCTGCTCAGAATTCCAAACACTGTTGGCTTCAGATCTGATTACATCTGTTATAAATGACCTAAGCAGAATGTGGGCTGACTTCATGAACAGGATCCTATGAGGTATGGAACCAAGATGTTCGGGCCAAGGATTTACTTGCTGTCAAATACCGAGCTCCCATTCTTGATGATTTCTTTGGAATTATTTGATAAATCATTTACACTATCTCTACCTTCCACATTAGATACTAAGCTCTTTGAGGGCTTGTTAATTGCTACATTTCTAGATATTAGCATAGTTGGTGTTCAAGAGTTATTTATCAAAAAATAAATAAAATAAATAAATGAGTGAAGGAATAAATGGACTTGAAAGGATCTGAATCTTTAAATTCCTCATCTAAAGGAGGTGGAGTCATATCTTGAGCAGATAAAGGAAGCTTTTTTTCCAATAATGTGATATGAGATAATACATGTACAATAAAATTTCTGGCACTTAGCAGGTGCTCCACAAAGTCCAGCTGTCTTTCTCAGCACATACTTTGGTGATGATTTGTAAAGTCTGAAGAGAGTAGGATCTTGAAGGACATGGAGAAGGATAGAACTTGAGCTTTGGAAGGGCAAAGAGGGATCTTATAAAAGAAACGGGAAGGTACCAAAACCACACTTTATCAAATCCACGATTTTCCTTACACTGTGCCTGAAGGACACCTGAATTGCCAATATTCCCTTTCACTCAGGGAGCCTGACTTAAAAAACTACCTTTTTTAGAACTTCCACAAAGTGATGTCAGGATTTCTTAGATAGCAATAATGTTTGAATTCCTATTTGTGACCTTACATCATATACAAAAATTAACTCAAAATTGTGCCAAGATCTAAAGGTAAAACCTAAAATGACAAAAATCTTAGAAGTAAATGAAAAAAGCTTGTAAGGATTCGGCAATGATTTCTTGGTGATGACATCAAAAGCACAGGTACAAAAATATAGATGAATTGGACTACATCAAAATTTCTATTTGTAGGAAGTCTAAATGCCTCAAAGGCTGCTCTTTCATATATGAGACTGAAGAACCGTAAGGGTTTGTACCTTGTAAAGATGGGTAGATTTCCTTATAGATTGTTTCCTATGCAAATGGTACTATTTCCTCTCAGCACTGTAAGGTTGGGGAAATCACTGCATTTTTGTTTTTTGGTTGTTTTGGGTTGTTTGTTATGGTTAAGGTTTCTGGAAACTTAAAAGAAAGTTGCTTTTCTGGCTAATTTTAAAAAGAGATTGTTTAATGAAGGTGTATGGGTTGATTCACAGAACCAAAGGAACATTTGAAGAATCACAATCAGAAAAACTGGGAAACAAAAGAGCTCTTGGGAACCCAGGTAGCAAAAGTGAATCATGGTCTCATCAGATAACATTGCAGACTGAGTCCCAGCAGTCTTTCCAAGTCCTTTGAACACTTAATATTTTATTGACCAAGTTTGAATCATGAACACCACAGCCTTCCCTTCAAGAAAGAAATAATATCTTTATTTAGGATCCATCAAGAATGCACAAAATGAAAGAGCCAATTCTACCAAAGGATGTAGGGGTGTTCTTTCCAGAGAAAGAAAGCGTGTTATGAAGCAAATGTAAACCAACCAATCAAACCAAGATTCTACAGGCTGTGAATCTGCAATTATCACCAGTTCTTGGGGGAAAACTGAAGTCCAAGAATTAGGTTCAAAAAGAACCTGATGAATGGAAAAGCTAATACTGAAGTCACCATTTCTCTACCTGAATTTTATTCCTATGTTAATCTTCTTGGGCCATACTGCAACATGCCAAGATGTTGGAGCTATAAAAGAAAAACTTATTTCTCATTATAGGGCAGTCATTTGGTCTTTAATTATGTTTGACTCTCTTGTTTCAGGTTTATGACTATATTTGTCAAATAGAGATGATGGATAGCAAGTGTGTATTAGGATCTGAGACTCTGGAACGCAGCCTGATGGCATCAGATCTCATTCCCTCTCCTTCAGCTAAAGTCTTAATTGTAGTATCTATAGGAAAATAAATACAATTTCCCAAAGATTCTTTATCCTGATTATTCCTCTGCTGCTCCTTGGCTCGTGCTTCATATATCATTAGGTAGTCACACAGCTTTTCAGCCCCTTGCAGAGCCTACTGAATTGTTATCCTATCAATATTTGTACTAACCCATCTGTGCTTATGTACACTAATAGCTCACATGTTCATAGTATATCTTCACAGATGCTGTCTCAATTAATTCTCATCAACAATCTGGGAATAAGTTTATCATTCCCATTTTACAGGTGAGGAAAACAAGACTCAGACCGGCCATGTCCTTAACCAATGTCACAGAACAAGCCAAGTTATGATAAGGCTGGGTCTTCTGCCTCCAAATTGTAATACAAGACACACTTGAGGTGAAGATCATATTTTCTACTTTTTTACTGTTATTTTTTAAATTTCTGATAACATTTAGCACAATATTGGATAGAAAGACATTCTCTTCATAAAAGCAAAGAGCTGAACAGTTTTCTTCCAGTGCTTGTTTTTCCCACATTCACTTTTTTTCTTCATTCCTCTTATGTCTTGCTGTGCTTTTAGTCAATTTCTCTCTCATCTTCAGCTTGTTTTTACATTTATTCATGGCTTTAAGTACTGAAGGGCATAATGCCGTCTATATTTGTACAGCACCTTTTACTTATAAAGAACATTTACCTGTATCACCTTACTGGACTCATCTGATTCTCCTGTGAAGTTTTATTATGATCTCAGTTTCCAGGTGAGGAAACAGAGACTCTGCTAAGTTTCTGTTTTAACTCCTCATCACTGGAGAGACCTGGCACAAGTTGTGGAACTAAGATTTGAATTCAGATTTTTTTTAACATTCCGCACTCTTTTTCTATTTCTCATATTGCTTCTCACCAGTCCATCAAAATGCAACAGGGTTGCAGTCTTTGCAGACTCATTCACCAGTCTCTCAGCTGCCTGCTAGCTAGGCTGTTTTCATTGAGAAATTATTAAGTTGTATATCAGTAATAATGGTTGAAAAATTATTTTTTCATGCTCCCAAGCAATATTATTGTATAGATTTTTCCTAAAATATAGTATTTCCTTAATCTAATTTTATTTTGAAATAGCGCTTTATGCCTTGAAAATGTGCAGTCTTAACATTTTTATAGCACTTGATTTGATTCAGATTTGCTTTGCTGAGGACTTTCTGCAAATGGAATGCCTACCTGGGAATAAATGAGCTCTCCAACACTTGGAATAGTCAAACAATGGATAGAGAGCTACTTAGTGATGTTACAGAAAGAAGACATGTTTCATATCTGGAGTTAAGTTTAATTAGATCAATGGTCTCTCTCCATAAGCTTTATTGAGGTTGTCTTTGAGTGGTTGCATACAGATTAGGGGAAAAATTGATATGGAGAATGAGCATGTTGTAGACAGCAAAAGAAGTTTTAAACATGATTTAATTTGGTTACGGTAAGCTGTATGGTGTGGAATGGCTGTATCAGTATAAGGTCAGGAGTTTTGGGGTGAAATGGACATTTCTTTTTTTCATGATCCTGGGAAAGTACTTAACCTTTGTGACCCTCAGTTTCCCATCTATAAATTGGGCATGATAATGATATCTCTTCCAGAGTAATTGTGCCAGGTAGAGCTAATGCCTACAAAGGTCGGATAGCTGGCATGTTTAGGCATATATATTGGTATATCACCACCATAATTGTACATGACAAATAATAAACCATGGAAACCATATTGTTTACACATCTTGATTTTCTCAAGCATTAACTCTTTCACAAAGTTAAATTCTTCTCAATTTCTTTCTGGGTTCACAGACAGGGCTGGTTTAATGAGTGTGCAACCTGTACAGTTTCACTGGATGCCATGCTCAGAGGACCCTGTGCTTGGTTTATTGTTGCTGTCACTGACCTAAATCTTCTTAATAATTTTATTTTTGGCCTATGTTTTGTGAGTGAAATCCAGTGGAACAATAGAGCATACACATTAGCAGGAGAACCTTACACAATATGCACATCCACCATTTCTTTTTGGCTTATTTGCATTATAGCAAAATAAAGTTATTACTTGTGACACTCTCATCCAAACAATCACATCTGTTTATATACATCTATAAATATATTAATACATATTACACATATTTGCAGGTATCTGAATATACATATATACATTACACACACACGTAGTTGGGTCTGCTATGTGATTTTAAGCTTATTTTTAATATTTTACAATTGACATATATGCAATCAAAACTAAAGTGACAAACATACTTCTAAAACTAAAAAATAAAACCAAACCTGGGCACGGTTCATGAATAGATTAGCATAATTCAATAGCGTGAGTTAAAAGTAGAATGTTCTATACTGCAACTGCACTCAAAGGTGAAAGACAGTGGTGGTGAAAGGAAATCGTCCCAGTGGGCAGAGGTTTGAAGAGTTTCTGGACGTCACCCTGGCCAGTGTAGTTCAGTTGGTTGGTCATCATTTTGCAAAGCAAAAGGTCACCAATTTGCAGGCCCTGTCCCCAGTTGGGGCATGTGCAAGAGGGAAACAATCCGTGTTTCCCTCTCTCTCTTTCTCTCTCCTTTGCTCTCTCTCTAAAAATAAATAATAGATAAAATCTTTTTAGAAAGGAATCAAGACTAGGATTTTTTATGTTTTTTATTTTTAATTTTAATTTTTTTTGTTTTTCAGCGATCTTTATTTCTAGTGTCCCTTTCATAACATGGTTAGTTCTGAAAATTTTAAAAATGAGTATTTATTTACTCAAATATTAATAAGTTACTTTAAAAATTTGCCCTCATTTATGATCACTGTATCACATTACCCCTAACAATATTTTCAAACTTTTTTTGTTGTTGTTCAAATACTTTTGTCTCCAAGAGTTCCAGGTCATATATTTTCTGTGTAGGGTGGTCAGAGGTAAAGACAATGATATCCATACTTCTGGGAAGTGGCACATGGCTCAGCTCATTGGCCTGGAGACTAGAAGGAACTAAAATATTGGAATATTGGAAAATAGGAGTCAAGCAGGTCTGGAAGAGAGGTAAGTGGAAAGAGCTAGAAGAGTGGGCACACAAAGCCTGGATCTGGATCTTTGTGTTTCATGAGCATACCCATAGGAGATTGTGGCAGACCGACCCTTAGATGGCTCCAGTGGTCCCTGTCTCCTGTTATTTCTGCCCTGTGTGATGTCCTGCTCTTTACTGTGGGCTGCACTAGCTACTGCAGCTAGCAGGTATATTGTGTCAAAGATGATACAATTTCACTTCCACATTACATCGCATAAGATAGTGTTCCATCTTGCTAGCAGGTTCCCTCCTTCTTTCTATCTTGCTGACTCTGAGGAAGCAAACCACCACAGCAGGGAGACCCATTTGGCAAAGAACTGATGGCAGTCTCTAAGCAACAGCCATCAAGAAACTGAGTCCTCCCAATAACCACTTGCACTTGGGAGCAGATCCTTCCCCAGTTGAGCCTTTAGATGAGATTCCAGCTTTAGCAGACAGCTTGTTGCGGCTCTGTGAGATACTTGAAGCCAAGCACCCAAGTAAGTAGTACCCAGATAAATAACCTACAGAAGCTAATATAATAACTGTGTCTTTTTTTAATTGCTAAGTTTGGGGTACTTTGTTAGGCAGCAATCAATAACTAATACAGATAGCATGTCTAATAGATGAATTGACAAAATCAAGTGGGTAGGATGACTCATCCAGGTAATGCCAGCCAGCCAGCTTCTGTCCTCAGCCATCACAGAATTACACAACAAGTTAATGACAGGGAAGTCAGGGTGGCACAGATGGAGAATATGCACAAGCTCAACAGTGGGGGCTGCTGCTCACCACAGCCGACCCAAGCACTGCTGGTGCTGCGTGTCCACCCTGCCACAGCAGAGGAAGTGCTGAGCCTTCAGTATGGGATTGTCTGTAAAGGAGACTGAATAGCCACTTAAGCCTTCTGAGCTCCAAGTGCTGAATTATGTACTCATGCCTTGCATCCGAGGTTTTTAAGTCAACGAATATGAGCAAATTCTATAAAACTTAGCTAATAGCAAGACTAATTATTAAGTATGCCTCCTAATTATTATACTTGTCTTTTGTTCCTAACTTTGCTCTTAAATGTTTTGGTCTCTTAACTTTTACTGACAGGTTGGTCCTATAATTGGAATTACTTTCCTAAAGGCATCACAGAATTGATGATGCCCCAATTTAATTAAGCAACTATGAAAACCCAGCAGCTCTAATTAAGAAGGAATAGGCATACAACTATTTGCAAGGAAAGAACCTAGGAGAATGGGAAGACTACATTTTTGTCATATTAATACAGTCCTATCTGGAATGCTGGACTATTGATTTATTCTGCTCAGTAAAGAGTAATCCTTTTTCTTTTATCACCATTACCCTAAGTAAAAGCCCTTTGAAATCAGATAGATGTGCAATTATTATATCTGATTTTGAAGCTGAAGGATTTAACTTTCGAAGCCCCATGTGAGAGGCCAAAGACTATCTTTGTAATGCTAGAGCTGAAAATAAACTATGGGAATCTCATTCCTCATTGTATCTATTAGACATATTGCTTTTGCCCCCAGTTTGTTTACCACAAATTCCTATTGACCTAGGCAATGTACAAAACACAAATCAAAATGGGACCCTCTTCTCCACAACCTACCTTGTCCATGTATTATATAATCTGTATTATATCTGTATTATATACACTGGAGGGGTGATTTTCCATATCAGCCAAGTTCTCAGGCCATGTTCCTCATTTTTATTTCTTTGTACTTCCTAACAAGGAAAATAGCAGCTTCTGGTACTTTTAGGAATAGAGTATTACAAATTATTTTTTAAAACCAAAATTTATTAGTGAGCCTGGGACAAAATTAGCTCACCACTTGTTCTTTCTTGTTTTTTAATTGTATTTTTTCCGTTACCATTTAGCCCCCATATACCCCTCCCCCACAATCCGCACACTGTTGTCCACATCCATGAGTCCTTTTTCCTTTTTGCTTGATCCCTCCAGTTCCTCACCTCCCTGCCCCCCGCCAGCCACTTGTTCTTTTCATGAGAATTAATACCTATTATTCACAGAACACTATTTTAGGAGCAAATAAAACAGGAAATCTTCCCTCAAGAAAATTTTAGACAAGTCAACAACCTAGTAAATAGAAAGCAGGATGAGCTTTCAGAAAGACAGAGAAATGACAGATGAATTAAGAGATCCATAGAACATGAAAACCAAGATGAAGCTAGAAAGCCTCTTGACTAGTAGTGCCCATATTTTTATTGCCAGTGATATACTTCATAGTATATTTTTTCTTTGCCTCAGCTCATGTTTTGAAAAGAAAATTGCCTATCAAACAGAGTCATTTACAAAGAATGAATGCAGTATCTCTTTCTTTTTCTCCTTTTTTTTTTTTTGGCCTGGCAATCAGAATTACATTTAGGCAAAGGTATTTTGTAAGATGGAGAAATTTTTGAAGGCCGAGGAGAAGCAGTGGACATGGAAGACAGTGGAACTATGAGAGAGGGAGAGAGAGAGAGGACAATTTAGTAGACAAGGCCCCTCTGAAAATGAGAGGGATTTAAAACAGTGTTTGGGGATGGGGCAGTAAAGTTTTTCTTTTGGGAAAGAGGAAGAGATGGTGGAGAGATGAGGTGGGAAAAATGGGAGCCAGGGAGGGTGCTCCGGCCAGGGCAGGCAGAGGGACACTGGGGAGGTTAGAGTTGAAAGGCCACAATCTACTCAAGGAAGAAACAGTTTTATTTGAAAAAATGAAAGAGAAAAGCTAAAGATTCAAACCAGATAGGTAGGGTATTTTAAGTCTGTTGAGAGCATTTAGGGAAAAGAAAAGGGATCAGAGCACTCCGTTAAAGTCCAGGAGAGAAGGAATATTATTATTTTTCTGGAGCCAATCAGCTGAGTATTCTGATTTTGCCAATAACCTTGAGCATTGTGGAAGCGGGAATGGAAGATCAATTGACTGGGAGCTTGCCAGGGGTGGGGGGGGGCGCACTTGAGAAGTGACAGGTGCTGGGTGCTAAGCACTTAAGAGAATTTGGGGTGGTGCTGAATGTATTTAGGAAATAGTGGGTATTGGGGCCCAGGCAAGTTCTGGAGAGACACAGTATGAGAAGAAAGTTTGTAGATTGGGATGACAGGAAGGTGACAAAGAATAGGAATTCACCTTGATGGCAAAGATTGGGTTCAGATAATAAGAGAAGTAGGAGCACAAGAAGTTGGGGTATTTGCAGTAGATATTTTCTGTCTGATTGTGCCATGTGTGGGTGGCCAGCATGAAATACTGAGGGGGGTCTCTGAAGTTCAGCACATTTATGAATTGTGAGACTAGAGTGCTTATAGAGCACCATTTACAGGATGCTGATGTTTCTGGTGCTGGCAAGATAAAGCAACAAATGGATATCTCTTTTTTAGAGCTGAGTGATCTGGTGGAAATATTCTTAAACCATAGTTCTACAGACTTGGTGTTGGTCCTGATTCTGCCATAAACCAAATCTGTGACTTCAGATAAAGGCCTTTGTCCTTTCTTTTCTTTGCTTTTCTTTTTAGAAAACATTTTATTTCAGAATAGTTTTAAATTTTCAGAAAAAATGAAAAGATAATATGGAGTTCCCATGTACCCCCACATCAAATTTCCCCTATTATTAAAACCTTACATTACACGATACATTTGTCACAGTTAATGAATGTATCTTGATACATTATTATTAACTAAATTTCATACTTTATTCAGATTCCTTTAGTTTGTACTTTATGTCATTTTTTCTCTCCTAGGATTTTATGTGTAATACCACATTACATTTCATTGTCCTGCCTCCTTAAGCTCCTCTTGGGTGTGAAATTTCTCTGGCTTTCCTTGTTTTTAATCACCCTGACATTTTTGAGAGTTACTGGTCAGATATTTTGTAACTATCCCACTATCAGGATTCATCTGATTTTTTTGTTATGATTAGAGTGGGAATATGGGTTTTTGCAAGGAAGACCACAGAAGTAAAGTACCATCACATCATATCAAAAGTACATACTGTCAATATGACTTACCTCTCCCAATGTTGACCTCAATCACCTCACTGAGGCAGTGTTTGTCAGGTTTCTACTCTGTAAAGTTCTTCTTTATCCCCTTTCTATACTGAACTTTTTGGAAGGAAGTCACTATGTGAAGCTCATGCTTGAGGAATGGGAATATGTTCCACCTCTTTGAGAAAAGGGTATCTACAGAAATTATTTGGAATTCTTCTGCACAGGAACATTTGTCTCATTTCTCCCATTTTTATTTATCAAATAACTTATTTATATCAGCATGGGCTCATGAATATTTCTTCTATATTTTGGGTTATAATTTAATGACAGTTTATTGATTTGCTCAAATTGCTCCAATGTTGGCCACTGGAAGCTCTTTCAGTTGACCCCTATGTCCCTTTGACATACATCCACCGTGGGTTGGTTGGTTGGTTTGTTTATTTGAGCATTTCCTTACCTTCTGGTACTCCATTACGCTCTACATTCAGCTTGTATCTTTTCTACCCTAGCCCTTTCTCCAAGGATCCCTGATTTCTTTTATTCGAAAATGGTTTTAGAAAACATGATCTGAATGCTAATAGCTTATTAGTATTGAAGATCAAAATTATGACCATGGTGTGCATGGACTTTCATGCATGAACTGGAGCTGGTATTCCTCTCCAGTGTTATTTTCATTGATCCTCTTAGTTGCCTCTTGAGTTCAGCCTCACTGAACTTCCTGTCATTGCTGGAAAACCCTATGCTTCTTCCAGCCTCAGAGACTTATACACTGTTCTTTTTACCAAATCATAATTGCCATTACCTTTGATTCTTAACTGGCGTTGCCTCATTTATTCCTACTTATTTTTCATTTTTTATTTGCTTCTATGTTCTTTTCTTGGGGGGTGTTCAACTCTTGTTTTATTGTATTTCTATTTACCATTTACCCCTTGCCATGCCTTCTGCCACCTCCACCCCTCTGTGCTCCTCGACCCCACAGTCGAGATCCCCTTTTTAAGGAGGCCTTTCAGAACAATCATCTCAGCCCAAATTAGACTGCCCCTTCTGAAATTTTGACACTTTTATAATTCCCTATATTTTGTCTCAATGCCACTTAACCACATATTGTTCAGTTTTATGTCAATCTGTATAATTACTTGATTAGTGTCTGTCTCAACCAGTCAGCTATGAGAGTATGTGTCTGTATTCTCATTATTATATACACAATATCTAGCACATTAAATAGTATGGAGTAAGCATTCTCTAAATTGTTGAAAATGAATGAAATACTTAAAAAGCTATACTGTGGGAAAAATTTTGTTTCTCTTTAGGATAGAACAATAGAATCTAAGTTTAAGGAAGGGCAGCTTTTGATTAAAAACAAATACATTTCTTATTACTAGAATATCTAATTTTGAAATGGTCCAGATCATGGGGTAGTGAGCACCTTGTCACTGAAAATGTTTAAATAGAGAATAGAAAATCATCTTTCATTAATGCTTCCAAAGGAACTTGTTATACTGCTGTAGAATTTTGGATGGGGACATCATTTTTTCCTTCTCAATAAAGTGATATGATAGAAAGTAACAGACAAAGTAGCTGAATGGACCTGATTGTATCTTCCCTTTATTACTTCCTTGCTCTGTGAACACGGGCAGGTTTCCTAGCTTTGCTTAGCCTCAGATTTCTCATTTGTAAAAGGGGGATAACAACACTTTCCATAGTTAGGTCATAGTGAGGACAAAAATTCATGATACATGTGAAATGCATAGCACAATACCTCACACATGCAAGAGTTCACGTAAGGGTAGATATTATTATGGAGCATATAAAACCTACTAAATGGCACAGGATTTGGAAACAGGCACATCTGTTTTTGAATTTCTACTGGTGTTTTTCATCTGTACCATTTTTGCCAAGTTACCTATGCTCCTTGAGCTTTATGCTCTCTGACACTTCCTCAAGACTTTTTTGGCTTAAAATCAGATTATGATTTTATCATCTTGCATTGTAATTGACTATGCCCATAAGAAATCATTTATTCTTCAGCTTTAGATATTCATGGTTATGCTCCCTCTCTTTCATTAAGAACATTTTCTAGGTATTGAGGAAGCTTTCGATGAATAGTTTCAAAATCTTTTATACAGAGAATTCTCTTTATTTTTGATTCTTTTATTGTTCAAATACATTTGACTCCATTTTCCCACCACCACTTTCCCCTGCTCTACCCACCTCCACCTCCCACCCTCACTCCTTCCCCACTATCATAATGTCTACCATGTTGTTGGCACTCAGTCATTATCTGCAGACTAAAATAATATGAATATGTATCCGGAAACCCATTCCATCTGAATTTAACACCCTCCTTTTTCCAATTGCTAACTCATTTCAGCTAATGTGTCTTACCTCAAACATACATTTTGGCAAAATATCTTTGGATAATGCTGGACCAAAAGGAGCCACTAAAATACATCATTGGCTCAGAAGCTTTGTATCACAATCAAGCTTTCACTTACCCCAGCATCTCCTCTCTTTGAACTCAAGGTACATTTTTCAAGCAGATGAGGTAATACAGTGTTAATAATAAGTGAAGGGAATTATAAGCTTCTTTTATGATAGCTAATTCTGAATTGTTTGAATATCATTCAGGTCATTATGTAATCTCCATAACACAAGCTTGCTGAAGATTCAATTCAACTAAGTAGACAACTTGTATGAATTATTTACTTAAATGCTTGCTAAGTAAGATTGTGAAAATAAAACCTTAAGGGACCTCATTAAGGGATCAGATATTTCATAAGGACTTAAGATTCTTGATAAGAATGTAATTCTTTACACAATATTAATGGGCTCAAATAAAACTATTTTTGAATATTTTAACTCGGTATAATACTGTAGAGTATTGAAGAATAGAGAGGTGAAACAGACGGTATAAAAAAGATATATCTTTTCCTCACTTTCTGTATACCATAATTTGGCTGCTTGATTTTTATAAAAGCAATAACTGGCTATACAGAATGTGTAAAATTTAATCTAGTATTGACTTAATCAACAATTTAAAGATAGTACAGCATGAGGATAATTGAAAAATAATTTTAACCTTTAGAAAGGTGACATCCTATTTGTTTATGTTGATTAGTTTTTTGGCATTGTACATTTCAGTATACACTCAGAATTCTGAAAGAGGAGGGAATAAAAATTCTATGGCACACAGGATTGGGAATCAGATTATATCATCTCTTCCAATAACAAGCTATGTTGCCCTGAGTACATGAAAAAGTTACTTGAATTCTCTGATTTTCCTCTCCAAAGCCATAAATGTGAGGGCTGGAAATGGTGATACATACTTTCTTTTCAGTTCTAATACTGAATGATCTTTTTGATGCCTGATTTTAATGTTTTCATTGGAAAACTAGGCCTGAGCCATTTGTTTGACATCCAAGTAAGAATTTCTAATAAACACAATATAGTATTCATTGTGTGTCCTGTACTGTATCAACTATACTTAAAATATTCTGACTTAATTTCAGCTTTTTACTTCCTAAATGGTATGCATGCAATTTGTCTTCTGGCTCTTAAACAGCAATTTTAGTTAGAGACTTCTCATTATTTAAATTTCTATGAATTAATTATCATTCTACTAAATTATTGGAAAGTAATGACTCAGAAATATAAAAACAAGTCTAAAGTATCTATGTAAATTCTCTACATTACACAGAATGAGATTTTTGCTGCCAGAAATGAAGAAGAACCTGGTATGGGACTTGCCATTCCACTGTGAACAACTAACACTTTGGACACAATCCATGTAACAATTGTGTTCAGATGCTGAACTAGAAAGAGGCTATTCAGCGTGTGACCTCTGAGAGTAGGGGGACACATGAAGTAGGTCGTATGATTACTTTGGCCATGGCACAGGAAAGGAAAAGTCAAGCAGAGTACTGTGTCTTACTGAGTTGTGAAATGAAAAATTTACTTAGATTCTACAGAAGAAAGATTGCTGGACTGGAAATCATAACAATAGAAACCATCCAAAACGTGGCATAGAGGGGAAAAAAGAACCAAAACATTTTAAAAGAGTCTCAGTAACGTGGTGGACAATATTAAGGAGTTTAATTTTGCCACTGTGTAATTTAAATCTAAGGGGGAGAGGAACAGAAAAAAATATTAAAATAGTTGAAAATTTTTCCTTATTTGAAGAAAACTATAAACAAACAAATGCAAGAATTTCAATGAAATCTAAGCAGGATATACTCCAGAAAAATCAAAGACAAATTACATAGAGGACAAATGAAGCAAAATAAAACCTTTTTCTGATAACCAATGCTGAAAGAATCCATTTCTGGCGGACTAAACTATTAAAATATTAAGAGAAATTCTTCATGCAAATAGAAAACAATATATCAGATGGAAGCATAAATCTACAAAATAAATAAATACATACAAAATACATACAAAATAAATAAATAAATAAATAAAAGACCTAGAAATGGTAAATATTACAGATTTTTTTCTTTTTCTTTTTTAAAAGATAATTCACTTTTTACTGTAATAATAATAATATACCATCGGGCTTATAAAATAAGTAAAAGCACTTATATGACAACAATAACACAAAGAACAGGAGGAAGAGAGAAATAAATATTTTTACATTGTATTTGTGAAGTGGTATAACATTTCAAAGTTTAGGATAAAAATGTAAACCCTATAACATCTGCTTAAGAAAGATCTTATGGCTAATAAACTAATAGAGATAAAATGGAATAAAAAAGTTTACCTAATCCAAAAGAAGGCTGCTAACATAAAAAAGAATAAAAAATATAAAGGATAATGAAATAAAATAACAGAATTATAAATCAAAATCAACCATATTGATAATTGCATCAGCTATATATTTTGTCTAAACATAACTTTTAAAAGCAGACATTATCAGACTGGGGCAAAATTATACTATCTGCAATAACATCTAATTAAGTATGAATTCCCAGATGAATTAAAATTAATGCAAAAGCAAACATGAATCAAAAATAATGGAAATAGCTCTATTAGTATCAGACCAAGTGTTCTCCAAAATTGGGAATGTTACCCATGATAACAAGGAAATTTTGATAATGATTAAGTGGTTAAATCATCATGAAAACCTAACAAATTTTAATGCATCTAATAGAGCTTCAAAATGCATGATGCAAAAATTGAACTGAAAACAGAAATAAATTAAAAATAACATTTAAATAAATCAAAGACCTTTTTCAGTAATTAATAAGTGAAAAATAGAAGGAATCGAAAAGACTTGAACTATTAATCAACTTAAATTGACATTTGTGGAGCACTCCACCCATTTCGAACAGAATACATATTCTTGCCAATTGTTGAAGAATAATCGCCAAGATAGACTATATATTGGTCCATAAAACAGATCTCAAGTAGTTTAAAAGGTTTAAAATCTTAGAGTCTGCTTTCTCACCAAAATTGAATTAAATTAACAATAAAAGAACAGTACATGAAACTCCAAATATTTAGAAATTAAACAACACATAAATCTAAATTAAAAAAGAAGACTTTCTATACCAACTGCTGGTGAAGATGGGGAGCCACTAGAAGAGACATGCATATAAAATACAAAGGAGCATAAAATGGTTTCACCCACTGGGGAAAATGATTTGACAATTTCTTATAAAGTTACACACTCCTAGTATATGATGCAGTAATTCTACTCTTAGGTATTCACTTGGGAAAGTGAAAACATATGAGGCCTGTCCAGAAAAAGGCCAATCATTGTTAATATAAAGAGAATGGTTTGTGCATCATTGGTGTAACCTGGCGGCTAAGGAGAGTAGCCTGGAATACACATGTGTGAACAGTGATGACTTCACTGTACTAGTCAGTGGGGGTGGTAGGTACCATTGAGTGAACATGTGTACTGTGTGGCCATCACATTCAAAATGACTGAGTGAGTGGAGCAACAAAACTCCATCAAATTTAACATTAAGCTTGAACATTCCTCCACAGAAACTACTCAGATGATTCAGAAGGCTGCAGCTATAGGCAACTGGTGATTGGCAGCTTCATCATGACAATGCTCCTGCTCATGCATCACATCTTGTGCAGAATTTTTTGGCGAAACATCAAATCACCCAGGTGACTCAGCCCCCCTACAGCTCATATTTGGTGCCCTGCAACTTCTCGCTTTTCCCAAAACTAAACTAACCTTTGAAATGGAAGAGATTTCAGAGAGTCAATAAGATTCAGGAAAATGTGATGGGGCAGCTGATGGTGATTGGGAGAACTGTGTGAGGTCGCCAGGTGCCCACTTTGAAGGGGACTGAGGTGTCATTGTCCTATATACAGTTTCCTGTATATTCTTCAAAAATGTCTCTATTTTTCATATTACATGACTGGATACCTTCTGGACAGACCTCATATACCCCCACAAACACTTATATACAAGTACACAGAACAGCTTTATTAATAATAATTCCAAGCTGGAAACAACACAAATGTCTGTCAAAAAGTGAATGAAGCCGTGGCTGTGTAGTTCAATTGGTTAGAGCATCATCTTGCAACACCAAGTTTGTAGGCTCAATCCCTGGTCAGGGCACTTACAGAAACTGACCAGTGAATGCATTAAAAAGTATAACAGCAAATAGATGTTCCTCTCTTTCTCTTTCTTCTCTCTTCCCTCCTTTTCTCTAAAATTGATAAAAAGTAAAAATAAACTTTTAAAAAAGAAGTGAATGAATAAACAAATTATGGTATATCACTACAATGAAATACTATTCAGCAATAAAGGTAGGAATGAACTACAATATTTTATTATAAAATATGTAATATATAATATAATAAATAATGTATTTATTATATGTATAAAATAATAAATAAATTTCAAAAACATTCAAAGTAAAAGGTACCAGAAACAGAAGAGTATAATATATGAAATTCTAGAAAAGGGAAATCTTAAGAAATGTTTGGAGTTGTTGGTCTTCAGGGACTGAGAATAAAGGGACACAACATTTTGGGTGATAGAAATATTCTGTCTTTTTGTAGTGTTGGTTACATTTGAGTGTATACAAGGTCTGCAGATTCATTGCTCTATTCACTCATTTTGAGTGCAACCGCCACACAATACACATGCTCACTCAATGGCATCTGTGCCCCCACTGACTAGTACAGTGAAGTAGTCATTGTTCACCACATGCATCCAAGTCCACTCTCCTTGGCTGCCACAATACTTTGATGTCATGCAAACCATTCTTGTTATATTGAAAATGGCTGGATTTTTTCAGACAGACCTCATATTTTGTCAGAACTAATTAAATTCTATACTTTATTTTTAGTATTTTAAAAATTTTTTCAATTAAAGTTGATATACAATATTATATTAGTTTTATGTGTATCCCTAGTGATTAGTCATTTCTATAAGTCACAAAGTGATTGCTTAAATATATCATTACCCATCTGACATGATACCTAGTTATTATAATATTATTGACTATGTTCCCTATGCATCGCATGACTTTCTGTATTTTACATTTCCATGACTATTCTGTAACTACCAATTTGTACTTCTTAACTCCTCATCTCTCTTTTTAATCCTCACCTGAGGATATATCTATTGATTTTTAGAGGGAGAAGAAGAGAGAGAGAGAGGGAGAGAGAGAAATATCAATGTAAAAGAAACATTGATTGGTTGTCTCACATATGCGTCCCGACCAGGGATCAAACCCACAACCTTTTGGTGTATGGGATTATGCACCAAACAACTGAGCTACCTGGCCAGGGCAATCCCCTTACCTGTTTGACCCATTCCCTCGACCACCCTCCCATCCAGCAACCATCAAAATATTCTCCATGTCTTTTAATCTGTTTCTTTGCTTGCTTGCTTGTTTATTTTATTTATTTATTTATTTAGATTCCACATATAAGTGAAATTGTCTGGCATTTGTCTTTCTCTCAGTGACTTATTTCACTCAGCACAATATCCTCTAGGTGCATCCCTGTTGTTATAGATGGCAAGATTTTATTCATTATTTTTTTATGGCTGAATCATATTCCATTGTATATACACACCACTTCTTTATCCACTTATCTATTGGTGGATACTTACGTTGTTCCATATCTTGGCTATTGTAAATAATGCTTCAGTAAACATATGAATGTATATGTCTTTTTGAGTTAATGTTTTTGGGTTTCTTTAAATAAATACCCAGAAGTGGAGTTTCTGGGTCCTTCAATGTCTCTTGTCACAGCATTTGTTTTAAATTCTATTTTGTCTGGTATAAGTATTGCTACTCTAGCTTTTTTGTTTGTTTACATTTTTATGAAATATCCTTTTCCATTTCTTTACATTCAGTTCGTGTGTCATTCAATCGTAAGTGAATCTATTGTAGACAGCATACGTAAGGGTCTTGTTCTGTTATCCATTCAGATATATTTTGTCTTTTTATTGGAGCATTTAATCTATATGCATTTAAAATAATTGTTGATATATATGTGTTTATTTCCATTTATTGTTAATATTTTAATCTCTTCCACTTTTACTTAAAGAAGATGCTTTAACATTTCTTATAATACTAGTCAATGGCGATGAACTCCTTTACCTTTTTCTTGTCTGGAGAGCTCTTTATTTCATTTTCAATTTTAAATTGTAGCCTTGCTGGGTAAAGTAGTCTTGATAGTAGGTCCTTGCTTTTCATCATTTTGAATATTTTAGGCCAATCCCTTTTGGCTTGAAATGTTTCTGTTGAGAAATCAGCTGAATTTTATGGGAGCTTCCTTGTAGGTAACTACCTTCTTTTCTCTTGCTGATTTTAGAATTTGTTTTCATCTTTAACCTTTGGCATTTTAATTATGATTTGTCTGGTGTGGACCTTTTTGAATTCATTTTGTTTGGAGCTCTCTGCACATCCTGGACCTGTATGTCTGTTTTCTTCCTCAAGTTAGGGAGGTTTTCCATCATCACCTTTTCAAATAAGTTTTCAATTCTCTGCTCTCTCTCTCTTCTCCTTCTGGCACTCTTATAATGCAAATGTTGGTACATTTGACGTTGTTACAGAGTCTTCTTACACCACCCTCATTTTGGGGGGATTATTTTTTTTTTCTTTTTGCTATTCTAATTGGGTGTTTTCTGCTTCCTCATCTTCCAAATCTCTAATTTGATCCTCTGCTTCATCTAGTCTACTGTTGATTCTCTGTATTATATCCTTTATTCCAGTTATTGTATTCTTCATTCTGACTATTTCTTTTTTATGTTTTTTGTTTCTTTTTTCATGTTTTCTGTCTCTTTGTTGAAGTTCTCACTAAGAGTCTACTCTTTTCCTAAGTTTGATCATCCTTATAAATAATTTTTTGAACTCTACATCTGGTATATTGCTTGTATCCATTTTGTTTAGTTTTTATTCTGGAGTTTTGTTTTATTCTTTTATTTGAGACATGTTTATTTATCTCCTCAGCTTGGCTGCCTCCCTGTTTTTGTTTCTATGTATTAGGTAGAGCTGCTACATCTGTTGGTCTTGGTAGAGTGGCCTTATGTAGTAGGTATCTTGTATGATACAGTAACAAAGCCTTCACTGTCACCTGAGCTGGGCGCTACAGGTTCACCCCACCATATGGGCTATCTGTGCCCTACTGTTATAATTGAGTCTTGATCACTGTTAGCACATTAATGGGAGGGATTTTCCACTAGGCAGATTGGCTACATGGCTGGCCATGACCACTGGGGAGGATATGCTTTTAAGAAGTCAACCCCGTTGAGCAGAATTGGCTTCAGCAAGGATTTGGTGCCTGCTGAGTGTGCCCTTTGAGTGTGTTATTCATGGAGGTATTTGGGTGGTGCTGCTTCATAGCCTAAATATGTTCACCAGGTGCACTGCCTTTGGGGCCTTCTGAGAGGTGCAAGCCAAGTAAGCAGTCATCTGAGCCCTGCCCAGGGCCACCTGGCACGATCTACAAAGCAACCTGCAGATGGCTGCTACTTGTGCTGGATTTGAAGGTGCCTGGGTGGAGTCAAGCTACAAATCATGGCCAGCTATCCCTAGTGCTGACCTGGGGCCACTTAACAAGGGGTATGAGGCATGCTGAGGCCAGGTACTGGTTCTTTTAAATTTTAGGACAGTCTGTAGCATCAGCCAAGACAGACATTTTGTATGGAAAGCCACTAAAAACAGCTTGAGTGGAACTGCAAGTTGAGTAGGGTGGGGCTTCAGGGAATCACCAGAGCCAGGTGAACTGTGTTAGCCAGGTTGATGGACATTCAGATATGGTATCCACCTGCCTACTGTGTGGGAGGAGGGCTCAACAAATGAAAGATAGACTCTGCCAGTACTTCTGTATGAAAGGAAGCTTCTCCTCCAATCCTTACTCTCATGTCAGATAATTCAGTTCTTCCCCATGTGTCCCTGATGTATCTGGAGCTGCTGCCCTAGTGCTGGGGCTCAGAGCAAGCAAATTTGAATAAATTTGTCTATGGACCCTTTAAGAAGAACACCTGGAACTCCTGAAGTCCTCTCACTCAGCCACAATACTCACTGGTTTTTACAGCTGGAAGTTATGGGGACTTGTCTTCCCAGTACTGGAACCCTGGGCTGGGGGACCTGGTATGGAATCCCTTCCTCCATAGGTGAACCTCTGCAGCTGAGATATCCATCCTGATTTGTAATGACCACATGGGCATGTGGGACCAGTTCTTTTTGCAACTCTGCCCCTCCAACCAATCTCAATTTGGCTTCTTCTGAGTATCCTCAGTTATAGGACTTCTGTTCAGCTAGATTTCAGGAGGGTTTGAATGATGGTTGTCCTGTAGGTTAGTTGCAGTTTTGATGTGGTTGTGGGAGGATGCCAGTATCACATCTACCTACTGCTGCCATCTGGACCAGCAGCCTCAAACTTTATACTTAAAAGGATGAATTTTATTGTATAAGGGAGGTTTATTCTTCAAAACATTTGATTAACAAAAAAGATTTAAAGTATTTCTGTGGGATATTTTCCTGTGTGACCCATAAAGAATAAACTGGTAACCAAATATACTGAGAAACTTTCAGTTTCAACAATTAAAAATTGTAAGAATTTTTATGAGTCTTTAGTAGGCTATTTTTATTTAAAATTTGTAAGACATTCTCCTGTATGTAACCATTTACAAACTTTCAGATGGAATGTCTTCCTGGAATAGTTTTCTCTGTATCATGATTGAAAAATACTCCCCTATTTTAACTAGACGTTCTGTTAAAGGGGTATGTGAAATAATATTTTCATCATCCTGCAGTAGTTTTACATTACTGACAGAGAGACTTTTTAGATACTGGCCAAGAATTGAAAATAGATGATTAAGAAATGTTGTAGGAGCAAAAGAAACCATAAACAAAATGAAAAAAGAAAAAACAACCCAGTGAATGGGAGAACAATATTCACCAATGATAAATCTGACAAGGGGCTAATATCCAAAATTTGTAAAGAACTCATTCAACTCAACACCAAAAAAACCAAACAATCAATCAAACTAAAACATGGGCAAAGGGCCTGAATAAACACTTTTCCAAAGAAGACATGCAGATGGCCAGTAGACATATGAAAAGATACTTAATGTCCTTAACCATCAGAGTAATGCAAATTAAAATCGCAATGAGATATCACCTCACACCTGTCAGAATGGCTATCATCAACAAAACAAGAAACAACAAGTGTTGGTGAAGATGTGGAGAAAAGGGAACCCTAGTGCACTATTGGTGGGGATGCAGATTGGTGAAGACTCTGTGGAAAGCAGTATGGAGTTACCTCAAAAATTAAAAATGGAACTGCCTTATGACCCAGCAATTTCACTTCTGAGTACATATCTGAAGAAATTGAAAACATTAACTTGAAAAAATATATGTACCCTATGTTCATTGCATTATCAATATTTACAATATTTATATTATTTACAATAATCAAGCTATGGAAGCAACCCAAGTGCCCATCAATAGATGAGTGGATAAAAAGAAATGGTGGTACAGATAGATATACATTGGAATATTACTGGGCCTTAAAAAAACTTACCATTTGCCATAGCATAGCTGGTTCTAGAAACTATTATGCTTAGTGAAATAAGTCAGCCAGAGAAAGACAATGACCATATGATTTCAGTTGTATCTGGTATCTAAAGAACAACATAAATGAACAAACAAAACAGAAACAGACTCATGGATACAGTGAACAGATTGAGGGTTGCCAGGAGGGAGATGGGTTTAGAGACTGGGTGCAAAAGGTTAAGGGATTGACAAGTACAGATTGGTAGTTATAAAATACTCATAGGATGTAAAGTACAGCATAGAAAATATAGTCAATAATATTATTGTAACTATGTGTGGTGCCAGTTGGGTACCAGAAAGATCAGCGGGAACACTTCGTAAAGTATGATTGTCTAACCAGTATGCTCCACACCTGAAACTAAAACAAAATAGTATTCAATGTAAACTGTAATTGAAAAGAAAATTTTTTAAAGGAATGAGAAAAAAATTTGTAGGTGAGTGGACATATACTTTGGTATATCTAGACAATGGAATATTATTCAGCGCTAAAAAGAATGAGCTACCAAGCCATGAAAAGATGTGGAGGAAACTTAAATGCATATTACTAAGTGAAAGTAACCAATCCTACAAGGCTATGTACATATGATACCAACTATATGACATTCTGGAGGTCAAAAGTATTGAGACAGTAAAAACATCAGTGGTTGCCAGGGGCTGGGGAGGGAAAAGGAATGAATAACTGGAACACAGTAGATTTTTTTAGACAGTTAAAATACTCTGTATAATACTGTAAAGATGAATACATGTCATTATATATTTGTCCAAACCCACAGAATGTGCAACACAAAGAGTGAATTCCAAGGTCAACTATGGACTCTGGTTGATCATGTTTAAATGCAGGTTGTAATAAAGGTATCTGATCTGGTGGAAGATATGGATAATGGGGAGGCTAAGCATGTGTGAGGACAAGGGTATATGGGAAACTTATGCACTTTCCTCTTAATTTTGCTGTGAACCTAAAGCAGCTTGATAAAAAGAAATTCAGGAAAAGAAAGAAAAGATGTATTTTGAAGAAGAAGTAATATTCATTATTAGACTTAATGGGTTTACCAAGAATAAATCATCCATGGTAGAGTAATTTTCTTCTTTGCTGGATTAGGTATATACAATACATACAGTAGTTCCTCTAATAATGTTCCTTCATTCAATGTCATTTTATTATAATGTTGATAACGTATAATGGGACCCTAGCTCATGTTTATATGAGTCTATGGTAAAGTTGGTTTTTGTTACATGAATTTCTGCTTAAAGTTCTAGAACCTATAGAGGACATTACATGATGACTTTCTGTATTTGGATTTCAACATGATGTCTGATTCTCCCGTGGCATCTTTCTGAATAGGGGAACAGTATGAGGATGATTTGCTATAATAAGAGTTATTCATGAGAGGTCCAAGGGCTGGATTCAGAAGGTTAATCCTTATCTGAATGGTGTTATTTCTAGAGACATGGGAGTCTTTCTTTTACCTCATATATATATGTGTGTTTGTAGTTTTTGATTGTTTACTTTTTATATTTTTAATTTTATTTTTAAATCATATTTATTCTATTACAGTTGTCTCGACTTTTCCCCCTTTGCCATCCTCCACCCATTCCGCTCTGCTCCCCTCTCCCAGTCAATTCCCACTCTGTTGTCCATGTCCATGGGTCATTCATACATGTTCTTTGTTTAGTCCCTTCCCCTTTCCACCATTATCCTCCTTCCCCACCTCCTCTGGTCACTTTCAGTCTGCTCCATGTTTCCATGCCTGTGGTTTATTTTCTTCATTAGTTTATTTTGTTGAATAGATTCCACTTACAGGTGAGATCATATGGCATTTGTCTCTCACCGACTGGCTTATTTCACTTAGCATAATATTCTCCAGTTCCATCCATTATGTCACAAAAGGTAGGACTTTCTTTCCTTCTTTCTTTCTTTCTTTCTTTCTTTCTTTCTTTCTTTCTTTCTTTCTTTCTTTCTTTCTTTCTTTCTTCTCCTTTCTTGCTTTTTTCTTCCTTTTCTTTCTTAAATGCAGATTGATTTTATTTATTTTTTTAAATGTCAAAGTTAATTATACAATATTAAAAAAATTTAAATCCATTATAAAGTCTCAGAAATTAAAACAACATGACACCAGCACAGAAATAATCAAGTGGACCAATGAAATAAAATAAGCATTCTAGAAACAAATGTATGCATCAAACAATGTAATATATGATTAAATTGATATTTCAAATCAATGGAGAAAATAAGGCTTATTCAACAAATAAGGTACATGGACCACTATTACTTGAGATAAAACTAATATAGAGCCCTATTTCACACATTATACAAAAAATATTCAGGTTAGTTAAAAATCAATATGTAAAATCTAAAGAGTTTTAGGAGAAAATACAAACTAATATTTTTCTTATTCTGAAATAACATATTCAAACCCAGAAGCTATAAAGTAAAATGTTGACAATATGACTATATTAAACATTTAAGACTATACAGTAATATACATTAAAAAAACCCTTAAAGGACAAGTAATAGAATAGTAAAGTATTTGCAACACATCTAAAAAAGGGTTAATAGTTTTTTTTTTTTTGTTTTGTTTTTTGTTTTTTTTTTTTTTTTAGGGAAAACGTTCTACAAACATTTGATCAAAAAATGGATAAAGAATACCAAAATGTCATTTAAAGCTTCTTTAAAAAATAATCAAAATAGGCAAGAAATGTACAAAAACAGGTTTAGTTTCAACAAATACTAAAGTAACAATTAAAATAACACATCATTGTCACAATCAGATTAATAAATATTAAAATTATTGGTAATGTCAAGTATTGGTGACTGTGAAAGGAACTGGGTATTCATAGACTCTTTTTCTTCATTTTCTTAAAGCAGTCCCTTTATCATATCTTGCAGTGCTGGTTTGGTGGAGATGTATTCTTTTATCCTTCTTTTGTTTGGGAGACTCCTTATTTTGCTTTCTATTTTAATTGAGAGCCTTGCTGGGTAGAGCAGTCTTGGTTGCAGGCCTTTGCTTTTCATGATTTGGAATATTTCTTGTCATTCCCTTCTGGCTTGTAGTGATTCTGTTGAGAAGTCAGCTGCTATCCATACCAGGGCTCCCTTGTATGTGACTACCTCTTTCTCCCTTGCTGTCTAGGATTCTCTGCTTGTCTTTGATAGCTGCCATTTTAATTATGATGTGCCCTGGAGTGGGCCTCATTAGGTTCCTCTTGAATGGGACCCTCTGTGCTTCCAGGACTTGTATAACTTTTTCTCTCCTTCAATTAGGGAAGTTTTCCATCATTAGTTTTTCAAACAGGTTCTCTATTCCTTGTTACTCTTCTTCTTCTGGTATCCCTATTATACAGATATTATTACGTTTCAGGTTGTCCTGCATTTCCATCAATGCCTCTTCCTTCTTTTTGAGTCTTTTTTCATTTTCTTGCTCTTTCTGGGAGCTTTTTTCTACCTTGTCCTCCAGCTTGCTGATTTGATCCTCTGCTTCATCTAGCCTGCTTTTGATTCCTTCTATTGTGTTCTTCAATTCAAAAATTGTCTTCATTTCCTCTTGTCTCTTTTTGATGGTTTCCATGTCCTTTTTCATCTTTTTCATGCTGATATAGTTTGCAGTAAGTTCCTCATGGTTTCCCTGTAGTTTTTTGAATTTCTCTCTGAGCTCACTGAGCTCATTGAGCTTCCTTAGAACCGTTGTTTGGAACTAAATATCTGATAGTTTACTTGTCTCTATTTCATTTAGTTCTCTTTGTGGGGATTCTTCCTTTCCCTTCAATTGGGGGGTGTTTCTTTGTCTTCCCATTCTTTATGAGACTCTTCTTTTTTACTTCTGCTTCTTAAATTGATTTGTCTTGATTTCTTGACTTTGTGGTGTGATCTTCTGTGGTAGGAGACTGCTGTTTTTACTTTCTGGATTGGCCTCTGATGATGTCAGATGTTGACCCTGTCTGACCTTAGGTAGTTTGTGCAAGACTTCCAGGAATCTACTGTCTGTGGCTGTCTCCTTCAGCTAGTAATCTAGTCACTCGGCAGTCAGCAGGCCAGCTTAGAGACACCATAGAGCAGGGCAGAGTCCCTCCTGGGGGCAGGGTTACTGGGTCCTCTCATGCTCCTGCTGCTCAGGGGAGTGGTCTGCCTGGGCCAGATGGCTGCTGCTGTATGGGGAGGAGTCAGCACCAGGATCCCATCAACTACTCTCTCAGTTTTCTCCCCAAAGCCTCCTTTCCCAGTCTCTCCTCAGACGTCTCTAGCCCACTCTGCCCCCACCTTTGCTGGAGACCAGGGTAAGTGGCTGCGAATAAAAATTTATGTGTTGGCCCTTTAAATGGCTCTTTTTGTTTCCTGCCTCCTGTCTCTGGCAGAGAGCAACCCTGCCACTTATCGCAGCTGGCTGTTATCTGTACTTTTTGGGATCTGGTGCTGTAGGCTGGAGATCCCTGCTTTTGGTTTAGACCCCGCTCTTCTCAGGGGGATCCAACTGGCCATTTCAATATCCATCTGGTTCTTCTGCCTTTGGGTGCCCCACCTGCCTTCTCGAGTCTCCACCGCAGTCTGTACCAGTTAGGTTGTGCTAAAGCTGATTCTTCTGTCTGTCTGAGGTTGTAAGGCTCCTCTATCACTATTGTTCAGTTGTTTGTTCCAGGTGATTTCTCTACAATTTAGTTGTAATTCCAGGTTGGTCCTGGGAGGAGGTCAGTGTGACTTCCACTCACTCCTCCGACATCTTGATTCTCCGATTGTTCAGTTTTTAAACAATATTTTTAAAAAAGTTTTTACATTTTAAAAAAACATTTGAAACAATGTCACACTGTGCAAGCATGATACTTTAAATAATATTATACCAACCATACTTTTATATGGTTCAAAGTTGAGAAGAGTGATTAAAATATTTGATTCCAGAACTGTTATCCATAAAGAATCCAAGTGACTCTGAAATAGTAGATGAACATTTGAAAGAAAGGTAAATAGGTAAAGTAACAATAAAATAATTATAGCCAGTGAAATATTATATCTATTATATATAAAGAGAATTAAGAATTGTGAGGTGATTGTAAATGGAATGTAAATTAATCATTGATATACCTTGCCCAAACATGAAAATTAGTAATAATAGTTATAGTTTATTGAGTGCCCACTATGTGTCAGGCATTGTTAGGGTCTTTGCATACATTTATCTGTAAATCTCATGTCCATCTTTATTTTTTAAGTTTAATTTTTCCATTTTATAAATGGAAATTTTAAGTTCAGAGAGATTATATATCTTGTTCACACAGCTAGTTAAGAGTTGAGATTAAATTACTGAGCTAAGATCCTTCTTTCTCCAGATCCATGTTTTCTTCTCTTTCTGCCTTATTAATGTAGTCTTTGGGTGCATCAAGGTGAAAAAAATAACTAATATAAAAGATGTAATAGATACATTTTAATCTAAGCTATGCAAAGTCCCACAGAAATTTCTTTTAAATTGAGAACATTTGGGGCTCATTCTTTCCATCTCATACAAGAGAAAAGTTGGAGTGCTTTTAGAGTCCTCCAGGTAATCAGGGAAGAGATTTGAATTCATTTTATACAAGGAACAGTCCAAAGAACTAAGAATTTTTGAACTGTACAACTGGTATCTGTCTTCAGCATTTGAAGAAATATTATTTGAAAGAGGGGTTACATTCTTCTTTGTGATTCCACAGAGTGGGACTAGGACTAATAAGTGAAAGTCATGAAACCAGCTTGGGATAGCATAAGTTTGAATTTTCCACTAGAGTTATCTGAAAGTGTACTGAAGTCTCTGTGTAGTGATGAGCTGACCAGCACTGGAGGTGTTCAAGCAGAGGGTAATCGGTCACTTAATTTACTATTCAGCGTAGAATCACTGGTGGTCTCAACTGACTTTTAAAGTTCATTTGAATACAGTACTGTGAATCTTTATTGTTACAAAAACGGCAGTATATTTAGAGAGTGCATTTTTAAAAAAGTAATTTTATTGAATAACTTCATTTTGACACTCAATTAAAACAGAAACAAGCAACAAATCACCTGCAAGTTAAAGAAGACAGGCAGTTGTTGGTAAGGAGAGACAGGATTTAGATATTGTTCCATCCATTGTTCTCAAAACTTGCTAAACAATAATAATTTACTTTTGGACAAAGATCCCTGGTGTATATTCTCAACATTCTTTAAGGAGCTGATTACTAAATGTTTTCTTCTCCATCCCCAGTCTTTGAGTCTTGGCAAAGGAAGACGCCAAGGTGACCTTTATAGAAGAGAAGGTGAGCATTCTTGGCTGTGATGGAAATAACTCTCCAGTTACCTGGGACTCATTCTTTCCATCTCGTACACTGAAAAGACCTCCCAGGAAAAGCTGCCAAGACATCCAAGGCCCATGTAGCCTCCATTAACAACACACAGGACACTTTGTGGAAGGCATGACTTTCATTCAGCGTTTTCAAAAGAACAAAGAGACCCTCACACCACCCAGTCCTCCATTGCCACTTTTATTTATTGATTTATTAAATAGTTGTATATCTAAAAGCATTTTGAATTCTTCACCCTTGCTAGTCAAAATGTTTTTGGGCCAGCATCGGCACCACTGAGAACTTGTAAAAAATATAAGATCTTTGCCTTCACACTACAACTATTCAACCAGAATCCCCCTTTTAAGCCCCCTTTCAAATAAAATCCCCAAGTGATTTGTATACACATTAAAATTTCGGAAGTACTATTTTAGACTACCTGCTCATGATTTTACACATCTCCTAAGCATATTCTGTGGTTTAGTACTTCCTCACATTATTCTAAATTTACTTTTTACTGCTTCAAGAGGTATCCCTTATATTGAGGTTAGTGAGCTTTCTGGAATTATTGCCTAAACGAAAATCTTGAACTAATCCTTTACTCTTAAACCTCATAATCCAATTGCCCACCAATTATAGAGCCTTAAATTCTACCTCCAAATTGTCTCATTTCCACCCACTATGATAGGCCTGCACTGGGCCCCCTTACCTCAGTTGGGACTAGCATGCTAGCCTTCCTGCTTCTGGTTTTTCTCTGCTCTTATTCATTCTTCAGACTGTGGGCAAAAGTAATTTTTATTGAAAATATCCTTGTCCTAGGACAATGTCCTAACTTAATAGTTTGCATAAAAATTCTTCTTTAATCAGTCTCCGATAGCCTTTTAGCTTCTTATTTTGACACATTCCTACAGAACACCTTAATTCTAAAAGTAAGCTACTACTGGCCATTTGCTTATTGCCATTTTCCTGAAAGCTGATCCTTACATTTCCTCCTCTTCTTTCTAGATTCATCTTCTACAGTCTTCCCAGGAAGAATCAATTGCATTTTCCTCTACTAGTGTAACACGGCTCACATGTTTGTGTCATTATGCCTCAGTGTTGTGTTCTTACCTCCATACAGTGCTAGATTATGAGTGCCTGCAAGGCAGGGATAAGGGAAGCACGATAGTGTTTAGTTAAAGGACTAGGTACTAGAGTGAAAAAAAAAATACGTCAAATTTCATTCCCTCCTCACTACTGCATGACTTTAGGTGAGTTACTCCTCTAAGCCTACATTTCCTTATGTATATATGAAAATGTTACACCTATCTTGAATGAGTTTTGTGAGAATTAAAATATGAGGGTTTAGTTTCATGATGTTGAGTTTATAATAAGAGCTCAATATTTTTTTTCTAGAAGGAAACATTATATTGGGTAGTAATCAAGGCACAGGCAGGGACTTAAACATGGAAAGTGCTACAAATTCAAATTCTAGAATTAGAAGGCTAGGATAGCACTTCATCATAGGGAGAAGAAAGAACTACGATACAGAATTAGAGGATTCACAGTGACCTGCCTTAATGCTGAGTTCCCTGGACTGGAGCTTCTGAAGATTCACCTAGTAGCTCCAAGAGGGTAGGCGCAAGGGATGCAGGGCTAGAGAACAAACCATGTCCTTATAAAGTGACTTTTAGTTACCTGTATAAAGAGTGGGGTCATAGGTCCCATTTTGTTTCTACTATCCTTCCTGATGCCATCCAGCATTTTGTGGGTGTAGGAATGTGAGAATCTTCTTTCCCTCCTCCCTCCCTTTCTCTCTCTCTCTCTATTCTTTCTTTCTCCCTTCCTCTTCCCCTTCCTTTCCCTCCCTTCTTCCCTCCCTTCCTCCCCCCTTCTTTCCTTCCTCCCTCCCTCCCTTCCTTCCTTCCTTCCTTCCTTTCTTCCTTCCTCCCTCCCTTCCTTCCTTCCTTCTTTTCTTCCCATTTTTTTTTGGTCTTCAATCTCCCTGCTGAAATGCCAGAAAGAGCAGAGTTAGTTTAATGACAATGAATTTTCAATACTCAGTTAAAACCAACAGAAAGCACACACACAGTTAGAGACAATTGCCTGTCATTATCAGCACTGATAGATTTTAACTAATAACATAGAATGAAAAGAGTGGCCTGCCATTTTCTATAAGTCAAATGCAGTGATTCTGATTGAAGAAGAGAGTGTTAAATTAGAGACATAATCCATATGATAAAATATATTAAATCTTAATTCTTATCACATTCTAAAAAGACTTAATATTTGGAGTACTTATTTATCATACAACAAATTCTTACTCACTTTGAAAAAAAAAGTAGGAAGTGAGAAAGAGGTTCATTTCCTAGATTGCAGCCTGGGTACCTGGGCCCCAAACAGACATCAGGATTTTAGAATGACAGTGCAGAGATCTAGGCTTAGACTTGACTCATCTGGTGCCTAGTAGCAGACAGAACCTACTAGCAAGTTGGTCATTGCCATGTGCCAGGTTGCTTTCACAGGTGTAGTGCCACATTTTAATTGATGTACATTAATATTTTCTACAACTGAGTATATATATACTGCTTTAGGAAGACCTACGGTATAAGATTGAGTGCAATTTGTTGCAAGAAAAAAGAGGTGAAATGTGAAGCCAAAATGGAACCAAAGGAAGAATGGTGCTGATTGGACCACGTGAGAACTTGGCCTTGTGAATATGAAATGAACATAATTGGGGCAGTGAGCAGTTTTACTCATAGAGGAACATCATGTTGACTAGCAAATGACAATATGAATAAACAATGTGATAAATGTGGATATTTTTATGTAGATAATTTTATGCTAGAGTGGTGACTGGGTTGTATTTTTTTGTTTGTTTACAGGTCTAAGGTTTTGAGTCTTTGGTTTTTTTCAAAATTAACATGCATGCAATTCTAGAACTTAAGTGTGTTGAAGGAAAATTAAGTTAATAACCATTATAACCAGGGCAACAGTGCTGTTACTACTTTTTTTTCTACCCCTGCCAAGTTTGTAAGAGTTTGAAAAAGACTCTTAGTGCATGGCTACTATGTGCCAGGCCATATCAAGGTATTTAGTCTGTGTTGTTTTGTTAAACTCTCAAAATCATTAAGTTAGGGATTGACACTCTCATTTTACAGATAAGAAAACAAAAGTTTCAAGGGGTGGAATAAGATGTTCAAGAGTACAAAGTGAGTCAAATAAGATTTAAATCTAAATCATTTGGATTTAAATTCTTGGCCTTTCCTCATTATTATACATAATGAGGTTTGCTTAATCTTGTCACTCCTGCAGATGTAAACAATAAATGTAACATTATCTGATTGAGATCTATCTAATATATATATACACATATATATTATTTATATCCTATCTGTTTTATTGCTCTTAGATTATAAGATAGTACTAACCACCTGAAATTAAATACTGTTAACCCTTCAGTGACTCAGTTTCTGACTCTATAAAATTAGAAAATTTAGACCATTTGCTTTCAGTAATCATTTTAAGCTCTAAGCTGTGTGTTCACACAAAGCTTATGGATAAGAATTTCCATTTAAAATTCTATTTGGGTACAAAATACACACATATATATGTAGTAAATAGAGACTTGAGCAGCACTTGAGAAAACCTTTAGGGAGCACAGTTCATGGCTTAATTGGGTTCAAACTAGCTGAGTCAAGTAGGAGTATCAAGGACTTCATGGTACGTGAGTGGGAATGAGGACAATTCCAACTAAGAATAATTATTGCTGCGACAGTATTGGATTGTGGTAAAGTGGAAAGAGTGTAAGTTTTGGAATAATGGATACCTTTATTTGAGTCCTGATTTGATCAGTTAATAGTTATACAAGCTGAGCATAATTCTGGGTTTCAGTTTTCCCCTCTGTAAATTGGGAGTAATTGTTGGGCTCTTGTAAGAATGAAATGAGATAATGGCAACTAACCATCTAGCACATGACAGAGAACATGGTTAGTACTCAGTAAGTACTAATTTTCCCTTCTCTCCTATATATGTGACTAGGCATAAACTTGCAAAATAAAAATCTGAGATATTTCAGTACAAAGTTCTTCAGATGACATCTCTGAACCATTAAATAATTATATGAAGATCGGAATTGCAGAAAAGAGTCTAGACTGACTCCATTCCCACTTCTAGTTCCAGAGGAACCACACTATCCCTTTTCCTGTTCTATTTTCTAACAGTCTCTGAGTAACCATTTTGCATTTTTGAGAAAAATTTGATGTGTGCAGACATGGAGGCCTGGCCACACACCATGGATGTTTGATTTTCCTTCTCCCTCCTCCAACCATCTCTCACGAGGAAGCCTTAATCAGAGCTGTTGCCAGGTGATGAGGTCTTCACATTCCTTCCAGCAGCTGCTATTTATGTACAGTGTCTGGTGATGTTTTAACACCTGCTTCAATATTTACCTGTGAGGGCTTCACTTTACTCTCTGACCTTATTCACAGAAAGGGGCTGTCCAGGAAATGATACCTTGGGGATTGCTATTAAGTATCCTCCAAGCTGACCACTTAGTATTCACCTGTCTTTCCAGAAATGTTCTTCTAGTTTCAAGGTTTTGAAATAAAGTCTGCTGCCATCTTTTCTTGGACTCTTGAAACTATGAGCACTAAAACATGATGGATTAATTAAAAGAAGCACGTCCTGAATTTATGGGTAACCGCAAGTTACAAACAAGAGAATGAAGGGTTTTATCTTCCTTCACTATACCCTCTTATGAATGAAGAGAAGAAATAAAACTCTCAAGTCTTAAAACTCTTTTTCAGCTGCAGTACTCACTTACAAAGTCATTTTGGTACATCATGTAGCAATTAATGTGTGTTTTCAGCTCCACTATTTCATTCCAGCTACCTCATGTCTCAGCACATGGCTGGTGTTATTCCATTTACAGATGGAAAATGGAGGCCTAGAGCAGTTAGGTCACTTAGCAAGCCATTTAAAATCCTATGTTGAATAAAATAGGGAGTAATTAAGCAAAATATTAAACATGTGTACAAAAAACACATATGGCCACTTAAAACCAGATGTTATGATGGAACTGTTACCATTAACCCATTTTACAGATGAGAAAGCGTAGCTAATAATCATGCATGGATTGCTCAGTTATATCAAATACTTGGCAGAAGGATGGAGAGGATGTATTTGTACATTGTTACAATAGAAGATATTGTGGTAGGAAGTATGTCATGAAATCAGGAGCAGGGACATGGGTTCAGATAAGCCTGTCTTTGAATCCTTGTTCCACTATGGGCAAGTGACTTAACTCTTCTGGCTTTCATCCTAGTTGTGAATCACTGTGTAGAGTAGTTTCCTAATTTTTAGAATGAGAAGGAATAATTTCTAATTAGCACTGTTGTACAAACTGAAGTCAATAGCGTGCCTGGCAATTGGTAGAGACTCAAGACTGGCTCACACACTGGAGAGTGTGCTGTCAGTGTTTACAATTCCAGAAAGGTGCTCACACCATTCTGGTTTGTCTCTATTTTGGGCTGGGCCTCTGGGAGTTCAGGAGAGAGAGGAACTGGCTTGAAGCAAACCACCCCTGCACGTATGTAGTTCTGGCTTGCGGGCTAGGTCTTCATCCCATGTAATTACAATGACATCTCAATATGTTCTTATGTCTCAAGTAGTCTTGCTTGTATCACATTTGCATTTGAAAGTTACAGATCCGGAACCATAAATGCTGAATGATCTCCAGGTAACTTGATGCCATGTGGAGCAAAGGGCTCACCTTCAAAATGCTGCCAGGAAGATTCACTTTTTATAGAAATTCCCATGGAGGAGAATTCTCAGGAGAAGAATTTGGCCTCTTGGTTTAAAACACATCTGGTTCTTTGAGTTGTCAAAGAGTAAGTAGTCCATAACAACCGAGAGAATGAGGTAAATGTGAAATTGGAGCTGGACAAAGTCAGGAGAAATTCAAATTGCAGACAGCTTTGTTTATCTTTCAAAACATCCTGCTGGCTCATAAATTAGATGGAGATTCTTTAAGTTAATCAAAAATGAAAAACCAGTAGAGTCCCAATGGAGCTGTGATATAATTAATTTTCCTTATCCAGAGGCTACTTACTAATTTGTGGGTTTTTCAGGGCCCTTGTTTTTATATCTCACACCCAGTTGTCTACCTTTTGGTTAGTTCTCTGCCTTGAACTATCTTCTGTAATATGTGGGAAGAGAAGGCAAAGAGGACCCAGTGAGTTAACTATTCATGTAATCCAATAGTGTACCTTAGTCTCAGAATTAGGTAAGCACTGAAGAATTGTTTACTAGATAGAGGAAATATGCTACTTATTAGGAGTTTTGGACTAATTGGGTTCTGGAGTTGCCATGAATTCTGTTAATCCATTTTATTCTCCCTGTGTAGGTAGATGATTAAGCCATCAAAGTCATAATTAGAAGTTTTCCTTTGGGTTTCGGGGGTTGTTCACATTTCCATGATAGCCTGAGGGTTAAAGAAAATATTTGGATTTGGAATTTTGTGAAAATTTAATTGTAACCAAGCCAGTAAAGATATCCAATTTTCCTAATCAGTAGAAATTTCTGTCTCCAGTGAGCTCTCAAATAATAGTATTTGTGTGTCCATATTGGCAGTGTCTCATGCCTTGCATTGTACACAGATCTACCTCCCCCACTAGACTGCAATGCAGTTGCCTTGAGGGCATGTCTGTACTTATCTTTGTAATCTTCATAACAGTCCAATAAAATTATGTCAGCCACATTTGTAATTTATAATTTTCTAGTAGCCACATTAATTGAAATAAGAAAAACAGATGAATTAACTTGAATAATATATTCACTTAAACCAATACACCCAAATTATTATCATTTTAATATATAAGTGATATAAGACATTATTAGGGTAATTTTACATTTTTAAAATTACAAAGTCTTCAACATTTTATATATATTTTCTGCTTGGGGTACATTTCAATTTAGGCAAGCCAGATTTTAAGGGCTCACTAATTACATGCGGCTAGTGGCTACCGCATTGGACAGCCTGACTCTAGAACACTTTTGACTGTGAGAGGTTATATAGTGCTTTGCTATTAGACAGCAGACTGTGTGGGTTCAAGTACCAGCTCTACTGATTTTCTAAGTTTCAACTTCTTTATCTTCTAGAGTGATATTACTATACTAATGAGAACAATACCTGCCACATGATATGTATTCAAAAGGCATTTGTTAAATGAATCAAAATACTTTTCATAAGGGGTTGCCTGAGGGTTGAATGAGATAATGCATATATAGTCCTTAGCATAGTATATGGCACATGGAATTTCTTCAATAAAAATTAGCTATGACTGTTTTAAGATAGCGTCTAGACACTAGAACATATCCCATAGATATTTTCCCCTCATGTCTGCTAGCTAAACTTTTATTCATTCTTTTTTAAAAAGATTTATTTATTTATTTATTTTCAGAGAGAGGGGAAGGAAGTGAGAAAGAGAGGGAGAGAAACATCAATGTGTTGTTACCCCCCACTAGGGACTTGGCCCACAACCCAGGTATATGCCCTGACTGGGAATCTAACTGGCAACCCTTTGGTTCACAGGCCAGTGCTCAATCCAGTGAGCCACACTGGCCAGGTTTTATTCATTCTTTATGCATGCCTCATAGAGCATGTTCTCCAAGTAGCCTTTATCACATCCAATCAAATCTATACAAATATTTTCTTCCTCTGTTTTCCTGCAGAACTTGATTCATCCTTATAAAAATTGTAGTACTTTTGTGTTTTAATTTAGGGGTTTGGCCCCTTAGGGGCACATCTGTATTGGTTTCCAGAAGTTTCTCTCTTTCTGGGACTAATCATCATTCTTTAACTTCCATCAATAATGTGGAAGTGGGGCTGGGGTCAGAATTTCTGGTTTTAGGTCAATCAAGTCTATGTATGGTAAGATTGTATAGAAGATATTAATTAATTTTTTTCTAGCTGTCAATTATGCTTGCCCTTGAATTCCATTCCCCTCTTCTCACCTTCTGGTACAGCTTAAGCAAAGATAAATGTTAATTTTATCAACAAGTGTTTACTGATTCCACTGAAGTTCATATCATTGTGTTAGAAGCTAGAGCACAGACATGAATAGAAAGTGGCCTGTCCTCTTATGTGGCAGGAGAGATGGACACACATACAATTGTAAGAGAGTAGTGTAAGGGCAGTGGTAGAGGTTCATACATATTTTCATGGGAGTATAGAGTAAGGGCAAGTAATTGTTGTTATACATTAGATAAATTTTAAAACAGAAAAGTCATCTGGCTCTATATCTTCTTGGCCAGGTAAGCAAAAGTAGGTGAATTGACCTACCTAAGCCTTCGTTTCTTCAACTACAAAATAGGGATAATTAGAATTCTTGTCTCTGTGGGTGCAGTTGAGCAGGTCCATGAGAAGGATTGCTGAGCAGTAAGAGGACTGGATGTATGAGTTGATGCATTTATCGCACTTGGCAGAGTAGTAAGTGTTGAATAAGTGTTTGCAATTGTTTTCATTATCTAAACATAAGATGACTCTTTGAAATGTATTGGTCCCTATATTTCTATAATTGAACAGATTGTGAAAGAATGTCATTTTATATTAAGATTCAAGGTCCTCTGGTGATGGTATGAAAGTGTGTGTCTCTGTGGGTGTCTGTGTGTGTGTGTGTGTGTGTATTTTTTTTCCAAATCAGAATTTCCTATTCAACTCACAGTTGTATGGAAGAGTAATTAAAAGGAACTTGTTCTGTAAGTAATCTGGGAAGATTTGCTCTGTCAATATGAAGAGATATTTTAAAGCCAAAGTTATTTAAAACTTGTAATATTGGTAAAGGAATAGTTAGATACTTCAATGAATAGAACAGAAAGTGCAGAGGCAAGTGCAAGCTATATAACAACTTTATATATAATAAAGGAGGCATCACAAATTAATAAAGAAAGGACTATGTATTATAATATGATGGGGAATTTGATATTTTGAAAAGAAAGTAATAATATATATCTCCTTTCAAAGCTTATATAAAAATGCCATGTCTGTGGATTAATATTTAAATATTAGATACATAGACAATATAACACATGTGACCAGAAACCCAGTCTTTGATTAGAGAGATGACTTCCAATTGCCCTTGAAACAAAGGCTAAAAATCTTAATACAGTTTGAGAGACTTTCTGGTTTCTGCCTAGTTCTTCATTCTTATCCAGAATCACTCTCCCAACTCCCACCCACTCTTTGTTCCTTCTCTAGAGCACTTGTCTCGGTTTCTTGAATATGCTGTGCTCTTTCCTGTCTGCCGGACTTGGCTTTGTTATTACTTTGTCTGGATGGTCCATTTCTTCTCTCTAGACTCACCCCCATTCCACAACGCCTAAATTTTACTTATTAAGTCAGCTTACCCATCACTTCTTATACTTTACATGACATTAAATACCTTTTTGGTATGCTCACACAACATCCTAACTTTTCCTTTCATAACATCCTCACATGTGTTACAAATTAATGTCTGTCTCCTCATTGCACTAAGCTTAGATGAGAGCAGAGCCCACATCTATCTGGCTTACTGCTGTTAGCCTAGTATCTAACCATTGCTTGACACACATTGGGCACTCAGAAACAATTATACCAAATGACAAAAATCAAGGAAACAAGATTTGGTTAGATAAAAATGAAAACAAAAACTTTTTATGCCATTATAAATTATTGTAGAAGATAAATTACTTCTACATGGTGGAGTAAGGACCTTTGCACTTTTTATCTCTGCTCATAAATCACCCCCCAAAAAACGAGAACTAAAGGCAGAACACAAACACTGTCTTCCACGAAACTGCATGAGAAATGGAAGAATGGCAAATGAATCTTTGAACAGAGGAAAATTAAAGTTAAATGCCGGTAGATTGTGACACCAATGAGAAATACTATTTTTTTTTTCATCACAAGCTTCAGTAAGGCCCTAGAATAGAGACACCAAGCATAAATTAAGGATAAAGTATGTGAGTGTGTGTACTGGTGAGACTTGCTGAAAATAGAGGGTTTGTTTGAAAGTCTTTTTAAGAAGCAATTATATTCTCTAGATGTTCATTTCCTACCCAGAATAAGTTAGCGGTGACTCTGGTGGAAAGGAACCAGAGAGGCTAAGGCGATGGTAGGCCTGGCGGCATGAGGAGCTGAGGTGGGATAACAAGTAATGGGCTAAGCACAGGATTCTTGTTCAGCAGTGCCCAATTCCACAACATGGCCACCCGGCTCATGTTTCTCAGGAAAGAGCTGAGAGGATCCTTCCCTGTAAAACTGGCTCCACCACAGAGGAGACTAGCATGTGCTGACTTTTATCCATCCCCGTTGAAGAGGGCAGCTGGCCATCAGTTCATCTCACATGGACCCATGGCAGTTGACAGGCCTTGTTTCACCCCCTCCCACAAAACCTCCAGTCAGCATTTTTGTGTCTCACTTAGAAAAATCCATACTAAAAAGGGTCATTAGCATTTGAGGAAGCCTCTAACACAAAATAAGGAGATTAAGATAGTAAGTAGTTAGATAGATAGTGAGAGGGAGATTTGGAGTAACAGAAAATATGAGAAAAAAAATGAATGGGGGAAAAGGTACAGGGAATAAGAAGCATAATTGATAGGTACAAAATAGACAGGAGGCTGTTAAGAATAGTGTAGGAAATGGAGAAGCCAAAGAACTTATATTCACAACCCATGGGCATGAACTAAGAGGGGGGGATTGCTGGAGGGAAGGGGGGTCTTGGGGGGGGAGCAAAGGGAAAAATTTGGGGACAACTGTAATAGCATAATCAATAAAATGTATTTAAAAACAAATAAAAGTTATCATGAATATATTTGAAGAGTTGTAAAAATATATTGCATTCATGAAGCAAGAACAAGATACTGTAAAAAGTATTTAGTAAACACATGGTCTCCTAAAAGTTAAAATTTTTGAATTCTGAATTAACATTTTAAATTAAAATGAAGAGCCTTTCATTTATTCAACAAACACATATTGAATGCTTACCATGCGCTAGTCACTGGTCAAGGCAGCAATGAAATGCCAAGTCTTGCCCTCTGGTAGCTTACATTTCAAATGGGCAGAAACAGATGATAAGCAAATGCATATGCAGGTAAAACAATAGTTATCAGCTGATGATAAGTTCTTTGGAGAAGTAAGATAGGGTAAGGGAGAAAGTACCTGGAGGAAGGAGTTGCTCTTTTTTAAAAAGTAGTTAGGGAAGTCCTCAATGCTTGGGTGAGATTTGTGCAGAGATCTGAAGTAGCTCAGATGAAGAGTCATGTGGGTATCTGAAGGGACTGCATTTCAAGCAGAAGGAAAATCCAATGCTAAAGGCCAGAGAAGTGACCGTGTTTGGACTGCTAGCAAGAAGGCTAATAGAGGTGGAGGTGATGGGGCCTTAGGGACCTCAGTGGAGGCAGAGATCATGTAAATGTACTTCTCAGACCCAATGGCTCATTGTTTTATAATTCCTCCTATACTTTCCTGAAATGAAATTCACAGATAACACACTTATACATATAACTTCAAAAAATTCATGTAATTCCCTGTGTAAAATATGAGAAATTTCTAAAAATGTGTGTAAACCCTAGGGTATGATTACACCAGAAGACATAATGAAGTCATCAAATGCTTCACCTTTATTCAGAATCACCGTAAACATGACATAAAATGTAGATTGATAATAATGGTGACTCAAGGATCATGAGTGACATTGTCATTGATGACATGACTTTGTGAAAAGAACAATTCTTGATAAAGTTCCAAATGAAGTCATGTGTACTGTCCAGAAGGGACACCAGAAAGTCATGCAGGTGGCAAGGAGATTCTTCACTGTGTGAACCTCCCCTGCATTACATCTAGCAGCCCTGCCCTGCTCACTAGGTGGTCTAGTGTGCCAGTGCCACTGCTGGTAAAAACAACCTCCAACCCCCCGAGAGAATTTTACAAAAGTCCCCTTCATTGTTATCACCTCCATTGAGAAACACTGACTGAAGCCTTGAAAGCCATTTAAAGGGTTTTGGCATTTATTAGGAAGTGATAAGGAAAGCCACTGAAGATATTCATCAAAGGCATGCTGCGACCTGACTCACGTTTTAAAAGCAGACCTGTGTTGAAGATGGGCTATTTTCAGTGAGGAAGGGCAGAAGCAGAAGTTGTGTTGCGATGCTCTGCCATTAGCCAGGGCGGCTACATAGCTCAGGGTGTTGGTGAGAAAGTGGCTGGATTCTGAATATATTTGTTTTATGTAGAGGTAGCAGGATTGCTGATGAATTGCATGAGACGATGATAAAATGGAGAGTCAAGAATAGCAAAATTGGGCATTAGGCTTCTCTGAAGCAGTGTTTTAACACGGTGTCTGTGATTCTTTTGTAATGCTTTCTTCGCATGGAGACCAATCCAAAGTTGTCAGATCTTGCAAGATATGCCATTCTGTTTGTCCCTAGTTTGCTGGATTGCAAATCCTTCACATTTGTCTTTCAGCTGTTATCCAGACCCATCAGTGGAGGCCAGTGCTATGACTATAATATTAGAATGAGTACTCTTTAGGAGTTCCTTTAATGAAGGCATATATATGGTCCAATACTGCAAATCTCATCGACCTGGCCAACGTAACGTCATCCCGCTACCTGATCATCTTACCACTGCACAGCTGGTAAACTGGAGGAAAATGTGAAATGAGTTTTCTAGCCACCAAGGGAATAGGGTCAAAGCAACACAGAATCTCTGTTTTTCATGAGTAATATCCTTCAAGCCTAGAGGCTAATAACTAAAAACAGAAATCAATTTTAAAAATTAAGGTGAGCTATGATACGGTAGTGAGTGTTTTTAAAACGTTCACATCTTGCAGCAGTGAAGAATCAACTTGTCCCAGTGGCTGGATGGAAAAAAAAAAGGGGGGGAGTAAAGCTAAAAATAATCTTTAATGGATAATAAACTTCCTTCAAATCATATGTTTTGTTTATAAAATTCATGCGAATTTTACATTCTATTCCATATGATTTCTATGCTTTCTTAAAATAGTAAAGTAACATTTTAAGTTACATTCTATTAAGTAAAATTGATGCATTATTTTTGTCTTGTGGCTTTCTCTATCCACGTATGCTGCAAGGGTAACCAAAGGATATTGTATTAGATTGGATACGGACAAGGAGCACAGTTGAGGAGAGTCCAATGAAAGCATTATTTTAAACAGGGACAGATGGAGTTCAGGAAAACCAACACAGAATGGTGAGGCACTGTAGAGAGTTGAGTGGTAACCTCCCGAAAACATGTCCATGTCCTAATCCATGGAACTGTGAATATTGCCTTCTATAGCAAATGAATGAATATTACTTTATAAGGTAACAGATGTTAAGGACATTGAGATGAAGGTATTATCTGGGATTATTCAGGAGAGCCCTAAATTCCTTCATAAACATCCTTATACGAAAGAGACAAAAGAAGGTAACACAGACTGAAGAGAGGGAGGCAGTGTAACAGAGGCTGTGACTGGAATGATGAAGCCTCAAGCCCCCAAAAGCTCAAGAAGGCAGAGGATGGAGTTTTCTCTATAGTCTCTGGCCTGTAATCCTGGGGACACCTTGATTTCAGACACTGGCCTCGGAAACTGTGAGAGAATAAATTTCTTTTGTTGTAAGACACCCAATTTTGTGGTAATTCCTGGGGGCAACCACAGGGAAAGTAATATAGGCACCTTGATGCTAGCAGTCATGTGGAGCCGTTAGCACCACTGGGTCTGAAGTGTCAGGGAGGGCGGGGCTACCAGCACTTGGAGAGAGTGGGAGCTGCTATTGTAGTTGTCACCTTAGGAGAGGGCCACTGACCACTGCGGCCTTATGGAGGGGAATGTTCCCAAACTGAAGAGAGCCAGGGGCATAAATACCCTGGCTTCTACCTCCCTCCATCCTCTGATCTTTTTACCAAGACTCCCATTGAATTCAATCAGATGCCTGGCTTCAGGAGAGCCTGCTTGATACAGTCCACAGATAGCAGCCTCCCTGGAGAGAACAGAGCAGGCTGGAGCGGTGGGGTGAGGGTGGGCAGGAGAGATTCTTCAGCATATTTGTACTTCAGTTTGCCCACTTCAGGATGGTGAAAATATTATTGGCTAAAAGTCAGGACATTTGGATTCTAGTCATCCTGTCACTAGCTATGTGTGTACTTAGTTATCTCTGGGTTTCATTTTCCAATCTATTAAAAATAAAATTTATTTTAAAACTTTAGAAGTTGGAGATATCTCAGGGATCATTAACTACTGAGGGTTAGAAGGAGAAAGAGACTTATGTATATCCACATGACTGACCAGGTCAAAGCAAGAACACCATCTCACAAGCGTCTGTGCCCGCTATGGTTTTCCAGGCTTTGTGAGAGAACCAATTGTTATACATGGAGAGAAGTGGAAAATGCTAGGCAACTATAAAGTGAGTAAAAGAAAATTTGCTTGTTGGGGTGGGGGCTCTCGTTTTCTGGGAAATCCTGTGTGACTTTGTTTCTGTCCTTCTCCATGCTGTTCCTTATGCCTCCTGCCCCTAGCCTCTACCCTCCCTTACCTCAGGTCTCAGAAGAATCAGTTAAATCATCAGAGGGTGCCTTTCCCCACCAACCAAAGTAAACCTGATCTTAAAATTCTTTGGGCCACCTATGTGCTTTGTACAATTCTGTTATTTTGCTTATCACTCTGTCTTTCAGTTTTTGCAGTATGATTGACTCTGTCCTTTGACAGTGAGCCCCTTGAGAGCAAGAGAAGTGTTGTATTTCCCTCTTTAAAAAAAATTTTTTTTTTTTAATTTATTTTAGAGGAGGGGAAGGGAGGGAGAAAGAGAGGGAAAGAAACATTGATGTACGAGGGGAACATCGATCAGTTGCTTCTTACATGTCCCCAACCAGGGACCTGGCCTGCATCCCACGCATGTGCCCTGGCTGGGAATCGAACTGGAGACCTTTTGGTTTGCAGGATGATGCCCAATCCACTGAGCCACACTAGTCAGGGCTCACATTTATTTTCATCTTAACTTCTTAGCATAGTGCATGGGTTCTTTAATATTACTTATTAAATAAATCAATGAAATAGTAGAGAGAGGCTTGAAATTTTGTAATGGCCTGACTTCCTCAGAATCTAGGTGTACCCAACTATTTGTACTGTGTGCCTAGATTCACTCTAGGACTTGAAATAGGTCTGCCAAAACTTATTAATTCAGATTGGCTCCTTGACTGTCCCAATGTTTTCCATCCACCAAAGTGTTCCCATTGCATCCTGGACAAATATCAGTCTAAAATAAACCACAGTGCATGACGTTGTTTCTTTGTGTACATGTCCCCACTATATTGGGAACCCCTGAGGAAAATGAAAACAACAAAACAACTATGTCTTGCTGTTTTCCCAGCACATACCACAGAGTCTGAATAAAAATAGATAATTAATTAAAGTTTATTAAAATTAACTAGATGTTTACATAATTGAAATTAATTTTATTCCAAAGCATGTCAGAAATAGCTAGATGGACTTTTACCCTTTTTTGATGCTGTTTGGAATTGCATGATGTAGATTTTTTTAAAAAAATAGGTAACATGTATAAGATTTATGTTTGGAAAAGTCCCAGGGAGCAACTCAAAGAGTCATTCTCTGGAGTGGCTGAAATTGAAGAACAATGAAGAGTCCCTGGGACTTTGGACCCCAAGAGACACGGCGTATGTATGAGAAAACATATAGTGCTTTCAAACAGAGCACAGGTCATTGGGGTAGGTGCTTTAAAGGGTCAGCATTGATTTGTGCGTAGGCTGATTCTCATTCGGGCATCTCTGTGTTGCCTGCTCCAGTGTGACTAGCAGCGGGGATTTTCCATTTAACTACAGGTAATTATTCTCTCCAGCCACAGGAGACAGCCAGCTAATCTCTATGATGGCAAGGGATTTGCAAGGAACTTCTTATGCATTGGTTGATTTGCTCCTCCCAATAACTCTCAGGAAGTTGTTTTATTTTCCATTATGTGAGAAAGCTGAGATTTAGAAAGTTTGAGTTGCCCAAGCTCACAGGACTAACAAATAGTCAGCTGGAATGCACAGCACCATTTTCTGATAACAGATAAAGATTATTTCGCTAAATTATACTTCTCTCCCCCATAAAAGATGCTAAAGAATGTCAACCTGCGAATGGATTCAGGACTCTGATGGATTAGGTTTTCCTTCTCCCTCCCACTGATGGAAACAAGTGTTAATGAGAAGGAAGCCTGTGCTTCATCTCCTGCCTGACTACCTCAGGTTTTCTGATCTAACCCTTTGTCTCTTAGCAAGTTTTTAATTCGTTTTATTATGGGGACCAAGGACACAGAAATTTGGAGAGAACCTTCTGAGAGAAAGCTCAAAGAGAAGTTATTTGGATAGTGGCTGAGTTCTTAAATTTTTTCTCTGACTGCCCCTGCCCCTTTGTTAGACTACAGACAGAAACTAGAGTGAACCTGCGGGGTCCTCAGATGCTTAGTGGCATGCGGTACAGATAATGGGGACCCACTGTACACTGTCAGGCAGTACATCTTCTACCCTTAGCTTCTTGCCAGGGTTGTGCAATAATCAATCGGCTCCTGGTTCTGATCTCTCTGACAAGGCTACCGTCTGTCATTCAACTTCATTTGCCACCAATTCCCATCCCCCTGCCCTCCCTCCTATCAAGTCCTTCTGGAGTGACACTGAGTGATTCCAAATGGTAATTTTTCATTGATCCCTTTGGCAGTGTGGTGGAGGGAAAAATGAGGTGGCAGGCAAACGTGATCAGCAAGTGAGTCTGAGGAGGGTGGGAGGGAACCTGCTCTGTGTGGGCCTCCAATAGAGAAATAGCTGAGAATTTGGCCCCCTCCCACTCTTAGCTGGCCTGGAATTTTGATCTCTGTTAATCTGGTTTAGCTTCCTTTAAGAACAAGGTGGAATAACGGTTGAAATGGAAATTGATTGTGATGCTAAAACTTGAGAGAAATGGCGGATGTGCCTCAGAGAGGAGCAAGGAAGTGCCACAGAGGGTAGTAACAAGGCCTGCAGGGCCTGTGCATTCACGCCATAAGTGGTGGCTACCAGCTTGGTCTTCAAAGACGGAGACCCAAATTCAAGTATCTATATTCCCATTTTATAGCTGTATGACTTTGGAAAGATTTTTTATCTCTTTGACTCTCAATTTCTTCATGAGTAAAATAATAGTTCTTGCCAAGTAGAGTTATGAGGATTAAATGCTTTACAATGTGGCAATGTTTAGCATCTACAACTGTTCATTGATACTAGATTTTAACATTTTATAATCTCTCCATTGGCTGCATGTTGGAATTACTTGGGGAGCTTTTGAAAATTTCTCTGCCCAGACCACACTCCAAATAATCAAATCTTAATCTCTGGTGTTGTGTATCAATACATTTGTTAACTCCCTTGGTGATTCTAATGAGTGGCCAAGGATGAGAATTACTGTTAAAAAATATTATTAGCCCAAAACATTTGGTCTAGTGCAGATTCTGTCAGAATAAAAATGAATGATAGAATGAAGTTAAATTCTGTTTGAGAACAATCATGTGCTTGGTGCTTTTTGCAAATTGAGGGGTTCAGAAGATTAAAGTACTGTCTGACAGAGTTGAAATTCCAATGCAGGGACTCTAAATTTCAGTCACTGCAGTTCATGTTACCTGAGGGCCCCATGCTTTCTAGGCTAGTCTGGTGGCCCGGTGCTTGGATTTAGTTCAGAATCTCTCCTTGTTAAATTCTAGAATAAACCCTGCTGGAAGCAATACGGTGAGGATTATACAGTATTCAGTGCCCTTTCCCATTATCACACAGCTAACAGGAGATTATAGCTAATAGTGGGTGGTGGTTTGACTGAGTAGAAGCCTAGGAGGCAGATGTGAGTACAGATTCTGTTCCTATTGTTATCCAGGTGGCTTTAAGCTTCACTCCTTATCTGTAAAAAGGCAATAGACTATGCAAACACAAAACCTGTGCACAAATGCTTATTGAGGCTTTATTCATAATCTTCAAAACTAGAAAGCAACAAAATTGTCCTTCAATAGGCAAATTGATAAATTGTGGCACATTCAGAAAATCAAATATTATTCCATACTAAAAAGAAATGAGCTATCAAGTCATAAAAATACATGGAGCAACTTAAATGCATATTACTAAATAAAAGAAGTCAATCTGAAAAGGCTACATACTATGTGGTTTTAACTATATTACATTCTGGAGAAGACAAAACTATGGAGACAGTAAAAAGATTAGTGGTTGCCAAGGTTGGGGGGTGGGGAAGGGTGAGTAAGCAGAGTCCAGAGGATTTTGTAGGGCAGTGAAACTACTCTGTATGATACGATAATGGTGGACAGGTCATTATATGTTAGATCATATCCATAGAATGTGTAACGCCAATAATAAACCCTTAAGTAAATTATGGACTCTGTTTGATTATGATGTATCAATGCAGGCTCATCAGTTGTAACAGATGTACTACTCTGATGGCCGATGTTGATAATGGGAGAGGCTATGTGTGGGGCAGTGAATATATGGGAAATCTCTGTACCTTCTGCTCAGTGTTACTATGAACATGAAATTATTTAAAAAATTAAAGTATAAGAAAGAAAAAAGATTAGCTAATTCTGATTATTTCTTCCTTAGTTCTTAAAAAGTTAAATTAGTAGAGTTGAAACCTTATGCAGAACTCCTCATAACCCCTCTCACACCCTTCTTCAAACAAATTGAAAGCAAAGCAAGATACAAAACAAGACGGCAATGAGAGGTGGTTTCCTCTGATGTTCATGGTCTAGGTTAAGTCTCTAAGGCCACTGAATTAAAAGCTTATTGAAGTCTCTCCATACATGTTACTAATTAATCTAAGTAAGCCATCCAATTACCTAGATTAGTTACAGGTATGGAAAGACATTACCTCCTCTGTTCATGAAGCAGCCGGGAAGAACCCAGGGTGCCTAGAGCCACTGGCCACCCCTCTAGCCCACAGAGCTGAGACCATACCCCAGGGTCATGGTATAGGATCACTGTTATGGGGGGTTAAAGATGTGAAGAAGATATGCCACACTGTTTTTGTTTTCTCTGTCTCCTCGCTCACCTACACTGAGTTCTGTCCTGATTGTCAGGAACTAAGGAGTTCTGGGAAGAATGTTCACTCTAACCCTCTGTTGTCCGTTGTTGCCCCAGGATCCTGGCCATCTGAGATGAGTCAGCAGTGGCCTTGGGAGCCAGTGAAGGTTCACGGAGGGCTGAGGTGCTTTGAGTGATGCTGATCTTGTAGGCTCTGTGCCGGGTGGTAACAGCACTGTGGAGGTAGCTTAGGCCGGGAAGATGAGGGCTTTGATAGACATAGCCGGGGTTTTTGTGCTTGAAACATTTTATTACTGTGTAAGGAGAGAAAAAAACTGGTCACTGGAATCTCTGTCCTTCTAAATAAAAACATCAAAATTTTGACAGGTCTAAACTCACTGAAAAAGAATTTGGAGACCTTAACTGTTCTAGAAGTGAGGCTGAGAACTATCCAATTTAGCAAACATAAAGAGCAGTTATAGAGAGCTTGAAAGTGAAACCTCTTTACTTTGTCTTAAAATAAATTCTTATAGAAAATCATGGAAAGAAGAGAAATCTAATGTTTACAACTAGTTTGGCTGGTGACCAAGAGGTGGTGAGAGTCATCCCTTGGAACACCCAACACAGCAAGTCCAATGGCAAATATTTGCAACACAATATCCTTTAAGACCCATGGGGAGAATGGAGAACTGGTTTGGACAGCACTAGGGGAGGCGCTGGAAGACTATTCCACCTTCAGGGAAACATAAATGTACTCCCCCAGGAATCTGAAAATGGAAGGAAAGAATAGCAAATTTATTGAAGAGGGGGGGAAGTTTCTGAAAATCTACAACTGCCTAAGAAGCCAGTTCCTAATAATAAAGAATGTCAGATCAAGCCTCTAGGTGAATGCTGATAAAGACGAACAATTGGCTGCTCCCTGGAGTCCCTGCAGTCTGACCAACTCCAGGCTGTCAGCGGGCTTTCCACAGGACAGAGCAAGACCGAGCTTGTTTTGGTGCTCCTCATGCAGACAGAAACTCAACAGCCCTCTTTGATTCAACCCTGCCATGTGACAGTGGAGTGGCTGGCACAGGCTCTCACCCTCACAATGTCTTCCAGTCAGAGGTCAGATGTTGAAGAGGGTCCTGAGAGAAAGGACCAAGAAAAGAGTACCGTACCTTTCCCCCCCATCTTCTGGAAAGTGCGGATGAAACTCTCCAGAAGTCCTCTCCTCCAAAGGTCATCCCTGGTCCAGCACTATTCCCCACTGGCAGTGTGGAATGTCTCAGTGTGAACTGCCTGACTTGTTCCTCTGTTCACACAACCTGGAGACACCAACAGATCCCACCCTAGTCCCTCTGCCTTCTGTTGAGTCTACTTTGGAAATCCACAACAACTGTTTTTAAGGTGTTTCTGCAACTGTATATAAAATATTCTTTTATCCTTTTTAGCATTATTTTATTAAGGGACTATGCATTGGTTCAATTCAAAATATGATATTTAACGATTGTTAGTATATATTAGAGCTGCGGAACATAATTTGAGTCTTATAGGTTGATTGATTTTATTTTGTTCAATTCACAGATAGTATAATTAGAGTATTTTTGTTGTCATTCACTAAAATAAACAAGACACACAGTTTATTGGTTCTTGTTTAACATGCTGCCCATAAGATCAAGTGTAGTATGAATTTTATTTGAAGAGTTTTATCAGTGGAAACATTTCAAGCTGAAGGCTTATATCTATATCACAAGGGCTCATTACCTTCTGGTTATAAGACTAATATTATTTACCATTATAAAATTTGATTAACAAAAAATCCAGAAAGCTTTTTAAAAAAGAAAGTAGGCCTACATTTCTTTTCTTAAAAAATAATAATAAACATATTTCTGAAATTGCTTTTTTCTTCTCATTGATGCCTTATATGAACAATTAATTACTCAGTGTTATGGACTTATAGAAATCAGTAGATTGAGAATACATTGTAGAATGCCACATTATTGTGTGTTTTTAGGATGATCTAGCCCCACTCTGTAGTTACTGGTGAAAATAAAGGTCAGAGAAGTGTTAACACAAAATATTAAGTAAAGTATGGTAAAGGTGGGAATGTGGCTTGGATTTCCTAAATCCCAGTAATGCTCTTTTTCATCTAAATTATGGTCCCTAATCTCTATCTATCAAGGGGCCTGCTAATCATGAAATGTTCTTTATATAATGCCATTATAGAATTCAGCATCAATTGCTGTGTTCCAGATACCTGTAGAGTACTGGCTTGTCAGACCACCTGAATCATTCTATTGTGCTTACAAATTGTTGTAGTCAATATAACATTTGGTTTGTATGGGAGTTAGATAGTTAACATTTGGTTGGGAAGAAAGTATTTAAGTCAATGCTTATTTATACCCAAACTTTGATACTTTAGAATTGAATTGGAAAGTTTATAGAATATTTAAGTTTAGGATTTCGAAACTTATGATAAAGTCATTTTGTTTTTCACCTTAATGTGTCTTCAAGGTCAACAACTATTACTGAGCACTGCAATTTCTGATAATCCCTATGGTTTGGCAGAAAAAGTACTCCAGGGTGCATACTCGTGCACATCTTCAGAAAAAAGTAGCCTGGTGTGAATATCTGTATGGATGGTATGTACCCAGGGACCTAAATTATTGTCAGTGTGTGTATGGAGTCTGAACAACTATTATTATTGTATTATTCTATAGGGTTGCTGTTCATCAAACACATTGCAGTGTATCAAAAAGGCCAAGGGCTTTGTGCTGAAGTGCAGCGAGGGCTTTATCAGGGAGGGTCATATGAAGGAACCTGAAAAGGGCAATAGCAGGAGTAGGGAACTGGCGGAATGGGATTTAGTGTTGGCAAATGCAACTTGATACATATGGGGCAAAGTAATGTGAAATGCAGATATTACATGGATTAGAAAAACCTGGAAAGCACCAGTGGTAGAAAAGACCTTGGAGTCTTGCTACCAGGTGATAAATTAGATTTGGACTTGTAACGGGCAAGCAAAATAAGCTCATGTTATTTTTGGCTTTGGAGACTAAGTCAAGTACCACATTATTTGAGATATAAATCTAGTATCTTTTTTTTTTTTTACTATCATTTTTATCTTACTATTTCCCTTTCTCCAATTTAGTGGCCCACCTTTCCTGGATTATTCTGTAATGTTGAAAGTGTTGCTAGTTTGGTGGGAGACAGGCCTGCAGATGGCGGGGTTTTATTTCTGGGACATTTTTTTCCCCAGCTATAGTAATCATTTAATGAGATAGAAATGGCATATTGGTTAGCAAAAATGAAAGAAAAAAAGCAGATTCATCTTTTCTGGACTAAGTAATTTTTGTTTCCCCACTGATTAGATGTGAAGAAATAACCTTATTCTGGGTAAGAAAAGATAATTTCCATAGGAGAAAACTCAACGTGACCCCACCAGTGTTACACATACGTCTATGCCAGTTGGTGGTTAAAGTATCTTTTGGAATTTGTGTATGTGACCAAAACCCAAGGGTCTGAAAACGGTTGATCCAGTGCTCTTGCCTGTCATTAGGAATTGATGACTGGATATTTAAAGATTTAAAGAGTTGAGAGCACAAATTGTGATTTGACTAAAAAAAAAATCCAGGTAATTCATTTGTCAGCTGAACCCTGACATCTATAGAATTGGTTTTGATAATTGGTTACTTATGAATGTTTCTTTTTGGGGCCTTTTCTAGTGTGTATATATACAACAATAAATGTAGAAATTGTTTTCCAGAGTCTGAAGGATTGACTCATATATCTAAGTGTAAGGTTTTTGAGCAGTTTTCACAGATAATGAAGCAGTTATATAGTGAATCTGTCCAAGGATTTCTATCTATTCAAGAAAAGTGACCACAGAGATCAAGTTTTAGATGATTTAAAACAAAATAAAGCCCCAGAAAAACATGGGTAGAAGAATCACCATTGCAGTAAAATGATTTTTCTTCCCCTTCACCCGTAAAATACTTCCCCGTAAGTATTTTATGGCATACTTACATCGCAATCATTTATCACTCCATTTGTTCAGTGTTTTTCACATACGCAATGTTGCATTAGACACTATGGTGGAAATAGAAAAGTATAGAACCTGTTTTTATACTCTGGAAGAAAACAGAAAGAGTGATAAATTGGTGCACTGGCCAGTGGAAACTGCTGGTATTTATTAACTCTCTGACCTTAGCAAGTTCCTTAACCTCTCCAAGATTCAGTTTCTTCATCTGTAAATGGAATAGTAGTGTCTGCCAAATAAGATTTTTGTTAGAATTAATTTAATGACATGTCTATATGCCCAGGCAGTCCCTAATACCTAGTAACCACTCAATAAATTTAAAATCTCTTCTTTTGAAATGACAGTGTGTGACATTATTTGGTAACTGCTGGAAGAGCGTGAAAGGGAAAGGTTTGTGTCTAGTGAAGTAGAGAGAATAGCTTTGCTAAAGATATGGGACTTTAAAAAGAGAAAGATAAGCTCACCATCGATACATTTTTTAATAGATTTTTTAAAACAAGTGAGGGACCTAGGGACTAGACACTGACACTGTCTCCCACAGATAAGCCAATGCAGCTTTGTGGAGAAAAAGGGCATGGGAGAGTGTGATATAGAGACTACAGACCTGGGCTTTGGACTCAGGAAAAAAACCAGATTCCTATTTCGCTCCATCAATTATAGATTGATCTTAGGAAAGTTACATAAACTCTGAGCATCAGTTGCCTGGCCTGTAAAAATGGGACGATGGCCCTACCTTAAAAAGAAACTGTGAGAAGTAAAACAACTCATGTTATGCAAGGTGCTCAGAACTGTGCCTGGCATTATTTATATAAGCATTAGCGCATTGTTATGTTTCTGAACTCAGAATGTGCTTTCCAGTCAATTACATGTCACCTCTATTAGCTGGAGTATCTTGGAAAATATAGCCTGAGGCCAATATTATATACTGATGCTTTTCTGGGGGTGGGAAGGGGATGTGTGAGTTGGAGATGAGATTGTAGTTCTAAGAGAATGATAGAAAAAGGGAAGTAAGTCGGGAAAGGAGAGAAGCAAAAGCAAAAACAGATGTGTTACCAAGCTTGCCATAGCTTCCCAAAAACCCCAGCTAGTTTTTGGTCAGAAAAGATGTATCAGGAAAAGAATATTGGGATCACTGTTCACCAGAACATTTTGATGTGTGTGGGTGAATGGTGATCAATTTTCTTTCTCTTGTCACTCACTGGTCAAAGTTTGATTTAACTCTCCCCATGTGTGGTGTGTTGTCTGACCTCTCCCTGGGGAAGAGATAGCCTCCAAAGATCTGGTCATGTTGGACTTGAGTGCTGGAGATGTGGAGGCCCACACCACAGTGAATGTGATGGAGGTCGCCCTGAAATTTAACATTTGCACATCAGAAGACCAATCGCTTTCTGGCCTGCTTGCCCCATTAGGCCTATAAAGGCCATGTCTTTATAACCAGGAAACTGCTTGGAGGTGTCCCTGGAGCTGGAAGCAGAACAAGAAGCCTAGGCTTGGAAAGCAGGTGAGACTCAGTCGACCTGATGAACACAACTGGGCCCTGTATAGAGGCACACAGATTAGTCTAAGATGGTTCTGGATCTTAGATTCAGTTAAATACCACAATATTAGCACCAACTTTTTAGTGTAGTCTAAGCACAGTTGTCACTTAGCAAGTTGTCATTCAATGTTAATTTGTGTTACTTATATTGTGACTTTTATTTTTAGAAATTTACAGAAACAAACAAACAAAAAAGGTTATGGGTGATAGAAAGAAAAAGAAGCTTTAGGACTGATGAAAAAACCCTGACAGGAAAATAAAGGCAGGCCTGCTTGTTCTTGAACTTGTACTGTTCTTATCTCCTTCCTTGGGGATAGTCAGAGTCCTTCAGGCCTGTCTCAATAGATTTATTTATTTTTCTTTAATACAATGCTACATTCCTTTTTTTATTTTTTGCTACATTCATTTCTTTAACTTTGGGGGGGGGGGACAATGCAATCCTATGGTGTGTACACCCCCATTTAATTATGTGTATACATTTGAGAATCAACCATTTGCATTCACAATCTCTTTCAGCAAGTCTATATTTGCCCAATGTACTAAGTTGTGTAGGTGGAAGGGAAAAACAGTGCAAGAGACTAGAATTTTTTATAGAAAGTCCCCAAGATTGCCCACATGTAAAATGATGTGAGTTCATGCTACTCCTTTTGGAAGTATGCTTTATTGAAACTCAGCATGCACCTCAAGAACTTCTTGGAAGAGAATGGTCTTTGATGAACTGCACATTTTGTAGTTTTTAGAGGTTAAACTTGTTTGAATTTTCACACAGTTCCATGGTTGGGTTCCAGTTTGCAATGCAGTCCTGAGTACCAGAGCTCATTAATGCCTTTCATTGCTTCCACTTTACACTGAATTGAATTTCCATAAATTAGATGTTCATAATTCTGTCCAATGATGCGATTTCTTTTCTCAACTAGCACCAACCCACAGTCATGGTGCATCAAAGAGATCTGTGATCTGTGAAGACTATGTTGAGTATGGAAATGCCTGATATTAAATACCTTTGTGTATATAGATTTTTTTCCAGATCCTATTCACATCATTTTCTGTATAATGTGATATTTCTTTAATTTGGCAAGCATAAAATATTTGCTAATCAGATACTTCTTGCATAGACTGAATATTAAGACTAGGAATAGAGACTTCAAGGTTTTTCTATATATGTAAACTCAAATATCTGTGAAATTATTTGCAAAGGATGTATAATTCTTCATGTACACACATTTTAAAACATCATTTCATGGCTGCAAGGCAAAAATTCTGAATCTTGTACTCAACCCATTTGGGAAAGTCAGCTCCCAGGATCTGCCTTACCATACAAGTGCCAGGGGATTTATAACAGTAGCTTTCCCTTTATTATCAGTTGTCAGTTTTTTTTGTGAAATAATATTTAATTCAAGCTTAATGTTCAAATACCACACAGATTCCAATTAGGAGAAGGGTACAATAAAAAATTTATAGAGGAGCCAAAGCAGAATCCAAGTGACTGAAGGTGCTGCTGACAGGTGCCATGGAGGGAACTTCGCTTCAATTGCATTGCTGACGTATCTTTTCTCTGGTATTAAATAAACCCCTCTTCTAAATACCTAATGTGAGATATATATCTCTATATTTCTCTGATGGGAAGGAATAAGAAAATTGTTGGTCATTACTCTTAAATTAAAATCTTTCAACAATTGCTTGTTTTCCTTAGGATTGGGAAAATAAGTGATATGGACCAAATTGTGTTCCCACTCACCATATGTTGAACCCTAACCTCTGGTGTGAATGCACTTGGAGATAGAACCTTTAGGGTGTAATTAAAATTGAATGAGGCCATAGGGTTGGGCCCTAATGTAGTAGGATTGATGTCTGTATAACAAGCGATACCAGAGCTTGCTCAAAAGGAATCCTACTTGGCCAACATTTTGATTTTAGACCTAGCCTCTAGAAATGTGGGTCATAAATTTTAACTGCGTAGGCCAACCAGTCTGTGGTGCTTTGTTGCAGCAGCCTTAGTAGACTAAGACAGATTTTGGTATCAAGAAGTAGGGTGCTGCTGTAACAAATAACTGAAAATGTAGAAAGGGTTTTGGAACTGGGTAATGGGTAGAGACTGGAGAATTTTTGAGGCATATTGCTAGAAAAAGCCTAGATTGCCATGAACATAATATTGGTATAAATGTAGATGGTAAAGGCCATTCTGGTGAGATTTCAGATGGAAATGTGGAATAGGTTATTGGAAACTGGAGGAAAGGTGGTTCTTATTATATAGCGGCAAAGAACTTAGTTGAATTGTGCTCTAGTGTTTTGTAGGAGGTAGAAATTGCAAGCAATGAAATTGGATATTTAGATGAGTAAAGTGTTAAAAGAGTAGCTTGGTTCTTTTTGAGAGCTTAGAGTAAAATGTGAGAGGAGAGATGAACCAAAGAAGTAATTGTTAAGCAGAAAGGAAAAAGGACTTAAACATTTGCAAAATTATACACATTTCTATATTGAAAAAAATGAAAAACTTGTTCTGTAGAAAACAGTAAGGATGTGGCTGGATAATCGCTGCTGAAAAAAGTTTCTCATGATGTTAATCAGCCATCTCAGCAGAAACTAGGGATAAAAATGGGATTATACAAACAGAGACACCGACAGCTTGGACTAAAGGGGAGAGCAAAAGTGGAACAGAATGAAGGAAAATCTTCAACTGTACAGGATAAGATCATAGAGCTATTCTGCTGTAACATGCAATATTCTTCAAGGAAAGGGAAGAATGAACCCAAATTTGATTTGAATATCATCAGGGCTGCTATCCCCACAACAGGCCCATAGAGCAACTTTTCTTCTTGGTTTCAGAGGACAGAGCTACCTCAGAGAGCTGCAGGTGGCGATGCTGCCACCTTAGTGAGCATGGAATGAGGGGCACTGAGCCAAAAAGTTTTAACAGAATCTTAAGGTTTAATAGAATTTGCTTGCTAGGCTTTGGACTTTCTTGGGACCAGTAACCATTCTATCTTTCCTATTTTTCCCATTTTGGAATGGGAATATCTCTCCTATGTCTGTTTCATCATTTATTTTGGAAGCACAAAACTTGACTGGTTTCTCAGGTTCACAAATGGAGAAGAATTTTGCTTCAGAATGAATTGTACTTCCCTTCTCACCCATAGCTGATTTAGAATGGTTTTTAGATGAGACTTTAGGCTTTAAACTAAAATTGATGCTAGAATGATTTAAGACTTTGGGAGCTATAGGGACGAGATGAATGTATTTTGCATGCAATAAATACATGACTTTTGGGGTGCTGGGGGAAAGTGCTATGGACTAAATTGTGTTCCGCACAAATTCATATGTTGAAGCCATAAACTCTGATGAGAAGATCTCTGACCTGATAGAATTGTTGTCTTTATAGGAAGAAAAAGAGAGACCAGAGTGTTCTTTCTCTCTCCCTCTCCCCATTCAGTGCTCATGCATGTAGAAAGGTCAGAGGAAGAGAGTCTTTATCAGAATGTGATCATGGTGGCACCCTAATCTCAGATTTCTAGCCTCAAAAACAGTAAGAAAATAAATGTTTGTGTTTAAACCCCCTGATCTATGATATTTTGTATGGCAGACTGAATTGACTGGGACCATTCAGGATCTGGCTACCTTTAGAGCCTTTCAAACTTATCCTGTCACTCTTGACCGCGAACCTCACTTCTATGGGGCTGAATTCAATCATGGTATTCTTTTTCTGTTTGGCTCATCCTCACCTATTAGTAAAGTCACACCCAAAATGGAACTTGGATTAGAAGTTTTCCCTTATAATTCCATGCAACATTGTAGTGTCTTGCTTCTATGTTCCTTTAGAATCTTGTACATAACTCAAATAAGAGCCATTTTTAAAAAATGCTGCAATTATTTATTCAAATATTTGACTCATTGTACTGACCCTGAAGACAAAAACTTTATTCTACTGAGATTTAAATTTCTGGACTCTAAGGAGAAGCATCGTTCATTGGTTAAGTTCTAGAACTTTAGAGATAGTATTTAGATCTATCACTTATTAACTTGGAGAAATTGCTCAACATATCTAGTTTCTTCATGTAGGAAATGGGGCCAGTGAAAAGGTTAACTGTGTCTGGAAGGCTGGTTAAAACACAGATGTCTGGGCTGTAGCAGAATTTTGAAGTTAGTAGGTCTGGGATGAGGTGTGGTACAGGAATTATGTTTTTAATATGTTCTCAGGTAATCCTGATGTTTCTGGTCAAGGAACCCACTGTAAAAGTCATCAAGACAGTTTGAGATTCACAAAAAAATGATTCAAATATTCATTTAACACATTTATTAAGTATATTTCTATGTCAAATTTTGGGTAAGCATTAGGTATACAGGAATGAAAAAATCAAAGTTTATTTCTTTAGAGACCTTAAAAATCTCTGTTGGCAACATATGTAAAACAATAAATAAATAAAACAAAAAAAGAACTTCAGAGGATAATCAATGTGAGTGATAAGACAGAGGATCATGAACAGTCTGGTGAAGAAGGACCTCTCTTAAGGAGATGATATTTGATTTGGGGCCTAAGGACAGAAAGGAGTCCACTATGTTGAGAACACTGAAAAGAGATTTCTAGACAGAGAGGAAAGCAAGTCTTAGTCTCTGGGAAAGGGAAGAGCCTGGTTTGTTCAAGGAACAGAAAGAAACTCTTGGCTTGAGGGTAGTATGTACAAAAATATGTAATATGAAGTGAGGTAGGCAGGAGCCAGATCACCTACTGTTTTATGACGGCAAGCTGTTTCCATTTTATTCAGACTACAGTGGATTTAAGTGGTAGAGAAGTGTCACCTACTTTGTGTGTTAAAGATGATTGGCTGCTATATGAAATGTTGTAGGAGGTAAGAATAAAAGCTGTCATTGGACTTCACAAAAGTTCAGGGAAGAAGCAGATGTGGCTCACACTAGTATAATGGAACTGGGTATGAACAGCATTGGAGAGGATTTGAGGAGTTTGAAAGTAGAGATATAGGACTTGGTGAGAAGGTGTGGTGATCCAGGGAAGAGTGTGTCCAATAAAAATTAAGTTTTCAATAAAAGAAGTGTAAATTATTAAAATTCCTTCAAAAATACCTGTTGGTTTTATTCTTGACATTTAGTTTATTAAAAATAGTAAGTCATCATGGGTAGAAAATCTTTTTTTTTCCCTGGACAGGAAACTGCTGACTTAAGCTGCCAGATATTTCAGGCATTGTATCTGAGGAAGGGAGCACACACATCAGGAGCACTGATGAGCTCATTTGAGGAGTATCTAATGGAATCCAGATGAATGCACTTCCACCCTGAATTCTTAATTGTGCAGCAGATCAAGGCTCCAATAAGAAAGGACAGCGAGTGGTCTGGAGGAGAAAGGGGGCCAAGTAGTGGCACAAGCTCTTCTTCCCATATCTGTGTATCTTCTCTCTGTAAGCCCTGGTTTCTAGTCTTCTTAAAATTCTCTCTCTTTTTTTAACTTTAAAATCATAGTGAAAAAATGAATAGCAACCTACATTTTCAACAATAGCAGATAGGTTAAACACATCTTGGTACATGCATACAATGGAATACTATAGATGACAGATGCTGTTTGACATATGACAAAATGTGTTTTCTCTTGGCTATTTCTGTTCCTCCCTTCTTCCTTTACTACTAGACTTTTAGGTTGAGCTTATGGTCCCTGGGCAGCAGGGGGTGGGGAGAGGGGAGTGGAACAGAGACATAAGATGTCTTTGCTTTGGGCTTCAAACAATTCTCTTTTAAAATTAGTAGCCTGACTTTCAACTCATATAGGTAGGATTTTATATACAAAAAAATGCCAATGCATAGAGGACTCACTATAGAGAAAAATTAAAGAATAATCAAGAAAAAGATGTGATATAAAGGAAATTTTTTGCCACTATTAAAGGAAAATTCCATCCTGGAATTGGGGGTGGGCAGGATAAAAGCAAGAGAGAGAAGGAAAGGTCAAAAAAAGAAAAGAAAATATCATGGCTCCTTTTTTGTAGCTGAGTCTTTGTAGTGGAAGAAGAAACACCAGTACATTTGTATAATTCAAAGAATATCAGGCTGGTACCCTCAATTCTCAGACATTGTCTGGGGAGGACATAAGCTTCTCAGAAGTGTTCTCAATTCATCATGGTCCTTGTTCACAAGTGATTGCAATGATAAATGGCTATGGGAGGAGCCTTGACATGTGCGGCTGAGGAAATTTCACAGTGTCTCGAACAACTTAGCATAAAATAGAGTGAACAGTGAAGAATTATCAGGGTCCCTAAGCAAAATGCAGATATTCAAACAGGACCAATCGATAAAGATTTTGGGATTCAGAACTAGAAAGTACAATGATGGTGCTGAGAGTAGAGTCTAGGCCAAGGTTCTCAGTCACCAGCATGACTCCCAAAGGCCAGGTGACACCAACCATAGCCAAACAGACACTGGTAAAGGACAACTCATGACTGCTTAGGCTAAGCTGCACTCTGGTGAATACTACAAGGACCCAAAAGACATTATGAGACCCTGATGTCACTCATGTGATGCTATGAAGATGCCATCATTGCCCCAAGACACCATCTTGGGAAAGGGAATCCAAGAAAGGTGAGGAGAAACCCTGAGAGACAGAGTAATTGCCCTCAAGTGAGTCTTTTAAACAGGGAGATAGTAATAATTTTACTTGGGAAATGTAATCCTCAGTGGAAATGAGAGCTCAACAATACAAAGAAATTTGCAATGGAAAATAAATTAAGTTTTTTATATTTACTGCCATATTTAATATTTTTGTACATCTGTGTAAACCTTTAATCCAGCTATATTTACACTAGGTAATCATTTTAAAAATGCTGGAACAGAATTTCTATTGACACGAAATGCATTTGGCACTTCTAAAGTTTAAAATGAAAAGGCTACAGAATGTTATTTACAGCGTGAAAAATTTGTGGAAAGGAAAGTATATATATGCATCAAAATTTAAATAGTTATTTGTGGGTGATGGGATTATGAGTAATTTTTCCTTTTACTTTGTGATTTTCTTAATTTTGTCTACATTTAAAAAGTTATTTTTAAAAATCAACTTTATTGACATACAACTTACATATAATGAAGTGCAGAGATTTTAGGTGCATAATTCAATCAATTTTGACAAAATTATAAACACGTGAAAACATCACTCCTATAAATACTTGAGAATATTCACTTGTGTCCCTTTGGAGTCAAAAGACCCCCTATGCCCCAAGCAAACACAGATCTGATTTTTATCACCATAGACATTGCAGAATTTGTTTGGTTTTTCTGGATAAAATAATGTCTAGGAAATTTATCCATGTTTTTTTGTGTACCAGAAATCTATTATTTTTAATTTCTAATTAGTATTCAATTATAAGCATATAGTTTTTTAAAAATCTGTTCACCTATTAAAAATACTTAGACTGTTTCTAGCTTTTAAAATTCATTTTATTTATTTATTTTATTTAAATTTTTATTGAATTTTTTAGGGTGACATTATTTTAAGTAGTTTCTCTAGAGATTCTAATATGAAATCTTATCACAATATTCTTACAAAATTATATTGAAATAATTTACACTTCACTGTTCAAAAACCGTATTTCATGAATATATAAATCTTCTAATAGTTTAATTTGATTTACCTTATCCTTTGTGCTTTTGTTTCCATATGTGTTAATTCTTTATACATTATAGACACATATTCAATGATATTATTGTTTCAGTCATTTGCCTTTTAAATATATTAAAATAAGAAAAATGCTACTTGTTGGGAAATGCCCCACCTGGTCTCAGGGACTGTAGCCTTGCTGACAGGCAAGAGAGCCCCAAGGCTGGAAATAATCAAGGAGGTCTTGGGATAATAGGCCACTGAGGAGACAAAACCTGTCCCCTTGGCAGGGGTGCAGCCTCTGCCTCCCTCACATCACCCTGCTTGTCCCTGTGATGGTCAGTTGTTGATGACGGGTAACGTAAGTTCTCTCAAGAGGAGGGGCAACCTAAGCCAGACATTGGCTGGCATGGTCAGTGGGACAAGGACTTGGGGGGACACGGAGAAAGGGCAAAAAGGCCCGCACTCCTCGGCTCGGCCTGGACATGGCCGGAGTCCTCATTTATCTTAAAGAAGCCACTTTATCTCTTGGTGGCTCTGCCCCGCCCGCCTGGTTCAAGCTTGAAATAATGCTAAAGGCAGGTACAGCTCTAAACTGGATGGGGCGGTTCCTGGGGACAATCAGGCCGAGAAGTAAGTTCCTCTAAGCATGCTTGTTCTTCCCTCAAAAACAATGATAATGGGCTCATACAGGGAAGGAGATTTACATTATTCACAGACCCTGACCTGAGGCAGATCCCTTGTATTCCTCCAACTGTTATCCATGATCTCTATTTGTTTTCTGTAAACATAGCCTTTTGACATTGATTGATGAACTTTGCTGTATACCCCTTTGCACTTGAATCTCAATAAAAGCCTTTGGACACAGGGGTTTGCAGCCTTCTCCATGAGAGGGAAGAGCCATGCCCCTCTCCTGGCAAACAGAGAAGTGTTTGTGACGACTCCTGCTTATTCCCCCATCTGTGACAACCCAGGCCAGCCTCTGCGGGATTCAGAGCCCTGCTCCCTCCTCAGCTGGCTCCAGACAGTAACCCTCAGATCCAGGAGCCCCACGTTCCAAGCAACATATCGCCCCCCCATGACAGCTACTCTTTTTTATTTAGGCATAAGTCACTCTTTTCTGTGATCTTTTTTGCTTTATGTAAATTGGTTTTCACCCTGTATTTTTTTTTTTCAGCCTGGAAAAAATTCTTTTAGCTGTTCTTATTGTACAGATATTTTTGGGAACACATTCTCTGAGCTTTCACTTATCTGAAAATGTACTTTATTCCCACTTCTGTGGGATGTGTTCACTAGACATACATTTCTGGGTAGACAATCACTTCCTGTGGCCTCTCTCCTTCCTCAAATTGCAATTCTTTAAAGATACCGTTCCTTTGTCTTTTGACCTTCACTCTTTCTATTGAGGAGTCAGCTCTGTGTGAAGAAATTTTAACATTTGTTATAGAGCAGGTCTGCTGAAAATCGATTCTCTGAAACTTTATTTGTATGAGAATGTATTTCTCTTTTATTTTTGAAGATAGTTGTTCTAGACCTAGAATTCTAGGTTGATTTTTTTTTAAAAACATTTTATTTAAAGACATATAGTTCCCATGCCATAAATTTGCCATCTTAAAGTGTACAATTCAGTGATTTACAGTTTATTTATAAGTTGTATAATCATTACCACTATCTAATTCTAGAATATTTTCATCCCCTCAGTAAGATACACTGTACAAGTTAGCTCCCACTTTCCATTCTCCCTCACCCAGCCTCTGGCATTCATTAGTCTGCTTTCTATCTTCAGAGAATTGCTTATTCTGAACATATTTATTCATATAATGGCATAATGCCATCTGTAGCCTTTTGTGTCTGTCTTCTTTATGACCCAGTGATTCTACTTCTGGGAATTTATCTGAAGAAATGCAAAACACTAATTCAAAAGAATATAAGCACCCTTTGTACATTGCAGCATTATTTACAATAGATTTGTAATAGATCACAAAGATTTGGAAGCAGCCCAAGTGTCCATCAGTAGATGAATGGATAAAACAACTATGGGACATTTATATAGTGGAATACTACTCAGCCATAAAAAAGAAGAAAGTTTTACCTTTTGCTACAGTATGGATGGACCTGGAGAACATTATGCTAAGTGAAATAAGCCAGCCAGAGAAAGACAAATACCATATGATGTCACTCATATGTAGAATCTAATGAACAAACTGAACTAACAAGCAAAATAGAAACAGACTCATTCATAGAGAGCAGAATGACAGGTAAGGGGTGGTGGTGGAGGGGGTAGAAGGATCCAGCAAAAAAGGAAAAGGACTCATGGACACGGACAACAGGGTGGTTACTGTGGGGGTGAGGAGGTGGGTTGAGATGGAAGAGAGTAAAAGCAGAATAAATGGTAATGGAAAAAATACAATACAATAAAAAATTATACCTAAAAAGCCATTTTATCATTTCAATAAATGCAGAAAAATGACTTGATAAAATCCAGCATCTATTCTTTATAAAAACTCTTAGAAAACTAGAAATAGAAAGAAAACATCCTCAAACAGATAAAGACAATAAACCCTGTATCTAATATTACAAGTTATGGTAGAAGATTGAATGCTTTACTTCTAAGATTAAGATCAATAAAATGATGTCTGCTCTCATTATACTGAAGTTGTACCCATGAAATCAGACTAGAAAATGAAATAAAAGTCATCTAGTTTGATAAAGAATAATACAACTTTTTTTTTGTAAATGACATCTATGTAAAATATCTCATGGAATATACAAAAAACCTCTAAAAACTAATAACTATAACAATGTTGCAATAACAAAGTCAATATATAAAATTCAATCAATTTCTTTTCTGTATAGCAGAGCAAACAATTGAAGATTAAAATAAAAAGTAATAGCATTTATAATAGCATCAGAATATGAAAAATTTTCAATAAATCTTATAAAATATGTGAAAGGTAACACAAAAATGTGCAAAAGATTTGAACGGGAACTTCACCAAAAAAAAAAAAAAAGATATACAGATAGCAAATAAACACTACATACCTAAAGATGGCTATGATGAGGGAACAGAAAATAACAAGTGTGACAAGGATATGAAGAAATTGGAACTTTTATACTTTGCTGGTGAGAATATAAAATGCTACCTTCCAGATGGAAAAACACTTTGAAAGTTCTTTGAAAAGCTAAACACTGGGTTACCATATGACCTGGCAAATCCACATCTAGTTATATACAAAAGAGAATGGGAAGGACGTGTTTACTCAAAGACTTGCACATGAATATTCATAGCAGGGCTGTTCACAGCAGCCAAAAAAGTACAAACAACTCAAATGTCCATCATTTGCTTTATGAATAAAAAAATACCATGGAATGTTATTTGGCCATAAAAAATGGTCATCTGATACACACTACAACATGCTATAGCTCTGAAACAATTATATTAATTAAAATATTATTTCTTTATTTTTGATTTTTAGCAGTGTGACTCTGATATAAGTTTGGTTGCATTGTTGTTTATCCTACTGGAAGGTAGGTAAACTTTTTTTTTAATTTCTTTTTTATTGTTCAAGTACCTTTGTCTGTTACCCATCTCTCTCCTCCAGTCTTGTTACTGTCAGTTTGCTTTTTCTTTCAGTGTTGCTGGTTATATTTTTCTTGCTTATTTGTTTTGTTGGTTAGGTTCTACTTATAGGAGAGATGATATATTTGTCTTTCATCCCTGGTTTATTTTAACATAGTGCTCTCCAGTTCCACCCATGCTGTCAAAAAGGGTAAGAGTTCCTTCTTTCTTTTTGCTTTCTTTTGGTACATTCCATTGTGTAAATGTACCATAGTTTTTTGATCCACTCATTTACTGATGGGCACTTAGGTTGCTTCTATAACTTGGCTATTGTATATCATGCTGCTATGAACATTGAGGTGCATAGGTTATTTTGAATTGGTGTTCTGGGATTCTTAGGGTATAATCCCAGCAGCAGCAGTACGGGGTCAAAAGGCAGTTCCATTTTTAGCTTTTTGAGGAAATTCCAAACTGCTTTCCACAGTGGCTGCACCAGTCTGCATTCCCACCAACAGTGGACTAGGGTTCCCTTTTCTCTACAACCTTGCCAGCACTTGTTGTTTGTTGATTTGTTTATGATGGCCATTGTGAAGTGGTATCTGAGTGTGGTTTTAATTTGCATTTCTCTGATGGCTAGTGATGCTGAGCATCCTTTCATATGTCTCTGGGCCCTGTGTATATCCTCCTTGGAGAAGTGTCTGTTCAGGTCATTTGCCCCTTTTTTCATTGGGTTGTTTGACTTCCTGGAGTGGAGTCATGTGAGTTCTTTATATATTTTGGAGATCAAACCCTTGTCTGATGTATCATTGGTGAATATGTTTTCCCATACAGTTGGTTCCCTTTTCATTTTGCTGATGTTTTCTTTAGCTGTGCAGAAACTTCTTAATTTCACGAAGTCCCATTTGTTTATTCTTTCTTTTATGTCCCTTGCTCTAGGGGACATATAGGTGAAAATATTGCTGTGTGGAATATCTGAGAGTGTCCTGCCTATGTTCTCCTCTAGGATTTTTATGATGTTGTGACTTATATTTAAGTCTTTTATCCATCTCGAGTTTATTTTTATGTATGGTGTAAATTGGTGATTGAATTTCATTTTTTTGCATGTAGCTATCCAGCTCTCCTCACACCGTTTGTTGAAGAGGGTATTTTTACTCCATTTTATGCTTCTACCCCCTTTATCGAATATTAATTGACCATAGAGACATGGATTTGTTTCTGGGCTATTTCTGTCCCACTGATCTATGTGTCTGTTCTTATGGCAGTACCAGATTGTTTTGATTAGAGTGACCTTGTAAAATAGTTTGATTTCAGGTATTGTGATCCCTCCTACTTTGTTTTTTTTCCCCTCAAAATTGCTGCAGCTATTTGGAGTCGTTTATGGTTCTACATAAATTTTTGAAATGTTCTATATCTGTGAAATACATCACTGGTATTTTAATAAGGGTTTTGTTAAATCTATGAATTGCTTTGGGTAGTATGGACATATTAATGTTAATTCTTCCAATCCATGAACATGGTATATGCTTCCATTTATTTGTGTCTTCCTTAATTTCTTTCTTCAGTGTTGGGTAGTTTTCTGAGTATAGGTCTTTTACTTCCCTGGTTAAGTTTATTTCTAAATACTTTATTTTTCTTGTTGCTATAACAAATAGGATGTTTTTCCTGATTTCTGATTCTGACGCTTCATTGTTGGTGTACAAAAATGCTTTTGATTTCTGAATATTGACGTTGTATCCTGCTGTTTTGCCAAATTCACTTTAGGTAAACTCTTTTGGTCTGTATATTGATATTTTCTGCCAAATTTGGAAAAATTTTTATAGCTTCTTTAAATACTTTTTTTGCCCCATTTTCTCTCTTCTCTTATTATGAAACTAATTACATATCTGTTAAATTAAACTTCTTGATATCTTCCATTAGACTCTTTTTTAAATTTATTTTGTTTTTCAGTAGGAGGGGTTAATTTCTATGGCCATGTCTTAAAGTTTATTGACTTTTCCTATTGCTATTTCCAATCTTACATTAATGCCAAGCTGTGAATATTTAAACATTTTAGACATTTTAATTTTCCGAGTTAACATTTCAATTACTTTTAAAAAATAATTTTCATTTCTTGGCTGAGATTCCTAATCCTTTTTGTTTAAATCCTTTATACCTATTTAACAGCTGCTTTCAAGTCACTGTCTGAAAATTATAACACCTGGGAACACTTAAGAGTTCTTTTCCTTTGATTGATGTTTTTCTTGATTATGAATCACATTTTCCTGCATCTTTGCATGTATAGAATTTTTTTTAACTTATATGCTGGACATTGTGGATAGTATATTGTACAGATTTTTGGACTATGTTCTCCTCCATAAAAAAATCATTGAGCTTTTTTCTGACAGGCAGTTGATTACTGGAAAGTTTCCTTCACCCTATTGAAGCTTTGTTTAGGGTTTGTAATGGCAGGTCTAGAGTAGTTTTACACTAAGACGTGACTGTTACTTCAGAGGCATTGGTATTGTGATGTTTCAGCTGCAAACTCAGGATGTTAACAATGTCTTTTCACTTTCACTGGGCCAAGTATTTCAAACTCTCCTAAACTATCTCTATAACATTATCAACCTTGCAGGTCTTACACTGAACATGTGCAGTCTTTCCAGGGATCTGCTGCAATTCTCTGTCCCCTATTCACCCATTCATGGCATTCTGTTGCCTCTTAATGAACAGCATTTTTCTCTCTGCTAATCTGAGCTACAGCTTCCAGGCTCCAGGAGCCCTGCTCTCTGATCTTTGCCTCCTCCCTCAGAGGGACCACTGGGCTACGTTTGGACTGTACCTCTCTGTGTTGCAGTTGGGAATTGTATCTACCCGGACAGATAACAGTGTAGATCACAGGACTTACATCTTAGGTTTTGATTCTCTCAAGCGCTGCAGTACTGGGCTAGCCATTATCGAATACCTGAAAATAGTAGCTTTATATATTCTGCCTAATTTTTGTTTTTTTTTAATGGCAGAAAGGCAAGTCTAGTACTAGTTAATCCAACATAAAAGAAAGGGGAAATCGTTTAAGTAAGTGCTGTTTTTGATAACAGCAATATACATAAGCATTACTGAAATTCACTTCATGTGCCACTTTGTTATATGTGAGCCCTGAGTTGCGAGGTAGCAAATTCAATGTTAGTTCAAAGATGTAATTCCATGGTGCATAGTCAGTGCCCCCCCAGAACTGTAACTGATTGACTGAGTTTTTTAATAATTTACATGAATTTTGTTTCAAAATTTAGATCCTTTCTTTTACTTCCACATTATACAGTCATCATCACTCTCTGACAGATTTGCACATGAACAATTTGGAATCAAGCCAGGAAGTGGCCAGTATGTGTTGTCACCTGTTTGAGAAAAGTTACTATATTTTGTTCACTGTGAATGGTTAAGGAAAGAAAGAAAAGAGAAATGTTGTTTTAAACTTTTAAACTGCCAACCTATGTAAACTAATCCTTTTCTTACCCTTTCTGGCTCTTTCCCTTTAATTTTTTTCTTCATTGTGTGTGTGTGTAATTTTGATATGTCTTTAATATGAATTATTGAATATCCACTGGTTTAAAATTTACTTTTTTTCTCTTTGCTCTATATACTTTTTTTCTACTTTTACCACTATATCAATGATGTTACTAAAGAAATTTTAAAACATCTACATTAGTTTCTAAATCAGCTGTAAAATGTTATTCCTACTAACAAGTTATTTGAAGGGTTTGGGCATGCCTCTAAGTCAGATGTAGGAGGGCAATGCCTGAAAAAAAGAATGCCTGTTTATTTTAAAGTATTAAGTCAAACAATTCTTAATTATACAGTTTACTTTCAAGGCATAGAACAGTACACTTATTTGTTGTTGTCTTTCTGTTCCTTTTGGAAATTTATAGAGAATTTTGCATTTATTGGTTCATGTTATAATGCTTTGAATATTTGCACATAAGTCTTTGGGCAAAGGGTCATTTAAAAACAAAAGTTATGAATTAACTGATTTTTTAAATTTTTTATGTAACTCTTTTGTTTCTTGTCTCTTAATATGCGATTAATCAGGCATTTGCCCCTCTTTCCTAAAAGATAAATGACGATAGGGTCCATCAACTGACACGCCAACAAACCTTCCTGTCCCTAAATGTTCCTGGAAAATCTATTTGTGATACACTGACTAAGCCCTGCACCCCTGATCATTCAGCTTCACAACTACATTTTTCGCACAGACACACATTTACACAGTGCCTGTTCTCAGCCAGACCAAATTTAAAATGTTGTCTGAAATTTCTGATTCTGTAAGATACAGTGGAGAGTGTATTGAAGGCGGAACCAGATAAACCTGGATTTGATTCTTGGCTCCATTGCTTGTAAGCTGTGTAACCTCTCTGAGCCACAGATTTCTCATCTGTAAAAGTGAAATCATAAATATCATTCATATGTGCCTCACAGGTGGATAACTTGCAGGATTTATAAGCAAAGATAGGATCTCTTAGCAAGTTTATGGTATTTGTAATTCTTTATTTCCTGGACAGGAAACTTGGAAGTGATGGGTTCTTTTTTTTTCACCACTGTTGATTCATCAAACAATTTTTTTAAAAAATAGTTTTTGCAATTATCTCAATTTCTCTTGAGGAGAGAACCTACCTTTTAGGCAGCTGAAGCCTGTTGGATATCCCATATTGACCAAGTTGTAAGTTATTTGTGCCTAACCTGACAATGGATTCTTCTCACAGAAAAAATGGGTGTGTTTTGCACACATTTAAGTCTGTTACCCTCTGCTGTAGGTATCATTTAAAGTTCATGTCTTACTAGGTTTGTGTTAAGCCATTTTAAAAGATGGATCACAGGCACTAAAGCCAAAAAGAACTGAATAAAATTTCCAATGTTTCTACTTCCTAGCTGCATTCCATTGCTCAAGTATGAATCTTTCTTACTCATTAAATGCAGATAACAACACCTACCCTTCAGGGTGTTTTTCATGACTAAATGATATAGTCTATGAAAAAATGTTCACCTTTGACTGTCATCAAATGTTAACTCTCTGCTTTTTCATTCTACCTCTGATAATATGCTGCTAAAAAAAGACTTTAAAAATTTTTTGGGTGTTAGAAGCCAACTTATTCGGTTTTATAAACAAAAAAGTTTGTCTTAAACTTTGCCCTCTTGTGTTGGTCTAACAATCCATACAATTTTTGAGTCTCCATTTTAAAGTTTTAGAATTAAAACATATGTGATTGGCATTGTACACATAAAATAACTTTAAACCGTTTGGCATTTCTCTCCATAATATTAAAAGGAATACTTTCTTTGGCAGAATTGTGAAGCCCAAATGTGATTTCTCCACTCAGTGTGGTCACAGACCTGGGATAACTCATGTCATACCTAGGTCTTTACTCGTGTATCAAGATAACCGTGTTTGATATGCATAAGTCAGGGGGCCCAAGTCTTTCAATCAGTAATGAGGAGAGAATGAACAACCCGATTGATATTAGTACAATACCCTCCACATCCCCACCCCCAAATAGACATCATTATTCAAAGCATGATAATAAATAAAGCATGATGATAAATGTATAGAATTGAGATTATCGTGTGACCATCTATGAAGTTCCAAAAGACCAAACTATATTGTTAACTGTTCTACAAGAAAGTAAATTTCAGCATGGGAAATACGTTCTTTGGATACATGTTTTTTGATAAAATAAGAGAAGTTCCCCTTTTTCCTTAAAGTTGAGAGATAATTTGGTTTAGATATTGAGCCGCAGAGCTGACCTCAGCTATTCTGGCAATGAAGGCGGGAACCTGCCCTGGACTGCAAGGAGGCAGCCTCCGTGGGGAAGGGAGACAGCTCTTTAAGTAGCACTGGGAGTTGTCAGGGCTTGTGCAGAATTGTTGTAAATCATTCTATGTCTTGCTCGTTGCCCTTCCATTATCCCTGCACCATCTGTTAACCCTCATCAAGAGTAATAGAACAATCTTTTCTATTTTGTGAAAGATTAAGTGGAAGGACATGTTCTATGTTTGGGATAATATAAAAAAGACATAGCTATGTTATCACTCCTGAGGCTGTTGTGGTGATCACAGGTATGGTGACCAGCAAGGACAGCTGTGTACATGCAAGCACTGAGCCCTCAGGGGTTGTTGGTAGCAGAGTCGATCAATAGTCGTCCATCAAGAAGGGGAAAGAGGTTGGGTGAAAATAACACAAGGAAATTATTCTTGAGATGGTGCCTGGAAATCACTGACAAAACTGTAGGCATATTCAAGGGTCTAATTACCAGCAAAGAAGGCAATGGAAGCTGTTAGTTTTGTGAGCTTGAATTACACATGGACTAAATCTAATTCATTCATACTGTTTTGGATTAACATGTTAACATTTAAAGAGAGAATTAAGAAAAACTCAAATAATACAGTTATAAGTATTTTTACATTTATCTTAGCTATGAAGTATTTTAAGCAAGGTCACAAGATTTGTAATACCTTGCCACTAGAAAAAAAGAACTAAGTATTTTGCAGATTGTGAAATAGAATAAAATGTTGGCGTGAAGAGAAGAGACTGAAGAAGAGCAATGACAAGACTTTTGTTTCCAGGCAGGGAGTGGAGGAGCTTTTGGGAGAAAAGATTTCAGAGCAGCTCTTTTGTGAAGGTTATAGAAGACAGTTTGTATAGATATTTGATCTGAAGGGAAAGTATATACCATTTGAGCTGCATAATTAATATCACTTAGAAAAGCAAAATGTTTATGCTCCCTTAAACGTTTCCAAACCTCTATGATGGTATTTCTCCAGCAAGTATGTACTGCTTTATTTGGCCCATATTGATTAATTTCCTCTCTTTCCAACAGAGCTTGAAATAAACTTGTGTTTGTTAGGGCCCTTGAATGCACCAAAATCATTAGGAATTTAGCTTTTTACTTTTAGAATTTAACATCATACCAGCAGGGAATTATAAAGACTACTTAAAGTTCCATATTGTTCCTTAACAAAATACCTCACTAGGTTAAACCTTTGATTTATATTAGCTTTCTTCTAGGTAAAGAATCTCAAATGTCTGAGGACATATTAAAGGTAACATGACATTACATTTGGAAGTTATCATAGATGTCATCTTGTCTGATCCTCTTAAGCGTTCAAGAATCTTTTCTGCATTATTTCTAATGTTTCTTCTGTTTAAATGTTCCACTTATTTCTTATACCTAATACATTCCATTTGGGAAAACTCTAGTAAAACTTGACTTTCATAAACACGTAAAAGTTAGGAACTTTCTGGGTTTTAGCTATTAATCTTTGAATTACCTAGAGAGAAGACCCTAATAAACTTTATCACTGTTTGTACCCATTAGAGAAGCACCAGTGTCCTGTGAGCAACCATGAACCTCCCCGATTTTTAATGGGAGGTTAAACCTAGTGACCTCTAAGATCTTTGCCAGTTCAAAAGCTCTCTGGTTAGTTGGAAGCCTGTAGCCTGTGCGCAAATTTTGATGTTAACAGATCTCTGCTTTTGCTATGTAATCTGATTAACCAATGTTTGGAGATCTTTATGAGTTATCAAGAGACCCAGAGCTCTTTCTTTCTTTACTATGGGATTCTACTTGGAATGTTACCTTAATTGCATCTTCATGGTTTGTCAGAATTCGTGTGAATGGAGAGAAACCAGCAACCACAATGGAGAGATACGTGCTTTAACTATGCTTAGTGCTCAGGATGCAGCAAAACGTGCTCCTGGCTATACAGAGAATCCTAGGACCTTCAGTAAAACAAGGAAAACTACAACAAGCTTTAATCAGGCAGGATATTTAAGTATAATCTCTGTTGGGCTTATGGTAGTGTCCTCTTCTTCCATCCCTATATTATCTCCACATCTCTGCTACCTACTTGGACCTAGGGTGGGGTTCTTAGACTATTAGCAGGATGTTACATTATACTCCTTGATGACTTGGTTGAGATGATTCTCAAAGGTGTGTCAACAGTATGATCAGCAACTATTCAGTGAGTACCCATTGCCTTCTGGCAGGGTGCCAGAGGCTTCACCTGCTTCATCTTTTTGTTTTTATCATCACTAACCTGTAACATGGTATTCTTATGTTCAATTTACAGATTAACTGAGGTACTGAGAAGTTTAAGTAACGTGGTTAAATCAGAGCTAATAAGTAGTGCAATTTTACTTTAACACAATCTCCTGTATTAGTTTTAGTGTTTTCATTACAAATTACACAAACTTAGTGGCTTAAAACTACAAAGTTTATTATCTTACAGTACAATAGGTCAGAAATGTAACTTGGGTTCTGCTGGGCTAAAATTAAGGTATCCACGGAACATGTTTCCCTTCTAGGAGCTCTATGAGAGAATTATTTCCTTGCCTTTTCCAGCTTCTAGAGACCACCTGTATTCCTTGCTTGTGTCTTCCCTTTACCATATTCAATGCCAGCAACACAGCATCTCTCTGACCCTGCTTCCATTAACATCTCTCTGTCTCCCCTCCTCCCCCCCCCAATCCCAGAGCTGGAAAACGTTCTCAGTATTTAAAGATCCATGTAAGTGGATTGGGCCCAGGAAAATTTCTATGTTCTTAACATAGTCACTCTTGCAAAGTTCCTTTTCTTAAAAATAATTTTACTCCTCATCCAAGGATATATTTATTGATTTTAGAGAGAGAAGAAGGGAGAGAGAGAGAGAGAGAGAGAGAGAAACATTGGCTGATGATTGGTTGCCTCCTGTACTTGTCCCTGTTAGGGATCAAACCTACAACCTAAGTATGTACCCTGACCGGGAATTGAACTCACGATATTTTGACACTCCAACAAATGGAGCCACCTGTCCAGAACTCTGCAAAGTCCCTTTTTCTATGTAAGAAAATATATTCACAGGTTCTTGGGATTAGGGTATATAACTTGGGGGTCGGGTGCGGTGGTCATTATTCTGTCTGCTACTCTCCTTCTGAATCTGTTTTCATAAGCCTGTAACTCTAGACCACATACTGGCCTTGCTTCATACATTTGGTGATATTTCCAACATCTAATCCATTTCTGACTCAATGAATATTTTTGAGCAAATTAATAAATATATTAAAATACTAGAATTTGGAAGTGGTTGTTTTACTGCACTCATGTGGACTAATAATGATTGATTTGAGGGGTAATTGTTTGTAACATCATTCTAGACTCTTAAATCGGGAGATAAAGGTTAATCCCTTTTCTCACAGCGGCAGAAATTCTTATTCTGTGTGCAGCTGAAGCAACAAGATGTGGTCTTGCTGTACAGCCCTGACTAATTAGTTGATGGCATTGATAATACATGTGTTATTAGGAATATTATGGATGCAACTGATCTCTGCCTTTTAAGGGTGATCCCTTTGGTCTGGAATCCTTCTTGGAAAAGAGTATTCAGAAGCTCTAAGCATACTAAAAATTTCAAACAGAAAGCATTGCTGACGTTTCCCTTATAATGAGGGGTTTTGTTTGTTTGTTTGTTTTTGCCTGGTTCAAGTGGAGACTGGGCATAAACACTTAGCCTGGATGCCATTAATTGGAGTCAGTGGGAATACTACAGGAATGCTGCCCTGAATTCAACTCTTGGTGCTATCTAGCAAAAGAGGGGAAACATTAAATTCTGACTATTTGGTAAACAGTAATCATTTCTAGTATTAGGCCTAGCTGGGCTGGGGGTGCTGGAGGAAACCTGGAGGAGGAGATCATTAAACTAGGTCAGCTTCCTGACAGAGCTCTAAGACCAATCTGAATGCTGAGACTTGAGGAACGTGTTGCAGCCAAGTAGGCTCCCTTGATACTGTGGCAAGCAACTGCAGTTGGTACTCAATCAATTTTAAGCAAAGAGCAAAATTAGATCAAGGATCATTCGGAGTATACAACAAAGTCATACCTTGACTAGGATTTGGCGTCTTTGTGCGATTGAGTGATCCTTTTGAACAGGAAGTGGAAGACAGCACAGTGCTTTCGGCAGGCTTTCAAAACTGCCCAGTGTTTCTCTTTGGCTTCCCTAGGGTCTCCCCAGCATCAGGCACCTATAGACATTACAAAAACCAAAGAAAGGCAGCTGAGAAAAGCAGGCAAACTACAAAGTGAGACAGAAAACTGAAGGTGTAGATTTGGACTTCCCAAAACAGAGATAAATATATGCATTTCTTGGTGGTACTAAAAAATAACTGAACATAACAGAATGTCACTTCAAATTACATACTGCTTGAGTTAGGAGAGGCAAATGTTTTATTAATAAACAGGTGGTTAGAGCACTATTTTTTCCCAAATCTAAGAGTATGGGAGGGCAGGGGAGGCCAAGCTGAAACCTCCAACAAGAGAAATGATTTACTAATTTGGTGTGACTGGCAGACCTGGTGATGAAAAGGGACTTTATTGTATAGCATCAGAGAGCAGCTGAAGGGAGGTGGTCAGAGGTTTTAAGAGGTCCAGTCTTGCAGGATGGAGAGCTTCCTCTCAGATCCTGGCCAGAATGATTAGGGTGGAACTGCGGGAGAGGGAAGGAAAGAGGGGGAGAGGCAGAGAGGGAGAGAGAGGGAGGAAGGGAAAGAGATATGTACTTCTTCATTTGGTGCAGAGTATAATTTAGGAACTGCACACTCATCCATCATGAGCTGGCTAATAACTAATCAATGATTGCAAAGCACTTTGAAGGTAGTAAGTTTTACATATGTGCTAAACAACAAAAGTGCTAGAATTTGATTCAAGACTGTAGCCAAATCTAGCCTGCCAGTGGAAAGCTGGGAATGTTATTTTTTGGAGAGGAGTGTAGGGTGGCTCGGGGACCCTCAGTGTAAACCACACTAGTATCCCATGTGTGAGTCTGGGGGTGATGTTGAGGATCCCACAGGTGCGTATCAACTGTGCTGTAATTATGGGTATTGCACTCCAGTGGGCACTCTTGACTCCTCTGGGTTCTTTGCCACTGCATTGAAACAGGCCTGATGCGGGGGCAAGGTCACATGACTCATCTGCATGAATGAAACTTCCTGATTAGGGCTGCTCTGGTTGTGATTTATCAGTGTAGAACTGTCATAACAAGGTCACTTTAAAGACATCCTGCAATTACTACCAATCCAAGTGCTGCCTCCTGCAAAAGTCTTTGCTTTTCCATAGACACCTGCCCCACCTTCTAGGAACAAGGTGCACATTCTGGTAATTCTTCACCTGCGACAGCTATTCGAAGAGAAAAACTTAGCACACTTTCTGATTTCCAAAACTGCTTTTGACATTTCAGGATCTGGGGTATTTCTCTGCCTATAGTTGATAATTATCTGTGTTTGTTTGTTTGTTTGTTTTTTAGGAAGGGTGAAATAACTCCTCCCATTTAGGAAATTTAATCACCAAGGTATTAATCTGTTAATTTTAGGCTGCAGTGAATTTTTACTGCAAAAACAGCTGTAGCCAACAACATTGCAATAGTGTATTTTTAAGCAAATAGCAATGTCTCTGGAATATGTGTGCATAAATATTAATTAGGAAGAGAAACAAGACAGCAATGAAACAGTTTCTATTAATTATTTTGGCTCCTTTCCAAATTTGTTACAATTTATCTGACTTTCTTTTTCCAGGAGCCCTCAGAATAATCTGTTTTTAGTCTGTCTATGCAGTGAAGGTGTCTGAAAGTCAATAACTACATTAAGTAGTAAATCCTTAGGAGGATTTTTTTTTTCTTCTTTGCTAATCTGGGCCCATGATGAAGCAGGGAGGAGTTATTTTGATTTTTTTCTCGTTTGCCCAGATGGTTCTCAAGGACAAGCTGTCAGGGGATTCCCAGGACTTTGTGGCTCGGGTAGGGCCTGTTTCCCAACAACTGTTGACTCAGAACTTCCCAGAGTTTTGTTGTGCTTAAGAGCACAGATAGTTCTCTTTGGAAAGGAAAAATAATAATAAAGTGCAAATGTAGAAGTTTCCTAGTCATTCAGATGAATTTACCTGTGAATATCCTTTATCGACAGCACAGACAATACCCAGATGTAGACTACAAAATTCTCTGAGCAGCCAAATGGATACCCAGATTCAAATTTCAGAGTTAATTTGTTTGGCAAAAGTTTGATTATCTTTCTATTTTTCTTATTCATTCATTCATTCATTCACTCATTCATTCTTATGGAAGATTAGAAGAAAGATATGAAGAAAGTAAGTACAGTGCAACAGCTAGAGATGTTTAAGGACAATAGCAAGAAATAATAGCTGATATAAAGTTAAGAGAGATTAAAATAAGCAAACACAGAAAGTCTGAGAGCCAATGCTAAACTATTGAGAATTCAGGAAAAGAAACCTGCATATCTCTTTCACCTTCAAAGACCTCACCATGAAATATTCCACATTCTTAACCACAACCTTGTATCATCAAAAACAGAATCAATTTAATTCACAAAAGAAGAACAGCCAATGGTCAATAAATACATTTAAAAATGTTTAGCCATGAGTAATCAAAGAAATGCAAATTAAGCACAAAGCAATATTTATTTATCTGTCGAGTTGGCAAAGATTTAAAGAAATAGATGATAGAAGGAATAGGCACAGGCGTTCTTGGCTATTTTGATCAGACATAAATTGGTACAACCTTTCTAATGAGTGCTTTGGCGGCACAAGTAAAAAGCTTAAAGATTTTATATACCCTTCGACCCAGTATTTCTAAATATAAACAGTTTGTATACCCTTTGACCCAGTATTTCTAGTTATAAACACTGTGTGTTTATTGTGAGTTCATAAGTTTTCAAGAGTTTAGCAGAGCTACTTCATAGTACTGCTGCCTCAGCATCAACTTTGTTTGTCTAAGTGGCCTGCAGGGGCCTTAAACTGACATCAACCCCCATAAGCAAACACGTGCCCTAGGCCCCTATAGCTCATAGTGTACGAGCAAATGCAAGTTCCTGATACCCCTTCCCCAGCAGCTCTTATGATCAATAGTCTCCCTTAGTTCCCAGGGATTTTCCCTGGTGTATCCCTCAGATAGGACCCCTGTGGAGCTTACCAAAACCCTGCTTTTTTGGTTTGAATTTACCTATCCAGCCTTATCCAGGGAACCTCAAAGTACTCCATCCACAGACCCTCATAAAAGTATGTGCCCCAGGACCTGCCTGTCTTTATCTGCCTGCATCCTGACTTGACCTCCCTATGTGTCCCTGGAGGTATGCTGTGTACCTCCTCCAAGCCCTGTGAGTAATAAAAGGTTCTATTTCAATTTCTCTTGTGGGTTCTGTTGAACCATGGCTCACCATCCACCACTCTATGCTTCAATTAACAAACACTAATAAAGCAAGTTCATAACATAAATGGTTAGCTTCAGTGATTGCTAGCAAGAAGTTTTAGTTGCAAAAGAAGAAAAATTACAATGTTCTAAGAACAAATTATGACCTAGCTAAATTCAATACAGTTTTATATTCGTCTTTATTCTTTTGCTTTTTAAGAGAGACATATAATTTATCTGTTAACATGGAATAAAGTTTAAAAAATTAAAAATTGATCAAGAAATTACATATATTCTAAAAAAAATTAAAGAGAAAGACAGATTCTTATTATATGAACATATTCTAGTTTAATAAATAATAGGAAAGGGCCAGCACATTTTATAATTATATTACATTTATGATTGGCTCATTTTTTCATTTATGTTTTTTTCTAGCAATATTTTGTAAGCACCTACTATGGGTCAGGCACTGAGTGTACAACAGCAAACAAAAGAAGTATGTTCCCAGGGCAGAGACGGTATTTCAGTCAAACTGGAGATAACATCTAGGCCTCAGTTGTGTTTCAGCTCCAGGCTCAGAAAAGCAGGGAAACCAGATGATTTGATGCCATGGCTCATGTCAGGACCAGATGTAATAACCAGTGACCTCTTACCCTAATGCTGACCAATCAGTACAGACCACAACCCTAACTCCCTTAGTCACCATGATTAATGATTTTTCCACTATATAACCCATTCCCTGGAAGCCATTGGGGAGCCAAGTGTTTGATCATTAGCTCATCTGTAACTCCAGGTGTTGGCCACTTCCTGAACTAAAATCCTTACTTTCTTTGCTGAGAAAAGAAAAAGTATGTTTTCGTCTCGGGAATCTAATGTACAGCATAGTGATTATGTTAATAATACTGTTTCATATGCTTGAAAGTTGCTAAGAGAGTAGATACATGTTCTCATCACAAAAAAAAAAAAAGATAATTATGTGACATAATTAGGAAGTGTTAGCTAACCTTGTGGTGGTAATAATTTTGCAATATATAAGTACAACACGTTGTATACTTTAAATTTACACAATGTCATATGTCAATTATATCTCAGTAAAGTTGTGGAGAGAGAGTAGGTTCCTGCCTTAATAAAGTCTGCTTGGGGAGATGAACAATTCCATAATTACACAAAGAAATTAAAAATTGCAAATGTGACCGGCATAAACAAGAGAGCCACAGAGCCCACCAGGGAGAATTAGGCTGAGCGGGGAGGCAGCAACACTGCAGAGGGCCCTTGGAAGGAGAGACCCAGGGAGCATGATGGGCCCATGGAAGGCCTCTGTGGAGAGAGTGCAGCAAGTGAGGGTGCTGTTATACAGAGTGTGGTTCCTGGGGTAGGTGTGGGTGATGGATGGTCAGGATCTTGAAGTGCGTTCTAAATTTTGCCTTAATCCCTCTTTAAAACAATGAGAAGCTTTCTATGCTTCCAGGCAAACCAATGAATAATTTGGCTTTTAAAAAGGTAGTACTGACTCTTGTGGAAGACACATTAGAAAAAGACCTAAATGTATGCAGAGATACACATTAGAATGTTATAAAAATAAGAGAAGCGGAAGTGTAGGAGAAGAGTTTGCCTTGAAACACAGGGCGATGGAGGTGGAGATTGACAAAGAAAACCCTAGATGACTGTTATTCAAGACCTAAATTTGATGATGGCATGGAGGTGAGGCTGAGGGAGAGAAGAATCAAAGATGGCTACCCTTTGATCTGTATCATGACTGACGGGAGGACGATACCATTCCTGTCACATTAGAAACAGGAAACCAGCAGCCAAGGTTGAGTGGGATTTGGTACTGACTTGATTTTGGACAGGTTAGTCGGAAACACACTTGAGACACCCAAAAGGAAATGTCGAATGATAGGTGATAATCCTAGTGGGGAATTAAGAGAAAAAGATGTCTCAGAACTTTCATAAGTTTGACTCTTTATTGTCACCTGACCATGAGCCAAAATTTGGTGCTACTTTTTTTCTTTATTTCCCTCAGAATATCTCTTCACAGAGAGCTCATGTCCTTTGAGGAAGCCTTGGCAGGATATCATGAAATAAGATTGTAGCACATGACCTGAATTTTTGTTAGATGCAAGGGCTGGGGATTTACAGTGGCCACTATCCTGGAACATAATAGTGATGCCCATATTCTGGTTGTTTCATTCTGTGTTGCTATTATAATCTCCTTTGAGAGCAGGTAGGGTATTTACATACTTCTTTCATTTCTTGAATGTTCCCAACATTGTACTGTTATTTTAGTATATGGCTGGCAAAAGCTTGCTCAATAAACAAATCAATAGATAACTGGCTGAATAAGCATGTGCATTCCATTTATTTTTTCTGTATGCATTGCCTAAGTGCATGTACCCCACATATTTTAGGTGTTACTGGTGTTTTTGAAGAATGGATGATGGCAAGGACCTAGAATTTTTGGCTGATTCCAGTCACTGTCTTGCTGCCCTGTTCGGTTCTTGTGCTCAGGTCTGGCAAATGCTCAATTTCTAGCTAGAGTTCACTCTCAAGGCTTAGTTAGCCTGGGCCAGAGGCCTTTTTTTTTTTCATCAGCACAAAAGTAGTCTGAACACCCACTCTGAGTGTCCTTTTATCATTTTCCTCAGCCTGCGGTGATGAGAAATGGCAGGAGAAGAGGGGCGGAAATTGAGTCCACTTTAACAGAGTGAAAACAAGCACAACCAACAAGAAATTTGGTAAATTAAAAAAATAAGTAACTTGAACAGTCAATTCACACACACAAAAGAAACATTTATAACATATAAAAATGCCCCAACCTAAGTAAATGGCTAACATAATGTCATATTTTTTATTAGATTTATAAAAATTCAAAAAATTGATATAATTTAGTACTGACAAGGGGCTGGGGAATGAAATACATATACCCGTTGTTGATATAAATTGGTGCAATTATTTTTTTGGAGGGTGAATCAGTTAAGCAGCACATATCAAAAGTTAAATACACATGCTCTTGGATCCAACAGTATCACTTCTAAATATTTATCATTTTTCTAGTAATATACACAATATTTTTGAGCTCTGACTGTGTGTCTGGTACTACTTTATGCTCTTTAAAGACACTAAGCAATTTATTTTTCACAACATTCTATGAGAGTTTTTATTGTTATCCAGCTTGTAGAGGTGAGGAATTGGAGTCGTGATGAAGGTAAGTAATTGTACAAGCCCACATTGTTGAGCTATTAGTCAGATTCAAATCTAGGCAGTTTGGTTCTAGAATTTCTTATGTGTACCTGTCTTTATTATCTTTATGTACATATAGGCAAAATGTCATAGTATTAAAGAATTCAGGCTCAAAAAAAAAAAGTTCATGCTCTCTGAAGCCTTCCCTATCTCCTCTTCTGATTGAATTATAGACCATCATCAGAGCAGCATCAGCACCCCCATTTTACTGGACTGATAATTTGGATGCAGAAAGAGACAGATATTTCATGTCTGAATGTGGAAGTGTTGATACTTAAGCATCCTCCTTTCTGATGTACCTGACAATGACACTGTTTGGCATAAGTTTCTAGGGTACCTAGGACACATCTCTTTTGAATGCTGGTCCCAAGGCTGGGTGTGGGGAAGTTCCCTTTCTCCAGTTTTCTGGGTGAGAAGATAGGCTGAGACTAGCCTTTGGAGGTTCTTAAGTAACAGACTACATTACTTCATTCTTGGCTTTATAATAACAATCAAAGTGACAATGGCCATGATGATGATGATGATGATGATGATGATGATACTAATAATAATAACAAAAATGAGAGCTAGGAGTTCATGAGTCTTCAGGTGGTAACTTAAGGACTTTTACATGTATTATTTTAATTAATCCTCCTCCCAACCCCCTGAGGTAGCATTAATATTATCTCCCTTTTGTGGAGGGGGACACTGAGCAGCAGAATGATACTATTTTACCTGTGCTTTACAAAGATGTTTTGGGGAGCCCAAGAGTCATGTCATAGTTAAGACAGAAGATAATGAGGTCTTGAATTAATCTGGAAATGAGGTAAAGGGGAGGACACATAGAGAGAGTACAGAGTGGAGGTAACAGAGGACTTAGTAACTAACAAAATATGGGTGACAAGTGAGGGTAATTTACCATTAATTTTCTTTGGCTTTTAAACCTAGGGGACTAGAAGGATAACAGTGATTTATGGTTATGAACCGATCTCTACCAGCTATTCGTGTTGGTGCCCTTGAGCTGGTGGGGGTTGTGGATATGCCAAACTGCTCATTCCAAGATGGGCATAATGTGCCAGTCACTTGATTACTGAAAGACGAAAGAAGAACTTATTCCTAGGCTAGGAGAAAATGAGTTCAAAATTTGTCAGAGGGAAAATGCCATAATATCTATTTAATATTAGACTCAAAAGGAAGGAATTTGCTGTTTGTTTAAAGTCTATAATGTTAAATAAATTTATAGTATTCATTGATCTGAGTAGGAATTATTTTCCTGTTGTCATATATAAATGAGAGAAATAATGTGGTCATGGTCACACAGGTGACAAATGACAGAAGCATCTTGTTACTCTAATTTCAGTGCATTTCAGTCTACCCAAGAGCCTAACATTACTCTTTCTTAAAACATTAGGTTTTATAAAGATTGAGAACTCTCCCAGTTTCCATAGCAATCCTGTTCTTGCCCAGTGGTCTCACTCTAACACAGACCAAACATTTGTGAATGTTCTGGTTTGTGACTCACATAACTCTTATCATTGGGTCCTGGCACAGTCCAGTAGTACTTGCCTCTGAGGCATTTCAGCTTCTTATTTGCCACCTTAGGTCTTGCTCTCAGACCAACAATATAAAATAGTTTGCCTTCAGTGTCCTGTGTGTGTTCCTCTCTTCCCTTTCATTGACCATGTCCATCATTTCTCTGATGCCCTTTAGATGTTCAGATATCGGCACTAGGTGCATATTAGTTTTACTTTATTTTGTCTTTTCAATAAAATTTATTTATCTTGTTTACCATTTACCATTCTTTCAGAGCCTAAAGAGTTGATTACTTTTTTTTCTTCTCTAGTAAAATTTGCCCTTTATGTTAGTCACAGCTCTCTAGAGAAACAGAAACAAATTATGTGTTTGTATGTCTATATTGTGTGTGTGTGTGTGTGTGTGTGTGTGTAAATATATAAAATTGGCTCATGCAATTATGGAGCCTGGAAAATGCAAATCTGCAGTGTGAGCTGGTGGCAGCCTGGAGACCCAGGAAAGCCAGTGGTGCAGTTCTGGTTTGCAGTATGGCAGGGAGAGACCCAGTGGAGCTGATGTTGTGGATGGAGTCTGAAGGCAGTCTGCTGAAGAACTCTTTCTTACTCAGGGAACCTTGTCTTTTTGTTGTATTCAGTCCTTCAGCTGGTTGGATGAAGCCCACCCACATTATGGAGAACAATCTGCTTACTCAAAGTTTACTGACTCAAATGTTAACATCCCAAAACACCCTCCAAGTTGATTTAAAATTAGATATCGTATCCTGTTACCAGACATTCCTGGATAATGTATTTCTAACAGTACGATGGTTGACCTGTTAACAAGTCAAGAAATGGGACTCCTGTGTAAGGGGTTTTTCTAAAACCCCCTCCCTATCCATCTACTGTGTAATTTGCTTCCTCTTTCACTTCTTCAATACCCGTAACTGATAGCTGATTATTACTGTGTAGGCTATAATATATCCTGTTTTGATTTCTCTCTGGGTATCCTCTGGACTTGGAAATGTTTGTGTACATCAAGCATGCCACTTCTATGACTGGATTGCTAAACAATACATCAGGGAATCAGCTTCCAGATACACACACACACACACGCACACACATACATATGTATGTATATGGGAAATATGTAAACAAAAGAAGATTGCCAACTTGCAATTCTTATCTAGTAGTAATTTCCATGTTATTTTGTAGAACCAAATTACATACTTGCATTTTAGAGCAGTGAGACAGTTTCGCAGCTCTGAACTCCTACTCTTTGGTCCAGAAGTCTTTTAAACGTTGGTTACCCACTTCTGTACAAAAGCAAGCTGTATAATCTGAGAACTGAGGTGCTCTTCCCTAGACTTACAGATGTTGCTGCTTTTGCCTGAGGTTTGACATTTTTACTAATATCAGTAAGATATTTAGAAAGCAGAGGTGGTTGGAGGTGCTAAATGGATACTTAATAGAGTTAAGAGCCTTGGCACTTAGGAGAATGTCCTAGGACAGAATTCCAGGACATCTAGGCTCATAGGCCTTCATGGGCCCACAGTGGTAACTAGATGTGTGCACTGAGAGAAGGGCTTAACAAATTGGAGAGCTTGTTTCCTCTCACAGAGCAACCACTACTCAGATAGAGCTATGGAGGAATGAGAGCCCAGTTCTTCATGCTTTAAAAAGAATATGGATGTATATGTGATCTGTTCAGACAGAATGACAGGTAAAGGATCAGTGCCATTTGAAAATGAATAAAGGTATATTGTTATTGAGATGACTGAATTTTTTCTAAAAGAAATCAGTAAGTATCCCTAGCTTACTCCACTCATCAAAATAAATTATACATACCTAAATATTAAGTTTTAAAATTCATAGAAAGACCAGAAACTATTATATAAGATTTATATGACACAGTAGGAAAGAATTTTCTAATTTTCCAAGAACTATATCAAAGCCAGAACTAGAAAACATGAAGAAATGATTAATAGATTTGACTATTAAAAAAAACTAAAGCTTAAAACACCTCTATTACAAAAATATATAAATAATAAAATTATGAAATAATGATAAACTGTTCTTAACATGTAAGAGACATAAAAGACTAATATCTTTATTACATAATGAAGTAATTACAAGTATTTGACCTAAAGAAAACCTTTTGGAAATATGGACAAAGAATATAAATAAGCAGTTCACAAAAATGCAAAAATGTTTAGGCTCACTAGTATTAAAGGCTGAAAATTAAAATGAGGTGTAATTATTCACCAACCAAATTATAAATATTTTAAAATAATGAGTAGGAGGCTGAGGTAGTGGGAATTAGAAATCACATGCATTACTGGTGCAGAATGAAATTGGGAAAAAATTCTGGAAGGCAATTTGCAATTGCAAGCCTTAAAAACCTGCTTACCATTTGAACCAAGAATTTGTTTTTAAAGCCCTATCATAAGATTCTCTCTATCTATCTCTATCTCTATCTATCTCTATCATCTATAACATATATCTATATCCCTCTTTGTCTCTGTCTCTCTCCTCCACCAGAATATAAGCTCCACAAAGAGACCTGTTCATTTAATTCTCTGTACTTTTACCTGAATCTAGAAAATTGAATGTCACGTAGTATGTAATCGATATGTGTTCGTTGAACAGATCATTATTTCTTAACATTTACAAAGGACCTTGGCATCTTATAGGGTGTCTAAAGAGAATGGTTACGATGTTAAGGAATTTTGAATTATATCATGAAAAACAAAAGAAAAGAGTATTAGGACAGTAATCAGCAAAGGATTTGATAATGGTCTTCCAACACTGGAAGAAATAAGTGGAAGAGTGATTTGACTCATTCTGTACAATTTCCAAGTGCAGAAATATATCAATAAATGGAATTTATAGAAAGGCAATGTGGTAGCTCTTTCACAAGAGTACTTTCAAACAACCTGAAACGTCCAAAATGAGATTGACTACCTTGGGAAGAAGCAATCCCCTGTGACTAAAAATGTTCAAACATAAGCACTTACAGAAAGATTTATACAACAGAAAAAGACTTTAGCTAGATTACTCTAAATTTCCTCTTACAAGACCCGTCTCCTGTTTCCCCAACATCACTTTCTATACCCGCTCTCCTTTCAGCTATTTACTCCTACTTAGTCTTTTGATCTTATACTAAATGTTACTTCTCTCTGGAACTCTTTTTCTGTTACTCAGTCCAACATAACGTTATAGGTTTATGCTTCTCATAGCCGTCTCATTTCCCCTTTATATCGAAGTGCATTGTAATTTTCCATTTTCCTGATTGTCCTCCACTAGGTTACACATTTTATGGAGAGAGCCACTGGTTCTGCCTTTCTATCATGCTTATCTTTTTCTATCTCATGTCTAGTACAGTGCCTGGTACGTAAAAGAATGAAATTATTCTTAATAAGGTATGTGCATAGGTTGAAATGGCATTATATTTTATTTCTTTGGAGACTATGAGCCATTTAATCAGGGATGCACATCTTTTTCCTTTGTTTTCTTTTAGAGTTTTCAGTTCCTCATGGTTCTGTTTACCTTGTCGGTACACTAGTTTATGTATATACCTTGAAACTAAATGTTCTAAAGGGAGGCCTTATGATGGCTTTTCTCACTGCTCCTACGTGCTTCCAATAATCCCAGATGGACCCTTTAGTCATCACCAACAGCTCCAGTCCAGCCCTAGTTGTTGGCCTACATCTTTTGTTAGGGAGATTATGTAAGTTTAGGAAAATTCTCCAGAGGGTAAGCAGGCTCGACTTGGATGCAAGTCTTTCTCAGACGTTGACTCAATTTCTGGAAAGTGGCTCTTTTGTTTTTCTAAGTTGTAATTAGTATTTTAAAAAAAATTATAAATGTCAAATACAGTTAATATAAAATGTTCAGATAAAAGAGAAAATGTAAAGTGTAAAGTAAAATCACACACATCCACCTTAAAATGACCTTTATTAACATTTTAATATGTATCTTTCCATCTAGACTTTTAAAAAAAGAAGCATTTTTATGACCAAATATCATAATATAGAAAGTATTTTATAATATATCTTTTCATTTGAGATACTGAGAAGTCATCTCCAGGTTAATAAATATGTATTTATACTATCTCTTCATCAGTTCTGGATAGCATTTGAGAATATGAATATACCACAGTTTAAATAATTTTCTTTTATGATATTAAGGTTTTTTCATTGCTTCACATTCATGGGCAATGATATAATAAATGTTTTTGGTTACCTATCTAATTGCATGTAATTGATTATTGCATTAGCATAGATTCTAAAATAAAGTCTTAGAATTAGGATTACTGGGTCATGAAGGCTCTATCGTATTTTAGCTTTTGGTATGAGTTGCCAAGTGACACTTTAGAAAATATGTATTACTTTCAATAAAATACCTTTGATGTGATTTACCAGCTTAACATTCTGTGAATTAACAGGATACTAAAGTTCCTGTCAACCTACATAATGGAGAACTGGAAAGTTGATATAGCCCTGATACAATGTAGAAGTAATGTACTGTTATCTTTGCCATGAGAAGGAAAATTGTTTCTGGTTGTTTTTTAAATATGATAGAGATGAGGGAAATGCATTAAGGTAACAGTTGCATATCAACTCCAAGGGCTTTGTTGATTTATTCACTGAAAATTTCATATTCAAAAACACACTTGTAATTGGCATTACCTCTTTTAAAAAGTATCCAGCTTTCCCTTAATTGAATGGACCAAGGTGTATGCAGTGGCTTAAACCCAAAACTGTGTTATATAGGCTACGAATCCTCACTGCTAATATTAAATTAGGTTTTTGTCTACTAGACCACTATATGTCAAGCTGTATTTTAGTAGGTTGCTTATCTATTTTATTTCTAGGAAACTTGTGATCAGTAACAATTGACCCAGATCCCTATGTGTCAAAAACACTCCAATTACTCCTCCTCCATGTCTTATTGTGGTAATTGCACCCACAGTTACTCTGAAAGTTAAGTGCCACTATCTGGTCTACCACTCTAGCATCCCATTATTCCATTTGAAGTCAGGAGCCATTCAATGTAGCAGTCTCTACAGCTACAGAAAATTCTTCAAAAAAACCTTTTCCTACCACTGGTAATATTTTTCATAATAGACAAGACGTTTCTTTTGGGTCCTCAAATGAGATATAGTTTGGAGGGTGGATAAGCCCAACATTGATTCATTCTATTGCTCCCCTTTTCCTAGACTTCTGGTTTTGTTCTAATAAGCACCTGCTGTTTTGTTTGAATTGGGTATAATGACAGACATGAGACAACTTACTTGGAAAGGGCCCGGAGGTATCACTAATAGCTGCTCTGTGACCACATACAGGAGACAAGGGAATGCTGCTTCACTGTCATGGACTTTATGATTTTCCTCTTTCTGTTCTCAGTTGTGTAGCATTCAGTTTCTAATTGTCTCTATTTATTCTTCTGACCCTGTAGGTCCATAAGAAGAAGACAGGTAACTTCATAATCTCTATAATCATCATAGCAACTAAGTGCTGTAGGCCACTTGATGTCCCAAAACTTTGCCCCCTACTTGCATTTCATTCCATTCCGCCACTGGAAGTAATTTAAATAATTTTGTTGCCATCAATGCTGTAGATTACTCAAATCCCAGTTGTCTCCAACTGGGTGTTGTCCATGTGTACTTCCATTATGTAAGCAACCCAATCCAAAATATTGTATTTTGGGTCTGTTCAATGAGATCTGGATCCCAATTTTTATGCCAGTTAGGAATCTAAAAGGAAGTAAATGGCACGCTAAACTTTGAGGAGAATTTTATAAAGGAGCTATTAATTAACAAATATATGGGCATAGTATGGGGAAATGATAAGGGATAAAGCAGTTTATAGAACTAGTAATAATGGAGGTCATTACCATCCCTACGCCTGAAGGGGTATGAGGATGGAAAAATGAACAGAACCCACAGACAGACCTCTGTGGAGAGGACTGTTTAACAGAATCTGGGACCTTTGATTAAGGGACAGACCTGACTGTCATTGTTACTGGTAAAAGCAGGAAAATACCCTAGTCTCATTTCATCCCTTGCTTTGATTTCCTATAGGTGCTCCTCATGGACTGAACTAAACTAAAAGACAAGCATCTAGGAGTTCACTGATAGAATCCCTGCAAGTCAGCCTCCTGGAGCACAGGGGAATCCTCTTGGGTGGATAAGGAGGGGCTCAGTTTGTACCTTGTGATGTATTCCAGCTTGATTTGAGCTAGACTTGCTCTCTAAAAGGGTTGAAATCAAGGACCTGAGTCCTGGAACTAATTCACTTAGCTTTGTCACCTGGACGCAGGCTGGAGGACTAGGAAACGGAGACAGATCCTGGCAGAGAGCATACAGAAGAGAAATCCATAGTGGGTTGGGACATTCATTCTGTGTGCTAGGATTTAAGACAGAGTTTTAGTCATGGTAGCAGGGGCCAGCAAACTTTTTCTGCAAAGGGCCAGATAGTTTAGATTTTGTAGGTCATATGGTCTTCATCACAACTACTTAACTCCCATCATAGCTCAGAAGCAGCTATAGACAATACAAAAGCAAATAGTTATGATGAGTCTCTTATAAAATCTATGTACAAAAGTATGTTGAGGATAGGATTTGTTCCTAGTGTCATAGTTTACAGACTCCTACTCTATAGGAAGTTGGAATCATAAACAGGAAATTGAATTAGAAGCTGTTATATAGACTGGACCAACTCAGCAGTAACTGGTGAATGGTATGAATTGGTCTGCAATTTTGCACAAGGCAAACTAATTTATGATTTTTAAGGAGTCTATGATTGTAAGATTAATTTCTGTCCCCCTCCCCTGACTCGGAGGTTGATGTTCCTAAAATGCTGTTTTACTAGCTAACTGTGGTTCAGGAACTCAGCAGTATGAAGGCTACAGGTAGTAGATATGCTTTACTTTTGAGAAAGATGAAGTCCCATTCCACAGGACTCCTGAGGCACCTGCATGGGTCTCGCTTCCTTGCCAGACACTGCTCTGAACTTTCTTGCTTTTAAGCCTCAGCTTTTGCTCTGAATTTCATCCCCCTGGTTGTTCTTGTATCTTAGAACAGACTTGCATGAATTTTGCCCAGTGGGCCTACTTTCCAGATGCTAATTTTCCCTTATCTGTCCAATTCTAGTTAAGTGGGACTTAGATTAAGATTGCTTGCATTTCCAGCTAGTATTTTTGTATGTATTTCATTTACTTTGCAGCTAAAGCGTTGGTTGTATTTTATGGGTTATTTTGTTTTTTAATTTACTTGGACATGGTACATCTAGTATTAAACCATTAAAAGGCTGAATTGGAGATTCAGGAAATGAATCCATTTGTTTCTCGAGATTTATTAGCCCCCAAATCACACACAGCAGAAACCAGAATGTTGGAGTGGTCTTGTCTAGATTTTGAGTTCCTTCATGGGGGTTTCAACATAGAGAGAAGGCACAGTTCAGGGCTTTTAGCTCCCAGTTCAAACACTTGACTCTAGGGAGCTCTGGATTCCTTCCAAAAGTTCTGACACTTTGAAAAACTTATGCACTTTTCTTTTATAGTGGTGGGCATGGATTTCCATGGGTGTAACAGCCTTTCCTCAGTCCCTCCCCTATAAACCTTTCTTACATAGGGTGTGCAATTGAGCGAATAGGGCTTGGCTCCAGACTGTGGCCACGGGCAGAGCTGTGATAACTGGCACATGCAGGATTGTGCCAAAGAATTGAGCTTGTTTTCACCTTGTTAATTGGACTAGGAGGAATTGTGAACTGGCCCGAAGTGATCTTTAAAACAGACCTGTTCACTGCATGTCCAGTCTAGTGGCTTTCTGCCATTCATAAGGCAGGATGTGAAACCCAGCAGCAGTGGCTGCTAACTCAGCTCTCCTAGAAGAGGGACTACAGAGCAGCTGGAGGGGAGCACAGCATTAGGGTGGAGGTTCTGTTGGATTTCTCTTAAGATGCCAAACGGGGAATATAGCGTCACGTAATTCTGGTCACCATGGAAGAGTCAGCGGAGTTGCAGAGGGGAAGTGCCTATCCTTGGGGCCCAAGATAGTCACATGCATTCTACTGAGCTTGAGAAGCTCTACTGAGGTTGGGCAAGATTACAAATTAGCAAGAGTCTTTGATTTAGGAACGAGAAATCAGGATTCCAGTCCTAGCTCTGCCTTTAATTGCTATGTAAGTGAGGTCTAATCATTCAGCCTTTTCTGGGAGTTGGTTTCTTTATCTGTAAAGTAGGATAATTAGTCTTGCCCTATCTCTCTCAAAGAGAAGATGAGTACCAAATGAGAACATTAATGAATGTGAAAGAACTTTGAAAATAGCATAAAGCACAGGAGAAAGACATTATTATCATTGCTGCAAATGCAATCCACTGACTCACCAACTCCACAAAGCTCTCTGTAGCAAACACAAACTCCCACGAGCACCCAGGCTTGCAAGTCCTTCTCTCAAATGGATTCTATGTGGTATTATTACAAATCCCATACCTGAACTCTGCTCCAGCTAAGCTAGTCTCGCGTCACATTTTGCTTATTCCTACCTTTTTGTTTCCTATATTTTGTTTCTGGTTTTTCTTTTTATTTTGATTCCTTCACAGCCCTCACCCTGTGTCTTAAGGCTAGTTCTCTTAAGGGCACCCCACTCAGCTACCTTCTCACTCAAAATAGTCATTGGAAGATCCCATCCACTCCTGTGGCATTAACTACGATCTATATGGTGATATCGATTGTGTATGTGTATATCCAATCTCACTTCTCACCTCACAGTAATAATACACTTTCCTCCCACTGAAGGTAGGCACAATGTATGCTTTCCTCCCCTCCCTCCTCCTTTACTGCATATTCCACATTTTCTTAGCAATCAAGACCTGTAACATTTATCTCCCAAATCTCAGCAGCAATATGATTGCTGCTGCTTTACTTTCCATCCAAATCTCTGATAACTTGGATTATTGTCACAGTTTACTGATTAGATTCCCTGTTTCTAGTCTGTTTTCCTGACAATATATCTTCTACTGTTCTGCCGAACTGCTGTTTCTAAAACACAAATCTGATCATGCCATTTCCCTGCTTTAAACGCTTCAGTAATGCTCATGCTTTTCAGATTTGTTTAAACTTAGCACAGTAGCACATAAGTCTCATGATGATCTGGCCCCCACCTACCCTGCTTTTCACTGGCTATTAACTCTTTTCAGGTCTTGTACTCATCTAAGATTCTGAGAAACAGAAAAAGTATAGGTAAAGATTTGCAAACAAATGACCATTTTCTTCTACAGTACATCTCCGTCACCCTGATGAATCACATTTGTAGTCCCTCTCCAACATCACCCCCCTCTCTCTCCATGCAGACACTTAGTTCTAGTCACACAGTGGTTTTGGAGTTCCAGAGTCATGTGTGGCTTTCTCATACCTTTGCTCCTTCGTGCTTTGTTCCCCTCTTCTGGAATTTCCTTCTTGACATCTTGTCCAGTTAAATACCACTTGTCCTTCAAATAATAGTTCAAACATCACTACCTTTAAGAAGTCTTCTTCTGTCTATCTGGTTTACCTATTCCTGTATTGTGGTTCCAGAATAGCTTGAATAGTCTTTCATCCCACCTTTTCTCAATAAAATTTTGATCTCATGTGTGTTTACTTGCTAGATGATTTGAAGGTAGAGATCTTGTCTTATTCGACCATGTATTTCCAATTTGTAACATATTACCTGTCATGTAAGAGCACTCAAGTCCCTGGCTGGATAACTCAGTTTGTTGGAGCGTCATCTGAATGCACCAAGGTTTTGGGTTTGGTCCCTGGTCAAAGCTACTAGGAGCAACCAATGAATGTATAAATAAGTAGAACAACAAATCGATGTCTCTCTCTCTCTCTCTCCCCCCCCTTACTCTCTCTTAAAAATCAATAAATCAAAAAAAGAAAAAGAGCACTCATAAAATGTTCCCTGAATGGAATTGAATTGTTCTTATCTAGAATACTCTTCTCCCCGTCTTTACTAGTACACACCTTATAGTTCTTTTAAGGTTAATCACAAAGACAACCTTTCTCTATAATCTTGCTTCATTATCCCCATCATTTAGTGATCTTGAATTTCTTTCTTTCTAGCGTGTGGTTTTTATCATTGCTTGTTGATCATGTAGAGGTTGCTCTGAAATATATCATCTCTAAACTATCACTATTCTTTAAGTATATGATGCAATGTAGGGGAAAGAGTCCTGGGGAAGAGTCAGCAGACCTAGTTCTAGCTTTCACTCTATAGGAACTAAATACGTGGCCCTGGGCAGAGTGTTGATTTTTTCCCTTTGATTTAAGTTTCCTTATTTTTTAAATGAGGGATAAGTACAATCTCTAAGATACCTTTCTGTTAGAAAGCTATATGCCATTAATGTTTATGACTCATCTATCATACATATATATTGCACTTTTTAATTACATCGTAGTTTCTGCATGCAAGGGATATTTTGTGCTCCAGCCCCTCTTTTGTCTACATGTCACTGACCCTACATCTGTAAGTACACAAAATAAACACTTAGTAAACTCTAAGCATCACCTTGGGAGATTTAGTGCAAAAGGATGATATAACAAAGGGTGGATAAAATCATTTGTCGCAACCTCAGATCTCTAGATTACTTCGTGAGGTATGTGTGGTTAATGTACATCATGCTGATGTACATTGTACATCCCTGTAATCAGGCCCATCTTTTAGAAGGAGGGATGGATTTGAATCTTCAAAGCTTCTTTTTGAAGTAGGAATTTTCTTCCACCTTGCGAAAAAGATGTATTCTGATTCAAAGTGGGGAAAAATGCTTTGGAGACTCTTAAAATATTTAAAGAAATTTTTGGAATCCAAACTATGCTAAGAAAATTAAACAAAAATAAATCATAAAAATGTAATTGATTATTTTTGTGTTAACCTAAAGGAAGATGTGCTGCTTTGCAGAGTATAAGGTATGGTTTTGCCAAATTTTTTACTGAGGATCAGAGACATTTTTCTGATTCCAAAGAAAGACGAAAAGTTAGTAGGCTGAGTAAAAAGTGATACCATGTGTTGCAGTCAAACTCACATTAAGACAAAACAAAACAAAAACAAACAATTCTGTTTATTCAGCACAGGTGCTCTTCATCTCTTTCATCTCAGCATTTGAATATCGGCATCATCCTGCCTCAGCAATGGCCGTATGACAGAGGACTCAGCCTTGGGTTACAGAGCTCACAAGGTTGCAATGGGAGCAATTTTGTAGAGCTGAATACTGGCTCCTTTACACCAAGCAATGTCTCCTAAAGAATAAATATAGTTTTTCCTTGACCAATTTAGATTGACTCTGTTCTTGAACTTGCAACAGTCATTAAATATTTAATCCACCTAAATCAGCTGTTACTTTGCTGTTGGTCAATTTAGGTTTAGAAATGGCCTTGATATTTTAATTAAAGGGGTCAAAATTACAGTAACTACATATTTATTATAGGAGTTGCAATTGCAATTATTTGTTTACTTTATATCTCTACCAGAAGTATATATAAAGTATTTGACACTGAGAGCAGATCAATTTTTAAGCATCCCCTGATCTATGCAACAAAATTATTTACAATAATTATTATTTTTTGTGGTACTTGGTATACTACACTATGAGTTCCTTGAAGTTAGGAATCATGCTTAATTTATCTTTGAGTCTCCAGTATTGGACCTAGTATTTTGCCCAGTTTTTATTAGGTGCTCAAGAAATGCTTATGAATTATTGAATAAATGAATGTGTTGCTGGTGGAAATAGGATTTTTCCATGGAATCTCAAGAGAAGTATTTCAGGGACCCATGCATAGGAGCTCTTGAGGCACAGTGGCAAAGTTTATTAGAGCGAAACCAAAGGACTGTCTCTAGGTGCCCAGTATCTCATCCATGACCAGGTGGTTCAGCTCCCTCTCATTGTGGAAGAAGTCCAGCCTTTGGGGCCCCAAGCCTGCACCCATGCCCACAAGGCCCAGGGGGGACTGGACCCAGGGATGCAGGATTTCTCTGTGTCTCATTCCCCACCTGCATGTCCATGGACAAGGCTGCACTTGGGCTGTGACCAGCCCTGCACTTGGGCCCGTGTGACTGCCAGGCGCCCATGGCTTCTACCAGAGAAAGAGCATACGAACGAACAAGCAAACACACCACAGGTCTTTGTTAAGCATTGGTTATACAGTATTTTCTTGGGTATGGGAAGGGGTAAGCTTTCTTTCAATCTAACCAATCACTTTCCTGGCTCTTTGCAGGCTTGTGCTAGGCTGTCCCATTAACTATCCCTTTCCTGGATCTTCCAGGGATTCATGCCCTTATAGAATCCAATCCCATTCTTTCCCCAGATTAGAGTCCCTCCCTTCACATCACCATTTTAGCTCCTACTGCACATGCCTTATAGTAGAAAGACCTCCCTCTGCACAATGTTTGCTTCTACTGCACGTGCCTCAGCAGAAAAATTTCCCCTACTGTTTTATTCCCCACCTTCCCCTGTCTGGGGTAGTCTGGGCAAACAGCCAGTTATCCTCCAGGGAGACTGGAAAGCTGATCTTCTTGACTGCCTGGGGATTAAATCCCCTTTGATGGAGGATGTGGCTGTCCGCTGGGGTGTCTGGAGCTGTAACTTCAAGACTTAATCATGCTTAGGCTTAGCCAGTTTTGTTCCTTTCTCTTTTGTTAATATCTAACTAGCTGCCTGCCTACTCTAATAGGGGGATCATCATCTGTAGCTGTAGCATGGCCAGGGTTGATCACTAAGTGACTTTAAGCATGCTAGAGATCATACACTGTGTTAGATAGAGGTCTGTGTTCTCTTTGGCATACTTAAGTAATGCCTACAAAATTCTTCAATGGTGGAAGCCTATGGACTTGATGATAGGTTTATGTATTTCATTGTCAAGCCAGATCTCTTCAACTCTTTCAAAACTATAGTTCCTGGCATTTCAGGTGCTCCAGCCATAGGTCCAACGTGGGTCAGATGCTGAACTGTCATAGTTATTTTGCTCTTACTATTGAGACTCTGTGCTAGATGTCAGAAATCACACAATTATGCCTCTTATCCTCGAATTATTACATGATGTTCACTTTTCACTCATTTTTGCAAGCACTGAAATTCAACTTAAATAATAATTAGGGGGTAAAACTATATAACTACATGATTCTTCAGTCTTCTGCACAATACCAGTTGCTGCACAGAAATTCTCAGTGAAGATGCCAAACCAACCATCACCATTTAAAGAATTTGAGTGTTCTGTTTCTCTGAGAATAATCCATTTTTAAATAACCTTTTTTTGCTAGGACTCTTGCTTCTCCATGGCTACAAAAGCAAGCAAGTAACCAAGAATGCAAGCAATCTTTTAAAAAGTGTTATAACTCCTTTGCAACTTTTATAACTTTAGCCTGAAAAGTAGGAGATTCATATCTTAATTTGCTTCCCAAGCAATAGTTTTCTTCACCCCACAAGTATAACAGTGTATTTATTTGTTCAAGTAGTAATATCATCAGTAATATCAGGCCTTAGGAAGGAGGTGATGTGTTGTCTTAAAATATGCTTTGGAAAGTCTTCAAAGTGGCCCAGTCTTCAAGCTAGAATCAGGCTGGTGTCTAGGATTTCCCATTATGGGGAATAGGAAGGGCCATTCTCCCTCTTGATTAGTATCCTGGCAGTTCAGAACCTTTATTTGAGGCTTTGCCAGACAGACATGTACCAGAAGAAATTTAATGGCCTAGAATAATTCCTTTTCTTTTGCTTTTAACATTTGTTGGGTTATACTGTTTGTATTGGCCTGGCACTATGCTAGGTATCTGTGTATGAATACTGTAATTGATTTTGTTGTTCTCAGTCACCCGGTGAGGTGGTTTTAGTTTCTTTTCCTTTATATGTAAGGCAACTGAGGTGCTCAAGTCATTAGCCAGTACCTGAAACTAGGTTTTATTATCATGTAATCAGCAGGGAGCATTCTTTCTGTAATAGGATAACAACAACAGGGGGAAGGGGGTCGATGGCCAGTGGGTGACTTTTTTCTTTCTAGTCTCTTTATTTGGCCATCTTCTTTTAGACATAAGTTTTGACCAAATTTAGCACTTTTCTGTTTGTCAAACTTAACATGCATGCTGTCACACCTCCTGGTTTTGCACAGGTTATTCTCAGAGAGATCAGTAGTTCCTTTCTCTGCTCCTGACAAAATTCTCCCTACTGGAGGCCCTTCCATAGTTTGTTTGTTTATTTTTTAAAACTATAACCTCTGGGAAGTTAACAGTTCCCTTAGCACCTGATACTTCTATAATTGTAGCACTGATTACATTGTGTACTAAGTCCCTACCTAATGCACTGCCCATAGATATAAACCTTATGAAGCAGGGAGGAGCCCATCAGCAGCATCCAGAATAGTGCCAGCAGCCTAACCGGTGCTCAATGCATAACTAGTGATTGACTCTTCTTGTGTCTGATTGTAATTTCCTTACTTTCTCTTTAAAACCCCCAGTTTCAAATGTGCAAAGAACACTAACAATGGTTGTTTCTGGGGTGTGGGAATGGGAGCTAGCTGTGAGGGGAGCACACTTTTCCTTTATACCTTTGGTGCAAATAATTACCACGTGCATATATTAACTTATAAATAAGAGCAAAACACATTTAAAAATAACTCCGTCAAAACGGTTTTGAAAGGCTGAGCTTTTCCCTATGCAGCCTTTCTCTAATCCCTTTCTGTGGCAAACCTAGAGCTCTCAACAGAATAACCATTTAAATGGATCCATTTAAAGCTTAGGTAAGTATCAGCGCAGGAGCAGGTGTTTGCCATTTGGCTCACACGGTCATCCTGGCTGGTACTGGACACAGCATAGAAAGCTGAAACTAGGCAGAAAAAATTCTGACATGCAAGGCTTATGACATAGTCATGCCCAATATATTTAATCTATAGAAAACTTTACTTTTCCCAAATATGCATTATAAACCATAAATCACTTGGAGCTTGAAGAAAACTAAGATATTATGTTTGAAATGTAATAGGATATTCCCTTTTGATAAGAAAACAATATAAATACAATAGATATGAATCAGCTCCAATAAATAACCCAGGAGATTTTTAAGGTAGGAAAAAAATGTTTAGAGCTATAACTCCATAAGGAAATGGACTTCAAGAGAATATATTGAACCAACTGGGAGGTAAATTCCATTAAGGGGAGATTAAATTAAAAGCTCAGAATGACTTCACAGTTCCTTTGTTTCTGGGGAAGTTATGGAGACTCCCAGGTGGAAATAGAATGTGTAGTAGTTGATTATAAATATAGTCTATTAATCAAATTAAAGTTATTTTAATTCAACAAGTGCCCATTAAGTATCCTCTCTGAGAATGGAACCCTCTCTTAGGTACAGCAAGTTGTGTGGGATGTATGGCTGAATCCTTCCCTTAAGGGAATTTACAATTTAAAGCAGGGCCTAGGGTAAAACAAGTATTCCAATAACCAGAACATTAGAATTACCAGCAAAGGGGTACAAACAACAAGTAAAAATTAGAAGAGGTAACTTTACACAATACAAGGTCAGAGAGAGACTTCATTCATTGGAAGTGGGATTTGGGGTCTGCAATGGAGCAGGGAGACTTCTGGGAAAAAGGAATAAACAGGAGCCTCAGCTCAGAGGTGGGAAGGTACGGAGAGAAGGGAATGGTGGGATTTACTCTGGTTGTAACAGGGTATGTCTGGGGGACCAGTGGGAATAAAGCCTGAGAACCTAGATTCGAGGACTACCTTGGATGAACTTGCCCGCCATCTGGCATAGGGGAGACAATGTAGGACTTGAAAAAAGCAAAGTGCTGGGACTCAGAAGACCTGGGCTCAGGTTCCACTTCACCATTTTGGTTCACCCCTCAGCATCTCCTGCAGAATTATTTGTTCTTTGCAGAGCAAAGAGTTGGTGTGGGGAGCCAATAATGTAAGACTTTGTAAAGTATGAAGAAACACATAAATAAAACCCATTATTCCATTGAAATGAGTGTCTGAACTTAAGAAACTAAGTAGGGCAGCTCACCCAGAATTTAGCCATGCATTGCTCACCATATTTTGACTTCTAAGTTATAATTCCATGAATGTGTAAAGATTCATCTGGAACAGAAAGAGTTGAGGAATAAAAGTCAGTATGTGTAATAGATAAGAGAACAAAATCAAAGTCAGACCTGGAATTGAATCTTGATATCTTAGCCCTCCTAAGATATCAAGATAATAATTGAGATAATAATTGACATAATGTACATAAAGTACTTAATAGAGTGCCTAGCAAACAACAAATGCAATAAGTTATGACTGTATTATTATTACTATTATTTTATAATTTTTAAAAATTATTTTATTATCATAATTTTAGTTCTTGGTTTAAAAGCGGCAGGCTAGGGTCAGGGTGCAGAGTTTTGGTTAGTTGTGTTTTATGGTATTACAACATTACAGAGTCATGCCTGAGACCTAGGGAGAGATGTGACAATAGTACAATGGGTTAAAATTAGAAGAGTAGTGAATTCTCAAGATGTGGGGAACACAAGGAAGCACAATGTTTTAGTCCGTGGGACAGTCTGATGGGACACTTGGGGATGAATCTATTGGAACCCACTGAACATGGCACCCAATGGTCAGAGCCACGGATCACAGAAGCCACATTTGAAACAAGGAATATGACATGATACTTTGGCACCTTTTTCATAGACGTAGGAGGCTCCTACAGCAGCATCACTTCAGAAATCCAGGAGAGAAGGTGAGGAACATGATGGATAGAGGCAAGGTGCTAAGGAGAGACATTGAGAACACATGCAAATCACCTTTCTGAGGACTCTTGGGAACTGTAGAGAGGAATCTGAGGAAGTGGTAGGAGGCAGGAAATGCTATTTAGTTATTATTTTGTGTCCCTTTCTCCCCTTTACCTCCCCTGCTAACCCCCAACCCGGTGTGTTATAAGATAACACTGGTTACACTGAGACAAGAGAAACAGAACTTCCTGAACAGGAAGATAGTAAAACGCAGGGGAACGTGCTGGGGAGCAGGCGGAGCAGAGGGATCCCTGATGCTGGAGGCTGTGCCGTCCCTCCCAGAGGGGTCAAGACAGCTCTTTATCAAAAGGGGAAACATGTTAAAAATCGTTCTGTTTTCTTAACTAAGAATACTGAAAAAAGGACTCATCTAACTTTTAAGGTTCTGTTTAACACTGGTTTCTTCTTTCATTTATCATATTAAAGGGCAAGAATCTTACCACAATAGCTATTGAACACTTTTAATTGGGTTTGGGTAATACTAGTTGTGGTTTATTAGACGAGTCTTTGGTTTGTTATACTTTATAGTGATTAAAAGCTTGGAACGACTGATTATTTTAACCTCTTAACAATGTGTTCCTATTTCAATATTTACTTTAACATTTAGCAGCACATGCCTTTGGTGCACATACAGTGTTTTTCCAATGTGCACCCTTGATTCCTTGCCTCCCTTCTATTTTCCTGAGGTAGTTATAAAATGAATTTTCATTTCAGCCTGCAGGTGACTTTGAAGACATTGCCATATGGTGCTAAAACATTGTAATACATCACCTCTTGTTTGCCAGATGTTGTTCTACTCTGCTAGGCAGTGATTCAGATGTTCTGTGATGATTTTGCAAAATGAATCTTGCTAAACTGGAGAGTTTTAGTTGTCACATCCCATCTCATTATTACTGCCTGCATATTTCAAACATACAAGAAAAACTAACAGTCTGAAACAAAGCCATTAGATAGCAGTGTTCCCTGCTGCCCATGGGTCTGCCAGCTTTGCATGTGACAGCATCCCCATTTTACAGAGTGGGGAATGGAGTCACAGAACACTAGTTCCATGGAGTAAACTGGATTGTGATGAGAGGTACCAAGTGTTCATTCAATGCACTGGGATTTCAAGCGGCTTTCTATGCTGTGCAATCAGAGCCAGGTCCAGCCATCTCTAGGAGGCTAAATAGCCAGCAGCTTATGTGGCATGATTTGAGAAGGTCAGGACAACCCCTGAATGTCTAGTTATACAACAGTGTTTATTTTTCACCATTATTGGGTTATTATGTAAGGTGGGAGATTTTTTCCAGAATTTCTCATTTATTTATTTAATTTTTAAAAACTATTAAATTTATTGGGATGACATTGGTTAATAAAATTATATAGGTCTCAAGTGTACAGTTCTATAATACATCATCTGTACAGGGTGAGCAAAAGTAGGTTTGCAGTTGTGAGTACATGAAACAGTTTATTCTTGTATTATATATTTTTACATACAAACAAATGTAAACCTACTTTTGCCCACCCCTGTGTATTGCATTGTATGTTTACCATTAAAGTCAAATCTCCTTGAGTCACTATATATTTGACCCCCTTGACCTTTTCCTACCACCCTCATCCTTTTTTTCCTCTGGTAACCACCATACTATGGTCTGTTTCTATGAGGTTTTGTTTCAGTTTTATATCCCACAATAAGAGTCAAATCATATGGTTCTTGACTTTTTTTGCCTGACTTATATTACTTAGTATGATAATCTCAGGATCCATTCATGTCATAGCAAATGGCATTAAGCATTTCATCTTTTCTTATGGCTGAGTAGTATTCCATTATATATACAGCATATGAAGTCTGTCTGGAAAAAGTTCAACCATCGTTAATATAACAAGAATGGTCTGTGTAACATCGATGACACCTGGCAGCCAAGGAGAGTGGACTGGACTGTGCATGTATGAACAATGATAACTTCACTGTACTAGTCAGTGGGGGTGGTAAACACCACTGAATGAGCATGTGCACTGTGTGGCTGTCGTGTTCAAAATGACTGAGCAAGTAGAACAATGAACCTGCATCAAATTTTGTGTTAAGCTTGAACATTCCTCTGCAGAAACTATTAGGATGATTCAGAAAGCTTTTGGGGATGATGCAATGAGTGCAGAAATGCAATATGAGAAAAATGGCCGCAGCTATGGGCAACTGGCGATCGGTAACTTCATCACAACAATGTGCTTGTTCATGTATCACTACTTGTGCAGAGTTTTTTGTGAAACATCAAATTGCCCAGGTGACTCAGGCCCTTCTACAGCTCAGATTTGGTGCTCTGCAACTTCTGGCTTTCCCCAAAACTAAAGTCACATTTGAAAGGGAAGAGGTTTCAGACTGTCGATGAGATTCAGGAAAATACAATGGGGGCTGGGCAGCTGATGGCAGTTGGGAGACCTGTGTGAGGTCCCAAGGTGTCTACTTTGAAGGGGCCTGGGGTGTCACTGTTCTATGTACAATGTTTCTTATATCTTGTATCTTCAATAAATATCCCTATTTTTCATATTATATGGCTGGATACCTTCTGGAAAAGCCTTGTAGACAGCATGTAGCACATTTTCTTTATTCAATTATCTGTCAAAGGATACTTTGTGCCCTTCTGGTGGGAATATAAACTGGTACAGCCACTATAGAAAACAGTATGGAGGTTCCTCAAAAAAAAAATTAAGTATAGTTACCTATTACCCAGCAATCTGTCTTCTGGGTATTTGTTTGAAAATTTTGAAAACATTTATTTGTAATGTTCGTTGTAGCATTATTCACAGTGGCCAAGACATGAAAACAACGGAGGTGTGCTTCAACAGAATTTCTCTTTTAAATAGTCATATAATACAGAGGGTGGGGCAGAGTTTTTAGTGTGCAGGAATTAAACTCAGTCATCTACCTTTGGTCTCTGTTATCCTATATTCATCTTTGAACTGGTATAACTAGTGCCTGCTAAGTACTCAATGAATAGTCATTGAATGAATACATGAATGAGTGAATTCATGAATAAAAGAACATGACTCGCCTCCACAGCAAGAACAATGGTAAAGAATATACTCCTTGGCATGTGCATGTAGTGGAATGATGCTCAGGACGGGAGGATAGTAAAATGGTAAGTCCATTCACTATCGAAAATATCTTGGAGTGCAAGGCCACATTTTGACAAAAAGACCATTCTGCTACACATCATCTCTGCAGAGTTGCTGAGTGCAGCTTTTGAGGATGGTGCATGTGTACCTCCAATACTGCGCACAGCACAGCTGTTTCCTTATTGGCATGGACCTTGCTACTCTTGGTGAATGAGAAGCCATTCTTCAGAGTGTTCTGTACTAATCGCGATATATCAACAGTTCTTTTTCACCTAGCCCAGGGTCAGGTTCCAATCTGTCCAGTTCCATTGTCACTGATGGAGCTGTCAGTCTGTCAGACAGCAGATCCATCACTGGATTTCTTTCTGATACTTATTGTCATGTGTTTAGGCAGCTGGACCACAGGCCTTTTGCTGGCAAAATACCAGATTCTTATAAAAGTGCCTATAATGAGGATAACCCTAGAACCTGGAATACATTTGAAATCCAACAGAACATGAATTCCTAGTCAGACTTTTGTATTCACCACCACAAAAGAAAAAGCTAGACACCGATGGATTTATGATAGTCCAGAATGAAAACTTAATTCAGATAGGATAAAAAGGCAGGGCTGAAAGAAAGGCTGTTCCTCTGGAGGTGATGGCTTCAGTGAAGAGCAAGAGGATTTTAGGACAAGATTCAAATGTTCACTGTGTGAATTCAATCTATGGTGGAAAATGCTAAGACATTATATTATAGGGGCTGGAAGTTCGGAGTTTTGAAACCAGTGGTGGGTTCAATAAGTAATTCAACTTCTTTCACTTTACTCTGGAAGGACATGGGCATTTTTATATCAACAAGTATTTAACCTATACTTGTTATGGTAATATCTGCTTGAGCATTAATTATGTGCTTAGCATAGTTCTAAATGCATTTTGTTTATCATTTCTCTTGATTCTCATTATACCCCTATTTCCATTTTACAGACAAAGAACCAGGCGTAGAGATGAACAGTGACTTGGCTTAGATCACACAGCGAGTAGGTGGTAGGTAACAGAGGCTTATGAGTTAAATTGGGTTTTAAAACTGTCTTTATCCTGTGCCTGCTGTGCTCAGCTATGGTGTTGAACGCCTGTGCTAGGTAATGTGGAAGTGTAGGAGATGCTATGAGGCCCACAAAGATCCCCTTTAAGAGGCCTGCACACCCTACCCCTAGCTGCTGGATTAGCTGCTAATGGCTTGAGGCTGCCCAGTCCCCATATCCTGGCTGCCTTGCCCAGGGTTACTCATCTCTCCCCACCACTGTGGTTCAAGGCACACTGAGGCTTCAAGGAGGGCAACTCTAGGCTGTGGTTTATGCTCTAATGAGCCTTATCCTTATATACAGGGCTAAGATTATACTTGACTGTGACCACATATTTCTGCTGCGATAGTTCCACTTCCCTGTGCCTTTCTCTTTTCTCCCTTTCAGATTCATTGGTAAGAGCACTCTGTCAATAAATCGTATCTACCTAAACCTCCATCGCAGGCTCTACTTGCAGGTAACCTGACCAAGAAAGAGTTTCTTCCTGTAAGAAGCCTACAATCTTAATGCAAGGAAGAGCTTTCAGAATAGTCGGTGCTATTTAAACGTCAAATTAATTGTTTGGGTCAATACTGTTTCCTCTTTCAGGAAGCATACAAAATAGGCTGGATACAAAGATCATTTGGGCAGGTTGTGGTATAGGGACTTCAGGCATGAAGTAGGAAGAGGGAGTACATAAATTTTTATCCCCAAGATTCAATGATTCCATGAATTGAGATTTATTAAAATACTTTTTATATGTACATTGTGCCTTATATTTTCTAAAGAAATGATATTGCTTCATAATCAGGATATGGACAGCATAGCCTGACTTCTTGGGGTTCAAATCCTAACTCTGTTATTTATGGGTGATATAACCCTGCACACTTCTTTACTACTCTATGCTTTAGTATTTTTCTTTTTCTGAAAAGTGGAGATATAATAGTACCTAGCTCAAAGATTTGTCATGTGGAATAAATGATCTAATGACCTGTAAAATGCTTATTACAATACCTGCCATAGAGTAAGTGCTCAATAAATATGAAGGGGGGACCCCAAAAACTGAAATTATCTTCTGGAGGGTGGGCCCCTTATAGTACAGGCTCTCCCCACTAAGTGGGTGTTTTAGGAAACTATCTGTATCAGTGTACCAGCTGGTATTGTTGTAAGAGGCTGCATTCAGCTTTAGTGAATTTTTTTGACGGCTCTTTCAATGCATTTGCCCGTTTTCTGATGGGTGATTTACAAGTGCATCCACCCACACCGTGCTGAGTATACAGCAGTTTTTGACCAAATACAGCATGATCCCTGTGCCCCACCTTCTCTATTTACCCAGACTCTCACCCTGAGCAGCTTTATTTTCATTTCTCCAGTTGAAAAAAGTCCTCAAAGGGAAATGTTTTGTTAATGTAGAAAACGTTAAACAAAAAATGGCAGAAGCACTAAAAGGCATCTAAATCAATGAGTTCAAAAACTGTTTTGATCAGTAGAAAAAATGTCTCAATTGATGTATTGCATCAAATGGAGTATTTTGAAGGTGACTGAAGTTTAAACGTATAAGAATAAATACATAATTTTTATAAATAAATTCCATTTTGTGGGTTCCCCCTTATATTAGCTCTTGTTTAGTATCTTTTTTATATATATGACACAACTCACCAATGCTTATTATATTGAACAATCATTATGTTTGTTTTGTGCTGTAAATAGTGAATTCTTTCCTTCCCATTGTCTTTTAAATTCCTTCATTAGAAAGAACTAAAAAAAATTAAGATATAATTTACATACCATAAAATTTCAAAAAAATTGAGATATAATTTACATACCATAAAATTTATCTTTTTAAAGAGTACACTTTGGTGGTTTTAATATATTTACAATGTTATACTTATATATTATTGGTAGTGCAACATTTTTACCACCCCAAAAAGAAACTCATATCTATTAATAGTCACTTCACATTTGCCCCTCCATCCAGTCCCTGGCAACCACTAATCTACATTCTTTGACTATTCTGGATAGTTCATATAAATCAAACAATAAAATATGTTAGCTTTGTGGACAGATGGACTTCTTTCACTTTGAATAATATTTTTAAAGTTCATCCATTGAAACATGTGACACTATTTTATTGCTTTTAGTGGCTGAATGAAGTCTATATTTTGTTTATCTATTCATCAATTAATCAACATTTACATTTTCCCCACTTTTTGGCTATTATAAATAATGCTACTAAGAATATTTAAGTACATGTTTTTGTGTGAATATATGTTTTCACACAATTTGATGAATACTGAGGAATGGAATAGCTTGGTCATGTAATAAGTCTGCTTAGCTTTCAGAGGAACTAACTAACTGTTTTCTAAAATGTCTAAGCCACTTTGTGTTCCTACCATCAATGTATGAGGATTCAATTTCTTTACATCCTTGCCAACAATTTTTGTTGTCTATCTCTTTTATTATAGCCATGTGAAATGCTATCTCATTGAGGTTTTGACCTGCATTTGCATGATGACTAATAGTGTTAAGAATTTTATCATGTCATTGGCCATTTGTATATCTTCTATGCAGAAATGTCTATTCAAATCCTTTGCTCATTTTTAATTTGGCTAATTGTCATTTTATTGTTGAGTTGTAATAGTTTATTATGTATTTAAATATTAGGTCTTATCAGACATATGATTTACAAATATTTTCTTTTATACTCTGAGCTGTCTCCATTTTTATGAGAGCACTCTTTTGAAAAACAATTTTTTTTATTTTGATAAAGTTTATATTATCTTTTTATTTTGTACTTTATATTTACATCTTGTGCTTGTACTTTAAGTGTTATATCTAAGAAACCATTGCCAATCCAAGGCCATGAAGTTTTAATCCTATGTTTTATTCTAACTTCGTCTCTTTTGACATAAGATCCTTGGTGAGAAGCATGATGACTAGAATCTAGTAGATTCTTAAAGAAATGTTAGTTAAATTAATGACTGGATGTATTGTGATGCCTGTTGCCATAACAACAGTGCTTTGTTATCTCTTCATTTCTGCCCAGCATTTGGCATTACATTTGCAACTGCAAGCAGTGCTTCAAGTTTCTTTGACAGTTGGTTGATGACATTAATAAGTCTCATGGAGTCTCACTACAGACTTGAGATTGAGGCAGTGAAGTCATTATTAGTTCCATCTGATAGATGATAAAAACTGAGAACCAGAGTATAAAGGAGTTATTGAAGGCTACATGACTTGTGGTAAAATTCTAGCTCCTTTTCTGGGCTCTCCCACTCAACTGAAATGTGTGAGCTCCTTTTTCTACACATAGCAGTCACCATGGTTTCCTGCCTGTTTTTTCTTTAGTTACACTTTTGTGACTGTCTCTGAGATTTCTAAATGTATACTTAGCCCTGTGTGCCTTGAGTACCCTGAAACTCAATAAAAATTCAAACAAGTAACCCCAAAACATTTTAGTCCTTATTTCTCATGCTCTCTTCTCTTTGCCTTTGGGAATACTTGTTTCATACCTTTTCTCTTGGTGAACAAACCTGGCTTAAGATTTGAAATATCTTTTCTCTAAGGACCATCTGTATTCTATTGCTTCTGCCACACAATTCACCATTCACTTTCTATATGTGATGCCCTAGGTTGTTCTTCCATTATTTTGAATGTTTAGTTCCTTTCTACTCAATTTAATTGTAAGGTCCTTGAGCACAGGAATTACACTTTATTTGTTTCTTTTATCTCTCCATAGTAGCTGACAAAATGTTTTCATTCTTCTGAGATTTCTACTACTTTGTTTTATACTTCCATCCTATTTGCGTATGCACTTATTGAACATTGTTCAGTTTACCCACCACCTTCTCCAGGAAGGCTTGCCAAGCATTACCTTCTTCTGAATACACATGACACCTGATCTGAATAGCTAATGTGTCATTTATTCCATACAGTCTACTTCCATTGATATTTATGGTTATGCCTTATTCCTCTTACTACTCCTACTAAATTTTAAGGTTGATGAGAGGAGCCATTACTTATCCAATTTTGTGCTTTTCTGTTCCTAAAAACAAGACCAGTGACTTGCTCATACAAGGCTAAAAGCAAATATAAGCTTCATGAGGCTCCTTAAAATTGTCGAAACTGGATAGAAATTAGACTCATAAGACCTCTATTGAATTTCCACCTCTGCCATTGTGTGGTCTGCAGTAAGTCACTTCTTAATGAACCTGAGATTCCTCATCTGCAACCATCCCTAGTTCAAATGAGACTGGGCATTGTAAATGACATCATACATAGAAAAGCTTAATGCAGTTTATTAATAGTAATAATAGTTGTTTTTGTTGCCGTTCTGAAATAACAGACAAGACTTAAATTCATCATCAAGAAACATATATTGCATTGAAATATCTAGTCCCTACAAAGCCAGTACAAGATGCTGAACATTAGGTGATAAAACACACAGGAAGAAAGAAAGAAAAAAAGAAAGGAAGGAGGGAGGGAGTGAGGGAGAGAAGGAAGGAGGGAAGTAAGGGAGAAAGAAAGAAAAGGACAGTCTCAGGATGCTCCCAGGCATAGGTTCAGTGCTCACATATGTGTGTCCTGATGCTAGACAGTTTGTTTTTTCTTTCGAGTATTTCTAGGCTTAACCAGGTCTGTGTCCTTTTATATAATTCAGATTGCAAGTCATCTAGCTCACCGATGGTGCTCAGTGAATGTTAATATTAGATACTCAAAATAGAGTAGTTCCTATTGTAAGGAGAAAAAGCATTTAACAAATGTCAGCCATTCTCTCTCTTCGTTAATATACAGACACCATTAGCAAAGAATCACTACTAAAATAAGTTCAACTGCCTGAATGTTCTCTGAAGAATAAGCACACTTTAAAACATTTGATGGTATACTTAGCTCAGAGCTACACTGATAATGTTAAGGAGCACATTTCCATTCACTTTATCATCCACATTAAAAATGATACTAATAGGTACCCAGAATTTTCCTAGGGGCTATAAGGGCAAGCCTAGTAATTGATTTTTCACTTAGCACATTTGTAAGAGTAGAGAACTAAATTACTTTTCATTATTATTATTGTTTAAATCAGGAAATGAAAGAGTGGAACAGGTCCAGGGTAAATGTAAGGCTGTCCTGGTCTTATCGGCCACTGTGGGGTAAGATGTTGTTCTTTCAAGACTGTGCCTCCAAGATATTCTTTCTGTGGTCTTAAAGGGGATCATTGTAAATCCTTTTGTACCATCTTTGTATACTTTCGTATCTGACCTCTTTCATTGCAGAATGGGACATGGACAGACATGTAATGATCAGAGGCATATCAAAGATGTTGCCTTGAGACAGGAAATTAAGTGAATGCAGTTACTTCTAGCATGACAGAAAGTCTCAAACAGATCATCTATGGCAGATAAATTTGACAAAACATTGTGAGGTACTTATATATCTCAGATGTATTGTCAGATTTGACAAACATTATATTTATTTATCTCCAGGTCTAATTAAGAATCTTCTGAGAAATACCTGACATAATTGAAAGTTGCTGGAGGAGAGGGTATCACAGTCATTCTTTCATCCAAAAACATCTCTAAAATATTTGTGAGGTATCAGGTACTTGGGACAAACACATAATGCTATTCCTTTATAAAAGAATTCACAGTCTTTGGTTAATGAGAAAGAGAAATGATCTCTGTCTTCAAGAGATTTACAATCTGGGAGAGAACACGAGTGGACAAATATGAAAGAACGGTGAGATGATAAAATCTGAAGGATGACTAAAAATGGAAACAAAACTTTTTGTGACCTTTTTTTTCTTTTTGGTATGAAGCCATCTTGAAGTGCTAATAAAATATACAGATAATTATATCCACTACATAATAGCACATCCTCATTTGCATATAAATATTTGAATATGATTTCAGGGAAACTCTTAAACTCCTTGATAACACCAAGGTTATGACCTCATGCAATAGATGTCTGGATAAAACATATTTCAATATAAAATACTTTCTCCAACGTAGGTTGTGTGGATGAATTAGGACTCAAATGAAAGATCAAGTGAGAGAACAGAAAATGAGATAATATACAGGGTGGGGCAAAGGTAGGCTTACAATTGTTCCTACGGAAAGTAATACAATAATTAATAAATAATAATACAAGAATAAACTTTGTTTTTCACATGCTCACAACAGCAAACCTACTTTGTCCCAGCTTGTATATTTTTGGTGAAATCCTAGGGAAATATTACATTGCTAAGCAAGCAGATGATCTAAGTGGGTTGAGGATTTGGAGACGGGGATTCTGGTAGGTCAACCTGCTTGAACAAAAGCATAGAGTTGGGGAATAAACTTGGTGTGTGGCAACTCATTTACTAGCCTGGAATGGAGACTTGAGCTGGGGATTATGAGATGCAAACTTAGATGGATAGTGACGTATGAACTGGAGAGCCATTGTTGGCCTTTGTTTAGAGAATCTTTGAAGCAATTAAATTCCCAAAGTTGTCAGAAATACTCGAGCTGAGTTTAACATCTCGGTCTCCCAATGTCGCTGGCAAGTGGTCGTTTATGCTTGTTTATGCTTGAACACATTAGTGCTGAACCACAGCATAACGTGCATGCGGAAGTTCCACTATTTAATGGCTCTAACTAATAAAAAATACTTCTTAATAACAAGATTAATTTTTTAAATTTCCACCTTCCCATCCTATGTGGGCCATCATGATTTTGTTCTTTGGAAACACAAAGTAAATCCTTTTTTAACTTGGAAGTCCTTCAAGTGCTTGAAAATATCTTCTCCTTAAAGGCCACATATCTTAGGACTTCCATCTTTTCTGATGAATACAGTATTTTAAGAAGATTTGTTAAACATATGTAGGATGTATTAGAGCAGGAAGAAAAAAACTACAATTGGGGAGACTAGTTGGAATGCTATTACAATAATGATGGTGAGAGAGAAATGGGAAGAAAATGAAAAATAAAATAAGGTTTTGGGTGAAGGAGTTGATAGCAGTAGGTGACAATGGGCTATAAGGGATAAAGAAGAGATGTGAATCAAAGACCAATGTCTCCACGAGTTCTGGCCTGGCATAATGGAAGAATGATTTTATAGTAGCCATTGATTTTCATGGGGGAAGGTTTGGTATTTGTTCACTTAATCTCAGTGGGAGATATTATGGTGCAGTGGTAGAATATGTGGGAAGGCTCAGATTTTGGATTTATCACTTATGTTTACATTGGAAAAATTACATACTAATATCTTGATTTCATCATTTATAAAATGTGAGTAGTATAACACATGTGAATATTTAGCTTGACTGACAGATAAGACGTCCTAAAGAGCAATAGTTTATTTATACCCTAATGGGTTTAATTGGAGATAGGTGAAGTCCAAGTGAAGAACTTCAAAACACACTGTCTGGATAGGAAGCCATAAGGACCTGTGGTCAGGTCATCATGTTAGGGTAGGTGTGGACACTGAAGATAGAAAAAAATCTTAAAATGCACAACAGAGCAAAGTCAGTTCTGAGGTCAGAAGCACTGGAGGGCAGAATGCAGAAATATAGGTACCTTGTCATTTTTCCAGACATATGGTAGAAACAGGGCAGGTTTGAAGAGGCACTTTTCCAGCCCAGGAAAGTACATCTTACGTCTTAAAGACCTGTCTCCTGTGCACTGTTTTTCTTTACCTGGCCCTAACTCATGGGTTAATCCTTTATACAGGTCACCTGTTTCTCTGGGGTTAGGAGGTCAAGAAGTCACCTGCTTGAGCATGTCAGACTCCAAGCAGAGGGCAAACACGCATGCAGAGGTGTTTTATGAGAAGTTAGAACTCAGCTGGAAATGTAGCTAGTGGCAAATAAAGGTCACTTTATAGGTGTTGGTGGATGCATGGAAACCCCTGAGCTTTCTATGTATTAATGCATTCAGGTATTGATATCCAGTAAAAATTCTCTTTGTTTTTGTATCTGCCCATCCTGAAAGAATCTCTTTTTATCCTGAGGACTTTAGAAGATTTCTAACCAAAGTTGGTAAAGGACCTGCAAATTAGGACAGAACAATACACATGGTTTTAATCAGGGGCAAGTCAATTACCTTTCTGAGCTTGTTTCTTCATTTGTATATTGATAAAATAAAACCTACTTGCATGGCGGCGGGCACCTTGGCAGTCACCAAATAAATGTTAGTTGAAACAGACGATGAGTATGATCAATTATTTAGTGAAACCCATCCTGTGAAAATATGTGTGGAGTAACATATGGTGGAGAAGCTATTCTCTGGGTCTAATTTACTTATTTTTAATATGATTTTTATTAAGTCCATCTAATTCTCACCTCAGTGTTTCTTGAAACCAGACAAAAGTCACCAGAGTTTTCTAACTGCTCTTGGCTCCAATAGCTCTGCCAGGAAAAAATCATTCCATATGTTTATTCACCTTGAGAAGCTGAGTTTGCTGTATCCAATTTCCCTGTGTACTCTTTCCCATGCTAATGTGGCTGAGCATGTACAAATACCATTCTTTATCATTCCAAGTAAGTCTCGGGTTTAATTACGGATTATGAGAAATGAGCTGAATGTTTGAGCACTTCGGTGCCTGGTGAGAACGATTTGTTCAGAATGGTTAAAGGCATTTTATTCCTTTGGAAAAAAAAAAAAAAGCCTGGTGCAGCTCACTTGTGATACATGAAAGATGAAGTGTGGCTGAAGTCAAACGATGGGACCCAGACCTCACTCACTCAAATTGATTCATTAGGACCCGTGTCAGCTTCCCCCAAAGGCACACATGCGCTCAGACGCTCAGAGAATGGGGAGGGCCTGGGTGACCTCCCAGGAGGAACAGTCAGCGTGGGGCAGTCTTCTCCAGGTTTGCTGAGCGATGATGAGGTTGTATGAAATGATTAGCAGTCATTTTTTAATTTTTTGGCTTCTTTTTGGGCACCTCTGAGGCTGTGCTTGTTAGGAGCCTCTCTTTCCTACAGGGGCATCATGACACTGTGGAAATTTTTACTTTGCAGATTATTAGAAATAAAGAGGCTTAAATTAATATCTAGCCTACTTCCTGAATGAGAGAACTAAGGAAAATGAAGAAGACAGGGAAAATGTGGATGCATTTAAAGAAAACTAAATTTCTGAATTAATTATAGGAATGCTAAATGTATAAACTAAGAGGCCAGGCATTCCAAAGGGACTAATAGTACTTTTGATTAGAACAAGTAAAAATGAAATTTCATTCATTCATTTATTCAGTCTTTCATGTAACACAGATTCCTTGAGCTCTTATTTGGATTAGGTACTGTGCTGGCCTCAGAGAATTAAATGATAAACTAGACACAGTCTTTGCCAGGCCTCTGAGGCTCACAATCTAGTGCTGGAGACAGAATTGTAGACAAATGATTACAACACAGGATAAAGGACGCTACGACAGAGGGGAGCACAGGGGCATGGGACACTGGAGAAGAGGGAGAGAGCGTTAGGGCATTCTGGGGTTAGTCTAGAAGGTCTTTCATGAGAAAGTGGTAGAGAAACTAGGACTAGGAAGAGGAAGTGGAGGCAGACAGCTAAAGGAGGGAGAGGAAGGACTTTCAGGTGCAGAGAACAGCATATGCAAGGGCTTGGGGATTGTCAGGACTGCTGAAGTGAAGAGAACTGCAGTGTGTGTCTATCAGAGGGTATGATAGGGGAAATGCAAGAGATGTTTGGACATGCTTTAGAGTGGTTGTGAAAAAATGTCCGGTTAGTGGTCACTGGGGATTGGCCCAGGAAATACTATATATATCAAATGGTGAAATATAGCCTTGGCTGGTGTGGCTCAGTTGGTTGGAGCATCATCCTATACGCCCAAAAGGTCCAAGTTTGATTCCAGTCAGGGCACGTGCCTAGGGTGCAAGTTGAGTCCCCAGTCGAGGCATGTAGGAGAGGCAACCAATGGATGTTTCTCTCTGACATTGATGTTCTCTCCTTCTCATTCTCCCTCCTTTCCCCTCTCTCTAAAATCAATAAACATGTCCTTGGTTGAGGCTAAAAAAGAAAAGGAAAAAAAAAAAAACATGGCAAGATCCATAATTGGCATAAAAAGGGCATTGGCAGAGAAATATATGGATAACTTTGCTACAAGCACATAGAGATAATTGGGAAACTTAATCGTTTTGTTGGTGATTCCAGAAATAGCTCAGATAGCATTCTACATTTGGCCCTACCTGTTAGGAAAATCATTAACTTGAGAATGATGTGTTACGGCTAGGTAGGTCAGAGAGAACTGAAAAGGATAGGTATGAATCCCCAAAATGTGAGGATTGTGGGTCCTCGGGCTATAAAAATTTCCAAAATGTTTTTGTGTATTGATTTTTACTCTTGCTTCAGATCTACGGTACTCAAAATTCACCATCTTTGACATACATAGTGTAAAAGTATATGACAGGCTCACGGAAGTATAGAAATATAGGGCTTGTGAGACCTTAGTGACAGTTTTAGTGATACAGCCTCAGGTCAGCAGCCTCTCTGGGCCTCAACTCCCTCAAAGAAGAGAGATTAAGTTGCCTCAAGAATCTCTTCAAGCTTCACTATTCTGACATTTTAAGTGAGGCCCAGACAGGTTAACATACCAATGTAATTTAGATATTTAGTATAGTCATAGAATCCACTCCAATGCTAAGTTGATTGGCAAATGCTTCGTGAAGGAAGTTGTTCTGTACAAAATTAGTCATAGTAAACAAACGAGCAACCAAACAAACACTTCCAAATAGTACAGAAAGCATCTAGTGACTATATTACCCTGTCATTTGGACAGTTTCTATTTGTTTCAATTTCCAATAAAGTCAAAAGAGATTTATAGACAAAATTATTCACTGGAAAAAATTTTTCTTTTTTTCCATAGCCTTTTCTTTAAATGTCCTGAAGGAACCATTGTGTAATAAAAAGTACATAGGGGTTTGGAATAAATCAAAACTGAATTCATATTCTGATTTCTCCATCTTTCTATTTGTGTGACCTTGGCCAGAATTAGATAGTAATATCTTCCTTGAGTCCTAGTTTCCTTATCCATAAAAATGGTGATAATGTTTTCACTTTAAGAAGGAGATTACATGAGATAATTTTACAAAAATATCCATCAACAAAGGTGTTCAAAATGTTAATTTTCCTTTTTTCAGCCCTTTATTAACCATTGCTTTCCAGAAAAAGTTGCAATGCACTAGTTAACAGCACAGTCTTTGGAGCTACACTACCTGAGTTCAAATCACTGCTCAGCCGTTCACTGACTGGGTGCTTTGGAGCAAGTTATTTAACTTCTTTGTGCCTCAGTTTCTTTGTAAAATAGGGATAACAATAATAGTACCTACCTAATAAGCTGCTCTATGGATTAAATTATTAATATTTATAAGGTGCTTAGAACAGTATTGGGTACCATATTAATGTTTGTTTTTGTTATTATTTCTAAGAATGGCAAGAAATCCTATCTATGCTAATAAAAGAAGCAAAATTTTAGAATAATCAAGGGTTCTGAATTGTATAAGGATTATGCATGAAACTTATTCTAAAGATGAAAGTGCCTTTGTCCTGTTAGACTGAACAGAGGAAGGAATGACCTTTGGTCATTGATTGCCTTATTGCATTGTCCTATGCTATACTATAATTATTAATTATTGTATTTCAGAGCCCTCACCCATGATTTCAAATCTTGGAATGCTTCCCCAGTTCTTCTATATTATGCTTTCTCCTGGTAAAGCTGTGGAAATGGATACTTTTTATTTATAGTAATTGCTACTTTTGTTGAGAAATTCCTTGGTGTCAGGTCTGGGATATAACACTACTTTTTAGCTGATCAGTTAGTCTGTTTTATGGATGCTGAGAAAACACAAGGTTGCTGGTTCAGAAACAAAGGACATCTTATTACTCATGGTACAGCAAGCATCATGAGCATCTGCATGAGTCAGTTCTTGTCCCTCACCACACCCACTGTTCTTAATGTGGGGGCAATGTGATTAAGGGCCACCATGAATGCTGAGCACACAGAATTCATTGCAGCTAAGGAACATCAAATTTGGAGAGCTCACCATTTTGTGGCAAAAGGTAAACATGTGTGCTCTTAGAACTAGAGAGTGACATGTCTTCATCCTTCCTGATGAATTCACTGCAAATACAACTCTGAGAAACGCTTGGAGAAGGAGCATTCAGGTTTTGCATTCTTATACCCAGCACGAGGTGCAGGGCTCAGGGCTCATGACAGATTTCCTCTCCCCACACTGGGTTCTAGGAACAATGCCAAACATATTAACTGGGTCATTTTTTTTAACGGTAGGTCACATGTATAACTGATATTCTATGTACATTGTACTCCTTGTGGCTTCTTAAGGTTCCGTGGAGACTTTAGAAGGGTTGCCTCCCCACAATATTACAGACTGGGTACATTTTGCTTGTGCACCCCATCTTCCTGTGGAAATCATTACACCCTAAGGAATCTCTCACATTTGAGGCTTACATTGCTAATGGTTCTAACCTGCTCTTTAAACTGTAAGCTCTTGGCCTACCCCTGGGCCATGTTCCAGCTCATTTCGTCTTCCTCTTTGCCCTGAAACAAGACTTATCTATTCTGTAGCTAATCTTGCAGAATGCTTCTCTGTCTCCTAAGACAGTCACTGAGAAACAAATCAAAATGTAAATATGTTAATATACAAAAGGGTGACTCACCAGAGAAAATACAATTTTGTTTTAAAGGAGACCTTTTGAAGACATACTGCTTTAACCAAGGAATAACCTAAATTGTGGGAATTTGGGATTTCAAGAATATATATACAACTCAGTAGGATTCGTCTATGTATGGTCAGCCCTGGATCTAAGGGATGAATTTAGTTTTGATTTTATATGAAGCATTAATGTTGTGTTCTCTAAAAAATAAAAAGAATATTTTGAGGTATGGATTTAAATGCCATTTTCTTTTTGCTCCCTGTTGTCCAAGGGTTTATAAGATATAGTTTTTGATCTTAGTGAAAGTTAAGAGTCTTCTTGACTAACTCTTTAGAAGTCTTCATAATAAGCAAGAGCTGCTCTCCTACTAATAAGCAAACCATTACCAAAACCATACTTTTTAATGGAGCTGCTGCCGAGGGAGTTCACTGCAAAACATTAGAACGTGGAAAATGAAGCTCTACTTAGGTTGCAAAGCAACCGTTCTGTGACCTAACGCTTCTATTGGCACCTGCATTTTGGGTCTGTAATGTTTTCCTAACTGTGCTTTCGAGACCCAAGTGATTTAAAAAGAAATGACTATGTTCGTAAAAATGGGAAACTGTAAACCATCATAAATGTCAGTTTTTATGTTGATATTTACATTTATTCCACAGAGAGACTGAATTGTTTAGTAATGCAATTCAATATTTGAGGTCAAATATTTTGGTAACATTTACAGATCAATAAATTAGACACATTCCATCCTAAATGATCAGATGTAGCTTAGTTTCCCAATGTGAATGTTCCAGCAGGGAATGTTCCCTGCAGAATTGTTAATTGTACTAATGCTTTAATAGTATTACATTTTAACCACAACAGTGTTAGATTTTCAAGCATCTCAGAGGTTTTAAACTAGTCATTAAAATTCATTCCTGTTGGCAATTTGGTCTACTGAGTTTGGACCCGGAAAAGCACATGTTTAATATTTGTGATTTCCATTTTAACATAACTATTTGAATTACTTGTAGTACTGTAGCCTCTGTAATGTGTCCCTTTTTAATCATTTTTGAAAGCTCTCATTGTATTAAACTGTGAAGGGTAAGATCCCCTATACTAGGAAATTGTCCCCCTGACCCCGTGACTTCTGCTAGCAAGGGCCCATTCGATGAAGGCATGTTGCTTGGACTGATAGTGGGAATATCATGTTTATACTTATTCATGTGAAAAAAACATGTAAGGGAAGATAAAAGCTGTGTATTAGATGTAACTATTAGAAAAGTATTAAAAAGTAAACATTATATAGAAATCTGGTAGTATTTATTCCCAGGTCCTTAAAAAATAATAGATGGGCAGTCATCAGGGAGCTGGCGTAAGGAAAGGAGGATCGTGCAACCCAACACATTGATTTATCTCTCTTTTCTGGTCCATCTTGGTTTTCTTTCCTAAAGTGTGACTTAAAATTTCTATCTTGTCTAATAGTCATCTCCTCACTTATTTCCCCATAAAGTGGATGCTGCTGAGCACAGGATCCATACTCATGTAGTTTCTCCCTCTTCTTCTTAAGCACTAACTTAATGCCTTGCAGTTAACAGATGTGCAATGTGTAGTGTGTTAATCTCCTAATGGATTTGTTTTCTTTCTCTTAAACTTCAGATGTTAGCATGAGGCAGGACTTGGCAATTTAATTATAGCCTATTTGGTTAGGCTGGACCCAGCTGAAATAAGCATAGTCATAGGGTAGGGATAAGAAAATTAAAAGAAGTAAATATGTCCCACCTAAAAGTCATGAACAAACACTAATGAATTTAAAGGATCACACTCAACTTACATGGCATGGAATATATTTATGGAAGACTTGATATATGGCTTTTAAAATGAGGTGGGATACAGTAACAGCCACTTGGGAAAAGTTCGGATAAAAAGTTTTTGATCAGGGGTGTGATATGATGACATGTTAGGAAGCTTAATTTGGACGTTACATAAAGATAGATTTAGAAAGGATGAATTAGAATGCAACATGACTGGAAAAAAGAAGAGCGATTAGGAAGCCATTGTTATAGTATAAATGAGAGGTAGATGATGGTGTCCTATACTGAATGTTGGCAGTTAGGATGCTTAGAATGGGACAACTTTTGGAGGTGTTGTGGAAGCAGCATTAGCAGGACTTGACAAGGAGGGGAATTCAACAGGATTTTGGGCCTGCATGATTTGGGGAAAAAAGTTTGTGACATTAACAGAAATAGGGAAGGCAGGATGATGAATGTCATAGCGAGGCAAAGAGGAAAGAGGTGACATTGCATGTCAGTATTTTTAGGTATTGTGCACACTGTGAAACCTCCTGGGTCTAGGCAGAGAGTTGTAATAAGGGTAGATATGGCCAATGAAGAAGTTGCTATTTGCCTGATAGATGAGGAATTCAGTTAGTTGCCAGTTCTATGACCTAGGGCAAGTTATTATCTGACCCCCTCTGGTTTTCATTTTCCTTGTTAGTATAAAAGAGAGAACTGGCTTTATTAAAAGCTAGCTTAATAGATTGATGCAATCCATGGCAGGTATAAAGTGATTTGGAACCTGTTGAGAGATTTCTCGTGGGCCAAGGGCATTTGCCTTGGATACTCAGTTTGAATTAATCTTATTTCAATCTGGTCCTTCCTCCAAATTGGAAATGTGTTGTCATTGTGATCATCAAGGCTGCCCAAGTTGACGCTCACAGATATCGCTAGGGCCTTCGTCTTAAGGGTCATTAGTACTCTAGGTGAAAAGGAAGCTTCTATCAGATGTATGCTGTCAGCTTTCTAAAAGCCTACTTTCATTTAAAAAGACACAGTCTACTCTTTCTCTTTTACTACTTTTCCACCTTCTGATAAAAAAAATACAATCTTACATTTTAATAGAGAAAAATGGAAGCAATCAAAAATTATTGTCTTTGATTTTGTGAGGCATTCCTTGTTTAGGAGTTGATTCTTCAATCCCCCTTCTGAGCCCATATATGATAAACCAGCAATATCTGATTGGGTAGAATGGTGTTGACAATGTTCAATAAATTGTAGCCTGAAAATAGAGACAGAAAATGGTAAAAATGTTGTTCAGCAGATTCACTTGTGACTTTTGACTTTTTTTGACTTTTGGCTTGGGATTTTTTTTTTTTTTATATAGTTAGATATGTATAAGTTTGGTATTCACAACTAATAATATTTCCCTGCTGATTTTCAGTTCATTTTTTTCTCATTAACCTTTATAAATATTCTAGTCAGAATACCTGTTTACTTAGGATGCAGTGCTTTTTTTAGTCAAAGAATGAAGTAATGCTTTAATATTGTTGTTAATCTTCCTCTATGAACCATCCTGAGAAATCTGGAAATGCTTTTACAGTTACAAAGACCCAGAATGCCATTCTGGTTCTATTATTTGCTAGCTGTGTGACATAACACAAATTATTATCCAATCTTCCTTGGTTTTATTTTATTCATTGGTATGATAGGTAATATCTACATATCCTCATGTTGTTGAGAGATCATGTTGGGTAATGGTAATATTTTTTTTAGGTTGTTAAGCACAAGGGTTCTAGATTTATAGTCCATGGGCCCAAATCCTGGTTGTACTCTGATCAAGATCCTTTACTTCCCCTAAAATCCTTTCCTCAACCACAGAGTGAGGATTATAATAGGACCTACCTTATAAGTTTGTTATAATGATGAGAGAAGATCTGTGAAAACCTCATTGTCTGGGTAAATGGAAGCTTCTCTCATTTCCCTCCTTCATATAGGCACTTAAATAATTCTGCAGGGTTTGTCTTCTGTACGTTAAGCAAAACAGGAGATGTCAGCAGGGTGGTGGAGTGAGAAGATTCCTTTGCATCTCCATTTAAAGTTAGAACAAGTTTAACAACTACAATGCAACAAAAGATCCTCTGCTCAGCTCACATATGTTAAGAAAAATAACTCTTAGAATATGGGAGCAATAATCCTTACATCTGTGCTGCTCACCTACAAAACAGGATTGTTTGTTGACTTTAGCTAGCACCTTTCTTTGAAGGAAACTCTCCTTTCTATAGAGCAGTTGTAAATGTGTATAGTCTAGACTTCCAGTTATTGAAATTGTAAATTATTGTGCCTTCTCCCAATCTATTGTCCCAGCTTCAAACACATTTTGAAGATCCTTCTGGGTGCTGCCTTACTTCTTAGTTATCCTTGCCTTATTTCTCAAGTTCTTATAAGAAAATTTCTCAGGGTCCTCAAGGCACTGATTTCTCTTATGACAACTTTGAAATGTTCAGGTTCATATAGAGCACATTTTCTTTGGGTTAAAAAAAAACACACTGGCTGGTAATGCAGCAGAATTTAAAGTCAATCAATAAATAACCATCTCTGCAGTTTCTTAAATCCTCACTACATCATAGGTAAGATATGATATTGATTAGGTAAGAACTAACAAGATCTACAATTTTCAAGAATTCAGAACCTAGAAAATGATTGGATGCCCCAGCACAGCTCAAGATGAGCTCTTCCACAGTTATTATTTATTTATTTATCTATCTGTTTTCTAAGTTGTTCACTAGGCAGTTACTCAGTACCTAATATAAGTAGGTTATTATTTATTACAGCAGTAATACTAATGCTAGCAATAGTAACTATTATGGGATGAATTGTATTTCCTCAAAATTCACCTGCTCAAGCCCTAACCTTCAGTACTTCAGACAGTGACTCTATTTAGAGATACAGCCTTTAAAGAGGTAATTAAATTAAAACAAGGATGTTAGTGTGGGCAACAAAACCAGTCTGACTGGTGACTTACAAGGACACCATCCTTATAAGAGAAAAATTGGACATGCAAAGGGACCTCAGGGGTGCACACGCACAGAAGAATGATCATGTGAGGACACAATGAGAAGGCAGCCATCTGTCATGCACGGAGAGAGGCCTCAGGAGGACCTGTACCTGCTGACACTTTGATCTTGGACTTTTAGCCTTTCCAACTGTGAGAAAATAAATGTCTATTGTTTAAGGCACCTAACGTATAATATTTTGTTCTGGAAGTTCTAGAAAACTGATACAGTAATACTTTAATTTTTATTACATTTAATCTTTTATATATTTGATTTTTTTCTTACATACATAATATAATATAGTGGCCCAAAACATTGACTCCTAAACCAGACCTCGTGGGTTCTAATCTACCACCTGAGTGACCTTAGGCAAATTATTTAACCTCTCTGCTCAGTTTCTTCATCCGTAAAATGGAAGTGATAATGTTATCACCACTTCATGGGATTGTTATCTGGATTAAATGAGTTAATGTTTGTAAATCAATTTTAGCAGTGCTAGGCATATAAGATCTAAAAAATGTATTCCTTAAGTTAATAAAATAACATGCATACCAAAGTTCATTTTATTCCTCTTAAATCTTGTGATGTTAAAGGGAGGGAGAGAATGAATGGAGTATAACATTTGCTGAGTCTTTATTATACAGTAAATAATGTGGTGACAGTTTTATTCACATTTGCACATGTGAGATTAAATTATTGACCATGTTTCCATATTGCTGAAAATGGTGGGCTTGGGACATTCTCTCAGCTTGAATCTAAATTTATTGTTTTTGCCTTCTATTCAGCATTGCCTCTCTACACGAGGAATAGAAGTGGTGTCTAAATGAAATGGAAAGCATAGTCAAAATCAGGTATTGTATCAGTCCAGTTTCAACTAGAGAAGCAGAACCAGTAGTCAGTCTATTATCTATCTATCTATCTATCTGTCTGTCTATCGGCAATTGGCCATTGGCTGATGCACCTAATTTTGGGGACTAAGAAGTCCAAAGTACATAGGGCAGTTGAGAAGGGAAGATCACGAGTAGACTGGAACCCCATGGGCAGAAGCTAGAGTTTGTTATCCATAGGTGGTTCTCTCTCTCTCTCTCTCTCTCTCTCTCTCATTTTCTTTCTCAGAGGCTAAGTTCTCTTTCAAAGGGTTTCCAACTAAGTCAGTTCGCCATGATACTCTCATTAATTTAAAGTCAACTGATTAGGGACTTTAATTACATCAATAAAATACTTTCAGAGCAGCACATAGAGTTTGATTAAATATTCAGAGAAGGCATGTTTATGTTATAAAAGAGATGCTACTTTCCTTCTGTCCTCTAGTTCTTCTGAAAAAAAAGATCTCTTACAGCTCAACCTATCTGGGAACACACTAGAAGGACAATTCTGGGGAATATAGCTCAGCTTAGTTAACTTGACACACCATAAAACCATTGTGGGTATTAAAAAATATAAAGCTATGATTTACTGTGCCTGGGACTGGGGCACATTTTTAAGTAGGCTACTCCTTACTTAACCCTCATGTAAACCCTTGAAATAGTATTACGATTTTATGAAAGAGGAAACAGAGGCTCTGGTAGTTTAAATAAATAGTCCAAGTCACAAATTAAGCTAGTGTGGGAACTAAAATTAGAATGCAGAGCTGACTCTGAAGACCATCATATTTAAGAACAATAAGAAATATCCTCAAACAACCTCCTACAGTTCCAAGGGCACTCTAAAGTGGTGGAGAAATCAGTTTTCTCCAGGCTCTGTCCACTGAACTGAATTTTGAACAGGTAAGAACATGAATTAGCAGAGGAGAGAGAATCTACAATCTTTAGCCCTCTTACTAAGTCCTGATTGTAGACTCTCAAGATTTTCTTCTGGGGACAGCTCTGCATTTACAGGAAGTTAGGGATTATTATTTGGAGGAGGACATGTATATGAATGTGTGTATGTATGTGACATAGTGCTGTAAGAAAAAAATCTCTTAGTTTTATATTTTGGATAACCTCTCAAGGAGTTGGACATCATCTACCATATAGTGACACAGTTCTATGATAGATCATGTAATACTTGAAATAATGATATTTAAGAAATAAAATTAAAATGTCCACATTTAAAAATGTGTTAATGATTGGGCCACTGGTAAATCATTACATAGACTCCCTGCCATTATAGTAATTTTTACTATTTTGTGTATTACTATGTGCCAAAAATTCTGTGTAAAGCCTTAATATACTGTACTTCACTTACGTTTCACAACAACTCTATGAGGTTTACTGCATCCTTATTTCACTGATGAATAAATGAAGTCTTCAAAAAAAAATAAGCAGCTTGCTCCAAGTTTACTGCCTTATACTAAAAAATAAATAAATAAAATAAAAGAAAAAATCAGTGTGAACCAGTCTGGCTAACTCCAAAGCCCAGATGTCTAGTAACTAAGCAATCAAAATCCCCACTGAATGTTTCAGTGATATTCAATTTATTAAAGTTATAGCGTTGTCTTATTCTTTCTAAACACATGGTACAAGGATTTAAAAACACAATTTTCATAAAATGATTTTATTGATTTTGAGTCAATCAACTCCAGCAAAGTATTACAAATAAATTATTTCTAATCTTTTGATATATTGTTTTAAAGTCCTGAGTAGCTTATCTTTGTGAATTTTGCTTTTATTGTTCTTTGGTGGGAATAGTTTATTTCTGAAGTCACAAAACTAGTCACGTTGAAACCCTGTCGTAGATTCTAGTCCCATTTTCTACTGATCCCTCCTGATCAATTCTAATTTTGTAAGAATCTCTGCAAATACCCATTTGTCGACACACAATGCAAATATAGGAAGATAACATTTTTAATGGGAGAATATTTGAATTATTATATCATTTGGTTGCAGTTACAAATGCCAGTTAATATTGGGGGAAATCACCTAACACCCTTTGCAATCAGGGCAGACCTAGGCTAGTGTCTGCAAATGGAACACATTTGTTAAGAGTCTTGTTTTAGTTCCATAGTTAAAAAGTAACCATTTGTCAAATTTAGTATAATTCTATGCTTCTGTGGGAGCTATATAAAAATGTATGAAAATACTAAGGGAGGCTAGGCTTCCTTGAGAAAATTAGGGCTTTTTGATTTGTATGTGCTTATGAAATTCCAGCATATCACAAACCCAGTGATAAGCAATAATTACTGTAATAAGCCATGGAAAATTCAGTCCAGATTTCAAAATGGGGTTCCAGTTAACAATAGAAGTTTAAAGGTTATTCTAATTGATGATTGTCCTTGCAGTATTTTAAGTGTACTCACTTAAGTTCAGTCGTATATTATGAGGCATTTAAATCATTTTAGACACGCACTCAAAACCCACATTCATTGTACTTAATAGCTGAAGACTGTATTTTTACTTGGAAAGTACAATTTATATCAGAACTGCCTGTTGCGAGTTCACCATGAGTCCTTTGGATATTAATAGTTTGAACACATAGTTCTAAAACTCTAAATCTCATGGGAAAAGGCATAATTATTTTTTTTCCTAGTGTGAATAGATAACTCCATGAAGTGAAAAAGGAAAAAAAAAACAAAGGAAAAGAAAACTTAAGTACAATGATCAATAAGAAATAATATGATGCTGGGCGACTGAGCCTGGCTTCCTGGCTTATATTTTCATGCAAATGTGATTATTTTTCTTTATCAGCACGTTTCCATCTACACAACGTAATAGAAATCAAATGTCTTTTTCACAATGCGTTTTTTAAGAAAAATCATGTATTTAAATATTATTTTCTAAAATAGGAAAGAATAAAAAGTTAACACTCTGTAAGTGACCTTATTGATGAAACTGATGCAAAATTTGGTGCAGCCTCACAACTGAGACTGTTGCTGTGTTTATTTTCAAGTGTTACTTTCCTATGAAGGGAACACAGGTAAAGTGGTTATTAATTCTTTCTAAAGCCTTTACTCATGGTAAGCAGGTTGACAAGAAAAGTACAGAGCATGCACCCTGGATTAGACAGTTTTATTGTTATCAGTGTGTCCCTGAGAAAAAAAGGGAGAAGGAGGTAGAAGGATGAGGAAGGGTGGAAAAAGAAGGGACTCATACCTTCATTTAAATTGCAATTTGCCTCTTAAAATAGAATACCGGCCTAGTCCGCACTAAGTATCATGAGGTTATCTGGGGATCTGGCTTTAATTAATGGGCCTGGCTATAGCTGAATCGAATGAAAGCAACTGCATTTGTGAGCTGTTTATTATCTAGTCTGAGCTGCACTGAAGCAACAATGGTCAGAAGGAAAAGATCCAGCCAGAGATTTTTTGAGAAATCCATGCTGCCATACCTCACATTTCACTCTGATTGTTTAAATGATAAGGTGCAGGAAGGCGAGGGAGGAACGGGCATCCAGATGACCCTCATACATATAATAAATTATCCAGCGAATGTGTAATGTTCTCCATAAAACACACCATTTGTATGGAGGAAGAATGAAAAGGAAGATGAGAAAATGTGTCTCCACTTGGGGTATCATTCTGGAATCTAGTTCCACGACTGTTCATTTGCTTTTCCTCTTTTGTTTGCTCAATATTCATGGAAAGAAGAAATGGAAATAAAACAAACAAAAAAGCTCTCTGAAAACCCATGTTTCCCCCCTTTCTCTTCCTCTTGCAATACAAGCTCCATCTCATTTTCAGTGGAACTAAAATACATTGAAGGTCTACGATTGGCAAGACAGCGTGACGCCTGAGTGACATATCCAAAGATGACTGACCCATAAGTCAGGTTCTGGAAAGAGCCTTGGCTATGAAATCAAGCCCAGGATTTGAGTTTCAGTTCCTTTTACTCACTTTGTGACTTTGAGTGAATTACTTGATTTCACCAAGCTTCAATTTCCTCATCTGTAAAATAAGAATAGTAATTGTTGATGGTGTCATCACTGTTGTTATTGTCATTATTTCCTATAGAATTTTAAATACCTTGATAGGAAATGTATGTAAAGAGATTTTATAAACTTAAAATGGTTTTATAAAAATAATGATGATAATAAGGTTAGTCATGAGCATTATTTAAACCCCCCCCCCTTCATCTCATCTCATGTGATATTCTACATGTTTCTCCCCTCTTGGTTGACCCTTTGTGACACATCAGACCACATTGACAGATGGCAGTGAGCTAGAAATGCAAACCCTAAAACTATCCTTTTTGGGAGTCTTGCTATCCTGCTGGGTAATCAGCTCTCTCACCTGGGATGATTGCACCCTGATCATGAAGTTTACCAGTTGGTGCTCCTTTTGGCCTAATAAGAGAAAATGGTGATAAAAAGAACCTTGCTATTGGCAGCTGGATCTCAACCCGTAAGTCTAGTCTAATTTAATGTATAGCATTGAAATAATGACTTCCTCAAATAACAGACCCATAGTGACTATGGAGAGAAAAAGCTATTGGGTAACCCACCACATAATACATACCATATGAATTTTATGTTGGCTCTATTAAATACTTTTTTTTTTCACTGTAGTTAATAAGCTAGTAAAAAATGTAGGCAATCTTTGAAACATTGAACACTTTGCCTGGGAAGTTTTATTTCCTGGTAGGGGAAACCCTTGTAGACTAATAGCTGGACTGATAAGCATCTGTTCTGGCAGAGTTAACTTGGTAATTTAACATAAATAGGGCATTAGATGGTCTAGCATAATGGTTAAGAAACTGGACTTGGAAGCAGACAGATCTGGGTTTGGGGCCAATTCACTCACTTCATAGCTATGATTACTCAGCCTTAACGTACTGTGATAGCACCGTCATTAAGACTTTGAGGAGCCAAAATGTGAAACTGGGTAAAAAGGCATTGGCAAAATTAAGCACCAGTACTAAAATTGTGCATTAGTTATATATTGCTGTGTAACAAACTATCTCAAAATTTAGTAGCTTCAAACAATTAGCATTACCTACTGCATAGTTTGTGTAGATCAGGAATTCAGGAGCAGCTTAGCTGCGTAGATATGGCTTAGATCTCTAATGATGTTGCAGCTAAGATGTTGGCCAGGGTTGCAGGCATCTGAAGAATTGCCTGGGGCTGGAAAACCTAGTTCCAAGATGGCTCACTCACACAGCTATTGACATGATGCCTTAGTTCCTTGCTGGCTTTTAGCAGGAGATCTCAGTTTCTTGCCACATGAACGTCTCTATAGGACTACTTGACTGTCTCCATCTCTACTGGCTTCCACCTGAGCAAGTGATCCAAAAGAGAGAAAGATATTAGCTACAATGTCTTTTATGACCTAGCCTTGGAAGTCATACCCCATGATATCTGTGGTATCCTATTATGTACAAAAGTCAGCCCTATTCATTGTGGAGGAGAATGGCTATGTAAGAGCATGAATACTATGAGGCAGGAAGCATTAGGCACCATCTTCAAGATAGGCTACCACATCTAGTAAATAGGAGAACCTGTTTTGTGTAGTGTATTCTGAATGTTCCTAAAACAAAACACCCCTCAGCTCAAAACACTGAAAAGAAGGAAGAAGGCTATTGTGCATGATACTTATGAAGAGGAACCCAAAGAATAATGCAGGAATTTTTTTTAAAAAAGGTACACTCTTAAATACTGATGTAATAGAACTGTTATGATCTTTTGTTCTGAGTTTAGCATTTAATTAAAAATTCCTAGTTCCCTTTGAGTAGCTAAGGTCATGACCTAAATCATAAGGTGTCTCTGGCCTAAAAGGAAATTTGAAAAAAATAACCAAGAGGCCTTCCATTTGAGTACTACTCCACTTGAAACCTACACAATCTTATTAAGCAATGTCACCCCAATAAATTTAAATTTAAAAAAAGAAAAAATATTCAAGAGGAAAGGCTAATAATTTTTTTAAAACTCCCTTTCATCTGAAAACATAGATTACTTTTAAACAAATATCCTTATCAGTCGAATAAATGCAGTCATACTCTGTTGAAGCTGAACCATATACGATAGGGTCTAAGGCCAAACTATAAGTCTGTTTTACCTGCAGGTGTCTTGAAGTATCTTATCAACTCTGGACTCTGCTTTTATTCTTCTCCATCATAGTATTATAATGATTCTTGATATTTTATTTTGGTGGTGGTGAACGACAGAGATTGGCAGAAGAGCCAGGGACTGCGAGCATGTGTCCTGTGACAAGTATGGGAAATTGAAGATACTGTAGATGACATTTCTCCTCTCTTCATCAGTAAATTAACCTGGTGCTTATGCACCAAGTGTTCTATGGATCAACAACGGCTGTAAACATGGTGGAGCACATGCCTGCAGGCCGCAACTCACTCTGCTTTCTAGCTCTGAGCTCTTGAACAATCTACTTCTTTGAACCTGTTTTCTCATTTGTACAATATGAATAATAATATTATGAATCTCTCAGCATTTTGTAAAGGTTAAAATGAGTTAATATGTGAAAAATATTTGTATGTATTCATATAATGTTTGAAAGTGCCTCTGTATATTTTTATTATTATTTTAAAATATGTACTTAAGATAAAATTTTTGGTCTTTAGCTAATTCCTTAGGCAAGATTTATATAGTCGTAACCTTAATAAAGGTTACTAGGGAGAAATTTTATTCATTCTTTTTTTTTTATATTCAGCAAATCTATTTCAGTCCTCTATTATGAGCTAGAAACTGTGTACAAGGCGGCTCTGGCTTAAAATCATTCATATATAGTGTGTGTGTGCGTGTGTGTGTGTGTGTACACACAAACACATATGGAAACTTCTATGAGATTAAAATCTAGTAAGAAAGATAGGCACATTCATAAGTAACTATAAATCAGTACGCATACCACAGTGTTATAAAGGAAAAAAAATAAGCTTACCCAGAATTCAATGGTTCTGTGAAGTAGAAATTAATCAGCTCCTAAATGGAACTATTGGGATAGGCATCTAGAGAAGGATTAGTTTAAATTGGGCCTTAAAAATGAGTTGGTTCAGCAGACAGAAAATTTCTGAAAAGGGGGAAAAATACTCCAAATAGAGAGCACAGCAAGAACAAAGGATGGAAGAGGGAAAGTGCCCACTATGTGAGGTGAGTGGGGAAGATGTCACTGTTCCCAGAACATGAACTTGAAGGCAAGAGTAGAGTTGGAGGAAGAGACTTGATGCTAAGGACTTTGGGTATTAGTTTATAGACATGCAGAGCTATAAAAAAGTTTTATTACCAGTGTTTGAAGGTATTTTGTTCTTTTCTATGAACTATTTATTTCATTGACTAATTTGTATTAGTTCTGGAAAACTAGGAAAACTCCATGTGGAAAGCTACATACATTCCCAAGTATAACCATCTACTTGGGAACTGCTGGGAGCCAATTTTGTGCAAAATAATTTGTGCCTTCTCTTGAGATTTGAGTTCATCAGAATTGGCTGTCTATCACAAGGCTCAAAAGACTCATGTATGCCAGAATGCTGGGCTTCCTCGGTGTGGGAGCCTGGCCCCAGGCATTAAGTTCTTGAACAAGGAATGCTGGAGTTGGCAGAAGAGGAAAAGGAAGGGAGAATATTAAGTGGTTAGGGGCACAGGCTTTGGAGATGCGCCTTGTATTACATAGTAACTCTGCCATTTACTATGTGTGTAATTTAAAGCAAATTACTTACTCTGTTACTTAAGATTCTTCATCTGTAAAATGATAATAACAAAACCCTTTTTATGGTATTGTTCTGAGGATTTATAGATATTTCCCTGTGGAATGCTTGGTACTTGGCACACAGTAAATGCTCAATAAATGAGGAATGTAATTATTGATGTTGATGATGTTACATTGTTTTTGATACTCTCGTAGGTAACTAGGTGGAGAGCAAGCTATGTGCAGGCACAAGAGAAGGATTGTTCAAGACTGAGGTATTTGAGCTGTTAGCAAGTAGAACATACCTCTATTAAAAGCTCCTTATTTCCATTGTTTCTATAAATGGACAAAGAAGGCTAATTTGGAGGATCTACTAGATCATTCCACCTTTGTGATATCAGAATAGTCTTTTTATCTAAGAGAAGATGATTTTCTTTGAGAGGGCATCAGTGGGGCAATAACTTATAATGAGCAAGAAGAGAGGGTCTCTGTCCATCCAATCAGAAGAGCTAAATGTACGCTGGTATTTTATAGAATGAAAAGTGCTGTTCAAATTCTGTTCCTTATATTTTTTTCTTCCTGAAGGAAGTCCAGCAATGTGTTCATGCACCTCCTTTGTTCTTCCACAGCACTTATAGCAACTCTAGGTAATATGTAAGAGCAGAGAATCAGAAATTAGACCTTTCTATGCCTCAGATTTATCATCTGTAAAATGATGAAATTTTGTGTGGCTTAAATGAATTAATAGATGTAAATCCTTAAAACAATAACTGGAACATTGTTTTAAGGATTTAAAGCTCTAGAAGTATTAGCTATTATTTTAAATGTTCATCACAATGCACTGTAATTGTGGACTGTATCATTTATATCCACTGTTAGACTCCAAGCTTACTTACTTTGAAGAATGTATCAGAAACAAGAATTACATCCTTAGAGATATTGTAGGAAAGTGGGAATTCAAGGTTCACTTCATTAAGTAATAGAGAAGGTCTATAGTCCCCCAAAAGTGAGAAATACTTCCTGTCCTGGAGGTTACCTGCAATGAACAGAAGAATGGAGCCAGGCATATTTTAACACCAAGCCATGCCCAAGGCCTGATGTTAGCCCTCGAGTCACTAGGTCTATGCCAAGAGCAGCAGGGGCACCAGGACAGAGCCAATCAGAAAAGGAGGACTGCATTGGGTGAATCTCTTTGGATGCCTCCCACCAGGGAAAGGTGGGATAGGGCAGAGTGTGGGAGAAAACCTGGGAAATGAGGTTGTTTAGAAGGAGGAAGAATAATGAAATCATTCCACTCACCCCACTATTTCCCATGTTTCTAGTTTGTAATAGCAGCAGATATGTGATGCCTTGAAATTTGTTTTTGGAATAATGGCTGTATGTATTCTTGATTCCAGGAAGTCTAAGTCGAAGTAGCTCCTGAGAACTGTAGGGTAAGGAAATGTCTTATCTTGTGGGAAAGATTTCATTATTTAGTATCACCCAGTCATGAGGTCCAGGATCATCACAAAACTGTAGTTCAGTTTTTCCCTTTTAATACTCAGAGGTAATATATTACAAGGTCACTGTAGCCATCCAAGCAGGATTAGGTTGGATTTAAACTTGGCCCTTTTTTGTTACATTTCAACATATGATCAGAAAGCAAGAAAATAGTAATATCCTCTACATTGCATTTGAAAGTATTCATATCAAACACTCATTTCTAGCTCTTTCTTTCCTCTACTTGTCTTATTTCTAACCTCATATTGTACCAGCCGTTGTATTTTCATTTGTTTCTGATATAACTCATAATAGTAAATTTTGGAAATTAAGAACTATAAAAAGAAAATTACAAAGACAATCACAATTCAATACACAGAGAAAACTAATGTCAGTTACCTTATTTCTAGTTTTTGTTTTTGTTTTTACAAATTTTGTGGCTAAAAAATTCTTGGACATGTCTCCTGTTGTGAGAAGTTCTCTAGATTAGAGCAAGAATTTCTAAGACTGCTGGATCTTAGTGACATTCAGAACTATCTACTAGAGTTAAAGTGGGTCATGAAACCAATTTAATGAAGTATGTTTTAAATCTTTTTAGCCATGACCCACATTAAAAATTCCTTTTATCTCAAATTAAATATACAGATATGTCAAGATTTTGGATAAGGGAATGTGTATGTTTGTTCTGTTTAGTAATGAAAATGTTTATGATACTGTGGGTTACATTCAGAACAATTTCAAAAATGTTGGCCTGATCTATTTAACTTATCTTTATAAGAAATGAGGAAGTTAACATGTCTTCCTCTTGGCATCATTCCCCTATGCACACCCTAATTTTTATTACAAATAAAGTGGGATTTTTAGATCCAACAATTATTACTGATACATTATTTGTATATGATATATCTTTCAATTTTTAATCTATATTATGTTTGTAACCATATTTATATCAAATGTATATTCTTGTTATATTTAATTAGTTTAAATGCTTGCTACCAAGTCTTTGTTCCCATAATAACCCCATTATTCATTTTTAAAATTGTATTTTTCTTCAGGTTTGCTATAGAACTTCTTTGAGTAATTTATTGAGGAAGGTATCATTTTAATATGATTAAACCTAGAAACTACTATAGTACAACTTGAGAAACTGGTAAATAAGTCACCAATATCTTGGTTTTTACTAGCATGCATTTAAAAAATGTGCATCATTTTTAACGGATTAAAGTGCTTGTTAAAAAAGCAACTCTTAATCGACAAATATTTTAGGAATACCAATTATTTGCCAGGCATTACGGTAGACTCTGATAATGCAAAAAGAACAGGATATGAGAACTGTAAGTGGTTCACAAAAACATATGGGATGGACCCCAGGCGCACAACCTAATGCAGTCATGATGAAGAGGATGATGCTATTAACTAAATCTCATCAAACACTTAATGTGTATTTCTGATGCAAAAGTTATTCAGCAGTATAAAAATTATTAAATGTTCAAAAAACTTTAAAATGTGGGTGTGTTATAGTTAATGAAATGGAGACACAGATGTTTATGTAATTTGCGCAAGTTGAGTAGACAAGTAGGAGAATAGCTGGGATTCAATACCAGGTAGTCTAGCTCCAGAACCTACATTAAATTGATACTTATTCCAATATGATAAAGTGGTTTTTAAAATCTTCTAGTTTATTTTTAATATGTTTATTAATTAAAAAACTTTAAATGGGTATCTCTTAATTCCAATATGGTAGAATGAGCTACCAGAGAATCCCCTACTAAAAATGTTAAGAAATACAGAATACAAGATGACCAAAAAAAAAAAAAAAAACCAAAACAACTATATGAGCTCAAAAGAAAGACATGGAAATTCTCACATGCTGGAAACAAAGAGCAAATTCAAAAGCAGACAGGTACCAATACTTAAGTTGGAAGTGAGGAGACTGTGGGAGCCTTGCATAGGAGAGAGCTGAGGCCCTCATAGGGAAAGATGACAAGAAAAACACCTCCTACCAGCCAGACTACAGCTGTTGAGAATGTGGCTTTTTGGCTCTGAATGGTGGGGGGGAAGCAATAGTTACCCATGAACAACCCTAAATTTAGGGTTCTCTTGTCTGTGCATGTACAAACCAGTTTTTGCAGGACTGGTGTTGTGAAGTTAATGTAAGTCTGGTACTGACCCAGAGGAAACCTCAGAGCTCTTGGAAGGTGCACACAGAAAAGCCCAGTGGAGGGATTCTCCCAGGACACAGAACGAGTGAACTGCACACGGTGGAAGCTCTGGCAGTGTAGATGAGCTCACAGTGAAGATCACTGACCATGTGCCTCATAATGACCTGGAGGCTCAGCAACCCAAGAATTTCAGATAATAGGAAGTTATGAAGGGCTATAAAAGCTCGTTTAAAATAAGTTTTAAAGAGTAAAAAGAATACAAATCATAAAGAAAAAACAGGTTACTATGAAAGTTTTAGATGGAGTCGAAAAATTACAAAACTTCATCAAACAAAAATGCATACATAAGTTTTATGCAAGTGAATTACATATCAATAAAGCAGTTATTAAAAATGTAGAGGAACAAAATGGAAAAAGAACACTGAATTGTTTAAACAGCATATGAGACACAATTGGAGACAGTCAATAAAATATAAGATTTGTAAAAAGAAATTAACCAGAATGGAGCACAAAGAGAAAAGGAAAAATTATTAATTGAGCACCTACTATCTACACAGCATTTTTCTAGACAATGGGAAATATAACCAGAGGGGGAAACAAAAACATACTTACCCTCATTGGAGTAAACATTCTATGAGGAAAATGAGAAATATAATAAAGAATTTTGGTAGCTAAAACACAGTATTTCAGGTAGTGGTAACTGTCCTGAGTAGAAAGTTGGGGAAGATATAGTAACAAGTGTGGGCAGGACCCCAGCATGGTGGTGTAATTTTAGTAGAGTGGTCAAGAAGATCTTCACCGAGAACTGACATCAGAGCAAACACCTGAGGAGAGAAGCGAGCAATGCGGAGACCTCGGTAATGAGATTTTTAGGTAAAAGGGAAGATCCAAGAAGAGGGGATTATTGTCATGTCAAAGGAACAAGAAGGCAGTCAGTGAACTCCAATGGGCCGTGGGGCAGAGCAGGGGACACAAAGCCGTGGCGGTAGCTAACAGTGGGGGTGGGAGGACATTTTAGGAACTCACAGGACCCTGAAGACTTTCAGTTTTACTTGAACTAAGATGGAAAGTATTTGGAGGGATTTGAATAAGTATTACCTGATCTGAAAAAAATGTTTTTACAGGATAAACAGTAGGGAGAAAATGGGGAAAGAGATCAATGAGGAAGCTATTGCAAAAGCTAAGGAGACAGATGGTGGTGATTTGAACCCAGGGGTAGCAGCAGAAGTAAAGGTATATAACCAGATTTGGGATATTTATTTAAGACAAAGCCAAAATTTGCCTAAGATTTGGTGTGGATGTTAGAGAAAGAGGGTGGGGTGAATATATCTAATATAAATCTAATAGTGGTCCTAGAAGGAGGAATAAACAGAATGTGGAGTTTGTTGAAGAATTTTTCCAGTATGGATGACAGAAATATAAATCCTCAGATTAAAGAAGCATACAAAGCCCTGACAGGAATAAATAAAATAAGGTAATAAAACCATAGAACAGCAAAACAAAAAGAATATCAGTTAAACATTCAAGGAGAAAAGGCTATTAAGTAATAAAGCAATAACAATTACACTGAGACCAGACCTCAGCAGCAAAATAGATGCTTGAAGATCATGGAATAATATCTTCATGGTACTGATGGAAGATTAACTGTCAGTCTGGATTCTATGCACAAGCAGAGGAATAAAGGGTGAAATAAAGATATTTTCAGGTACAAACAACTGAGAAAATATACCACTCAGTAAACATCACTGAAAGAACCTAATGAAGGTTACACATTAGGAAAATACAAAAATCAGGAAAAGTTTAGAATACTCTAAGCCAAAAAATTTCATAACTGTGCTATTAACACTAAATAAGCCCTAATTGAAATAAAAATAGCCACTAATGGGGGATAATTAAAAATATGATGGATATATCATTTCAGGAAAACATTTTAAGAAAAAGGATGGCAAATTATAATCATTAAGTAGAAGAAAGGCAGAAATGAAAATACAAGCAAAGATTAACAAAATGGAAAGATATGATAAACAGGCTCGACAAGCTAAAGTTTGATTCTTTGAAAAAACTAACAAAAGTGGTAAATTATTCGCAAGACTTATCAAGGAATAAAGATAAAGTACAAATAATTAAATACCAAGAATTAAAGAGATCATGTCTCTATAATCAATTAATATTTGACAAAGTGGGCAGAAGCATAAAATAGAGTAAAAATAGCCTTTTCAACAAGTGGTGTTGGGAGAGCTGGACAGCTACGTGCAAAAAAAATGAAATTCGACTACCAAATTACAGCATACACAAAAATAAACTCAAGATGGATAAAAGACTTAAATATAAGTCATGATACTATAAAAGTCCTAGAGGAGGTTTAGACAAGAAACTCTCAGATATCCCACGCAGCAATATTTTCACCAATATGTCCCCTAGAGCAAGAGACATAAAGGAAAGAATAAACAGATGGGACTTCATCAAAATAAGAAGCTTCTGTATGGCTAAACAAAACATCAGCAAAATGAAAAGGGAACCAACCGTATGGGAAAATATTTTCGCCAATGATATATCGGATAAGGGTTTGATCTCCAAAATATATAAAGAACTCACATGACTCCACTCTAGGAAGACAAACAATCCAATGAAAAAAGGCGCAAAGGACCTGAACAGACACTTCCCCAAGGAGGATATACACAGGGCCCAGAGACATGTGAAAGGATGCTCAGCATCACTAGCCATCAGAGAAATGCAAATTAAAACCACACTGAGATACCACTTCACACCAGTCAGAATGGCCATCATAAACAAATCAACAAACAACAGGTGCTGGTGAGGCTGTGGAGAAAAGGGAACCCCAGTACACTGTTGGTGGGAATGCAGACTGGTGCAGCCACTGTGGAAAGCAGTTTGGAATTTCCTCAAAAAGCTAAAAATGGAACTGCCTTTTGACCCCGTACTGCTGCTGCTGGGATTATACCCTAAGAATCCCAGAACACCAATTCAAAAGAACCTATGCACCCCAATGTTCATAGCAGCACAATTTACCATAGCCAAGTGCTGTAAGCAACCTAAGTGCCCATCAGTAAATGAGTGGATCAAAAAACAATGGTACATTTGCACAATGGAATACTACGCAGCAGAAAGAAAGTACTGCCCTTGACCACAGCATGGATGTAACTGGAGAGCATTATGCTAAGAGAAATAAGCTAGACGGTGAAAGACAAATACCACATGATCTCACTTATAAGTGGAATCTAATCAACAAAACAAACAAGCAAGAAAAATATAACCAGCAATATTGAAAGAAAAAACAAACCTATAGTAACAAGAAGGGAGGAGGGAGGAGGGTAATGGGGGAAAGAAGGGGAATGGTCAAGTCAAGGAACATGTATAAAGGACCCAGGGACAAAGCCAAAGTGGGGAAGGACTGAGGGTGAAAGGTGGGGGTGGGTAGGGGAGAGGAAAGTGGTGGCAGGAAAATGGAGACAAATGTATTTGAACAATAAAAAATTAAAAAACAAAAATAAACAAAAAAAGAATTAAGGAGATCATTATAGGCTCATATCACAAGAGGTTATAATGAATGAATTATGCCAACATTTTTCAAGATATAGATAAAATGGATACATTATTAGGAAAACATACCTTTATAAACTTACAAAAGAAGAAATAGATAACTTGAATTATCTTATGATTATCAGAGAACTTGAATTCATAATTAAAATATTTTCCATGAACAATTCCATGTCCACAAGGTTTTACAGGTGAGTTATATATAGCAAATAAGGAAAAAACAATCCTAATTTTATATAAACTTTTTCACAGAATAGAAATGATGAAACATTCCAACTGGTTTTACAATACTGGCATAATCTTGATACCTACCGTGGTCCATTTGAGCTGCTGTAACAAAATAACACAGGCCGGGTAGTTCATAAACAATAGAAACTTATTTTTTACAGTTCTGGAGACTGTAATTCCAGGATCAAGGTACCAGCATGTGGGTGAGGGCCCTCTTCTGGGTGCAGACTTCTCACTGTATCCTCACAGGGCTGCAGTGGGCAAGGGAGCTCGCTGGAGTCGGTTTTATAAGGGTTTAACTCTCTCTAATCATCTCTCAAAGATGCCACCTACTAATACCATCCCTTGGGACATTAGGATTTCAACATGAATCTTGGAGGCATGCAAACATTCAGACCATAGCAATATCCAAATTATAGCCACAATAAGAAAGAAAAGTAACTGACCAATCTCAAAAACATACATGCAAAAATTATAAACAGAATATTAGCAGACTGGATCCAGTCATATACAAAAAGGTTATTACTCAAAATTAATTTGAATTTATTTCCGGAGAGTAAGTTTGATATCAATTTAAGGCTTCGTATTAAGAGAATACAAAAGAAATGTCTTATAAAAATCTCAGTAGAGTCAGGAAAAGCATTTGATAAAATCCCATACCCATTCCCAATAGATAAAATAGGAAAATCTTCAGAGTAGAGAAAATATTTAAGCTAAGACTTGAAAAATAACCAGGAGAGTTTTCTAGGTAATCAAATGTGTGTGTGCATATGTGTGTGTATGTGTGGTGGAGAAATTTGGGGGGAGGAAGAAGACGGAAAGGAAGAGAGTACAAGGTGGGCTACACAGTCACATGAGAGCTTGAGTTTTGGGGAGATCACAAGTAGCTTTCTTTGAAGCAGAGGTTAGGAATTCAGTCACTGGGTTTCTCAAGGAAGCATTAACATTTGGCTTAATTAAATATTTACTTTGCTAAACCTTGCTTTTCTCATCTGAAACATGGGCAGGGTTACCAGCTGCAGCATCATTTCACAGGCAGTGAGGATTTACAGGGAAGCTAATTAGGCTCACATGAGGGTTCCTTCCAAGGCCCGGGGAAGACTATTAGCAATATACACATAGACGCTTGCATGTTGTTGTGGGAAACAGAGATGAAACAGTGTTTAAAATGAATAGAACTGTAAGTCTAACTGGAGTCTTACAGCTTGGACGTGAAAGGAGATTGATCCCGGTTTTCCCAAATGAGACAGCAATTCTACAAATTTTGCTGACATTTCCATTAATGGGTTGTGGAGCTGTAAAAAAAAGATTTTCTAAGTTAAAAATAATAAAAACGTATTTAATCAACCTTCTTAGAGGAATAACTAAATTATCACCCTATCATCACCATCCCCACCAAATATGATATTACAAAATGATCATCACTTGAATAGGTGATCCAACAGCATGCAGCCAAAAAATGAATGAGAAAATTATTGTAGAGATGTATGATGAGGGTATTTAAGAAAAACATTGTTTTCTGGATTTTGTCATACCTTTGATACTTGTAACGTTTTCAAAATTTATAATTTATGGTGATTTAACTTTACATTCTGAATAAATATTTAATAATATAAATGAAATAAATATTTACTTTGTACCTAGTTTTGGATTTATAAAAGGATCGAGCCTGGCACATTGAAAGCACTAACATCAATACTAGTGTTGCTGTTATCGTAACATCTTCAGAAGTTGATTTCTATAGAAACAACAATTTATGAAGTAGATGTTTATGTCATAAATTGTCAGTAAAAGTGATCCTATTGAAAGGTGGAATGAGCTAGTTGTTCAGCTGAGAGGCGATCCAGCAGCACAGAAACTGCCTGAGGACCAGGCAAGAACAGGAAAAACAAACAAAAACTCATAGACACAGACAACAATATGGTGGTTACCAGAGGGAAAGGGGGTGAAGGTTAGGTAGTAAAGGGTAAAGGGGGTCAAATATATGGCGACAGAAGATTTGAACACACAATGCGATATACAGATAATGTATTATAGAATTGTACACTTTAAACCTATATTATTTTATTAACCAATGCCACCCCAATAAATTTAATTAAAAATAATATAGAAAAGATTTCAGTATCATATAGGAGGTTGGACTAACTTACCTTTCCTGTCCCTTCCAACACTACAATGTCAAGACGACAGGCTTTGCAACTGCACCGGCTTCCCTCGGCCTGCCCCAGGGTCGGGAGCCCTGAGGGCTTTGGCAATGGTGCACAAAGTCATGTCTCCCCACAAGGACCTCTGTGTGCAGAAGGGTAGCTTTCAGATGGGTTTAAGCTGTGTCACAGGAGGAAGGTGGAAAATGCCTGATTTAAGCTTTGTTTAATATTCTGCAAAGTGCACACATCAATTCTTGCTTGATCAGAACTGGTTCGATCATTCCCTAAATGACACTCAGTGGCAGTATTTAATATTTTCAACAAAATATCCATCTAAAAATTATGGAGGCATTTTACATGTATTAATAAATCACAGCCCTTTGTGCTGTGCACAGAGAACAGCCATGAACCTGAGCCTGTGGTTTTCATGCGACTGTTCTATTTTTTTTTCCCCCTCTTCCAGGTACATGTCACCAAGAGCAATGCTTTTTCACATAATAATGGATTTTTGTCATTCCACAGGCAGTTAGTGTGATCAGAAATTAAAGTTAAATATAGACTCAAAGGAAAAAAAGAGTAATATTTAACTCTGGAAGGATACTCTTGCCCTTTGGCAATCTGCAAAATGGCAAAGAAGCATTGCATCATTTCCTGTTTCAGGGAGTGTTACTCCTCAGACATAGATTGGACATTGCTTTGTTTTTATAGATTTGGGTCATTTATTTCCATCTTTTGGCCTCTGCCATGTTTCCTCTGTAATTCATATGAATTCTGTGAGGCTGCTGTCTGAATACCTGGCTGTGATGAAACAAAAGTGAGAGAGAGAGAGAGAGAGAAACCTAGTGGAGGCTAACATATATAGGAGAGAAAGATGGAAAGGTTTCACTGCAGAAGTCAAACTCTTGGCAGCCTAGAGGATATTTTCCATTACTCTAGTGGAAACAGGGTCTTTTCTTCCTAGTGTGCATTTCTCACCTCATAAAAATAAAAGTTTCTCCTTTGTCAGGTTCACTGTGTCAGTGACTCTCTGACTGTGTCACACAAATCCAGAACAACTCATTGATTCATATATTTGCCAACCAAATCTGTCACATTGCATTAAAAAAAATCTGACTGGTAATTTGGCAGAAATCTGACTGGAAAACTGCAGCATTGTAGTTTATTTCCACTAACTTCAGTTTCCCATACTTGACATTTTTCTAAGATAGCATTTAGTCATTTATCTAATTTACTAAGGCATTTGGGTGCCCCAACCATTGTGCTAAGCATCGTGGAAAATATAAAGGTATATAAAACCTAATTCTGTCTCAGGAAGTTAATCTCAGTGAGGCAAACAGATGCACAGTCATTGTATACAACGAAGGCCAGTGGGCACATGATGATAAGGGAGCATACTTCCAATTAGCTGGGACACATCGTACATGTTGTAAATAAACTGCGCAGTTGGTTCAGGTCTGGACACACAACATGTGTGAGAAGTATAGAAGTATAGCTTAACTGAGAGTGTTTCTAATGTGCCACTTTTTTGGAGGGTGATGGAAAATTAATTTTGGTCAATTTGGGAATCTTACCCTAACAGTTTCCCTGAATCTCATTACATTCAGGTAGTTTATATTGCACCAGAGCATTAGAAGATGGGGCCCATTCTGTCCTCTTTATCATGCAGTTGATCAGCAAGCATCCCCTGAGATCCCAGTCTTGTTCCACCCAGCACTCGGTCAGAGAGAGAGTGCCTGGAGCCATCATGTGTCTACATCCACATGATCCTGAGGTCTGGCCACCAGCTGTGCCACATTCTAGCCACTCTTAAGCGCATACATGTCATTCTCCTAGACCATGTTTGGGGTGTAGGCAAATCTGTGAGGTTCTCTGAGTCCTGTCCGTGCGGACCTATCTAAGCACCACAGAGTCACACTTCCTTCCTGCAGGTCAGCCCAGGACATGGGGCTCAACGCACTTCTGCAGCACATGTCACCTCCCAGAGCTCACCCTGGGCGTCTCCCTTTGGGACACACGAAGTCACCTCGGTGACTGCCCTTTCGTTCCTGCCTTCTCTTTTCCTGTAACAGACTATCTTTGAGAGTGAAAACTAGGACAGGCTGACTTGTTGTTACATATTTATTTATTTGTTTTGCCTAATTTGTTGTCTTAGCTATATGGCCATTGTATCTTCCCAAGGGCCTAAGCTTTTAATGCATAAAAATCAATGGAGTCTCTCTCTCTCTCTCTCTCTGTCCTTGGACTGTCATATCAGATTCCTAAGTTCTTCAGGACAGAAAGCCTGACTGCTGCTGATGGGGGAAGGCCTAATGAGAATAAAAAGAAAAAATCAGGGAAATAGTTATTTTAAAAATTATTCTATTACCACAACATTTATTTTTAGTAGAAGGTCATCTTAGACACAGGCTTGTCAATTATTTGAAGAGATCAACTATTAGAGGCTCTCACTGAGGACCGGAATCATCTCTGTGCTTGGGTGCTGGGCCATGGCAGCAGTTGGCTGTGCCGTTTTGGCTGGGAAGTTATGTTGGGATTAAGGCTTTCCTGTGCATGGTGGTTTAGTGCAGTTCTGCACATTGCTGCCTGACTGAACTTTACATAGATCTCATCATACAATTTCTCTCCTTAAAAATGTCCCTTTATCCTCCTGCCTTTTCCAGATGTTTTTTTCTTATTTGGGGGAGTACGACAAACTTGGAATTGGTCCTCTAGTTTGCACCCTTTTCTCCTGTAGCCACTGTAAACTCTGCTGCTAGATTAAGCTGTCTACTTCCTATCTGGCATTTAAGGCTTCCTGCGAAGCACTCAGTGGTTTTGTTCCTGTGCAGTATGGGGTTAACTAAGCAGGTTTGAGGTGCTCAAACCCTGAATATTCTAAAGAAAGGACTGGTTCTTGATGGGTCTTGGAGATAGCCTGCCTCTAAGCCCTTGGAATGGCCTGCCTGCCAAGCTGTGTTTTTGTATACCGGGGCCTTGGGGCACAACAAATAGCCTATGCTAACAGTGTGATTTATAGTGGGTGCCTTGGGCCATGCTGTATCAGTTGGACCTTTAGAGGGCCTGCAAACAGAGTAAGTTCAGTCAGACAGGTGCTCCAGGTCTATGGGACTGACCCCCAATAAATACCTTAGGCTTGAGTGGGCTTCCCTGGTTGGCAATACTCCACTCCTGTTGCCAGACATTGTTGTTGGGAGAATTAAGTGCTGTCCCTTGGACACCATTGGAGGAGGACAACTGGAAACTTGCCCCTTGTCTCTCCTGGACTCTGTTCTGTGCACTTGATACCTTTGCTGATTTTAATCTGTGACCTTTGTTTCTTGTTATAAACTAAAACCATGAGTATAACAGCTATCCCAAGTTCTGCTAGTCCTTCTCTCAAATCACTGAGATGGAAGGTGTCTGGGGGTCCCTAACACAGACTCCAACTGTCTTTCCTGCCTTGCCTCTCACACCTCCCTCCAGGTACTCAGCTTTTCAGCCATGTGTAACAGTTTACTTTGGGGCATGCTCTCTGGGCTTTCCTATGCCCAGGTAATTATTTATCCTGTCTCTTCTCCATAAAACTCACCTACTGCTTATCAGGGAACGAGTGAAGGGAGATGAAGCACAAGATGACTTATTTCAAATCCTAGGCTGTTCTGTATCCTTAAACTATAAAATTTTGGTAGGTTCTCTTATGGGCCTGCTGGTATTAAGAAATCAGTTGAAATATTAATTTAAGTGTCCCTAGTCAAGTTCCCAAACCTCTACCATTCTCTCTACAAGTTTTTGAATTCAAAGTCTCTTCGTGTTCCCTGATCATACCCAAATCATTGTGAATTCTGTCCAACCAACTTCCAGTTGTTTTGCCCTTCAAATTAGCAAATATCGTTCTTCTGACTCCTTGAGGAATTTTGTCATCCTCATCTTAGATCCATACACATAACTATTTTTAAATGTTAGAAGTTTTAGATGATTTGAAGAAGAGGGTTAAAGTCTCAGACCTAGAAACCACTCTAGCTATGCAAATCTGAGCCTGTATGTGCTATTCCCCTGGGCAAGAAAATACATGCAAACATCTCTGCATAGATTCTTTCTCGTGAATAGAATCTTAAGTATTCCCTATACAAGTCTAAATAATTGAGGGTTGAAATGTTTATGCTTTATTAAAATGTATCTTCATAGGAAAGATGTACAACTTTCTTATAGGAAATACCAGTTGTTGGTAACAAGATATAATAACAACATCTCAAAGGCAAACAAGTAAATAATTTATATTCTTAAGTAGCAGAGCCTGAAAATTGTGCAGGTTTATTTTGGACGTTCTTTAAGGTCTCTCGTAAGGAAACTACATAAATTATCAGTTGCTTTGTAGACGGAGATGAGTGATGGCACTAGAGCATTAAAGATAAAAATGGCTGGTTGGCCTCTGTGGCTGAGGCCTGGGATCAAATAGGGCTTCTCTCCTGCACTGCGGTTAATGCTGCTGGCAGCTTTTGGTTGCTCAAGGTCGGCTTCTGTTTATCCAGAGTAGTTCCAGTTCAGGTGGAATTTGTAAGCAATCAGGTGGAAAGGCTTCTGGTTTTGAGTGGCACTGCAAGCCAAACATGCATCTCAGAAGCCTGACCTTGAAATTCATAATAAGAAGTGCCTTAGACTTCTCTGCCCCGGAGGGCACTTCTGTGATATTCACTCTCTTTGACCACTTGCATTCCTTCGAGATAGAATTTTTTAGAAAAATCTCATTTCCTCCCTCAAATCTTCTTTAAAGATCTGAAATTTGTGTGGTAGTTTCAGCTCTAGGAGGCAGGAGGCCTAGTTTTGAGGCTTGACTCTACCATTTATAGCTATGTGACCATAGGCAGGTAATTAAAATATTGAGCCTCAGTGTCTCCAACTATGAAATGGGGGATAATGCACACCAGCCTACTTCACAGGGCTGTTGTGAAGATCAGCTGCCACACTGGATCTCTCATACCCTTAGTAAGCAATTTATGAACACAAGTTTTGTCTTTCCTGTTCTTTCTTTGCTAAGTATTATCAAATACTTTTTTCACCACTCAATATGTATAGCGGTGTATTCATGGGCCACAGTATGAGGGCACTGTTAATGTATTTTTCCCATCTCTGCCCATCCACTAACTTGCTGTGCTGGGCTGTGCTGCTTGCAGACAGACACTGTGCTGCTTTGCAAACCAGAAGTGTCAGGCCAAGAAGGCCAATGCCCGAGGACGCTGTGGAAGAACCCTCAGAGTGACGCCAGCTCACGGGATTCCAGTAGCATTTCACCCCGGGTTCAGAAAGTGCCCTTCTCAGGGAGCATTTTACTTTCATGGCTCAACCTATTTTCTTTTTTCTAATTTTAGACCCTTCTTCCAAATAACAATTATTTTGACAGATCAAAGCTGGAAAGGAACAGTAGCTCTGGGAGCAAAGCAAAGACCATATAATTTTTTTAATCTTCACCCAAGGATATGTTTATTGATTTTAGAGAGAGAGGATGGGATAGAGAGAGGAAAAACACTGATCCATTTCCTCCCATATGCACCCCAACTGGCATCGAACCTGCAGCCTAGGAATGTGCCCTGACTGGGAACCAAACCCACACCTTTTGTACGGGATAGCACTCCAACCAACTGAGCCACCCAGCCAGGGCAAGCCTGTATTTCTATTTGGAGGTAGCATATGTGGGCAGGAATATAAAGATGGAAAGACTGGAGCATTTCCTCAGGAAGTTTATTGTTGTTATGAAGCACATGCTTAAACATGACAAAAGAATTGTGAGTATATAGGTGACATACATAACATGTGCAGGGGAAGGATGGGGCTAGGGGTGGAGGCAGGTAGAGGAAATACAAAATGGGCCTTTGTGTCGGATTAGAAAAGAGATATAGAAAAGGCTTCATGGGGGGCATGCAGATTAAGAGACATACAGAAATTTGCCGTAGAATAGTCAGTAAATCTGTGGAGATCTGCAATTCCCTAGTGGGGAGAAGCCCTACTCCACTGAAAATGTGATGAAGCAAAAGTAGTTGTGAAAGAAGGGATTAAAATGAATTTCTTCTTTAACTGTGGAGAGGAAGCAAATAGTCAAGAACTCTCAGAACACAGTCTCCCTGGACTGTCAGAGACAGAGCTAGAGAGGGTTAGGGGCTATACTGAGCTTGGGACCACTGCCAAGGAAAAGCTTTGTTGTCTTTCTAAAGGAATGTTCTATGCCTTCTAACAGTGACAAATCTCTTGGCGCCTTGAGCTAACATGACTTTAAAGAGCACTGAGAATATATTATAGATATGAATATGAAGAAAGTGGCCCTGGCTGATGTGGCTCAGTAGATTGAGTGCTGGCCTGTGAACCAAAGGGTCACCGGTTCGATTTCCAGTCAGGGCACATGCCTGGGTTGTGGGCCAGGTCCTCATTTCGGGGCACGTGAGAGGCAACCACACATTGATGTTTCTCTCCCTCTCTTTCTACCTCCCTTCCCTGTCTCTAAAAGCAAATAAATAAAATCTTTAAAAATAAAAAATAAACAAAAGTATGTATGTACGTGTGTGCATTTATGTGCATGTTCATGTGTGCTTAGGGTAGCATAGGTGAGAGAAGTACTTAGAAAATACCACTTGCAAAAACAATTTCCTATTACATATTTAACAGATACTTACGAAGCACTAACTGTATACCAGGCATGGTGATAGGCACTAGGCTCTAGGCAAAGCAGTATGTTCAAGGCAGGCATGACCTGTGTCTTCAGTGAATTTATAGTCTAGGCCCTAGATTCTAACTGGACTTCATGGCATTGTACCACTCGTCTGGTGGGCTAAACTAAAAGTTACAATTTCATAAAAACTCCCATTTCTTTGCACTGAGGTGGAGCATTAAGAATTTAGGTTAAGTCACAAATGTGATCAGCACAAAAAGCTGCACCTAGATGCATAATTGAAGCCACAGGGACAATTTAAAATGCCATTGATTTATTGTGCACACAGGCATCCTGAGCTTCTGATCGCAAAGTAAGATGATGAGGCAGATCACATTCCACAGGAAACCAGGAGTTCCTTAGGGACTGTGATCCAAACTTGCATGGCTGCTTAGTGTTGGGTGGTTGGGTGAAATGGGGATTTTGATAAAGATGATGAGAAAGGGGAAAGTCATGAAAACTCTCCCATCAGTCGTTGTATGGAAGCCTCGCCTAGTGGTTTTTCCAGCTCTTTGGTCAGGTGAGATGGATGCCTCAAAGTGCTAGATTAAAGCATGGAGGTGCATGTTTCCCAGGAAGGAAAGGAGGAGGCCACTTAGCTGACTTCAGATTGAATCAGGGAGATGGGAAGAGAGAACAAAAGCAAAAGGCATGTCAGTGGGCCTTCCATTTAGGTACCTGGGGCCTAGGACCACGGCAGTTAGGATTGTGAATTTTGTAACTTCCCTGTCCTAGTTACTTTGTGTAAAACCTTGTATATTGCATGTTTCCTCATGGTCTTTGGTATTAAAACTCAAAATGAAGAAGAGAGGTATGTTTTGCTTCAGAGGTAATAAAGATATTAACTCACCCTCTGTCTCTGTGGTTTCCCCCACCTTGAGCGGTTTCCCCATGATGGGAAAAAAGAATAGAATGGTGAGTAGTGGCTACTTTGACAGGAAGGGAAATCAGGTTGCATCCTTGGGTCTTTTGCATGAAAGAATTTGAATTGAACACTGTCTCTGGGCTGAGCTTGTATGAAAACCCTGAAGCTTGTATTATACTTGGTTTCAGATGATATTTCCTTTCTTCTTTAACAAATTTATATGTGTGTATGCTTTTGTTTTCCTTTTGTCTTACTGTCTGAATCTGAATCTGAAAAACACTTTCAGATTTACCCTCTGCCTTCTCTGCCCTCTTCTGTACCCCAGGGAGGCTGACACTTCACATTATCACACAGACCCTTTCACTACCTGGACCCTGGTTGGCTTTGGGTTATAGGAGGCAGTTGCAACAGAATGCAGAGTGAGAAGAGAGAGAAGTCAAAGCATTTACTCCCTGCTTCTACTTCCTTTATGCTGTGGGCCACATCTGTGACAATGATTGTCCTTCCGGGACTGGCCTGTTCCACAGCTCCAGGTTTCCCTGGGCTTTAACTATTTCTCCCCGTTTTCTTTTCAAATGCATGGAGTGGCAGTGGCTTCTCACTCTTGATAATTTCTCTGTTCTCCACTCTTCTTGCTGGTTCCTTAACTTTGTTCATGCCCATATAGAGTGCCCCCCTCACTCTTCTCTGTAGGTGATTCTGTTAGAGGTCTTTTATTTTCAACTTTCGGTCACATTTGACCCATCAGAAAGTCCAGTTAGTTCTACTCTAAGATGCCCATCACAGTCTTTCCATCTTCAATGCTATTACCCCAGTCCAAGCGGGATTAACTCTCAATGGGATTCAGCAATAGCCAATAGCCCCTAACTGGTCTCTCTGCTTCTTTTCTTGGACCATATAATGTACTCTTTACACAGAAGCCAGAGAGAGCCTTTAAATATTTAAAGTCAGATCACGCCACTCTGCTCAAAAGTTTTCATTAAAACAAACTCCAAAGTTATTATCTTGAGCAATGAATCTCCACATGATCTGGCACTTGCCACCCTCCTAGAGTTCATCTACCTCTACTCTCTCTTGTCACCAAGCCATTGTTACTCTGTCTTCCTGGAACATGACAAATTTGTTCCATTTTAAGGCAACATCTGCACATGGTGTTCCCTCTGCCCCAGACTCTCACATGGTTGGCTCCTTCTGGCCCTTCAGAGCTCAACGCAGACTTTCTTATAGAGTCTTCCTGTGGCTGCTCTATTTTAACACCTTGGTCCTACCCAAGTCATTCTCTAGAACAACATGTCATTTTATTTGTTCAAAGAACTCATCTCCAGCTGATATTTTAGTTATTACATACTTCCTTTCTTGCTTACAGCCTGGATCTCTACTGAGAAGCTGAAATCTAGCAGCTTGCCTGTCCTGTTTACTACTGTCTCCCTGTTGTATCGCAGGGCCTCACCCATGGTAAGTGCTAAACACACACACACACACACACACACACAATTTACTTATCAGAATTCTAAATGTTTTACATGTATTATTTAATTTAATCCTCACAATGAACTCATTTATCAGGAACTATTATTATCCTTGTTTTACAAATACAGAAACTGAAACACAGGCAAGTTAGATACCTTGCCAAAGAATATATCCAATTAGGAAGTACCAGAGACAGAGTTTGGAGACTGGCCATCTGGCTCTTAAGCCTGTGCTCTTAACTGCTAAAGTATACAGCATCTAACATTTGTTCAATAAATTAATGAAGACTTCCCGTCAGCTTCTTCTGTTTCACACTTGGACTTTAGGAAGAAGGAAGCTATCTAATTTTTAAATGTGGGAGCCTTCCTGACCCTACGCTAGGGGTTTTTTTTACGCCTGAAAAAAGGATACTCAGCCCAAGACAGGCAGAGAAGTGCAGATTCCTTTCTTGAATACAAACCCTTTGGGGAAAATTCCCAAAGAGACTCAGAAGTGCTGAGCCTAGTGACTGCCAGAAATGTGGTCTGGAACTTCACTGCAGGAATAACCGCCCCCCGACCCAGTTCTCTATCAGTTATTCAGAAAAAACTTACTAAGCCTCTCTGTTGCACTAGACACTTTGGATACAGAGATGAGTGAGACCAGGTCCTAGTCCTATATGAACTTACAGGCTAGTGAAACATCAGCTCTACTTCTGGACACACATTCCACCTGTTCAACCATTTTTCTTAAATCAGTTAAAAATGAGAAAGTAGACCACATGTTACATGAACTGACACCAACGGCCCCTGCACCTGGATCGATGGTGCAACCTTGTGAGCATGTCCAAGCTGGTTGGGGTTCAGACTTACCTGACGAAGGGCTGTTTCCACGGTCTAGGCTACTACGCCTGCGGCGGTGCTTCTCTGACAGCTCCTCTTGGCTGACCGTGCCACGGTTGCTGCCCGTTTGGAAGTACTTACCAGCTTTTCAAAACTGCCTTTTCTTTTTCCAGCTTTAGCCCCGCTTTGACCAGCAGCACGCCAGCACAGGCTTTTCCTCCTTAGAGCACATGTTGCTTCCATCTTCATCTTCCTTCTCCCTTGGTAGTAGATGAGATTACCTACATCAACCCATCTCCTTCCTTGTAATTCAATCACTCCCCTCCATTGATTGTTTCTGTTGCTGTCTTTCAGTTGCCCTGTTTGTCTATTTCACCCGGTTACCTAAGCACCTGAAAACCAAACTCGGTTTACCACATGGCCATTGCAGATAAGGGTGGAAATGGGACTTAAAATGCAGCCAAGAAATGCACCCTGTTTTTCATTCTGCTTTTCCACACCATCAGCTTATGTTCAAGTGTCTAATATCACCTTTCTGCTCTTTTTTTCCCCCTTTTTGTTTTCTTGCTAGTCTTGTTGCTTTCCAGGTTTCTCCCTGGAAATTTAAATAGCTGTGTTTCAGGTTCCTTTCCTCCAGCTGTATTAGCTTTCAGGTCTCCATGCAGAGTCTCATTTGGTAATTTCCTGCCCATATTTCTAAGCTGTGCAGCCCCTTTATGTTACTTGCCTGTCCTTAGTGGTTTTGTTAGGCCTTTCATTTCAGCTTGATCTGCAGATTTAATTAGTGAGCTGCATGTCCTTCCATCCTAAAGCCTACATAAGGTAATGGCAGTCCTCTGCAAAAGCAGGTGCATGATAGAAACAAGAAAGAAGAGAGACTGTGCTGCAAACAGCTCTCTGCAAAATAAGGGGTGTGGGGTTGTGAAAGAAGATGTGGAAGATGTGACAAAACAGCTGGGGGAATGTGACCTTATTGTACCAAACTTGCCAGGCTGTTCTGCACATACGGTGTGTGGCAGCACCTACTAGTACAACTTCAGAAGCAGAAATGCAAAGACTGATTGAGGTGGAGAAGTGAGATGTCAGTTCAGAAAAGGGTCTAAGGAGATGCAGCCTCAAATATGAATGATTTTTTTGCAATTTAATCTCTAGGAATAAACTCCACATCTGTCTTGGGTCAGGTTTCTGGGAAACAGACTCTGAGATGAAATTTTACTGGGGAGCGCGCTCAGAAACAACACCTGTGAGGGAGTGAAGGCAGCGGGATCAGGCAGAAAGTGGAGTTCAGCTGTCCTGCAGTTTCAGCAAGGAGCTCAGCTGATTCCCATGGGGTTCTCTTAAGCTGGGTGCCCCTGCAGAGGAGCGCTTTGATGTAAGGGCCTGCTCCTTTATCTCCCAACGTGGGTTGGTTATTGTACTCGGGCAGACTCTGGAGAGGGGGGATAAACTTGGGCGAGGCTGCTCTTTTCTGAAAAAGGTCATTCTTGGAAAAGGACCTGGCTGGGCGTCATTACAGCCAATTTTCCCAGCAGCTGGGAGGCTGAGCGAGCGCTCCAGTCCTGAAGGGGCCTTGGCGGCATACCTCATCACCCTCTGCAACGTGTTATAGGGCCATGCACACTCTCTGTGACATTTGGCATTACCGAACGTTCCCTGTCAGCAACAGGCCTCTCTCTTTTGTCTTCAGTGACTCAGCTGTGTTTTAGTCTTGACTGCGGCATTTCAGTCCCTGCTATGATTCCTTCTCCTTTTTCCCCCCCACTTCCCATTTGCTTTTTAAACATAGACTCATTCATTATTTTCATCAACAAGTGATTATTAAATGTTCTTTTTGTTCCAGATCTCCTGTAATACACTGAATATACTCTTTTTGACTACTTTTTCCCCATTCTTTCTCCCTGGGAAATCCTATCCACTTACTTTTTTTCTTTTCTTTTTCCTGTAATGATTCCCAATTCTTTAAATCAAGCTGTAGTCTCACTTCTAACACAAAAAACCCAATTTATTACTCTTGGCAGAGGAGCTTCACACTGAAAGTGTCTAGTAATGGAGTCAGTATCCTCTCCTGATCCAAACATACCTCATTTAATGAAATACACAGCCAGCCTCACAAAGATGGCATACCTGGAGTTGCCCCAAGTCTTGCTACTCAACGTATGAATCATGGACCAGCAGTGTGTTAGAAACATAGTCTTAGTTCCCATTCAGACCTGCTGAATCAGTCTCTCTCTGTTTTTTTTTTTTTTTTTTTTTTTAAAGATTTTATTCATTTATTTTTAGAGAGGGGAAGGGAAGGAGAGAAACATCAGTGTGTGGCTGCCTCTTGTAGGCCCCCAATTGGGGACCTGGCCTGCAAACCAGACCCTAACTGGGAATCGAACCGGCAACCCTCTATTTTACAGTCCAGTGCTCAATCCACCGAGCCACACCAGCCAGGGCTGAATCAGTCTTCATTTTAACAAGACCAATGAGTCACAAGGCTGTCAAAATTTGAGAAGCACAGATCTAAAACCTTCTTCTCCCTCAAACTCCATATCCACTGGATAAATAATTTAACGTATTATGTCTTTTTAACCTCTCTACGAGGAATATCAGAACGGTCTCTTTTCTATAATCAATACATTATACTGTTATATACTTGTTATCCTAAAACATCATGTCCTCTTGCACAAACTTCCAACTGCTTCCACTGCCTAGAGGGTAAATTCCAAAGATCTGACATGGTGCTCTTGGTCTGCTTTTCTGTTTTTACCTTCCACACACCCACGCTCCGGCCTTACGGGTCTACTCCTACTTGAATACATATTCACCCCCGTTGTGTCATTCTCTGTTCTGTTGCTTCTGAAACATCCCGCTGCCTGCTCCTTTGCCTAAGAAAATCTTACTTTGCCATTAAGTTTCAGCCGAAATGCCTTGTCTTCCAAGAGTCCCCTCAAGCTTCTTGCCTGAACTAATCCTAAAATATATTAGTCGTCTCTATTTTGCCCCGTTTTCATTCTACTTTGTGTGAAGCCTAAATCTTAGTACCTAGCAAAAGGCATAGCACATAGCACATAACATATGTATGTATGTTACTATGTGTAATAATTAAATCCATCCATGAATGAAATAAATGAATATTGACAATCAACAAAATTTAAACATAATGGAATTTGTTTGACTGGAAGGAAAAGAAACCATGGTATTTCATGGGATTGCTGATCATAGTATCTACATTCTTTGAGATAATCCTATTTCAGTAAGTTTTCCAATTTTTTCAAAATGATATTTTTATATTTGATTATCGACTTAACAATTATGGTCCTCATGTTCATGGTCACTAAGCTGCATCACTTGGTCATGTCTGAACCAGACTTCAGAGGTGCTGCCTCGTTTCACGCAATGAGGGATAGATTCTGCTGAGTATCCCAGGCACTCTCACCTGTGATTTCCCCGCGGTTTTCCCCAAGCCTGGCTGCTTGCTTTAACATCTACACGTCATGCCCTCCTCCCCACTCTTTCCGGCCTCCTTGGTTTCCTTCCACTGGAGTGGAAGGAGAGAGATCTATTTCCCTTTGCTAACTCTGTCTGAAGTGACAGAGTTGATCAATGAGTTTCCGTGCCTGTCCAGGAAAGCCGGTTTGATTGTCCTCCTGTGGCTGGGCTGACAGCATTCAGCCTTTTATGAACTGAACAGTGAAGCACTCTTTGGAGCTCAGTTTTGCCTGTTTATGGTGGCTTGCAGCTGTATATTTTATGTCTGCTGTTGTTATATTCTTGCCATTGGTATTAATCTCTGGCTAGTTTATTTGCTGTGAATTTATAATGACTTTACATGATAAAAAAAAAAAAGCAGTAGGGTAAATTTTAGAATGTGAGGAGTTGGAGTTCCAAGTGAACTGGAAGGCTAACTGAGACCTCCGGAGCTTCATGAGGGTAGCTCTTAAACACTTGTACTCCTGGAAAGGGGAGACCTATTTAGATCATCACACTTTCCATCCTTGTTGAGAATAAGTGCAGTAGCAACAGAAAGGCTCATTCCTGGGATATGAATACTGTTATAGTAATCCTTACATTAGCAGTGAAACATAGGACAGCATGGAGTGAACAGCCCTGTTTGGCTCAGTATCTATCTGATTTTTTTATACCAGCCATTACCAGGTTAAAAGAGTCCTTTCAAAAAATTTTCCACGAGGACCTGCAATTCCAGCCTAGCAAAGTGTGTACTCCAGCTTCCTCCGCCTTGATAGACATGTAATTTTCTTGGCACATGTTTTGCCTAAAAGTGAATATATTTGTCAAAGCAGAAATATACCTGTAATAGGCACTATGAAAATAATTAGATAGATAATCCCCCTTTGGTAGGTGAACCATTAAAAAATTAAAATTTAAAATATATTCAGACTTCAGCCTAATTAACATATTTTATTGAAGAGCTTTAAAATTCTGTTCTGGAAATTGGAATACACAAATAAACCTTAATGGGGTAGGAGACTTATTTTCTATACTGCTATGTTTCTTTCTCCTGAGGAGATTGCCCATCTGTTAAGACTTTCATTTATGGAAAAAATACTTCTTATTATAGGAGGAATTAAAAACAGGATTGAGAACGTTAAGACAAAATTTTCAACTGCCTGCAAACTCTTACAAATTCTTTTAGCCTCAGATTTGTCTCTTCTGCCGTTGAATATAAACTCCATAACTTAGAAATATTGGCCACTACTTGTTCAATGCAAATTTAATTAAACAAATACCTTTTTTTCTTACTGGTTGCTTTTGCTTCTTGTTGACAGAGATGGTCTGAAAGTTGCCTAAGAGACGCATGTGAATCCTCTCAGGACTACATATTCTAATGCTCATATACCATCCTTCCAAATTCCCCCAATCATTTTCATTGATTAATTGATTGATTTGTTCAATAAATCCTTATTGAGCTTTGAAACAGTTATAGGCCCTAAGATACCAAAGTTAATATAACAGAAAGAATAGCTGCTCTCAAAATATTTATAGTTTAGTGGAGATAGGTAGATGATGATAGGAAAGAGGCTGATAAACACCACTAGAGAGGTTAACAAAGAAGCACAAAAAGGATACAAAAGGATACCTGTCTTTGTCTTCAGAGGAGGCATTTTTCTATATTAAGGCCTGAAAAATAAGTGAATAGGAAGCAAAGAGAATGTAGAAGGAGTATCCCTGCAATAAGCATTTACAAAGATCTTGAAGAAAAGCATGTTTGTGGGTATGCAATAGTTCAGGGTGACTTCAACATGGTATAATTATAGATGAGGATGCAGAGAGAAAAAAAGGCCAGATGATGAAGGCTCTTGTTTATCACACCTTTGAGTTTCAACAAGCTACAGGCAATGGAGAGATATTAAAGTGTTGTAAGGAGAGAAAGTCAAGCTTTTCATTTAGAATATGCTGGCTACAAGCAATAGGTAGATTTTTCATCCAGCAAGTACTTACTCAGCACTTACTGTGTATCAAAGCACAGTAGTACTCTAGTATTCAATACTTAAAGAGATTAGAAGGGTATAATTGTAGACAGGAAGATCAGTTAAGAAGGAAGATTTAGGAAAAATAGTGAGGAAGTAGAAATAAAAGAAGATTTATTTATGGTCTGTTCATTTGCCTGATGTTTCCCCCTAATTACCACCTAAAGAAAAAAATCAATAAAGTAATAGCTTATTATTCAGTATACTTAGTTCAGTATAGTTATCCACCATGTTTGTTTCTTTGACAGATGCCTACTAATCAACCTGGCAAATGGTTCCTTGGAAAGAGTAAATGCTTTGGAAGCAGACAGATAAGAGTGCAAATTACTGCTCTGTTACTTTTTTAATTGGGTGAATGTGAACACCTGTCTCAAGGGGGTTCTTAAGATGTGCAATGCTATTCCCTTTTATTCCGTCCTAGAAATCTCTTCTTGACATGGCTTCCATTGTAAAATGGCACCACTCTAGGCTAGTGCCATCAAAACGGGGTCAAGAATAGAAAACAAAGGCAAAGAATGAATTATAACTCAGGCGTTTAAAGTCAAGCCTGTTCTTTGAAGGGTAAGTTCCTTGATAAAAATTTTTGCCTCATAAAACACTAAGTGTGTATCTGAAGGCTATGTTTCTGTTGTGTGGTAGATAATCATAATGATAATTTATTTTGTCCAAAGTTTACATCACTATGTTCTGGGTAGTGTGCTAAGTACTTTACATAATCTTCACCATGAACACATGGGGTAGTTATTACGTGTTCATTTTATAAATGAGAAACCTGAAGCTCAGAGAGGTGGAGGGATGTACTTCAAAAGGCTCTGGGAATGCTGAGTGAACCCTACCACTAAGTCATGAAGTTTTAAAGCCCATGTTCCTTTCAGGACACACTGTCCTTTTCCCCGTAATATCCAAAGTATAGGAGGAAGCTCTGGAGACGTAATATCCCTCCCTGCCTTCAGGAAATGTATACTATAGTATTGTGTTGGCCCAAAAGTTCATTTGGTATTTTTCCATAGGCTCCCATCCCCCATGGCTCTAGTAGCACTTAGTTGTCTTTAACTTCATTTGAAACAATTTTGTTAGCCTGCATCGTGACAACTGTCATATAAGCATGCATTTAAAAAAAAACTTAATAAAAATTGGTGAATTTTTGTGCAGCCATTTTACTATTGAAGGTGGAAGAAAATACACAACATTTTTGGCATATTATGTTTTATTATTTCAAGAAAGGTAAAAACACAAATGAAATGCAAAAAAAAGAGATTTGTGCAGTGTATGGAGAAGGTGCTGTGACTGATGGAATGTGTCAAAAGTGGTTTGCGAAGTTTTGTGCTGGAGATTTCTTGCTGGACAATGCTCCATGGTGGGGTAGACCAGTTGAAGTTGATCAAATCAAGACATTAATTGAAAACAGTCAACGTTATACCATGTGGGAGATAGCTGACATACTCAAAATATCCAAATGAATAATGTTAATTTGTGAAAATGAAAACTGGGTCTTTTATTTTACAGAAAAAACTAACTGGACTTTTTGGCCAACCCAATATAACACACAAATAGCTATGATTACTAATAACACATTTATAGTGTTGTTACCAAATGATGGACCCATTGTGGGGAGGCCCAGGTGCTATTACCGAAACAACGCGTCCCCCTTCCTCAGGGTCCCTCTGTTCTAGGTCCTTTGTCCTCTGCCCTTGAAATTATGGCTCTCAATGGCAGCGTTTGGTGAAAAGGAAAGAACTATTTATTCAACAGTTATACAGGTTTTGAATAATGGTTAAATGTCTCTGTTAAAATCTCAAAATCCCTTTAAAAACACCCACCAACACACACAGTCCTGCCTTGCCCCCGCTTGCCCAGTTATTCAGGCCAGTCAGGGGTACCGTCCTTCAGAAGAAAAAGAACAGAAGTCCAGGACTCTGCTAGGAAGGCCTCTGGTGGTTCCCAGTATCATCCGCTATGTCGCCGCGATCTCCAACTCGTAATCCAAAACCATGTGGCACCTTCTCTCCACCCACCAGCAAGAGTCCTTTCTCCCCTTTCCTTCCCACATGATCTTCATATTGTTCCCTAGAGTCTGTGTCCCTTTGTCTCTCCCACAGGCCGTCTCCCCTGTTGTTGTTTTTTTTCAGTTACCTCCTTTGTTAAAGTTTTTCAAACCTTCCCGGTTAGCCTAGCTGAGATGTAAAATAACAGTGTTTGCATATGAGGTCTGAAGTTATCCTGTTATTGACATGCAAATAACTCTCAATGGCCCTGCTGCACTTCAGGTAGGAAGCTGGCCTGTTACTGATACACAAAGTAACTCTCAGTGGCCCTGCTCCAGGTCTCCCATCCCCCATGGCAGCCTGCCTCGGTGGGGAGAATATCTTATATTTTTCTTGGATACCCCAAGTCCTGAACCGTGTTACTAATCCCCTTTGGGGGGGCCTTGGCTGTACCCCGTTACAGTGTTGCTGTATGTTCACCTGACACAGACTGAACATGTTGATCAGGATGCCAGTCTAACTTTTATTTATCCTACCTTATTAGAAGTATAACACTATGACCCGACCATCTACCCAGGTGGCTTTTTGAGGTGTGCCGAAGGAGACATCATGCCCTGGCTTTCCCAGCTGAGTGGAATTGGTGCCAATGTAGCCATTGGGGCAACAACTTGGATCTGAATGAGTCAGCTGCTCAGCCTGAGCAGGGTTCTGTGCACTGAGCCAGAGGGGCTGGACTGAGCCTTCCTGGATCCGCTTTCAGGCTCCCGAAGTGAATAGCCTCTGGGCAACTCCTGTTGAGGCTCCCGTGGGAGGTTTGGCCAGCTGTACTGGGTTGACCAGGTGATAGAATTAGCTAGACTGTTCAGAAGTAAACATTATTGAAGGAGAAATAAAACCGTTACCCATGGCTGCACCCATCCCCCAAATGGCAGAAACTGCTCCAAGAATGGGAAAGGAGACCCAAAATATGATAGTTCCATAATTCTAGATGGGAATTTAAAGTTAGAAAGAGAGTCAATTTCTTTCTGGAGGGATGGACACTGGGCAATTTTAAAGCTTGTCTCTTCCCACCCTGTGGTTTACATTAGAAAAGATTTTCCCCTAAACATTTCTGGTGGCTCTTCAAACTTTTATTCACTCAGCACCCTGGGGAGGGTCGTGCCTAATCTGATTAGTGAATTTGTGAAGAATAAAGCTCAGCTCATCAACTCCTCTTGGGAAGAAATACCCACTCTTTGTAGCAGAGGTTCCTCATTGCCCCTGCATTCTGTACATTTTACCTGCATGGGCCTGAGGCTTGGAGTGGGGTAGAGAGAGGAATAAGCCTGACTTATTCTCAGGTTTAGTATTAAGAAGGCTGTTTAGTTCTCCCACTAAGTGACATCTACTAGCTTAGTTGTTATTAGTCATGAAGGGATATTTTGACCACCATCTTTCACTTCATTTCTCAATTTGTTCAGAACTCAGGTTAGGGAAGAGGGTCGTTAATTATACTGGCCTGTTCAGAGTCCCAAAACCCCTATGAAAAAGAAAATGTAATAAATTAGATTATTAAGTTGACGTGGAAGAGGAAAAATGGAGGTGTGCTGGGGCACATGTGGTCTTTATTTCCACTCAGGGTAGACTCTCTGGGAAGGGGCTGAGCTGCAGCAGGCAGGTTCATCTCAGACATGTGGGAAAAAGCTCCCTGACTCCACCGGTTACATGGCCACAGGAAGGGATTACCAAAGAACATTGTACAATTCTTTCCCCACAGACACCTTTAAAAGTCTTACATATGTGTGTGAGGAATTAAGCCTAGGTAGCCATCATAATCACTAATCAAATTGGTTGAGCTGGTTAGTCACTTGGAAAGCCTGAGCTGCTTCTGGTGAGGTGTGGCTGCTGCGCATACTCCCTCAGGCCCACACAGCACTTACCACATCGCAGAGGACTTCTGTAGCTCTGATAAAGAAGCAAATCACAACCCTAGTGTTACAAAATCTCACATTCATTTCAAAGGACCCTAGATAGTAATCTGAAATTAATGTTATCTTATTAGTTTCTTCTCCCCCACCTCATTATTTCCCAGCATCTTTACTCACCCAGTTGAGATCTGTGCTTTAGCTCGTTAATGTACTTTCTTCTAATATATTATAGTAAATAGACCCTGGACTATGAGAATTTTGGAGGCCTCAGTAGAGGTGAAACTAGGAGAAAGCAAGGTTGAGATCAGGTAATAATGGCCACTCATAAAGCTGGTTAGATTGTGGGAAAGGGAAGAATGGCAGAGGAAAAGGAGAGTCTGGGATACCTAGGGTTAGTGGCGGGCACTCACCGCAGCCACTCCGTGGGCTCCATATTCCATCTGATGAGAGGCTCAGAAGTTTGAGAGCAACCTGAATATGGCCCAGAGAATTCTTTCTGGTCTTTTCCTTTTGCCCTGCTGTGTTTTATTGGGTGAGGTGATCATGCAACAGTTTTACCCTGGTGCTCTAGAAGGTGCCATTGATTTTTTTAAAATTATTGTAAATTACTTTTTAAAAAAGTAATTATTTTATGCATTGATTCTGTTATTCCACACAGTCCTCAGCAGGGGGAGAGGAAGGGAACATTGGGAAAGTCCATGGTAGTCATGGAGGAAAGCACAATGCCCTACCTGCATGGCTGGCACTTTATCAATGCTTACTGCTCCAGGGTTAACATTCTGTGATTCGGTGGGATGAATTAAATTAAACCAACTTGAATTTTCTATGTGATGGGAGGATATGTAAGAATAATGGATGCCCTCATAGTTCAGACAGAGAGAGACATCTCATCATTTTATTGTTGGGAGTAATAAAAATTGCCCTAATCTTTCAGTGAGCAAATAGCTCTTTGAGAGAGGGGGTGGGTGCAGGCAATAGTTTCAAGGCAAAGAGATTTGCAGGAATTCACTAATGAAGATATGAAAATGTCAAAACATAAATGAAACATTAAAACATATCCAAAGACATGGATTTGTAAAAGTGCCTTCTTTAAGAAGATGCCATGGTGTATTTATCTCATAGAACTAATCATTTTTGGAATATGGTTACAAATTCAAGGCTGAGTGTTTATAATGGCATTGGAAGGTCCTGTACATCTTGAAAAGTTGCCAAGTCTTCCTTTAGAAATTTTATGAAGAGTTAGCATAAAGGAGAAGGAATATATGTCTGCCCTCTCGCTCTAATAAGTTAAAAAGTCAGTTTTTGTTAATGAAGGTCATTTAGCCAAGCTGATTATTTAGAAAAGACATTCCAAATGGTAAACTATCCAGGAGCCCACCAGCTCATTGGATTTCTGTAGGTGAATTGGGGTATCCGCTTTGGGGAGGTATATAACCTGGTGTTTTCCCTGAGAGGTTCAACATGTCCCTGTGCCTCCAAGTATGGCTTGGTGAGTAGGGGATGGGGATGTCAAGTTGAGCTGCCATCTGTCACTGAGGGTGGACACTCTTGTGTAGTGACCAAAGCCTTGTAAATGGCAAACCACATGTGGTATATGTATCAAAGTACTGGGCAGAGCACCAGAGTCATTGGAGATAGAAAGTGACCACAGGTATGGGGCCCTGCTATGATTAAGAAGGACCATGTATAGCTCTGATTACTGGGTCCTGTTCCTTGGACAATTCCCATGGATGAATTCCTCACCTTTACTTGACACTGAAGGTCTCCGGCGTTTCTGCCAGTGAGTCTCCCTGGCTGGACCCACTGCAGTTATCCTCATCAAAGCTTCGAGGAGGGCAAAGAGAGCCTCCTGGGCACCTTTCTCTAAATTCAGAAGACATTAAGCCATTCTTGGCCAACTCATTTTTCTTTTTAAGCTCTGGGTATTATTTTAAATAAAGTAAAAAGTTTACAAAAATAATTTTAAAGGTCCCTTCCAGCTCCAAAGTCTGTACTAAACAAAGCCACATTTTCTGTGATTATTTACTTAAATGAAAACTCCCAAATAAATTATAAACTTCCCAGAGAAACACTGGCACATTTGTTAACAACATTTTATTTATTGTGAAATGTGGTAAAGAGATTTTTGTTGTTGTACATTTCTTAAAGTACACTCAAATTTGCTCTAAAAATGCAATTTCTATTTTTGCTTTAATTTATAGGAATCCAAACTAAAAAGAAAAAGACATGCATTATTTAATTTTCAGTCAATCGTCAGAAGAGCCCAGAGTTAATGTAGCGTGCATACACACTTCTGTAGAATTTCTGGAAGTAATGTTCACACCGGCCCAGAGTGCGTGAGTGGCAGGCCCTGGCCCGAAGAGTCACCTGTGAGAGAGCTCTGAAATAATAAGTACTGGTTTTTAAATGGCAAGCTTATGCTTCAAAATGCATATTTAAAAGAAATAAAGAGCCCTTGCTGTATCAAAATTCAGCAAAACATAATTAAAAATTTCAGTTTAACCATAGAACATTGGTCAAATGAGTGAGGACCAATTTTAGAGTGAAGGGCTCCGCTAAAGGCAGGTTTCAGATGACGGCAACATGAAAAGTATATTTTTCTCTCATCCCCAAAAGTTCAACTTACTGGTCTCTGGGTAAAGTGAACAAGGCTTTAAAAATATTGCCAAATGAGCATATTTTCAGAGCAATACACTGAGATGCTGAACTCCAATTTGAGTTTGTCTAAACAGGGCTGTGCGGTGACAAAAATATTCCAGATATATCGGAAGCTACAAATATTTCACACTGTTTAAGAACATTAGTTTGTGTTTTTCAGAAAAGTAAACCGATCTAGGTGAATTAATATCAAATATAATAAATTGTTTACTTGAGATTCTATTCCCTAGGCCCAATTTTGAATAAATGTCTACAGTATGCCTAGCAGGGCCTGGAAAATGTCTCTTGAACGACCATGTTGAATTAATTATATTCTTCCAGTCATAAAAAATTAAGGAAAAAGAGAAACTAAAGCAAAGGGAATTAAAAGGAGAATGCAGTCAGCTCAAAAATATTTTAAATATTTTTTAGTCTTAAGTAGCATCTCTGGGAAACCTGAAAATAAAAAATATAGCTTAATGTGAAGTTTTAAAAAATATAACTGTATGTGTAGATGAACCTGATCATCAAAGATTGAGAGCTTTGGGTCTTCATCGATTTGGTAGTTGAGGACTTAGCTGTGGACCACAGAAAGGACATCACTTTTGTTCAGAAGAAGCTTCTTGCCTTTCTGCATTCGTCCTCTGTTGAGCTGCTTTTTCTCTGACCCTCTCTCTCACTTCTGATGTCCCTTTCTCACTTTTACAGCTCTTCTCTGTTTTTTTTGTTTGCTCGTTTGTTTTTGTATCCAAGGTATCCAGAGGCGGGAAAATATGATTTGGATTGTGGGTTATTGAAAATTTGTGTTTATCTTATTTTCTGACTTCTAATGTTCTTCGCTTGAAAAGAAAAATGTCAGTGCCTCAGAGAGGAATTCTCTAGCCACGCTCTCTACTGTTGTATCCCATTTATAATTACATTCCTTGTTATCCGAATGTAGATGGGGTTGAGTAGAGAGTGCTGAGGCCTAATCCCCCACCCACAGACTTTGCAGGAAGAGAGTAGAGAAGAGAGAGCTCCCAAACTGCCTCTTCCACTCTTCCATGTGCTGCCAGAGATCCTCCCATTGGCAGAACCCATACTGGAAGAAGCATGTGAAAAAGCATTCATTTGGACCTGGAAGGAACAGAGAAAATCTCCCGACACCTATGTTGTTGCTCTCCATCTCTTTACCTTATTTAATTTTCTGTAGAGCCTCTGACTTTATACTTGAGGGTAACTTTTGTTTGTTTATTATTTTTGTGGTAAGAAGGAAGATTTATGGAAATGGGGACTTTACTTGGGATTCACTCTTGTTTTCTAGAATGCTGCTTGGCGCATACTATGCACTCATTAAGTATTTGTGAAGAGAAGGGAAAATAGAAGGAATGGAAAAAAGAAAGGAAGAAAACAAAAAGAACGAAAATAAAAATAAAGAATATAAGAATATTTTCATGCACGTAAACTCACAAGAAGATCTGACCTTCCTCTCTGATGGTGTATGAGATGATTTTAGGTGGCATGTGGATAATTGCTTTTTATTTGCTTACTATGTTTTTATTTTAATGATTATTAGATGACTTTATTTTTCATGATGTGTCTTGAGTGGGTCTTTAAATGCAATAAATGAAGTTATAAAAATGCAATAAACTAAGTTATATATTATTAAAAGTAAAACAATGATATCTAAATAAGTGAAGTTTGGGGAAAGGTAGAGTAAATGTTCCCCATACCCCCATGTTCTTATCAACAACAATAACAGGCATGATTCTTTTTGTCTTTGTAGTATTTAAAGCTGTTCAAATCTGTTTCACACCTACTGTGTGCTCTTATAACAACACTCTTGGGCAGAGTTTGAAAGGCTTTTCCAGGGTCCTGCATTGAGTTGGTGATAAATCTGAGAACATGACTCAGGTGTTATGATGTGAGAATAGTTCTCTCATCTCGCCCTTAGGATGGGGCTCCCCAGGCAGATGAGTAGTGAGTGTGCCATGAATCATTTCTATAGGATGGCGGTGCTAAATGCGCAGCTCTGAAGACAGGTTGCCCTGGCTCAGTGCCATCTCCACCAATCATTAGAGGTGACCTTAGTAAATTAGGACTCCCTGTGCTTTGGTTTCTTCATCTGTAACCTGGTGTAGTAATAATAACTCCTTTCTTGTTGGTTTGTTGCAAGGATTCAATGAATTAGTGTAAGCATCTAGAAAAGTCTCTGGGACATTGTTAGTGTGATGGTTTTCTAGTGTGGGAATATTTCTAACTAGCCAGAATTATAGCCTGCTTCCTTCTAGTCTTTTTTCCTTCCTGCTGTGTGAGCAGAGAAAGACTCAAGCAGCATGTCCTGAACCAAAAATATATCCACTTGAGGGGCCTAGCATTGATTTTTACCACTGGAATACTGACAAAGCATTTTAATAATTACACACTGAGTGGACATTTCATAGATGTGGGAGATGGCAAAAAGGATCTACTAAAATGAAACAAAATGTGCATGCTATGACTATCAGCTAATATGAAAATAATGCAAATATATATATATATAGATATATAGATATATAGATATAGATGTAAACCATAGATATTCTCTTAATAATAATGAGGTCTGCATTTGCATTTTTTCCAGTGAGGGCATGCATTTAAATTTATTTGCAATATGGAATATTTTCCCATGTGCCATGCACCTGGCATTGGCTGAGCCTGCCTAAACCTCATCATTTTTATATGTTTATGCAAGTTTACACACTGCTATATGCAATATCTGAACAGTGTTTTTACCTGACAAATACTATTTCCCTCTTCTCATTGTCTTAATAAGTACTTACTTATTTACAATTCTTATTTTTTCTCCCCTTTACCTTTAGTCATCATTAAGATGATGGTACTGAATAAAGCCTGCTAGCAAGCAGAAAGTCTTTCAGCTTTGGAATTTACTCAGTGATCCTATGAGTTACCATACATTTTTCAGCTGGTTCTTTTAGAGTAGACAATAAAAATTAGAAGCAGTGGATTTTGATAGACAATGAGCCCCTCACTGTATCTCCATGTAATTAAGATAACTTTACGCTTCAACCTAATTCAAGGGGATGGATCCAGCATGAAGGATGGCATCACTCTTGTTAAAAGAAAAAAGTGAATAAAGAAACAAAAGAAAGCAAACATATGATCAGAGTTCAGTGTCAACCGAGTTGTCTTAAAAGAGAGGGATCTTAATGTTTAGTAGGGCTGTCTTGGCTTGATTAGACAGCAGAGTGGTGATGGCTTCAAAGAAAGACAGTATCTCAGTTGTTGAGGGTTTAGACACCAATTACAATTCCTTCTGGGAAAACTTTAGAATAAAAAGTCCCTGGTGGCCTCTTAATATTATGATGTCTTTTTTTACTGATGATCATCTGCCCCTGTAAGAGATTCTGTTGTGTTGTTTTTTTTTTTAATTGGGGCATTAATGTAAAAATCTTCTCTATTTGGGTAGGTCCAACTGGAAGCTTTTGAAAAAACAAAGTTAGGTATAAAATTTAATAAACTGATCATCTCTTGCTCATTATTTTTTAAATAGTAAACATTTTCAAAATCTAAATGGTGAAAAATATCTTTATTTGTCAAAATTCCTTTTGAATTTGGCTAGTTTAGGGCCTTTAAAAAAATGACCCTAATAAGTCTCAAACTTTCATTCCTCTATGAGTGTGAAGATAATAGAGGTTTAACAAGATGCCAACCCAGAGGGCCATCTTGGCCTTTGAGCTTGATTGGGTTAATGGAGTCAGAGATTTTGAGTACTCATGGCCTAAACCATGTTGAGGATCAGCACTAGAACTACCTAGTCAAGTGGGATGGAGGACTGATTGGTGGGACCATCAGGAGTTGGACAGATACAGGACCAAGGAGAAAACAAGTAGTTCTGAATTTGGCTATGAATAGAGCTTGAGTTTTCTCATACTCCTAATGGGAATAACAATAGTACATATTTTATAAGGCTGTTATGAGAAATAATTGGGATACTAAATATAAAGCTCTAAGCAAAATGCCTGTAACTCAACAATAGCAGATTTGCTTTTTTTAAATAATAATATGATAATATTATTATGATTGAGGCAGCACAGAGGAGGAAAACATCCTACTGTTATGATATGTTCCAAGAAGTATTTTGTAATTGTTTTAAAAATCTTGCATACATGTAACCTTGAATGTCTCAGGGAGACTTTGGCAAATGGCAAACGGATTTTTAAAATTTTTATTTCCTAGAGCACCACAGGTGAGTTGGGAGCAAAGAAGCAGACAGGGTAATAAATGAAATTCCAATGAGTGAGAAAAATGCAGCTCTGAAGAACTTCTCCAATTTTATAGTAGGAATGGTCTGCATTTTTTCTCAAATTATTATTGTAGTCACATACACTTTCCAAATGGTCTCATGAAAAAAGATGCCACTTGGCATATTCCCCTTAAAAAACACAAAGTGAGTTAAGCTTAAAATCTGGTCTTTTGTTTTGCTTTGTTCATGAACAAGAGGCAGTGACTATTACTCTAAACAGGATATCTACAAAATGCATATCACTGACAAAATGCAAAGCCCCCGGAAGCCAATAGTCCCATGTTGAATAAAACTTTGATGATGATATTTGTAGTGATGCCCATTGAAGAGGCCTGTTGTTATTGCCTGAATTGCATTCTCTTGAAATCCATTATGTAGAAGTCCCACATTTCAGTATGTCAGAGTGTAACCCTATTTGGAGATAAGGTCTTTAAAGGTGTGACTAAGTTAAAGTGAGTTCTTTAGTGTGAAGCCCTGTAATCCCATATGACTGTTGTCCTTATAAGAAGAAGCAGGGCTGCTCACACAGAGACAAAGCCATGTAAGAACATAGCAGGAAGGTGGCCATGCCCAAGGCAGGGAGAGGAGGTGTCAGGAGAAACCAAACCTACTGATACCTTCATCGAGGATGTCCAGCCTCCAGACTGTGAGAAGATAAATTTCTGTCATGTATGCCATTCATTCTGTAGTATTTTGTTATGGTAGCCCTAGCAAACTCATACACCTGCCTTTCCTAGACAATACAGCCTGATCTTCTCCATTATGTTGAACTCTGACTCTCTTTATTCAGGTTTTACAATAACAAGCATGACAAAAACAGTGGAGCTGTCTGTGGGTGACACATGTTAAATGTCTGAGTTGTTTCTCATGGTTACACCTCGGCTGTGGTCACTGAAATAGATGATGCTACTGTGTAATTCCTAACCACAGAAATATGCTGGGGGAAAAATGATACAGCTGTTTAGAGAGATCCTTGACTTGCTATCACTGATAAAGATATGCACATGTGCCTCAGTGCATATATGTGCATTCACATACAAGTATACATGGATGTCCATGTTTTTAAGAAAAAAGCAAACAAATTCATGCAGGGCTCACTCACTGCAACATCCTGGAGTCACAAGGAATAGTTATCCACCAGAAACAAAAGGAAGTATGAGAAAACCACAGAGAATACACATAATCAATCTCTCTGTCTCTCTTTTTTTCATTAGACTGATGCTGTTATGCCTGAGTGTACTACTGACTGATCCTACCAAAGGCCTCGGGGTCTTCTCAGAACTGCAATCATATTCTTTTACTGCCTTAGGAATGATTTAAAGAAGCTTCCTATGCAGCCTAATACTATGAAAAAAAAGTCAGTGACACTAGGCATTCCAATAGTTTCAATATTCCTGGAAGATCCACCCACTCATAGGTTTTTGAAGTCTGCCGTTGCCTCTCCAGTCATCATTGTGGTCATGATGGGGCCCCAGGCAGGCCGAGACCTGCTGGGCATGTGCTACTCCCTGTCCAGGGGCCGGGGGGAGGGGGCGGAGAGACACTGTCTGAGTAACACCTAAGTCAAGCGGGGCTCTCCATCCACAGAGTCTGGATGGAAGTGCAGCTGGTCCTGGAAAAAGGCACGGCACTTCATCATATGTTTCTTTGCTTAATGTGGTAAAAAACACATTCAACTCCTCTCTTAAATCACAAAAGTCCCGGGCAGCAACAGAAAGTCCACATGTCAGCTCATCCGGGCTGTGTGCTAAAGGAAGCCAGAAACAGCTCTGTTTTTCAATTAGGTGAGAGTGAGTTTGGTCTGAGTGGTGTACAAATGCCCCTTTCTTCCACCCAACACCAGCCTGCCCTGCTTCCATCATTAACATAAGCTTGCAAGTAGCACACAGCGCTCTCAAGATGCAAGTGCTCCTTCAGGCCCAGGATGTCTGCTCTTTCTCCCCCCTTTGTGGAAATGCTGCTGCCCATTTGAAAACTCCAGAAATAAAGCTGTCAGCTTAAGCACATTAAATCATGACATGATGAGAACAAAGCCACTAACCAACCCTGAATCCCAATAACAAACCTCCAGAGGGACATTTTCCTGTCACAGAAGCTCTTTCTGAAAGTGTCTACCTTTGAAAATATTTTGCACTCTTGAAAGATGCATTAAATTTTATTAAGTCCAAATGAAGTTTATTTTACTTTTATGAGTTTTAATCTATATTTGAACGTAACATGGGTTGTTACTGATGGACACATCTCAGTACTATATGAGTGTGAGCAAATGAGGCTGCTTATTGAGCAGGCTTCTTAAACATTTTCCATTAAAATGTTGAAGGCATCTGAACAGTAAAACCATCCAGCAGATATTTATGAGTGTGAGGCCCTGTAGCCGAGACGTCCATGCACAGCAGATCTATGAAGGGAGAAATTAAATCAAAAGATGTGAATAAGTGTCTGGTGAGGCTGAAATAACTGTACAGATATATAAAGAACATAACGAGGTAGAGGGAGAACCGGGAAGGGACAAATAAAGGAAAGATTAGGAATTATAGCAGATATGCAAGCAATCATATTTTGTTTATAAAGAGTCTTGCTTCCAAGGAGTTCAAGCTGGATGTTTGATCATTTATTTAATAAATATTTATAGTATGCCGACCAAATGCTAGGCACTCACTTAGTACTTGGGATATAATTATATACTCCCTGTCTTTGAAAATATTCCAACCTACTGGGCAGTGAGACTGACTTCACTCTAAAAACTGTAAGGATGTGAAGAAAAGCACTCTGGGTAAAAATGAAGCCTGTTGTGGCTGGGGGTTGGGCTCAGGTACCGGAGGTATTGGAGAAAGTCTTCCCAGGAGGTATAATGAGATCTTAAGGAAGGAAGAATGCAAAGAAGAGGGTAGCTTTGCGTGGGCACAGACAGGGAGGGAGAGCTGTGGTGCAGAAACATGGCTCGGTGTGGAGCGAATGGTCTGTGCAAAGGCAATGTAACCAGGAAGGGTCTGACAGTGCCAGGGACGGTGGCGGGCCTCACATGACGGGAGCATGCTGTGATATGTGATGGCGAGGGAGGAGACAAGGCCAAGGATGGGGAACTGGGCTGGTCCAAGCTCAGGCATTTGTACTGTATCTTATAGTCATGGTGCGCTCACTGCCGGTTTTAAGCAGACAGAGTCAGCTTTGTTTTCTTGCAAGATCACTCTGCTAAGCAGCATGGAGGATGGGCTAAAGCAGGCAAATGGTACCAAATGGAAGACTTTACAACAGATTGAACCTGCTTAAAACCCTTCCCTTTTCCTTCTTCACTGAGTGCACAGGTCTGCCGCTAAACACACCCTGACCCTCAGGAACTTGTTCTAGGTTCCCACTTTTAGTTTCGATCCTACCTGCTCTCACGGGCGTCTGCTTCATTGGTTTAGCCTATGTTAGTTCTCTATGTCCTGAGGGCAGTGGCTCTGCAAGTAGAGAGAACGAGCTTTGAGAGACATTTCTGAGGCACAGTCAACAAATGCACTTATTAGCTCGGTCCACTCACTGAAAATTGCCTTATAATCTACCTTTATTTTTTTTTTAAATTTCTTATTCTTCCTCATCCATGCCCAAGCTCCTGGAATTTTTATTTTTTCCTGTGTTATGGACGTATCTCTTGCCTGGGAATGTTCAGATAGTTCAAGGCAGATCAGTTCAACTATTCAAACTTTTGTTCTGTCCCCACACGACTCTGTCCCCTATGCCTTGTGTAAGGATCATGTTAATGTGCCATCCCCCTAAAGAGGGCTTTAAAGTGTAAAAGGTACAAATCCTATTTCCCAAAGGTACAATGAATATCTACTGGGTACTATTCTAAATGCTTTTCATGTGTTAATTTATTTAAGTCCAAGAGAATAGATACTTTTCTTTTAATGCTTAAAGAGAAAACCTTATGCTATAAGTATTAATGTTCCCATATTACAGATTAAAAATCAAGGTCCTTTGAAAGTTCAAGCAGATGAAAAAGATCTTTTATGATAGGAACGCCTTCTATATGCCACAGATCACTCTTTAGCCAGCAAATTTCTATTAGAATCATAAATCTACAGTTATAGATTCTCAGAATGAAAGGAATTTATAGAAAATACTGTTTCAGCCCTCAAAGCTTCAGTATGTGTCTGGTCCTTGATTATATTGATTCTTTTAGTCATTCCTTCATTTACTTATTGTGGATCGACTGCCTACTCTTTTTCTCAATATTCACCGCAGCTAAATGTGCCCTGTACTGTCATCCTTCTAGCCTCAGGTCAGCATGTTTAGTGACAGGGAGTTCACTACCTCCTGAAGCAGCCTGTGCTGCTGTACTGCTGTATACTTAGTTTTTAGAATTTTGTATATTGAGACAAAACCTATTTCCCTCCAACTTCCAGTCACTGGTCATAATTTTGTCTCATGAGACCATCTAGAGCAGGTTTAATATTTCTACTACATGAGAATACTACAATGAATTTAAGAAAAAAAAATTTTTTTTTTGTAAATTTCCACTTGCTTCTGCTGAGTCTTCTCTTTCTTGCCTATACATTGTCAGTTCTTTATGTGGCCCAGTTTCAAATCTCCTTAGCATCTCAGGGACTCTCCTTAGGTTGCTTGTGGATAAACATATCCCACTTCATCTTCACGAGCCTTTGCATGCAGTGCTCAATACTCTATGCAAGTCTCTAAGCCTGCTTTATTCCACAAAGGGTAGAAAAGAGTTATCCCTTACCACACCCCCACCTTTTATTAACTGATAATATTGGTAATTATATTCTGGTATTGGTGTTTGTATCCCCTGCCAGACAGCAGTTTTCAGCAGTATCCCCAGCAGAGTGCCTGGTATGAGCAAGTGTGCAATAAATGTTTATGGAATGAATAAATGAATGAGTACATTGCTGTTAAAATACTGAACAAGAGCATACTGGTTTTTCAATATAGCACAGAACTAGAAATAAGTTTGGAAACTTGCTAGCCCAATCAGCCCATTTTTAAGAAAGAAAACTGAAACCAGAGAAGTCAATGATTTGCTGAAGATCACACAGCAGAGCTAAGACCAGAGCTCAGGACCACTGACTTCTACTTCAGTGAGTGAAGGGCAACTTCAGGTCTCATTGGGGTGTGGTGCTGGTGGTGGACATGAAACAGCAGTTTTACAGTCTCTGAAAGTCAGGCATCTTGGGCCCTTCTGAGGCCCAAGGAAAGTCACAAGGAAATAGTCTTTGCCGACTAGTCTCCCTTCCAGCTCAGGATCTAACTCATTGGGACAGGGCTGCATTCAGGGAAGCCTTGGGCCCCCACTGTGTATTCAGGGCTTTTCCAGGGCCCCCATAAAGCTCAAACATTGATTCAGCATCTCTCCTTTAAGATCTGCTAAGCTGCACTGGGAAAGGACTGACAAATAAGAAACAGCCAAAGATATACCCAGAGAATTATTCCAGAGAAATGAAATGAGGTGTTGGCAGTGCAATGAAATAAATTCTGTTTTTGTTCTGCTCAAGCTCACTGAGAGGCAGGAAGGAAGCCGAGGCCATTACCATTCTTAGAAAACAAAGCAAAACTGGATGTCAGTTACCGCTTTCTCCTATATGTGTTGTTCATAGATGTGTCTGGCCTGATCACAGGAGAATTATGGCCCTCGTACCATAAACAGCACTGATCCATATCCTCCCTCAGAGACTATGAGGGGGATTCTGCAATAGTATTTTATGGCTTGAAACAATGTATAATATAAGCCCCTAATCTGACGGTAATGGTCTACTCTGTCACCCTGTATTATAGAAGTGCCAATAACAACATGAATAATGCTTACCATGGTTAAACTCTGTGGCTATGCATGATTTCATTCATTTGTCACAATAGATATTCTTCCCATTTTATAGGTAAGGAAATCAAGGTTCAGAGAGTACCTGTTTTGAGATTACGTCTGCCCTAATGCTAATCCTTGAACTTGTGTTCAGAACCTTGTGCTCAGAGCTTGTATGATGCATTAGAAAAATCAGTATCATTCGAGGTGTGCTTCATCTTCTGTTTTAGACAGAAAGTTTCTATTCAGTGCCTTCACAATTTGCTGGCTCTCTGTCTTGAATGTTCTTACAACTCACCCTCAGATTTGCCCTGTTCCTACTCGCCCTTCTGGATTCTATGCCCCCACTTCCAAGAAGCCCAGTCTGTCCCCTCTTTCCTATCCGAGTTTGCACAACACTTCCTTCCTATTACTGCCATGGCATCAATGATTCTGTTTGCTTAAAATCTTGTTTTCCCCATTGCAAGATGGTGAGCCCCTTGAGGTCAAAGACCGTTTCTTATTGAGTCTGTGCTCCCTGTGCCTGATGGAAATAGGTCTTCCTTATGACTTTCTTTATTAAATTAAAGACAGGCTCTGCAGCACCTGATAATTAATAGGACCATGTTTTCTAATCACAAGATGATAGGAGGTGCTTTAAAAGATTAAATTCCTCTTGGGGTGGAGGCTTTGTTTTCATCAGTATCCCCAGCAGAGCACCTGGCATCAGTCAATATGCACTAATGTGACTCTAAAGGACCCAAAAGAATCCTACCAATAAAATACTAAACTAAACAAAAGAAAAGGCAAAGCTCAGAGGAAATGAATCATGTTATTCAGGGTGGTAAATCAGAGCAGGAATTATTAGGGATGCCAGAATGAGAAAGATCTCAAATCCCAGTTCTGTCACTTCATGTCACCTGATCTAGCAAATTAAGAATTGTATGTAAAGCTCAGTTTCTTCATCTGAAAACTCGGGATAATAATAATGCCAACATTATAGAGCAGTTGTGAGAATTACAATACTATGTGTAAAAGACAGCGCAAAGCTCAGCATAATGTTAGCACCAATGAATGGCAGCTATTTCTACATAGCTGCATAGTCCACTCTTAGCCAACAGGCATGTGAAGGTCTTGAAATACACTTTTTCTGACAAATGTTTCACCATTGGGATATGTCCAAAGTGTTGCTAATCTAATATGGAGGTGGAGGTAACTAGGTGACTATGATTTCATATAAGCAATATATAAAGTGTGGAACTCATGTTTTGAGGTTGTATTCTGGGCCTATAAAAAGTCTTCTTCCACATGCCATCTTAAAGGAGAATTGATTACTTAAATATAGTGCATTTATAATCTATATTTTAAAGTAATTTTTAAGACTGTATTTTCTTTCTATACTGTGAACCACATAGGTCAGAAATTATCTCTAATTCACCTTTCCGTGGGCTTTCTAAGTAGTACAATGCCTGGCATAGAGTAGATAATTTTATTTTTAGCACTTGTCATAGCTGTTCTTGACAGTTTTTTTAAGTATAATTAGGTTTAATATATATCTCTCCTAATAGGCTGGAGGAATCAGAGGGAGTTAAAATGGAAAAGTAACTTGCCCAACTGTTGGTCTTTATTTAATTGTATTACTTCAAATAGTGAGACCTTTGCAAAAGTACCATTCTCCTTTTAAGCCATGGGGCACTAGAAACAGCTACCTTCTCCGTGTCTGCTGCTGCTCACACGCTGGGAAGAGCTGTTCTAGGGCATGGATCGTAGATGTGACTGCAGGGAGGCCCGGGGGCTGTGTGATCACTCACCATCACATCCTCAATATTTCCCTACCCTAAATTTCAGGTACATAGCAAACACTCAGAAATAATTGCTCTTGAATGCTTTCTATCACTAGACAGTGAAAGAAGAGTTACAGGAAAGAATCCCAAAGAGCCTTTGTTTCTAAGCTATAGGTATGTGTGTCACTTGCCTTCTGTATGGGTGTTTCTCAGACTCCAGAGTACATAAGAATCACCTGGAAAAACTGATAAGACTTGACTGGAGGTGGTGGCAACTATAGGTGCTGAGAGAAATCCTAGTGTGGCACAAGAGCATGCATTCATTCCAGAGTAACTTGAACAAAGCTGCAGAGCCCACACATGGGGCCAGAAGGCTGGTGATGGGTCATTCTGTGGAGGCAGTCTTACAGTCCAGGCAGGAGTATAAACATCAGGGTGGCCTTAAGATGGTGTGGACCCTAGTCATCGGATTGGACGTGAGAGAAATACTTGAGTCTCTGGGGGATGCATTGACTACAACAAAGTTGGGCTTTTGCCTGGAGGTATAGGGGTACCAAGAAGGCTAATAAGATAGAGTTCAGAAACGAGAACTGGTACTTGAGATGGGGGATGGATGAGCTGAGTCTTTTTCTTTATGACACAATTCAAGCATCCCTTGCTGTAACTTGTTCCTGCCCCTTACTTTGCTCTCATCATGCTACATTGCAGTAATCTGTTTATATTTCTGCCTCCTTCACGAAATGGCGAGCAAGCTGAGGGCATGGTCCATGTATTATTATTATTATTACTTCTTGTCTTCATGTCTCTAGTAGTTAGCTCAGGGTCTGGCACATGATACCTATTCCTTAAATGTTTACTGAATGATGGCATGAGTGGATGGATGGGTGGATTTGTGAGTGATTTATTTTCCCTTTCTCCCCCTATCCCAAGTTTGAGAGAGGTGTTTAAATCCCTCTGGCAGGAAAGCTGGGCACTCCTAGGCACTGGAGCAGGTCTGAATGTGCATATGGGGATTAAGCGATCCCAGCTGTCAGGAAAGGTGAACCAAATAGGATGGGACCAGAAGAGCAAAATTGTCAACAACTAGCCATTAGTTATTGACACATTAGTGTGGCTGAGTCTATCATTTTAATCTTTTCTTTTTATCAGGAAAAGCCTATCAGAGGGATGAGAAAGGTGGGAAAGAGGGAGAAAAAGTTTACATTAATAGTATTCATATTTTCAAATTTAAACCTTATTAGATTCTTATGAAACAGATTTATTATTGCCCCTTTAGAGATGTGGAAACAACAATTTGCTTAAGGTCCTAGGGCTACCCCAGGGCAGTCTAGAGCTGGAGGCACACACTAGTGAGTGATTACCTTAATTTGGGACCCTGGAAATAAAGCAAGAGTATTACAAATGCATTGGATGCCTGGGGAGAGGGGGTCTGGACTCATATTTCACTTCAGTAACCTTGACATACACAACAGGACCACCAAGACCTGGAAAACCTCGTGTGACATATTTCATCAATCCTCAAATTGTTTTTCACCAATAATTGCTTATTTCCAATGGTTTCTGTGTAGGTTCATTATATTGATTAATCTAATGATTAGCCATAGAAAAATGTTATTCCTCCAGTTAATAACCAGCAGTTTTGGGTCATGTATATTTTGTGGCACATGGTATTAACAACCCAAGAATAATAAAAATAATTATGCTTTGTTGAATGACTAGAACTATGCTAACATTTCTCACATATTCCCTTAATTCCTCCTCACATGAGCTCTAATAAATAGATAGTATTATCACCTTGATTGGCAGTGAGGAAAAGAAAACTCAAACGTTAACTAACTTGGCTCTACTCTCTCAAGTTCTGACCTTGGATGATTCTTTCTGACTTTAACATCCATATTCTTTTCATTATAGCATGAATGTATCAGAGGTCCATAATTCACTCAGGAAGGCAGATTGTAAATGTATAATTATGTGTAAAAATTGATATAAGTTTTTTTAATATAAATTCCAAAGCACTGGGGGGCTAATCAATTCCCTAGCCAGAGAAGGCAGCAGCGTGAAGATAATGTTCAAATTGGGCTTTAAATAAGGAATAGTTTGTAAAGAAAGATCCCTTCCATTTTGTATATTAGCTTTAAATTCTCAACAAACAAACAAACAAACAAACAAACAAAGTTGGGGGTGAGGGAATATGTTTAGTGTATGCAGGTCCACCTTAGCCCATCACCTCCTATGCTTCCCTGGGACTTGCCTTCTTTCTACTCTGTACTGTTGGCAGCTATGCCTGGGTTCATTTGCATGGTTAAACTGATAGTCCATCTGTTCTCAATGAAAAGTACAAATATTCTGATGCAAACCTTGAATATAAAACTGTCACATAGTTAAAGAAGAGCTGTCAAACATCTTCTCTTCTGAAGGCCAGAGTATATTTTTAGTGATGTGTTCGTGTGACGATATTACTTATTCAGGGCCATGGTATAATCAGGAATATTTTAGAAGATTTCCTGCTGGCACTGGAGGAGTTTATGCATAGACTTAATAATAAATGGGAAATCACTACACATATGAAAGGAACATTCAGCATCCTGGAGTGGAATTCATCATTAACTCTTCAGACAGCACCATCCTCATAAGTTTTATTTTCCCTTCCTTTTCACAATATTAAATATATATTTATACACACACACACACATACACACACACACATTTACTCATCTTCTTCCAAGTTGCCAAGACCTGCTTTCAAAGTCTATGCTTTTTGCCTTTCCTCAGGTATTTTTTCCTTCTATTTATTGCCCAAACAAGGTGGCAATTGTCTGTCCTGGGCCCCTTGAAGGTAGTCCATTGTGTTAACTCAGGGTTTTTGAGCCTAAAGGCAGGTTTGAATAATAGCACCACAGTTTACCATCATGCAAACCCTTTCATTCTAGATTTCCCCTCTGTAAAATGCAGTGAAGACAGCGCTGACTTCATAGAGTTCATGTGACATCTAATGAGACAATGCTTATAGAAGGCTGGGTATCATTCCAAGTACATAGGGCTATCTCCATCAAATGGTAGCTTTTCTGATGTTATCTAGCACAATTCTTGGTGCTTAGCAGATACTTGAATGTGTTTGTTACATGGCAGAAGAACACAAACACAGGGACAGTAAGTGGCTTATTTAAGGATCCATAGTCAGTAGTAAGGTTGAACTGTAGACCTGTAACAGGGTGCAGCTAGCTCCCTCCCAAAGGGGATTTGTAATGGGGTCAGAAAATGGGGTGTCCAAGAAAAATATAGGATATTCTCCTTCCCACCAAAGCGGGCTGCTGTGGGGGATGGGAGACAGGGAGCAGGGCCATTGAGAGTTACTCTGAATATCAATACAGGCCAGCTTCCTACAGGACAGGGCGGAGGGCCATTTGAGAGTCGTTTTGCATGTCAATAACAGGATAGCTTCATACCTCACGTTCAAGGATAGTTATTTTACATATCAACAAGGCTTACCAGGAAGGTTTGCATTACTTTAACACAGAATGTAACTGGGGAGAGGGGCTCCCCCAGTTGCAGTGCCCGCTGAAAGAGTCGAAGTTGGGGATGGGGTTGCTGGGGAGGATTCCTGCTGGGGTTGGGATCCAGGGGCAGCAGCCATGGGCTTTTGACCACATGGTTTAGGGAGCAGAGTTGGGGGGGGTCCCTTGACCACGTGGCTTAGGAAACAGTAAAGTAAGATGTAGCAGCCATGCAGGCACCCCCCCGCCCACCCCCGCCTGGCCTTGGTCACAGCTTGTGTACAGGAGAGCTCAGAGATGGTTTGCTCCATGCCACGAGGGAACAATGCGAAGACCATGTGGGAAAGGAAGGGGAGAAAGGACCCTTGCTAGTGGGCCATGAGAAGGTGTCACTTGGTTCTGAATTAAGAACTGGAAATTGCGGCAACACAGCAGATAGTGCTGGTAACAGTGAGAGGCCTGCCTAGTTGAGCTCCAGACTTTTGTTCTTTTTCTTCTGCAGGACGAAACCCCTGACTGGCCTGAGTGGCCTGACTGTGCAAAGCGGGGAAGGCAGGACTGTGTGTGTGTGTTGGTGGGTGTTTTAAATGGCGGTCATTTTAAAGGCTTTGAGATTTAAGGGGCGACATTTAACCATCACACAAAACCTGTATACCTCTTGAATAAATAGTTCCTTTCCTTTTCACCAAACTCTGACATTGAGAGCCATAATTTCAAAGGAGGTGGGCAAACAAATATTTTAGAACAGGGGGACCCCAGAGAAAGGGGGCCTGTGTTCTGGTAATAGTATCTGGGGCCCCCCCAACAATGGGTCCATGTTCAGTAACAGTCCACCTCTTTCAAACCAAGAGATTTCTTTTTCTAGCAGGCAACCTATCTTTCTTCTTTTTTTCAAACTACCATTTGTCTAAATTTTAATCTTGTAAAAAAGGTTTGTGTCTATTTCTATTTATTTATTTCCTAAACACCTCCTACTTCCAAAACAATTGTTTATTTAAAAAAAACCCATAAAATAAAGTATGACTGCCACTTAACTGATATTGAAAATCAGTATCTGTAATCACAAAACAAAATGAAATGGGATGCGAAATGATATCTACAGTGATGGACTGCGTCCAGAGGCAGTGCCGGAACTTGCTTCTTCCTACTAGTCAGGCACATGCACACATGTGCCCAGGGGAGATCCATGCTATTTAGGCTGGGGCGGGGGGGTGGGGATTGTCTCTTACTGCCAGCTTCTTGATAGTCATGGTCAGATACTCTAGCTTGGAGTCCTTATAGGTCAATATGGAGCTCCCCCTAGAGTTCTAGCGACACCTCCCTCGCTGGTATTTCCACTTTCCCTCTTGAGATGTTCAACACACCTAAAAGACCAAACTTGAAGACTGGGTAGCTATTAGAAAGTCCTTCAACTGCTGGGGCTGTGGTTAGCAGAGAGAAATGTAGATCAGCATGCTTAGTGTTCACCAGGGGAGGTTATAAGTGAAAATGCAGCTGGATTACAGCACCATAAGCTAGTGGTCCTTCCCACTGCTCAGGCAAAAGGTCAAATTGGAAAGAGTCTGAGTCTGATGTTCAAGCTGGACACATCTTTTAGACAGACTGCAGATGGCCTGTGGTTTAGTCTGCTGGATCAATCACTGCTTGCACTTGACAAAACGAGTATCCAACCAAGGACATCTTTATTACCATACTTTATAACTACTTTTTACCCTACAGGCTTCAACATGATCTTAGGTAATTAGAAGCTGGCATGGTGGTGTGGCAGATCTTGTGATTTGGTTATGTGTCTTGCTGTCTGCAAAGTGGACCTCCCTAATTCTAAAACAATGCCTAGAGTGTTAATTGGCATTGCCCAAGAAGTTAAGAAGTCTCCAGCCACTATGAAAAATAGACAAGGATATTTTCCATTTTACATGACATGAAGAGAAAATGATATATCAGTGAATTATCTCCTGTTGTAGGGGATATGTGGAGAAATTATTCAGAATCCAAAGATCACAGCCTAATGTCAGAAAGCTGTTCTATTGAATGTATCTTTAGAGGGCTACTCTTTCAAAAATTGTGGTCAAATGTATTTGCTTCTGAATGTTTCTGAAACAAAACCAACTTCAAAAGCTGAATAAATTAGCCAGCTATACGCCTGTCTATCTAGTGATCCATCCATGCAACAAAGATTAACTTCAGTCTATTTTCATTTAAAGAGTTTGGTGGTCATCATAGACATGTAAAGTTTAAAAGTGAGGGTCCCTAAAGTCAAAGAACTAAAAGTAAAGAAATGCATACATACCCTTCTGAAACAAAATAATATTGAATGCAAACTTTAATTGAAAAAAAAAAGAGAAAGAAATATATACTCTTTAGATTGGAAGGAAATTTAAATTCCTTTGGTCCAGCTTCTTTTACAAAAAGTCTGGTAGGAAAAAATTTTATTTGCAGAAAAATAATTACTTTTAAAAGCTAAAGAATAATAAAGTGCTATAAATTTTCAGGTTGTGGAAAGACTGCTTCAAGTTGAAGGCTGTATGCTGGAAATGGCTTTTATTTGGTTCTAAAGAGATGGTCTATCCTTAATAAAATATTGGCAATCTGGATTCAGTAATGCATTAAAAAATCATACATAATGATCAAGTGGGATTAATCCCAGGGATGCAAGTATGATACAATATTTGCGAATCAATAAACATATTATACCACATAAACAAAATGAAGGGCAAAAATCACATGATCCTATCAATAGATGCTGAAAAAGCATTTGATAAAATCCAGCACCCATTTATGATAAAAACACTCAGCAAGGGGGAATAGAGGGAGCATACTGCAACATAATAAAAGCCATATATGAGAAACCTACAGCAAACATACTCAGTAGGCAAAAAATGGCAAGTTGTCCCTTTAAGATCAGGAACAAGACAAGGGCATCTGCTTTTACCACTCTTATTCAACATAATATTGGAAGTTCTAGCCACAGTGATCAGACAAGAAAAAGAAATAAAAGGCATACAGATTGGAAAGAAGGAAGTAAAACTGTCATTTTTTTCAGACAACATGATAGTGTACATAGAAAATTGTCTAGTCTCCACACACACACACACACACACACACACACACACACACACACAAATCTCTCAACCTAATAAGTGAATTTGGCAAAGTAGTGGGACACAAAGTCAATATTGTGAAATTGATGGCATTCTTATACACCAACAATGAATTATCAGAAAGAGAAACTAAGAAAAAAATCCCATTTACTATAGCAGCAAGAAGAATAAAGTACCTAGGAATAAATTTAACCAAGGAAGTAAAGGATTTGTACTCAGAAAACTAGATAACAATGAAGAAATTAAGGAAGATACAAATAAATAGAAGCATATACTGTGTTCATAGATTGGAAGAATCAACATCAATAAATGTCCATACTATCCAAAGCCATCTATAAATTTAATGCAATTCTTATTAAAATACCAATGGCATATTTCACAGAATAGAACAAATATTTCAAAAATTTATATGGAACCATAAAAGACCCTGAATAGCCTCAGCAATCTTGAGAAAGAAGAACAAAGTGGGAGAGACACAATACCTGATATCAAACTATACTACGAGGCTACTGTAACCAAAACAGACTGGTATGGGCATAAGAATGGACATAGAGATCACTTGAACAGAATAGATAGGCCAGAAATAAACCCAAGTCTCTATGGTCAATTAATATTTGACAAAGAGGGCACAAGCATACAATGGGGTAAAAATAGCCTGTGCAATAAATGGTGTCGTGAGAACTGGACTAATACATGCAAAAAAATGAAACTAGATTATCAACTTATACCATTCACCAGAATAAACTCAAAATGGATAAAAGATTTAAATATAAGTCATGACACTGTAACAGGCAGGAACACTTCAGATATCCCACATAGCAATATTTTTGCCAATATATCTCCTAGGGCATAGGAAATAAAGGAAAAAATAAACAAATGGGACAACATCAAATTAAAACGTTCCTGCACTGCTAAATAAACCATCATCAAAATGAAAAGGAAGAACATATATGCCAATGACACATCAGACAAAGGTTTGATCTCCGAAACATATGAAGAACTCAACACCAGGAAGACAGACAATCCAATTAAAAAATGGGCTAAGGACTTGAATAGACACCTCTCCAAGGAGGTCATACAGATGGCCCACATGCATATGAAAAAGTGCTGAACATCACTAGCCACCAGAGAGGTGTAAACTAAAACCACAATGAGATAACACTTCACATGGACCAGCAATTCCACTGTGGAGATTATACCCTAAGAATCCTGAATCACCAATTCAAAAGAATTTATGTACCCTTATGTTCATAGCAGCACTATTTACAATAGTCAACTGCTGAAAGCAGCCCAAGTGCTCCTCAGTAAATGAGTGGATCAAAAAACTGTGGTACATATACACAATGGAATAATTTGCAGCAGAAAGAATGAGGGAGCTCCTACCTTTTCTGGCAGCATGGATGGAACTGGAGAATATTATGCTAAGTGAAATAAGCCAGGCAGTGAAAGACAAATACCATATGGTCTCACCTATAAGAGAAATCTAATGAACAAAATAGAACCACAGGCATGGGGACGTGGAATAGACTGACAGTAACCAGAGGGATGAGGTGAGAGGGATAATCGTGGAAAGAAGGGGAAAGGACTAGTCAGAAAGCATGTATGAATGATCCATGGACATGGATAACATGGTGAGGAATGACTGTGGGAACAGGGTGTGGGATGGGCAGAGAGTGCAAAGGGGGAAAATCGGTACAACTGTAATAGAATAACAGTAAAAAATGATAAAAAAAATTAAAAAAAGAGATGGTCTAGTAGGCTGAATAGTGGCCCCAAAAGATGTGTGAATGTGCTGGTCCCCAGAACCTACATCTGTAACCTTTTATGTTACAAGAGTAAGCATTACCTTATATGGCGAAAGATATGACTCAGTAAAGAATTTTGAGAGAAGGAGTTTATCCTGGATTACCTGGGTGGGTCCTACTCAATCCAATGACAAGTATATTTTTAAGAATGAAGCAGAGAAAGCTGACAGACAGCAGAGGAAGAGGCTATGTGTCCTCGGAGGCAGAGATTGAAGTGATGCTGACACAAGCCAAGGAATGTGGGCAGCCACCGGAAGCTGGGAGAGGCTCCCCTGCAGCATTTGAGGGAGTGTAGCCCTGCTGACAGTGATTTTAGATTTCTGGCCTTCAGAATTATGACAGAAAAAAAATTTTTCTTTTAAACCAACTAGTTTATAGTAATTTGTTACAGCTGCCACAGGAAACCAACAGAAATGGGTAGGATTTCAATATATGCAGTTGGAGAAAAAGGGCCACTAAGATGCAGGGAACAATGTGAACATACCCATAAAGACAGAGCATTTTGGGGATCCAGAAAGCAGTTTGGCATCATTTAGTAAATAATAAATGGGTCAGGAACACAACTAAACTCAAACTAGCCAACATATATTGAGCACTATGTGCCAAGCCTGTGCCAAGCACTCTCCATGTAGTTACTCACCCATGGAATTCTCACAGCCAAACCCGTGAGCCAGGCATTTTCTCATTCCTATGTACAGAAAAACAAAGACAAAAACAAAAACAAAAAACCCCTGAGGCCCAGGGAGGTTAAATATTATGCCCAAGGTCACCAAGCTAGGAAGCATTTGAGCTGGAATTCTGACTTCACCTGTCTGCTCGTGCTCTAAACTTCTACGCTCTCCGCACTACTTATTATGAAAGGATCTTTATGTGAGCTTCACCTATGAGTGCTTACTTATCACATGTATTGCAATTTGGTTTCATTTGCCTGTTTCCCCTACTAGACTATAGGCTCTGTGAGAGAAAAGACTACATCTTTCTGGATTGCCCGTGATTCCCCAGGCCTGGCACATAGTGACTTATAAGTAAGTTTTTTGATAAATCATGACGCTTGTAAAGGTGTGTAATGGGATGGACCAGAAATCTTCATTTGAATGGGGTCATTTAATACAAAGGTCCTTTGTAGCCCATCTCCATATCACAAGAGGATTTCCTCCTCTATGAAGGAAATATTTGATAGGAGTGTGGGTGGGGTAGATGCAATCTGGCAGTCTCCATATGGAAGAGTTACTCTAGACCCAGTCCTGTGCATCCAGTGAGCACTATTGGCAAAGAGTCTAGATTCCTTCTACTGCTGTGTGGGTCCCCACCAAAGAAGAATCCATTGCAATTATGCTCAAAGATTCTTTGAGCATTTGAGGAAACTAAAAAGCACCATAGATGGCATAGTTGTTTTGCCTCTTGGAAGGATGATCCCTTGATGGAAATTTTAAAAAAGGTAAGGGTTTTTTTTTTCCTCATTTTGTTTTGTTTTGTTTTTACTTTAAAGCCAGGGTTTCCAAAGGAATAGATTTCCTGTCCTTACCACTCCCAGTTAGGACAGAGCTATAGCCGCCGCCTCTGCTGTGGAGTGCAGCTTTTGCTCTAGATGTCAGAGCTGGAAGCCTGCACAGGGGAGTGCTGGTCTGTGCAGACGGCTGTGGTCAGAAGCGGCATGATGGAGAATGCACGCTGCAGAAAGTACACCAGCCTATGCCCCCAGAGCAGTCACTTTCACCACACGGGCAACCAGGTCAGTGGGCGAGTTGCAAACCATGCAATATGAGAAAATGTATGGAAGAGTTTGAAGTAAAGCATTCATGAAAAAAAGGCAAAAGATGAGAAAGAGTGCCAAGTTGACAGAAACTTATAATAAAGATTTCCATGGAGGGCAACAAATCCCTAAAAGGAACATTGTATTATGAACCTGATAACCCTCTGCAACATACATACACACACATGCACACGAGCAGAGCAAAACATGAGAGGACAAAAGAGAGATAAGAGCACAAAAGAGAAAAAAGAAGAAATTAACGCATTGAGATGACGGGTCTAACTCTGATTTACCTACTTTCAAACCCAGAAGTCTGCACAGCATCCCTCTTTTTAAAAATAATTTTAAAACCTTCTCCAACCTTACTGCATTCCAGCTCTTGTCTACATTTTACATCATTCTTTACTGCATCACCCTGGGTATGTGCAGGCAGCACTGAGCAGAACTCTGTGGATCCCATCCTCTATTTTCCTTTCTCAGTTTCTTCACTCACAGAGTCTCCACAACATACGAATGCATATTCAATTTTATTTCTTCCTCTCAGATTGTCCCCCGATCTCCATTCTTGAAGGCCTACGATAATCTAACATCATTGATTTGTGTATTCTTTTATTTATTTAACTAATATCTGTTGAGAACTTTTATGTCACAGAAAGCATGAACTGTCTATTCCAGTTGTTTTTCTATTTGTCACAGCTGCCCTACCTGACTGACTGGCAGTTTCAGCTTTGTAAGTCTGGAGTGCTTTGTGTATGCCAGTTCTCACAGATTTTTTGAATAAATAATTCCCTGGCTAGAGCCTACTTGTGTGAGAATGCTTTGCCAGTTAAAATGAAACTCACAAAGTATGCTTGAAATTAGTTGAAATGTTCAAGTGTTTGGTAAAATTTCCTAAGGTTTATGCACAATGTGGGATGGATGTTACCCAGAGAGCCCTTTTGATTCCAGGCTCCCATTGCCATTTCGCTGGCAAAACACCCTCTCTCAAGTGGCTCCTGCAGCAGCCTCCTGGCATTCTTGCTGCCTTCAGTCTTGCTGCCTCGAATCCATGCTCCATCCTACTGTCATCTTTCTAAAATACAGATCTGATTGTGCCTGCCCCCACTGGAAGACTCGGATGGCTTCCCTTTGTTCTTAGGACAAAGTTCAAACACTTGAGTCAGAACACCCTGCAGGACCTTCTCACAGCTGAACTCTTCAGGCTCCTCTGTGCATCATTTTCTTGCCACTTAGCTCATCTTAGCTGTTTTTTCTTTCTGGAATAATGCTCCACCACCCCAACATCATGCATCATATTCCCCTCCTTAACTCTTTATTATCCTTTATACAACTACTCCCTTACCCCCTGCCTAGATCTGAGATTTTGTTTATATAGCATTTGATATATTCTCTATGGTAATATGTTTCACACCATTTTGAATTGCCTACATTTTTATTTAAACTCAGTGAAGCTGAGGATTCATAATGGCAAGGATTATGTCTGTCTTACTCATCAATTAACACAAGGGTATAAGACAAGATAGCACTCAATGGATAGTTGTTGAATTGACTTGAGTAGAATCTCATTAGGAAACTAACAGGACACTTATTCTATTTAAAAAATCATGAATAAGAATGGCACTTTGTCATTTAATATCACTAAACTGATTACCCTGTGAAAATGGAATGACCCTTCTGGAGTCTTGTATCTTCAGCTAATTAACTAAGACAAAGAGGGGTGTCCTGCCCAAAGGAATGCTCCACCTGATTCCTAGCCTCACTCCCAGGCCTAAACTGCTTGCAAAAGGTGGGGTCATCAAGTTACAACTCTTAATAAAACAATGATAATCTGAACTTCAGTGCTTTTGATGAGACAGCCACTTTTAATTTACCTTGTTTTAATACTCCGAACTATTCGGTAAGTATCATCCTTTATTCCTTCACATGAGGAAGCTGAGCTCAGAGGTTAATAAGTTACAAAGCCAGAATTCTATCATTGCTTCTACTTATTCCAGAGCCTCTGCTCTTTGGATTTCACCACATGGTCTCTCTAAAGGCTTCCCCATGCATGCAGGCTAGGAATGGAGTAGTGACCAGGAAAGTCTGGTGAAGTCGACTCAGGGAATAGTGAGTTCCTCCCTAGTTAAGGAATGTTGGGGAAATGTCTATTCATCTCTGTTGTACTTGTTCAAAAACAAATCAGCACTCTTCATTTATGAACATACTGTTTTGGTAATGATAAGGAATAAATGATTTTTGAAACATTTTAAGGGCAGATGAAAGTCTTCTACTTCAAGATCTGTATTTACCAATACCCACTTAGCAACAACTCCAAAACCTGAGGAGAGGCCCTTTAGGACTGCAGGTAGTGCTGCTGCAAACAGCTGTTCATAAGCCACATTGCTGAAGCATCATCAAGTGTCTGTGACACCAAAATAGATCCTTGCCTCTGACCCATGACATATTCTGTCATCTAAGAGACAACTCCTGAAATACATCTCAACAAGCTGCATGACAAACCAGAGCTTCAAAATTGAGCTGTTAACTAGTGGGAAACTTTCCATTATTCCAAGGTATATTATGCTAAATGACCAATCATTTTTTATTGATTCTTAGTGCTATTAGTCAGGAAGTCCTGAGTGCATAATCTGATCTTGTGGTCCTTGGAAGTGACAGCTAAAGCCAGCAGCTGCCTTAGTGGAAGAGTGAGATGAAGTAATGGCCATGCAGGACCCCAATTAACTCTTGGTGCTTAGAAACAAGAGTCAAGGATCAAAGTCTTAGCAAAAATATAAGTATGAGGTTATAGGAACATGTCAATTATTTTTAGGTGTTTTATTCCCATAGCTTTAGATTTTAAATTTTGAGTTTGAGGAAGTTAGGCTAATACCTATAACAATTTAACTTCCCTTGATCTACAAGACTATGTAGCACATCTTACCTCAAAAATATCTGTGATTTAGGTAAATGTGTGTGGAAATTTGGACACAGATATGAACAGAGGGAAGATCATATGAAGATACAGCCTTCCATAAGTCAAGGAGAGAGGCCCTTGAGAGAATCTAACCCTGCTGATATCTTGATTTCAGACTTCCAGGCTCCAGAATCATGAGAAAATATATTTGTGTTGTGTAAGCCACCCAGTCTAAGATGCTTTGTTTGGAAGCCTTAGAAAACTAATATAATCCTCTATAAACTTTATCAATTATCTGTATCTCTCCAACTCTCCTGCTATCACCCTGGTCCAAAGCAACATCTTCTTTTTCTTGTACTATTACCATTGTTTCTTAAATACTCATAGTTGCCCCTATCTATTGTCTCAGCCCTTCCACCAATAACTCAAGTAACCTTAAAATGCAAAAAATTATTATGCCTCTTCTCATCAGTGGTTATATATGGCAAACCATTGCATTAGTCTGAGTAAAGAATGTTAGGGACTTGACAAAAGGCCAGGTGTGAGTACAGCGAGGAAGAAATATGAATCAGATGGGCTTCGCGGGCAGAATCCAAAGGAATGCATAACCCACTAAGTGGTGAGAGAGAGGACAGTGAGGAATGGATCATGATTATCTTTTAGGCAGTGATGTATTTAGAGTTCTTGATATACAGAGGTGATATTTAAAAAAAATTTTTTTTTAAATTTTATTTTGAGAGAGAGGGGACGGGAGGGAGAAGGAGAAGAAGAGAAATGTTGTTGTGAGAAAGAAACAGCTTGTTGCCTCTCACATGCATCCTGACCAGGCACCAAACCTGCAACCCAGGCATATGCTCTGACTGGGAATCGATCCAGCAACCTTTTGCTCTGTGGAATGACACCCAACCAACTGAGCCACACTGGCCAGGGCAGAGGCGATTAGTTTTAAACTCTTGCTCCCCTATATGACAAATTCATATTCAGTGATAATCATGTAACAATTGATGCCATTATTTTCTTGACTTGTAATTTAAAAACAACGCAGAGACTAATGCATTTAAATTTTAAAGTCATTATTTAAATTTACTAAAGTCTATTATATATTTTACTAGAGGCTTTTTTGTTTGTGTTTTCAGAACAAAAACATTATACTTTACAGTTCACTTTTATTTCAATATTTTTAACTTTTAACACAAATGAAATCTCCAAGTGATTACACAGAATGAAAGAACAGATGCACCTGTGTCCTTTCTTGGTCTTTACAATGGCTATACTACTGTAGTTTATTTCTAAGCTACTATTTTAATGCAGGAGAATGTATTCTCACAGGGACTGAAGACACACACTGTGCCTGATGTGAGCTTGAATGCTTCCGAACTATTTCGAAGTTACTTTCAGTTTCAAAGTTCGAAAGAAACAGGTGTATGTGAGTCCACATATGTTGGGGGTCAACTGCATAACTGGAGAGTCTTTGGTTTAAGTTCCATGAAGAATATAATGTTCATTGCACTATGTCCTGCAATGGGCTAATTTGAAACTTTCATCTATATTACTAAAATTCAAGAATAACAATAGCAATTATTTAGAATTACATTAATTTTGGTGTGTGGGGGGATTTTATCACTGACATTGTTTAGACTTGCCAGAACATGGTAATAATAATAATTATTATTATCATCATCACCATCAGATCTATTTTTGTCAGAAATTATGCTTAAATTCTGTATAGATAATGCCCCCCGGAAGTGACTGCATCTCGGATGGACTGTTTCCACTACATTACTCTGCCCTAGGTCTACCACTGTTGTCAGGCATTTGACTCAGAAAAAATAAAGGATTCCATTAATGTTGCTTTTTTGGGGTTGGGGATACAGTAGTGACTAAGAAAATCTGGCAAAATCAGATTTTACATACTAAAGTCCTCACCCCAATCATAACATGACTGTATTTAGAGATACAGTCTTTAAGGCAGTAATTCAGTTAAAAGGAGGTAATTGGAATAGGCTATGACTCAATATGACTTGTATTTTTATAAAAAGAATTTAGGACACAGACCCACACAGAGGGAGGATGATATAAGGACGCCCGAAGACTACCATCTATATCCAAAGAGAGAAGCTCAGAAGAAACCAAACTTGCCGACACCTTAATATTGAACTGTTAGCCTTCAGAACTATGAGGAAACAGGCTCTTGTTTAAGCCACCAAGTCCATGGTGCTGTTTTAATGGCAGCCTTAACAAACTAGTACATTGTCTGACCCATAGAGAGAGGTTTAATTAGAAAGGTAATAAATATAAATTCAGCTTTGAATTGATTTAACCTTGCATTCTCTGGGACAGCCCAGAAATTTCAGAACTGGATTTGGAAGATAACAGTGAGCTGGATAAAATGTATTATTGAGTCATCAGCATTTGAGTGGTAGCTCAATCCATGAGAATAAATGAAATTACCTAGAGAGAGGCACAGAGTAAGAGAAACAAGGCCAAGGATGAGGTCCTGGGGCATGTGCAGATCTGAATAAGTGTGCATGTTTGCTCCCAGATATACCTGAACATACCAAATGGGGTTATTCACCAGAGAGAGGTCACTTAGGAAGGCACAAAATTTTGGATATTTTGGATATAAAGTCATCTGGAAATGAAAGTTGTTCACATGATAATTTTCAAAATGAATAATTTTGCCACCTGAGGCTAGTCATCCCTGTGATCCACCTGAAAAATATTTAGCTTAAAAAAACTAAATAGAAATAAAGTCTGAGTTGTTGTTTTGTTTTTGAAGAAAGAACTTATGTAACTGGCAAAATAAACTTTTTTTTATTTACTATTTCTTCTTTTTTTTTAAAGATTTTATTTTTAGACAGAAGGGAAGGGAGAGAGAAAGAGAGGGAGAGAAACATCAGTGTGTGGTTGCCATTTGTGTGCCCCCTACTGGGGACCTGGCCTGCAACTCAAGCATGTGCCCTGACTGGTAATCGAACTGGAGACTCTTTGGTTTGCAGGCCAGCACTCAGTCTACTGAGCCACACCAGCCAGGGCAAACTTCTTGTTGGATAAAAAGATGAACAGAAAATTTAGGTTTTTGAAATTTAAATTCTTTATGTGCTGTCAGTGCCATTTTTAAAAAAGATTTCATTTATTTCTAGAGAGGCAGGAAGGGAGGGAGAAAGAGAGGGAGAGAAACATCAATGTGTGACAGATACATTGATTGGTCGCCTCTCAAAGGACCCCATCTGGGGGCCTGGCCACAACCCAGGCATGTTGCCTGATGAGGAATTGAACCAGTGGCTCCTCAGTTCACAATCCGGTGCTCAGTCCACTGAGCCACACCAGCCAGGGCTGGCCATGCCATTCTTTGAATATCTCAGAATACTGTAATTTTCATTAGTAAGCTGAGAAATTGGGATATCTATAACAAAACTAATTTGAAAAGAATAGACAACTTCAAGGCTTTAGTGAGAAAGAATAAAATGTCACTGACACTTGAAATAAAAAATATCATAGGGCTTTCCCACCTTCAAAGTCAGCCCATTTTGTGTGTACATGTGTGTGTACACAGATTTAATGTCAGATTTCAGTATATCTTCCTATTAGAAAATAATTTTCATTTTATAATAAAAGTTAATGTCTCTGATTTATCTAACTCATACTGAGTATGTATATGTAGAATTAATTTATTAAAATGTTAATGATTTTTTAAGCAAAAAGCAAGTATGTAGAAAGTCCCAGAGGCATAACTGGTTTCATTCAAGCTTTATGTAAGGGCTCACAACTTTAGAAACAGGATTCAGTTAATGTCTCAATCCATCTCTGCAGCCTACTGCCTCTGACTTAGCACATATCTGGGACGGGCTGTTTTTCTTAAAGGCAAGACGATTCCAGGTGGTCCAATCTTTCATTCAAGTTCAAATGTCCAAGCAAAAGTCTCACTGAATCTCAGTGAATCCTTTTGAATCATGTACCTGTTAATGAACTCATGAAAGTGGCCAGAGGTCATATGCTCTGCTGATTTTCCTAAGCCTGGTTCATGTTTCCCACTTTAACTTAGTTTGGATTCCACATTGCCTATAAATTCAAGAAGGTTTACCTCCAGATAGCTGATACCAGAAGAAGAGTGCATGAATATGGAGTGGCTGAAAAAAAAAAACAGGATCTGGCAGAAGTAACACCTGCTTGAGTGTGGTTGGTAGGGTAATTTTATGGATGTAATAATTTATAGTTTTAATTTGAACGTTTCACCTAAAATGTCATATGGTGTGCTTGAGTATGATATTGTTATGTTACAGAATTACATGCTTATGACTTTGTTATAAAAGATTATTTAATAAAAAAGGGGTATTATTTGTGCCGGACCCTGTACATACACTCATGCATACATGCACACGTATATACACATATAGTAAGTATTTGTATATACATATATATATGATTATAAGAAAGTGTAATGCAAGCTAAGGAAAGAAAACTTGGAGGTGTTCCTAATGCTATTTTATTTGTTGTGTAAGCAGAACGAATAGAAGGGGAAAAAGTCAAATTGTTGGGCACATTGATATTTTAATACTGCAGTCAGACTGCTCCAAGAAGATAGTTTTCTACAGGCTGCTATAAGAATAAAAAGCTATACAAGGTTATTGTTGTGGAATAATATTTTAAACTGCTCTTCTAGACATTCTTATTTAGAACCAGCCAGCTGAGAAATATTAAATCCTATTTATATTTATATAGAAAATTTAATTAACTCCAAGTTTTAACAATTTCAATTTAAGTAATTAAGTCTAATATTGCTAGACGAGGATGATTGATTGGGGGTTGAAATAGTGCATTTTCCAGAAATGTGTATATGCCTACATTCATGAGTCTGCTTGTGTGTGCATGTCTAACCAAAGACCACTGGCTGATGACATATAGAACCCCCACAGAACTGAGTAAGGTTTTGTTAGGGCAATTAGAAGCATGAGGGAAGCTTCATCCACACTGTCAGGTGTTTGAGAAAATACCCTCCATGTCCCCATGTGGGATAATTACTTCTACAAATGCTCTGAGATATAAGAAAATGGGGGAAATTGCACTCAGTGTTTATTCCTTTTGTTTTGGGTCTCTCTCTAACTTCCATCTTTCTCCATTATGCATTGTACTTTGCCTCTCCTCCCTTATGTCTCCATCCCACACTGGTCCTTCTTCCTCTGACACTGGGTGTTCCCATCCTTTGCCAATTTTAACTCTGAAGTGTGTGTACAATATCTGACAGCTGGATAGGGCATTAGAGGTATATTAAGGCAATCCTTCCATTTTGTATCTGCTGAGTTGTGTGCGAGGCACAGAGCCTGTGATGTGCCTAATGGCCATATCACCAGCTGACGTATGACCTGGAACAAGAGTCCATGGCTGTTTTCACTAAGCCCCTGTCACCAAAATATTCTCTCAAATCACCCACATCATCTTACCCACAGCCCACATACACATATACTCTCTGAGAGTCACCTTTCTCTGCGTTTTCCATAATTACCTCTATCTAGCTTTTCTCTCAGCAGCAAACTTTCTGTCGGAGTCAGCTCTACCTAGCTTTACCCTCTTTCTACCTCTCAGCCTGGGCTTGATGTGGTAGCAGTGATATAATGATCCAATAACATATATTGAGTGCCCACAATGTGCCTTTCATTAAACATTTTACATCTACGACATTATTTAATTTTCACACAACTCTATGCAGTAAATACCATTGTTTTCCTTATTTTGTAGGTGAGATTTAGGGAAGTTATCTGTCTGAACTCATATTGTTAGTAATTAATAAAACTATGATTTGAACCCAGTCCATCTGATTCCAAAGACAGAGCTCTTGTCTACAATGGTATACCGTCTCCCTTTCAGGTGGTCCCACATTTTGAGCCGTAGACAATTGGCTGGCAAATCTGTCCAGTCTCATAGATGAGAAGGTCCCAATGACACATGGATCTTTACCTTGAAATGGGGACTCCAGGGAGCTGTTCTCTGCTTCTGGCTCGTTTTTGTGATTCCAGCCCTAATTGGTCTATTCAGTTCCACAATTTAATTTTAATCTTAACATTGAAAATGGGGAAGAAAGGAAAGGAAGTGTGTAGAAGACTGTGATGAAGGAAAAAGAGAATACGGAACAAGAATCGAAGGAGTAGGAGAATCTGGGGCCAGGTGGGAAGTAAAATGGTTATAGCAAGAAACAAAAATCTGAACCTCACTTCTTTGCTTTTCTGACCCAACTGAATATCTTTGTGCCATGTCACCCTTCTGCTTGTTTTCCATTTTCTCACCACTCTAGGATCTTAATAGCATAATAAAATAAAATACACTTGTCCAATGTAAAACGTGGCTTAGGTGGAAAAAAATCTAAGTCATCATAAAACCTCACCAAATCCCTGTAACAGATATTATAGGTGGCTGGCAGTCAAGACAGAAGGGCCCTGAAGTGCAACTAAGTTCAGGTCAATAGGAAGTATTTGTAGCTTGAACTTACGATTTACAATAAAGAGGAAATATGCTGGCTGTAAGCAGCAGAAGCATGTAATAACCCGGTCCCAATACATTTCAAAGTTGTTTTTATTGAACTCCAGCCATCTATCTAATTTGCTCTCCAGGGCATTCTCAGAGAGTAATTTTATGATATATATTTTTAAAAAGCTGGCTGTTTTCAATAGTTTAGATTTAATTCTTTTCTCAGTCTATTAGGTGTCATTAAGTCATGGCATTTTTTTAAAGCTGTTGTAGACAAATGCCTCAAGTAGGCAAATTAAAAATAGAAGATTTAATAAGTGAAAACTGTACCCAAAAGTAGGAATGAAATAGTTTGCATTAGATGGAGAAGTTAAAGCACAAAAGATACTGGGAAATTCACTCAAGCTAGACTCATGAAGACTACACAAAGGAATACGAAAAGGTGATAGAGTTTCAGCAAAACTTTCTAAACTAAATTATGGTTATCCCATACAGCTTTTGAAGTTGGAAAAAATCAACTCAGGAAGAAGAAAATCTGAGCAAAGTAAGGTCTGGGAATCATACTTATCCATCTACTTTGCTCTTGGCCTGAGACCATTTGCTCAGGGTGCACTAATGGAGTGGTTTTGTGCAGGTGGGTAGAGCAGAAGGCTCTGCTTCAAGCTTATAGACCTGACCAACCCACAGGTTCTCGAAGCAACGTGGCATTGTGAAGAGAAGTCTCTCTGCTTATTAGCTGTGTGACCTTGGCCAAGTTATCCAACCACTTGATCCTCAGTTTCCTTATTTGTAAGATAAGGGTGATTTTAATACTCATCTCCAGATCCATACCTAGAAAGGGCAATTCAGTATTTATCCCAGGGCACAAGAATGTAAATAAGGATAGATAAAGATTATCAATTTAATATTAGATTTACATGTTCACAGCATATTTACTCTTTCCACAGCACATAAGATCAACTGAGTCTATTACCTAGTCAGCCAGGCTTATTCTAAGAATAAAGTGTTACTAGAGAGCACACAGTATTATTAACATGTCTATAAGCTGTATCATCAGTTACAAAACTGTCTCTGTAGCACGTTTTGTGTCTGTTGGTTGCTTAGAACACCTATAGAGCTGGTTTTAGGTTTGCCTACTTTTTGAAGTTTAAATGAAATTAAGATTATTTTTTCAGAGCAACTGAATCTAATTATAAAAATTTAAGTAACACCTAACAAAATGCTGGCTTTAGTCCACTAAATGGATTTTAAGTCCCACTCACAGGTCATGACCACTGTTGAAAAGTCCTGATACTGATATCCAATTACTCAAGGAAAACCAGCCTCTGTACATTCAGCAGGTTCTGTAGTTTGCTTCCTAGTATAAAAAGACTTTGATGATTTCAGGGCAGAACGCGGTGCCAAAAGCATAGGATTTAGTCCATGTGGCTATTGTTCATGTGCTTTTTGCTCATAAAAGATACTGGACTTTTAAGTATCCTTGCTGCAGAGACCTTCTGTAGGACTGACCTCTCAGAAGCAAGAAGGGCTAGCTACCTTACAAAGGAATAAGCAGGAAAATGGAAGTTGTTTGGGCCACTGCTTACTTCCTCCCTTGCCTGGCTAAATTCCTGGCCAGAAAAAATGGGCTGAGGGAGGGAGTAGGGTGTATGTAGGAAGCAAAATCAGGGAGAACAGCTGGAATGATTGGAAGGTAAATTAATGGAGCTCCGAGGCCCAGTTACTTCAATTATTTGTAGTTAAAGCATCATTATGAGCAATTAATGAGCAGCCATATGGCACATCTCTAAGTCTAACCTATCACTAGATTTATTCACTAAGGCTGTTTAGTGCACATCCAGGTGGTGTAAGTAATATAATCCCATTTGGGTGGCTTTAGAAACAACAAAATGAAAGCAACCACTTTCCCCAATGTGTGAGTGCACGCGCAAGCACAGACACACACAAACACACATGCTCCCTCTTCAACAATATTGTGTTTCATTTCATTCGTTGGATAGTGTTATGAAACTGATAGTTGGCTGTAAAACTAATACTATCATTAAAATTTCTTGCTACAAGCTACAGATATGAATTCTGGCTAATTTAACCAACAAAGTTGCCATTGGAAATATATGAAAGCAGTTGACAAAGCAAAGGCTAGAAAAAGGTGTGTTTCCGAAAAGGCAGCGTCCACAGCTGCTCTGAGGTATCCCTCTGGCTGAAAAAACTGCAGCTCTTTGGCTGTGTGTGTGCATTTGTATCTGGATTGAAAAAAAATGCTAAAGAACTTCCATTCAATTCTATTTATATTTAATTGAGTGCCAATTTTATGCTGGGGATTGTTCTAGGGACTTGTGATACATTAATACAGAAAAGAGACAATGTTCTCTGCCCTCATGGGGTTTACAGTCCGTCTTTTTATAAATTCATCCTAAAGTGTGGTCTTAAGCAATGTTGACTATGGGGTGGTAAACTTTTCTCAAAAACTTTCTTTTCTTTTTCTTTTTGCAAAATGATTCTTATTTTAAATTTAAGATGATCTACCTTTTGATCAGCAAAACTATACTTGATGCAGATACGTATGTTTCATTTTTAGGAGGTGACAAGCCACCAAATCATCCTAATTATTTAAAAAATACATAATAAGCACATAAGATCCTTGTGTTTGCTTAAATACTACTCAAAAATAATAAGATAAACTGATCACTAACCACCACTGAGTTTATAAAATTTAAGGTTTAGATGTTGCATAATCGCTTCATTTTGCTTAAAACTGCTCTCTATACCTAACATAACATTTTTTTTGGTAGCATTATTAAATGAACTGAAGAAACTCCCCAATGTACTTGGGAATTATACACTCAATGTAACAATGCCCAGAGTATACCTCAAAGTTTGCAAATATGAGTGAACTGAATACAGGACCTCCATAAGTGCTCTGGGGATTTTTTATAAAAACATGTTACTAGCTTCAACAACTAAGAGGAATAATTACAACTTAGAGGATAACTTTCATGTAAAAATTATTCTTTATTAAAATCAAAACAAGCGATGTAATAACAAATTAACAAAAGTTAACACAGAGCAACTTGTGAATTCACAGTAGGTAGTTCTAGCATGATATAAACGATACTACAAATATTAGATTTAATTTACATAGAAGAATTCTTTCTCTTTTAGTGAATTATCAGATTTCTTTTTAAAAATTGTTATTGTTTATGCTATTACATTTGTTGTCGTTTTTTCCATTTTCCCTTTTCCTCCTTCTACCAGACCCACCCTCCCCACTCCCTCTGTCAATCCCCCATTGTTGTCCATGTCCGTGGGTCATGCATAAATGTTCTCTGGTTAATCCCTTCGCCATTTTTCATCTAGTATCCCACTACCCTCTGGCAGCTGTCAATAAGTTAGGCCCTGGCCGGGCAGCTCAGTTGGTTAGAGTGTCGTCCAGATACACCAAGGTTGCAGGTTTGATCCCCTGTCAGGGCACATACAAGAATCAACCAATAAATGCATAAATAAGTGGAGAAGCAAATCTCTCTCTCTCTCAAATCAACACATGAAAATAAAAAAAAAGTTAATTTGCAGGACAATATTATATTTAGAAATTTAATAATGTGTCTTCTTCTGCCCACTTCATCCTGTGAAGAGCTGAGTATAGAAAAATGAGAGAGCATCCTCCACTTGGAATCCTCTTTTATTTCCTTCACGCCTTTAGCTGATAAGAATCCCTTATTTATTTCTTCATCAGGCAGACACACACAGCTGTGCACAGGTGATGGTGGCATACCACTGCTGCTACTAATGCCACATCGCACACTCCTGCTGCTGAGCCACAGGGAGAGCTCCTTTAACGAACCTGACATAGCCAGAGTTCATGCTGTTTGTAGCGAGTTCAGAAGCATTGTTTAATATAACCTTAGGGTTTAGTTGTCTCCAGAAATACAAGAGAATTTCACTTAGTCAAAGGCAAATGGCAATACATGTCATAATTAAACATTGAAAAGTATCACAGTGGACTTTCCAATGAACAACCTCTTTTTTCTGTTTTAATTACATAGAATGGAGAGGGAATACCTCTTCATAAACAGAAACATATTTTTTTATCCACCTTGATTTTGTAAGTCTATTGTTTCTGCTGTCTGACAAGGATCTCTGAGCAAGTGCAGCACGGGCTGTGAATCTTTGCAAAGCCTGAACGGCCATAATGACCACCAGGGGCTGCATCCATCTCATTCACTTGGGAAGTCAACCAGTGCTTCAGAGCATCTGTTTGTGTCTACAGATGGAAAGGGGAGTATATGTTTTTTGTTACGTTAGAAGCTTTTTATTATTACTTTCAAACAAGGTCCTCAGAATGTAAGTTTCCTGTCAGAGACTGGCACTCCTTCTTATATATTTGCAGCAGGAGAAGCAAACCAAATACAGTAAGCGCTATTCCCTCTCACTCATATGTAAATTATATTCTTTTTGCTAACGAAAGAAGATTTGGGATCAGGTATAGAAAGCAGTGTGCTTCTAGAGTGAGAGCAAAGCCTCAAAGACTATGAGTTAGTCTTTCCAGCTGGAAAGCCCCTGATGCACTGACCAAGTCATTTCCCCACTTTTGGTTTTTCAGGAGGTTCTTATCTGTAAACCCTAGAGATCACTTTGGTTGGCATTTTGCAGGTGTACTGTGGGGATTCATTTCTGTGGGGTCTTTTAAGTTAAGAATTTTGAACTAAAGTGTGCTTCCTTGAACTAGGAAGGTAAAAAGGACAGGGCAATATGGTAGCAACACCATTGAACCAGTCGTCAAGAAGCCTAAGTTTAATCTTGGACGTACTTGCTGAGTAATAATTTTGAAAATTACTTAGCTTCTCTGAGGTTAATTTTCTTATAACTGGTCATAGTAAAAAATTCCAATACTTAGAGTTTTGGGAAGCAATAGTACATTGTGATTTAGAACATGGTGCATATATTGGAATCGCATCCTCTCTAAGTAATTAGCTGTGTGCTGCTTACCTAAACTCTCTGAACCTCAATTTCTTCTTAGGTAAAACAATACTTACATTTAGGATTTTTTGAAGTAATGAATGAGCAATTTCATTAAAAAACTTAGGATAGTGAGGGGTACCCCATCCTGTAGAGTCTACCTGGCTGTTGCAGATGAAGAAATAATTCGTTCCAGACACTCTTGGTCTGCCGGGAGAAGGGGTGGAAATTCTCTCTAGTGGAGAATGCCCCAAGCCCTTTTCTGAAATAGCTTTTATTGAGAATGAGATTCATAGGGGTATACAGCATGCATGCACACAAAATTTATCAATCTACTTTAGAGGGCTATAAATAACAATAAAAGGAACACATAGATCAGTCTTGGGTTAGGGTCTGTCAGACATACAGATGCCAAATGGTTATTAAGTCAAGGTTCAGGGGCTCAGGAATCTTTCCCCCTGCTTTGAAGTCAGGCACCTGGTTTTGCCTTAACAGGGCAGTACTAAGCAGAGCAAGCTTCAGTAAATATAATGCATCCATATGCTAGATTTCCCCCTGGAACCCTTGGTGCTAATATTGGGTCATGTGCCTCCCAGAATTTCTGGCTTTCCAGTCAAGGCTTACAGGTAGGGCCCAGCTTGCGTGGGGCTACAATTCCCGACATCACACAAAGTGGTCCCCAACAGGATAGTATTCCAAACATTGCTTTTTCTTGTTTCTTTTAATATTAATGTTATAATTACTATTACTTATAATCAAATGAATAATGGCTATAAAGTATCCTGTTAACTTTCTAGGCTCAAGGTAGAGATGCTGCTGCTCAGAGTGTCATGTCAGCAAAATGAAACCTAGATAATTCTTGTCCCTATAAATGTTTTTCTTAATCAGAAACACAGTATATGCAGTCAGTCCATCCCCTAAACCAATCGTGAACTTTCTCACCCCAAACAAGGTTGACTATATGGCCTCAGTTAGTCAGATATTTTATATTTTTCTCTTCTTTGTTCTTTATTCTCTAAAAGCATTTTGCCTTCAGCCTAATTTTACAGTTCCCTGAAAGGAGACTGTCACTTCATGAAATATTAAATACAATCTGTTTGTATCACCTGTATTATTTTCTTTAATCATTATTTTAACAACTTTAAAGTTATATTGCATTATTGCATAACAATTTGATATTGATAGAGCAATGTAATCCATTGAAATTTGAACCTGTAGAAACCTGCTGAAAAGGTAAAATTTCAATTTTCAATGAATGGGCCTCCATATTGCATTGTTAGGAGTATGTTTTACTTATTCTTTTAATGAAATTTCTTTCCGTAAGTGTACCTTTTCCGAATATTTGGTTTATGCTTAGAAAAATCTTATTTTCCAGATCATATCCAAATAGAATTTACACAGATGCAACACTCAATCATTATTTTCCTTAAGAAGCAAGTAAATTTCATAGTGTACACCCATGTCCTCAAAGTTATAAGATTCAATCACTTAACTCAAATTCAGTGACACTTCATTCCATGGCAATTTAGAGTAATAAAGGTGAAGTTTCTAAGTAATTAAAGTTTTACCATTTAACCAAACTTTTTCAACTGCTTTTGGAAGAAACCTTATTATGTTATACAACTTCCTGCTTTCTTAAAAGTATAGATTATAATGTGATATTTTCTCAATGGTTAAAAATGAACCTTATGGCAATTAGTAACTACATTAAGTTCTAATTGGGTATGTTTTATTTTTTTCCTTTTCATTGTCTAACTGTCAGCTGTCACTTCTAGGTTTGAAGCGCTTGCTTCATATGGCTGTTGGCCCTCTAATTTGCTGTTTCTAATCTGCTGAGCTATGAGAAATCAAGTGACTAAGACAGTCTTGTGTATAAATGAAGAGAATATTCTGTTCCACAAAAATATACAAAACTTTCTGTACAAGGGACTTGAGCAGTTATTCAGGATTTAGTGTGTGTGTGTTTTTTAAAAATTTCCTGAATCTCAACTGCTCTAATAACTATTGACATTTCCAGAAAAAAATTATTTTCTGGTCCATCAGGAACCAAGTTACAAAAGATTGAGGGTAAAGTTACTCTCTATTAATAGAGGCAATTATAAATTTCCTAATTATCTAATATAAATGAGATAACTTTATGAATTTTTATAATATAATAATATCTAACAGTAAATGGGTACTGTGTGCCTTTATAAATTTCATTAATGCATTTATTATATTTCACTTAACTAATGCTTATATACAAATATTAACTTATTAAATGCCATGAATATTTATTGTTGAGAAAACTGAGAGTCTAAGAAGTTCTATAATTTGTTCAAGGTCTCTCAGCTATTGAGTGGTAGAGCCAGTCCTTGAAGGCAGAGCTATGTGCCTTTAAGTATATGATCTTATACCACAAGTACTGCAGCAGACAGCCAGCAATAACAATAGAAGGCATTTACTTTGAGAATCTGAATCCCATATTGTTCAGTCTAGTGACTCAGGACTAAAGCTGGATGAGCCTCATACTGGCAAAAAAAAAAAAAAGAAAGAAAAAGAAAAAAAAAGAAAAGGAACTTTGAGGAATCTTGCCATTTAAAAAGAGGAGGAGGGAGGTTTTGAAGCTATTGTTATGACTGTAAAGCATCTACTCTCTCCCTCTGATTTGGCTTCATTTAGCTTCTGATTTGGCCTACAGAACATGATATACTACTTTTTCAATATTTTGATACTTAATGTGATTCAAGAGCTGAGGCTCTGGAAACCGAATACTTGGTTCAAATCTAGGTTCTATAGTCTGAGCTTGAGGAACATAAATTATCTCAAAGGTTTCCTCATTTGTGAATTATTACAAGAATAGTACATAGTAATAATATATAGTAGTAACAGTACTTTCTAGGATTGCTTGGAGACTAAAATGAAATAATAGTTCTTAGCAGACAGCATGACATGCACTAATTGATCTCAATGCTTGTTATCATTATCATTATTTTGAAAAATGCATTCCATGGAAAGCTGACACTGCAAGTAACTCACTAAAAATAATACTATTTCTGTCAAGTAAATTTGGGAAATACTTCCTTAAGTTCCTTCATAGAGAATTACAATGCATATTGTCATAGGAAAAGCATTTTAAAATTCTGCTTTAGTAAGCCTTTTTAATTTTATTTAGCTCAGTATTTCCCAAACTTGTTTGTCCATAAAAGCTGTGTCGGTAGCGCATGCGTGTGTGTATGTGAAGCATCCAGCCTACAACACTAAATTTTGATGGAACTTATTGCAGGGAAATGCTGCCCCTCACTAAAATTTCTGAAACGGGAGTGACAGGATATATGTGGAGACTAAGGTGGAAATTCCAGCTCTGAATCATATTAGCAAGGATCAGATATTAGCATGCCTACTGACAGGGTAGAAGAACTTGGAACTTAGATCCTCTGAAGGTGAATCCATATGTTACTGGAAGGAACACTTCAGTTTGCTCCTCGGAACTAGAATCATCGCCAACATCACATTTCCACTATCATCATCTTCATTGCATCGTCACCACCACCTTCTATTCAGTGGTTTAATTTATGTCAAGCATGGTGCTAAGTGATTTATTTACTTTGGTCATTACAACCACTTGAGGTAGTATCACAACTCTAATTTTGTGCATAAGAGAACATGGACTTAAACGGGTTACATGCCCAACAAAAGGCGGGTAAGGGTGGAATATACTCTTGTGTTCCAACTGTCCTGGAAAGTAGCTTGATTGGTTGCTGCTGAGAATAGTTGCCAGTGAGAAAGATACAGCAATAACTCTCCTGGGCATGAGCAGGGATCTGTGTGGCCAAGTGTGCCCTCTTAGGAGATGAGTTTTCTCAATAGCTGTACCTTCTGTGTGTACACCTGACAAATGCCCCTTGAGAGGTCCAGCCTGCAGGGAGCCTGAGAGCAGCAGGAGAGAGCATGGCTTACCCAAATGATGGTGATCCCTTGGCTTCTTCAGAGAATAGTCTCTTTCTTTTTAATTCCTGAATAGTAAAGCTGAACTTCATCATGCTGCTAACATTAGGGGCTCTTATAGGTTTTCATGGAGAAATGAAAGAACCAGACATAAACCTGGGGACCAAAATTTACTTTACAATATGAGAGGGACAGGATTATGCAGGACATGGTCTACACACTATACCTTATACAGCAAGTTTGCCCTCTCACCTATTATAACATTCACCATGAGCTAAGAATGGCTTTAGCATTTTTACATGCTTACACAAATAACTGTATAACATCCTCGATTTTGTTTTTTTACTGAATATCCTCAATTAAAAGAAAAGATTAAGTGCCAACCTAGTTTAACCATTATTGTTGAAGGAGAGGTTCTGTTGTCTGCAGAAAATGTTAAGTATGGAAGGAACCCCAGAGTATGATCCATCAGTGCTTCATTGCAGACTTAAGCTATATGTTCCAAACACATATAACCATGATGGTAAGACTTCTTGCTGTCCTCACTTCCTCATAATTTATAGGAACTGGGGTGAACATGTGGCAGGTTGTGTCAATCAGATTCTTCTTTCTTACAGATTAAGGATTTGGATTATACTTAGCATCTGAGTGTGGCTAGATTTTAAGCACAGTTAAATACTCTTGCTTCATGGATCAGTCATTCTAAGCATGCACAGATGCACAGAGAGATCAGAAAAAGTTAGTCCCAAAGGGAGAAGAATATAAGCAGAGGGCAGGAAACAGTCAAGCAGAGAGATGATCCTTGGTTACCAGCAGGTCTTGAGACTCAGTTTCAGGATGTGCCACTGCTGCCCTCCAGTATGGTAGCCACTGATGACCTGGAGCTATTGAGCCCTTGAAATATGACCAGTCCAAATTGAGTTGTACTGTACATGTAAAATATATACCAGATTCCAAAAACTAGGTATAAAATTAATGTAAAATACCTCAAAATTTTATACTTATTCGATATCAAAATAATAATATTTTGGATATGTTGGGTTAAAATTAATTTCACCTATTTCCTTTTACATTACTAGAAAATTTAGAATTACATTTCTATTGGACAGAGCTGCTTTAGAGATCCAGCTATCTTGATTCTAAGAAATATTGCTACCTATAAATTTCACCCCGAAACCAATTTCTTTTTTCTTTTGCTGAAACTAGACCAAGTTGGTTTTAGTTGATGTAAACAAAAGATCCTTGATAAAGCAATGAGCCCCTTTAATGTATCAAATTTAAAGTACATATCTCATGCACTGAAAAGATTTTATCCAAATAGGTAATTTACCAGGGCTAAGGATTTACATGTCATTCCTTAATACAACATTAAATAACATTAAAAGCCACCATTTATTGGGGTTTTACATTGGGTCATATACTCTTTTTGGTGCTATTTAATCAAAATGCAGTATCACCTCATTTACAGAAGAGAAAATGGAAGTATTGAGACTGATACATGATCTGCCCAAGGTGATAGAGGTGGTATGTGGTAGAGTAGATTTCATGATAATCCTCTGCTCTTGACCTTCGGACTATCTCAGTCATGAGTTGAAGGTGTTTGTGTCAGTGATAAGGTGGTGCTATGACCATGTTGACTTAATGGGCAAGTATAAGGCTTATATTGGGTAGAGAAGGTCCTGAGATCTTCTTAGGAGAGGGGAAGTAAAAGGATACCTGAAACAAGGAAAAAAATTTGCTTCCCACTGCCCTACTGTGTGCTCAGATATTGTATCAGAAATTCACATAGGATATCAAGTCCCTGCCCTTTCTAATGTGCCACTCCTGGAAAAAACCGATTTTTCCACATTTTCTGCAGTAAATATTGGAAGAATCTAGACAACTGGGAGGCCTGGAGAAATTGCAATACCTTGAGAAAGAGCTGTGAGTCAGAAGGAGCTTCTGTGAGCTGCGGGAGCCTCAGATTCTCTTTGGCCAAGGGCTGGTCTCACAATTTCCTGTTTTTCTGGCTGCTGCCTATGCTGCTGCCTATGCTGCTGCACTCACATTAGGATGGATTCCCTGGAGAGAAGCTCTTCCCAGTGCTCAGAATGGAACCCTGTTCTTCAAGAAAGGTTAATTCACATCATATGGGGGAACAAATTACTCCCAGATAGTGGTTTATTTACTTTGGCTCTCATAAAATGAGGCCAAATAATAAAAATCTTAATAATGATGATAATGATGCTATAGAAATGCAAAGTCTTCATATTCTTATTCTTGCAGAAGACCATTTAATAATCCTAATTCTACTGCATATTTCTATTGGCTGGGCAATTGTTTGGTTTTTCATCATGTTCTTTTGTCACTTCTGTATTGAATTTCCAGATGCTTATTGTACTGTGCTTAATTCAGTTGCATTGATTATGCTATCACTTGAAAAATAAAGAAAAATGTTTTAAAAGTAAAAGAAGAGTGATAAATTGTGTTGAGTGGCATTTTCAAATCTTTGGAAATGCATAATGAAATTGTTAGAAGTCAAACTGAGACCATTATGAAAAACAAGAAAATGTAGTTAACTTACCTCTCTTGGTGCTGTATAAGTGATTCCATAAAAGTCCCACAATCCTTTATGTTAACCTTCTTAATCAAACCCCTATATAATATTGAAATGGGGGAAAATCTCTCCCTGAAATCAAGGCAATATTTGTAGGAAAAGCCTCAAGAGCCTCCCCACACATCTGTTATAATTGCTTTGAGGACATATAAGCAGCATATGATCCAAGAAAATCCTCAGCTACCCTAAGGAATGCCCTTTTATGCTCCTTTTGCAGACATGTCCTTTCAGAAACCATCTAGTAAACTGAATGGTTCTTAGTCCACTCCCTCTGGAAAAACACGAGGCAGGGTTCTGCTTTATAACTGCTCAGACCTATCTCCTCCAATTCTGTAGCCAGAATCCATATATGTTTAACATGCTAAGTGGGATCAGCTCTCTGAATCCCAAATGAATGTTTTATGGTGTCCAAAGTGCAGTTTTGTGAATTTCTAAGTTTTTTTTTTTTCCATGTATCTGCATTCTTTTTAAGGCAGGTGTGAGGTAGGTGAGTTTAATCACTTGGCAGTGGTTAAGGGATTAAAGGTTCATAGGCTATTCTTGCAGGCTGGAGTTCCAGTCTCCTCTTTCCTTCTCCCCTCCTTCCTCCCCCACTTTCTCCTACATCCCTCACCCTCATGCCTACCCCAGGGCCTTTGGGGCAACTGGATTGCTTTGTGATTTGCCTTTCTTCTGGTAAATGAGTTAAAGTGTGCGTGGAGCCTGGCTCCATATTTCCTCTCTTAAAAGTAAAATCGAACTCTGAAAAATCAGCCCACAGGAAAAAGTAACTTCAAAAGCCAGGGCTCAAGTTCTACAAATCTCTTGAGCTCTCGTCTCCTCCCTCAACAATGGAACCCTAGGGCCCTTAGAAGTGTAACTTTCCAAAAGGCCCAGTGGCAGAGAGCTCCTGAGTTGTTTCCCTGTTAGAAATGCAAACAAATCCAAAAGGCACAGAAAGGAAAAGAGGAGAGACTATATTCAGATAAACAGTTTGCAAGCTGCGGAGGCACAGCGTCTGGCAAAAACTGAGAGATTTTCCTCAGAGACAAAGAGGAGGTGGTGGAGGCCACTTCTTTAAAACAAGATTTTATTTATTTATTTTTAGAGAGGGGGGAAAGAGGGAGAAAGAGAGAGAAACATCAATGTGTGCTTGCCTCTCACATGCCCCCTACTGAGGACCTGGCCTGCAACCCAGGCATGTGCACCAACTGGGAATCGAACCGGCAAGCCTATGGTTCACAGGCTGGCACTCAAGCCCCTTGAGCCACACCAGCCAGGGCCCTGACCTGTTTATTTTTATCTTTTTACTACCACACTGAAACTAACATACACTCCCCAGTGCACACACAGATCTCTCCTCACAAACACAACCTGCCTGTCATTTCTCTCTCACTCGTTCCCTGTCCCCTATTCTCTGTCACATCCAGTGGGTCCGATGATGATTCTTCTGCTTCTTCACATGATAATTAGATTTATTTTTTAGGGATTTTTTTTTTTTTAAATAAAGTTGCTGCCCAGGTTTCTAATTAGGTCCAATTGTCCTTAATGAGGTATTCAAATTCCTACAGTTCTGACTGGTCCTGGTCTGAATCACACAGTTAAGATTGGCAGGTATTACACAGTCTAATTGATTGTAATGGAGTAGGTCTCAGTGTGTTGGTCAAAGATGAAGCTAGGAACTCTTTTATAAAAGTTGACGCAGTGGGCTTGAAGGAACAGGAGATAGTGTGGGAAGCCAAGGGTTAAGTCAAAAATTCTTCCAGGTTCCAAATTCTCTTTCAGGTACAGAATTTGCGAGGAGAAGCCCCTGCCAGCAGATAGCCACTAGGACGCTTCATTATTTATAAAATATTCGCTCTCAATTGACCATGGGGAGACCAAATAAGCAGGCAAGTTCTTTCTCAGGGATTGCATCAGATAAATCTCTCTTCCTGCGGTCCACACAAACAAGGAGCTCTATTCACTTGTGACCATACAGCCATGTGCAGGAATGATTTGGAAGCCTTAGGTCTTTATGACAAAAAGTTGGCCTTGAAACATGTAGGTGTCTGAATAAATAAATGGTGACCTGGTAAGTGGGAAAAAACAGAGAGTTTAACAATGTTAATCTCTCTGTCTCACAATCAGAGGAGTATTTTCCAGTTTCAAAGTGCAGTCTGTATCCATGAAGTTGGGAATTGTGGTTAATTAACAAAAAAGTTTCTATTTATTTATTTACTTATTTACTTATTTTTGTTTCCATAAGTGTATGCTGGGTGTAGTGACTGTCTTGGAGCTATGCACTGTCTCCCCTCTTCTTCATGCCTCTTTGCTGACGTAGGCAGTTTCTACATTGTTCATGTTGCCCAGCAGCTTTCCACCTCTGCTTGGACATATAACCTACTTGGAGCTATAGGCTTTTGCTAATGAATCTTAGGATGATTTGATATTTACAAATTGTTTAACCTAATTAAAAGAAAATCTGAACATCTTGCTGTTTGAGTTTTTGGCCCTGTGATAATAATGCAATTCATGTTGGACTGAACTCCGCTGTTTATCTGGGTGTACTGGGGCTCCCGTTTCCCCTTGACTGCTCAGAGAGCACTACTCCAGCCTGGTCATACCCTTACAGCATTCCTGGCTCCAAAACTCTCACCTACCATTCCTCAGAACAACACCAGAAAGAGTGCCTTTTTACATAGACCTTCCTCAATAGGAATTTAATGGCTTGGCTGGTAACAAAATTTGCTTCATAGGAACTTATTCCTCAAAGATAATGTATTTGCACTTTATTCTTCCATGACTCAGTCTCATGGAGTGATTTATCGTGAGATCTTTATGGCATATGAGAAGACACTGGGAGAATACCTTTGAGGCTTGAAGAGGCCTTTTCAAAGTCTATAAACTTAGCAGAAAGAAACTTTCTAACTCCTGTTCTGTCCAAGTATTGTCCTATTTTGTGGCTTGACTTTAATGAACTGAACAAGATGAAATGTTATTCAGGCAGATGGTAACTAGACTCTTATTATTTATAAAATCTGAGGCCATCTTTCAAACTATTAAGCTACTTTCAGTGGCCATGCCAGTTACCACCACTTGACTCAATGTGGCTCATTCTCCTGTGAGAAGGTGATGGAACTTAAACACTCGAATTCCAGCTTCAAACCATACTCCTTATAACATAGGGTTGGCAAAATGCATCGGTAAGTGTCCTATTATTGGGAAATTCCCAAATTGATAAAAACAATCCCCTATGGGCTATAGATATACTGGGTTAAAGGAATAATACATGGAAGTTCTAAATTAGTAAAAACAAACAAAAAAACAACAACAAAGCAAGACAGACGTAGTTCTGTCTTTATGTGTGTGTGTATATGTGTGAAACATCAATTTGTTGTTCTACATATTTATGCATTCATTGGGTGATTCTTGTATGTGCCTCACTGGGGATTGAACCCACAAACTTGGCGTATTGGAGCAACATTCTAATCAACTGAACTCCTGGCCAGGGCCTTTTTCCAAATTTTAAGATCTCAGAAATTGAGATATGTCATATGGTCATTGTGCCAGGCAAGTACTATTTCAGAATAATTAGCATTTTTCCTTTCTTAGGGGACCATATGATAATGAATGAGTTTTTCAATGGAACGGAGTAGAAAATCCTGGAAGAAGATGATGGTAAAAGAGCCATCTCTTGGCAAGAACCTAGGGAGAAAGCCAATAAAAGAGTTCTTAACACCTGAGGATAGTAGCACTTTGCTACTACTCTGTGCCAAATCTGACTTCCTCTCACACTATAGCAGAGATGGTTACTATCCACAAAAAATTTCCTCACTTTCAACAATATAGGTTGTAGGGGGAGACTATACCTCCCAGTGCCGCCTCAACCTCCTCTGTGCATTCAGAAGAGATCATGTGATTTTCTTCCCCTTCAAATATGAGCAGAAATGATGATTAGCTCATCTAGGAAGGAGTTTTTAATGCACAAGTGGATCTCCTTCAGACTCTCTTTTTCCTTTTATCTGTTGGCTGAGAACAATGATATGAACTCTTAGGAGATCAGAGAGCCTAGTGATCTGAAGATCCTGGGTTTCCATAATACCAAGTCAAGAAAAGCTACCTGCCTTGGACTGTTGACAGAAGTAATAAATAAACTTGTGTTGTTTTGAGTCTATTCATTATAGCAGTTGGTATCACTTTAATATATTCACATTACTTCAAGATACCAATTACAAGATATGAAATTAAAAATTAGGTGAATATGGGAGTCAAGGATGAGGCTTAATTTTTTACAATGTTTAGCTAAAAGAAGGGAAGAGGAACATTCAGCAGGTCCTGGTATGTCTAAAAACATTTGAAAAGAAGCCTTAAAGTAGAAGGGGTGAGAATTTATGAGTCCAGAGGGCCTCTTTATGAACAAGGAGCAGAAGTTAGAGAGGCTGTTTTCAGCATAATGCAATGGACACATATGAATCATTTGCTATATACCAAACAACCTTTGTGAAAAAGCAGCTTCTTGGCAATGATCTTTTCAGGCCAAAGTTGGATGATCACTTAAAGGCATTCGTGCTTTAGGCAGGATGCAGGATAAATGATCTCTAAGGCAGCACTCCTCTACGAGTGAGGACACTATGCATGTGGCAGCGGCAGCATTTAGCTTTGGTGGAAGTGGCTGTTGGTACTGAGGCAATACTGATAATGAAGACCAAAATCTTCTGTATGGAAACATGCTGATAGACAAGCAAAGGAAGGGAATGGTTTTACATTTTCTTGACAAAATAAGGTTATTTCTAAATCAGGAAAGTACAGTGGGAAATTATCATTAGTGGGAAACCATTCAGTCAACATATGATTAGTATATTCTTATGCAAGTATAAGACAAGGCTCCTGTTGTCAAGGATGTTATGATCCATTAGGGGAGACAGGATTATTCACTTTTGAGTAGTCATTGTTATCTACTGTAAGATAGCCAGGACAAGTGGAATAAGCCAGCAAGAAAGCCAGAGGGATTGAGCCCAATATTTTGAGTCAGAAGGGCAAGATTCAAGGTCCATTTCCACCTCCTACTGTCTATGAGGTTTTAGTAATCATTAATCTTTTCCATGTTCAGTTAAAAATAACTGTCATAAACTTAATGCATATTTACCATTTAACATTTGGAAAAGTTCACAACCTTATAATATTTAGTGAACATTACCATTACTTCTTAACTCAGAGAGCAACTCTTAATAATTTTAGATATTCTCTTCCAAAAAATATTAGGAATATATAAAACAGACTATTTTATTATTTAAAGATTTGGAATTATATTGATTCCTGTCCCGAAAATTGGGGTTATAGGGCAGACCCATATGAGGATGAGGGCGATCATAGCTAGAGCGTAGAGAGAGGATGTCTGAGCAGGCAATCCTGGGCCACAGGCAGTTCTGTGAGGAGGAAGCCTTGTGTGGAGGGGGGAGAAACAGTGCTTTGACTTTGTTTATATTTTGAAAAGATGAAAGAATGAGTAAACCTTTCAAGGCATCTTAGGAATTCAGAAGGTGTAAGGGAAGGAAAACCAAAAATCAGCACTTTTAGTCTTTTCTTCCATTATGGCATTTAACAGTAATCCTGTAAGGCTGGTACTGTATTATTGGCTCATTTACAAATCAAGATACTGTGAAATAGGTCACACAACTTGTATATCCTGGAGGCTGGATTTTAAACTGCTTTGTATGATTCTCAAACTCTTGTTCTTTCCTTTGCATCAACTTGACTCAGAAAGAGCCTTTAACAGAGGGAAGTGTCTTCTTCCACTATCTGCCAAAATAAATTAATTATAAAACAGGAAATTTCTGAACAGTTTTGCTTTTACAAGTATTTGCTTTGCACTTTGTATATGTTGGGATTGGCTGACACATTCAATAGCCTTCTCATTGTCTCTTTCTAAATAAGAATTAAGAGGAAGACAAAAGGAAAGTTCAGTCAGGCGAAGGAGGTAACAGGTACCTTCTTAACATCAAGAAACTACTTCTTTCTGGACAGAGAGGGCTGGCCAGAGAGGCTAGTGACTAGGACTCACCTTCCATTTTTTTTCTTTAGTGGCAAATTTATGTAGGGAGATGAATAACGCCTTATAAATTGATTATAGTCAGGGTTGTCAAGTTTAGCAAATAAAAATAAAGAGGACACAGTTAAATTTGAATTTTAGATTAAAAATGAATACTTTTTTTTTACTATATCTCAAAGTGTTAGTGTAAGTATGTCCCAAGTCATACTAAAAAATTATGTATTATTTATCTGAAATTCCTATCTGACTAGACATCCTATATTTTCGCCTGGCATCTCTAATTATAACTGGTAGTTGCCCATCTTGGCTACCAAAATCTAAAGGGAATGAACAGAGGCAAAAGCTAAGGGTCAGGGACCTCAAAATCTAAATGCTGCCCAGGCCTCCCTGCTGACTTCTGCAGGAAGTATGAACCAGGAGCACAGCCTAGAACTCCACCCATAGACTCTTCTCAATTTCTTGCTAGATGGTCATCCGGGACATTCGGGAGACCAACAACTATCCTAATTTAAAACGGCCTCTGTGGTTATGGTTGAAGGAAGGAAATAATTGTGCTTATCATTGATTGTAAATAATAAAATCAATCCCTTATTTGTGTTTTCAATTTCTGTCTTTGTGTATTCGATGTTTATTTATGATTTATAAGATACAATGTTGATGTAGGAATTAGCAGTTTGGAGGACAGAATAGTTGTGCTTATCTGTGAGACAGCGGAAACAAAACATCTTGTTAATCAATCATCCTGCTGGCCACTTAGCCAGATTCTCCCCTAACAGAATCTCTCTAGAGCCATGTCAGTACTAAAAGAGGCAATAAAAACAAACCAAAAAGGAGCTTGTTACATCAGGGCTTCCATTTGCTCTTCTCCCAAGGTCACAGCTGTTTGCTAAGTGAATGATGTTTCAGTACTTGGTTTCTCAACCTGCTTCTGTTTCCTGTCAAAGTACTGAGTTACTGACAATAAGTAAACATGTATTCACCAGATAATGGTTCGGTCAGTCTCATTCTTCCCTCAATTATTCGTCCTTTTAGGATGGAACTTGAAATGCGTTGGGCGGGTCTGGGATGCCGTCTAGGAAAAGTGGTAATTTCGAGGCTACAGAACTAGTGAGGGCTCCCAATGCCGAGTACTTGGGCTGGAGCAATGTATCAGAAATTATTTACTTTCTTATTTCCAAAGAGTCCACACCATTTATATTACTGACACCTCCTAACCAGACTACCACACTTAGAGGCTGGTTCAGTACTGAGTTTTCTATTGAGTTTAAATTAGATAAACAATACTAAAAACAAACAGTTCAACAATAGCTCTTTACAGTGAAAAAAGCTGTCATCTTGAGATCATCATATTTAATCTTTTGCTTTTATAGTAAAAAACAAAATGGAATGCTACAAGTAACAGTAAAAACAGCGTAACTACAATTAGCAGTTACAATAAACTCTGATCCGTACTAAGAACTGAAATGGGTATAAATATTTTACAGAAGTGAAAACAGGCTCAGAGAAGGGAATAAATGTGCTGAAAATTCCCGAGGGTGGAACGTGGATTTAACCCTGAGCCTCAAGTGCGGCAATAAATACACTGGGTGGAGGGAGGGCATTCAACATGGCGAGGCAGAGGAGGCCGCTGAACTCGCGCTCTCCCGTGAGAAAACTCCAACACCCCCAGAGAGTGCAGTTACCCCTGTGAGACAACTGAAGGGTGAATAAACACTTCCAAACAACAAACATGAGAAAGAGACCGAATAGAGAAGGCTGGGAAACCGCGGAAGTCCTCCAGGAGAGGCAGGAACTATCCGGTTTGAGGAGCTGGTGAGCCTCATTGTTACAGTCCTCTACCTGGAGAGGGTGGGTGGGAGGTGTATGCGGGTCCCAGATGCTTCGCCCTAAGCCATTTGCTTTGCAACAAAGAGAGCAAGAAGTAACAACAGAGTGTCACCAAGTGCTCCAGGCACCATAAGCTGTTGGCTGGGCTCCAGCAGGCTTCCCCAAACTACCCAGCAGGTAGAGCCTGCACAGAGATCTCTTCTGCAGCGGACTACTTTCAGTACAACAAAGAAGAAAGAGACTGGATAGAGAAGGCTGGGAAACTGCAGGAATTCTAGGGGTCAGAAGGGCTGGTGAGCATCATTGTTTATGTACCCACAGCCCCCATAAGGTGGGTGGGGGCTCTGTCCAAGTGCTGGAGGAGCAGGTCCATAAGTGCGTTCTCAGACACATGGCCTGAGCCCACTTCAACCCCAAACAAATAGAACAAGCGGCGGCAACAGAGCATTACTACGTGCACCTGGCCTCCCCACCTGGAGCCCCTTTGGCCAGGTAGGCCAATGCCAGGATGCCTTAGGCACGCGCTTAGCTCCTACCAGCCTGCCAAAACCACTCAGCACACAGCCTGCAAAGAGTTCACTTCTACATCAGGTCAATTTTTCAGTCTGAGAGAGAGAGCTGTTTTGTCTAAGTCATATAACCCAACTTAGAGAAAGCCAAACAAAATGAAAAGCCAGAAGAGCATGTCTCAAGTAAAGGTTCAAGAAAAGTACCTAGAGAAAAAACATAGGGAAAAGGAGGTATAGGACTTTGCTGGATAAAACAATGAGGGGAACATCACTCCATGCCAAAAAAGGCATTTGCTGAGGCTCTCTGAGACTCTGGGGACACAGAAATGAGTGGAATCACTAGAAGGAAGTACAAGAGCTAAAGCATTGACATGCAAAGAGATCATTTCAACAGACCTGGGGAAAATGCTGCTGTGAGATAGGAGAGTTAATGGAGGCCACCCAGAGGACAGAGTCTATTCTTTTGGAGGACTGGGGTGGGAGGAAGCTCAGGACAGTTCGATGGAGGACGTGAAAAGAGCCGAGTCCAGAATGCAGAAACAAACAGGTAAGTTGGGGTAAGGGTTTTTCAAACAAAGGGAGCAGCAAGTGGTAAAGGCATCAACCTAGCACACAGTAGGGTACAGTTATGATATCCTAAGTAGTTAGGTGTGTCCTGCAGCAGGGAGGTCTGTGGGTATGACACGCACAGAAGGACATCACTGGGAAAGCGAGGGCTTGTGTGACACATTAACTTTTCTCCTTTTAGACACCAAGGAGACATTGTAAGGTTTTTAAGTAGGCAAATAAGGTTATATTTATATTTGGAAAGAGTTATCACAGAGAATAAATTTGGGGTAAAGGCAGGTAAAACTAAAGAAAGAAACCAATTTTGTTGCTGTAATATTGAGTGTTAACTTCAGGTGTCATTTCTTCTTAATTCAAACTTAAGATGATAGGAATGTCATCAAAAGGCCTGAGTCAAGACCTTCTTATTTTTTTTAAGGGCAGTTGCCTGGTTTTGTGAGGTCCATCCTAATTTATTCTTATTGAATTTTGTTTCTTAACTTCTATTGAGCATTTATTATGTGTCAATACTGTGCTGGTGAACACTAGATGTATTTGTACTTTACAGAAAAAGGGACTGAGATTTGGGCAAATTAAGTAACTTGCCCAAAGTCAGCTAATTAGTGATGCATCTGAGTTTTAAATGGTGGGACTGTAGAGCATTTGCTCTTTGTGCTATTTTTAAACTACATTATTCTGATACTGCCTGTGAATAAAAGCTTGACATGCATTTCTGTTATACTCTGGAGGCTGGAATAGCACCTGGTCCCTCTAATAACCAGCCTATTCTTACTACCTGACCACACACTATCTGTGAAATCAAACCATCTTCTGTGTTTTACTGACCATTTCTTTCGTTCTTTTTTAGATTATTTATTTATTTATTTTTAGAGACGGGAAGAGGGGGACAGAAACATCAATGTGTGGTTGCATTTCATGTGTCCCCTGGCTGGGGACCTGGCCTGCAACCCTGGCATGTGCCCTGACTGGGAATCAAGCTGGTAACCCTTTGGTTTGCAGGCTGATGCTCAGTCCACTGAGCCACACCAGCTAGAGCTTACTGATCATTTCAACAGTCTGAACCCTTTCCTTCCAGGTGCTAGCATTGACCCATGCCAACAAAATGGTTGAAGACTATAGAATGAAATGCAGCTTTTCATAGTTGAAAATTTCCTTGGGATTAGTTGCTCCAGTGTTTTCTAGCAGGAACTCTAAGACACAGCATTACTGTGGGACCTTAATAGTTGTTAAATGATAAAAGGCTTCTGTGGCCAAATAATGAGGCAAACATTGAGTTAAACATAGTTGGACAGCTCTGTCCCTTCTTTGAGATTTCTTGGATGATATAGCGCACAAGAAGGTATTGTGATTCGTTGATTCAAGACAGTAGTATTTCAATGCATATGATCCCCAAATTTTTTGACATTAGCACATTTGACAAATGTTGCCTGCCCTATCTTCACTTAACAAGGAAATTATAACTAAGAGAGAGGGACTTACACAACTCCATACCTCCTGTCTCCCCAAATTCTAAGTGATGCTTCTCATGCCCATGAGTTGACCCCTGTAGTCCACTGCAGCCTGGGCCTTGCCGCTCCTCTTCAGAACAGTGCAAGATGAGAAGTGCCGCATCGTGACTTTTTTGAAGTAGCCAATTTCCCAAACAGACCCAAAACGAGGGGTATGATACTCCAGGAAGAGAGAGAAATTACTGTCAGCTTTTACATCCCGAAGAAGTCAACAATGAATGTACTGGGTCTAGAACCTAAAATCCTGCTTTGTACTTTCTAGTCAAAAGTTTCTGAGTGGATGCTGCTTTGGTCAGTTCTCCTCTCTCCTTTAATTTTTAAAATTTTTCATTCTCTCAGCAAATTTAATCCTCGCTCCTGGAATTTTATATATTTTCTCGTTATGATGAGGATGAACAGCTGGTCCATTTTGTTGACTCTGTTGACAGTGCTCAGTTGTTTTTCTCAGTCCCTCCCCTCCCTTTTTTCCCAGACAGTGCCTAGCTCACTTTGTCTGGCTACTGTCTGACATGTCGGCGTATGCTACCTTGGTCCCCAGCTGTTCTTCTCTTTCATGCTATGGATTGTTCTTTGCATCAGTCTCAAACATGGTTTTATACTTCCAGAGGGCTAATCTGTTTCCACAGCAACCCATAAAATGGGGTAATTTGATGCAAGACCTGCCTAAAATGTTTTTTCCCCCCTAAAAGTTTTGCATGTGTGTATAAATATGCATTTGTGCTTCTGAACTAAGCACTGCTTTTAGAGAGTAACTTCACAAAAACCCTAGCCATATTTCCAGTCAAAAGCAGAGTTCTATCAGCTTCCTGGCTTTTAAAAACAATACATTTTTATTAGGAAATTAAATAAGAAAACCTATAATATGGGCAATGTTTAGGCCAAAAGTTATAAACAGCAAATAAGAGAATATAGTCTTTCATGATCATATTTAGCAGCTACTTCCCAAAATCTTTTAGTAAGATACTAATTAAAAATACAAAATATATAAAAGTTGCACTAGCTAATGGTTCTAATTAGCTCTTAGCTTTGATGCTGCCTGCTATCTTTAATGTTGGATAATTTTTCAGCAACATTATTTTTTTAAGTAACCTTAGCAAATATTTTAAATTTAGAGAAGTTAGTAAAAATATACTTTCTAGTAGGCACTAGCTATAGAAAATTCTGTTTCTGTTTCATACTTTATATAGCATGGGACACAACGGGACCAGACTAATCTGATTCTGAAACTTTGAAAACATTTTATGATATTTTTGTGCCCCTGAGAGCCGAATCTGAATCTTTCATGTTTATATTTAGAGCTGCTAGCACAAAGTCTGGAAGCTAGCTAACACTCATGAGATGCTTGTTTTTTATAGAAAAGGAAATTAATTACAAAATCTCTTTATGGTGGTATTTGGTGTAATTATTCACAATTAATTACTCTTTCCTCTTTCCCTGTAAGTGGATGTGCTTCCTGCCCCACTTGACTAGCTTTGGACAAGAGAATATGAGAAGCTTTTAGAGACATGTAAATGTTACTCTTGTGTTCCTGCCCTTTTCCATGATCCCGTAGGTCCTTCATCCTGGGTCTATGTGAGAAGACAGGTAGAATAGGTCTACGTCCATCTGCATTCTGGTGCAGAAGTGCAGTCCACTTCTTGTGGCCCTCACGTAAGGTGAGCAAGAAACAAATGTTTGTTTTTGTAAGTCATTGAAGTCGTAGAATTGTTACTGCAGCAAAAGCTAATGCCTAGGTCAAACAAACTGTGCTATTGAAATGGGGAAAAATGTCCCTCTAGGTTTGACTGCCTGCCTCCCCGAAAGCCAAACTTGTGAGACAAGTGCTGGTGAGAAGGAAGGAAAGTGGTTTATTTCAGATGCTGGCAACCTGAGGAGATGGCTGGGTTCTGCCTCAAAAACCATCTCCCTGTTTCTGGTCAAGCCAACGTTCTTGTAGGAAGTTGATAGTAATTAGTGAGGGCGAGAGTTCCCGAAGGTGGGAGGTGCGGCTGTGTAGTTTCTCTTGAGACAGAGAAATGGGAGTGAGGGGAGAGGGGCTGTAGCAGAGTCAGGCAGTTTCCACTGGGGTTCATTCTTCTTGTTCTGATGTTATCTTGTGATGTGCATCAGCTGGACGTCTGTGATTCATTGGTTTGTTGTCAGTGCCAGAGCCCCTAATTCCAGGGATAGGTTTTTCAACTGTGATGAGAACTTGGCAAACGGGAGTCAAAGCACAGAGTTGATCAAAGGCACAGAGTTTATTGTACATTTTGATCTGTTACAGAATGTACAACTTTGACGACTAAACTAGTAATATTAGATCGTGGTTACACTATGTTATATATACTATATGCATGTGTATACTACACACACACACGCGCGTGCGCGCACACACACACACATATTCCTAATCGTAACTCCATAGGTGAGTATTATTTATTTCATAGAAGAGAAAACTGAGGATTAGAAAGTTAGGTATTTTATCCAGAGTCATACAGTTCTTAATAAAGATATGGGATTTGAGCACATGTCTGTTTGACTTTCCAGTCTCTGTTTTAATGTCAGCCTCACAAAATACATTTAAAATAGAAATTTAAAGACCCCTTAATAACTATATTTGAACTTATTTTCATATAGACCTAAAATGTATTTTTCTTTTTATTTGCATAATGCATTTTATTTCAAACTTAACACATATTTATTGAATATTTTCTATGTGCCAGTTAGTGAGTCAATTCTTGGAAGAATGGACCTAAATCAGATACCATTCATGCACCAAAAGGCTCAACATGTAGGATAATCTCCTAGTTTGACAAGAACCTTAGAATGTAGTTGTTGATATGCACTAATAAAATCTATGTGACTAAATTGCCAACAGTAGAGTCTAAAGAGTTTTCCTTTTTTTTTAAACACTGTAATAGAGTGATAGATTTTAACCAATCAATTCACATTATCTTCTATAGCTAAAAGTGCAGATTTGAGAGTCAGCCTATTATGAGGGGCAGTTTGACTAAATAGCTATTACAGCCACCAAATCTTAGATGTAGCTTGACTAAGAATGCATTTTAAATACCTGAGCTAAATGTCACATGTATATATGTATAGCTGGTCTGAACTAATTGTCGGGTATGCAGCCTCAGAGGATGAATATTTGTGAGAGGTGTACCAAATAAAAAGAGTAATGAGTTTAGTGATTAAGAGAATTGCCTTAGGAGTCAGCTAGGACTGGGATGAAATCTAGGCTATATTACATATTGTGGGACTCTGGACAGATCACTCTCCTTTGCCTAGTTACTTCATATATAAAACAAATATAATCCCTGTTACACAAGACTACTGTGAGGATTGAATAAGACTTGACATTGCAAAGCAGGTGACACAGTGCCTGTCACATATGTAAAGATGAGAATCATTATTATTATGAGATGCAGAATTAAAGGCACTTAAGGGCCAATATGAACAATAGATATAGTATGTGAGGAGATTGACCTTAGGATATATAAATATGTTCAGAGGTGTCCATTTCATTTGCTGTGACAGACCAGAGTTTTATGGGGGTAACAGAAGTGTGGGGAGTCCACTGGAGCCCTGTGAATGTTCATGATGTGGTTTCTACCCAGATGTATCTCCTGCCACCAAGTTTCCAGTTCCTTGGATGTTACATCATCATCAGCTAAAACTGCATTCTTGTTTTCGTTCCATCTCTGTGAGATTGCTCTGAAAATCAGTGGTTAATACAGGGCAGATGGGAAAGGGATTCTGGCTCCAATTAATTAAGCCAAAAAGAAGACAGAGACCAAATGTGGAAAAACCTCAGCCCAGAAGGAGAAAAATGTCATTAAGTGATTAGCATCAAAAAAGAAAGTTGAAAATCCAAACCATCTTGCCTCCTAAACTTGTTCTAACATCTAAAATAGAAAGAAAAGCAAAGACAGGAATGACATCTTGGAATCTGTTAATCACTGTTCACAAAAGCTGCCTCTCCTTCCCTGGATAACAACCCGCGGAGCCATCAGGCGTCTAAGGAGCCCTCTTTTCTCCCTCCTAGGAATCCCTGAGCAGAATGGCTCTGTGTACATTGGTTGTGCTCGATTGCCACAGAATATCTCCATTAGTGTGACTTGAAGGTCTGGGTAGAAATAATGTTTTCCTTTATTAAAATAAAACTTGAACTCTCTAAAGCGGGCGCTCTTTCTTGGCAATGTGAGGTCAGGGGTAGCAGGGCATGGATTGTTCTCCACTTTTAACTCAGGCCAAACGCAAACATGAACCAAACCTTTTTTCATATATTCTCTGTAGCCTACCTATTAAGATGGGAGCAGGGCTGAGAATTTTTTTAAATGAAAAAAGCATATTAGTTAGGATGCCTTTAGCAGCAAAGATCGAAACTTTCTGTACAAATTGATTTACATTTGTGGGACTCTATCAAAAAGCCCAGAGGCAAGCTGATCCTCAGTATCATGAGTTCAGAGATTCAATGACGCCACAAAGTTTGTCTCTTTGTTCCACCATCCTCTTAAGGTTGGTGTCCCTTAGAGTCACAGCTGACTGCAGCAATTTCAGGAGTCATCTCCAGGCATGAAGACATTCAGAGGAAGGAAAAGACTACCTTTCATGTGTTCCTTTTAAAGATCAAGGGAGTCTTTCCTAAAAGCCCTCAGAATTACCCTAGTGTCTCTTTGACCAGTACCACATCTCATCACATGCCTACACCTGCACCAATTACTGGTAGCAACAATGGGACTCTGCCTAATTATTTTGAACCGATCAGAACTCAATCCTGAGACCCCTGAGGCACAAGGCAGTATGATAATAAGTTGGGTTATGGAGCATAATCAGGGTTTTGTTAACAAGGCAGAAGGGCTGTGGGAAATAGATATTTCAGAGGCAGAGTCAAAACACATTTTTAAAAATCTAAGAGATAACCAAAGCCAATAAATACAGAGTATCAGAAACCTGGGAAACATGACATTGCATGTTATGACTTGTTATCTTGAGCTTAAAGTCTCTGTACCAATGCGGAAAACCCTAGAAAGAAAAGAAATCTCTATGTCTCTCTCTTCCTATTCCCAGCTGGGCTTCACCTAACAAATATCACCTTATAACATACCATTTTGGATACCTGTTCTAATCACTTAGTATCCCTGATTGTTTTCTTACATGCCAAGTCTAAATAAATTAGGTAGTGGTTGTTTGATTCATTGTAGGGAATAAGATTTTTTTAATCCATCTCTGAACACAGGGGGAAGGAGTGCATAATAGATAATTTTGTCTTCCAAGGACTGCAAAGATTTATATGAGGGACTGTGTGCCAGGTATGTGACATTTTAAAAAAATTATTGGTCTATATCCAGACCAAGAGAAGTAGAAAATTTAACATTCCTTATGGTTCCTGTTTCCTACTCAATGCCCCATCTCTTATCAGATGATTGACACCAGGAAATGACCTCTGTTTCCAGGAAATCTGACCGTAAGGATGCAGAACTGTCCTTGCAAGTCTCCACAGTACAGTAGTTACCACAGGATAACTATTTACATAGCAAGATTCAAATAAAAAATAAGAGGGTTGGCTTTTTATTACAGAGGCAGCTGAGGAACTATCTTCTCAAAAATATTTTCCTTCCCACCTTACATACTAAATTCCTCGTAAGGTTGAAGTCATCCAAATATTGTGTTGGCGATTTCTGAAAGGACACATTCTATGCCTTTCATTCATCATTAATACGTGAGCTCAGATGAATTAATCAGATTCCATTTATTAAATAAGCTGGGAAGAATTTTTAAAAGTAGAGTGAAAAGTAGAGTGGAAATAGACAAATCTTTGCCTATTTCCAGGTCATGAGGATTTTCACCTAGGTTTCCTTGTAGAAACTTTATTGTTCCATGTTTTAAGTGTAACTTAATATCCATCCTAAATCACTTCTTGGGAATGGAGGATGATCATAGTTGTTTCTTTTTCTCTCCTTATGTACATCTAATATTTCTAGCACTGTTTGTTCAAAATCCTTGTTCTCCCCATTTAATTTGCTGGAAATGTTAATGAAAATAATTAACCATATTTTTGTGAGTCTAAATAGGGCCTTTTTATTATGTCTCATTATCTATTTTGTATTCTCATACAAATATAATACTGATTTGATCACTGTGGTTTTATGGAAAGTCTTAAAATAAGGTTGTACAGGTCATTTAAACTAGTTCTCTTTCTTCAATATTGAGCTAACACTTATAGATATGTGACGTTTTCTTATAAAATTTTAGAATTAGCATGTCAACTTCTTTAAAATCCTCTGCTAAATTGTGCCTAGAATTAAATTGAATCTATAGAACAAACAATATGGTAAACTGGTGTCTTAACAATATTTAGTCTTTCAATTCATAAAGATGTTATATATCCTGCCCTTGCTGGTGGGGCTCAGCTGTTTGGATTATTGTCCGGTACACCAAAAAATGTTGCAGGTTCAAGTCCTGGTCAGGGCACATACCTAGGTTTGGGGTTTAATCCCCAGTTCGAGCACATATGGGAGGCAACCAATTGCTGTTTCTCTCTCACATAGATATTTCTCTCTCCCTGCCCCCTTTCTCTCTCTTTAAAATCAGTAAACATATTTTAAAAAATTAGAAAATATATGTTGTATGTTCTATATATTTAACTCTTCACAAAGGGTGCTAACCATAAAATATATATATATATATATAAATTTGGTAATATCAAAGTGATAAATATTTTCTCATCAAAAACATACACCATTAAGTAAATAAGTGGTCAAATTAGCCTGGGAAAATATTTGAAGTATATGTATATATGTATATAAAAGATTGACATTGAGACTATATAAAGAACTTCCATAAGTCAGATTATCAAAGGGTAAGCAACCCAATGAAAATGGGCAAGACTTGGGCACTCCACAACAGATAACATATGAATGACTCAAACGTGTATGTATGAAAAGTTATCAACATTATAAGTCAACAGAGAAATGTGAATTGAAATCACAATAAAACTCTCATATTTTTCTCAATAATGGAAATGGTACAACCATTTTGGAAAATCTTTAGTAATATCTTATAAGAGTTAACGAACAACTGTTACATGGTCCAGAAATTCTACTTTGTTTTTTATCAAAAGAAATGGAAAGGTTTGTGTATAAAAACACTTGTGTAGGGATGTTTATACCACCCTTCTTTTTAATAATCCCAAACTGGTGGATTTAGTCCTCCATCAAAAGGAGAGTAGACAAATAAATTGTGGTATATTTGTACAATAGAATATGCTTAGCAAATAAAAAGAACAAACTGCTGATACGTACAAGGAAAAGGATGACTCTCAAAACCATTACATTGAGTAAAAATACTAAGAATCAGAAAAAAATATATATTATATAATTCTTTTTATATAAGTTTGTAAACTGGGAAAATAAATCTATGGGTAGAAATCAGGGCAACGATCAGCTCCTATGGGCTGATAGAGGGCAGTTGACAAAATGGTGACATGTGGGAGGTTTTCATTGTGGTAGAGAAGTCCATGTCTTTTTTTGAATGATGGATTTTTTTTGATGTTTATAATAATTAAATATTATAGAATAAAGCACTTAAGTTATGTGCATTTTATTGTATATACATTATAACCAATAGAACAATGATTTTAAAAGTCCAGACATGATAAACAATAATTGATAAGGCTAAATTTTCCCATGTAATTTCTTCTTTAAATTGCTAATTAATATTACCTGTAAACCATTAAACACCTTGTTACTTTAAAAAAACTTTATATTATTTAAAAACTTGTTAAAAAAATCTTGTTAGTTTGCAGATGTCTATTAACCAATCAAGTGGAGATGTTGAGTATAGGAATCTGAATTTAGGAGAAAAAATTGGGTTGGGATATAAATTCAGGAGTAGTTAGCATACATAGGACATTTAAGTTCTGGGCCTGGATGAGGTCACTAATAGAACAAATGTTGATAGTGAAGAGAAAATATCCAATGACTTATTCCTAGTGGCTGCAACATTAGGAGCCAAAGAGAAGTAAAACAACCTAATGAGACTGAGAGGAAGCAACTGAGAGTTGAGTAGGAGGAAAACCACAAAAATGTACTGTTTGGGAAGCTGAGTGAAATATATTAAGGAGGAGGGACCGATTAGCAGACAAGTACTTTTCTCATTGTTGGCCAAAGGGTTTAGCTATTTGGAAGTCATTTGAATTCCCCCTTGACAGTAATTTTTGATAAAATAGTCAAACCAAATTCTATTTGGAGTGTGTTTAAGAGAGGATTGAAGGAGAGGAATTGATGGAAGTGATTATATGCAGCTCTTTTTATTAAAGGTACGGTATATAACATAGATGATGTAAAGATAACTTGCTCTGTGTAAAAAGCAAACAACATATTTAAAGGCTTGGGAGGAAGATGTTGGAATGAAGAAGACAAGGGTCCCTGTGCTGGGCTCTGAGAGTGGGAATAATAAAGATTTCTCAGGGGTAGTTATGTCTGCAAGAAGAACTTAATAGAAGTGATGCATAGAATAGGGATTTATAAAGTGTTATGGAGTTTGTCATATAAATCTTTTCTGTGAAAGCTTCAAAAACCTATATTGATTACTCATATACTTGTTGCAAATAGATTCTTTCTTGGAAAGTTAAAGAGATACTAAGTCTATATACTAATGCTTGCTCAACCAACACAGAGCCAGTTGACGTGGATTGTGGGCTATACACAGTATCAGAGGTCTCTTATACATCAGTATCTTCTGAAACATAAAGAGGAAGGTGTGTGGATAGGAGGAGCCAAAGACAATCAAGTTGTGCCACCCATGTACACAAATAACTGTACTATATGAAAGAAAGTGCTTTTTGTCAAAAACTAGAGTATAAAATGTTGTGGGTATTCACAAGAGGCAGAACTTGCTTAAATATAGGGAAACAAAGAAGAGATAGCTTCTGAACTGGAATGTGAAGAACAAGCAGACCATGTGGAGGTAAGGGGCATTTGGGAGGAAGGAGCAACAAGAGCAGAAGCAGGAACACTCGAAAGCAGAGATCATATCTGGAGAAGACTGAGGGGAACAGGTAACAGGGAGCTAAGGGGAGTATGATTGATTGAACAATAGGCAATGATATAACTTGAAGATATTGGATCAGTGACAGAAACAGAAAAGGAGGGAAAGGCACAGACATGAGACAGAAAGGCAAGAAGGTAAGCACTGTTTGAACATATTTTTCAGGAATCGTTTTTTGAGCTCCCTGCTCCTATATAGCTTTCAATGGGTGTGGCAGGCATCAGGCCAGTAACTAGACATGATTGGCTTCTCTCCCATTGAACCAAGGCCATATGCTGCTGAACTAAGGACAACAACAGGCAGTTTCTCAGCTGGAGAGAAGTATTGTAATTGAGTTATTAACGTGGCACAGCGGAGGAACAAAGGATCTATTGATTGTCTGAGTCTTTATGGCATATAAGTAAGCATAGAAAAAGACTGGAAGCAAAAACTTAAGATTTGTTATCATTTTTCATTATCACTTCTTAGTATCAAGAAAGGAATTACACAAGCACAGAGATAAGGAAGTAGCCCTTAAGCAAAGATGTTAATATATATTTAGTGTTTCCAACAGTGTTGGAATCGTTTTTCCATAAAATATGAAATTCTATGTGTTTTCCATACAGTATGAATCTGCTAGGTGCTCTAGGGAACAAAATGTTCTGTGGTCAAATAAATTAAGCAAATACTGCTTATCATGTCTCCCCTTGGAGGTTTACCATTAACACGCCATTTTAAAGTTTATAAGACGTCCTGCACTAAATGAAAATGTTTAACTAAGTGCTTTCTGAACTAATTTGACCACAGAATCTCTTTTTTTCCCCTAATACACTGACATTTCACAAAATAAATATTCTCAGGATCACACTTGGCATCATTATGATTGTATTGTTAGTAGAAACCCTTGATATAAGAAAGCCAAGAGAGTATCATGGAAGAGGTCTTTCATTTGAGAACATATGTAGTCTTGGATCTTCCTGTCTCATGAAGGAAGTCAGCCAGTTAACAATTCTCCACTCAGTATATATTATACACCTAAGAACGTGTTAGGCACAGTGCATATGGCTGTGGCCTCAGAGAACAAAAGTCATTCTGAGTTTTTCTTTTAAAGGCAAAACATATTAATAATAGGAACTCTGATAATAAGGAGCATATCACTGATAAAACTGATTGATAGCCACAAGGTTGGTTTTGTTCTGGTTTAGAGGCTGAATCTTAATCACCCTTTATTGCTCAAGGTCTTCTCAATTTTTTCATTCACCAACACTTGTTTGTTGATTTATTCATGGTAGTCATTCTGGCAGGTGTGAGGTGATATCTCATTGTGGTTTTAATTTTCATTTCTCTGATGATTAGGAACATTGAGCATCTTTTAATATGTCTACTGTCTCTATATCATCTTTGGAGAAATGTCTCTTTAGGTCATCTGACCATTTTTTAATTGGATTGTTGTAGGGTTTTTGTGTTTTTTTTTGGTGTAAGAAGGTGGTATAGTTTCATTTCTTTACATATATCTGTCTACTTTTTCCCAACATGATTTATTAAATAGACTGTCTTTACCCCATTTTATATTCTTGCCTCCTTTGTGATAGATTCATTGACCACATGGCTGTGGGTTTATTTCTGGGATCTCTGTTTTGTTCTATTGATCTATGTGTCTGTTTTTATGGCACTACCATGCTGTTTTGAATACTATAGCCTTGTAGTATAGTTTGATATAAGGTATTGTGATACCTCCAACTTTATTCTTCTTCTCAAGATTGCTTGGGCTATTTGGGTATTTTTTGGTTCCACAGAAATTTTAGAATTATTTGTTCTAGTTCTCTGAAAAATGCCATTGGTATGTTGAAAGGAATTGCATTGAATCTGGAGATGGTTTTGGGTAGCATAGGTATTTCAGTGATGTTCATTTTTCCTATCCATGTGCACAATATATGCTTCCAATCATTTGTTTCTTCTTAACTTTCTTTCTTCAATGTCTTACAATTTTTTGAGTACAGGTCTTTTTCATTCTTGGTTAAAATTATTCCTAGATATTTTATTTTTTGATGCAATTGTAAATGGGATTGTTTTCTTAATTTATCTTTCTAATAGTTTTTATTGGTGTATAAAATGCTACTGATTTCTGAATATTAATGTTGTATCCTATTATGCTACTGAATTCATTTAGTATTTAGTTCTAATAGATTTTTTGTGAAATCTTTAGGGTTCTTGTCTTATATGGTATCATGTATCTGCAAATAATGATAATTTTGCTTCTTTTTCAATTTGGATTTTTTAAAACTAATTAATTAATTAATATATTATTTTGGTTTAGCTAGAACTTTTAATTCCCACTGATTTTCATATCCAACTGTTGTGGGGGGACCTGTTGTGGGGGGTCTTTCTTGCAGTACTGGAGCCCTGGGCTGGGGAGGCCTTTCTTTTCAGGGGGAATCTCTGCAGCTGAGACATCCCTCCCAATTCTCAACTTCCACACATGGGTTTTGGACCATCCTTTGCCTTGTTTATTCTTCCTAGTGATTACAATATGGCTGCCTCTTTATATGCTTAATAATGGGAGTTGCATTCAGCTAGTGTTCAGATGGTTTTCCAGGTTGATTGTTTTTATATTACCTTTAAATGCTGCTTGAACTCCAATATTGGATCAGTGACAGAAAGAGGAAAGGAGGGAAAGGCACAGAAATGAGAGAGAAAGGCAAGAAGATGAGCAATGAACTCCAATAATTTTTTTCCCCCTGAGCTCATCACTTCCCTCTCAAATGAATAACTTGTACCACCTGTCCTCATGGAGTTTATAGAAAGAAGAGTAATTTATGTTTACTAATTTATGTTTACTAAAACATAATTTATGTTTACTAAAACAATTTTTTAAGTTTTTTAATATCAAGTTAACAAAACACTTCAATGTTATCTCAAGTGACTGTTTTACTAAATATTTCCAAGTTTGCAAAGCATGTATCACTATTTTTCTACCCTCCAATAGCAATTTTCCTGACTAGTTTTAAAGTCAGTAAAACATGTTTGTAGATTTATATATTTTGGCATTATCTCATTTCTAAATATCAGTTTCTGAGTCAGTCATCTTGAGCTAAGTTGTGCTGTAGTAACGAAAGGCCCCTCAATTTTTATAGGTTTATGAAAGCAAAGATTCCTTTCTGGCTTACACTATAGTCCATCACAGGTCTTTAGCTTTGCTCTCCATCTGCATTCTGGAATGTAGGCTGGAAAGGCAGCTTGTGTCTTGGACCACTCTGATCTCATGGAAGAGGGTATTCATCAGGCAGCACCAAACTTGTAAAGTTTTTTATCATTTACTTGCAATCACATTTCATTGACTACAGTAGATCGCATGTCTAAGCCAAACTTTCATGTAGCATTAAATATAATCTCCCTACAGGGAAGCACCATTTGGGGAGAGGTTGTGGGGAGAAGGAACCAGTATGTAATCTATTATGCCTGAGAAAATAGATACACAAAATAGAACAATTAGATTTTAAATCTTGGAGAACTTCAGAAGTCATTTAATCCAGCCTTTCTATTTTATACATGAGGAAAATGAAATTCCGAAATAATAAGTAATATATCTAAGTTCAGTTAAAATACTGGCTTCAAAATTAGAGCTACTTGTTGCATTTTTAGATTTCTTTATTTCCCTTATAGCTGTCTTGAAGAATAATTAACACACAATAAACTGCTTAAATATAAATTTCATATATTATGATATATGTATAAACTATGAAATCATTACTATACCCAAGATAATAAAATACTCATCAACCCCAAGAGTTTCTTATATCTCTGTGTAATCCTTCTCTTTATCCATAGGCAATAACTGATCTGCTTTATGTTACTATAGATTGCTTTGCATTTTTATAGAATTTGATGTAGTTATATATTCTAGAATTTTGGTCTGTTTTCTTAATACTGAGCATAAATATTTGAGACTCATCCATGTTGATATATGTATTAACAGTCAGTCTTTATTGCTGAGCAATATTTTATTGAATGGATATACCATACTGTATTTACACATTCACATTTTGAAGGACAGTGGACTGTTTCCACTTTTTGGCTTTTACCTCCAAAACATTCATGTACCAGTATTTATGTAGCCATATGCTCTTAATTGTTTATGAGTAAATACCTAGGAGGGGAATGGCTAGATCATATAATAGGCATATTTAATTTTGTAAAAATATGCTAAACTATTTTTCAAAGTACTTAGCCATTTTTTAAGTTTTACCATAGTGTGTGAGAGTTCCAGTTGCTCTTCATTCTTGCCAACACTAGTTATGATCAGTCTTTTAGTTTTTGTCTTTCTTGTGGATGTTTATTTTATTGTGGTTTGTGTATATATGTAATATTTTATTGTGATTTTAATTTACATTTTTCTAATGACATGCATGTGCTTATTTCTCATCCATATACCTTGGTGAAGGATTTTTTCAAATCTTTTTATATTGTCTTTTTATTTATTTATTTATTGTAATTCTTTTTTTGCTTTAATTAAAAAAATTTTTTTTTTATTTTTTCAAATACATTTGTCTCGGCCTTCCTCCCACCACTTTCCCTTGCCCCCTCTCCCCCTCCCTCCCTTAATCTTTCCCCTTTGGTTTTGTCCATGAGTCCTTGCTATATGTTCCTTGACTTTCCCCTTCCTTTCCTTTTCCCCAGTCCCCCCTCCCTCCTTTCCTGTTGTCTCTGTTGGTTTCTTTTCCTTTCGGTGTTGCTGGTTTTATTTTCCTTGCATCTTTGTATTGTTGGTTAGGTTCCGCTTATAGGTGAGATTATATGGTATTTGTTTTTTGCTCCCTGGCTTATAATGAATGACAGGAGTCTAATATATATTCTAGATACAAATTCTATATTGATATATGCTTTGAAAATATTTTCCATAAACTTTTGGTTGATCTTTCATTTTTATAACAATATCTTTTGAAAAGCAAGTTTTTAAATTTTGATTAAGTTTAATTTTTATTTATTTTGTAGTTTGCTTTTTTGTGTGTGTGTGCACCCCATTTAAGGGACTTTTGCAAAAACCAAGGTCCTTCATTCTTTTCTCCTATGATTTTATCTCTTATGTTTAAATCTATGATTCATTTATAGTTAATTTTTATATATGGTTTCAGGTAAAGGTTAAGGTTTATTTTATATATATTTATCACCATGTATATAAATATTTAAATGTACATATATTTATCACCATATATTAATATTTCTTTCCCATTTAATTGCTTTGGTATCTTTGTCAAAGATCAAATGATAATATATATGGATACATATTTTAATTTTGTTTCATGAAACTATTTGCCATCCTTTATAATGACAACATACTGTCTTATTATTGTGTTTTTATGAGAAATCTTGAAATCAATATAATCCTCCAACATAGTTATTTTTTAAAAATGTATTTTGGCTATTTCATAATAAGCTTTGTTTTTTCACATAAACTTAAAAATCAATTTTTATGAAAAACCCTGCTAGGCTCATGCTTTCCTTTATTTTCTTTAACATATAGATATAGTTACATGAATTATAGTTATAACCACTGTTTTAATATCTTTATCTACTAATTTTATTATCTGTGTTATTTCTGAACCTGTTTCCATTGACATTTTCCCTCTTCATAGTGGATTGAATTTTTCTGTTTCTTTACATGCCTAATAATTTTTTATTGGATTGAAGACATTGTAAATTTTACCTTGTTGGGTGCTAGATGCTTTTGAGTTCCTATTAATATTTTTTATCTTTATTCTGGGATGCAGTTAAATTATTTGGAAACAGTTTGATTCTTTTATTGCTTGCTCCTAAACCTTTTTTGGCAGGATCAGAACAGCCTTTTATCTAGAGACGTATTTTCCCTCTAATGAGACTGTATCCTTCTGAGTAACCTACTCCGTATATTACAAGGTTCTCCCCTTGCTGATGAGAACACTAACTACTCCAAGACCTGAGTGAGCCCCAGGGATTATCCCACCTGCTTTCTGAGGTAGTTCTTTACCTGGCCTCTGGTACACACTGTGATCAAAACTCAGCTGAAGATGTGAGAGGATCTCTGCAGATTTTTTTGTCTCCCACCTTCCCACTCTGTCTCCCTAGCTCTCTTCTACCAATATACTTCTCTCCTCTCAGATACTCTGCCCTATAAATTCTAGCCAGTGTGGCCCTTCTGAATTCTCATCTGTGTTTCTTTAAAGTCATGGAGATACCAGGCTCTATTTGGGTTCTCCCTCCTTGCATTACATCCTAGAAACTCTCTTCAGTCAGAAAGCAGGAAATAGTAGGTTGACTTTGTATGTTTCTTTTCTCTGAAGGACCACTGCCTTGAACTACTTGTTGTCCTAAGTCTGAGCATTATTATTTCATATGCTTTGCATGAATTTTTTTAGTAATTTCATGTGAGAGGATAAATCTGGTTCTTGCTACTCCCTTAGGACTGAAAAAGAAATTTGAATTTTTAGATTTCTTGATTCATTAAGATACACAGTGTCTGGCACAAATAACGCCCCTACAGTTTTACAAAATTTTTATTACAAAACCATAAGCATGTTATTTTGTAACATAACAATATCATACTCAAGCACACCATATGACATTTTAGGTGAAATGTTCAAATTAAAACTATAAATTATTACACCCATATTATTACCTTACCAACCACATTTAAGCAGGCGTTATTTCTGCCAGATCCTGTATATTAATTTACCCAAACTTTGGAATTTTTAGCAGGCTTGGTTATTTTCAGCAACTTAAGCATACGTGATTTGACAATTGAACAAGGCTATCCTGAGCCTTTAGACAGAGATTCAGGTGGGAATTGATTGAAACTGATTAAATGCAGATTAATAATAAGAACAGCACTGATAATAAGATCAGAATTAAATCACATTAATACTAATTAGAATTTCTATATTATGTTTTTTTCATTTAAAAAGTCTTGTGAACTTTACTAACAACTCAGTTGTGAATTATTGTGTCAGAGAGGGCTAATGCAGTGATGTTAAATGAAATAGCAAAGCAAAAACATTATCACCCTGATTTTCAGAAACAAGGGTCTTAGAGTAAGAAATATGATCATAATCCTTGCCAACTCTAACAATTTATGGAGCTTTAATATACAAAATAGTGTTTTTTCAAGTTTGAAAGCAAAAGGTGATCCTGTGGTTAATATTTTGTTTGAGTCAAATTGCTCGTCACTGTAATGCATTGATTGTCATAACAGCCCCAGTTTGTTCACACACTGTGGTTTCCACACCTCTCAGTAGTGTTCTCTCACACTCACGCTGCCATTGACCATGTGGCTTGATTTGGCCATTGGACACTTGCAAACATGACATAAGTAGAGACTTGAAAAGTACTTGCACATTGGGTCTTGATTTTTTCCTCCTCTTGAACTACATTGCCACTAAGTATAAAAACTTAGGTTAACCTACTGGCCATTGATAGAGCATATTAAGAAGAACCTAAAGACTCCATTTGACCTAACAGTTAAGCCTAGTGAGTCATGGCTGGAATTAACTCTCTAAACCCAAGTCAGCTGAGCCTAGCCCAAATTACATATTGATTGGACTTTGAACTAATTATTTGGTTGTCATTTAAACCATTAAATTTTGATACATTTTTTTTTTTATGCAGGAAACCTAACTAAGTATAATTTTCTAGTTGGTGTGACTTCAGGTGAGACAGGAAAGGTTCTCCTGCTTCCTATGTTTACTGCAAATAGTACAGAAGTTATGTTTGACTGTTAGGGCTGCTATGTTTACTGCAAATAGTACAGAAGTTATGTTTGACTGTTAAGGTTCTCCTGCTTCCTATGTTTACTGCAAATAGTACAGAAGTTATGTTGACTGTTTAAATAACCCACTGACTGGGTTATTTAAACAACAAATACTTAATTTGCACAGTTCTGGAGGCTGGGAAGTCCAAGCTCAAGGAAGGCAGATTTGGTGTTTGATGAGGACCTGTTTCCTGGTTCAGAGACAATTGTCTTCTCTTGTATTCTCCCATGGCAGAAGGGGAAAGGGACCTCTTTGGGATTTTTTTTTTTTTTTTAATGGCACTAATCCCATCCATGAGGCCTCCGTCCCCATGACCTAATCACTTTTCAAAAACTCCATCTCCAAATACCATCACATTGGACATTAGTTTTCAACATATGAATTTGGGAGTGAGGCACAAAAGTTCAGTCCATATCTGGTTGGATGTCTGTAGTTGAGTTTTAGCTTTTACACTAGTAAGAGGCTACTCAGGGCATGTAATATCTTATGTGATGTTATGGTTATGGTTTATGTTGTAATATCTTACACTTCTCTAAAACATAGGGAAATGAGGTTAGGTATTGTATTTTCAATTTATTATAATTCAGTGTTCTTTTTAATAAGCGCTTGAGGGATGGTAGCCCATTAAGCTTACCTCAGTAGTGATTAACAAATGCCTCAAATAATTCTCAAAATTTCTGTTTAAATGAAAAGCTGTTATGTACAGAATGTAAAACATAACAATATTTGGTGAGTCCTAAAATTCTATCCCTTATTCTGTATATTTTTTCTTAATCCGTGGAAGAAATATCTATATTCATGGGAGCTACATAATTCAGAGCTCTCTTCCTTCTTTTATTCTCTTATCATTCCTATCCAGTCATCGAATCCTATTGTTTTGCTTACAAAATTACCCTTATATCTAACTATTGCACATTGAACCATTACAAGCCTGAATCTGGCTTTGCCATTTCTCCACTAAAAATCTCTTTGTGGCTTCCCAGGTAAAATCTAGTTGGTCATTGATGTGGACGAATTTCTTGTCACCGTAACATCCATTCTTACTTTTTGCATTCTGATTATACCCTGAATTTTCCAATCATGAGATTTGTGAGGTAACAACCTTATGCTTGGCTCTGAGAATGAGCTTTGATTGGCTTAAGCAAATTAGCATGCCCACAAATCCCTGCCACATTGATTGGCTCAGGAATGGGCCTGTGTGCCAAGTGAAAACCTGGCCAAAAGGACTCAATTTTATGATTTTAGTTGAGCTTTTAGGGAAGCAGATTTTCTCTTATTCTCCACTAGGCATTAGACAGTAAGCACGTAGCCACGAAGGTAGGCCATTAAAAGGAGGTAACCTATGGAAATAGAGCTCAGAAAAGAGAGAGGGAAACCGAGTGTGGTCATATTATTTGAACTCTAGATAGAGCCTTATCTTAATCATATTTACCTTGAACTGTTCCCTCAGGTGAATGTTTCTTTTTCCCTCTCTTCTCTCTTAGTCTCTTCCTTTCCTCCCTCCCTTCCTTCCTTCTTTCCTTCTTTTTCTTTTTTTATTAGGTGTTTTGGAGCAAAGCATCCAAATTTTTTTTTAAGGTTTAAAGACAGCCATTTTCTGTGTTTTATTACATATGTTTTTTTCGTTTCTCCCAAACAGTGTATAGTAATCAAGCAATATTATAAATGATCATATAACTACATATGTGCAACTAGAATAAGGCTGTGAAGGAAAAGTACAGGATTCCAATAAAATCTATCATGGAGGAACTTAATCAAGTTTGGATGTCAGCAACAGCTTCTCTGTGGAGGAGCCACTTTACTTGAGACCTGAAGTCCTGGGGACACTCCCACTTTTTGTCAGCTTTGCTGGAGACAGGGTTTTCCTTCCAGCTCCCAGGGCTAGAACTCCAGAGAAGTAGTTCAGACAGTGTGGACACCGAGTGGGCAGGCAGGGACAGAGAAAGGGACATGATCCTCAGACATTTACAAATTCTATTCTGAGTGACAAGTCTTTCTCTCTGCTTATCGCCCTTTTGAAACACTTTTAAGAGAAATCTCTTCTATTTTCATTTTCTTTTTAGATTTCATCTGCTCTTTTGGTTTACAGGTGCAAATCTAGTCATTCTTCAAGTACAGGGAGAAGACAGTAGAATCTCTCCTTTGTCCAGTAGTTTCATTTTATTTTTTTCAATCCAGTGTCTCCCTTGTTGGCGAAAATTCTTCACTAACACTTATAACTGATAGGAGAACTCAGGTCTCAACAGAATATCTCCATAAAACACACTGAAAGGCAGACTGGTTTATCATGAAGGAAGCGTGTTTGTTTTTTTTTTAATCTACTTCAAGAAAATAGAGGTTGCCATTTGGCAGGGAACCGAGAACACAACTGCACAGACTAACTACTCTAACAAATGACATTGGGTTTCAAATAGAAATTTCAGCAAACTGTCCCACTTTTAGCCAACAGCAGTTAGTAAAATCCAGTACTGAATACAAATATGACTTCACTCAGTGAGAACTTATGAATGTGTTAGATTTGGAAGGCTTCTGAGTAAACTACATTCTAAATTTAAATGTTCTGGGAACATAGATTGGACTGTTCTAGGGTGTTTGCCTTAGAGATAGACAGATCTCAGTGAATGGCTTCTGTTCTGCCAAATGAGGCCAAGAAGTTTCACATCCAAATCCATTTGGAAGGTGCCTTTTTATTTCAGAATCATTTTGGACTTCAAAGTAGTTTTGTAATTTCTTTCTAGCCATTGAATAAAATAACTTTAAAAGACAGCTCTGGCTATTCTGATTCCTGTCAGTATGAGAGTGATCAGTGCTGAACTTTCTGAGTTTTAAGATAAGAAGTGCTTTTTTTTTTTCTTCCCTAGTCCTATTTTGATTCTCTGGAGATTTAAACACATTTGGCCTCGATATTTATATACATTCTTTCAAGATATGCATGGTCTGCTGAGTGATGTATAAAGTAAACCATAGGAGTTACTTACTCATATAGTGGCATTCATGCAAGAATTGGTAGTGGATATGGAGTCTTGCTTAGAACCACTATGGAATAAGACAGACTGTCTTTCTTCATGTCATTTATAAAAAGAGACTTATTAATCTGATGAAAAATCCTTGAGCAAACATAATCTGTGGTGCTTAATGATAGTGTTAGACAATTAGGAAGGACTTTTTGTTTTGATTTCTATTCCCAGGTTGGACATTACTAAGTAGGATAAGTAACAAATGCTTTTTCCTCACATTAGCCGTTTGAGTAGATATTGTAAAGCCACTTTGCTCTTATTGTATAAATTAGATTAGGGGGCTGTTAGAATAAGATAGCTCAAGGGGTTTTCAAATTCCCTGGAGGAACTTTTGTTAGCCAAATATATCTTGAAATTCTTTAACTCTTCCCATGGACTGTGCTAAGCCATCCAGTAGTATTGGGTTTGTCTAGAAAATTTAAATTTCATTGTAAAATTCTCATTGTCTTGGGGGAAAATTATATTTTATTGCAGAGCAGGACATTGTTAGAATTGGTAAATCAGGCAAATTTGAGGTCATTGTAACTAAAAGGATTTATTGAATGAAGTCATCAGACTCTTAGTGGCTGCCTGTTTATTGGTAGAGTCAGGCCTATTAATATGGACTCATTGTGGTAGAAGTTTAATATGCCTTAGATGAATAAGCAAGTACATCAATGAATTAAAGAAGGAATTGCAAATATATAAAGTTAATTAGCAAAAAACATTATAGAAGATTTTGGTATAATTGTTTTGTTATAGAAGCATGAAAAGTGTTGATATAATTTTCTTTTTATATATGCTTTAAATAATAAATTAGAAAGTTTTGTATTTAGTATACATTTCACACTTAGAGTTTGCTATTTTATGCAATACCTTTAAAGTATTTGAAAAGAGTTTTTGTGTTTTCCTCTCTTCAATAAGCTAACATGGTGCACACAATTTACTTAATTAGTAAACATTTTTATCACCATAAGTAGTACAAAACCTTGCCTTGTTGGAATGGTCATAAATCACATGGGTGATTTTACATTTTTTGAAAACATTCTCTTATTTGAAAGGATTGTCAAGGAGATTGAACAAGAATGATTATCCTTTTTAAAAAGACAGGTTGGAAGACACAGGGAGTGCCAAATGTTCCCAAAGGCCCCTGATTCATCCACAGTGGAGCCAAGGCTGGAATCCAGAACCTCTGAGTCTAAGCACCATGGAAACTCACTGTTATTTCTCTTCTTATACGTGTGTGTGTGTGTGTGTGTGTGTGTGTGTGTGTGTGTGTGTTTTCTGTTAATAGTACCTTTCTTCTTTAGGGAACTACTTCTCCCTAAATCCTTATCTGTGGTCCCATAATGGCTCTAACACCCTTCTCATCCCTTCCAAACCTGCAGGTGGACCATTTGTAGCCTTTCACCAGCACAGTGTCAGGTCCAAGGGTAGGTACTTGGCAGAGCCCTTCCCAATATGTACTAGTCTTGTGTAATGGCTGTGGTGGGACCGTGTCCTTTCCACTCTAGCAGTGAAAGTGGGAGATTGGGAACCTGCTGTCCCTGCATGCCTGTAAGAGGAGAGGATGCATGAAGATTATAGTGTAAGACAATTCTTGGTTTTATTTCCTGTCCTCTTTCCTGCCTTCATGGAGCACTGCTATGTTCTTCCTTGGATTTGTGAATACCCCTAGTTTTCTTCTGAAAATTTTTTTCTCTCTTAAAGGTATAGTGTTTAAAAACTTGGGCTTCAATGTCAAATTGTCTCAAGCCCAATCTCAAGCTATCACTTACTATCTTCCTTTGTTGGTATGGATAAAGTAGTTGAGTTCTTTGAGCTTCATTTACCCATCTGCCACAAAAAAAGAGAAAAAGGATAACAGTAGCATTTACCTGATGGAATGCTCTGAGGATTAAGAGATAATATATGAGAAATACTTAGCTAAATACTGGAATATAGTAATATAGTAAGCTGTCAATAAATGTTATTTGTTATAGCTCTTAATATTGTTTAAGCTAGCTTCTATTGCATTTTTGCCCCTTCCAACAAAAAGAGTCCTGCTTAAGCATTTCATTTAGTCAAATATTATTATTTGCCTTCCATATAAATCCTAGAATCATGACATCTTAATTAATGGTATATTCTTGTACTGCACTTAACTTCCAGTATTTCCCAAATGGGAATTTTCTTCAAATCAGTGAATGGCTATTCCATGATACAAATAGAGACAAAATTCTTTTATCTAATAATACTTGATCTAACGGGGCATTAGAATTGAAGAAAAAGTGAGCCTTATCCATAATTTACCTGGTAGGAAGACTAGGCTGTTAGCACCTAGCCCTTCTTTTTGCAAAGTCTCTATATAATACACTGCAGTAGATTTGTATCACATTCAGTAGATGCTGTCTTCATTCAGGATGAACTACAATGATTTCAATGAAGACATTGTGTCTTTGTGAGTTTTCCATTTAGGTCCACAGACATATGACATGTATATCATGAAAACAGGAGGGAACAGAAATGATGGGAACATAAAACACTGTAGAGAGCTTCACAAAGAAAATGAGACTTCTTTTTGACACATATTGTATAACATTTCCAAAGTTTTGGGAATGTTTCTGGTATATTTAACTGGCAAAAGATTTTTTTTTAAGTCTGTAGCTCTCTTTTTTTTTTTTTTTTTTAAATCAGTGACAATTCATGTCTGGGCTGACAGTAATCTGCACACCTATAGCTTTAATTGCATGTCTGATATGTCTCCATTGGTCTGGATGCACCATCCTATTTTTATACTGGCTCAAAAAATCTTTAAAAATAATAGTAGAAGATGGCATTTTAAATTCTATTCTGGTTCCTGGAATTAGCTAGTAGTTTTATGTACTAAAATTTGTCAAGACAAACACTTTCCTCCTTGACAACAATATCACCTTCTTTCTCTAACTGTAAATTTAGGACATAGACTAAACAGAAGTTAAAGGACTAACTTGTCCTGGAAGACTTTTGATATAGTTTTGCTATTCTAAATTTTGTCGTTAAGAGCTAGTGTGCAGTAACACAGTATAACAGAATAAAAATTAACAAAATAGAAAAGAAAGGACTAAATTAATCTAATGTGTTTATAATGGACAATTGTATTGACTATGCTTGAGGAGATAGGAAGTTGTAAGACAGTGTGTGTGAGAGAGAAACCATGTTTGTTGGGATAGGAGTCAAGACCTATCTTGTCTTGTTTTCAAGTAGCTTTATTGGTTTTCGAGTAGTTTTATTTTTTTTTAAGGAAAAGTAAACTTTGTTTTCTGAATCTGCTAATGTTTATGATCTGTTAGCTTTTTAATGCAATCTACTTAGGAAAGATAATTTACTAAATTATAAATGCAAGAGACCATTTTTGCTTCTAGGAATCATTAGTGTATCTGAAATTGCAGAAGTTTATTATGTTTGAAACAAATCTAAAGGGGTTTTTTTTGGTGGAATTCCAAATTGTTATTAGTTTCTCTTTTTGTATGTAGGAAATTCCAAAGTAACCTATGCAATGTCCTCTTATTAGTACAAACCTTATTGTTTTCCATGTTCTAGTGGGAAATTTGAGGTTTTACCACAAACTAGTTTGTAACTTTTTAGAAACTACTTAACTCTCTTATCAGTTCCCTTATCTATAAAATGGAGTAATAATCATTCAGTTATAGAATTTTAAAATAAAGATCAAATGAGATATTGCCTATAAGAGATTTTCCCTCATTTTGGCATAGAATAAGTGCTCCATAAAAGAAGTGGGAAGGTTCTCAGAAAGCTTGAATTATATAATTTTTGGGGAAAAAAATCTCATTTTGCCTTAGTATGACCTCTATGAAGTAGCTCTCTTTCTGGAAACATCGGAAAGATATCAGAACCTGCAACATTTGTTTAGAACATTTAGGGAAATACATCTGTCCAGGCTCCTCTTTGTTCCTGTGCTGCTCCCTGAGGAGGCTAGTTAATGGTCTTCTTTCTTTTATTCTTGCTTCCGTTTGACTACTTGTGCCTAGGGGTAGCTGGAGTCTGCTTTCCTTTCTGAGCACCCAATAACCAGTGTGATTCCAGACGTGCTTAACATGGTAAAGCCTTTAAAAGGTCCCAGTGGCTTACAACTCACCAAGTGTGCATTTAACAGATGGTTTATATTATCATTTTGGGGTCTGTGTATCAGCCATTGTTATCAGCATTCTAGTCCTTTTCATTGTATTTCTATTCCTTTTGCTCCATATATTGGCTCTCTTCAGGTTTCTGCTGGTAGTTGCAAAAGGCTTGATAAAAGACTATATCTAAACTTTTCATTGTATAATTTTTGTTAGAATTTAAAACTTAGTTTATCACAGAAACAATGTTAGAAGCAGTTGGTTCTTAGAAGCTTAGAGTCCTTTGAAGGCCTCAGGACCGAATTGAGTTTTGTGTAAAAGGAAAGATATAGAAGGGGAAGGAAATGGCTGCTGCTTTTCTGATATAATTTCAGTCATGGCCCAGATGTTAATCATCAGGTTCAGTGTTTCTTAACAGCATTTATTCTACATCCCACTCTGAGCCTCTCTTCCTGCAGTACCCTCCCTTCCTAATGCCCGATGCTGTGCCTTCCTTCACTTCGGAACCAGTATCTCTTCAGCCTACATTACTCCAGATTTTCTTTGTTGTCTTCTATCCTTCTATTATAATGCTCATTGCCTCAGTTACTTTGTTATTAGAAAGATGATAGAAGGCCAATCCAATAAACTAATGCACACCGCTATTTTTAATAACACTTCCTATGTACCGGGCACATTTCTAGGCAGTTTCCATAGATTAAATCCCTTAAAGCCTCACAGACATTTTATGAGGTAAGTCTTATTATTATCATTGTTTTAAATGTCAGAAAGTGAACACCCAGTGATGTAAAATTTCATGTGTATGTTACAGCTTGTAAGAGTAGAACTGGGGTTCCAACCAGGTTGTTTGACTCCAGAGTCAGTGCATTTAGCCATTGTGTTATCCTGTATTAAAGTGAGGGTCTGATTTTTATGATAGCTACATGTCATTGTACATTTGTCCAAATCCATGGAATGTGCAACACCAGAGTGAATCCTACTGTAAACTGTGGGCTTGGTGTGAGTATGGTATTTCAGTGTAGGTTCATCAATTAAAACAAATGTTGATGATAGGAGAGGCATATCTGGGGCTAGGGAGTATATGGAAAATCTCTGTTTTGCTTAAACCTAAAACTGCTCTAAAAGAAAATAAAGTTTAAAAAAAACTGCCATGAAATAAGTATCTCAAATCGAGGGTTTGAAATAAACAAGGTGTACTATATAACAATATTGTTTAGAAACTGGCTTCCTGGTGTGAAAAATGAAAGATTTGTTAAATTCCAACATTATTAAAATGCAAACCAGAATTCAATTTATTGTGTGTCACTAATTAGTTTCAACCCAAATATAAAACCATTGGCATTTCTGGGATGTCCAAACTTGTGCCATCTCTGAGCCACACTGGAAAAAGTGTTGCCTTGGGCTACACATTAAATACACAAACACTAAGAAAACTGATGAACAAAAAAAGGCTTTAAGTAAATTTATGATTTTGTGTTGGGCCACATTCATAGCTATCCTGGGCTGCATGTGGCCCATGGGCTGCGGGTTCGACACCCTTGCTACATGATTATTTTTATTTAAATGTGCTTATAAAACAATGGCTTCAGCAATTGTCTGACAATAGGCAGGTAAACAAATAAACCTAATAATTACAAGTCAGGATAAATTTTAAGAAGGAACATATGCTAGATGTGATTGAGAATAATAAATGGAGTACAGTTACTTATATAGGGTGGTTTGAAAGATTTTTGTTAGGAAAGTGGCATTTAAATACAGTCTATTCTGCCCTGGCTGGTGTAGCTCAGTGGATTGAGTACCAGGCTGCGAACCAAAGGGTCACAGATTCAATTCCCAGTCAGGGCATATGCCTGGGTTGCAAGCGAGGTCCCTGGTAGAGGGTGCGCGAGATGCAACCGCACATTGATGTTTCTCTCCCTCTCTTTCTCCCTCCCTTCCCCTCTCTAAAAATAAATAAATAAATAGAATCTTTAAAAAAATAAATACAGCCTATCCTCAAGTAACATACAGTCTAGTGTGGGACACAGATCATGGAACAATGACATGTGATTCAGTTTGATAAAGATTACCACAAATCCATGAACATAGTGAGGAGAGAACAAAGTGGAGGAAATACTAGCTTTGCTTTGGGAAATCTCTATAGACCTTATAAATATTTGGTCTGGGACACAAAGGACAAGTAGGAATTTTCTGGGTATGGACTATGTGCTCCCTATATTTCCCTAATGCCAGAGGGCTTATAACGTGGATATATAATAGATTTTTTTTTAGTGGACGCTGTTCCCAGACCATCAATACCGTTCAAGCAAATCACTCCTTTGAATATTGCCTCCCTGGGGGGAAACTTTACCCAATAACTAGCCAGCTGAGGGTGAACTAGTAAAAAAGAGTTGGTTCATTTGCTACACCTCTGAAGGTTTCTCTTCAGATGTGAAGCTTCATCCAGTTGCAGAGCTATGTGCAGCATCTATGGTCAGCTAAGGCCTCAGCTGTGACTTCATTACAGTTCAGCTTATCCCTCTTTTCAGATCTGTTTCCTTTACTCTCCTGTAGGCGTTGATCTTCTATAAACTCTTGCACACAAATATCTGTCACTGAGTTTGCTTCCAGCGAAACTGACCGGCAACCAATCCTTAATAAATACTTATTGACCGGTTGCTTGACTGAGATTTATTTTGGGATAAAGAGAGCAGTAAAGCATACATTAATAATTACTACTGACTGCTACAAATATTAGAGGTGGCATTGTTAAGCTTGAGTTTCATATGCCTCGGTAGCATCCCTTTGTGCAGTGTGCTCTGTTGCACATATTTATTACTCTTTTGGGAAAAGTTGGCCTCCCCCCATTACTTGTGATGTTGTGTTTAAGCATAATTAAAGCAAATAATTGCCCCAAACCCTTGAGGAGAGTTTCAGAAGCAGCAAACAACTCTTCTCTGATGGACACTTTGGTTTTATGCATTATGAATAATTTCCATAATGCTCCTGAAGCATAAGTGAAATTTACACTAAAGGGACCATCTTTGGCCTCTAGGCAAACTCTGAACTACCAAAATCCAAGGAGGGAGAATCATATAACTGGACTTAGGTGAGGTACAGATAAACTTTCGTAATTGCTTACCATTCTTCTAAGTCTAAAATTTTCTGGAGGAAGTCTTCCTTGCCATGATTTTAAGTTGTGAAATATTTTAACTCTGTGACTGAGGAACTCTAGTTTTTAAATTATTGGTATCCCATTGCAACTTTTGATCCCAGAAGTTTTACACTTACTGGAAATGTTAGCGCTGATGTTTTGATTGCATAATTAGAGAGACCTCCCAAAGAATTGTTATTCTACTTTCTTTTCCAGGTTTCTGGAGATTTTGAGAGAAGATGTCTAGCCTCCCTTGGTGTGTCTATCGAACCCTCTTGATTGTTATTCAGTGTGAGGCTGAGATGACTGATAAAATAAATGAGTAGAATAAACAGCAGAATTAGTTTTTAATTTCCCTTTTCCCTTGATTGCTCACAGTGTGTGTTTGAAAAAGCATGAAATTATGGGACCTCTTTCATATCAGAAGTGCCAAGAGCTTGTTTTGTTTGCAGTGTTAAAAATGATGATTTTTGAGGCCCGTTACAATGAAGGCATTATGAAAGAGAAGCATTTTAAGAGGGGAAAAGAAAACAAAATGGTTTCAGTTTTGCTCTTCTTAAGCTATCTTCCCTACAGTCATCTTACTTTTTTTTTTTTAATGATAGATAAGATTTCAGTTTTACAAAGCCTTAGTAGGAGTCTTCTTCATCTTCCCTTCTCCCCATCTTCCTCTCCCTCCTCTTCTCCTTTCTCATTTTCCTCTTCCTTCTCCTCCTCTTTCTCCTTCCTTTCATGTCCCTTTTCTTTCTCCTCCTCTTCTTCCCCTTTTTGGTGGTATTTTGGAACTACTAGTTAATCTGGCTGATCAGGGGGATTGTGGAAATGCATTGGCAGGGAATATCCCATCGTTTTTCTTTTTCCTGGTCCATAGTCAGCTCAACTCATCCCTAATATGTTAATGAGGAGGTCAGTCTGGACTCTGCTAGAAACATTTCCTGGGTTTTTGATTTGGTATTTTTAAGAACCTGGGGCAAGTTACCTAGTTGCTAATTAATCAATTATTTATTTGGCATCACCCAGCTCTCAGGCATTTTGGTATGCCCTGAAAATAAAATGGTGAACAAAATAGGATGGCACTTCCCTCCTGGAAATTATTGTCTGAAGAACATAGAGAATGAGGAGTAGATTAGCTAAGACAATGATGGCAGGATAGGCAGGGTTTTGAGTCTATGGTAGTTACAAGATATGTTAAGGAACTTTGTCAAAGGGATGACCAATATCTCCAAGATGCCAAGTAATGGGATCGAGAGCACAAGAAAGTGATTGGACTTAGGTAGAAGGAGTGACTCTCCTCTGTGTAATGAAATAAGTAGGAGAGAACTGCTGAAGATATCGCAAGTGTATATATGTTTGGTAGTGTGTAGAAATTTGAACAGTTTCCCATTCAACCACTTTTCTCTGTGGGGGATGTGTTGGGCGGGGGGAGAGAAAGAAGTAATTGTGTGAATTTAGAGATAAGGGTACCTATTGAAGAGAAGAACTTAGATATTCAGAGGTTTAGGGAGAATTGAAGAGATCTAAAATAGTTCTTATAAGTAGTAGGTGAAAAATTATCTAGAGATTCACAGAATTATTTAACAGTTTAGAAGACCTACTAAGATTATTTATCATAAATTTAAAGCAGCTTTAATCTGTTAAGTAATTTTCTGAAAAGTATGTTTGACTTTCTGGATACAAGAACAGAGAAAATAGTTTTAAATAGGGGTGGGATTTTTCTAGATGGATTTGATTGAAGAATAGAGGGGGAAGAGGGGGAATAAAAGGAGGTTTAGCAAGAAAGCTTTAAAATGAAGACTGTGAGTTCTAAACTTATAATAAAAGTAATTGAAGGCAGGAGGAGAGTGAAATTTGTAGGTGAAAGCATGAATGAAATGAGGTACTAATGTGTTCCATGTGACTCTGGACAAGCAAAGTAGGTGGACAGGAGACCATGATCAGAAAGAAGGATACTTGAATTAGTGGTTTTGGGACAGAGATATTTGGATAATAGAAAGGACCAATTATTACTATATGAGTGGGTGGCTGAGGTAAGTAGAGGAGAAGGCTTTTGGGCATGATGAAGTCCACAAACTGAGAATTATGGGTGAATATTATAATCAACCAAGATGACTGCAAGAACGGTCAGTGTAGACTCTAAGTCAGGTTCCAAGACCTTTATTAATAAAGTGGAAATTGCATGGAGGTAATTCCTTTCCAGTAATAATAGATCAATTATAATAATGAAAATGGCACTAATAATGATTAAGATCTACTGATAACTTTTTCTCTGCCAAAATTTAAGTTTATTGCTTTATATGCATTATCTCCATTAACACTTACAATAAACTGAGAACATTATTATCTCCACATTAGAGCTGAGGAAACTGAAATCATAGGGAATGTTAGATTGAAGTAAGGATCTGACTGACCAGGGAATTCACAATTATAACTAGTATTTTATACTACCTATTCAACAAACTATTACAAAGATTAATTGTGATACATAATTTGCAAAGCATATGTGATTGTTAAACTGTAGAATGAATACAAATGTAAAAATGAAAGGGATTAGTAATATTATGATTACTTTTTTTCTTTTCTGAAGTAATTTCTCATTTCCTAAATGCCCTAGTGATTAAACCCATGGTTAAGTGAACAAAATCATGGCTGATTAGTTTGCAGCTAGAACATGGGCTTTGGTCAAAACAAGGAGATGTACTTGAATCCATAAATAGAGTTATTGAGAATGTCTCTTGTATTCATCCCAACGGTGTGCTTACAGGCTTAATTCATAGACTGGACCTTTTCTTATGGTGCTGTAGAGCTAATGATGATGAAAAGACCTTGAGTTCCAGAGAACATCTTCTCCCACTTAATCATCCTCGCCTAAAAGGCAAAAGTAACCCCCATGATGAAGTGAAAAATAATGAAATCCACACTATGCTTATAAGCCATAGGTAGAACTGCAGTGCAGAGACAAAAGATTAGAGTGGGAACAGGTCAACAAAAGACTTCATGGATGAGATGGATCTAAAGCTGGACCTTGAATGGTTAGAAGAATTTAAGTAAGTCTTGAGAAGCAAAAAGGGCTTTTATGGCAGTCAGTGGAATTCATGCTGTGTCCTCTGTTATGAGGTACTTTTAGTATATTCTTACTGATTTATACCTGAAATGGGAACTTTAACAACGTTCTACAGAATATTCTAGATGTTCCCCACGCTGTAGTATAGATTCAATAAATAATTGAAAGGGTGCATTTTTGTATGAGTATTGGAATTAAGTAGACATTGTATCTACAGTGGTATCCTTAGTTTAAACTAGGATATGATGATGATATGTACAGTTTTGAAAGTGGAGAACAGACATGAATGAGTCGAAGCAATTTTTGGATCTAGACTCTGAAACTGTTGGTTTCAGGAGATGAGAGAGCGAGAGAGAGAGAGAGAGAGAGAGAGAGAGAACGAGCTGATGAATAGTCTAAGAAAAAGGAGAGTGCATTTTTACCTAGGATTTTCCTCATTTCCAGAAGAGTTTAGCAGGTCTTAACCTCTCTGGGTCTCAGGTTCCTCATCAACAAAATGACAGAATAGTTCTGGACACAAAAATCCATGGTTTTGACTCTGTGTTAAGAGTACCTATGAGCCTCCTTTATATCTGGGACAGTGCGCAAAGCCTCGCTGAGAAAAATAAATAAATAAATGAATAAATCCAAGAAACCCCAGAATTTATTTCTAAAAATTGTGTATTTATTCTTAATGTTTAAACTTCAGTTACCTTCAAAGTACTCATCTGATGTAATACATTTATCGAGACATTTTTCCACTGCTTAAACAGTTTTGAACACATCAGTTTTGAGGCCTTTTAGTGCTTCTGCCATTTTTTGTTTTATCCCCTGCCACATCAGCAAAATGTTTCCCTTTGAGGGCTTTATTCATCTGGGAAAACAAAAAAAGTTGCTCCAGGTGAGACTGAGTTATGAATAGGGAGAGCAGGGCATGGGAGTCGTGCCACTTTTGGTCAAAAACTGCTGAACACTCAGCATGGTGTGGACAGGTGTGGTTGCAAATCACCCATCACGGAATGGCCAAACACATTGAAAGGGTGTTTAAAGAAAATTCACGGAAGCCAAACACAGCCTCTCACAACAACGCCAGATGGTGCACTGATACAGATGGGTTACTACAACACTCACCTAGCCGGGAAGCCTGTATTACAAGGGGCCCACCCTTCAGAAGATAATCCCATTTTTTTGGGTCCTCCCCTTGTTTATATTGCCAATGAATAATCATTCCTATTTGAAGCAGTGTCTTGACTCAGGTAAATTAATCCCTTGATTGACTTTTTGTACAGAAAAGATGTGTTTGCTATGACATTGTTTTGCCCTTTATTGAAATGTCTCTTTCATGAATATGGAGCGTGACCATTGGATAAAGCATGTTTGCAGCTTTGTGGTGACAATTATCCAAGTATTTCCATTATGTTGTTCATATTTCAGGGACTCATGCATTTTCATTCAGGGTCTACTTTTGGCAAATCATGAGATGGCCTCTCAACTTAGAATGTTGGCAGAAAGCCACATGGTGCTCTTTCTCTGTCTCCGTTTCTTTCTCTCTCTTCCTCCCTGTCTTTTCCATACACACACACCCCTAAACGAAGGCAAAACAACAAAGGTGTGATGTATATATACTGTAGCATCACAAAGAATCTAAATGAAAATAAAATTTGCTAGGCCCTTCTCAACAGTTTTCATAATAATACAACATAAATTTATACATAAATTAATGAAACCTTTGAAGGACTCCAATTTAAATATTCAAAGACATCATTTTCTGAGCTACTATTTCGTTAGGATTTGAAACACAAAAACTAAAAAAGTGTTTCTTTCCCCTTGGAAACAGTCACATGACTCCCATTAACTCTAGAAGGAGGAATTATACATGAGAATGAAGACAGACAATAGACAAATAAGTATGCATGTTCAGTTGCTAGATTAACCCGATAGCCTATGATAGATCTTTGAGAGCCTTTATAGTCTATGAGATCAATAATCCATTATAACTCACACGATGACTAAATGACTTCAAGGATTGGTAATGGCATCTGAAATCTTTTACCTTTAAACCATGCTTTTAATAAATCCTGAATTCCCCTCAGGCATCACCACCTGGTTGCAATAAGGGTGTCTTTGATTCAGCACCTTGAGGAGGGCCTAGCAAATAATGGGCACTCAATACACAATTACTGAACAAAGAGAAAATATATTCTTTCCTTCATAGTCAGATCTCTTTTTATTCTCACCTTTTCCTGGGCTTGGCATATTCTTCTGGATTCTGCCTGATACCTGGTAATCCTTTCTCATCTCTAATCCAATTCTTGTTACACCTGCTTCTCTTCTCTTCCCTCAATCATAGTGTTTCTTCTGCCAGATCACAACACTTTTTGTCATTGGACTTGCTAATCAATGACTTTTTTTTGAGAAGGGGAGTGTGTAAGGACTGGAATCAGTGTACTCTATGAAAGCAGGGAGTTGATAGTGGCTGTTAGCCTTTAGAATGGTCATTTCTAAAGTAAAGGGCAGAGGAGAGAAAGGGCTGCTGTTGCCCTCATCTGGCATAAAATCTGGCATATAGCAGATGTTCAAATAAGCTTTGACACATATAAATGAAGAGAAATAAAGCTAATATGTTTAGAACATCAGTATGTGTTAATGATATTAACTTGTATTTACATTTCTCATTAAGTCCTCACAAGAATACTAAAATTGTGTGTATCATCTCCAGGCTTAAGGATAAGAAAACTTATTTAACTTATTTCTCCAGACCACCTATCTCAGGTATTGCTGAGCCAGAATTTTATTCTAGGTTAGTCTGACACAATTTTGTTTTGCTACTATGTTCTGGATTTTTATTCCTCCCACTATGTTGTTCTGGAATTTTATTCCTCCCACTGTTTTTATGTTCTGACCTTGGAGCATTGATTACCCTGGCGGCAGGAGGCAGTTTCCGAGCCTTTGTTGTACTTTCATAGCATTTATGACATCAGACCCAATCTATGCCAAGTCATAATGGCAATGGCTAACATGTTTAGTGATACCATGTTCGTTAGCTTACTTTTATGCACTTTAACATGCATGATATTATTTGATCATTATAACAAGCCTGTAAAGAGTAAAGCATGCATTTATTATCATCATCCTCTTCACAGTTCAGATGACAAAACTGAGATCCACAACACTGACAAGTCATAATCACCCCAAATTCATAATTCACATCAGGGTCTGCTGTTGGTGTTATACATTCTATGTATCTGAACAAATGCATAGTGACATGTGTTTATCATAAAAATATCTTAACAGTGTATTTTCACTGCCCTAAAAATCCTTTGTGCTGTGTGGTTATCCCTCATTCCCGCAACGCCTGACAACCAGTGATTTTTTTTTTTTTTACTACTTCCATACTTTTGCTTTCTCCAGAATGTCATATAGTTGGGATCATACAGTATAAAGCCATTTTAGATGGCCTTCTTTCATTTAATAATACACATTTAAGGTAATTCCCTCTCTTTTCATGCCTTGATAGCTCTTTTTTTTAGCTCTGAATAATATTTCATTTTCTGAATCTACCACAGTTTATTTATCCATTCACCTACTGAAGGACATCTTGGTTGCTTCCAAATTTTGGCAATTATGAATAAAACTGCTATAAGCATATTTGTGCTGGTTTTGACTAGATATAAATTTTCAATTCCTTTAGGTAAATACCAAGGAGCCTGATTGCTATATCATATGGTAAGAGTATATTTAATTTTGCAAGAAATAGCCAGACTGTTTTCCAAAATGACTACCCATCATTAGCTGGGAATGTTTTTCATTCCCATCAGCAATGTATGACAGTTTTCTTTGCTCTACATTCTTACCAGCATTTGGCGTTGACCATTCTGATAGGTGCATAGTAGTCAGGGAAGCTTATTTTCTTATCTGAAATGACAGAGCTAATAAGTGGTCTTCTGACATGTTCTTCTGTTCATTTTATTACACCAGACTCCCCCACAGATAGGTCACGGTCACTGGCAGTGTTGTATTTCTGAATATTTGCCATGTATTTTCACCCTTTATTTTCTTACTTCTATAATATAGAACTTAAAATAATTTCTAATTATGCTGCTTGGGAAAAATATAAAATAAGTCGTCACAAGACTTTATGGCTCAGGTAATGCTATAAAACCTATGTGATTCATTGAAAGAAATGTAACCCTTCTGAATCTTGGTTTCTTCATTTGTTCACTTTAAAAAATAGTATTTGTTCCATCCAACAGGGGAAAAGTGAAGATAAAAAGAGGTCAAATGTAAATGTGCCTTCAGTTATTGGAATCACCATGTCAATGTAAATATTGCCATTATTTTGAAAGCACAAGAATGAACCACAGTAAAATGGTGTTTTAGGAGGTACCTAGTATCAAGTCTTTGTTAGAATCCAGATTTCCTTTTCTTCCAGGCAAGGTCAGGTTGTCCCAGGCCCAAGCTACTGATGATTCCCACTGCCCGAGGTTTTTAAGTACAAGAAACATGTCTCCTTCATGCTTCCTGTGTCCTGCACTGTGTCTTATGTATAGAAAGGACAGGTAAATGTGTGGGGAATCAAAGGAATTTGATTCCTTGGAGACTAGTTGTATTTCAGCTAAAATAAAACAAATGTTTCTCATCTGGATTCTAATCCAGATAATGGGTGATATAATAAAAAACAGGAATGGGGAGTTCTAGGGGAGAGAAATGCAGAAAAACATACAAAAGGAAATACTTTTGCCCTCCATGTTAACATTTCCATGTTCAATACGAATCACTTGTGAAGAAATTATGGACCTAGTGCACACTTTTCCTACCAAGGGGATTTTTATGTAATCTCTAAATCAGCCCTATGATCCTAGAAGTGTACAGTTTTGTTACAGAGATAAGTAAGGTATGATCACAAGGAACCATGAAAAATAACACCAAGATAAATAAAAATTATTATTTATGTTCACTGCTGATAAATACTGCGTGAGGACTTACACATGTACCTACATGTATGTGTACATAGCCACAATTTCTAAGGTAATTATAACAGTGACCCTAGACAATATTGTAATTAACCTAATTATCTAGATGGGAAAACAGGGTAAAAGAGGGTATGTGATTTATTCATAAAACACAACTAGACTATGGAAGACCTGAGATTCAAGTCCAGGTCTGTGTAAACTAGCTATGCAAGTTATGCCATGGTGAATGTGTCAGATTTTGTGTTCCTGATTAAAGTAACAACAATGGTGCAGGGCCTGGCTGGGCCATCAATAACTGCTTTTAACTTCAGTTTTTCCCTAAAGATATAATGTATTTTGAATAGGTTACTGAGAACATTTTTATCATGAGGGAAGGTCATGAAATCATTTTTTAGAAAAGGAAAAATTGCCTTTTTTTTTTTTTTTTTTTACCTTTGACATGTTTTTACTCAAAACTAGCTGTCCCCAGTGATTTGACCTTTATGAAGGAAACAAATTTAAGTTTCTGCCGCAGCCTTCTTTTCTTCCACGGTGAGTTTCTTTCCTGCAGGCTTCTTTCCAGCTGCTCGGTTTTTGGTAGCTGCAGCCTTTTTTCCCACCAAAGGCTTCTTCTGCTTCTTAACGCCAGCAACCTCCCCTCCTTTCTTCCTTACGACAGGCCTCTTGCCTGCAGCCCCCTTCTCATCTGGTTGGGCTTCTAGTGCCGCTGCTGCTCTATCCACCCGGAGCTTGTGATTCTTGGCCTGGCAAAAAATGGTGTTCCGGTGCATGGTCTTTGAACATGGGTTTAATTTCACTATGATTTTCAGGTTTTCCAGTGTATTCTCCTTGAGGACTCTGCGATGAATCTTCTTGTGTGGTGCTCAGAGGGCTCTTTGGATATCTGGGCTTTTCAAGATTCTGCTAAGGTCTGTGTTTGAGCATCTTGTGCATGGGAAGGTTGTAGTTACTCTCGAGGGAGGCTGCTTTATGCCAAGTGCCATACAGATCATCTAACTTGTAGAAAGCATTTTCAATCCAAATGCAGAAATGGCCCACATGTCCACGAGGAGCAAGTTTCAAAATGTTCAGTTTGCTTACAGAAAGCAGACTAATTCCAGGAATGTTTCTGAAGGCTTTGATGATACCGTTGTCCTCATTATAGATGATGCAGGGTTGCCTGTGCTGGGTATGATGACAGCTTCTCATTTCGGCCTTGCCAGCTCTCATTCGCTGAGAAGCACAGGCCTTTTTGAAATCATTCCAGGCCTTATGCTTCTTAAGAAGCAAAACAGCCTCCTTGGTTTTCTTGTAGCTTTCAACTTTATCTTCAACCACCGAAGGAAGTTTAAGAACTTCCTCAGTACAATGACCTTTGGACATGACCTGTGCGGGTACAGCCAAGACAGCTAGGGCAGAGCAGGTGGTGTATCACTTCGGTGTTGTGTTCACTCCGTGTGAGAACAGCGCCGGGTTTGGGTTGGTGCAAACATGGGGCCCCCATGACACACATTTCCGAGTTCCACCACCTCGAACTCTGGGAATTCGAGCCACAGCTCTGCCAGTGCCCCAAGGCTCAGCACTGGTTTGATGTCCTGCCAATTCACTGACAGCCTAGGCCTGTCTATTGTTTTTGCGCAAGTCAGTGTGAACGAAGTTCACAATATCTGGTTGAATGGGAGCCTTGAACACAGCAGGCAAAGTGACATTTTTGCCAGATGATTCCCTCTTTTTGGAGTATGCTGCCGTCGGTGGATGAGCACATGTCATGGTGTGGAGAGGAAAGGCCACACTCCTCTCAGCCTAGTGGTTCCCACAGGAAAAAAAGAAAATTGCTCTATTTTCTAAACACTTTCAAACTTAAGGTACTTTTTCTGAATTTACATAATTTTATTTATACCCACCTTTCTTATTTAATATACATTCGTCTAATTATCAAAATCAAGTATTACTGTGTACCAGCCAGACAATATTAGGTGCTAAGAACACAGTAATGAACAAAACAAAGAAAACCACTGCCCTGGTTACCAGAGAGAGACCCCCACCTTGGAGGTGCACGAGGGCTGAAAGTGATCAGCTAGTGTTGGGAGATAGGGAAAAAAATCAGGTCTCTTTTTCCGACTCTTCACTTACAAGAAACCACCTTAAGGAAGGGGTTAGTGGGGAATGACACATCCTCTTACCCTCAAGGCCACTGAAGGTAGAATAGAAGCAAAACTTATGTGCTTCTAGGAAGGGATAGAAAACCCTCCACTTCTCACTACCCCAGGAACCAGACAGAGATCCACTGATTCTGGGGGAACTTGAGTAAAAGAAAAATACATCTTCCAATGAAAGAGGAGCATGAATGTCTTCTGAGCCCAAGATCTTACAATGGTAAAAAGTCAAAGGTTTTCTGGTTCTAGGCGAGAGAAAGGAGAGTTTGGCTGTCATAGGGATTAAAGGGCAGGAAAGCTGACACACTTAACTCTGAATCACAGCCTGGTCTAAGCCTGAGCCAGAATCAAGAAAACTAAGTAATGTTCCCTGTTCCTACCATGAACCTAGTGCTAGTAAATAAGCAATACCAGTTTACAAGTAGGGAAGTGACAGGAAGAGAGACCCACTCTGTAGTGTCTGGACTGCTGGAAGATTAAAAAAGTCTTTCCTATCACGGAAGGAATTTGAAGTTTAGAATGCATTGAGAGTAATGATAGTAATAACAATACCCAAACATAACTTCCAAATATTAAGTTCCAAATATAAATTGTCTGACAAAAGAAAAAGCATGGCCACTTTCAGGCTTAAATAGTATTAACTTCAATCTCTGGTAGTATTCTATATACAGTGGACTGGCATTCAGCCAGATATATGAGATATACAAAATATCAAGAGAAAAATGACACTCATGAACATTTAACAAATGAATCTAACAATAAGTAAAATGAATATTCAGGATGTCTATGTGACTTTTATCAAATAAATTCAAGGTTGATTTAATAGTCAAGAAACCAAAAAATATCAGTCACCATATTAAGAGTCAAAAATAAAAAATGAGTATCTCAACAGATGCAAAAAAAGCAATTAAAAATGTAACCATGATAAACTCTCAAGCTTGTAAAGGGTATTTATGAAAAAAAACTCCTCAGATAATATACTTATTGGTAAAGGACTGACTGATTTTCTCCTATTATCAAGAACAATGTGAGGATACTTGCTCTTACAATATCCATTCAGTATTGTACTGGAGATGGTAGTGCAATAAGAGAAGAAAAAAGAAATAAAATGCATAGACTGGAAAGGAAAATTAACATCCTTATTCACTGACAATATGATCACATCTATTAAAAATATTTTTTAAAAGTCTATAAAGCAGCTACTAGGACTAACAAGTGAAATTTGTTAGTAACTTGCTGATCAAGTGGCTTAGACTTCCAATATAATTATTCTTGTTGCATTGAAATTTCTCTTAAGCACACACCATGACCTCATGTGGAGTTCTAACTGAGCAATAGTCAGAGAAAGAAAAATATTCATGCTGATAGTCCTGTATGACATGTGAGCATTGTTTGAAAGTGGACTGCTGCAGCATAGTTAAATCATGGAGAGTTCTATAGGATAGTGGGAAAAGAAAAAAACTTCTAGTGGCCAGAACTTTAAGGAGTGCAATTAATTGCTTCCTTTTCCTGGAAGGAGAGGTGACCAGAGATAAAGGTCTGTATAAATTCATGGTGCCTAATGCTTTGGATGATGGCAATGCAGTTGAATAGAACATGACTACAAAATTGATGACAGGGGGCTTAGGGAAATGAGAATAAACTGTGAGACTGTATGGGTCTCAATATAAACACTCATCAAAGGGCATCCATTGCAAAGAAGGCTCTCAGGAATTATGTGAATCAGGTGGCCTATTTTGTCCATGTCTGTAAACCCCCTTCTCCAGCCATCTTGATATTTCCTCAATGGGTTTATGAGCAACGGAACTTCTTAATTATCTGTTGAACAATATGATTTATTATATGGATATAACTATGATGGCAGCAAGAGAAGTTATGTGTGAGATGAACAACACATGGGCTGATCTGCCTATTGCCATGGGTGATTATCCAATCTGCCAACAACAGAGACCAGTGCTGCAGTCTTACTGGGGTTTTATGGTGGGGACCATAAAACCACATAGTGACAGGTTGATGACACAAGATGCCTTTCATCATAGAAGGGGCATCAACTTGTCCTCATTAAGTAGCTTTTTACTTAGAAAATTGATTTCCCCTTGCAAGCATGTTTTTGCTAGCATCACCCTCCATATTTTATCCACTATGTCACAGCATTCCACAAAACATTAATGTAATAGGTGTAGAGAGATACTGGACTGATGCTCCCAGGGTTGACACATCTTACGTGTGCCCTCTTACTCCTAAGCACCTTTTAAAGATGTAGTTACAGCTCAGGTAGTATGATGATGCCTTGCAGAGCTGTGTTGTCATCCTAAAATGCTGCTTATAATCAATGACCTATATAGAAAACCATTTGCCCTAACACCAAATTATAAGCATCTAGAAATAGATAGAAGTGAGAGGTGGCTACCCTTACACCTAATTGGTCCACCTACAAAATTTATATTTTTCTTCACAGGAGTTAAAGCTGTATTAAGAGAAGCCATTATCTCCCAGAGGAAATATAGGCTGATTTGGAAGCAGCTTTGTGAGATTATCATTTGCTTCTTTGCCAGAATCCTATCTAACACTGGAACCACTGGAACCCGTTGTGGTTGCTTCCTGGTGATTCTTGACATTTTCAATGACCTTCTGGACAATTTTGAGAATTGCCTTTCAGTGTGGCAGAAAGCTAGGATCTTTGGTGCCTGCTCTTCTGAGCTTTGTTCCCAGCCATTCCAATGGTTGTGTAAGCCTCTAATTCCATGTTGAACCCATCCTACTTGGAATACTTAGAGTGACTTCTGTGTTCTGCCTGAATTCTAACTGATACAGGGTCTTAATGATTTAGATATGTTCCCAGGGAGAGAAAACAATTCACCAAATGGAGGTTGAAGTTAAGAGATTGATGTAAAATGGTACATGTAATGAATTGGGAGGAAAAAAGGAAAGATGAGCCACGAGAAGCCTAGCCCACTGGAATGAAGCCTTAAGGAAATCCTTATATCACGGATATAGCAAAATCTTTACTTATATGAAAGATAGCAGTAAGTCCTTCCTGTAGAGAGCTATTTAGTTTACAAAGCATTTTCATAAACATTATCTGTCTTGGATTTGAAGAGAATTCTCATACTGTAGAGGTAAAATACATATCCTCTGTCTCACTGAAGTCTCCCCAAACATCTTAACTCCACACTGTAGCAACCTGGTGAGTAGCAAGAGAGGCACTATTATATACCTTTCACAGATGATGAACCTGAGGCTGTTAACTTTTAGGTTTATTTTATTTACATATTCACTGAGCAAAAGTACACTGGTCATTTACTGTGTGTCAGGAATTGTGTTAGGTAAGAGTGATAAAATAATAAACAAGGCATGTCCTTGATCTCATGTTTCATATTTATAGTTAGGAAACAGACATTAAGTAAGTGGTTTTTAGTATAATCAACACCTTTTGAAAAGGGACAGCAGAGGATACTACGGAGACTTCAACTGCAATGATACTCAGGGAAGGACCCCCTGAAGAGCTTATGCCTACACTGTTACTGAGACTTGAAGAATGACTAATCAGTAGCCCAAACTCACACAGTCAGGAAGTGGCTCTGAAGGCAATTCAGCTTCCCTGATTTCAGCTCCAAAGTTCCCTTCACTACATCAGGTTGGGATTGCAACTGCTTCCCTGACTTGGGATAGGAAACTGGACAGTAATTGTGTCAATCTGAAAATAAGTAAAATATTTAATCCTTTACAGCTAAGTTTGTGTAGATGCTGTCTCATTATAAATAATATAAATCTCAACAGAATATTTAAAAAATCTATTTTGGCAAGGCCCAGGCAGTCCAAATAACTTTGTAGACTCTCTCTCTCTTTTTTTTTGAGGCCATGTGAATTAAGACTAGGTTATTCAATTGAATTGTATGGAACTGCTGATATTTAATCATTTTGAATTCAAAAATGACAGTTTCATATGATTCTTACCTAATACTAAACTAACAAACCCAGTCCTGGAGTGTTCTAAGCAATTCTTTTAACTCCTTTTACAAATACAAAATATACCTCAATGAAACATAATTCCTTCAAGAAGGAAGAAAAAAATGAAATAATGAAAACATAATTGCTGCAGATAAAAATAGTATCATACCTAGATGGTCACAAAATCTGGAAGAATTCACAATTTGAAAACTGCTATTATAGTCTTGAAAATAAAGCACTTTTAAAAAGTTGTCCAATTACAAATTGACTTGACCAGGTCAATAATTTGAGAACTAAAGAAGATCTACAGGATATAATTGACCATCCTGGTTGAATCAATACCAAATTGACTTTTTAAAAAATGTAAATTATAGTGGAAACCATGATGACACTCAGAAGCATACTCTCTAAATGTAAATTACCTGAAGGTTTGAAATGAACCATTGTCCTGTAATAGTGGGGCAAAGTCTGAAACAAGTAAATATTTTCATTCCCAGCATTTGGTGCTGAGGGATATTTACAATAAAATAAGCCACTTTTAAAATTTGTATTGAGTTCTGTCTGGGTAGCTCAGTTGGTTGGAGTGTTGTCCTGATACACCAAGGTTGCTTGTTTGATTCCTGGTCAAGGCATATATAAGAAATAACCAATGAATGCATAACTGAGTGGAACAACAAATCAACGTCTCTCTCTTTCTCCACCTCCCTCTGCCTTCTTTACTCCCCCTCTCTCCTGTCTCTCTAAAATCAATAAATAAAAACATTAAGATTTGTAATGAGGAACTTTCATTAAAATCTACTTATGAATTTATTTTACAAACACCACGTTTGCTGAGAAAATGGAGAAATGTACTTCTACATGTTGTTGATGAAACTTGAAGTTGACAATGTCTTTAAGGATAAGAATTTGGATATATAAAGAACTCACTCAACTCCACTCCAAGAAGACAAATGATCCAATAAAAAAATGGGCAAAGGACCTGGGCAGATGCTTTTCCAAGGAGGAGATACAGAGGGCCCAGAGACATTTGAAAGGATGCTCGGCATCACTAGCCATCAGAGAAATGCAGATCAAAACCACCATGAGGTACCAACTCACACCGGTCAGAATGGCCATCATAAACAGATCCACAAACAACAGGTGCTGGCAAGGCTGTGGAGAAAAGGGAACCCTAGGACACTGTTGGTGGGAATGCAGACTGGTGCAGCCACTGTGGAAAGCAGTGTGGAATTTCCTCAAAAAGCTGAAAATGGAACTGCCTTTTGATCCAGTGATTCCCCTGCTGGGACACTACCCTAAGAATTCCAAAACGCCAATTCAAAAGAACGTATGCACCCCAATGTTCATAGCAGCACAATTTACAATAGCCAAGTGTTGGAAGCAACCTAAATGCCCATCAGTAGATGACTGGATCAAAAAACTATGGTACATTTGCACAATGGAATACTGCGCAGCAGAAAGAAAAAAAGAACTACTAAACTTTGCGACAGCATGGATGGAACTAGAGAGCATTATGCTAAGCGAAATAAGCCAGAGGGCGAAAAACAAATACCATATGATCTCACCTATAAGCGGAACCTAACCAACAATACAAAAATGCAAGGAAAATAAGACCAGCAACACTGAAAGGAAAGGAAACCAACAGAGACAAGAGGGAAGGAGGGGAGAGAGGAGGGGGGAAAAGGAAGGGAAAGGACAAGTCAAGGAACATATAGCAAGTAGTCATGGACAAAACCAAAGGGGAAGGGTTGAGTGGGGGGAGAGGGGGTAAGGGAAAGTGGTGAGGGGAAGGCAGAGACAAATGTATTTTAAAAAAATAATTAAAAAAAAGACTTTATTCATTTAAATTTATTGAGCCCCACTTATGTAGTAAACTCTGCTTTTAGTTTACAATTTAGAGAAATAAGGGGCATGCATTCCCAAAGGTAAACAAGTGAAAGAGGATAACTATTGCTACTTCTGCTGGAAGAATGGTAGAAAGGAAAAATTGTGTAAACCATGAACATTTTATTATTAACTTGAAACATATAAATGTACAGTCATCAAATTTTCAAAATTTAATTATAGTAAATTTTAAATATGTACAAAAGTAGAGGAATAGTGTGATGAACTGATGTGTGCGCTCCATCCAGCATCCACTCATAGCCTTTTTGTTTCCATGTACCCCCTCTCTCACCGTATTTTTGAAGCAATCTCTAATTATTATATCATTTTATCTAAACATTTCAGTACTTCCACTGAAAGATAAGGGCTCTTGCTTAAAACTAATCAAAATAACCACTATTACCCAAGAGTTATTTCACACTTTTTTTTGCAATCAATTTATATGAGTCAGGATCTAAATAAATAAGATCCATCTGGCCCTGACTGGTGTGGCTCAGGTATGGGTGTTGTCCTGCAAACCAAACCCAAAGGTCACTGGTTCAGTTCCCCATCAGACCACTTGCCTGGGTTGTGGTCCAGGTGCTCCACAGGGGGCATGTGGGAAGCAACCTGTTGATGTTTCTCTCACATATTGATGTTTTCTCCCTCCCTTTCCTTTTCTCTAAAAATAAAAAATAAATTCTTAAAAAAAAGGATAATAATTTGGTAAAATGCACTAAAAACCAATGAATATTTACACCATCCATTTTGAACAGGGATGATAACATCCCCAGTGGGGAGAAAAATTGGTTGGTTGGATTAATTAACAGAGAAACAAAAATTTTATTCTTTTAATGTATAAAGCACAAAAAAAATACAAATGAAGATATAGAGAATATTTGATCTATTAAAATTCCATGAAGAAATGATTAGGAAAAAAATCTAAGAAGATCCCCTTGGGCAAATAATAATGAAAAATAGTTGAGAAATACTGGCTTTCATCCTTTGAGTCAATAGCTGACAAATACAGAAGTTTTTAGAAAAGTATTAAAAATAATTCTAAGGATAGTGTCTAGCATATGTGCAGATATAGAGCTAATAAGATATTCATAGCAATGCTATTTATAGTAATGAATAACTAGAAAATACCTAAATTTCCCCAAAACAGAGGGTGATTATGTAAATTGTGATATATTCTTACGATGGACTATGTACTCATTGCAAATGTGGAAGAAATGTACATGGTATAGAATATGTTCATAGTTCTATAACTGAAAAAAATTATATACTCTTGTCACTTTGTCTAAATATATGTTGACATTTTTATATATTACAAAATTGACTAAGAAGAAGGATTCACACCAAAATAATTTACAGTGATTATCAATGAGGAGGAAGTTACAAATAATTTTTTTCTCAACTGTGGTTTCTTTTAATTAAATACTTCTAGCAATTCGATATCCATGTATAACCTGAAAATTTAAATAATAATAAATGAATTAAATTTTTATTAAACATTTGCTTTTCTCATTCCCTTATCCAACTTCCCAGAGGTAACCACTTTCTACTTTTTGAAACTATTTTCCACTAGGTAATTTACTTAACTTGCTATTTTTTTTTTACTTTTTAAAAAACTTTTTATTTGGTATATTTTATTGACTGCTTATGATATTTGAATTTATCTTCCTTATGTTTCCCTCAGCAATCACAAATACTTTCCCTTCCATTAATCATATCAACATATTAATATGATAAAATTTGCATACTCAGTATTATGTGCTTCATTTGTATAGTTAAAAATAATGTGTATTGTTGAATTGCATGGTTTACAATGATTATATTTCCTCTCTTATTCATATATTTTTCTTGAAGATAATAATTTTATTGTTTGTTATTTTAACTTTTCATGAGCATTATCTTTATAAATGATCTGATAGAAATATGAAAGTCCTCTCTATATAATTAGATGTTAAAACAGGTCAGCTTAATTTTTTTCTTGTAGATATCATTTTTGGAGTCTTCCATCATCCTGTATTAATTGTTATTAAGTGTTTGGGATTATTCATGGCTGTTTTCTTGGAACTACCCTTTATTGCTATCCTGGAATTTTTCTTTGTTTTCCCCTACTTTAAATAATTTTTTCTCAACTTCTTATTTTGTTGCTTTGAGTTAATAAAACACCACTTTTTGTGGCTTCATTCAAAGAGCACAAAGGAAATAAATTTGTTGAAACTATTCACATCTCACAATGTTGTAATTCTGCTCATACGCTTGACTAATACTTTGGATGGGTATATAATTTCAGAGTGTTGAAATAATTTTCCCTCAGTACTTTAAAGACAATGCTTAACACTCTTTGGGTCATAAAAATATCCAATGGCATTATAATTACTGATATATTGCATCAAAAGTTTGTTGTCTAAGGAATCTTTAGAATGAATATTCTTTTTGTCCTTTGTGGTTTTCAATATCATATGATGTACCTTGTTGAGAGATGGTTTTTTTTTTCATTTAATATCTTGGGTATTTAGTGGTTCTTTTATTCTGAAAAAAAAAATTCTCATTTATGGAAAATTGCCTTCTTTCTTTCTTCTTCTGGAATTCTTATTTGAGTTGAAAGATATACCTCTTGAATTGAGCCTTCTCATTTAATGCTCATGTCTTTTTTATTTTTTCTGATTCTGGGAGGTTTCTTTAAGTATATCTTCCAATCTTCAATTGTCTATTTTAGTGTATTCTCATAATTCTTAATCCAGGTTTCTCCTTTTTACACTGTGTTCCTTTTAAAAAGCATATTCTCTTTATCTTTCTGAAAAATATACTGATTAATATTTGAAGTTTTCTTCTGCTTTCTGTATTTTCTCTTTTTCTTCTTTACATATTATCCTATTTTGTTCTGTCTCTTTCTTTTAGGTTAGAGGCTTTCTTGAGAAACTTTGAAAATATGTCTGTTTATAATTAAGATAGAGTTGCTGAAAAAGACAAGGTTTTTGTAAGATCTCTATGCTTCGATATAGCTACTTGACTTACAGGCTTCACAGTGAATAAATGGATGAAAAACTGGCTATTTGTTAAATTACTTCTAAATGTATCCATGGATAATTTTTCTTGATAGTAGTCCTTTAGTTTATTTTTTTCCTACAAGTGAGAAATAACCAGGGGTCTAAGACCATAACTGGGCAAGTGAGTTAGGGTCACTGTTTGCTATGCAGAGTTTCTGTTAATCCCTGTGTTTTCAATAAGATACTGGCTGTCTTTCCTTCAGTCAGGCCTGGTGTCACCTGCCCTGTAGTGTCTCTGGTTCTCACCTCAGAGGGAATAAACCCTCTGCCTTTCATTTAGGTGGCAGAGGGGATCTGGTTTGTAACAACTCCTTATGCAAATTTGCAATATATTCTCTTATTTATGATCTCTTCATATTTCCTTACATTGAGAGATAACTGGGACCTCCCTGAGTTTTTCTAGTATCCAGGAGGAAAAATTAACTGGTTTCTTGTTGACGTCCCCATTTGCTTGCACATATAAGATCCAAGACAGTTAAGTGCTAACTGTGCATTGTTGTCTGCTCTCCTTACCATGGTAGGTTATACCATTTCAGTTTCTTTAGTATGATTTTAGTGGGGTTGAAAAGGAATCAGAAATAAGATCTTCTTTTTAATTTACTACATGTATCTTGAAGTTCTTCATCATAGTTTTCAAAATTTTTCCCCCAAGGAACATGTTTTAATTTGGTAATCATGACAATAATCAGTATAAATAAAGATAATCCTGTTTCACTTCATCTAACACCTACTACCACCTCCAATATGTCTGGGAAACCATAAATAAAGGTAGAGATAATCTCTGAACATGACCATTATAGTGGCCAACTACTGTCTCCATCATAACTAGACTTTCCTTCTCCACTCTCTCATGATTGGACCATACACTGAGTTTGTCTCTCCTACCAAGACATTTACTAATCCTGGAGATTCTCAGTTCTCCTAATGCTTTATTATTGCTGACTCTCTATTGTGCTGACTATCTATGCCCTCCCTTTCATAACCATTCTTATCCTCATTTCAGATCCCTGCCTTTTTCCATAACTTGTTACTACCGTTGCACTAAATTAGGATTTCCATATTAGTAAAATATCCACTGATGTAGAGTGGTAAGAGGCTAATGAGTGTAGGATCAACATAGAAAGTTAATTTTGCATGATGTTGTATTATGAGAACACTTATGTATCATTCAATCATTGCTATTTTCAAGAAAGTAACCTAAGTATGTCATAAAACTGTATCATTTAAGTTGTCGCATGTATTGTTTTGTAAGATGTGGTATTTTTTGTATATTTGCAGTATACTTAGGAAGATCATTCATTCACCCACTTTTCATTAAGCTTCATAGAAGTTATTATTATTAAAGTATTTTTTTAACATAGAAATATTAAACATATGTCAGTGGGCTCTGCTGAACACGTTTTAAGTGCATTTCTAAGGATTCTAAACACAAGGATTTTTTTTATCAGCTTCAATTTAATCAGAAAGAGAATTTACTATAGGCAGGTCAAGTAAAAATTAGCTATTAAAATTTATTGGAAGAACTATGAATGAAAAGGGAAAATCACCAGTAGATTTTAGGTTATCAGGCTATTTCAGGAATCAAAGGAAATTTCCAAAGATTAGTTTGGCTGCCTACAGTATTGAAGTGGGTAATACACAATAGGGTACCAAAAAGGCATTGACCAAACTTCACATCTAGATCTTGTGAAACCTACAAGCCTCCTCCTGTTGTCAAAGGAGCAATAGCTTCTGTGTCTAGGTGTCTCTCAGGTACCTATCACCAACAAAACCCTTGACTCCACAGTGTTCCATGAACTTCTTCAGGGAATTCCCCATGATGTGAAGTGTAGAACTTAGGCCTTTCATATTCAAAACTTGTTCCTATTGGTGTCCCAGTTTTGTCCCCTTGTGAGATGGCAGCTTGTGGTAGCAGAGCTTTCTGGAGACTGATGCATCAATCATAATGCCAGTCTTAAATTACAGTGAAGGAATAGCTAATAGCACCAGTCTGAGCTTTACCTTCATTCCCCATGGACAAACTACTCAGGAAGCCAAATTATCAGAAGGTTGCTGGTTGAGCATGAAATCAAGAAGGGGAGTTAATTTTAGAATTGGAATGTTTAATGGCAGGAGGTTGAGATAACCTGATGTATCTATTGTAACAGTAAAGACAGAGATAAATATGCCTTTAGAAAAATCCAGATTCAGACTGGCTCCTTTGAATGGTGCCTGTAAGAAGCTCTGCCAATATTAGTTTAAAAGTCTCATCAAGACTATATTTATTTATTTTACTATATTGTTGTTCAATTACAGTTGTCGCCGTTTCCCACCATTACTCTCCCCCACTCTACCCACCCCCATCTCCCACCTTCAGTCCTCCCCCCCACCATTGGCTTTGTTCATAGGTCTTTTATACACATTCCTTGATTTGACCCTTTCCCTTCTTTCTCCTGCTATCCCCCTTCTCTGGTTTGTTGTTAATCCATTCAATAAGTTTGATGTCAACTTCTGCTACCTCTGAAGAAATTGTTTCTTTGAGAAGTATTTGGGGACAATTATTTTCTTCTTTTTTTCTGTTTTAATGAGGCTGAGAATCCCTGCTATCATCTGCATCTACAACAGATACTAAAAATGAAGTTTGTATCTTATACTTCACATAAACTTTTATGGTGGCTTTTCCTGCACATTTTAACTTTAATTACTTATGAGCTTCTCTTACCTTGGCTTAATATTTTGAAGAGGGAAATGTGTCTCACTTTTATTTAGCACATATAGATGTTGAAAAAGTTGACTGAATGAATAACTAAATGGCTGAGGAATATCCAACATAAGAAGTGGCTGCAGGTCAATGTATTCATATTTTTGCCTTGGAAGGAGTTTAAATTAAAGTTGGATGGACACGTGTTAAAAGATACTGTAGAGACTAGCCCAATGTACATGTTCATGTTTAATTTTGTTAATATTTTCAAAATTCTCAATTCTCTTACAAGCTTCAGTGAAATCTAGTAGTCTGTTTAGGTAGCGACAGTGCCTGTCCAGGAATGGGTGACATAATAGAAGTGGCTAACACTCTCAAAAATTAAGTAACTACTTATTTAATTGAATTTCTTTAGTTTTTTTCAGATTTGTTGATATAGAGTTGACATATTAACATTTTGGAAATTCAAGTGGTACAATGGGGTGATTTTGATGCATGTGCATATGGCAAAATGACTATCACAACAACGACAGTTAATACATCAGTCCCCTCCTACAATTACTTTTTTTGCGTGGGACTAGTGAGAACATTTATGTATACTCTCTTAGCAGTTTCAAATATTTGTACAGTTGTCACCATGCTGTACATTAGATCCCTAAATCTGATAATGGAAAGTTTGTACCCTTTAACCAGCATCTCTCCATTTTTTCCTACCCCAGCTCTTGGCACCCACCATTCTACTCTCTGTTTCAGCATTTTTGGATTTTACATATAGGTGAGATCACACTCTATTTTGTCGACTCTTTCACTTAGCATAATGTCGCCAAGTTTTATCCATGTTGCAAATGGCAGGGTTTCCTTCTCTCTCATGGCTGAATTATACACAGACACATTTTCTCCATCACTTCATCCATTAATGAACACTAAGGTGGTTCCCTGTCTTGGCTGTTGTGAACAGTGCTGCAATGAATATGGGGGTACAGATATCTCTTTAGAGAGTTACTTTACTTCCCTTAGATACATATTGAGAGGTAGGATTGCTGGATCATATGGTACTTTTAGTTTTTTTAGGAACCTCCATACTGTTTTCTATAGTTGCTGTACCAATTTACATCCCCACCAAAAGGGTGCAAATGTTTCCCCTTTCGTTCACCTTCTTGCCACCACTGATACTTTGTCTTTTGATAATAGGCAGCCTAACAAGTGTGAGAAGATATCTCATTTGTGTTTTGATTTTCATTTTGCTAGTTATTAACGATGTTGAGCATTTTTATGTACTTTTTGGCAATTTGTATGTTTTCTTTTGAATAATATCTATTCAGGTCATTTGCCCAGTTTTAAATCATATTATTTGCTTTCTTTTGCTATTGAGTTGTACGAGTTCTGTACATATTTTGGATATTAACTCCTTATCAGATATATGATTTGAAAATATTTTCTCCAATTCCATAGTTGCCTTTTTATTTTTTGATTGTTTCTTTTGCTCTGCAGAAGCTTTTTAGCTTGAGGCAGTTATACCTGTTGATTTTTACTCTTGTTTCTTAACTATTGGTACCATATCCCAAAAAATCATGGCAAAGACCACTGTCACTAGACCTTGTTTTCTTTCAGGAGTTTTTTGGTTTCAGGTCTCACATTTATATACTCTGGTTTCTCTTCAAAGTGAATAAATCACATTTAAGTCTTTAATCTATTTCAGATTAATTTCTTGTGAGTGGTATAAGACAGAGGTCTAGTTTCATACTTTTGTATGTGAATATCTAGTTTTCCTAACATCATTTATTGAAGAGACTGACTTTTCCCCATTGTGTGTTTTTTGACGCCCTTGTCAAATATTAGTTTACCATATATGTATGGCTTTATTTCTGGCTCTTCATTCTGTTTCATTGATCTATGTGTCCATTCCTATGACAGTACTATACTATTTTGACTACTATAGCTTCATAATGTAATTTGAAATTGGCAAATGGAATGCCACTAGCTTTGTTCTTTCTCAAGATTGCTTTGGCTACTTAGGGTCTTTGTGACTTTGTATGAATTTTAGCATTGTTTTTCCTATGTCTGTGAAAAATATAAGTAGAATCTATTTATAGGGATTACATTCAATTTATAAATGACTTTGGGTAGTATGGACATTTTAGTAATGTTAATTCTTCTAATTCATTATTTTGCATTTCTTCTGTTTGTTTCATCAATGTTTTCTTTTTTTTTTCAGTGGAGAGACCTTTCACCTTTTTGGTTAAATTTGTTCCTAAGCATTTTATTGTTTTTGATACATCATCATTTACATATTGTCAGTGGCTGCTTTGGATAACAACAGAGTTCAGTCATTGCAACAGAGAGTGCATCGAGCACAAAGATGAAAATTATTAATATCTTACCTTTTAAAGAAAATGTGTGCTGACTTCTAAACTAAACCATAGTAATAATTCCAGTCTTTGTTTTCAATAGGAGAGTACTAGCAGTATAAATGGGTAAAAAAATGAGTGGGTGAGTTTGTAACTGCATGCAGATGAGAAGGAGCTGGCTTCATTAAGCAAGTGAGTGTCCTGAAACACAATTCTACATAATAATATGCCTGGGGAGATGGTGATGTTCCAAATAGATGACAGGACACTGGAATGGTTTAGGGTACCTTTTAGATTGATTGTACATCTGAAAACAGAATAAAGAGAGGATAACAAGAACCTAAGGGAGATGGTAGAAAATGCATGGACTTTAGGCTGAAATCATGATGTTGAAACTTACTAGCTGTAAGAACCTTGGCAAATAAGTAATTTAACTTCACTGCATGTCAGTGTGCTCATCTGTAAAGTGAAAACAACCATGTATATTTTATATAATTATGATGAAGACTCAATTATGCATTAAAAAAGATCAATGAATTTCTTCCTTCTCTCATTGTGACTCTGTCCCTTTTCTCCCTCTACTCTGGAATCTTTTCTACATCTCTTTGATGTCTACACTTTTCCTCATATGTTGGGGACAGAAAGTGTAGATACCAAAAAGGTGCAGGATGCTTTGTAAAATCAATATGAAGAGGAGAGAGCAAGAAAAAGGTGCTGAATTATCCAGGGCTATTTGGTGGGGAGGAGCAGCCTAGAGTCCAACTTGGGAATGTCTTACTTTCCACAGCTCTGCATCTCTTCCTAATTGACTTTCTTCAGACTTTGTATTTTCTTATTGCTAATTCCTATCAATTTGTTCCCCACTACTAACCCCAGGTTTTATTTCCTGATATTGTTTTCAAGTTTCTTCACAGCAATTGACTAGCTCTGTTTTAGATTACTTCCCCCGGGTACATCAACTCTCATTATTCCCCAAGTCGAATCTTGTTATTGTAAGGTTTGCTGAGGATAAAAATGTACATTCTGTCCTTTCTTACATTTTGTTTCTCTTGAGAGACAATATTTGGGCCTGAGACAGTATTTCAAATAAACAACTTTGCTATTTCTTCTGAATTTGGACAACATCCACATTTACAGCTTCATCAGTGGACTACAAAGAAACCAGAAGAAGGTACCTGGATCCTTGCTTTCTCCTTTGGCAGTTTGTTGCTGCATCTGCTAAGTGTGGTGGGTCTGGCATCGTCGCAGACTTGTACTAACGTTTCAGTGAGAGTGGGACCAGTGGGTTATTTTTAGAATCTAAAATTAATTTTGTAATCAAATGATTGCTGTTTTTAAAAAACAATATTTAGAGTTATACTAGGTACAAGAAGAAAAACATCTCCTCATTGTGTATTTACACAGTTAGAAATATGTATACAGAAGTGGCTTAGTTTTTCAGTATGTTTATGGAAAAGTCCAACATCATGCTTATTTTTCAGCTATTTTATATGGACTAACTTCAAAAACATCTTATTTTCTCACAAAACCCATTGGGATGTTTTTGAGGTCTATAAAATAAGGGGATAGTGTTGGAGAACATAGGGAATCTGGCTTTTCTCTTTAACATCTTCTTTTACTTTTTTTCATTACCAGATTATATGGGTGCCTTGTTCACCTATTCAGTCAACAAGTTTTTGTTTGTTTGTGTTTTAGTGTCTACTATGTGCAGGACTAGGTGAGCACATGGCTCACTTTCGGGGTGCTTGAGGTCTGGCACAGCAAGCAGACATTACATACATAATCCATTGCAATTATAGCCTAAGGACTGTTAATATAAAAGCATGTAACAGAGGCTTCCTTCCTCTACTTCTCCCTGATCGAGAGAAAGGCTTTCTGAGGAAATGCTTTTTAAGCACAGCAGTTGGTGATTAGAACACTTGCTGTATGCAGCTTTCTAAGCATGAGGAAGAGCAACATGTTCACAGGCTCATTGGAAGCCTGATGTCTAGCAAAGGTGGGGAGAGTGGCAAGAAAGAGGCCAAAGGCCAGAAAGGCATGGAAGGCTATACAAAGAAATTGGATATTTTTATTTTGTTATTACCTTTTATTTCTGTAGCGTTCTGTTATTTTCAAAGTAATTTACAAAATGCCGTTTGGTTGACCTAGAACTTGTGGATTCAGGTGGGATGATCAGAGGAAAGAGTAGAGGGCTATCCATGTTTGAAACATAAATCTGCTACTTGAAACAACTTTTTAGCCAATTTATTTTTAATCTTGAGAGCACATTGTTTGAGGAATATGTAGAACATGGTTTAGGTCCTAATTTAGTGCTCTGATCTCTATAATAATAGGTAACATTTATATCTAAGTACTTTATGTATATTAAAGTATTGAATCCTCTTATTCTTAGAAGAAAGTTACTATTATTATCCAACATTTTACAGAACAGAAAAGGAGACATGTGCTCAAAGTCACACAACTGGTACATATCAGAGGTGGAAATTATGGTTTTGGTTTTTGCTCCTGTCTAAACCCTAATGCTTTGTTTTTTGTTAGAAGCCTCATCCTTATGTCTTCATAAAACGGATTATTTTAGGCACTCCTGTAAGGTCTCAGATATTCTTTTAGAATATAGCTTTCAATTAACCTAAAGAAGGGGAGTTGGACATGTAATGGATATATGTATATATGCATTCATATTAGTGTCAAGATGAATTATAGTTGATTTACTTGTTAAAGAGAAGATATATATTTTTAAGTGTCCTAGGTTAAGTAATAGGGGTGTGTACTTAGATATAAAAAATTGATTATTCTCTCTTCTGAGTTGTACTTTTAATATAGAAGCATAATATTCCTTTTCTCTAGGGTTCTCTGTGACTCAGGGGTAATTCAAAGATGTCATGAATTTTCTATTTTGGGACACATTACAACATACTCCTAAACAATATAAATCATTCTTCTCCACCTTCCAGTGACTCCTTCCAAATTGTCAATTTATGTATGCATAAAGATCAGCAGAGTACACATGTTTTTATTAAAAGTTTACCAGATTAGGCCTGGCCAGTGTAGCTCAGCTGATTGGAGCGTCATCCCATAGCTGATGGGTTGTGGGTTACGATTCCTGGTCAGGACATACACTTAGGTTGTGGGTTCAGTCCCTGGTCTGGGCACATATCTCTGGTCCACACACATAAGATCCTCAGTTTGGGTGTGTATGGGAGGCAACCAATTAATGCTTCTCTCTTGCATTGATGTTTCTCTCTCTCCCTTCCTCTCTCTAAAAGCCATGAAAAAAATGTCCTGGGTGAGAATTAAAAAAAAAACACGTTTACCAGATTAGATAAATAATGTGATTGAAACTCAGTATTATTATGGGTATCTAGAATTATAGAAAATAATTTTACATTTAGATAGTCAATCATTATTTGATCAATAAGTATTTATTAAGCAGCTATTATGTTACAGATTACTATGAAAGCTGCAGAATTTATTGATCAAAATAATTATGGTTTCTCACTTTATAGAGATTCAAATTCAGTAGAAACTATAGACATTAAACAATTATGAGTATAGAATCTAGTAAACTGAAACACATAAGAACATAACATATATTGATTACATCTAAGTCTTTTTTATCTTTAATATTCAATCATTCTATACCTCAGTTATGCACTAGCAAAGAAATATGTGTTCTCATCCTGGTTCTGTTACTGAGTTTTTGTGTAACCTGAGGGAAGCCAGGGAGTTAGAATATTCAAGACATAAGGATTACAATACCCCCCTGTTCTCTATCTCCCCCCATTTACAAACGGCGGACAAGGAATGTTCAGGATGATCTAAGTTAATAGTTCTCAAACTTGCATTCCTTCAAATAAATAAGTTTCTGACTCCAACGAGTATACATCAGAAAAGCTGGGAGAATATGAAAACACAGGCTGGTGGATCCCTTTACCTTCACCATAGATTTTCTTATTGAGTGGGACTATGACTACTGAGATTTTTGCTTTTTAAACAAGTTCCCAGATGATGCTGATGATGCTGGTATTGGGACCACTGCACCTTGGGAACCACTGGCCTAGACAACCTTCAAGAATATTTTTATCTCTGAAGTACTATGTACTGCAAGAAATAGGGTTATCTGAAGAAGCTCCCATAACCTAGTATTTTTGTAGCTATTGTCTCCTATGGAGTGAATTTATTGTGAATTTTTAAAAAGTTCTCTTTAATAATTCTAATCACATTTTAAGTATTAAGAATGGTTATAGAGCATCATAGAACTCAATGCGAATAATATATACCCCTCAAATCCTTGAATCCACAAAGGTTTGAAGAGGTATTTTGAAGACAATTCAGCTAGAGTAGTGTCAATTTGATAAATTTATAATATGAAGCTTCTCTAGTTGTAATTATTCATGCCAATGATAATGAACAAAAGCATAACATCTGTTAGCCCCAGGGAAAATAAAATGGTTGAATTAAGGAGAAGCATTTGTAAGTTGATATAAAAATATTTTCAAAATCTTTGAGTCAAAGTATTTTCAGTGTCTCAACATAGTTTATGAATCTTCTTTAAAATGTATACAAGGATACAGTAGTAAAAATTGTGAAGAATGAACAAAAATAAGTTCAGTCTTCACAATTGATAGTGAAAAGGGAATTACAAGTCTACACAGACCTAAAGTAAGACTTTTCTGGAGGGTTTTAGATAAAAGAAATAATCAATATATGTTAATTAGAAGCAGACTGTGTTAAATAGAGATAGCATGGTAAGTCACTATTTGAGTACTAATTTTCTGTTTCTAAATTGAGAAGTCTGGAATTAATGACTTCTAATAACATTTCTGGCTTGAAATTTTTACTATCCTTTGTGTTAGACATGAGAGGATTAATATTTATTTATTGAATTGTGTCATATTTGATGATAAGCCTGCTGGCCAGCAGCTGTTGAATGAAATGTTTTTGGCAAGAATGCAGGTAATGGTGTACAAATTATTGTAAATTACATTCTCCTGCTGAGATAAAGGCATCATCTCTGCCCTTGTTTCACTCGTTTTGAACTTTCTTCTCTCTGTTTCTACTTAGCTATTATATGATCCAGAGAATTTGTAGAACAGATCACAATCTAATGCAGATTGTAACTTGAATACTGTGTTTGCATGACCAAGATGAAAACCACAGTTGTAAATATAACTTACTTAAAAAAACTTCAACCAAATAGCATAGCCTTCTGACCTCTTCATTTGGGAAACAGAATTACCTGGAATAGCTGGGCATTTATATTATTTCATAGACTGACCAAATGCATGTTAGAATAAATGGGGGACTTTGGCATAGTACAAGTTGAGGTAAAGGAGGTAGAAGATTGTAGAATGTCAGAGTTGTAAAGGATATTAAAGATCATCATAATCAAAGCATTCATTATGTAAGTGAGATAACCAAGGCTCATAAAGTTTTATGATCTTTCTAGAATCATAATATGTTTTAATGGGCTAACTTGCCTCACCTCTGAAGCTAGACGGGGCAGGACCATAATTATTTAAATCACACTAACCCAAAGAAACATGGTACAGTTTACTGAATATTTAGATAATATCCTTTACGTTGAAATGAATTTCTAAATATTGTATTGTCATGAAGCTATATCATTTTTACTTTTTCCCCCTCAACCAAGGGCATGATTATTAATTTTAGAGGGAGGGAAAGTGAGGAGGAGATGGAGAGAAATATCAGCGTGAGAGAGAAACATCGATTGGTTGCCTCTTTTCTGCACCCAGCTGGGAACTGAATCTGCAGTCTAGGTATGTGCCCTGACAGGGGACGGAACCCCGTGACCTTTCCGTTTACAGGATGACATTCCTTCCAACTGAGCTAAACAGGCCAGGATAAAGTTCTATCTTTTTATATATATATATATATATATATATATATATATATCTTTATATATATATATATATATACACACACACACACATATTAAATATTTTTTATTATATTTTTCCATTGCCATTTAGCCCCTTTATACCTCCCTTCTCCCCTACAATCATCACACTGTTGTCCATATCCATGAGTCCTTCTACCTTTCTGCTCAATCCCTCTATCCCTTAAACGCTCCTATAGCTGTCGTCCTGCTTTCTACCTATGATTCTGTCTCTGTTTTGCTTGTTAGTTCAGTTTGTTCATTAGATTCCACATGTGAGTGAAATCATGTGGTATTTGTCTTCTTTTGACTGGCTTATTCACTTAGCATAATGTTCTCTAGGTCCATCGAAGGTAAATTTTTTCTCTTTTATAGATGAATAGTAGTCCACTATGTAAATGCCCCATAGTTGTTTAATCCACCCATCTATTGATGGACACTTGTTTCCATCACTTTTAAATTATGCACACCAAATAATACAATTTCAAAATATTTAAGGCAAAAACTTGACAGATACATGCAGAGAATATGACAAAGCTACCACAACAAGAGATTTCTATATCTCTTAATAATTGATATAAAGTAGGTAAAATCAGTAATGAGAACAAGGAAAATTCAAACAACAAAATAACTTAAAAGGACATACATAAATACAAATATTGAATAATTATTTTGTACAGCTGAAACTAATAAAATATTACATGTCAGTTTTACCTCAATTTAAAAAGGGAATGTAGACATAGGCAAAGATAATTTAAAAAATCAACTTCAACTACAGCAATAATATTGTTAGTGTCTTTGTATTGCAATGAATAAGAGGTGAGGAGAGAAAAGAACTAGAGAAGAGTTTCTTTTTGGTAGGAGATAACACCTGAAGTGTGTCTTAAGAGGTGATGTTAATTAGTAGGAGGGAGTAGGAAAGTGTTGGGTTGGCCAAAAAAATCCATTTATTTTTTTCTGTAAAATAAAACATATTCTTCATTTTCACCAATAACTTTATTAATTTGGATATTTTGAGTATGTCAGCTGTCTCCCACATGGTATAATATTGACTCTTACCAATTAATGTTTCCAGTTGATTGCCATCAGCTTCAACTGGCCTACCTGACTGTGGAGCATCATTGTCCAGTAAGAAATCTCCAGCACGAAACTTAGCAAAGTACCTTTGACATGTTTTATCAGTGACAGTACCTTCGTCATACACTGCACAAATCTTTTTCTGTGTTTCAGTTGCATTTTTACCTTTGAAATAATAAAGCATAATATGTCAAAAATGTTGAGCATTTTCTTTCATCTTTAGTATTAAAATGGCTACACAAAAATTCACCAATTTTGATTTTTTAAATGCATTACTGATATGATAGGTGTCACAGTACAATCTAAATTTTTTTTTTGAATGAAGTTAATGACAACTAAGTGCTACTAGAGCCATCTTATGGTAAAAACCAAAGAACTTTTTGGCCAACACAATATAAATGAACAGGGAAGCATGAGGAAAGATGCAGTAATTGGAAATATTCTGATGTTTGTAGAGAACTAAGAATGATACACTGTGAATGAAAAGAATGAGGCAAGAAATTGTGAAAGCTGAAACTGGAAAACTAGATAAGGTTTACTGCATGAAGGTCCTGAAAGATGGCATTATGAAATGTGAATTCTAACTTATAAGTTACTGGGATTCACTAAAATGTTTAAGCAAGGGAATGACAAGATTGAATTATCAAGACAATCACTCCTGTGGCCAAAGTTGAGAACAAAAATTATCATGTTAGATGGTAGTAAATCAAGCAAGAGTCAGTTCTGTGCCTACCAAGGTTTGGTACAGGAGGAGAGAAAGGTTGAGGAAGAAGAATTATGAGTTGAACATGTTGATTTTGAATTGTCTGTGCTACCAAAATATGGAAATCTCAAGCAAGTAGTTGAATATAGAATTATGGAATTTAAGAGATAACATTTTCTGGAAGATATTTATTTAGGAGTTATGTATTTAAAAGGGGCTTATATAGAACATTTGAGCCAAGAACATTTATATGTTTTTCAAATATAATAGAAATTTATATAAGTATGCTGTCAGTATGCTATGTCATAAAACAAGGTTCAAAATATATTTAAAGTGTTATTCTTATGCTTTCATTTTCTAACCCAAAATAAATTAAGTTATAAATCAATAACAGAAAAGATAATACAAAAGTATACATTGGGAGATTTTAAAAAGATACTTCAAAATTACACGTGGTTACAGAAGTATTCCACTAGAATTTTAAGGAATGATTAATCTCAATGTAATACAAAAGCTTGCATAGAATAGAAAATGTAAGAACACCCCTCATATTTAATCAGTGTCATAAAATCTTCAGAGCAAAACCCAAGGAGTAGAGTGTAAGTAGGAAAAGTACCAATCAATCTCACTTAAGAAATATAGATGTAAAATCATAGAAAAGAATCACCAGAAATCTATCAAAATACACTATGGTTATATTGAGTTTATATAAGGAATGCAAGAAGAGTTTAATATTAGAAACTGTTAATTTTGTACTTTAATATCATCTTATTACCTTAATACATTTATTAAAAACTCAATTCAACATCTATTAATGATTAAAATTTTTAAACTAGGATAAGAAGGAAAATCTTTACCCCAAAAATAGATATCTACTATAATTTATAGCAAGGGTCATATTCAGTGATGAAATGTTAAAAGCATTTTCTGTAAAATCAGAAAGTGCCATGATTTTACTACTACTATTCATGGTAATGGAGGAACTAGGCATTGCACTTAGACAAGAAAAATAAAACACAGACACAAAATAAAGAGATATAATAAATTTATAGACAAACTTTAGAAACATAGAATTTGACATTATTTTTGGTATAAACCCAACATTAAAAAAATCAGTGATAATCTCATGCACCATTAATATCAATTTATAGCAGGAAAAATCCCATTTCTAGTAACAATAAGCCATAGTGTTAAGGAATTCATCTAACAAGAGCACATGGGCTTATTTAAATTTATAAACTATTACTGAATATTAAAGAAGATAGAACAAAATGAAAAAAATAAATAATACCCATAAATGTGAATATTTAATATATCAGAAGATGACCATTCTCCCAATATTAATCTAAAAATTTAAGGTAATGCTATTAAAACATAAACAGGTTTTGGTTTTGTGGAACTGGACAAACTGATTACAAAATCAATATGGAAGAGAAAAAGGTCAAGAACAGGGCTTGTTCAAAAACAAAACAAGGAAACTGTTCTATTAGATATCAATGCTTACTGCACATTTTAGAATTTAAACCATGTGGTCTCTCTGTTCATATGTGTTCCCTGATTCACAAACGTGTCAATTGGACAGCAGGAGTGATGCACAGGTGCCGAGACGGTGGTGGGGAACAATGCGCACAGTCTGCCCTGGCAGGGAGGAGGACTTTGTGACTGATACTGTGTAGAATTGCTGATGCTTGATAAAAATAAAAATAATAAGTTAGAGCCAGTTTTATCATTGTTTCAAAATGTTTTCTGTAGGCAGTGTATCATCTTATTACTGCCTTCTCCTAGGAAAGACTGCACCTGTTACCTCGTTCTTGGTATACCTGAAATATAGAATAATATGGAAGTTTGGTATAAAACAAGCGTTATGTATTGGTGGGAAAAGAATGGATTGTGAAGAGGCAATATTTCAATAAAAATATTAAATTAAGTTACAGAAAACATCTTTATAAGTTCAGGGTGAGAAATAATATTTTAGGCAAGCCAAAAGCACAAATTGTAAAGGAAAAGACCGATATATTTAACTCAGCTAAGAAAAAAGATAAAATATGTACACAAATAGAAAGATAGGGAGAATATGTTACTGAAAAAAAATTAGTACCTAGAATGTATTAAATGCTCCAATAAGAAAAAAATCAGATAATCTGGCATAAAATAAACAGAGGATATGAACAGACAAATCACAGATAATGAATCAGAATAGCCAGTAAATATATGAAGTGATACTCCACTAATTATTCATCAAGGACTCCCTAATAATTAAGGACATAAAGGGAAAAACAGGATATTTTAAAAGTAACAGATTACCTAAATAAAAAATTTAATAATTCAAAATTTTGGTATGAATATGAGGGCATAAGAATTCTCAGAAAGCACTCATGGGCAGGCCTGCACTGGGAAACTCTGGGAGTACAAATTGGTACAGCCACTTTGGAAAGTATTTTCATAAAACCTGGGAAAGCTGATAATGTCCCTGCTCTATGACCTAGTAATCTCACTCTGAGAAATATACCTTCGAGCTCTTTGAAAATTTAAAAAAATCATAATACAGTAAAAAAACACATTATATCAAAGTTGACACAAGCACACAGAAGTAATGTAGTTCACAAAATATTGCTGGCTTCCTGCTTTCTTGCTACATGATCTTTAAATCAGGCCGACATACTCACAATTCTTAGTCCCACTAAGGTTGGGTGAGTTATATGACAAGTTTTGACCAATGAGTCATAAGGAAAAGTGATATGTATCACTTCTGTGCTAAAGCATTTAATTGCTAGTGCATGGAGACTAGGAACTTTGGAGAGGTTTCTTGCTCTCCCAGCCTGTGTCCTGGAGTGATATGTAGAACAGAGCTCCAAGCCAACCCAAAATGGACATAGAGACTAACTGATAAATAGGCCTTTGAGTTACAAACCAATCAATTTTGAAGGTTTTGACCCTGCAGCATTGCATAGCCCATATTGAGTATTTCAGTATTATTACTCCTATTAAGTGCAACCTAAAACTCAGCAGACTAAAACCAAAACCATATATTTGCTCATAATTCTGTATTCAAGTTGTGGGCCCAGCTGGGAAGTTTCTTTCTTGGTCTCCTAGGTCATTTGTGGAGGACCATCATCCTGGAAGATTAGACTTCAGCTGATTAATTGAAGTTGGTTTCAGTCCTATGTGTAGCACCTCAGCTCTGATGGCTAGAATAGCTGGATTTCTCTCTCTTCATGTGGACTCTCCAGAAGAGTGGATGGATGCCTTTCCATGGTGGCTCAGCGCTCTGTTAGAATAAAAACAAAAGATGCCAGATCGCTTCAGACAGACACAGGCTTCAGAACTTGGATAACACTTCATCCCATTCTGTTGGCCAAAGGAAGTGATAAAGCCTGATTGTATTCAAGGGGAGGGGTAATAGATATGACTTCTTGATGAGGAGAGGACATGAACATGCTGGGACAAGAAGATTGTTGGTGATCATCTGTGTAGGAAATCTATAGTGTTATGTGTTATAAACTCTGGTATTTTATTCTATTCTATCAGTTTGATTCTGCATTCTATTCTGTCAGTTTTAAAATGATGGTTTTGATATAGGAAATTTACCTGATAACACTCCAATAGGTTTAACACAGTTTGATAAACAATGCTCTAGAAAAACCAGCACATTTGAAACGTAAGTATGGAAGAGTGCTATAATGTCCACTGGAGCATTATAAGACAAAATTTGAAAACATCTTAAATGTCCCTCAGGAGGGAAATGAATATGTAATATATTATTTATTCATATAATAAAGTACTGTTCATTGATTCAAAATGAACAAATAATAGGTGCCTAGAAAGATAATAGATAAATAGATTGATGGATACATGTTGAAGACAATGCTGAATGAAACACATTTCTCTTTAAAATATGCAGCACAATAATATTTAAAAACATTCAAGGTAATGCTACATGTTATTTATGGATATGCACATACACATTGAAGTTTTCATACCAAATTAATAAGAGAAATTGCCTTTGGGGAGAAAGAGAATAGAATGGAAATGAGTAGGGCAATAGATGGAACTTCAAATTTCTTATACTCCTGTTTAAATTGGAATGAAAACTAAAATTTCAGTGTTTTAAATATTGGGATGTTCTTTTCATTATTTTTAATAACTTGATTAATGACAAAAATACGATATGGAAAATGTTATAAAAACAATAGCAGACATACTTTTTTCAGCTCATTATTTCCATTAAATATGTTTTGACTCATTCAAGATGGGCCAGAAGTCTAGCTGGCACACTGACATTGGTTGAGAATGTAAGACTTGGTGTGGTTGGTTTTTATCCAGAAAGGCCAGTTCCACAAAGATCTAGAAAAAGATTAGATTTCTAGTTCCTAGACAAGGAGTCAAAAGCAAGGAAATCAACATTAGTTATTAATCAGCTAACTGAATAAGGTGTCAGAAATGGGAGACACAGCAATCCCAAGATTTCAAGCTGCGTAGGAAATGGGATGGAGTTCAGAGTCAGAGCAAATGTCAGAAACAAAGGTACACAATTCAAACCTCTTCCTGAGAAAACAGTTCTCAGCTGCACTGTGGGTTTTGTGAGTAGGTAGGCCTGATTTCAAGGTCCTGGACTGGACTAGGTGGAACAGCAGAAATACCTAACACAATGTTTCATCCTTAATCAAATAGTTCCTGTCAGAGCTTCTCAGGAATACTTTGTTCAGCAATCAAGTTGCCGTTCCTTGGGAATTAAGATGGGTGCTGAGAGATTCTCGCTTGTGCAGAGCTCTAAGAAAAAGTGGTGATGACATGATTTCCTGTCCCGATAAGACACAGGCCGCTTGTTCCCATCAGACAGAATTGGCAGTAGTGGATCGGGGTAATTGCGTTAGTTCATCAGCTGGCTGTCGGGGACTCTGAGACTCCCCTGGTCTGCTTGTGTTTGCCTATGCTTTCCTGACAAGTTTAGTCTTATTCCATAGTAAGAATGAGGTCATTTAGTGAGTGAAGGCTGGAGGCATGAGAGAAGTTGTCCGCTTTCTCTCTTTCTCTCTAGATTTCTGAGAATTATATTGATCCCAAGAGGTAGGCCTAAGGGAACATGAATTACTGGTGAATTGCCAATCAAGGTGAATAAAGAGAAAATGTCAGGTAAATGTTATCTGTGTGTTGTTTACTTAGACTTTTCCCTGAGGGAAGAGGGCTAAATCATTGGAATTGAGTGAGTAGTTTTGCAGGTCTGTAATTCTTCTCTGCTGACAACTGTCATTGTAACCTTGTATCTGACATTTAAAAAGCACAGTGCTGGAGAAACAGCCAAGGTTCTAGGATGGCTAGCGCTGCTCTGCCCTGCTGACTGCCTCTACCTGAATTTATTGTAAATGCATATTCTTTTCTGCTGTGATCCATACTTTTCCCGATTTGTGCTTTTCCCCTCTGGTTTTGCACTGATGTTTTCCATTATTATTTTATTAAGGCCTCAAGAATGTTTTGAGAAGCCAAGTCACCCTGTCCTTAATTCTTGCTGTCATTTTGGTGGTAATGGCGAGAGGCAATCCTCTGTGAGCAGGATTCTCTTTCCAATGGGCTAGGAAAAGTGAGTGGCTTAAATACCAGTCAGAAAAATCGTGATCTATATTTTCTAGTTCATTAGTATATTGATTTATGTAAATATTTATTCAAAATTTATTGAGTACCTACTATAGGTGAGAATTTCACTCTAGTATCTGTTGATACTTGGTTTTCTGTAAAAAAATATACATTAAAAAGTTGAACTGTTTTTTATAATTCGTGAAATGTGTGAAGGAAAAGTGCTTGGTAACTAATTTGTGAAACCTTTAATGGAATGGAAGGTGCTTTCATAAAGGACAAGTTCTCAGACTGAACAAGGCCTAGGAGAAGCAGTCGTGACGTTTTCGGGTGGGTGGCATTTGCTGTAGGGGCTGACTTCATGAGTTTAAGAAAAAAATTCAAGACAGGAAACTTCAGCTTCCAGAAAGATGAAATAGATGGCGTTTTTCCCTGTTCCTCTTGCTCAGTTCAACTAAAAACCCTGGATATTAAATGTAAAACAAATCAGAGACTCTAAAAGGTGGTAAAAAGAAGACAGACTGGTTAGGGACACCAGGACCCAAAGGACAAGAGAGTGGGGAGCTCTGTTGGTTTTCTTTCTGCCTCCTATGTTTTAGGCTTGGAGCTGAAGTAGCCAGAAATTCCAAGGGGTGCAGACAGAGCCCTGACAAAAGCTTTCTCTTTCCAGCCAGAGACAGGGAAAGGGGCATCTTAGCAAGACAAAACTCTTTTAGACAGTAACTTTTCTATTGCAGTGGAACACCACAGAAAAAACTTTGACCCCACCCCACCTGTCCTAGAAAAAAGTGAGTAGAGAACCTAGAATTCCACTTTCCCAAGCTTTAATGCTATTACTAAAAATTGCACGGGTCTTTCCCTTTGAGTCCAGATGTAGCCTCAAGCACCTCACAGTACAGTGCTGCCAGGTGATAGTGAACTCCCTCTCAAGACTGTCAGTGAGGACCATTGGGCAGCCTGCACTTGGTCCTTTACCTGGCAGTAAGAAGCAAGCAGTATCTTTCTCCCCTGCTGACGTGGTGTCAGAAGAGGTCTAGAGGAGAGTCAGGATTTTCACCAAGGTCCCATGGTAATGAGGCATCGATGAGAGCCACAGGGGCCCAGAAACAAGGCCCTTCTACTCCTCCAGCCAGGGGGGGAGAAATGGGGGCCCAGTGGGGAGCTGAACTCTCAGTGCAGCCCAGTGTGGGGTGCTAATATCAGTTTCCTGGTTCGGATACTGTGTCATAGAGGTACAAAATCAAGTATAATACGTAAGGTGTGCACGTTGAAGTGTACATGGGACTTCTCTGTACTGTTTTCCAACTTCTTATGAATTTCTAATTTTTCCAAAATAAAAAGTTAAAAAAAGAGAAATACATGTGTACCAAATTTGAATTTTTCAACTTGATTTCCAATAAAATATTTTTTTTTTAAACAAGAGATCAAGGCTGACTGCATAGTAACATTTCAAGACAAAAATACATGCCTTTTTTATATCTGTTTTCCTTTACTACTCCGAACTTATTAAAAGACTGGTAAAAAAATACACACACATGTGCACACAGCCACTAATTAATGACCGCTTCCTAGGAAAGGTTCTGCAAGATGACTGACTTTTATGCCAAAGCCTAGCTAATGGTAGACTGAACCCATTTTTCCTTTCCTTCTGATAATGGAGCTAAACTATGTTCCTCAGACTCCCTTATAGTAAATGTGATCATGTGACTGAGGTCCTGGTAAATGGACTATTATTGAAAGTGATGTATGTTTCTTACAGGCCTGGCCCTGAAATTCTCCCAGATGTTTCTTCACTGTCTTTTTCACCTGCAGCTGAAAGACGAGTAGGTGTTCTAGAAGAGGCTTGAGACTCAGGACGGAAGGGCCTTTATTCCTGAATGACTCTAAGGAGTCATTCCCCTGCAACCAACTGGACTTTCAGGGAATAGCTAATACATTCCAGTCAGAAAAGCCATGTAGACATTGGGACCTTGGAGTGTATCTGTTACTGAACTTTTAGTGATATCACTAAATATCACTAAAGGGGTGACAGTGGAAGGGGTGGTAGTGGTCTTGGGATCTTCTTTTATAGAGAACAAAAAGGTTGAGATTTCAAATTATATTTTGAACTTGATGCCTGAAGCCTCCTGGAGTTTACAGGGAAGTGAAATCAGGGGACTGGTTCTAACTTTAAACGACATTACTCCATCTTGAAAATGAGATTAGGGAAGTAGGTAATTTCCAAGTTCCAATTCTACCAATCTTGAATATATTAATTTATAGGAGATACAACAGTGTTTGACATCTTCTTTACCCATGAGAGACAATGCTAAGTAGTACATGGGTCCTTAACCTCTGAGTCCAGATGAAGCTTTCAGCTTCTCAATACAATGATCCACACAGCTGTTGCCAATTTATTTGTGTTGCTAGAAGAGGTGAAACCCATTGGTTAGTGCTACTCTATATATTGACCTAAGTTGGTTTTAGCAACTATGTGGGTAGCAGGTCATGTAAGTGGTTAAGTGTAGCCTCCTCTTAGTATATCGTGGACACATCATCTGTACTCCACTCTCTCTCACATCTCTTCTCAGTTGAAAGGATATTTGTGAGAGAAGTTATGTTTTATCAGGAAAAGTTACAAATTTTAAAACACAAGGCTTGAAAGATACATGTCCTAGAGGCACAGATAGAGAAATAATCTTTAGGAAATGTTAGAATTAGGTCAATTTTTATTATTTTTATACAAATACAAAGAGATACCTTATGTTTCATGATCTAGAGATCAAAGCATCAGAGAAATATATTTGTGTATTTATTATAAAGTGTGTTGATGGAGGTCCATATTTCTTGATTATTCACTAACATTTTTGGGGTTTTTGAAACCTGTCAAAGTCTGATTTTTTTGGTGTGTGGCTAATAATACTAGAGCTTACAATATCTATTTCTTCCTCTTCTTTCTTACCAACAGTAATTAAATCTGTTTGAGATGGGAAAGAATGTGAATCAAACTGAAACTCCTGGCTATCCCCGTTTTCCTTGCATGCAGCTTATGGGATAGTTAATGGTATACAAGCACCTCAGATGACAGTAAATGGATTACACTGTGATTTTTGAGAAATATTGGTCTTCCTGAAGCAGATGCTGTCCCTTCTTCTTTCCCTTCTTCTCACCTTTAATGTAGTCATGGTAGCCTCATCTGCAGCAGCCAGTTAGAAATTATGATAGACCAAGAGAATCACAGACACATTTGCCCAAATAATAAGGCACTGAGCCAATGCCAGCAGCCATCTGACTCCAGATTTTTTGTTTTGTGAGAAAAACCAACCCATATTTTCTAAATCAGTGTAGTCAGATTTTTCGCAGATTGTAGCCAGATTTTAAACTGGGTTTATCATGCATATCCTCAGGAGATCATACTTTTCCAAAGGAACATTTCCCCTCAATAAGAATATAATTGTGGAATAGGAAGAAAGATCTAAAATAATTTTAAGTCAGAAATTATTAGATTGACTCTGAAAGATATGTAAATCATGTTACATATATAAATGTATAACCATTCTATTTCCCTTTGGAGAGATTCTACAGCTTTTGTCATATTTCAAATAGTTCTGAGTCTCAAGAAAACATACGAAGTACTATAGGAGTTTTTGGTGTACATCACTGGAAATAACTTATAGTTTATTCAGTATTAAGTCTTATAAAATTAACATGTGCTGAGTACTTACTACCTTTAAGCACAGTGCTGAGTATTGCATTTATTTATCTATTATCTCATTTATGCTTCTCAATAGCACTATGAAGAAAGAATATTTTTACTGTTGTTTAATTGATAAGAAAATTTAGACTTAACACTGCCTGTTCTATCTTAGTCATTCTGTCTCCTGAACATCTAGAATAGTACCTGGTAAATAGCACGTAGTAAATAAATATTTTAATGAATAATAAATATATACTGCTTTCGTACATGCCATTCTGTCTTACTGAACATCTTTTAAGCCTTGGCCCCATTCTGAGGTTTTAGAACATAAAATATCCATAGACATTTTCCTTGTCTTTAAGAAGATAACAATATAGTGCATAAAATTTCATGTCAACAGGTAATTTCATGCTATAAGTAATAAATCAAGGATAATTCTGAGTTGTTACATTTTGATCTATGAGCATAACAAACAAAAAAAAGCACTTAAAAAGGCACAGGCCTATAAAAACAAAAGTGGATAAAAACAATGTGAGAGTGGTCCAACCATTTTTAATATAGAGAGAAAAGTTTATGTGACATTGATATAACCTGGTAGCCAAGGAGAGTAGACTGGAATGTGCATGAATGGACAATGATGACCTCACTGTACTAATGAGTGGGGGCAGTAGGCACTGTTAAGTGAGCATGTTTACTGTGTGGCCACTGCATTCAAAATGACTAAACAAGCAGAGCATTGAATCTGATCAAATTTTGTGTTAAGCTTGAACATTCCTCCACAGAAACTATTCAGATGATTCAGAAGGCCATAGATATGGGCAAATGGTGACTGGCAGTTTCATCACAACAGAGCACCGACTCATGCATCATGTCTTGTGCAGAGTTTTTGCGAAACATCAAATCACCCAGGTGACTCAGCTGCGCTACTGCCCAGATTTGATACCCTGCTTTTTCCAAATCACCTTGAAATCTAAAGAAAAAACTAAAATCACCTTGAAATGAAAGAGATTTCAGATCATCAATGAGATTCAGGAGAATATGATAGGGTAGTTGATGGCGATTGGGAAAACTGTATGAGGTCCCAAGGTGCCTGTTTTGAAGGGGACTGACACATCATTGTCCTATGTGCAATGTTTTGTATCTTGTATCTTCCTCAATAAATGTCTCTATTTTTCATAGAACATGGCTGGATACTTTCTGGACAGACCCCCAAATATAATAAAATGAAAATGTGGCAGGAGATTAAATTGTTAAGGCTACTGCATAGCTAACTAAGAAGTTGGGATTTGGGGATCTTACTCTATGGCTAATGAGAAACTAGCATGGACAGCTAAGTTGTGAAGTAAAAGCTCAAATTTGTTTTCGGAAGGATCTTAGAATCAGTGTGGAAGAAGGATTATATTCAGAAGAGATAGAAAACAGAAGACTGCTGTAGCAGTCGAAGCATAAAAGCTGAGGGCATTTGACTTGTGACTCAGAGTGGCTGGACATGGAAGTGTCTTGAGGGGGATAATACATGAAATTTTATGAAGAGTATAAAGAAACAAGATAGGGTTAGTTTGAGTATGGAGATTTGTAATAACTTTATTTCTAATACAGTCAATCCTTATTATTTGATGATTGTATCATACAAATTTGTTTATTCACTAAATTTATGGAAACACCAAAATCAAAACTCGTGACACTCTTGGATCATTTATTGATATTTGCTGAGTGTCAAAGAAAGAAAGAAAGAAAGAGAGAGAGAGAGAGAAAGAAAGAAAGAAAGAAAGAAAGAAAGAAAGAAAGAAAGAAAGAAAGAAAGAAAAGAAAAGAAAAGAAAATAAAGGAAGGAAGGAAGGAAGGAAGGAAGGAAGGAAGGAAGGAAGGAAGGAAGGAAGGAAGGAAGGAAGGAAGGAAGAAACAGAAACATACACAGTTGGGTTGTCCAACATGCATCAGTCCCAGTGGAAGTGGAGCAAGATCATGCTCTGACTTCTTTCAGGTCTCAAACCATAAACACATGTCCTTTTCATAGTATATTTAGTGCCCTATTTCTCACATTTTTGTTCTTTTTATTGGTGATTTTCCTGCTTCAAATGGTGCCCATGTATGATGTTGAAGTGTTGTGTATTACTTTTGAATGCAAGAAGGCTGTGGTGTGCCTTAGGGAGAATATGTGTGCTAGATAAGCTTTGTTTGGAGATGAGTTTTTGTACTATTGGTCAAGAACTTAATGAAACAATGCAATCTATTAAATATGATGCCTTTAAACAGAAATGCACATAAAACAAGGTTATGTACTGATAGGCTGACAAAAATATTATGATCAGGGACTCTCAGGAATCTAACCCTGTTTTCTCCCATAGGGACAATGGTTTAGCATTTGCTAATTTATTGTTGACAGCCATTTTATAGAACATAAATATTGGGAATAATTAAAATTGTATATATCATAATACATTAGACCTGGAAGTGGTAGTTGAAATAATCAAATTCATTGTCATTATTGTATGATAGAAACTGAATTCCAATGATATATATTGAAGTACCCAAGATTGTATACTTCTTTCACTAAAACTACACGAGAGTTAGGACTCATAATTTTCTTCCATGATTGTCCCTTTTCACAGATAGACAAACCTTTAAACTTAGTATTTTGATGGATGAAATATTTAAGCCAAAGTATAAAGTGATTTGATTTTCTCTGGAAGGTGGGTTTGCGATGGACATATCCAATTAAGCACACATGTGGTGCTCTGCTTCTCTGCCCTTATTCAAGGATGATTCTAAGCTTGTGATTCCAGTCTACATCCGGATAGATCTGGAACCCATGAGTCTTTCTAGCTGACTGGAAGGATCTCTCTCTCTCTCTCTCTCTCTCTCATACATGCACACACACACACACATGCATACACACACTTCTGTAGCCCTGTATTCCTGTACTGTTAGGAATAACACTCTCCTCACATCTACCATCAAGCTTTCTGGGAGGTCATAATTTAGCACAGAAATCAGTAAACTACTACCTACAGGTAAATTTTGTCCCACTGTCTATTTTTTAAGTAAAGTTTTATTGGAACTAATCTATGCTTATTCATTTATATATTGTCTATGACTACTTTCACCTTACAATTGCAGAGTTGAGTAGTTGTGACAGGGATTTATAGCCCTTTATATTTATTATTTTGCCCTTTATAGACAGTGTGTGGTGACCTCGGTCTAGTATATAGCATGAACTTTGGTGCCAGTTTTTCATGTGATCTGTGGTAACAGCCTTTGAAAGCATTTCATCAGTTGTTCCACCCTTAACTTGTGGTTGAAGATGTTACATTGAAGAACCTTATCAAAGTTTCTGGATGGCATGAGAGGATTATCTTTTGTTATTTGGTGTCACCAAAAAATATGAATCAGTTTAACAAAAGTGATCCATAACTCATTTTAGCAATTGCTAAATTCCATGTCAGCCACATGAATTTCCCAGTTCAATGACTACAGTGGTAAGATTCTGAATTAACAATGCATTGCCTGCTCTAGCCCATCCTTACCAGCTGTCAGCACTACCTGGACCAATTGTTACTGTGCTTGTCAAAGCTGACTGACATTTAAAATTAGCAACAGGACAGAATTAACTTCCCAAGTGTCTTTTCTGTTGCAAAGCATATGCAAGAAATGCTTTTATTTAGCTTAGTGACATTTGCTACCCAAGTGCTGAGAAAATACCGTGTCTAAACAAATGTTGATTGCACAGATTCATCTTCCCATGATAATGAATGGTAAGTGCATAGAGGTAATTATACAATAATCTCAAAACCACACACAGTGACTTTTGCTTAATGGAATTACTTGAGAAAGAGTATTTTAATCTTGTAAGCTGACACTTCAAAGAAAAGAATACTGCGGTAAACATTTAAGCAGCACTTCTACCATAGTCTTGTTTAAATGGGCACTGTCTGTATGAAGTCTTCTTGAATTAAAAATTTTTTTTCCTAATTAGCATATCATGGCTGAATTAACACATCATTTCAATTTCTTGTAAGTCTCTTAGACATCTTCAGTCAAAAAAAAAAAGAAAGAAGGTTTAGTGCCCAAATGGATATTTTATGAGAGTGAAGAACTTTATAAAGACTTAATCTCAAAATCTACTAGGTGTGGAGTAGAACAAATCAGTGGGTCTTGGGAAATTAGAGAAAGTATGAATAATTGCAATGCCCTTCTAGAGATAGAACAGATAACATTTTTTTCATAGATTCTTTCTAAGGAATATAAGAAGAGTAAAACATAAATGAAAATAAAATCATAACCGTGGAGGAGGAATGCAGAAAGACGTCTTGTGTTTAAATGCTATGTTGAGTGAAGAATGACAGGGCATGGGGCAAGAACGAGGGTGAAAATGCGCAAAAATCATCTCAAAATGAATTAAAGATGAATGTAAGACCTAAAACCGTGGAGCTTCCAACAGAAAACATAGGGTGTAGCTCCTTGGCATTGGTCTTAGGAATGATTTTTCTTGGGGGGGGGGGATTTGCTTTTGGCACCAAAAGGAAAGGCACGAAAGTAAAAGAACAAAAAAAAACCAAAACAAAACAAGTGCATTTACATCAAAATAAAAAGCTTCTAAACAATGAACAGAACTATCAACAAAATGAAAAAGCAACCTACAGATTAGGGAAAAATATTTGCAAACCACATATTTGATAAGGGGTTAATACCCAAAATATGCAAGTAACTCATACAACTCAATGGCAAAACCCCCCAAATTACCCAATTAAAAATTGGACAGAGAAGATGTATGAATAGACATTTTTCTGAAGAAGGCATACAAAGAGCTGACAGGTTGATGTAAAGGTGCTCAACATCAGTAATCTTCAGGGAAATGCAAATCAAAACCACAATAAGCTATCACCTCACACCTGAAAGTGCTATCAAAAAGATAAAAGATAAAAAAAGGTATCAAAAAGATCTCTTTCCAGGATGTGGAAAGAGAACCCCTTTACACTGTTGACATGAATATAAACCACTATGGAAAACAGTATAGGTGTTCATGAGTAAGTTAAAAATAGAACTATCATATGATCCAGCAACTCTAATTTTAGTTGTATAATCAAAGGAAAGGAAATCATTGTCTCAAAGAGATATCTGTATTCCCATATTCATTGCAGCATTATTCATAATGGTTGGAGTATGGATGCAATCTAAGTGCTCATAGATGAATGAATGGGTAAATAAAGTATTATATATATTTATTTATAGTACCTAATGGAATATTTTTCAATCATTAGAAGAAGGAAATCCTGTCATCTGCAACAACATCAATGAATCTGGAAGATGTTATACTAAATGAAAGAAGCCAGACAGAGAAAGACAAAATACTATATACCACACGGCATCACTTTTAGGTGGATTCTTAAAAGAAAAGGCAAACTTATTGAAAAAGAGAGTAGAAAAGGGGTTGCCAGAGGCTGAGGGAAGGCAGAAATAGAGAGTGATAAAAGGGTGTAAATTTTGTTATAAAATCAATAAGGTCTGAGGATCTAATCTATAAATGGTGACTATACTTGGTAATACTGTATGTATAATTGAAACTTGCTAAGAGAGTAGAAATTAAATGTTCATACCACACCACACACACAAGATAAATATCTGTGGTGATGGATGAGTTAATTAACTTGATAAGGCAAAACTTTTCACAATGTATGCAAATATCAAATCATTATATTGTATATCTTAAATATCTTAAATTTTATTTTCCATTTATACTTTAATAAAGCTGGAGAAAAGAGAATGAGCATGAAGATATAAGTATGAACTGCAAAGTGCAGAAACAAACATCTTTAAACTTGTCATATATTTAATAAATGTAAGAGAGATTAAGTACATTGAAGATGCCTTGGATTTGAGAAGAATGGGCTCTTGGAGAAGAAACAAAAAACAGAATGATAGGGGTATGCAGACTACAACACTGTACATGTAGCTTCTCCAGTTTTACATTGGGTCATTCAACGTATGATTCTAAATGTAAATCACCAACAGCAAAAATCACTATAAAATACCTAAAGGAGTGAATAGTGGTTATCAGAAAGCACTGTGCACTCCAAAGCTCTTCTTTTGTTTGTTGTCTCAGCTCACTGTAGCTGACTCTGAACCTTTTCACCTATGCATAAGCCAACTGTGAAACCAGTGGTAATCTTGACAGTGATCTGTGGCTTGGGGCTTCATTAACATCATGTATTTTACCATTCAAACCAAAGAGCCCAGGGTATAAAGGCAACAGAGTATGGTCTTATGAAAATTCATAGCTCAGCCCCTAAAAGCATGAAATTTAAAGTCAGAAAGATGCAAAATTTTTCCTTCCTTCCTTCCTTCCTTCCTTCCTTCCTTCCTTCCTTCCTTCCTTCCTTCCTTCCTTCCTTCCATACTTCCTCCCTTCCTTCCTCCCTTCCTTCCTTCTTCCCTTTCTCCCTCCCTCCCTTCCTTCCTTCCTTCCTTGTATATTTTATTGATTATGCTATTACAGTTGTCGCATTCTTTTTTATCCCCTTTATCCCCCTCTGCGCAGTACCCTCATTTCCACCAGCTTTCCCCTCCTTAGTTCATGTCCATGGGTTGTGCATATAAGTTCTTTGGCTTCTCCATTTCCTATACTATTCTTAACCTTGCCCTGTCTATTTTGTACCTATCATTTATGCTTATTCTCTGTCCCTTTTCCCCCATTCTCCCTCCTCCCCCTTTCTGCTGATAATCCTCCATGTGATCTCCATTTCTGTGATTCCATTCCTGTTCTACTTGTTTGCCTAGTTTGTTTTTGTTTTTGTTTTTAGGTTCAGTTGTTGATAGTTGTGAGTTTGTTGTCATTTTACTGTTCATACTTTTGATCTTTTTTTTGATGAGTCCCTTTAACATTTCATTTAATAAGGGCTTGATGATGAACTTTTTGAACTTGACCTTATCTGAGAAGCACTTTATCTGCCCTTCCATTCTAAATGATAGCTTTGCTGGGTAGAGTAATCTTGGAGGTAGGTTCTTGCTTTTCATCACTTTGAATACTTCTTCCAGATCCCTTCTTGCCTGCAAGGTTTCTTTTGAGAAATCAGCTGGTAGTCTTATGAGAACTCCCTTGTAGGTAACTCCATTTCTCTTGCTGCTTTTAAGATTCCCTCTTTATCTTTAATCTTTGGCAATTTAATTATGATATGTTTTGCTTTGCCATTCATTAGGTATGTGACTTTGGACCCCTGTTTTAACTTTTTTCCAAACTGTAGCACTTTAATAAACATGGAAATACAGTTCATAGGATTGGTACTTCGATTAAATGAAAAAAAAATTGTGAAGAACCTGGCATATAGTAAGCATCAATAAACAAGTATACACAAGTAGTTTAACCCCTTGAGTGTGATCATGGCCTATTTATTTATTTACTTATTTATTTATTAATTATCTTCCTAACCCAAAGACATACTTATTGACTTTAGAGAGTGAGGAAGGGAGGGAGAGAAAAAGGGAGAGAAACATAGACATGGAAGAGCAATATCAATCCATTGCCTCTCCCACAGCCTAGGCATGTGCCCTGACCTGGAATGAAATCTGCAACCTTTCAATTTACAGGACAACACTCCAACCAACTGAGCCACACCAGCCATGGAAGATCATGGTTTATTTTAAAGGCTAAGTACTGCATATTCTATAAATACATATTTGAGATAGACAATAAAGGGAAGGACAACTAGAACCTACCAAATTGTTGCTTAAAACCAGAATAGAATAACAACTTATTTCTTGTATTCTAATAGTAATTTGATGTTTTCCAGGCTTTAGCCGAGATATATTGCTTATATGTCATAGCATTCACCAGAGTTTCTAAATCTGTAGAAGGACCCAAATGATGGCTTTGCAGGGTACAGATTCTCAGGGGATTCTTAAATTGCTCACTCTTTACAAATAGAACTATGCAACATCATCAGACACAGGGTTTAGCTCAAGTGAGCCTTATAGCCAATGTTCATCCATCACTCTTTAGATTAGTGCTACCCAATATATTACTAATAAATAAGTTTTATGACTTTTCCACTTGAGGAAATAAAATCTGCACATTAAAGTTTAGCTGGAAGTTTGTGACTCAGTCTCATAAAACAGGAAAGAAAAGAAAACATGTAAAAATATTTTTATAGTCAAGTATAGCCACTAGGTGTCTAGGAGATTAGGATTGTGTCTGGATGCCAAAGTGTTTTTAGTAAATTCTCATATCTACATTAAGTAAAAAATAACTTCCATGTTGACCATCCCTTGTCTGTCTTATTCCTTTAGAGCTGGTTAGTAATGCTGGCTTCCCTCTGGTTGCTTACGAAGAATATTCTCCAAACCTTCATGGTTTGGTGAAACAATGATTTCAAATTTAATAAAAATAAATTTTAAAAAAGAGAAATTTTAGGGTCTGAGGAAGATATATTCTCATGCCTTTTTCTATGGTAGAGATTTATTCACATCAAGATTTTCAGAATTGACCTTTGCAGAACTTCATCTGCTCCTTAATGATGCTACATGAGCAAGAAGGTACCATCTTCAAATTTAAGTTTGATATTGTATTAGAAGTTTCTATACAATCTCATAAAACTCAGGAGAAGCTTCATGATAAATAAACTTGTTTGCTTAACCCCACGTTTCCCAAATATATTTATATAATTTATCCTTTTTTCCCCAATATATATGTACCATCTGTGGAACTATTCTGTGAAATGCACTTTGGGAAACATTAATATAACATCAATGATAAATGGTCACAGAAATATAAGAATAGCTTATAAGCTATTCCCTATATTCTTATAAGCTATAAGAATAGCTTATAAGGAATATAAGATTACCTTATCTCCTATAATGGGGTAGCCCTTTTAATTGATGATAATTTTATATCTAGTATTCATATCATTGAAACCCTCTCTACGATGTGTACTGCATTTTTTATTGGTGACCCTAGAGAAAGGGTATAACTTATGCTAATGCTCCTCATAATAACCTTTCTTACACATGACTTCTCCCTTTAAGCTATTACTAGGTAATTATCCATACTCTTTGATCCCTTTAAGATTTCTCTTTAGTCTTTTTTTCTTTTCTCCCATGATTCTCTACATACTTTTTAAGCAGGTGCTGAAGTAGAGAACTCATTGTCTCTATCTTTTCAACATGTAGGTCTGTATAGGTTATTTTGCATATTGTTTCTAATTCTATATTTAAATAGCTGTTTAAATTTCTAGGCTATATCTTATACTACAAGCTGTTGACTATTAGCATATTGGAATAAATAATTACTTTACCAAGTCTTTTTTTGCATTTCTTTCTTTCTTTTTTTGTGTAATTGCTTTTATAAGTTTTCACTTTCCTGCAAACTGAATGGAAGCTTCCTTAATCTAAGACACTGATAAACATTTCAAGCAATTCAGAGCCCAGATTTCTCCTTCCACTTTCATTCATGTTGCTAAATTATGTCCTTAAGGTAGCCCTACTAACTCACCAATCTTTAAGGTCCGTCCAATATTGAAGTCTTTAAGTGCAAGTTGTGAATGTTATTTCTCTTTGCACCTTAAATCCATACAGAGTGTCTGTATCGCTGTCTATTTTAATGAATGTCTGTGTAAGAACATCAGACTATTCAACAAACCATATCAGTATAGTAGGATCTGGACTGTCTTCTGAGCTTACAAGTGAAAATATTATTTGAAAATAAATGCCTTATAATAATATCCCACAAATTATATCTATTGATTCATCCTTATTTATTGTTAGTTTTCCAATGAAAATAAGAAGTTGAATTAGTCACATACTTCCATTTCCTAAGGTCATGTTATCTCCATGCTAAATGTGTACTTAGATGACGGCTGGCTTACAGTTGCATAAAATTTATTTTTTCATATTTTAACATTTCAGAAGTCAGGATGAATCATATAATTGATGACATCCTAACATTGTGTCATTGTTTAATTGGCGGAAGTTTTTTTTTTTTTCCTTAGTAATGCATATAACAATGATGAATTAAATGGAATAAAGATTTGATGAAGTACAATATTTTATTGCCTCAAGTATGTAAAATACAATGCTCTGTGACTAGGAAAAGTGAGATTCTCAGAGGAGAATTAGAATAATGTAACATCAGTCATATAATATTTATAGAGTTCCCATGTACATTGTATCACTTGATTAACTTAATAGCAGTAGAATTGTTATTAGCCTAAATTTATACCTGAAAAAAAAAAAACATGCTTAAGTGACAAGGACAGAGAATCACAAGGGCAAGAACTATGTTTAGTTTATTTACAGGGCAAAATATAATGCTTCGCATATAGTAGGAACTTAATGCATATTTGTAGAACAAATTGAAGGATCCAGTTGTACCCAAGTTTAATTATTCTTATTTAAATATTATTTCCTTCCTGTTAAAACATCAGTCCATCTCCTTCATCTCTCTCCAGTACTTTACTGTCTTTCATAGACAGCAAACTCATTAAGGGCTAAGGTCAAGTAAAAACATTTAAAAAAAAAAAAGATCATGAGAGTATATAGAAGAGTTAGAGTTGAAAGGAATTTTAGAGATTGCTGAGTCCTATCATCTTCTTAAAGAAAAGTAAACCAAAGAAAAGAGAGATTAAATGATTTATTCAAGTTTATATGACTAGTAGGTGGCACACCTTGGTCTTGAAGCAGGCATTCTGGCATTTTGCATTTACTACCTCCCTTTCCCTTATATGGTAGGTCTGTTAGTTGAGTTCCACTAATCATTTGTCTTTGGGATTAGTCTGAACTTTTCATCTCATGTCCACATTGCTAGAACTCTCCCCTGAATGCCTCATAGCGGCTTTGGCCTCAATCAAAACAGAACCAGTTATGGCCTGCTCAACTTTGCTCTGCCTCCTGCATTCCTGCTAGGTAATGGCAGCCCCATTTTTCTAGTCAAGCTGGCACAAACCCTTAAGAATCATCCTTGATTTCTCTTTCTCACCCCGCATGTCAGAGTGATGGCCAAGTCTTGCTAACTTTACAGCCTATCCATTTCTCAAATCTCTCTCTTGTCCCACCAACGACTACCCTATTTCAGGCCATTCCCATCTCCCTCCTAAAATATCGTAGTAGCACCTACCTGACCCCTCCTGTCTTGGGTTTTGACCCCTAACATTTATTCTATAAATTTCATTCTGTAAATTGTAGCCTAAAATTTATTCTAGAAATTGTAGTCAGAGCAAAACATATATAAATATGATTCTGTTCTTGATTCTTTCATGTTTAAATCTTTTACTGGTTGTCTTCCGATTTAAATCCAAGCCTTTAATCTGACCTATACCTTCTTGCAAATTCTGGCTTCTGCCTAACTCTCTACTCTGTTTCCTGATTCAACATATACTTGATAGTCATACTGGGAATTTGAGCACAGTTATTAAGAGCTCAGACTTTGGAGGTTCACAAATAGGAACACATCTTTGCTCTTGTTTACTAAATGTTTATGTTTATTTTATGTTATTTAAGACTCAGTTTCCTCATTTGCAAAATGGGGCTAATATTAGTTTCTATTTTATTGTATTATTGTAAAGAGTAAAGGAGGTAATCTATATTAAGTGTTGATTATGTACCTAGCACGTACATTGTAAGTACACAATAGACAGTCTAGGAGTCTAATTCTTTTCTGTCTTTGCTTCAGCCAGCCCTCCTGTCACTGAAGACTCATTCCCGTCTCCAACTTGAAAAACTTCCTTAATGTGCCTCCCCCAGGCAGGGTTACTAAGCATCTCTGTGCATCTTTATCACAGCATTGTTCATGCTGGGCTTGCTGACTTTTATGTCTTTCCAACTAGACTAGGGTTCCTTGAAGGCAGTAGCTGTGACTTTTATCTGTGTATTGAGAATCTAGCATGGTGTCTGGTACAGAGAAGTTGCTTGCTACATATTTATTGAAATGATCTAAAATAAAACCATGAGAGAAAGATATGACTGTATTCTCAGCTCCTGATTTATATGTAGTAGGCACGTTGATAAATACCTGTTGAACAGATGAATTAACAAATTTAAAGATGAGTGCTGTCTTTGCCAGTTTTCTTCTTCATCGTGTAGGGAAGGAACAAGTTTTCCTTGACCATGGCTGGGCCTGCAATTAAACTGAAAAAGACAGATTAACAGGAGGAAAATATATAAATTTATTGAATATGTTTTACACAACATGGGAGGCTTCATAAGGAAATGAAAACTTGAAGAAGTGGTTAAGCTTGAGCATTTTTATACTAGGTTTGATTGAGAGTGGAAAGTCATGAGAAAATGTGATAAGACCAAAGGGTATGAACTAAGGGTAATAAACTGGGGAAGCTTTGCACAGTGTGTTGATTCCTATTCCAGTTAGTGTCCCTCCATCTTCAGCAATAAAAGTGCTACTTTCCTCCAGCTGAAGGATGCAAATCTTTCACATCAGAGACTTATGACCTGCTTCAGGGGACATGGGGGAAGTCAAAGAGTCTTTCCTAAACCTCCTATTTCCAAATTCCTTCATCTGAAGGTATTCTATGTGCCAAAATGCCATATGTCAGGGTAGTGTGTTCTTTACCCCATCAGATGACAGCTTAAGAAAAAAATCACCGTTATCAGTCGCTGACCATCAGTATTCTCCACTTCATGACAAGACTGCAGTATAAGTAATATCTGGGACCTTTGATTACTCTTATTTTAGAAAGTGACTGACTCTTCTGCTTATGACTTTAAGGCATCAACATGGGACTCATCATAAAAGAAAAGGACTTTTGACTGTGCCTGTTAGACACTCCCTCTGACAGAACCATTGCTCCTGTCATTGCAGTTGCGTTTCCTCCCCTTGCTTTTTACCTTGTGACCCCACCAAACAAGCACACCACCCTACAGGTACTTGAAGGTTCACTGAGCTGCTTCAGGGGCTCAAACAGATGTTACCTGTGATCTTAACTCTGTGCGTAGGAGTTGGCTCCATCTGCCAGAATTTCTTCTGTGAACACCTGCAGGTCAGATTATTTACATAAAAATATGCTAGAGTTACAACTGGGATATTCAGTATCAAATAATTTGGTGCTACAGCATTGCATTGTTTGTGATAGTGATCGAAGACAGATGACCTCCTCTGGTCCTTCAGGACTGTGTGTCAGTCGCTCTCTTGTCCCAGATCATTAGATCTCTTCACACTTGGCTGGTGTTTGCAGTCTTGTCTCTCTCTCTCTCTTTTTCCCTAATGAAAATCCATTTATTTATTTATTTATTTATTTTTGTTGTTCAAGTACAGTTGTCCCCATTTTCCTGCTTCTTTTTTGACCATTTGTGTTTTTCTTCTTCTCTTTTTCCTTCCTTCTCTGGCTCTGAGACTTTTTCTTTCCCTCTGCTTCTCACTGGGGATCATTGTCAGCAGGTTTTAAGTGTCAGTTAATGGCGTTACAGGCAAAGTCTTGCAGCCTGAATCCAGAATTAATTCCTTTTATAAACTTAAGGATGGAAATTGGGACAAAAATTGTAAAATCAGTAGAAACTTGGGGAGTGAGGTTATCTCAAAACACATGTTAAATAGTACAAAATTAATTTCTTTTGCACTATGAATTATATAGCTTTTCTTTTTTACCTCCTTTTGAGAACTTGCTATGTTCTGCCTTGAAGTATAAAAAACAACATGGGGAGCAACTGGATATGAGGCACTGGGCTGCATGGTTTATGAATGTAACAAGGTTTGCATTAGTATTTGCAGATCATTGACTTTATGAAGTAAGACCAAATGACACATTCCATCTTTCCCCATAGCCTGTCTTCTTTCAGCTGCTGAAACACCAGGCTCTTCACTTTGTATGTACTGGCAGGAATCTTCTCTCTCAGTTCGTTAAATTGGAAATCATTCACTTTTCTGACTGTTACCACCTTGGAGAAAATTTTCTTGACTGTTCTATCTAAGCAAATTTCTTTTTATTATTTTCTGTTGCAGCTCCTTTCTTTCTTTTCCTCCCTTCCTCCTTTCCTGCCGTCCTTCCTTCCTTCCTCTCTCTCTTCCTTTCTTTCTCCTCACCTGAGAACATGTTTATTAATTTTTAGAGAGAGAGGAAAGGAGAGAGAGAGAGAAAGCCAATCAGCTGCCTCCCTTACACCCTGACCAGGGATCAGACCCACAGCCTTTGGGTGTACTGGGAAAACGCTCCAGCCAACTGAGCCACCTGGCCAGAGTCTTTCTTCTTTTTTTAAAGTAGGCCCCCTTATAACATGGAGCTATTTTATTTATTTGCCTATATTATTGGAGTTTTTGGTCTGTCTCTTTAAATAGAATATAAGCTTCATATATTTTACTGAGGAAGGAATTGTGAAATAATAAGAAATCCATATATTTCTTATACCTATGTATTCGTCCTTGCCCCAGTTCCAGCTAATAGTATTTGGTCCTTGAACCTGGTTTGACAAAGAGCTTCTAAAGACTCTTGTAATTTCCTGAGTGGTAGCGGTGCCTGACACAGAGTTTCTAAATCTCTTGGAATTTCCTGGGTGATGGGAGCATGTTTTTTCTAATGAGGCGATTCTTGGTGGGCTCCTTGATGGGGGCTGGTCACTGAGAAGGTCAAGCCATGGTTAGGAGCTTGGAACTTTCATCCCCAGCCCTCATTCTCCAGTGAGTGGAGGGGAACTAGAAACTGAATGCATAATATATCATAATAGATCAAGCTGTGTGATGAAGCCTCATGAAAATCCCCTAAGTACAGGATTTGGGGAACGCATGTGCCAGGAGGGTAATGAACCCTAGCTCCACGGCAGCACAAGTCCCTGTGCTCAGGATCCTCTAGACCTTGTCATATGTGTCTCTTAATTTGGCTTTTCATCTGTATCCTTTATTATGTTCTTTATTATATAATAAACTGGTAAATGTAAGTAAACGCTTTACTGAGTTCTGCGAGCTATTCTAGAAAATTATTAAAGACAAAAAGGGAGTTGTAGGAACTCTCATTTAGGGTTGGTCAGTCAGAAGTACCAGGTTACAATGTGAGACTTGTGACTGGCATCTGAAGTGGGGACAGTTTTGTGGGAATTGAGCCATTAACTTGTGCGATCTGACACTAGTTCCACGTAGTTAGTGTCAAAACTAAATGGAGTTGTAAGATACTCACCTGATGTCTGAGAACTGGTCAGTGTGGGAATAAGTCCCCATACATTTGGTGGCCAGAAGTAGTGGCAAAAGTAACAGTAGTATGAAGGAAACTATTGCATTTTTTCCCATTACAAGATTCATCTCTCTCTTTCTCTCTGTTGTATTCCTAGTGCCCCGCCCATTATATAAGCTCAATAATGTTGAGTATGCCGTGCACTGTACCAAATGCTTTATATGTTTGTTTTCATTTACTATTACATCAGCCCCATTACGGAGATATTATTATTATCCCTATGTTGCAGCTAAGGAAACTGAGACATAGAAAGATCAGATAACTTGTCAACGGTCACACAGCTAGTATGTGGGTGAATTGGAATTCAAATCCAGGAAGTCTGGTGTTGGAAATCTGTGCTTTTCATGAATACAGTCACAAAGTTATATATAAAAAGTTTAAGATCATATGAAAATGTTCTAATGCAAAAGGAGGTGATGCAGTCAAGTAATGATGAAATGTCCCCAAATAACTTTGAAACACAAGCAATAATGTTGTCACCCAAGTGTCCTCTGAAAGAGATGAATAATTTCCAGGCCAGCTAAACTATACTGTTGTAAGCATTTAGGTTGTAATGTATTAAGGTATTAAACATATCTAAAGAAAGAATGTATCAGTCATCAGGGGGATTATTCTGCAGTGGAAATAAACAAGACACAAAAGAGTATTAGAGAGGTACCATCATCTAAGGAACCATCATCCTTCACTTCTCTCCTCAGTCTGGCAAGGAAGATGATAACTTGATCAACAAATTACAAGTGATTTTTGTCTACTGTGGTAAAATATATACAACATAAAGTCTATAGTTTAACAACTTTTGAGTGTTAACATTGTAAACCTCAGCTGAGCTTCTGTATAGCTAATTAGGAGTTATTTTTCAGTTCCTTGTTATATAAGGGTTGGCAAAAGTAATTTATTGTTACATAGAGGTAGGCTAAAGTAGGTTTACAGTTGCAAATGTAGAAATCTGTAAATTGGACATCAATAGTCCATTGTTTGTGTGTCTTGGAGTGTCACATTCTTACTGAACCAGCTTCCATAGTGTGGTCTAGGTAGAATAACAGAGTTGAAGAACTACATTGCCAGGAGAGAGGTAGGCAGTAGATTCTGGACAAGAAGTGTGAGGTCTCCTTAAAGTCATCCTGGGAAAACTACAACAGCTTTCAAAGAATGAAAGTGGACTCAGGGGTTAGGCCCACAGCGGTGCCTGAACTTTTGGCATCCCTGGGCCACACTGGAAGAAGAAGAGTGGTCTGGGCAACACATTGAATACACAAACACTAACAAAACCAAAAAATCTCCTAATGTTTTAAGTAAACTTACAATTCTGTTTTAGGTCACATTCATAGTCATCCTGGGCCGCATGCATCATTCGGGCTGCAGGTTGGACACCCCTTGTAGGGAAAGATTGTTTGATGTACCATGCAACTTTAAATGATATAGTTTTGAAAAGGAAGTGAGAACAAACCATAAAACTGAATGACCTAGCTCACCATCCCCTCAAAACCTCCATGATCTTGAAGTATCTTATTGAGAAGGAATTTCAGTTCTTAAAGTCCATTATGGAAGAAAATAGCTAGAAGGTACACTTAACTGAAAAGCCCAAGGAATGACTTGAAGTAGCTGGACTAAAAACCATTCATAAATATGAGGCAGAATGCTTTGAGGAAGAGGATATATAACCAGCAACTGGGCCTCTAGTTTTCCAAGTGTAGTCTAAGGAGAGGATGCACTCCCAATATATATCTGTCTATTTCCAGGGGATGGTGGGTCAGGATACTTTAATCTGAGTCAATAATTATTAAAACTGCAAAGTGGGTGCCATGTTTCAAAATTGTTATATACAAGCAATCATCTGATTATCAATTAGTTTCCTATGTAGCGTACTCATGTGAAGAAAATATACTACTGAAGATGTTTTATGTTTGGCTACCTTGGCAATCAGAATTCTCTTTATCGATTAATAGTAATTTGGCTTGCAGTATAAGTTTTCTACTGAGAGAAGTTGTACTGGCCATAATCTCTAATTTACTATGATTTCATATATGCATCTATATGGATCTAGTAAATATGAGTCACCTCCTGAAAGATGGTTCCACTCTTAATGTGCTGAATAAATCTGGTTTCTGAGAGACCAAGAGTGAAGGCAGATATAGACTGTGATTAATTTATCAGTATCCTTGCTTTGGTGTCTTGGTTGTCTGGTGAGTTTCATTTTGTGTTACCCTGACTTGTCATTCTTATGAACCCTCTACCTGATATATTAGAAATACTGTGAGTGTGTGGGTTTGTATGTTGTATTACACAGGTTTCCTGAACAGCAGCAGCCTTTAAGTACCCTTTTTCTGGCATTTACAAATAAAACCATTGAAGAATATGCTGCTTCCTGACTTAGCTCTTACAACTTTTTTAGTGTCATAGACTAGCACTGAATGGATTCAACGTGGGTTTTCTCTGTGGCTGACACCAGTGGCAACTCTATCACACTGGATGTTCCAAATTTGAATTTCAGCACAAAAATGTGACTGATGTTAAACAGAGGAACTGGTATCTCACCATTCTCTCAAGCCAATCTTTTGTTCTGGTTTTGCAAGCTCTTGGAGTTGCTGTATCATGTGTCCCACATGCAAGACTCCCTGCTTTAAAACCTGTCCTCTTGTTACTGCTATGAACTAATGTCCATTTGAAATATTATAGAATGTGAGTATATAGGAATCAGGGGCCTAGAGTTTTACCCTCTGCTTTAAACTGTTTAGTCATTTTAAAAAAAATCCTCACCTGAGGATAACATTTATTGGTTTTAGACAGAGGAGGGGAGAGAGAGAGAGACAGATAGACAGACAGACATAGACATCGATATGAGAAGAAAACATTGATCAGTTGCCTCCCATACACTTCCCAACTGGGGATTGAACCCACAACCTAGGTATGTGCCTTGACCGGGGATTCGACCGGCAACCTTTTGGTGTATTGGACAATGCTCCAGCCATCTGAGCAACATGGCCAGGGCTCTTTAGTCATTTTTAAAATGACTTTGGACACTTTATTTTCATAACAGAATTTTAATCCATAGTGAAGAATCGCTATGTAGAGATATACTTTTCATGATTTTATATTTTAAATTCATAGGAATAATATAAAAGAAAAATTGTGCCAATACTGTTTGAACAACTGCTGTTAAATTTTCTTGTGACATTTGTGAGACAGAGTAATGTAATTCCACTGGAATTACTTGTAATATCTTAGTTATTGTGTATGCATTGATGCATTCAAGTTAACTGTAATTCCGATATCTCGTGGGTAGGCAGAACAGAGTCATTTAATCATTAGAGTGTATTGCCAATTCAGATTTATTGAGGAATTATGCTCCTTATTATTTTTTTGCAAGAGATCATTCATATAACTATACAAGATACAGGGAAAATACAACTTGTGAAAGTGCATTATTCTGTGTTTATGCATATGTAGAAATTTGGGCAAGTAAGGTGAGGTGGGAATAAAGGCATAAAACAGGAAATGTGCTTAGTTTAATTATGAAAACCTAGTTTTTGGAAGGTATATATTTACTAACTTATGGCACAAGTTCCTATTTTGAATGAAAATCTTGAAACGGGGTAAAATAAAATGGTTTTTGGTACATCTTGATAGGTGAGGTATAAATGAAGAGGCCATAGAAACACAGAATAAGTTGGCTCCTGTACTAAACAGTCTCAGAACACAAATGTTCCATCACGTTCTGGCTTGTGTTTGCAATAGGTAGATACTTGTTCATTTTATTAGTAGTTCTGAAGGAAAACTGGTTTGTTTCATTTCAGTATCCTCCATGGAGTGTGACACAGGGCCTTGCACACAGTTGATTAGGAATGTATGGATGTATAAATGAAATTATAAAGAACATCATTAATATGACAAGGCCATCTTTAAGGAATACCTGGAGACTAGACTCTGGGGATGTTGTTACAGTAAGGTTATAGTACTTTTCAAGTAGAATGCTTCTTGTTATTGGTAGTAATTAAAATGAAGGAGTATTTTCATATCCAACATGTTACCACAATTGAAAAAAACATATGATTGGTTATTCAAGAAGAACTAATTTTGATGACAGATAATGTATCTCCATGGATACTTGAATAAAATGGAAAGATTTGCTCCTGGCTGGGTGGGGTCTCAGGCTCTACTCCCAGGCTGGATGGAGCTGCTGGCTGGACTTGGTGCGTAGGGAGCCTGCGGGCAGAGCTTGGCAGATGAAGGGCCTCAGGCTGTGCTCTGATCATACGGGGCCACAAGCTGTGTCCTATGTTGGTCAGGGATGCCAACTGGGCTTTACCATCAGGTAGGCCACTGGTTGTCCTCTGTTGTTAGGCAAGGTTACTGGCTAGTTTCTCTGGTTGAGAGGGGCCTCCAGCTGTATCCTGCAGTTGGGTGGGGCTACAGACTATGCTCTGTGGTTGCCAGATTGCTGTCAGGGCTCCCTGGTCAGGCTATGCTCTGCAGTTGGGCAGGGGCACTAGCTGGGCTCCCTGCCTCGGTGAGGCTTCAGGTCATGTTTAGCAGTTGGGCAAGGCTGTAAGCTGGGCTCCACTGATGGGCAGGGCTTTAGATTTTACCCACAGTTCAGGGGTGCAATGGTCTGAGCTCTGAGGATGCCCAGAATTACTGTTCAGGATCCCTGGGTATGTGGGGACAGAGGCTTTGCTCATTAGTTGGGCAGAGCTGCGGGTTTGACTGTCTACCTGAGCAAGGCTGGGGGATACGCCCTGTGATGCCCAGACTCCCTGGTCAGGAGAGACTGAAGGCTGTACTCTGCAGGCCTGCAAATTTGCATCCTTTCCCAAGTGAGGTGAGAGAAAGGGCTCCAGGGCCAGGACAGCCTGCGGACTGGGAACCCAAGTCAGGTAGAACTGCCAACTGAGCTCCTTGGCCAGATGGGTGTCTGCTCGGCTGTGCAGATGGGTCTCTGCTTGTGTGCTGCTATAAGCAGGAGAAAGTCTACCAAGACCTGAGAGCTGGGTGCTGTAAGCCCCCACCCTCTTCTCCATTCCTCTCTGATCCCCAGGGTTTAAATCTGGCGGATTCCCTCAGTGACCCAGTGGGCCTTTCAGGAAGCATACCGCAAAGCTTGGGGAGCTGCATGTATGCATTGCACTCTTTTTTTTTAACCACGGGAGAAACCCCACCCCAGGCCCAGGGTTGCCCTCTCATTGCTACACTGTGCTGTCTTGGGGGAAGGGTGGTGCTGTCAGAGTGTAGCTGCTCCTCTTACCCTTCTAATATGATCTTTCTCAGTCTCTGTGTTCCGGGTGGGTGCTTCAGCTCACTCTTGAGTTCTGGGATTTTCACAATGGTGTCTTGTCTATGGATAGTTGCTTCTTGGTTTCTGTGAGAGGAATGAGGTCAGGAATAACTTATGTCACCACCTTGTTCCACAACGTTTATCTTAAAAACAGAAAAGGTATTTCCTGGGCTTCTCTTATCTAATCTGCAGAACTCACATCTGCTGCTTCCACAGAATAATTCTGGGTGTGTCCGGACAACACTGATCAATGCTCAGGGATTAATTCTCTGTCTCTCATATATATTTTTTTCATAAAGTGTTGGTAGATGTTTAAAATGAGGCTTTATTAAAGTGGCAGTGTGCCTGCTATCAATAGCTCTATATATAACGTCTCTTCTACTGCGTAAAAATAGTCCTATTAACTTTTTTTTATTGTTCAAATACATTTGCCTCCATTTTTCTGCTCTTAGTCATATATCATGTCCTTTCCTCTCATTTCACTGTGGAAGTAGTTCTTTTCTTTACCTCTGATGGCAACTGCAAGAACACTCTTTTGTTTCAGTTTAGCTCTAACTTCTAGATGCCTAGGTTGCTCTGTAATCCCAAGAAGCTCTTTGGCACCGTAAGCAAATAAATTCTTGGTGGGCTTTCCCTATCCTTCTTGAGGAATTCCTAGCCATGTATAAAGGTAATTATAGAAGTGGTTTAATATACAATTTTCTCTTTTTTATAAAAATTTTTTATTTTTTAAATTTTTTAAAATATTTTATTTATTTATTTTTAGAGAAAGGAAGGGAGGGAGAAAGAGGGGGAGAGAAACATCAATGCGTGGTTGCATCTTGCACACCCCCTATTGGGGACCTGGCATGTGCCCTACACTGGGAATCAAACTGGTGGCCCTTTGTTTCAGAGGTCGGCGTTCCATCCACTGAGCCATGCCATCTAGGGTTATTTATATAAAATTTTTTTAAACAAAATATATTAGATACTTACATAGCAGAAATTATAATAAACCTGGATACAAAAGAAAATATGATTCCCAACTTAGAGGAATTTACAGCACAGTGGGAGAAACAGACATATTAACAATTTAAATCCTGTCTATAAGTCCTATTCCAGATATAGTCACATTGTTTAGGTGCTGTTTTACATGCTGAATGTAAAACAGAACTTAGCTTTCTCTCTCCTGTGGCCCACGGTAGCTGTTTCTTTTCACCAATCTCTATCACTTTTTTCCATACTGAATCTCAGCAGATAATTAACCCCTTCTTACAGGTAAAATAGAAAACTCAGGTCAGAAAATTCTACAAGTTCATATCGTATCTCCCTCTCCTCACTCCTGCTCTCTGCCATGCTTTCGCACCTGTCTTCACTTTTCTTCTCTTCCAGTATAGTGCAAGGTGTGCTCTTGCTGCTGGCTAATCCTTTTACTCTGGTTTCATTCACTCTTCTCTTTACATCTCCTCAAGCCCTTGCTCCATCGTGTATTTCCTCTTTCTCAGATTCAGCCACCTCAATCCCTTAGCTTTCTGCTTTACCTTTCCTAGGCATTGTTTATGGATTCATCTCCAAGAAATACATTTTCCCCTCAGTTTATTTTCATATTTACCGCAGCTTCTAGAAAGCATAGGGACATTCAGATGATACCACAATGAAATATGACTACACAGCAATCAAAATGGCTACAATTATAAAGGTGAATAATATTAAATGTTGATTAGTATATGGAGCAGAATGGACTCTCAGATACTGCTGGTGATACATTCACTTTGGAAAACAGTTTAACTTTGTTTAATGTATTAAAGATGGGTATACCCTGTGACAATGTAATTTTATTCCTCAGAATGAATATACCCACACAACTTTCTGTGGGTATATTCATGAAGAGACATGGAAAATTATGTTATGAAAACACTATGTATAATAGTAAAAAAAACCTGGAAAAAGTAAAATTGCCATTAATGCAGGATAATAAAATTCTGATGTATTTATTTATACAATAGAGTATTATATATTATACCCACAGTATTTGTGATTCTCACAAACATAATGATAAACAAGCAAGCAAGACTAAAAAGAATAAATGTGACATAATTCCATTTATACAGTTTGGAAAATTAAACTACCCTCTCTACGTATGCATGATTTAGAGATGAAACCACACACACACACACACACACACACACACACACACACACACACTCACTGAATAAAACAAGAAAGCACGATTATCCACGTGGTAAACAGATGAGAAAATGAGTGGGAATGGGAATCAGGGGCCCAGTTCTTGACAGAAACAAATTGAATGGCAGCTATAAATATAATTTTCAGATAGTGAATAATGATTTCATAATAAACTCAAGATTTTTACTCATCTTAACTATCAGTGGAAGATCACAAGTGTCATGGATATGCCTGCCTACTGGTCTGCCACCCTTTCAGCAGCAGCTTCAGGCAGGATTGCCAATCTGTGCTTGGCTAGAGCACCTAAAACTAAGCCAATTTTTTTCTGCCCTGCTCCTCAGTATAGAGCGTGTTTTATTTTTCCTGATGAAAACTTTTTTTAGCATTAAAACAAAACTTCCATAACGTTTACTTTTACTTATCCATTTAACATGTGTTAAGTGGTTTTCTTCTCTTGCTGTTTCACAAGTATTACCTCATTATAAGCTGATAACAATACTTTGAATATCATTGTTATTTCACTTTTACTGATAAAGAATCTAAGGGAAAAAGAAATTGAAAACCTTGCCCTCTATGACATTGCTAGTATTGCTGAAGACAGGTTTCGAATTCAGGTAGTCTGTCTCTAGACTGGGACTTGTTAGTAAGTACTATACCATATTATGTCCCATGGTATGTGCAATGATTTGGATTAAAGAGGCATGAAAGGTAAAAATATACAAAGAAACAAACTTCAGGGGCCAGAAATGGAGTACTGCTGTGAATAGACAATATCATTTCAAATACCCTCACATACAATTTACCTTTCCCCCAGATTTCCCCTGTTTTAGTACATGGTACAATAGTTCATCCAATTGTTGAGGTAAAACTTTTGAGCCATTTTAAATTTTCTTTTTCCTTTATTTACTTCATCCAGTCTTTCACTGAGTTCTGTCTGTTCTGTTTTCAATATATACTCCAAACAAGCACACAGAAAATATGCACTGAAATCTTTTTTTTTCTTTTCCCCCAGGAGCCAGCGACAGTGTGTATAAAGAGCCAGATAGTAAATACTTTTGGCTTTGTGAGCCTGTAGTCTCTGTCACAATGATTCACCTCTGCTTTTGGGACAAAAAAAAGCAGCCATAGATAACACATAAACAAATGGATGTGGCTATATTTCAATAAAACTTTATTTATATAAGCAGGTGGTAATTTGCTGATTCCTATGTTATTTTAATAATGTTAGGTATTATATTATGTACTCAATTTATCTGAAATATGACACATTGTACATAATTGGTGCTTAATGCAAAATTTCTGAGTAAATGGCTTAACTTATTGTATGATGTTAATTTCAGTCAAACTTCCTTTGATGAATGGTGGAGACAATTATTATTTCAGGCTAAATTTGTATCAGATTTCAAGGTTTCTATCACATTTTTTTTCACTGCGATAAATATTTCCTAAGTCTAAGTTTGAAAACAGAAAACTCTCATATTCTTTACATGCAATGGATAGAAACTGTTGTGCCTTCTAATTTCTACCATAAACTGTAGATGTAGTTATTTTCAAGATTATAGAAAATATAAAGGGAGAGAACCAACTTTTGGGGGTTTATCTCTGTTTCACCTGGAAAAAAATGATGTATTTCCTTTTTCTCTAAAAGAAAATAGGTTCTTGATCAACTAGTGATACCAAGTTCTACTGTTATGCCATAAACTAGTAGTGATTTAATCACCCTATTTGGATTATTTATGTAACTGATACATGCACTGATACATTGACGTGTGTATGTGTTTGTGCCTAGGTTGGAGTGGGGAGTCGTAATAATTGTTCATAAGACAAGGCTGCTGGGTGCCCTGATGACATTTAATCAATACCTTACTGTTTAAAAACACCCAGGTTCTTTCTTATTTGAAATCTCTCATCATTTAACTTGTACTATACAATTTAACACTTTCTAGGCTCTCTGGTTTAAGTTCTATGGTTGTTTTATGTGCAAAATTTTATTTATAATGTTGTTTTCTAAAACAGTTTTTAGTGTTGCCTCTAATTCCTCATGTTTCAATTACTCAGTATACTCCAATCTGGTTGCTGGCTTTGCCTGTTCATTGGGATTTCTTACACACATTTACACACAAATTCAATAATAGGTAAGTCTCAAACTGTACTGGTGAAGAACATGGTGCAAGATTGAGAAACCCTTGAGGAAGATTCTACAGCTCAGAAGGCTGGTTTAAGTTGTTTTGGGTTGCTAATTGGCATAGATGGTAAAGGAATGATTCAAGTTTGAATCAAGGGAAATTTGAGGGAGGAGACAAATGGGATGAATATTTAAGACATTGTATGCTACATGTCTCTTCAACGAAATCTAAGTAACTCGTTTTTAGGGGTATGGGCTCTTTCAGGAAAAGGGACACTATAGTGAGCCTTGCTTTAAGACTGACTTAAAGCAAGGAAGGAAGGACAGGACACAAACCAGTACCGCTTATATCTTATTAGACAAGTAGGGTTATCCAATACAGTGGACATAGTTTAAATGCCATTATTTTAAAAATATGCTTTCCTAATGGATAATTTTTTCTAGTAATGATATTCATGGTATTATGATATAAATTACAAACTCATAATATAGAGAGAACATTTTGACCAGTGAAATAAAGAAATTTCTTTAAAATAACAGTGAAGATCTGTGGTACAACTGGAATACACCTAATTTGACACATCAGCTTGGCTCCTACTATAAAAAAAGATACATTTATGCACAGTAAAATTGACTCCTTTGATGTTACAGTTATGTGAATCTTGAAAAGTATATACAGTCATATAGCTGTAACCATAATCAAGATGTAGAATAGTACTGTCACCCCTCAAAATTTCCTCTGGCTGTTCCTTTGTGGTCAAGCCATGTCCAGCATCAGCCCCTAGCAACCATGGATCTGTTTCCTGATCTCTTCATTTTGGTTTCCCTAGAATATTTTACATATATGGAACTGTACGGTGCACTGCACTTTGATTCTGGTGTTTTTTCTTTAGCATATGCATTTGAGAGTCATCTATATTGTTGTATGTATCAATAATTGATCCAATCCTTTTGATTGCTTCCTAATGCTATACAATGGATATATCTTTTTTTTTTTTTTGGTCTATTTACCAGTTGGAGGGCATTTTGCATTTTGGTTGCTTACAGCATCTAGCAATTATAAGATCCCATAAAGATGAATAAAAATGTCATTCTGTTTTTGTATAAATGTAAATTGTCAGTTATCTTGGGTACATACCTCAGCATGGAATTTCTAGGCCATATGATAGGCATATGTTGTATTTTAGCAGCTACTACCAAACTACTTTCTAGAGAGGTTGTACCATATTGCGGCACCATCAGCAATGTAAGAGTATCCTAATTGCTTTCCTTCTCAGTGTTTGTACTGTTAAGTTTTTTTTTTTTTCCTTCTAATATCTATGTAGTGGTATTTCATTGTGTTTTTAATTTGAATTTCCCAAATGACAATGATGTTGATGATTTTTATTTAAGAACTTGACATCTGTATTAGTTTCTATATATTTCTCTATATTGTTATAACAGGTTACCACAAACATAGTGGCTTGTAAAACAACATAGATTTGTTATCTCACAGTTCTGGAGATCAGTTCCATGGGGCTGACATCAAGGTGTTGTCAGATTTGGGTTCCTTCTGGAAATCTGTGGGAGCATCCCTCTTTTTCCAGCTTCTGTAAGTCTACTTGTATCCCTTGGATGTGACCCCTTCATCTGTGTTCAGAGCCATCAGTGTAACATCTCTGTGACCTTTGCTTCCACGTTCTGTATGTCCTTGCTCTCTGACTCTAATCCACCCTCTTAAGGACCATTGTGATTACATTAAGCTCACCTGGGTAATCCAAACTAATTTCATCCAAAGGTCTTTAATGTAATCACATTTTCAAAAGCCCTTTTTTCATAAATTAATATGTTCATAGGTTCTTCAGATTAGAATGTGGGCATCTTCGGGAGGCCATTATACAGCTTCCCAAGCCACCTATGTGTCTTCTTTGGTGAAGTTTCTCTTCAGATCTTTTAATCACATTTTACATTGGGCTATTTGTTTTTTGTTGTTGAGTTTTGATACTTCTTTATATAGTCTGGATGCTAGTACTTTGCCAGATATGTAATTTTCCAGGCTGTGCCTTGTTTTGCCATTCTAGTAAAAGTGTTTTTCACATAGTAAAAAAATTTGTCTATTTCTTTTTTGCAGTTCTGTAAGTTTTTCTTATAAATTTAGAAGATCAGTTTTTAAATGCATATGCGTTTAGAATGTTGGTTCTTGCTGAAATACCTTTTCAAAATCATTAAGTAATGTCCCTAGCAGTTTTTCTTATGAAATCCAGTTTGTCTGATAATAATATAGCTACTTGCACCTTTCTTTTAATTAGTATTTGCATGGTATCTATTTTTCCATTGCTGTACTACTCATGTCATTATATTTAAAACATTTTTCTTATAGACAACTTATCATTACTTGGGTATTTTTTTCTGTTCAATATGAAAATAATGTTTCTGTTTTTAGATTATAACATTTAAGGAAAGGGATTGATGCATTAATTCGATCAATAAGTGATCCAACATGGCTGGAGTTTGGTCAGCTATTTTATTTCCTCTGTTTGTGGCTATGATTTTTTTTATATGCCTTTTTCCCATCTTGTTTTGGATTATTTGAATATTTCAATACTTCTTTTCAATTTATCTATTGACATTTGGTTATGTCTTACTGTATTTCTTTTCAGAAATTATCCTAGGGATTAAAATATACATATCTTAATTTTTTTTTATTGTTCAAATACATTTGTCTTCATTTGCCTGTCACCACCAGGGGAAAGTGGTGGTAGGAACATATCTTAATTTTTAATATATACTTATATTTTATCACCTCAGAGAAAATATAGAAGCCTTATAACCATATTCCTTTAACCTCTTTATTGTATAATTGTCATATGTAATACATTTTTATTCTTTGAACTAATAACCAGACAATAGTAGTATTTTTGCATTCAAATTTTAAATAAATCAAAAGGGGGAAACAATTACCTCATATTGGTCCACCATTTTACCATTTCTGTTGCTCTCCCTTTAGTCCTAAAGTTTTAGGTTTCCCTATGATATCCTGTCCCTTCTGCCTGAAAACAAACAAACTTCTGTTAGCATTTCATTTGGAATAATACTTATGATAACAAATTATCTTAGCTTTTCTTGATTTAAAATGTTTTTTGCTTTCATTTAATGGAAGATAGTTTTACTGAACATAGAATTCTAGGTTGATAGTTCTTTTCTGCACTTTAAAGATATTTTTCCACTTTCTTCTGGTTTCCATGGTTACTCATGTTAGAAATATACATACATTTGAATCATTGTTCCTATAGGGCAATGTATTATTTTTCTAAAATTACATTATGTATTTAAATGATAAAATTGTGTGTATATATGTATATATGTGTATATATGTGTATATATGTATGCGTGTGTGTATCAAGCTTCTTCCCACAGATTCCTGAGATTCTGTTCTCTTTTTATAAAAATATTTTTTTTCCCTCATTGACTTTTAGATTGTATTATTTCTATTGCTCTATCTTTGATTCCTTTCTCTGACCTCTTCATTATTCTATTAATCTCGTTCAGTGGATTTTTAAAGTATCTGATATGGTATTTCTTAATTCTAAATTTTCTGTTTGTTTACTTTTTGTAGTTTTCATTTCTCTAGTGAGAACTTCTGTGTTTCATATTCATCTCTAGAGTGTTTATTTTTATCTCATACAGTATACTTTTAATAGCTGATTTAACGTCTTATTTAGATCATCCCGGGGTTGGCATCTGTTAATTATCTTTTTTAATTGCTCACATATTCCTGGTTCTTTGTATATAAACTCATTTGAATTGTATCCTAGACATTTTAAATATTGCCTGTCAAGTTCTGAGCCCTGTTAAAATCCTCTGAAAAATGTTTTCTTTGTTTGTTTGTTTTAGCAGTCAATCATTAAAATTAGATTTACACAGCAAGTTCTATCTAATCTTGAACTTTTGTTTTCAAATTTTTTGCTATTCTGTTTTAGGTCAGTCTCTTCGTGTGCCTCTCAGGTCTTAGTTTGGGAATTAGGTGGTGATTTATATCACTGATTAATTCTCATCGCCTTAGCTATGCTTCTTTGTGTCTACTCCATGCACATACTGTGCGGATGATTCTGGGACTTGTGTCAGTTCACACACAGAATTAAGAACTTCTCTCTAGCTTTCTCCTTAGTAGAATCTATCTTCACCTTCCAGAACACCTCCTTCCCCAGTTTTACTGATCAGAACGGTGGAGTTTTCCTATAATGTTAGCCCTCTGCTCTGTCGCAGAGCTCTAGGTAATGGTGGCAGTTCTGAGGGAGAAGAGGCAAGAGAAGAAAGAAAAATAATAATATATTTTATTCATGCTCTTTATACGCAGGTCTCAATTTCGAAGTTTCTCTGGTCATTTTTTTTTTCTTTTGGAGTTTTAGGTGCCCGTCTGGTGCTGCGGCAGGGAAGTTTAGTGGCTGGGGATGCCCATGGGCGGGGAATGGAGAGGAAAAAGGAGAAATAAAATATGGCTTCTCCTCACACTCCAGCACAGAGGGATTTATTTTTTTCTGTTGTCTGGCCTGAAATTAGAGTTTCTCACTGTTACTTTGTGCTGTGCTGCTGTTGCAGGGTTCTAGATTTCCGTCTGCATGCTGGTCAAGCTGATAGAAAAAGGAGGGAAACAAATTTGGCAAATCATCCCCCCATGGGTTCTTTTTCACATTTTGATATTTTTCCCCACTCCTCCTACTATTTATTTTTCAGTGTCCTTAAGTAGTTAATTTTTAAATTCTGCCTGGAGTTTTAAATTGTAATCAGTTAAAAAAAGATATGCTTTAGGATTCTTAGTCCATTTGAGATTGCATTGTTAAGTCTGGTTACTAATATTTGGTCCTGCTTTCCTCATTGTCTTCTTGGAGATGAAAGATATGTGGTCATTATAAGTAGATTCTAAGGCCAGATAGCCTTGCTTTGAGTTAGAGTTCTATTGGTTACTGTGTAAAGTAACTTAACTTTTTTTTAATTCATGAAATGCAGACCCAGTAATCATTCCTTCATAAAGTTGTGTGAGAATTCGGTTAACATATTAAAATGATTAGCACATTATCTGACACTAGGGCCAAGGTGTGGCACAACTCTAAAGTGCACCATTTGTAGTGCAGATGATCATAGTGATCAGTGAACTTGGAGTTGTGTAATGTGGGATGGCTCCTGAGTCAGCTCTTATTTTATTATTATTACTGTTAAATTATTATGCCTTCTCTTAATTTCTGTGTTGTTTTATGTTTCTAATAAAAAACTAAACCTATATGCTGGACAGTGTGGCTCAGTTGATTGGAGCGTTGTTCTGTAAACAGAAAGGTTGCTGGTTCAACTTCCGGTCAGGACACATGCCTGGGTTGTGGGCTCAGTCCCTGGTCGGGGAGCATTATGAGAGGCAACTGATTGATGTTTCTCTCTTTCTCTCTCTCAATCTCCCTTCCTTCCCCTCTTTTTCTCTCTGAAATCCCCCCTTCCCAAAAACTCCCAAAACAAAACCCTAAACCTGTTAGTATCTATGTTTTTATCAGTTGTCCTCTGAGGTAAAAGAGATTGAATGAACGTTGTTGAGAGATCATCTTCATTATGCCATCTACTCTTATCTCAAACAAAGGAAAATACATGGACATTCCTCGGAGAGCTTATGCTTCTCGTAAACTTCAATCATCAGCAAAGGAGAAAGTAATGCTGATCTTCCTCTTGATCTGTGGCTTCCTGCCATGTTGGTTGAAGCAGGGCATTCTTCAGAAAGATGCTTCTACAGTGTGCTGTGTCTCATCACTAATTCTTCTCTCTTTCTAATGTGACTTATCACTAATCATCTGTAATCTTGAGCTGAGTCTCTTAGGAGGATTTAAATGCAGTTTTCCCCAGGAGAATTTGATACCCAAAACATAATTACATATTGATCTGGTCACAAATCCTTATGTCAGTACTCATTTCCATCTCAGATTCTTTCAAAGCCCAAGAGAATATTACAGAGTTATGAAATACAATGTTGATTTCTATTGGGAGTTTTTCTTAGATGAGAAAATGAAGGAATTTGAAATGCCTAATTCTAGAGTTGTTTTAAATTTTTTTGATCTTCAGGAAATGTTCATATACCTCTTTATGCACAATTGTCTTTCGATGATTTTTTTCTTCATACTCCAAAATATGGCATGGTGGCTAAGAATGCAAGTTTAGGAATCCTCTATTTGAATTCTAGCTCTGCCACTCAATAAGCATAACTTCTTTTTGTATTTTGTTGCCTCATCAGTAAAATGGGTATGATACTCTTTTCCTCATAGGACAGTTATGTGAATAAAGTAATTTATTTATAGGGTCCAGAATATCCTCCGCTGTATAAATATGTTCTACTTTATTCCTGTTGTACAAATGAGGAAGCTGAAGTGCAGAAAAGCTAAGAAACTAATGATCTGTATGCTATTTAGTTTCTCCCATCCACATATTCATAGGTCTTAATTATAATTTTAATAAAATTTTGCTTTTTTAAGTGATTGTATTATCAGAAAAGTGGTCTTTCAGGAAAATTAGGCACCCATCTTAGCAATTTTTGCAGAAAATGTGACAAAATACCACAAGATGATGTACTAACTCACTTATTGGCTCCTTTCCATGTGTCCTTACAAGAAGGATAAAGAAAGAGAAATTGGGGGGAACCAAAACATTTGAAGAAAGTAATGATTGCTACAACTCCTTTTAAAACACAGTGCTTAGCTAAATTGGACCTGAACGTCAGGAAGTCTTGTTTTATTAATTGCTTGTAAAGTTTCTAAAAACTTTGAGATATCTTTTGTTAGCAAAAAATGTGATGTTTTTTAACAAGTTATATTTCCTGAGATTTATTACTGCAACATTTGCAATTCTAGTTAGAATGCTTAGTTAGCCAGAGGATTGTAGGTAAAACAAATGTTGTAGGGAAGGAATTCACCATTTCCTTGCCAGATCATGTTACTAAGGACCCTATTTTATTTTTTTAAATATATTCTATAGATAGGTCTTATTTCTCCTTTCCTCTCTTGGGCAGAGAGACTTTCCTGGGAATGTAGTCAAGTGACTGAAAACCACTAGAATGCAGGACCACTTGAACTCCTGCACCTAAACAACTGCCCTTCCCCTCCCTCAGTGCCAAGCATGTAACCAGACCTGCGTGAGGCCCCTGGAATGACATTGCTCTTTTTCTTAAATTGAGTTTCTTTTCCCTTATTAGTGCTTTTCAAGACAGTCTTGAGGATTTTAGCCTTTACCATTCTCAACTTCAACCTGCTGGTCATTTGCATTAAGTTAAAGCTGTCTGATCTCTTACTGAGGGTGCATCAGAAAAAAATATCCATGCCAGTTTTCTGATGGGCAAAGACTTTTCCATTATGGCCAGGTGCCATTGATTTAATCAGTTGAGTCACATGGAGTCTTAAATTTTGGCCAACTAAATATTATTATTTAGTATTTGGTATGAGCCAAGAGCTATGCTAAGTGCTTTGTGTGCTCACTTAATTTTCACAATAAATTTATGAGTAGATGTTGTCGTTGTTATTATTATTTCCCTTTTTAGGGATGGAAACACTAGCATGAATGGTTGAATACATGAGGTCACCCAGCTAATAAGTGCAGTGCTAGGAGCTGAACTTTAAAGTCTAATTCTAAAGACTGTGCTTTTACTAACAGGACTCAATTCTCCAGCTCTGCCTCCATTTACATTGTTAACTCAGGTGACATGATGAATTATGAGTCAGTCACCTTTTAGAATCCACGTATCTGGCATAAGAGCCTTGTTGTAGAATGAGTAGATATAGGAACATTATGTTTTTCATTTCTATGAAATTTTTCTATTTATATCTATAAATAACCTTGGAACAAACTCTTTATGCATAAAACATTTCATGAATAATTGTTATGATATGTAGGTAAATCCCCATGCTACCTATGGGATCAGAGTATTGTAGTTATTTCTTGAGAGTTTGAAAAAGATTAATTTTTCAATGAAAATTCCTTCATCTGGGCACATGTGTCCTAGTCATTATGCGGTCTTGGAGGCACATGCCTATGTCTGGCAACTGACCTAGTTTGGTGGTGCTATTATACTCTGCCTGATCTGAAGATTAAACAACTGCTACAACACATGTGAATGTAATTCTGGTGGGTACCATTCAACATTCCTTTAAATCTGAAAGTCATGAGATTGTCAATGCTCAAGTTTTATACATTGTCAAGTTATGAGCTTGATGGTTCTTCACTCTCTGGCATCCTCTGCAGGCAATATTCAGGGCCAGTAGGACCAAGCCAGGAGGGGTGAGAGGCAGGCACTCATAGTCTGACAAGTCATGTGTGTGTGTGTGTGTGTGTAACTTTTATCATATTGTTCAAGGACTTTGGAAATTATCTGCTCACTTATATTACAGAGGCTTTTGGAAATCCAGGCAATATTGTGGCTTATCAGGAACTCATTGTACCTAGCTTTATAACTATTGAACAAAATAAAAGTAATAAGAAAATGCTTTTAACCCAGATGAGGCATTGAATTTCAAAAGGAAATTTTTGAGCCCATGTTTTTCATAATATTGATTGTCTTCCTTTGCACCGTGCTATGCCACAGAATACATAAAGTAACAGACATAGATAGCATTTAGGCAAAAACAATGCTATCTATATCTTTTTTTTTTTTGCTCAATCTTACTAATTTTATTCTTCAAAGAACATTGAGCTCAAATTAGATAACAATGTGTTAGTGATTAGTGATAAAAACACAGATAAGACAAGATACTAGACTTTTTCTTTTTGTCTGCCTTCTCCCTACCACTTTTCCCTGCCCCTCCCCCACTCTCCCTCAATTCTTCCCTTTTGGTTTTGTCCATGAGACCTTGCTACATGTTCCCCGACCCTGCCCTTCCCTTCCAAGATATTATGGGTTTAGAAGAGACCAGACATGGGAGGGAACAATTGCAAGGGGGCATGATTAGTTGCAATGCCTGTCTGTACAAGATACATATGGCAACGTTTTTCTATGTCAGTATGAATATTTCATAAACATCATTTTGAATGGTGGCATAATACTCTTTTAAGTAAGTATTTCATCATATACCTGACTATTTTTAAACTTTAGGAAATTTATGCTTTTGCTCTAATGTTTTACTATTATAAATGGTGTGCTAGTGAAGATTTCTGTTTTCCCCCTGCATTTTTTCCTTTGCATAGATAATTGGACTAGTTATTGCTGAGTCAATGGGCATCAAAAATTTAAAACTCATGATATGTATTATAAATTGTCTTAACTGTTATGAATTTGTGCCCCTGTGAAAATGCATGGATCTGCCCATTTTACTCAACCTTGACTAACCTACTGTAGTGTATTGTATATACTACATATTACATTATGATTTGGAAAAATCTTTTCAAATTAGATAAATAAAAATACTATTTCATATTATTACCTATTTCTTATATTATTGGAATTTGCGCATTTTTGTTATTTAGCCATATTTCCTTTTTGATGAATTGTCTGTTTGTCCTGTGTTACAGTATCTATCGAAGTACTAGTAATTTTCTTATTAATTTAATAAATACATATTAACAAAATCAATCTTTAATCATCACATAAGTTTTTATTTTCTGTGACCCCCACAAATGAAACTGCAGAAAGCAAAATATTTATTTCGTCCCTGAAATGTGCCCAGAGAACAAAGAAAATCAAGGCACATAGCAACAGGCAGTCTTGTTGGGAGAGGACAAACCCCTCACTAACTGCATTAAAATGTAATATATGTTCATGAGAAAATTATGAATTATAGTGTTCTGAGCTCAGTATTCTGCAATATGTTGAAAATATGCTTTGGTCTACAACATTCATCTAAATTAGACGGTAATACTTCACCATAGCTGACTGCTGTCCTTCATGTGGGTAAGTGTGAAACTTTAAAGGTGGGTTCTTAATGTTTGAATAAAGCTCAATTTTTGTCAATCCAGCATATAAAACTTCTTTTGTGTTTGAAGAATCCCCAATTTTTAAGTTTGTGACTAGTTGTGGAAGGAACTGTACATTTCCCGTTGTATAATCTTCCTGTCTTTATTTGTAGCTGGGCTGTGGCTCCAACCCAGGCTTGGCTCCATGGGCCCCACATCATAGAAGGTGGGATAATGGAGAAACTCTTTTGGCAGTGGGAGCAACTGTGGCTCCCAGCGCCTTCAGAACCAGCCGCACGGTCCCGGGTGCACTGAAGGCCATGAAGTAGCACAGGGTGTGGGATTCCACCATTAGTGGTGGCAGCAAATCCTGTGGCATCATCTGGGCTATAGTTTAAGTGTCATGGCTTTTTCTTTTCTTTTTCTTTCTTTTCCTTTTTTTTTTTTTTGGTCCTTTTTCTCATCTGATTCCTCTCGGTAAGGTTATATACGTTACAGAATAAGCTTTACTTATTTTACTTATTCTAAAGGCTTTGTTTACTTTATTATTTACTTCACTATTTACTTATACTTACTTTTTCATTTTATTATTACTTTATTATTTACTTTTACTATTTACTTTATTATTTACTTATTATAAAAGCTTACAGAATAAGCCTTTACTTATTTTTTCTTTGTTAAGTTTGAAACATCAAGTATTGATTTTTATTGCTTGTAGTTAAGTATATTGACCTGTATACAGCTATTGCTGCTTGCTAAATATAGATATTAAGCAGATACGACTCAGAAACACTTGCTCAATATAGAGGCTCACCGGCTTGCTCAGACCTGTTGTTCGGAGATAGTAAGTAAGGGCTAGAGAAACCAGCCGGCAACCCACGCTTGCCTGCAGCTGTGTGCTGGCGGATCCAGGGCTGGAAACCTTGTCTCTTAATGGTTGGTGCTTCTCTTTGCACTTTTCCTCAGTCCTGGCACATTGATTTGTGTGTTTCTCCAACTGGTATATCATTGCCTAGGTCGCATCAGTCAGGTCCTGTGCTTCTTAGGGACACATTCCTTTGTTCTCTCCTAATGTTTATTTTTTTCCCCCACAGCATGGTTCTGAACAAGGTCAGAAGTACAGAGGGACCTAGAGACCTGTGGGACTTAAGAAAAGCTCATTGGAGTGTGTGAAATATAAGCATAGTCAATGTAAAGTCAGTTCAATTCAATGAATTAAATATATATGTTATGCTAGATCACAAAGATAAATAAGCATCATTCCTTGCTTTTCTGTGTGTGTATATATACACACACACATGTATATTCATGGGCACCTCTCTCTCTATATATGTGATAAATAGGTAGATCATATAGCCTGTGATCTATTTATCCTATCTGTTATTATCTAATAAGCCTTGCATATGAAGCAGATGATAAATGAAATCATTTGACTTTTTTCTCTGATCTAACAAACTCATACTGGTTAGTTCATTAGAAGGTAGTGAGCTTGGCAAATCCTCTTTAAAGAATCCTCTTTAAAGAATCATTAAAAAATGATTTGTGATACCTTTAAGAAAAAAGTACATCAGGGTTTTAATCATGCTATAGGATTGATATATTCAATGTTTCTGTCTCAGAGTAACATTAACTCAATCTGACGAACCATTTGGGAATAACTCAGACTGCAAGAAGGAGTACTAAGATTAATTATACACTTTTCTGCAGCTCTGTAATTGCTTCATTCATTTTAATTTTTGCATCCTTAGGTAAGTTTCTGGCAGTTTGAATCCCATGGTCTCCTACTGTGTGCCGGGAATTGCTCATAGTCTTTTGGGTTCCCCCAGAGAAGCCAGTCCAGGATTCAAGCCCAGTAGGCACACCAGGCTGCCATGAGTACTTACTTGATTAATAACATTAATGTGAAATATGCATGGGAATGCCTGTCTCTGATGGAGTCCTTTCTGGGCATGTGTCCTTTTGTGGCCATGACAGTGCCTAGATCATTTGTGTTACAGATTTCAGTGTTCCCATTATATGAGAACATCAAAAATTATTTGATGAGTGGTTTGGGATATATATGTTTTCCTATCCATAAATTTGTTTTTTAATTATTTTACCTTTCATCACTTTAATATATGGAGTATATTCACACAGAATCCTAATAATACATGCATGAAAAATTTTTTTGCACTTATCCAAAGATCCACAATCTTAGTATTTACTATTTAAATCTTAGGTCAGATGAATTCACTTGAATATTGCTTTCCAGGCATGAAATTTTGGTGTACAGGAGAAATACAAGAGGGTATTATTTATTAATGGTTGTTAGTAGCCCCTAACCACCAGTCTTTGCAATAACAACTACTGTCTTAATTTGAAATGTAAACAGAAGTTTATCTTTTCATGTGTAAATTGGTATTTTTCTGCTAGGACACCAGTAGTCTTCAGTTTGTGACATGCTGCAGTTCTGTCTTTCCAGGTCATCACATTCTGGCTTAGTAGGCCCGCAGGCTGTGTGCTAATCAGCTGACTTTCAGGCTGGTTGTCTCCTGACCATCCATGAGAGGGGCCTTCTGCCCTGTTCAGTTTTTGAGTAGTAGTTCAGAGTCAACGGCAATAGCGAATTATGTCTATGATGGTGCTTTCACTTTTATCTATTAGGTCAGAAGGAGGAGATCTGTGTGTACAAATGAGCTGTGTGAAAAGAAAGAGGAAGAGAGAAAGATATCTCAAATCACCAGTCCAATAAAAAGTTCATGTGTATAACCAGGAGATAGTGTGCGGCTACTAAAATGCCCTTGAGAGTTATTCCAAAGAGACATTTTAAACTTGTATTGGACAATGGCAGCTTAAGGAGATAAAATCCTAGCTTCCAGAGAGGACCACTGTTAAAGGGTCAGACTTACCTGGTTGTATAAATTGAGCAAAGAGTGGTGGTCATGGATGCAGGCTTTGGAGTTAGGCTGCCCAGGATGGGATCTTTGGCTGTACCATTTACTTTCTCTGCTATGTTGGGAAGTTAATTAACCACTCGATGTCATAGCTTCTTCATTATGTGACTCTCACAATTATTGTACCGAATTCATAGGCTGGTTGTAGAAATTAAGAGAAGTAAATTTGTGTCGGTCTTCTATTGAACCTGGTGCAATAAATTCTGGTTATTATTATTGCATATGGTATAAAATATCACCACTAAAGTAACCACATAAACTCTTTAATATACTTTTAAAATAAATGGTAAGTTGAATTAGACAAAAAAATCTAGAGATGTGAGCAAGAAAGGATTATGATAAGGTTTGCTTTGGGGTTGTATCTTTTCCTTCTCTGTGTGGTTTGTTGAAAAGGAAATGGAACTTGGATTTTAATCGTGGTTCCTTTGCCTACTTACTAGCTGTGTGACCTTGACTAAGTTACTTGATGTCTCTTAGAATGTTCCCTCATTTTAACTATAATTATAATCCTACTTTTCACAGATTACTGATGTGAAGTACATCTGAGGTAGCATATTAAATATTTATAAGACTGAACAGCAATATAACAGATGTTTCCTTCTTTTCTCTCTGAATCAAAATCAAATAGTATGACTTTATTTAGACATGATAAGTAGCAAAGTTCTGCACCTTAAAAAAATAGCGTTAGGTTTTTCAAATAAAAATGTTCAATGTACTTGTTCAATGTAAAAAAAGAAATTTAAGAGAATTAGAAAGATGTAGGAATTACCAAATATTATAATATTAAAAATAATCACTTCTGACATTTTGGAAGTATTTTTGAAGATATTGCTGTATCCACCTATAAATATTTACATTTGTGTATAGACTGTTATATGAGTAGGTTTATAAAATATATGTTCTATACCTTAATTTTTTTCCCCTCATGAATGTATCATAGGTATCTTTCTGGTTCAATACATACAGATATACTATATTGTTTTTAATGACTCCATTTAAAATTTCTTACAGAATTACTTAATCAGCATCAAGTTGATAATTAGATCATTTCCAGTTTGCCTCCGTTAAAGCACTGCTGAAACACTACATGTATATGTGACACATGTGGAATATGCATTTCTATTAATAGAGCTAACTAGCACTTTTTTTGTATTTAAATTCTGAAAAGTAGAATTGCAGCATCAAGGTGAATGTACAATTTCTAATTTTATGCAATTTCTTCTTCAAATTGTGTGTGTTTCTTGAATGATTGGTGAGATAACCCAGCAAAATGTTCTGAAAATGTTTCTAGGTTTTCTTAAATACCTTCAATCATTCCCAAAGACAACCTGAAAAAAATCCCTAGAGAATTCCTTTTAAATTTAAATTCTTTTTTTTATGAAGATGCTTCTTAACATTCCAATTTATTTCAGGAAACTATGTCAAGGATTATGAATAATATTCCAGTTTATTTTATATACTAGTGCTATAAATATATACTTAATATGTATTAAATAATGAAAGCTAATATTTGATAAGGCTTTATTCTGTGGCAGCAGTTTAATTAATTTAATTCTCTCAACAACCCTAAAAAGAGCTTTAATTTTTATTCCAGTTTTACAGAAGAAATAAGTTGAGGCTCAAAAAATTTTGAGTAGAATGACTGAACTCCCAGTTAATGGTACAGCTACTTTTTCATAGCACACAATGCTATCCATAAATTTCATGTAATAAAATTACATTAAATTGTCTGATTCTATTTATTATTTGTTTATATTTACCTATTGATAAAGCTTTATGTTATAGGAATAGCAGTTTATTAAATGTGATATTTGTAGTCATCTATACTTGAAATTTGGCTACAGGACTTGATATAAAATGCAACCAATTTTATGTCATGTTTTGAGGTAAAAGTAGATTGAATTGAAATCATTTTTCAAAGGAGACTTATTTCTCCTTTTTGGGATGTAGCTCCCACTGTGTATATTGAATTCAACTATTATGCATGGCTGACAAATGAGTTGTTAAAGACCTATCTTCTGTTCTCTACTTAGCAAAAGTTTAAGCTTTAGCTAAAATATATTAACTCTTATAATTGCCCTTCTTTTATCAAAAATGTCTAATATATAGCATGTAGATTTGGAAGTTCAAATGAAGTACTTTGAAAAACAAATTTTGATAAACCATATGTAAGCAATTTAAAAATGAGTTTGATTTGTATATAAGAAAATATTGGATTTTTATCTATTCTCAATATTCATTTAATTTTTCCTATTAAAGTTCCTATCACTTTCAGTGACTTTTGTAGTCATATAGGAGGTATAATACTCAGGTGGAAGGCAATGTAGGGTATAAAGTTGTGTGCTCTAGAGCTAGGCTGACTACCTGTTTTCAAATCCTATTCTGCAAAAGGGTTATATGTGCAAATTATTTTATTTCTTCATCCCCATGTTAACTTTAAAAATGGTGATAATAATAGCAATCACTGATGGGTTACTGTGAGGATAAATGAGTTTCTATAGTAACATTCTTAGAATAATGTTTGACAAGTAAAAATTAATCTCCTTATAAGACCTTTTCCATTTTTTCTCCCTTCTATATCCTATACTTTCAAAACTTGGTCTGTGACACATTTTAACAGTTACATTTTCCTAATAGAACTTTCTTTGAATGTTTTTACAATTAAATTATTTTTTGTATGGTGAGGCAGAGATACAACATAATATGGAACAAAGTATGGGAGCCTTGTAATCAGAGAGTTGGATTCAAAATCTGGATGTTATCTTACTTATTCTGTGCCTTTGGGGAAGACACTAAGCATATATTTAATTAAATGAAGCTAATTTAGACCTTGCTTTATTTGTACCTATGCAATATCAAGTAAAATTATTTCTTACAATAAATGTGTAATTCTTAATGGCAGGACTATGCCTCATTTATCTGCAAGATTAATTGGAGTTTAGTTCAGGACTGCATATTTGTTCAATTTTACTTAGTTATAATATGATTTAGATCAAATTGACACATTCACCAAGGTTATCTGGAATTAGGCATTGCTGGATCCTGGGACTCAAATGGTATTAGTACATTGCCCTGGTTTTTTCCCTGTAGATTGGCTCTGTTTTCAGGAATGCACTCCTTTTTTGTTGTTTTTATAATTGTCAGCAAATTTGGTCTCCTATATTTTGCAGTCAGCAATCACAATGGAAATAAAGTGCTCCTTTTTCAAATGTTTCAACCAATATCCACACGTGGGTACCACTGGCTGTGGTTGCTTAGGCCTTTCTCCTATGCCAGAAAGTTATGACCCACAGTGAGGAAGTGGTTCCTTTCTAGGAAGATACTGGGGCTCCAATGAGAAAAAGTGTGAGAGGATGTTGAAACATCCTCTGCAGCTATTTAAAGCCCCCATTTGAGCAGGAAGACCTACCATATGATTGACTGCCTCTTCTGCTAGTGCATCTGTGTAATTCTGTATTTCATCTTACTGCTTTCAGATGAAATCTCCCTCACTCTCTCCCAGCCACTGACCTTTACTCTGAAAAGACCAGATTAAGTATCTGAAGCCCCACTTGTACTGTAGAGAGGCCACATATGGCAAGTTTAGGAAGGCATTGGAGGAATGGCTGCCATAGTGGCAGCATTGGTGTTAAGTTGAAAGAACATTCTGGTTGTGCAACTTTCACATAAGCCAATATTATTCAAAGAGCCGGGGGATTAAAAAGAGTTGAAAGAAAAGATCTTTATATTACGGACTGTTATAAGTAGAAGGTTATAGAGGACTATTGTTGATTTAACAAAAATTTGAGTAGCTGTCATCTATTGGACCCTGTTCTTTTTGTTCTAATCAGATGAGCAACTAGTTCCAGCGTTACCTACATACTCTACAAATTCTTGTTCTTTTCTTCAAATCACTGTTGGCAATATTTTTTTACACATCTATCTGTATGTTTATTTAAGGTCCATATTAAATAAATTCTATAAGGGAAAAGAACATATCTGCATGTTCTTCAGTCTATACCAAGGTATTTTCCTTTGGGGCCTGATATGGTACATGTTTGTTGTGTGGACTTGACCTGTGCATCATAGGATGTTTAGCTGGATCTCTGGCCTTACATACTAGATGCCAGTAGGATTCCACCCACCTCTGTAACCTGGTCTGTCCCTGTGGTCCCAAGCCAAAATATCTCTAGACATTGCCAAATGTCTCCTGAAATGCAAAATCATTCTGGTTGAGAACCATTGGTCTATACTCAGCACCCAAGGGAGCAAGGCAGACAGTCAGGTTAGACTACTATTTAAAGAATGAATCTCTTCTCCTCTATAGGTATTTTATAGAGACCAACTTGAACTATAGAAATTAAGTTTTATCATCATTTCTTTTAAGATGTCTTCTGAGTCACATTTGTAAAGCTATTTGCTTTCCCAGAGTATTAGTCTAGCTTTATGCAGATGCTGGCTTCTAAATCTCAATATCTGACATTCCAGAAAAGGAATACCAATTTGTACATTTGCCTGGGTCTCCTAGCTCATCTAAAAGTGGCTTGCTGTTTCCTTGAACATCATGACTCACTTCTCACCACTTTTCTCATCAACTGTAATTTTATATTAAAACAACTTTTATAAGTAATCTGCCTGTACTGTTTATTTTTCTTTTCTAGAAAACCTTATGGAGAAAAGACGATTATACTCTATATCCTTACCATGAACCTAATTTTATTCCTGCTCAGTCTGATGAAGTGTAATATCCAGTTACTTTGAAGTCAACACACCTGGCAATGTCTATCTAGGAATGTTCTAGGAATAACAGCTGATGTAACCACTCATTTCAGGCTCACATGTGTTAGTGTTAATACACCAGGGGACCTGTCTGCTAGACAAAGGCTAATGACTTTTCCCTGTTCATGTTGCATGCAGTTTATACTCACGGTCTGTCACTTTGGATCAACTAGATCATTTTATAATAACTGTAATTGACTTTTTGGCCCAAGTGTGCCAAAGTCTTTCTCCTCTAAATTTATCTAATGCATGATGTCTAAGCCAGAAAATTCTGGTATTTACTAAGACTTGTTGTATGTTACATAAGTGTTTGTATACTTTACAAGTCTCATGTGATAGTACTCCTTACTGCAAGCTACCCTTACCAACTATTTATTCTATCACTTTTGTGATACTAATCATGAGACTAATACCTAGGAAACATAAATAACCTGCCCAGGTCACATTATAAAAGAGTGGTAGACCCAAGCCTCTGTTACCTCTGAGTCCAGTCTTCTTTGGCTGGTATTTAAAATCTAAGCAGCAGCATTCAGAGTAGGCTGTGTGCTACCAGGGACTGTTATCAAGCCCAGTGATTATGTTTTTTTGTCCTTCTCTAATGTAGTAGAAACTTTACTGTAGATTTTATGGAACTGAAGTTGTAGTCTCTGGTATCCTGGCTTATGGAGGTATGGTCCTACTCTGAGCTAAGACCTAGGGATGCTGAAATTTATAAAAATATTGTCTTCATTTAGGAAGTTTCACATAGGAAAAGAGGTAAATATATAAAGGCCTATTTATAATTCATAGCTGTTATTCAGTATGGCCAGTGATATACATAAAATGGTTTGGGAACACAGTTGATGAGAGAACGTTAATTTGGCTTTCCCTGGGTTGGAGGATATAGAACACCAACGACAGGATATGAAATTGAACCTTGAGGCCATGAGAAATAAATTGATGTGTCTGCCAGGTTGACCAAGTAGGCACTGTGGAGAACACAGCTCACTTCTCATGTAGGCACAGTACAAATAAAGCAACCTAAATGGGAGCCTAAGGTTTTCCTTGAATACAGATTGAGTCTGAGGCTACCTTGTTTTCTCTATAGCACTTAGCACAATGCTAAATCCAAACTAAACACTCAATAATGCTTATTAGATGAAGGGAATGCAATTTCCTACTAAGTGTCCAAATTTAAAGGGGCAAAGAAACCATTTTTCTTAAATTGGCTTTTAAGTAAAGATGAAGATCTACAATAAGGAGGGTAAAGGAGCACTTATTAGTAAATGAGTAAATTCATTGATTATAGTGAAGCAGTTATTAACCCAGGATTTCAAGCCAGGAAAGCATAAGGTTGTGTCAAATAAACAAATTTACTACCTAATAAAGCTAAAAGAAGGTTAACTAAGTGCACTCAATAAAAGCCAGTAAATTACCACATAATTAGATTCAATAGTTTACAAAAGCCAGTAGGCATGTTACCAAAGCTAATGAAGAAAGAGTTTTATAAACAAAGACTTATGGGGCTCAATAATTTTTGTCTGTCATGTTGATGGTGGAGGTAGGTAAGAGGTTTGGTTTCCAAATTCAAAGTATGGTAAAAAAAAGAGGAGAGAATAATGATTAAGAGAAAGAGGTGGTGGTAAAGGAATAAAAGAACATTGCAGAGGATGTTTGAAAGAATGTGCCAGAAACTATGAGCCCAGGCAGCAGCCATGGCCCCAGAGTGGTACGGATTTTCTAACTAATGGGTTTACTACTGCCTCCTAGAGGAAGGCCAGTGACACTGCCTTCCAAGCTGAAGACTGCAGTCCAGAAGATGCTCTTGAATGAACCCTTCAAGAGAATGAGGGTGGGAAAGTTAATAATTGCCAAGAACTTCCCTTTACATAAATATGAAGGAGTTCTCCTTAGGTTCCTGAGAATGACAGTTATATAAAAGTATTAAACAGACATAATTTCCATGGTAGAAAACAAAGAGTTTGGGCATTAGGAAGGGTAAACCAATATTAATCTGAAGTTCCTAGTAGTTGCTTACTAAGCAACCAACAGTTAGCTTTGCCTAGCTTAAACTAAGACTCAAAAAAAAGAAAGAAAAAAACAAGTTGGTTATAAAGAAATATTCCAGATTCCACTCACCGGGCTATTTTGGTCAGCTGTGTAATTTATTTTAGAGTACAAACCACAGATTTGGGAGCACAAAAGAAGGGGTTTGTAGGGTCACTGCTGGATGCTAGATTATATTTAACATAACTAGTAAGAAGAACTTCATGGATAGCTACACATAACCAAAGAATGATCTCTCAGGGGACTTTGGGAATATTTTCAAAGCTTACTTTTTCTGTTTTTTCACTTACACCCCCTTGAGTCAGACAGACTAAACCTGTAGGTTCCAGAGGAATCTCCCTCTCTTGCTTAACAGAGGAGTCTTACGACTTATAACCCAACAGAGTTAAGGTGACATTCTTCAATTATGTGAAGTTACAGATTCCAGTGATAGTGTTGTTTGTATTAAAGCCAAAAAAAAAAAAAACCAAACAAACATTAAAATCCCTGTTTTCATTTTAACTTAGTTTGGTAATTTTTCTGAATTATTTTAGAGCTGAGTTGAGTCACCTTCTCCTGACTCCTCAACCATTTTTGTGTCTAGAGCGTTGTCTCCTCGTGCTAGTGGGGCCTGGTAGATTTTAGTATTAACCCTACATGGTCTTAAGAGGGAATGGTTTCAATGCAAGCTTCCTATGTTCAAATATATAAAGAAGGTTGTTTTGGATTTCAGAACCAGATGGAATATGTGAAAGTGGCTGTAAGAGATCTGGGACTCACAGTGAAAAACACTAATTCTCCACATGCTAGATCTGGTCAACTAAACTACAAGATAACATGGCCATTCTTGACATTTCAACAAATAGAAACTTACATAAATGACCTTTGGAACCAGAGTGGGAAATTCTTTTTGTACTTTCTTAATGTGACCCTGAATTATAATACCTGTTATGAGTTCTTAATTTCTTTTGATATGGGTCTTGTGAGAGGATAGAATCAGTTTGGAACTAAACCAAAACAAAACTGTGGAATAACTCTTGAGCAGATAGGAAATGTCATAGAATGTTTGCATTTTAATAGACGAGTATTAAGAACACAACCATTAATACATGAGCATTTAACTAAAACTGTTTATTTAAGTACCATATTTACTTTAACAGAAAAATGTTAAGTATGAAGCTATTATTACATAAACATTTAACAAGAAATAGAGCAAGCCAACACTTACATTTAAAACATATTGAAAGCTGAATAATCTTCTCACACCTTGTGGTTTCAAGGTTTATGGGCTCTGTAATGGAAAATCTGAAAAAATGACTTTGACCACTGGAGGACTCTAGTTTTAGTCAGAAGCACAATAGAAATTTATTATATGACATAGAGACTTTTAGTTGTAGGTAAAAGTCCATAGAAATAAAAATAAAATATTAAGGTTTAATTTATTAACTAATCCATTTGTTAAAAAGTATTAATTAATTGCCTTCCATGTATCAGGGCTTGTGCTAGTATAGATATGTACAAATAGGAAAAAAGGAAACATTCAAGTAATAAGTGAGGGTGTATATTTGTGAAACACTCACTCATTAGATCAAAAAGTTCTCCCACCAAATACGAGGAAATGACATTCCTACTCACCTTGAGAAGAAGTATTATATTGCCAATTTCAGCCATTCTACAAACATGCTTGAGCATTTATGAACCAAGCACAATGCCAGTTCTCTAGGATACAAGGGGGACCAGGACAAATAAAGATCATGCCTTCACAGAGAAAAGAGCCTGATGGTGAAGACCAACAATTAAACCAACAATTAAAATCATTTATGACAGGGAGATGATAAGGAAGCTCAATACTGTGTGAGAAGTCATAGCAGAGATATATTCCCAGTCCAGAGAGGGCCAAGGGAGACTTCCTAGGGGGAGTAGAGCATAACTTTCCAGACTAAAGAATTCTACATTAAATGATCTTCCATCAGTGTATATAGCCAACTATGCCAGTAATTTTCAACATTTTTCATCTCCTTGCTCATATAAACTAATTACTAAAATTCTGTGGCATACCAAAAATATAATTTTTGCCAATCTGACCAAAAAAATAGGAATAATTTTGATTCATTGATACCGGATGGCTTTTTTCATTGTTGTGTTTGCTGTTGTCATTTTTTGTTTTATTTGACAATCTAAGGAAAAAGAGGTTAGTGCCCCTAATGAAGTAGTCAGATATTGCACGGTGATGGACAGTGGGTTGGGGATTGACTGTGGGAGCAGTGGGGTGGGGGGGGTGAAGGGTGAGTGGGACAGTGAAGAGCAACATTGTAGGGCAGCTGTAATTGAGCAATGATAAAAAAATTCAATTCAAGTAAAAGCAATGCCCATACAGTACAGTAGTGACCCTTGGGGAGGGCTGTGTTTTCTACCCTAATTATTAAAAAAATTATCAATAACCTGAAAAAAATTGGCTTGTGATTCTGAATGTGATTGTAAACACAATTTTATACCTATGTGTTGCTATCTTTTAAACTCCATTTCCTATTAAATATATACAGAATTTCATTAAAAGAAATGGACTTAAAACATTATACAATTTTAATTTGTGCAGAATAATTTCTTTACTTTGTGCTCTAAACTGTTTTGTTCTGTCATAGATTCCCCTGATATCTACTAGTTGAATTTTAAAGGTGTAATTGTACTAATATAAAAAACTTCTACTATTACTGTATGATCTTTGTTCCAAATCACTTCTCATTTGTTTCATTTTTGCAACTTCCTGAAAATTTTGTTTTATATAATTTCTTTGCAAACATTTGGATTAAAAATGATAATTCTCAATTTTTTACATAAAATTTTACTTTCTCAATTTTGAAAGTATTATAATATCACTTATTGGTTTGCAAAATGATAATTTTGTCAATTAGTAGAAGAGAATATTGCTTTTGGGAGCTCATAATGTGCAGTATAAACATTTTATTTTTCTCCAATTAAGATTTTTAAAGCAACAATTTGTTGACCTATTGATACCTGTCATCAAATAAATACAATATATCAACAATAAAATACATACATACATACATATATACATATATAAAATTGCAGCACACCAATTGAAAATCACTGGACTGGATGTGCTTACATTGATATTTGTTGGTCTGTGCTATTAAATATGGCATAACAGAAAGAAAGTAGCAGGTGCCTTTTCTCTTAAGAGTGAACCACAGATTCACAGAAACTAGCAGAACCTGGTCTCAGTGAGACAGAACCTAAATCCCTTGCAAGATCTTCAATGACTGGTGGTCTGTAGTGTGTGTGCTCCATGGACTGAGAAAGAAATAGATTGTGAAGACATGTGTTTTGGGTAGCATATATATCTTACTTGCTAAGAAATTATAACTTAAGCATTCTATACTGATGTGAAGTAGATGTCTAACGCCTAGTGCTGTGCTTTGAACATGTACTGGTCAACTGGTGACACAGAACAGAGTAATCATAGTGTAAGGAGGTATATTATGAGGAAAAGCTACTGCTATCTGTATGTGGTTCTTAGGTACCTCAAAAGTAATATTTAAGGCACTTCTTCAACATATTTTCAACCTATAAGGAAGGCTTAAGTAAGCAAGTTTAAATCTCTTATTTGCTCAGTCTCTATTCAGACTCTTTGCCTTTACTACAGGCCCTGGAGCATCCTAATTGTGAAGGAAGGATAGCTGCTTATTTTGGAAGTGTCTGGGATGGTAATTGGAGCCATATCGAATTTAAACTCAAGCTTGCACTGGCTCTCCCAAGACAAACCTAACTCATCATTTTGTGAAAAGTTAACATCCTTGTTTCACTCTAAAAAGGTAAAAGGAACTAACATTTATTGAACATGGATAAATGCCAGAAGTATTTACTTGTTACCATACTTCTTCCTCAAAAAAGTCCATGAGGCAAGTTTGTTCTCATTAATTTTTTTTTAATATCCTCACTGGAGGACATTTTTTCATTGCCCCTGGACCAGGGATCATACGTGTCAGCACCAAGGACCAAACACACAATCTAGATATGTACCCTGACCAGGAATTGAACCTGCAACCTTTTGGTTATGGGACAATGCGCCAACAACTGAGGCAAACTGCCCAGGGCTGCTGTCCTTATGTTATGCAGCAGTTACTTGAGACACAGGGAAGCTAAATTATAGGCTCAAGTTCATATGTTCCTAGTGCTAATGCATGGAGGAGCCTGGATGTGAAGCAAGGAAAACCTGAATTCAGTATTCTTTATTTTGCCTAACTCTGTAATAAAAGCTTATTTTATCCAGCTATCATGAAAAGGATTGTCAGTCATTCTTTCACTACAAGGCATAGCATAGTTGATGATTTATTTCATAATATGGTTAAAGGTATTTATATGATGACTGGTTACTTTTGTATATTAGATATGATTGGAAATTCCAGTTCATTCAAATCACTAGTGTGGTTTTTAGGTCATTAAAGTAACTTAAACTGTGAACTGTTATTTATGTAAAATAAATAATCAGTTTTAATGATATGCTGCTAGATGGTGTTTATGATTGCAAATTCAAACATTTTGCTGTACTGCCAATGTAATGCATGGTTGGATGCATATGAGTATGCCTGCAAGTTTACATATATATAATTGAGTATTTTCTAATTATATTCTCATAGTTAACAGTTCTTTATGTTCAGTGGTTAATGGGAAGCCTTGAAAATAGCCCTTTAGTTATGAACAAATGATTAATAAATATATTGAGGTATGAATTATTCCTCTTGTGCCAGTTATGGCAGCTATAATTTGATTATAAACCTACACCATTTGAAAATATTTCCAGGCCATCTGATTACCGGTATTATCTAACTGGATAGTTTTGATTGAATTTCCTAAAACTATGACTATCTTCCATAGACGTTAGAGGTATAATTTAAAAGGAGTGTGTGGGAAGTATTGTATTCTCAGATATTCAGTTAATAAAGAACAGGATTTCTGTCTTTATAACTGCAGCTTTGAAGTTCACTCTGTACTTTCTTTCTCCTTCCATTGTATGATTGCACTTAAATGTCTGATTATGAGAGAACTTCGGAAACAAGTAAATGATGTTTGAGTATTCGAGGCCAAATCTTCCCTTTGGCGTTGTCCTACTTCTCTCCCAGGTAAATTTGTATGGTAGAGATCAACCTTTGGAATTTGTAGTATAATTGACAGTGGCCAGTCAAATGAAAGCCACATTTATGTTTAGCTGAATAATATTCCTAAAACGGTCTGGTTATATAAACAGTGGACCTAAAAAAGAATGAAAGAATTCTTTTGAACCATTTTTTCAAAGTAAGTTATAAATACATGTTTTAAAAGGACACGATTTGCATGACTGAAAAACATGCATTTGGCAGAGTATCCAAAGCTTGATTTTAGTTACAATGGCATCATGTTTATTACACTACATCTAATGTTAAAAACATGCATTTTGAATAGAAAGTTGATATATTGTTCTTAATCACTACAACTTTATTTTTTAATTCAATTAAAAAGTGAACAAACCTCTCTGTATTTTGCTTTGAGAGAACAAAATACTTTGGAATTGTAAAAGCTTTCTTCTCTCTCCATTCTGGGAAGAAAAGATTGATTCCCAAAATCTAAATTCCTCTAATAATTAACAATATATAATGGCATATTTTATTCTTTTTTTTCCTATATACTCTGTAGTACAGGAAGATTACTCTTAAAATCAGTAACTATGTATCCGCAAATACAATTGAGTTAAATTTTAAATTATACACAAGCATGTGGATTCTAGGGTTTATTCATTTTGAGTCGAGTTGAGAAAGAAGAACATATTTAACATTCCCCTTGGATTTACTTAGCATAGAGCCTTTCCTTTCCAGTTTATTCAGAAGCAGTACTGGTGTCTTTAACACAGGTATTTGCTAAAGCTGATGCTCTACATCAGAAAGGCTATCCTGAGTTAGTAGCCGTCAGATGACAGATATTGGTGGCTGTAGAAAGTTTGGCTGTTCCCAACACTGCTGTCATTCAGTTACCGTTCTTTTGTTTGTTTTTGCTTGTTTTTTTATTTTTCTTCAGCCCTACCAACTTCAATCTCAGAAATGGGGTGTCTAACCTTTTGGTGTCTCTGCACTACACTGGAAGAATTGTCTTGGGCCACACATTAAATACATTGCAACAAGCAATCACAAAAAGAATCTCATAGTGTTTTAAGTAAATTTATGATTTTGTGTTTGGCCACATTCATAGCCATCGTGGGCTGAAGGTTGGACACCCCTGATTAATAGGATAATCATTTTCCCCTTTTTTTTTCTTTTGGCAGTCCCTGAGAATGCAGAAGTTAAGGCATCCGACAAATAGTCTTCTCATGTTTGTTATTAACTTCTTCCTTGTCTACCCAGGAGCTTAGTGAGAGAAATGGTTATGGCCTTCCTCCATATTAGCCTCCTTCTCAAACTGACTCTTACTAAACATGTGTATTTTTCCACTTCTCAAGTGGAATCTTTGCTGATTGTGATGTGGATCTGGATAAGGTCTAAAAGACTAAAGGGTAAATTGGGTTGCTTATAAAATAGTAAAAATGGTGATATTATTAACATTTATTGAATATGTTCTATTTGCTAAATATGAAAAAAATTTATTTTTTGATTCTTACAGTAGCCTTATAAAGCAGATACTGCTATTATCCAAAATTTAATAATGAAGGAATAATGCTTTTAAAATAATACAATTTTTCTCACAGTTACTCAAATGATCAGAACTGGGATTTCAAACCCTGACTGTTAAAATCAGTCTTTGCCTTAAGCTCTATCAAGTGCTGATGCCAGGCATCAAATCGGAATCTATTGGTGTTGAATACCTTTTTATTAAATTCATTAGAGAAATGGTCAACTTATCCCGTATGAGATAGTCAAGTTTCCTGCCTTCATATAGGTAGATTATGGTTAAAAAAAGTTAATAAAATAATGAAACGATAGATAAATAAACAAAGAAGAATTACTGAATTGTAATAGTAGTATAAACAAACTGAACAGTCTGATACTCTCTAAGGTAGTCAGAAAGGGCTTCTTTGAGGTTGACATTTAAGTTGATATTCGAGTGATCAGAAGGAGCCGGGCATCGAAAAGACCAGGGAAAATGTTAAAGGTGGAGGAAATAAAAAGTGCAGAACCACTGTGATGGAAATGAATTTCGCATATTCTAGGAACTGTCAGAATGTTAGTGTGAATTGTGCATAGTGAATAAGGGGAAGAGTCATACCAAATAAACTGAAAAAGTCAGATAGAAGCCAGATTTCACTGGGCCTTAAAACTAGGATTGCCAGATGAAATATAGGATGCTCAGTTAAATTTGAATTTCAGATAAAAAACTAATATCTTTTTTGTGTGTATCTCAAATATTGTATGGGACATACTTATGCTAAATAAATTCACTGTTTATCTGAAATTTAAATTTAACTGGGTATCCTGTATTATTATTTGCTAAATTTGACAGCTCTATTTATAATTCATGATACTGGGTAAATTTTAACATAAGTGATATGGAAACCTGCTATTTTAAGAAAGAATTTTAAGAAAGAGGATGACTATTTTATTTGAATTTTTAAAATATCTTTCTGGTGGCTTAAGAATAGACTAGAAGGAAATGAAAGATATAAAGGGTCACGTAGGGTCCATGGCAGTAACCAAGGGGAAAGATGATAACAGTTTAGACTAGCATGAGGTTGGTAGCTCTGGGTTCAAAGTTTATTTTGGTGTCAGAACAAATTTTGCTGAAAGATGAGGTGCTGTCTTGAAGAAAGGAAAGGACTAAGCACAATCTTCATGTTTCTATGGAGTGTGATGCTACTTATTAAAATTCAAATTACCAGGTTGGACATGAGAGATGAGGAAGAGTATTATGCTTTTGTGAGGCATCTAATGAGACATTCAAGTAAAGATGTCAGAGAGACAGCTCAAACATCAATGAATAAAAGTACAAAAAAACATTTTTGCCTTAATGAGATAAATAGAAAGGATGACAAATAGAAGTGACTTTCTTATGCCATGATTTACAGAGGGTACTAAGGATACAGAAATCATTAGGTTACAAAACAGGTTACTTTTGGAGAAGAGCTCATTGGTGGAGGGATAAATTTGTAATAAGGACAGTATAACTCAATAATTGCTATAAAAGAGGTATCTTCCAGGCACTCTGGAAGCAGAGAAAAAATTACGTTTGCTTAGTAAAGGGTTGTATTTGGATTGGGCCTTTAGGGAAAGTAAGAATTTGTTCACAAAATAGTGTGGGGAAAGAATGTGGTAGAGAAGAAAAAGCAAGGGAAAAACATGGATAAAGAGGCATGACTTGTAAGAGTAACACAGAGAATACTTGTGTAACAGGAACTTAGTGGTGCTGGAAAAAGACAGGATGTAGGGCTAAAAAGGCAGGTGGCGACACTCTTGGATGAAGTGTGGTAGGGCTATTATGTGAACCAATTGGTCTACTCATTCTGAATTTTAAATTTTGTTCAGATTAACTTTATGTGCTGGCCCTGGCTGGTGTAGCTCAGTAGATTGGGCACCAGCCTGTGAACCAATAGCTTGCTGGCTTGATTCCCAGTCAGGGCACATGCCTGGGTTGCGGGCCAGGTCCCTAGTTGGAGGCAACCCATTGAAGTTTCTCTCACACATTGATGTTTCTCTACATCCCTTTTTTTTCCCTTCCACTCTCTCTAAAAATAAATAAATAAAATCTGAAAAAAAGAAAGTCTTTAAAAAAAAAAGAATGTACCAATTTTCTAAAAAAACCCTTTATATGCTGATAAAAATTTACTATTAAAAATAGTAATGTATATCCAAATACATTCTAGTTCTTACTTAACTGATAAAAAGTTGTATTTTCATTATAAACTTTTATTAATTTAGTATGGACTTTCTGCTTCTAAGTCTGATGTGAGGTCAGCTTGTTTCACAGTTGATACTATGGGGAAATATGGGAAGAGAATAACTAGAAAGTGTGGTGGAAGATGGAGTATGTTTACTAATTTATGACAGTATATAACTAATTACAAATTATTCTGTATGTTTTCCCAAACTTCTCTTGGGACTAAGGTGTATTTGTAAGGGTAGAATACTGTTTCTACTTTTGGAAATTGGGCTGACCTTCCAGTAGGTTTTTTTTTTCTTACAAAAATACTCTGAGTCACAAATTCTAAGGGGGTGTCAGTGTACTTTTAACACTAACACTGCAAGAATGTTGTCAATGTGTGAAAGTTTTGAATTTCCTTATAGGCAACATTTTGTTTCAGTTTATAAGGTCACAAAAGAGTTGTGCTGTGAAATTAAATCACGTGCACACGTGCACATTTTGGATGCACTTTATTAATTATTTATTAAAATTAATTGATTATTAAATAAAATATTTAAAAATAATTAATAAATAAATGTTATTTATTATTTATTAAAATGCTACTAATGTATTGGATTTTTCAAATTAAACATTGAACTTCTAACAAATTAAATATAACGCTTTTATTATTTATTAAAATGCTACTAATGCATTGGGGTTTTAAAATTAAGCATTGAACTTCTAACAAATTAAATATAAATAATTAATCTAATATTATTGGAGATATATTAAATTGGGCAAAATATGTTCCAGGAACTTTTTTAAAATTAAATTGGTAAAATATATTTTTTAATGATTTTTATTGTATTTTTTCCATTACCATTTAGTCCCCTTATACCTACCCCCCAGCAATCACCACACTGTTGTCCGTGTTCATGAGTGCTTTTTGTTTTTTGCTCAATTCCTCTACTCCCTTACCTCCTCCTCCCTACCTTAGCTGTCATCTTGCTTTTCTATCTTTAAGTCCATCTCTATTTTGCTTTTTAGTTCAGTTTGTTCATTAGCTTCCACATATGAGTGAAATCATGTGGTATTTGTCTTTCTCTGACTGGCTTATTTCACTTAGTATAATGTTCTCCAAGTCCATCTATGCTATTGCAAAGGGTGAAACTTTCTTATTTTTAAAGTCAAGTAGTAGTCCATTGTGTAAATGTCCCATAGTTGTTTTATCTACTCATCTACTGCTAGACACTTGGGCTGCTTCCCTATGTTGGTTATTTTAAATAAAGCTGCAGTGAACATAGGGGTGCTTATGTTCTTTCAAATTAATGTTTTGGGTTCTTTTGGATATAGTCCCAGAAGTGGGATTGCTGGGTCAAAAGTCAGATCCATTTTTTGCTTTTGAGGAAATTCCAAACTGTTTCCCACAGTAGCTGCACCAGTTTGCATTCCCATCAACACTGGAATAGGGTTCTCTTTCTTCACAACCTTGCCAACACTCGTTGTTTGTTGATTTGTTGGTGATGACCATTCTGACTGGTATAAAGTTGTATCTCATTGCGGTTTTAATTTATATTTCTCTGATGATTAGTGACATTGAGCCTCTTTTCATATGTCTATTGTCCATTTATTTATATGTCCACTTTGGAGGGGTGTCTATTTAGGTCCTTTGCCCGTTTTTTAATTGGGTTGTTTGGGTTTTTTTGGTGTTGAGTTTTGTAAGTTCTTCATAAATTTTGGATATGAATCCCTTATCAGATGCATCAGTGATTATGTTCTCCCATTTTGTGGGTTGTCTTTTTATTTTGTTGATTTCCTTTGCTGTGCAAAAACATTTTAGTTTCACACTGTACCATTTGTCTATTTTTTTCTTTTGTTTCCCTTGCCTGTGGAGATACATATGATAAAATATTGCTACAACCAATGTCAGAGATTTTTGCTGCTTGTGTTTTCTCCTATGATTTTTTGGGTCTAACATTTAAGTCTTTAATCCATTTCAAACTTATTCTCCTGTGTGGTGTAAGAAGGTAGTCTAATTTCATTTTTTAGCATGTATCTCTCCAATTTTCCCAACACCATTTATTGATTAAACTATCTTTAGCCCATTGAATGTGCTTGCTTCTTCTGTTGAATATTGACTATAAAGATCTGAGTTTATTTCTGGGCTTCCTATTCTGTTCTATTGATCTATGTGTGGGTTTTTTTTTTTCTTTAAATGCCAGTACCACACTACTTTGATTACTGTGGCCTTATAGCATAGTTTGGTATTAGGTAGCATGATTCCTCCGACTTTTTCTTTCTCAGTATCTTTATTGCTATGCAGGGCCTTTTGTAGTTCCATATAAATTTTTGAAATATTTGCTCTAGTTCTGTGAAATACATCTTTGGAATCTTGATAGGCATTGCATTGAATCTACAGTTTGCTTCAGATAGTATGGACATTTTAATGATGTTAATTCTTCCTATCCATGAATACAGTGTGTGCTTCCTCTTTATTTGTATCTTCTTCAATTTCTTTCTTCAGTGTCTTATAATTTTCCAAGTATAGTACATCCTTGGTTAGGTTTATTCTTAGGTATTTTATTCTTTTTGAAGCAAGTGTAAATGGAATTGCTTTTTACAATTCCCTTTTTTTTTAGTTTGTTATTGGCATAATATAAAAATGCAAATGATTTCTGGATATTAATTTTGTATCCTGCTACTTTACTGAATTCTTTTATCAGTCCTAGAAGTTTCTTGGTGGAATCATTAGGATTCTATATGTACAGTGTCATGTCATCTGCAAATAATGACAGGTTTACTTCTTTTCTAATTTGGATGCCTTTTATTCCTTCTTCTTGTCTTATCACTATGGTTAGGACGTCCAGTACTATCCTAAATAAGAGAGGTGAAAGTGGACATGCCTGTCTTTTTCCCCTCTTAAGGGGAACACTTGTAATTTTTGCACATTGAGTATGATACTTGCAGTGGGTTTGTCATATATAACCTTTACTATGTTTAGGTATCTTCCCTCTACTTCCACTTTGCTGAGAGTTTTTGTCCTAAATGGGTACTGGGTTTTATCAAATGCATTTTCTGCATCTATTGATATGGTCATGTGGCTTTTATCCTTCATTTTGTTTACATAGTGAATCATATTTATTGATTTGTGAATGTTGTCCCAACGTTGCATTCCTGGAATAAATCCAACTTGATCATGGTGTTTGATCTTTTTGATGCATTTCTATATTCAGTTTGCTAATATTTTGTTGAGGACTTTAGCATCTGTGTTCATAAGGAATATTGGCCTATAATTTTCTTTTTTTTTTTGGTAGTATATTTATCTGGTTTTGGAATTAGGATAATGCTGGCCTCGTAAAATGAGCTTGGGAACTCTAGCTCCTCTTGAATTTTTTGAAAGAATTTGAGAAGATGAGGCGTTAGTTCTTCTGGGTAAAATTCATCTGTGAACCCATCTGGCCCAGGGCTTTTGTTTGTTGGGAGTTTTCTGATTATTGTTTCAATTTCAGCAGGTGTAGTCTGTCTACACATACTATGATTCTTCCTGATTTGGTTTTGGGATATTGTACATTTTTAAGAATTTATCCATTTCATCCAAGTTGTCCAGTTTGTTGGCATATAGTTGTTCATAGTATTTTCTTATAATCCTTTGTATTTCTTTGGTGTCAGTTTTTATATGTCCTCCTTCATTTCTGATTTTATTTACTTGGGTCTTCTGTCTTTTTTTCTTGATGATTCCAGTTAAAGGTTTGCCAATCTTATTTATCTTTCCAAACAACCAACTCTTGTATTCATTTGTTTTTTTTGTATCATTTTTTTATAGACTCAATTTTGTTTACTTCCTCTCTGATCTTTATTTTCCTTCCTTCTACTCACTGTGGGCTTTGTTTGTTGTTCTTTTTCAAGTTTCTTTAAGTATAAAGTTAGTTTGTTTATTTCAGCTTTTTCTTGTTTATTGAGATACGCCTGTAATGCTATTAATATCCCTTTTAGGATTGCTTCCCTGGTGTCCCATAGCTTTTATATTTCTGTGTTCTTATTTTCATTTGCTTCAAGGTATCTTTTGATTTCTTCCTTGATCTCATTGTTGACCCATTCATTGTTTAATAAAAAGCTATTTAACTTCCATGTATTTGTGTGTTTTTCAATGTTCTCCTTGTAGTTGATTTTAGTTTTATAGCATTGTGGTCAGAGAAGATGCTGAAAATGATTATAATCTTCTGAAATTTGTTGAGACTTGTTTTGTGTCCTAACATGTGGTCTCCCCTGCAAAACATTCCATATGCACTTGAAATATATATATATTCTTCTGCTTTGGAGTGAAATGCTCTGAAAATATCAATTAAATCCATTTGATCTAGTATCATTTAAGGCCACTGTCTCCTTGTTGATTTTCTGCATGGAAGATCTACCCATTAAGTCAGTGGGGTGTTAAAATCCCCAACTATGAATATATTTCTGTTGATCTCTCCCTTTATGTCCATCAAGATTCACTTCACATATTTATGTGCTATGTTGGGTGTGTAAATGTTTACTAGGGTTATATGCTCTTGTTGGATTGTTCCCTTTATCATTATGTAGTGTCCTTCTTTGCCTCTTACTATAGTCTTGATTTAAAAGTCTATTAATCTGGATATAAGTACTGCTACCCCAGCTTTTTTTTCTTTTCCTTTTGCATGCAATATCTTTTTTCCAACCATTTACGTTTAGTCTTTGTGTCTTTTGATCTGAGATGGGTCTCTTAGAGGCAGCATATACATGGGTCTTGTTTTCTTATCCATTCAGCTACCCTGTGTCTTTTGCTTGGAACACTTAAGCCATTTACATTTAAGATGATTATTGATAGATAGGCATGTAGTGCCATTTTATTGCTAGACTGCTTTCCTTTGTTTTCTTTCTCTTTTTCTTATTCTTCTTCTTAAGGCAAGCCCTTTAACATTTGTTGCAGTACTGGTTTCATGTTTTCAAACTCCTTTAGATTTTTTATGCTTGGGAAGCTCCTTATTTCTCCTTAAATTATAAATGATAGCCCTGCTGGCTAAAGTAGCCTTGGTTGTAGGTCCTTGCTTTTCATCACCTTGGAATACTTCACACCACTCCCCTCTGGCCTGAAATATTTCTGTTGAGAAATCAGGTGACAGTTTAATTGTTGCTCTCTTGTTTGTAACTACTTACTCATCTCCTGTGGCATTTAGGATTCTCTCTTTGTCTTTAAGCCTTGCCACTTTGATTATGATGTGTCTTGGTGTAGACCTTTTGGGTCCAACTTGTTTGGGACTCTTTGAGCTTCCTGGACTTATGTATGTTTTTCCTTCATCAGATTAGGGAAGTTTTTGGTCATTATTTCTTCAGACAGGTCCTTGATCCCTTGGTCATTCTCTTTTCCTTCTGGTATTCCCATGATGAAGATGCCTCATGTTGGCCAAAGTGTTTCTTAAGCTGTCCTCATTTTTTAAAATTCTTTTTTCTTTTTGCTGCTCTGCGTGGGTGTTTTTTTCTACCTTGATTTCCAAAACACTGATTCTATCCTCTGCTTCATCTAACCTACTGTTTATTCTTTCTGGTGTATTATTTATTTTAGGAATAGCATTTTTAACTTCTGGTTGGTCCTTATTTATAGTTTCTATGTCTTTTTGCATGCTGTTGAGTATCTTTATATCATCACTCTAAACTCTTTATCTGATAAATTGCTTACCTCAATTTCATCTAGTTCTCCTTCTGGAGAATCTCTTGTTCTTTCATTTGGGGCCAGTTTCTTTGTCTTCCCGTTTTTTTGATGCCTCCTCATGTTTGTTTCTATATAGTAGGTAGACCTGCAAGACTCTGGGGCAGTCCTATGTCAAACCCTGCTGTCACTGGCCCTGTACAACCTGTTTGGACTTACGCAAGCCACAACTTGTGGCTCCCTCTCTTTGGCCTGGGTATGTGCAGAAAGAATCAGTCTGTACATCAAGCCACCACAGTGTAGGGGCAGCGTAATTCCTGTAGGTGGGGCTCTTGCTTCCCTTCAGGCTGATGTCATTCAGAGAGGAGTGCTCTGCCTGAGAAAGATGGCTTCTGCAGTGTGAGGGATGACTCAGTACAGGGATCCTAGTGGCTTTCCCTTCAGATCTCTCCCCAGAGCCACCAGCCCCAGACTCTCCTCATACATTGCTAGCCCCTCTGCCGTCCCTCTGCTGGAGCCCAGGATAAGTGGCTGTCAAAGGAATATTGTGTGTTGGCCTTTTAAGAGGCTCTCTGCATCTCCAGCCATCTATTCTCATGGGCAGAAACCCCGCCACATTTCACAACTCTATGTTATTTGGGTTTCTTTCCTTTATCTGGTGCTGTAGACAGCCATGTTATACTGATGTGGCTTCTTTCATCATCTGTCCATGGTTATGTGGCTTCTCTCCAGCTAGTGTTCATTTGGTTATTCAGGATGATTTTTCTATAATTTAGTTGTAATTCCAGTTTGATCCTTGGAGGAGGTGACTGTAGCTTCCACTTGCTCCTCCACCATCTTGGGTCTGTCTTCCCAGGATCTTTTTTTACTAGAAAGAAATTGAGCAAATATAATATGGATGCATGCTTACAGAGTGGGACTCAGTGAACTTCCCATGTTTAATCCTTTATCCAGACAGAATCTATGACTGCTCTTTGGTGCCGTTGTGTATACTAAATTTTCTCCTGACTCAAGAATCAGATCTAGCCATTCACCTGTTACCTGAGTAATTGATATTCTGAACAACTATTTCACTTTGACTTACCCCAAGAACAGAGGAAAAATCATGTGTGGATCTCTCTTGTATGGCTTGTGTGACTTTCCTTGAGTTTGGGATCTAGTCAGACATTTATTTTTGCCTTAGAAATAATTTAGAATATTGTCAATCTCTTCTTCACCCAGGCCCCACTCAGCCTAAACTTAGTGACTGGAAATGCCAGAGGTAGTCAGTTTACTCAGTTAAAGACTTCCAGTCCTAGAAGAAACATTAAGAGATCATGCATTGCATCCCTAGCTCTGCTTAAGACCATGTGTGAACCATTTCAGATGGCAGTCTATTTTAATGAGATAAATTAAATAATTTAAACAATTTTAAACGCTTATCAATGTTTGCTTTTTCAGGTAAATAGTAAATAACTTGTGTCTAGAGTCCCTTTGTGTCTGAGAAAGTTTAGTTAGCCATGGTGATTTAGGGAAGAGCCACTGCATTTAAGGCCTTGTTTTATTGACCCCCTCCTGCCCATATCTCAGCATATCTCTTTTTAGCCATCTTCCTTTCTCTTTCTAATGATAAAGGGAGAAATCAAATGCGATCCTACTCCAAGGAAAAGAGGAAAAGTATTTTTGTAGTAGAAAGAACATGTGTTTGGGAGCCAGATAGACCTGGGTTCAAATCCTGCATTTGCTCCTTTGTATTTTTGAGAATTTGTTTAACTTTCTTAGTGTCTCCTAGCTTTAGTTTCTCCATATGTACAGTGAGTTTGCTAAAATTTCCTTTCAGCTCTTCTGAATGGTTGTGAGAATTAGGAATGACTGCAGGGTGATTGTGCGATTGTGGCATAGTTATCAAAGTTCCAGCAAATTTCCTGCATATAAGGTATCTCTGAAGCCCCCAAAATATAAGCAGTATAGGCACCAGGGAACCACTCACAGCAGGGAAAACTAACTAGTTACCAGTAATCGTGTGTGGTAACAGATGAAGTGCAAAGGGTTTCTAACGCCACCACAAAACCAAAGAACCCCCAAATTCCCCATGGATTCTTACTGAAATGTGTATTGACCCATCAGAAAACCTGGGGGGAAGTTTGTTGGTTCAAACTCATTGGTGAGAGTGAGAGTGAGAAAGCCTTGGAACAGTCTGGGCCCTAGAAAAAAGCCAAAGCATCGTCCCGTGAGAAAATTGCAAACTGAGGAGAAATGGCTAGACAGGACCTAAATTAAACCAAACAAGGATAGGGAAGAATAAAAGAGAAGATAAAAGTGGCAGAGGGAGAGGCAGGTGCAGATTTTAGGAGGTGCAAAGATATGTTCCTGAACATTTAATGAGCATAATAAAAGAAGGGGCTCTCGGGCTGTGAAACTAAGAAGGATAATGTGGCTCCATCTGAGAGTGCAAGAAAACTCATCTCCCAGAACCACCGGAACCAGAAGAGAAAGGCATTGGAACCATGTATGTGAAGTTCTATTGAAAGAGAGAGCATGATAGTGGGATTGGGAAAGGGAGAAAGAAGGATAAAGAGGGAATGGGGTAGGGAGAGAGGGAGGGATTGGTTGGAGGATATCTATAAAAAAGGGACTTAGGAGACATCAAATAACTGTAATATATGAATTTTATTTGCATCTTTAATTGAACCAACTGTAAAATTATGAGACAATTTTGAATATTGGAAAACTGCCTTGGTACCTGATAACAGTAAAGAATTGGTATTTTAAGGTTTAATGGTGATATGTCTATGTTTAAAAAGATTTCTCTTTGAGAAAAATATGAGATAGTCATTGATAACTTGATATAGATGATGTCAGCTACTGTATTTGAATATCACATAATTATATTTTCATTAATACCACTCTCATCCATTTCTAGCACTAATACAACGAATGGATTTCTCCTTGTTCCCCCTACTTCTCGTTGTCCCTTACAGTTTATCTCCACCATGTCAGCCAGATGACCTTTGGAACGTATAATTCAGATAATAATCTTAGCAAACATTTATGAATCACATGCTTTGTGTCAGGTACTGTTCTAAGTGCATTACCTATATTACTCATTGGTGATTAAGAGCAACCCAGTGACGCTGGCCCTGTTATTATTCCTGTTTTATCGATAGAGAAATGGAGGCGCTTAGAACGTTGGTACCTAGCCCAAGAAGAGGAGCCAAAAGTGAAACTCCTGCAGCTTGGTGCCCTTACTGTGTGCTCTGCTCTTTCAGTCACTTACTCAGACTTTCAGATGCTCTCTCCAGCACTGGAATGAAATCCCACTCCTTTCCATATGGTTGGTTGTACAGCTTGGGTTTCTTCTGCCAGATTGCTGCTACCCAAACTCTCTCTGTCCCAGGGCTTAGGTTACAACAACAGGGGGATGGAGCACCTTGTTCTAATTTCTCTGCCCAAACAGACTATTTTTCTAATTTATCTGCTCCGAGGAGGTATGTTTCTCCAATTTGTGCAGAGGTGCCAAATGTGCTAACAGCCATGACAAGGCCCGGCAAGGTCTGGCCCTACCTCACTCTTACCTCATTAGGTACCAATCTTTCCCTCACTCATTTTATTCCAGTCACGTAGGCCCTTATTCATTTTTGAATGTACATAGCTCTTTCCCAGGGGACAATCTTTGTTCTCTGCCAGAAACAGTATTCCCTGATCTTTTTGATGCTATTTTTTTCTTATCCTATATTCTCTGCTAACTTTTAACTATTTAGAGAAGACATTTCTTAACCACCTTCTCTGTTATTCTCTGACACAGCATTCTGCTTATATAAAGTATTAATCAGACCAGATCATTCTCATGACAAAAGTCCATTTTTCTCTTATAATCCTATTGGGCTTTAAGGTTAAAAAAAAATCTATGATAGCCATGAATGTCTCCACTGAGTTTAGAACTGAGAAATTCACACAAGAGACAAGAGAAAGGGGGACCCCGGTGTCACATGTAGTTGTTATGATAATCGAGGAACGGGTCTTAGCGGTGAGGTCCCGGTGGACCTGTGCCTTCTCCCTGAGCTTTCCTTGCTCTCCAGGACTGCAGGCTTCCCCACCCAGGCAAAACTACCTCCGCATGTTTTCCTGCATGAGGGAACAGGTTTGCGTGCTCTCTGCCCATGGTTGAGTACATCTGAGAAAGAGAGGTCCTGCAAGGGTCACCAGCTGGCATGTCAGGTTCCTGTTGCTAAATTAGCCAATCAGGTAAGTCATGCCTCCTCCCTCTGGTGGGGGCAGACAAAAAATAGCATTGCTTCTGCATATTGGTCTCTGCAGAGAACTGGGATGGATACTCTCCCTTCTCTCCCTTCAATGGAAACCAGAGCGGTAAAACCCAAGGAACATCCTGTTTGGGTTTCTTCTTGAACAAATGTAATCCAGGGTCCTTACTCTGCTAGACTGGCTAATTCTATATTGTTAAATTTTCAGGAATTTTGTGAGACAGCTTTGAAACTTTTGGTAGCATGAAATCATCCATGGAGGCAGTATGCACATCATGAAAACCAACAATGGGTGAGTGCTACAAATTAGTTGAGCAGCTTGTTAAACATACTCCAGAACCTACCACCACTGGTGGTTAAACATACCGCCACGGAGGCCTCTGGACCTCTGCAAATACCACTCTCGCCCTTCTCTGTGAGTTCCAGTAATAGGGCTTTTTGATCCTAAAAATGCTGAACTGTTTTCTGCCTTAAGTCCTTTCACTTGTTTGTCTGGAATGATCTTCCCTTACATCTGCACATGGCTTGTTCCTTCTCGTTCAGATCCCTGGCGAAACACGACATCCTCCGAGAGGCCTTACTTGACCCTCCAAAATAAAGGAGTCGCGGTCACTCTTCTGTTATGTTGCCCTGTTTCTATTTCTTTATCGTACTTTACCATCTAAATGTTTATAGTACTTTGGTATCTAAACTTTCTCAATTACTCTTTTCCATAGATGTAAACTTGATGAGAGCAGGATCGCTATTTCTCTTGCTCACTGCTGTGTTCCTAACCGCTAGAACCTATGTGGCTAGCACATAACCAATTGAATATATTTAATAACCCTAGTTCGATCCTAACTACAAGTTTCCATAGGTGAAAAATGAAATAGATCCAAGTCCATATTTGGATAAACATTATTTTTTTAAATGCCTTTAATAATGTATTTCTTATTTTGGAGAAGTAGAAGACTACTGCACATAATAAACTCTTTTTTATAGTAATTATAGTATACTTTATACTTAAAATCCTTCAAAGAAAATTGCTGGTGCATTTTTATATGAACTGTAATATTTCCTTTAAGGAACAAACACAGTACTTTCCTGTCAGGGCTTTTTCCTAAAAATAAGAGCTGAGAATTTATCTTCTTTTTATAGAAATTTTGATTTTTAGATCATGTTTTTCTTTCAGTGAATATTTGCCATTGTTCTTCTCCTATAAAGCTTTTGGCTAAATAAATATCTTGGTAAAGTCTTAAATAGGCTGATTAGTTGTAATGGAAAAGTCTGTTATTGTTAACTTTGGCATTTATTGCTAAAGTTTATGTGTGCATGTGATATTTTTTATTGAGATATAATTGACATGTAACATTGCATAGGTTTAAAGTGTACAATGTGTTGATTTAATACATTTATATGTTGTAATAGGATTAGTGTCTTAATGTTAGCTAACACCTCTATTGTGCCACATAATTATTATTTCTTTTTTGGGAAGGGGTAAGAGCAATTAAGATCTGGTATCTTGGCAACTTTGAAGTTTATAAGGCAGTCCTGTTGGTTCCTATAATCACAATGCTGTACATTAGATCTCCAGGACTTATTTACCTGTTAGTTACAAGTTTGTACCTCCAAACAAGTTGGCTCTTTAATTACCATATTTTGCCATGTATAATGTGCTCCTGTGTTTAGTGTACATCCTTAGTACTACCCATGTATAATGTGCATCCTTATTTTTCCCTCAAAAATTTGGGCAAAAAAGTATGCATTATACATGACAAAATGATAGTTAACTAAGAGCTGATTTCCGATTCAGAAGAAATGTGGAACTCTTCAGAATCATCCAATTTTCTTAAAAGCTGAGTGTGCTCAGTGCATCATTTTAGGAACATATTAACTTTATAGAAGGACACATTGTTATACAGGAACAAATTTAAGCTGCTAATAACTTTAGCAAGCTCATTAAAAAGAAACTTTTAAAAAGCTTTGCTTTAGAGAGCGTGAAATATAATACAAGCCTAAGTAAGAAGTCAAGAGAGAGCAGCAGGCATAAACGTCAGTTCTTCAAGACGATGAGAGCAAGTCTGCCCTTTTCAAAGTCAGCAATGTCTCCACCATGACCCCATATTTCATCGCAGGCTCTGACATAGCTATCCTGTGAACTACTGTCCAGTTTCTCTTTGCCAGAGTTGTATTTTCCCGCTTTGTAGACTTGAAATATTTTTCTATAATTCTGTAACCCCTGCATCTTACCCAGAAGAACATATTTTATTTTATGGCTGTTGGAAACTTGCTGTTTGTCTCACCTCAAGGTCAGAAAAGAGGAGATATTGATGTAGTTTTTAACATTATAGATATATATTCATGGGAAAGGAAAACCTTGTGAGGGTGAGCTGTGTGACGTGTGATAGGATCGTGGGACCAACTTTTGTTCTTGAAACTCTTTAATGGTTTTGGTGACACCTAAGTAGTGCTAGGCAAACTTACAACTTTTTTTTTTTTTGATGTCCCTTAGTTCCCGTCAAGTTCCCTTCTGCAACTGGTAATAATGTAACCATGCAAACTGGGACTCAGCCACTTGGCACCTTGAGTCTACTTGACTCAACAATTTGTGTTGAAGGAAAGTTTTTTTTATTGTTGTTCAATTACAGTTGTGTCCATTCTCCCCCCCCCCCCATTATGCTCCCCTGCCCTACACACCACCCTCTTCCCATATTCAGTCCTCCCTCCTCCACTGCTGTCTTTGTCCATGGGTCCTTTGTCCATATTCCTTGACTTGACCCTTCCCCTTCTTTCCCCCATTAACTCTATCCCCACCTCCCCTCTGGTCATTGTCAGTTTGTTCTTTATTTCCATTTCTCTGGTTCTATTTTGCTTGCTTGTTTGTTGATTAGGTTTAACTTATAGGTGAGATCATATGGTATTTGCCTTTCACCACCTGGCTTATTTCACTTAGCATAACGCTCCCCAGTTCCATCCATGCTGTCAGGAAGGGTAGTAGTTCTTTCTTTCTGCTGCATAGTATTCCATTGTGTAAATGTACCACAGTTTTTTGATCCACTCATTTACTAATGGGCACTTAGACTGTGGAAACAGGTTTTTCTTAACAGGCTTCCAATCTTTGGGGAGCTGAGAGCACTCCTGCTCTGTGTCCTTCTCTCCCATGAGACCCAGAACTTCCCTTGCTCACCAAAAGGCTACAAGCCAAAGCCATGCCAGAAGTTCCCCATATCCTTATCTGTCCATCAGACAGTCACGCAAACAGATCTCCATCCTCTCTGGAATGCGCATTTGTGGGTTTCAGAGTTGCCATCCTCTCCCAGCAGCCCCCTCCTGCAGGATCTGGGGTGTGTTGCTCTCAGTCTGCATGTAGTAATCCTGTAACTGTGTGCTGTGCCACACTGTCCCTGTCCCAGAGGTTAGAGCCCAGGGAAGCACATATCCCAGCGTGGGACCTGGCCTCCAGGAGTGGGCTCCCATCCTCTGCAGTGTCCAAGCCCCTGGTGGGCCCAGCATCTCCTGGTCCTGTGAGCACTCCCATCCATGTGGGGAGCAGGGCCAGAGGCTCAGAATGTCCTAGTACTGGAAGCCCAAGCTCTAAAGTCCCATACCAAGAGCCCTTATACCCAAAGAGTGATGTCTCCGTACATTCTTCAGAAAAGCAGGAGTCTGCAGGTCAGTATTCCAGGTCACAGTTCAGCTTCAAGCACCTCTCATGTGTCTGTGTGCTTAGCCAGGCAGGTCCCCACTGCCCAGCCGGCACTGCCATCATCTTCTCCAGGAAGACCTCCTGGCAGACTTCCAGGCTGACCCCCGCTACTTGGCCCGCTTTAATTTAAATGCTTGGCTCAGACCTTCCTGCATTGCCTAACATCTGGCTCTTTTATGGTGCGTTGGTGTCCATCATTTTTGTAAGCTTCCCAGTGTTTTTCACCCTCATTCAGCTGCCATCTTTAGTCAGGACAGGAGTTCCCAGCAATGCAGGGACATCTGAGGTGGACATCCACACATGCAAATAAGGCGGGCGATGTATGAGCCCATGGCTATGTCATGAGTCACTCTGCTAGTGCACATTCTCACAGTCACATACATAATTTGTAGCTTCAGTTCAGCAAATCTTCCCTTCAGGGAGGTATGGGTTGTTTACCTGCCTTTGTTATGTAATGTGACTCAAATGTAGTACTTTCCACTCTGTGAGCACCCCTCCCTGCCCCCTTCCTGCCCCCCTGCAGGATTTGGGGGAATGGTGGGGCTCCCCTGTCCTCAGGACCCACACTCTGTACCCTGTTACAAAAACGTCGCATTCTCTTCTGGGATTTTGGCCTGCATTCTCCCTAACCCTTCTCCCACCCTGAGAGGAATGGAACATGTTTGTGTTTGGTTCTCTGTTCCAACCTATAATACATCCACTGAGGTGAGTTTCATTAATCATTAATGATGAAATAAAATCAATTAACTATTCCAAGTAGGCTCTTATTTTAAAAAGGAACGTAGGCATCAGCAATTAACTCTGTAATATGAATTTCCATTCATGAAATGTCCAGGTTATAAAATGGCACTAGACAATCTTTATAATGCCCCTCAAAGCCTATTAGCTTATACAAGGACCTAAACGATGAAAGGAAAGAAAACTGATATTGTTAGAGTATGTGAAGAAATATTTTTATTTATTCCACTCTTGGTTAAGATTTTTCTCTGAAAATGAAATCAATTGAAAAGAAAATAGATGAAATGACCCTTAGTGTCCCTATGTCTACTTTAAAAAAAAAATCCTGATTAACATATTCCTATCTCAATTCTGTAACACCATGAAAAAACAGCAGCATCAATGACAACAGCAGCAGCCTTTCTTTGGTTATTGGCAGATTTGAAAGAATAGACAAGCTGTAACCTACAGTCCCATTGAATAATATGGATATGAAGTGGGTAGGCACAGGGAATCATGTTATATAAAGCCCGTAATAATGGGGCCAATGGGAATTCAGTGCTATTTGGACAACAGCTCTTTTGGTACAATCTCTAAATTTTACACTAAAATGTATCAATTGAGTCAGATGAATACGTAAAACTTGTTACCTAGACAGTTAACTCACTGTCAGAATTTGAGAGAAATATCTACTCATAAGAACTATAGACATACAAACATAAAATGAGTCTACCTGCCTCAAAGTGTTTAGTAAGGCCCTTTGTTCTTTTCCTGTCTGCCTTCTCCATCTGTGTTGTGTTGCAGTTGTATTGGCAAGCAGTTATGTTCTCTTTTCCCTAACAGAACTGTCTCTTTTTATGTTCACTAGTCAAAGCTGGGGAGTGCTGGGTGGTGGCCCCAACGGTTGTGTACTCATTCTAATACTAAAACATGTGGTTGCCATAATTAAAATGTCAGTAGGCAGGGTCAGAATATAGCCCTGTTAGCTGTGCATCCTAGTGCTTTTATTTTCCATATATTTATTGTTACAAGCATGTGAGGACTGGGCTTTTTTAGTGCCACAGGTCCAAGAACCAATGAAAGCCCATAAGACGTTGGGAATTTCACCAAAGTCAGATTTTACCAGACAACCAGCTCATAGTTCAGTTTAGACAGAATGGACAGGAACTTTGAGTTATTCTCTTTTAGAATAGATTATTTTTAACCACCCCCCAAAAGGAAAGAGTCTATGTGAAAACCATGAAAAACATGGAAATTCAGCATTGTCATTCTGACTGTTCAGAGGAAGAGGTCTTTGCAACTTCTCTGAAGCAAGAAAAAAATGTAGAAAGATGTTTAGTATTCTCAATAGGATATTATATATGATTTTTGAAACATGCTCAGAAAAAAATCATAAAAACGGAACTACTATGATTAAAATTAGGAAAATGGGCAAGATAACAAGGTTTTATAAAGAAACTAAAAATGTAATAGGAGAAATAAAATTTTCACTGGAGGTAATGAAAAGGAGCTCCCTTGGATAACTAAATCTGATGTGGAATATAAAGTTGAGAAACTTGCCCAGAGTGCAGAGATGTTTTAAAAAAAATAGTGGGAAGATGTAAAACAAAGAGCGCAGGATTCAGTTTAAGAATTATGCACTGTTCCTGAGGGTATAATCAGAATAATCAGAAGTAAAACACTTTATATATCAAAGATGTGGCTAAAGAAACTTTTCAGAATTGGAAAGTGGTATGGATATGCAAATCTGTACTCACCCTTTCAAACAAAGTCAATGTGAAGGAAACCATCCCCAGACTTGTTTTCTACAAATTTTTGAAACTGCATTTACAAAAAAAAACAAAAAAAAACAAAACAAAACTGAAGATGTTACCGAAGAAATGGACCCGTGGCGGGGATGCCCAGATGCTGTTACAGAAACAATGACCACCGCCCCCCGCCCCTGCCCCAGCGCCGCCCCCCACCCCCCGCCCCCCGCCCCGACTTCCCCAGGGTCCCTCGGCTCTAGGTCCTTTGCCCGCCGCCCTTGGAATTATGGCTCTGAATGGCAGAGTTTGGTGAAAAAGAAAGGAACTATTTATTTAAATGTTACACAGATTTAATTAATGGCTAAATGTTGCTCCTAAATCTCAAAACCCCCTTAAAACACCCACCAACACACACAGTCCTACCTTCTCCCCTTTGCCCAGCGAGGCCAGTCAGGGTACCGTCCTTCAGACGTAAAAGAACAGAAGTCCGGGGCTCGGCTAGGCAGGCCTCTCACGATTCTCAGCACAATCCACTGCGTCTCTGCGATCTCCAGCTCTTAATCCAAAACCATGTGGCACCTTCTCAGGGCCCACTAGCAAGAGTCCTTTCTCCCTTTTTCTTCTCTCGTGGTCTTTACATTGTTCCCCAGAGTCTGTGTCCCTTTCTCTTCTGCAGGCCCCTTCTCTCCTCCTTCCTCTCCCAGTTACATTCTGTATTAAAAGTTTTTCAAACCTCCCTGGTTAGCCTTGTTGAGATGTAAAATAATTCTCTTTGCATATAAGGAATGAAGCTATCCTGTTATTGACATGCAAAATAACTCTCAATGGCCTTGCTCCAGTTCAAGGAAGAAGCTGATTTATTACTGATAGACAAAGTAACTCTCAATGGCCCTGCTCCAGGCTCCCATCCCTCATAGCGGCCTGCCTTGGGGTGGGGAGAATATATTCTTCTTGGACACCCCAATTTCTGGACCCTGTTACAAATACCCTGGCTGTGCCCCGTTACAAATACTGACAGAAAGAAGAACCAGCATCAAAGAGGTAAAAAAAAAAGGGAAAAGTTGACTAAGAAGTCTCTTTTGCAAAAGTAAATGTTAGAAGAACAGTGTCTTCAGAATTTGCAGATACAGAAAGAGAAGGGACCCAGTAACTTTATTCCAGATCAAAATATTTTTCTTTTGTTAAGGAAAGTGAACGACTGTTGCAGGTTGTCAAGGTCTCAAAAAACATACCATTCAGTCCCTTCCTTTGCTCAGTGCTGGCTCCCCGTCCAAAGGTGGGTAGATTACGTGGTCTTGGAGTCACCTTTCTGCTGTCATCTCTTCTGCTTTCCTGACAGTAGGGCATTTATTTATTGTGCTTGGCCCTTACTTGTCAATGCAGACGGAATCTCTTATTGGCAACATAAAACACCTGATATATTTGTTCTGTCCCCAGCAGTCGAGAGGCACGGGAGTCAATCCTGCTGCCTTTGTCAGGGACTCTAGGTCCTACCACCTGTAGACGGAGGATCCTGATCTGGAGCCCAACAACGTGGGTTGAAACCTTAGCTCTGTTCCCAATCAATGGTGTTACCTTGGCCAAATTATGTAAACTCTGTTTCCCATAGTCACACCACTGCAAAATGGTAACAGTCATAAGCATATGACATAGTAATGTCCTAAGATTAAATATATTAACATATGCAGAACAGATTGTCTACCTAGCATGTGCTAAGCTTTGTGCAAGTGTTAGTAATTATTTCAGTTGTTGCTAACAATGGATCACATGCTTCCAACAATAATTGACCGCTGTTAGGTTTTTAACCGTCCATAAGCTGGTGCTGAATGGAGCAACACTGTGGCAATTTGAGTTCGAAGGAACTTGAGTAGAAATGTTAACTCAAAACTATTTTTAAGTGTTCATCATTTTAAACTACAAATAATGAATGAGTGGAATGGTCAATTTTCTGTCTAAAATTTGGTCTAGAACTTATGATTTGTAATGTTTTAACTATTTATAATCAGCATATGTAGCATACATTCAGTTTTATGGAAAAAAATACCTCGTCATATTCGGGTGTTGGTACAATTGTTATATTTCTTACTCTTAGTTTTTATATAAATATCTAACAACAACAAAATGTATGTGTAAAGAATAATGTAAAGAACACACCTATATGTATGACTGACGTTGGGCCATAAAATATAGTTGAAATTCCTTGTTTCCTTATTCTTTTCATTTCTCCATTCCCACTCCCTGAAGGAGCCACTGTTTTAAAGAAAAGTATCCACTCTTCTTTATGGTTTTATTCTACCTATTCGATATATTGATTAGTTTAAATGTTTATGAAATTAATATTAAGACCTCATATTGCACATAATCTACAACTTGCTGTTTTCATTCTGTACTATTTTTTGCGCTATCCATATCCATGAGAATAGCTGAAGGGCATTTATTTTCACTACTAAATAGTCTTACATTACATGAATAGAATCGAATATTATTCGTCTCTCTCGTTTCTAGTTGCTTTCATTGACGTGCTAACACACAAACAAATATACTATAAACATTCCTGTAAATGTTCCAGGGTACAAATATGCAAGTTTGCCTAGGGCGGTTGTTTTCATGGTTGACTCAGACTTAACCTCAGAGTTTTGATTTATGAAGTCTGAAGATGGCTAGGAATCAATATCTGATGGATCTCCAGCTGTGGTGCCAAAAAGGTTAGGGACTGCCAGGTTAGGAGTTTGGGGCTATGCTGGGAACTGATTGGTCAGAGGTGAGGTGAAGATAATAAACCGTTTGTTCAGCTCTTGAGGAGAGCTCTGAGGTTTGCTCTGACATCCTTCTGTCTGGTTTCATAAAAAAGTAGACAGAGGGTCCTTCCACTTTAGGGCTTATGAGCTGAAACATAACTTCAGCCAAGATGCTATCTTTAGCCTGCCAGAAGTCTAGACTTTGCGTCCCTGTTTCTTTCTGGGCTATTGCCTTTGGTTGCCTCAGGGGTTACTGGTTGTCCAGGGAAAAGGCTAGGTCTATGAGGGGGTGTAAAGAGGGAAGAAAAATGATTTCTAAAGCTATAGTTACAAATTAAATCAAAGTCATTTCCACCCCATTGTGATGGTATTTGGAGAAGGGGCCTTTGTGATGTAATTAGGGTTAGATGAATTCACAAGGTACTTTCCTTATGATAGCGGCTTTGTAGGAAGAGTGAGGTAGATTCGTGTTCTCTCTCTGCCGTATGAGGGCACAGCAAGTAGGTGGCCATCTGCAAGCAGGGAAGAGAGCTCTCACCAGGGACTGAATTGGCCAGCACTTTGGTCCAGTACTTCCCGTTCTCCAGAACTATGAGAATGGAACTTTTGTTGGTTAAGCCACCCAGTGAAGGGTATTTTGTTACAGCAACCTGAGAAAACTAAGGGACAGTATGTGTATATGTGTGTTCTCCTACCTGATGTCCTTTGGTGGCTTGCTTTAATCTACATTTTTATTCATCCTACAAGGTGAATCTCAGAATATCTTTTTCTATGCAAACATTTTTCATGATGTCAGACAAAATTACCACATACAAATAAATCACACACAGGATTTACTGGTGAAGCTTTCAAGTCCCCTTCCTTTCCCCATGCCCTGCCATTTGGCCCCTCTCCCACCACACAGTGGAGGTGGAGACCAGTTATGGACTGGTCATGCCCCCGACTCCTGACTGGGTCACAGCTGGTACGTAGTTGTCATGTGCAGTTAGCTCCAGGGGAGGAGTTGAGCTGAGGCCTGCTCCTGCATATCCTTCTGAGGCACTCTTCTCTTTGATATCTTTTCTTCCACGTACTAATTTGAGAATTATAAGAATCAAGTTTAGGTTTGAGGGTGAAAGGAAATGCATTGCACTTCTAGTTTAGCTTATATAATGAGTACTATTCTGCTTTCCATTATTTCTTGGGCATTTATCTTGCACTTGGTCCTCATAGAGATTGATAGAGCAGAAAAAGGCATTGTAATAAAATCAGAACTACATCTTAGCACTCACATAATATTTATTGAATTCTTTATTATTTTCGATCTTTTATTATTCTGAGTTTTTTATTTGTGTGAGTTTTTGCCTTGCTAAGGTTGTAGAATCCCAAGGGAAGGGTAATTCCGTGTACTGTGTATAATGGCGAGCACCCAACACTTTCGGGAGTCACAGTTCCTCAAATAACCGTTTGTTGGGTTAGTTTTTATTGTGACTAATAACAGTAATGAAAGCATTGTATGATGCCAATTGTAACTTGCCCCATTCTAAAGTGATAGCTTCATTTATCTTCAGTAATAATAAGACACTATTGGAAGGATGACTATGAGTGTGTGTTATGTGGCTGAATGAAGGCCAAAGAGCACATATGATAAGAACATCATATTAATATCTTTTTTTGATTTCTTGATCTGGACTTCAAAAGATACTGTGAAATGACTAAGTAAGCCTATCATTCTCAAATAATGCGATACATAAGATGTGTTATTAAATTACTTTAGTATGTGGACTACTCAGTTTTCTTTGAAGGGAGTATAAAAGTCACTTAATTGTGATTGATTTTTTTACAGCATAACTTTGATCAGGTATACCTGTTGGGGGAAAAAAAAAAGACAAAGGCGCCCCATGACCTACATTATACAGTTTAAGCTCTCTGTAGTACCTTAGTTTGTGTTCCCCTAGAATAAAGATACCAGTGTCAATAGCTTATTTGGGAAGTACAAGAAACACTGTTCTGGGAATGGCAAGTAATCCCTAAATGCAAGTGTGTTTTCCAGTCAGCTGCACATTGGACATTTAGATATCAGCTTGATAGGAAAACTCTTATCCCAGTCAAAGGGTGAACAAGCTGAGGGGTGCCCCAATCCCATCAGCTGCAGGCTTCCTGGTGTTTCAGATCTGTTACAGGCAGGGGGGAGTTGCCATCTGCAGCTTCAGGGAAAGCCCCCAGGAAAACAGATACATGTGCTGGCAATAGGAAGTCATCAGGATAGTCAGAAATTTTAGTGCCTGAGGGTAAAACACGAAGCACTGGCAGCATCTACACAGCATCAAACCTTCCCTGTTCTGGCCCCTTTTCCTCTGTATGACTCTTGCGTTATACACTTGAAAGAATTTCTAGAGGATTGCATACATTTTTTTTTAATATTATAACACTAGGCACAATTCCTGGTAAGTTTTAGATGGTCAAAAAAGTTGTTCCTTACCTTTCTTTTCAGTTCAGTTGCTATCATACCTTCCATATTTTCTCCCTCTAATAGAAACCGTAACTCCTCTGTCAATTTTTTAAAATCCTTACCTGAGGATATGTCTATTGATTTAGAGAGAGAGACATTGATCGGACACACACACACACAAACACACACACACACAATTTGGATTTTGTCATTTTCTATAGGTTTTATCTCTGCCAAATTCCACGCGAACAGTGTTTATATTTTTTAACTGTGATTTCCATTGTACCAGGCATGTTGTCTTGCATATAATTGCATTTATACATGGTTCAATAATCTTGTACACACCTGTGAATAAATGATATGCCTGATTTAATGACTCTTGAATTTACATAATTTTCAGAAAATCAGGCACCTTTTTCAAATTCAAGACGCATACAAAAAATATATATAGAACTTGACAGTGACAAAATTAAATGGAGGTACACTCCCATCCCAAATCAGCTTTTTGATTTAGTTCAGTGTAGGTACAATTTTCCTCCTAAATATTGTAATTTCTGCTTCTTATCTGAAATAATTTCTAAATTTTCTTATTTGAAATGCCAAATTTGAAACTCGGTAAGCATGGGAACTCATAAAATGCAAAATTTGGTGGGAGCTCACTTGCAACATGCTGTCAACCCTGAAATAGATATGCATTGTATACTTACTTCGTAGAAAAAAGGCAGAGTGGAAGAAGAAAGACCTATCAGACTGCGACTGCTTCTGAGAGCCTTTGGCTTACTTGTGAAGATAAATGCTAAGTGTGGCACAATCAGACATCTCTGGAAAAACTATATAATTCTGCTAGCTGTGTGACCAAGAACATGTAATTTGACTTCTATGTTTGGACCCCATCCTACCTTTACAATTTATTAAAACTCATATAAATGTCTTTATTCAGTTCTCAGATAGCTTCTATATTAAATGGGGATAATAATGATGACCAAAACTATTTATGATCATGCATTTATTGAGCCCTTTTTATGTATTCATTACATAATAAGCTCTCATTAAATGATAGCCTTTTAGAAAGAACTGTTTATTAAAAATAAGCTCTGAGTCTCATAGACGTGGACAGCAGGGTGGGGATTGGCTGTGGGAGTCGGGGGGAGCCGGCTGGAGTAGGAGAGAGCCACGGGGGAAATTGGGACAGCTGTAATAGAACGACAATAAAAAATAAATAAAATAAAATTTAAGTTATAATTAGGCACAGTAAGAGATTAATAACTATCTAAAAATAAAATAGAGGAATTATACTAAAAAAAACAAGCTGTGAAAAATAAGGAAAATGTGGGCTTTGATGCAATAACGGATGGTCTTCTGATATGGCTGTATGTTGATACATGTCATCTGGACAAATGAATCATCTGGAAGCAAGAAAAGACACATTCCTCTGATCAGCAGAGAGAAGCACAATACTTGCAGGAAATGATACCTTTTCTGGGTCATCACAGTCATTGATTTGATGAGGGCTAAGAAGACTAGAAAGGGTGAGAATTGGTAAGGTTTGCAGGACTAATAATAATAGTGATGATAATAATAATATTATATTGGCACTGTTTAATTCTCCAGCAAAATATATCTGCTCTCCAATGCCCTTATTTTTCTAAGTTGGATGAATAAAATCCCAAATCCTTTAGTTATCTCTAATTTCTTCAAAGATGTGTGTGGCTGTTTCCTCATATCATCTGGTTTCTGCCAATAATGGAAGTGCTGTGTTTTCCTCTGAGGAAGATAAATAAAACTAAATCCATTAAGGTCTGCTCAGGAATCACCTTCTTTCATGGAGAGTTCATCTTTCTTTAAAACAAACGATCTGACTGTGCCTAGCTACACCTAAATCTTGGGCTTTGTCAAGAATTAATGTTGCATAGGTGGTTACCACATATAAATAGTTTATTCTTTTTCCTTAATAGATCGTGTGGCATAGAATTTTAAGCCTGGAAAGGACATTAAAAATAATTTATATATTGCACCTATCTTTACACATTGCTATATCTATACATATTTAAAGTCTTATATACATATTAATTCTACTTAGTATATATTTTAGCTTGAGATTAACATACCAAATAGCCTGAATTTTCATTGCTATATCTTATTGAGCATTATGAAGTTGAAAAAAAATGTTAAAAGCTAACTCCAACTTATTAAAAAATAGTGATGCCAACGATGCACTGAAATAAACCATTACTCCATTACTAATGAGAATCTAATTTGAGACAACTTTTCTGGACATTAATATATAAACTGTACTAAGCATTTTAATAATGTTGTCTAGTATTGCTCTGTTAATGTTGTCGAGGAAGTGATTTAGGAGAATATTCAGAAATGAGTATAGAGATTAATATATAAGGAAGTTTATCATAGCTAAGTAATAAAAATTCATTAAAATTCTAAATATCTAATAAAAAGGAGACAAATAAGTTTATGTCTATATCTATCAATGCCTATTAACTTGGTTAAATAAAAACAATTTGAGAAATATTATAAAACATTGTTTTCTTTTTTGAAACTAGAGTAATCAAAAATAGAAAAAAATAAAATAATCAAAAATATTTTGTCCTGCTTTAGCATTCTGTTAGTATCCATTTAGTAATTCCACATACAGATCGGAAGTCCCGTGCCCTGTCTTTAATGGCCTGCATACTGGAGAAGTCAGCAGAGATATGTAATAAACTTTACAACTGTTAGCTGGATACAAGTCAGTTTCCCATTTAAGTGCTGACGATGTGAGAGGAGAGCTGGTGTCTTCTATATCATGACTGTGAAATCATCATCATTAACCTCCTTTTAAAAGTCAAGCACAGGAAAGGCTAATACTCTTTCTACAAAGAATTTCCTTAAATACGTGTTGTCAGATTTACAGAGAAATTTAATCTTAGTAATTCTATTCCTTATAATAAATTTTCCCTACAATAATTTTAGTTATGCTGATAACTAAAGCAAAATAAAACCAAAGAATCTGGTTTTGCTTCCAATTATCTAATTTTTTTTCCCATAAAGGTGATTTCGTTAAGTCAGGATAATTGCTTGGATCTTCTTTACCTCTTGTTATATGCAGCCAAAGGTAAGTATAAATAAAAAGAGCATTCCAATGCCCAGAATATGTCTGTTTGGGGGATGAAAAGGATTTTAGGGGGAAAAGTGTTTTATTCAAGCAGGCATTTCACTTGAGATTCTCATGGTTGACAATGTGCCCCAAGAAGCTGTTACTCCTCCACTGGAAAGTGGTCTGTTGTGCCCAGACGCTGGCGTTCTCCTTTACATGTTTTCTTTGAAAATAGCAATTCCGTCTGAGGTTACCGTTTGCAGGGAGCAGCTGGTAGCACTCCGCTAGACACACTGGGAACTAACTGGGATCTGCACTCAGGGTAGGTTGTGAGTTACTGGGATCCTGCTGGCCCTCCTCCCTTCTGCTTTCCTGGCCCCTGGCTCCGCTACCACACCCCAGGCTTCTGACCTGGACTCCCTGTTCCCCGCTGAGTTAGATCACCCACGATAGCCAGGTTCACCGAAGGCATCGCTGAAAGCATCATAAAGTTACACTTCTGAAACTTTTCTACCCAAGTGTCCCAAATGGTGGAAGAGAATGACTTTGTGACCTAGGGGAGCTTAAAATCTGATAAAGTCTGGCAGGTAATTAATTTGTTTTAATTGCTGATATGGATATTTGGTAATAATCATGACAAAAAATGTAGGCTGACCTTTCTATAGGTGTGTTCTATGTTGTGGGCATTAGGGGACCTGGGTCACCCACTTGTCTTTCTCTTGAGGCAGATTCCAGGTGGTTTTCCTAGGAATTCTCATCTTTTCCTCAGGCACTGCCTCATGCTAATTCGGGTCAAGCTTCTTAGTTTTCATCCCTTTTCAGAGATTCCCGAGGTACAGTAGAGCATCTGAAAAGTTCAGCTAGGGCCGTTTGATTCACTTTAGTTTACTTGCTTTTCTCAGATGTATTTTTTTTCCACTGGTCACACTTTTTACATAGCAGTAACATCCAGTAAAATTAGTATTCTGAGAAACACTTGGAGGAATGGTGCTCTGAATATGGTGCACATTATCTGTGTGAAGCTTTCAGACATTTGCATACTTGGATCTCATGGCATTGTGCTCTGTGGAATACTTTTTAATGGATCTTACTTTGATATTATGCAGTTAGTCCACAGTAAGGGGCAATACAAGAAAGATAAAAAGATAAGTTTAGGTCTAGAGAAGTTACATAAGGTGTCCCAAGCTCAGGGTATTAGTTTTCTATTGCTTCATTTAAAAGTTAGCACATAGCAGCTGAAACTAACATACGTTATTGTCTCACAATTTCTGTGGGTCAAAATTTAGGACATAGCTTAGTGGATCATCTGCTTCGGGTCTCAACTGTCTGGAATCACGGTGTCAACTGGTGCTGCAGTCTCATGAGAGGCTCCCCTCCAGAAGGATCCACTACCAAGTTCACGTTGGCAGCATTCAGTTAGTTCCTTGTCAGTAGGTCAGTTAAGGGACTCAGTTCTTGCTGGCCGTCAGCCAGAGGCCACCCTTAATTCCCTGTCACATGGACCTTCTGATCATGACTACTTCATTCCTTAAAGGTAGGAAGAGGCATTCTCCTAGCAAGATGGATTATAATTTTATGAAATGCTGTTGTCTTTTATGTTAATGTTGATTGGAAGCAAGCCACAGTCCCCTCCCACACTGAAAGGGCAGGGGTTAGATGAGACATAGATACCAGGGAGTGAATATTTTGGGGTCTGTCCACCAGCCCCACAACTATTAGTGGATTCCGGAAACTAGACACTTAACTAATTATGACTCCAAAAATATGTCATTTGCCATTATACTATCAGACTATAGAAAAAAAAAAGGAAACATTAGCTCCACATTTATTTCTTTGACCATGCTGAGATTCCAACAATTCCTACAAATTCTTTTACAGAGGATCTTAACTTTGCCTCCTTTTTATTTAGACTTCATGCTCTAAACATACACCATCTCTCCATACCATCTCCCATGGCCCAATCAAAACTTTTCTCTAATATTTGTCTCCTTAAGTGCCGACTTCTCAGTTGAATAAAGGAATCTGTTCTAATAAATACAAGGGTTACCCTAACTATATAACATATTTGCATACTAGGCATAATGTTTTTATTCAAAAAATTAGCTGTACATATGAAATTTCCCACTGACATGACATCTCTGCTAATTTCTAGAACCTTATTTGTTATGGCATGTGTGAGGAGGATATACAATTCCTGACTCATTTCCCTTTTCTACCCCTCTATGCTTTCTCCATCTTTCTCCTTTTGGGCCAAGGGGGTTCAAGAGGGTTCAAGTAAAGTAAGTATGTTAGCCTGTATCTATTCCTGAAACCCTATTTTTCTCTCTGTATCAATGAGACAGGCAACTCAAGCCATCAACTGATGTTGCTCAGTGTTTCTCCCAAAAGCTTTGGTTACACTCACGGTTTATTTGTTACATCTGTGAGCCATACCCCCAGTCCATGGCTTACAGAACACAATTAGTACTTGGTCCTAAGAGCAACAATTCAGTCATAGCCTATATGGCCCATGACATATGGACCCCTGAAATATAGCCATGTAAGTCTAGAATGGAGTCAACAGGAAACCTTTACTGTAATTTTATGAAAGTAAAATTCTGTAAGTAAATAAAATGCATAGGAAAAGAAAACAGAAAAGGCTTCATAAAGATTAAACAATGAATTGAATAGTATTCAGGTACCATACAAGTTTGTGAATGGGGAAAGTCTACGTGTTTTCCAATAAATAAAAAATAAGTCAGTCTTGTGGAGAGCACTTTGAATGACACTGCATTTTGGTTAAGAAAGAACATGTAACAGTGTAAACATTGTGCTTTATTGAAATTTAAACTCCATAAATTTCATAAAAGGTGGCTCTTCTCTCATCATATCAAAGGAAATAGAAATGGTTTATATTATAAATGCATTCAAATATTTCTAAAGAGAGAAAGAACTGGGCTATGACAATTTTCTATTATACAGTGTTACTTTGCTTATGGTGAACTTTCAAAAATCTTTATACATTGTATCTTTTGAATTCTATCCACAAAAGGGGAAATGTTTACTTTGAATAGAAATTCCATTAAGCATTATCTGTCCTTCTACCTTTGCAAACTCATCTGCTTCTATTTCACACTACCCTCCCTACATTCCAGATATATCAAAGTATAATTTGTTTTGTGAACTGATCTTTCCTTTTCTACAATATGAATTTTATTCCTTGCACAGTGAAAGGCACATAAAAAGTACAAATCTTTTACTGAATGCCTCATGGCCATTGTGTCTTTTGACTGCCTTGCCACACATATTTTTTTTTCTATTTAAATCTTACTAGTCATCAAGGCTATCCTCCCATGCCTTTTTCTCCTTGAAGCTGACCTCCCAATAGGGATAAATTACTTTCTTTTCCATGCCCCACAGCTTATCTGTTATATCTTGAAATAAAACAGCAAATGTTTTATTTCCATTTTGGGTTGAGAGAGTCCTCAACCAGAATTTAGGAGACTACTCTGGAAATTATAATGACCTAGCAAGTGTTTGAAGTCACATAGGGTTTATTGAATATCTTAGTCTCTAGCATTAGGCCAGGTATTAGCTCTCTGTATTCCTGTACTTCATTATCTATTTTTCAGCATAATAAACTATACTCACTTTTATCTTAAAATAGGTTACCTTCCTCTTTCCCCCATGAACTTGTTGGAGTTTTTGTAAATTTGCTATTCACTTGATCTGTTCATATTGGACAAGGGAGAAAACCTAAGTTATATCCTAGGAGTGAAAGCAGAGAATAAAAGCTTTCCCATTAGCAAACTTTGCCATGTTCATGAACAGATGGACATAGAATAATGAGAGTCATATGAAAAATAAGATGACATCTCCACTCTCAACTTAAGGGAAGTTTCCTTCCTTGTAATGCTTGTGTGAGAAGCAATGTAGTGGGGTTATAGCTTTCGAGACAGATTGTGCTGAATCCCAGATCTATTACTTATCAATTGGGTGTGATGGTTTTGTGCTGCATCAATTTATATAAGCTGAAAAGACATTTTAAGTGGTTCCTCTTTTGCATGACTGTGGATTAGGGTTAGCCACAAGAGAAGTGTGTCCTCCCCTTCAGGGGTGGCAGGCACATGACATCATTGAAACCCCCTGAGACCTAGAATATTCCCATCATTCAGAATTTCTAGGGGCCAAAGCTATAAAAAGGTGTGATTGTTTGGTAATAAATGCTACTGAGAGGCCTTTGATCATAATTAAGTTTTTCTATGTTTGTTTTATAAGTCTGTCTCCCCCATCTTATATGGTTCTTGAAGTCAGCATATTCTGTCAATTACTATTCATCTTTTATTCCTCACAGTGATCAGGATAGTGCTTTACACATAATAGGAGGTCCATTAAAATGGTTGAATTAAAAAGGAATAATATTGCTGCAATATTTTAATAGTGTATCAATTAAGTGGTGATCAGTTAGGTGTCAATAAAAGTTTAAGTGTTCTATGAAACAAGTATGGAAGCTAATTTTCCTCTAGGAGGTGCACTCGAGGGCAGAGATGCTCTTGCTGCTTTTTGACTCCTTTTGACCATTTTCTTCTTCATGATCCTCTCACCATTACAAACAAGGTGGCTGCTCTCCCTCCAGTCTCCCATTCTCATTCCAGGAAGCAACCTAACAAGGAGGGTCAGGCAAGAAAGAGAACCTTTTCTGGAGAAAACCACAGGGAAGCAGATTTCTGCTTTTATCTTACTTGCTTTAACATGACACTGTGGGGGAGGAAAAGTAATTTTCTCTCTGCTCTTCTAGGTTCTTGACTGAGACTCACCACTGCCCCCATAATATAAGACAGATTAAGAGGAGAAAAACAAAGAGAAGTGGAATAACATGCATGTACATTGGAGATACTTAGGAAAATTGAGTAACCCCCTACCCCACAAATGACCCAAACTGCCACCTTAAATACATTTCCAACTAAAGAAGAAAGAAGATGTTGGGTTCTGGGGAAACCAGAAATGGGAAGTTGCCAGAAAAAGCACAGTAAACAAAGATCAGGCTGTTACACAGATTTAAATGCTACTCTTCTCCATTGAGAACAGTTTCTGGATATTTAGAATCATCCTTTTCCTCCTGGTATAGAGAAGGAAACACCTTTACAAATGGAGATTTCCCTTATAAATGTAAATATGTCTTACAAAAGGGTAACTTCTGTTCAGCATTCAGATCTTTTTTTCTCTGTCTGCTGTTACTGAAAATAATGAGCCTAAAATAATCCTATGTCAAACAGGCACACTTTGGGATGGCATATTCTTCTCCCCTTCAACATGTACTCATTTCTAGCTGGGAAAAAAAAGGCTAAGTAATGTAGTTTGTTTGTTTTTACCTGGATATACCACCATTTTGAACAAAACTGGGAATCTGTTAATAAAGTAGAAGGTGAAAGTGAATGTTGGTAGACAAACTGCAAAGTCTTTCATGAACAGGAAGAAAAGACTTGAGCCAAAGGAAGCATAAAGTAGAGTGGTTTTTGCTTTGAGCTCTTTAAAGAAACCAAAATGTTTTCTCTTTGAAGATCTCAGGTGATGTTTTGAGGATACCTGTGCTGGAAGAACCTCAGCCCAAAGGGAATGAAGTCAGTCAGCAGCAGCCAGTGGTAACTGAGTGGCACTTGTAGAACTAGAACTGTGGCTCTCTGAGCCTGAGAAGGAGTGGAGGGGACCATAACCATTATTTAATAATAGCTCTGATAATGGAGCATTATCCCGGATATTTGTGTGATGAAGAGAATGTCTTAGTTTCCTCAACTGGGATGGTATTACTGTAGTGCTTGTAACTGACCTGGAAAAACCCAGTGTGTCCCCTTTACTACTCACACAAAACACTTCATTTTTGATACTTGGATCACCAAATGTGTGGGTGTTTCCCCCACTAAGCAATTTCCTTGGATATCAACTGTGTGGCTTATAATTTAACTAAATTCTGACACTATTTATCCAGGAGATAGCATCAGATCTTACAGTGTAGGGCTCAGCCCCACAAGACTGCCCCCCTGAAACCGGGAAAGCCAGCGTTGGTGCCGCCCATCACTACCAGGACCAATAAGCAGAGACAGGGATTGCATGTTTATGGCCGCTTCATTCAAATCCCCGGTGATCTGAGAAGGCGGCGGGTCACTTACCCTAACAGACCATCTCACAATCCATTTCAAACCAACCCTTTTTCTAGGAAGAAAAGTGTATGTAGATAAGGGGTTTGGAATTCAGGGAAAAGGCTAATTAGATAAAAAGCTGCAGCATTCTTTCATCTGTTGACCAGTGATTCTTTATCTGAGTCTTGGGCAGTGGGCGTCTCACCCTGGAGCCCAATGGCTCAGATAGCATCCTGATTGCTTACAGTCCTCCTGGGGCGCAAAGGTGGAACTGCTTGTCTCCTGGAGTCAGGGTGGGTCGTACCTTCAGTTCCTGGGACAATAGATTTTTACATGCATTAATTACTATGTTTATTGACTATAACTTAAAACTAAAAATTTCTAACTTGTGAGTCCCCCCATCATTCCTACATTTCAGGTGGCAATTGCAAGTCCAGGCTGCCACCTGATCAGCTAGAAATCTGAGATTCCCTTGACGCCCTCCTTGGCTTTGATTAGAGTGCTAGAGCTTCTCCTATAACTCAAGGAAACACATTTACCAGCTTATTAAAGGAAAAGATAAAGAATACAGATGAACAGCCAGATGAGAGATACGTTGCAGGCTCATGAGAAACATTGACCTCTCCCTTGAAAAATTTAAATTAGTGGTGTTGTCCATAGTAAGAGTTGTGACAAGAAGTCACTTCTTATGACATATCTATAGGGCAGGGCAAATTTCCAACTGCTGTATACCTGCTCTTTTTATTGTCCTGCCAGTGACCTTCCTTCACTCTGAAATCCCAAGGTGTCTTAGCTCAGAATGTCACGTGTACCTCATTTTCCCCTTCTGTCTCTGAACATCTCATGTATGTGGGATCTTTGACTCTCTCATATATTGGGGTTCCTACATATAAGTCAAGTTGGTTATTTTCTTTTGTGAATCTGTCTCATGCAGATTTAATTATTAGACCAACCAAACAAACCTTGAAGGGTAGAGGAAAGTTTTGTTTGTTTTCCTCCTGCCTATACAGTTATGGTTTGATCTTTCTGGTGACCAGCCTCCACCCAGGAGCCATCTAGGTCCCTACCCAGCCACCTCGTTAGGACAGAAGACCAATTTCCTGCCGTCACCCAGGAAATTTCAACAAATTTAAGAGCTCCGTGTCAGAAACTGGGATCAAAGACCAAATATGAGAACAAAAGATGCTTTTAGTGCTCTTATTGCTTAGGGATTTTACACACTTTGTGCCAGGAACTGGGGCCACAGACAAATAGAGATACTCGTATATTGTATATTCTATTCTCTCATTATAAGACTGGAATTAGAAGTCAGTTATCTCTCCCTTGAAGCAGTGAGTTTTTGCATAAGGTTTGGATGTAATGGCAAGTAATTCTTGCCTCATTTCAATACTCACCCTTCTGGATTTTGCTTTGTGACCGAGAGTCTCCAGGCCACCTTTGTCCCGGGCCAGCTTGCTCCCATTAAATTTCACTAATATGAATTTCAAAGGGAGACTGGACAAAAGAGGAGAGAGAATGTACTTTTTGTTTGTTTGATTCCTATGTCTGTCTGTGTCATTCCAGCCATCACTTTCCACTCTGGCTGCAGTTATTGACTCCATCAGCAACCGTTGGTTCCGATTCTCAGGGTTTCTCCCCGCACCGTGCTTTCAAAGTACTTAACAGACACTAGCAAGAGCCAGGCAGCACCCTCTCCTCAGAAGACTGAGTCCTGGCTTGGGAAAAGGGGTGCTTCCCTCTCCCAGTGGGGCTTCTGAGTGGGTGTTCTCTCCTCAGAGATTCAAGTCCCGGCCCAATGGGGATTTCTCGTCCAAGGCTCTAAATCCTGGTAACCTCGCCCTGTTGTTTTACCAGCTCTAGAGATGATAGCAGTCTCCTCTAGTTACTATTCTTGTTATCCCAATGTCCCCTTTTTGTCTTTTGATCCTACAATACTTATTTAAACAATTCTCTATATTAGGATTTTTGTTATTATTAACGTGGCTCTTTTGGTCCTTGTTTCATAATTGAACACTCACTGACCTAATGCATTAAAATACATTTAAGTGCTATTTGCTATTCTTATTAAACACATGGGGGAAGAAGACAATGACCCTTAGCCAAAGGGAAGAGTAAAGTCCTATTGCTTTTCAACATACCAGGCAGGATGAAGTACATGCTAGTACCAGAGAACATGGAGATGGATTTGTTCAGGTAGCTTGCTGAGTCCCAAATAAGTGGGTAGTTTCTTTCATAGCTAGGAAAGGAACAAAACGTCCCACAGGGCTTTAGCAGGGGTAATATAAGCCGCATGGGCTGAGTGTGGGCCCTGTTGCCTCAGGCTGTCTCCAAAAGATGATTATTAGGTGCTTTCTATAGAAAGGTACATAGAATGACCGGGCTGTCCAGGCACAGAGAGTAGTGGGAAGCCTATCACACTTGTACATTTAAAACACAGAAATAGATTCTAAAAGCATATTGCTACACGTTGACTTCAGTGCCCCAGCCAGATTATAAGCTTTTCTAATTGAAAGAACGTGTTGGTGTCCAAAGAAAGTCTCATAAAAAGTGAAGTCACCAAGTCCCCAGTTGAGATTGTTCAAGGAATACCTACCGAGATAAAGGATAACTGGTTTATCTCTGTGAATTGCTTGAACCCTTTCTCCATTTAAGGTGATAGAGTTACCTTACCCCCACCAGTGCTGGACAGGGATTTGTTAGTTGGGAAGTCTGCTCTCCCAATTTGTGTGTAAAACACAGGCAGCTATGCAACAACTCCTCAGGCAAAAATGGGACTGACTTCTCTGGAGGAGCTAAACAGTGCTGGGGAAAGTATGCCCATATACAGCTCTTTAGGATTTCCTTAGAAAATGGCCTACTCCTCTTCAGGACACCCTCAAGTTCGCCAGTTAAAATCCCTGCTATAATGGGTATTCCAAGAGAAATAAAGAAGACTACTGCTTTGAAAAAAATAACCCACATGCAGAAAAGAACAGGAAAATGATAAAGAAGTAAAATGCTCCTGGAAAATGAAAATACAGTTGTAAAAAGTGTCAATGGAAAATTTAGAAGAGGAAATCAAAGAAATCACTTAGAGTGTAAACCCAAAGAACAGTGTTGGAGAACATATAAGACAAAGAGTAGACCTAGAAGATCTATCCAGAAAGTTCAATAATTTACTAATATGAGACATGCTGAAAGAGAATGGAGGATAAAAGCAACATATCTTTAAAATTCAGAGAGAAAACTATCTTTAACTTAGGATTCCATACTCGAAAAGGCCCAGCCATATATAAGCAAAAAATGATGTCATATTTATGTAAGGTTACCGAAAGTTTAGTTTTTATGCACTTTAGTTATAAATGCCTCAGCAAAACTAACAAGTAGACTAGGGAGTAAACAAAGAAAGTATCGTGTTTGAGAAACAGTGAAACCATCTCAGGAGAGAATTAGAGAGAAGTCATTAGATGGAGCTCCCAGAAGACCTAGGGAGCAGGTAGATACAAAGTTCTGGGATGAAGTTTCCAAGAGGAAAAAAGGAACATAATAAACACCTTGATATGACAGAGCAGTGATTTCCAACCTTTTTCATCTCGTGGCACACATAAACTGAGTACCAAAATCCTGTGACACACCAAAAAATATTCTTTTTTTGCCGATCTCACAAAAATATAGGTATAATTTTGATTGATTTACAAAAAACAATAATAATAGTAATTACCTACCCTTTTTGCTCCAAAGTGACTTAAAAAAAATCAGCTTCTGTTTGCAAAGATAACAAGAAACTAATTATGACTACTGGACTGATTATTGCTGGACTGTAAATTAAAAACATTATTTAGAATTTGAAAACAAAATCAGGTTCCTATGCTTGTATATAAGGATTTCTGGTACCAAAAATTAAGCAATCAGATGCAATCTTATCATGCAGTGTGACTAGTAAGATGCAGCTCTATTATACGATCTGTTTATTTATAGTTCACAACAGGGCATTCACACCAGATGGTTATTGTTGTGTTGGCTGTTGTCATTTTTTTAATTTGACAATCTAAGGGAAAAGAGGTCAGTGCCCCTGACTAAATAGTCAGGTATTGCATATTTTAAAAATTCTTGTGGTACACTTCTTGGAAATCACCGTGAAAGAATGTTTGGTTACAAAAAGAAATCAGGACAGAGCCTAATGGTATCTGATGGAGCATAGGCCAACTTGAAGGTATTTATATAGACATTAATTATCACATGGCTTTTCTGTGAATAATAATTGATAATAATCTTCATATAAACATCGACTATTGATGTCTCTAAAAATACTAATCTAACTACATTGGGTACATGGCATGCAAAGGAAGTCCACAAACTTTATAAAAGGGGTTACTAATGACTTCTATAATTAAGGAAAAGCAAGGAATAAGCACATTTCTTAGAAAAGAGAAAGTAAATACCAGCAGAGCCTAAGCGAATTTTGCTGGCGAGCTGCACTGCCACCGGCAGAGGGCCGGGGTCATCTCAGAGGACTACTGTTTTCCATTATGAACCTCTAAGGACAATTTGAGCATATAAATGTGAAAGTATTATTTTAACAAGAATAAAAGAGGTAAAGGCTAAAAAGGCAACAACATTAATTGCAACATCCACAACATTAGTGTACCCAAAACTTAACCACAAACTGCATCAACATTTCTGAGTTTCTTCTGACAAGCTGCATTGTTAGTTAAGTACAGAGGTAAATGGAAAAGACACCTTTGCAATTTTATTGGAGGGCAAATGGTATGTTGGGGAGAGCTCTATTTTTCTGATCACAACCCAGACAGCCATTTGAAAGCCATTGAAGCATCTATAGGATAAGTAGCAGTTTTCCAGAATCTTCTCTACTATAGAAGTGATGGAAATACAAGGGTTCAAAAGTAAACTGACCAACAGAGATGACATATCATTATTTTGGGAGACCAATAAATTACATTAATTATCTGACCAAGTGTTTGTAATGGTCCTATGAATAACATGTATTTAAAATGGTTTCCTATTATGTGTATGTTTAATTGGAGATATCCCTACCCCTGCCTTGAACCTATGAGAAAAGAAGAAGAAATAGGGGGAATTGATTTGTTGAGCAGTGATATTTCAAGCACTTTTTTTTTTTGGCAATGAAATTTTTCTAGAGGTGTACTGATAGCCCCGATATGTAGTGATTAAGGCTGCAGCTCCCGTAGGCCAAGGGCCAAGCTTGGTGGCAGACGGACATGGCATCCTCCTGGATTAGTTCCTCACTGCACCACTGCCTGACTTTTAATAGCAAAGTATAAAATTGGCTGGTTTAAAAAATTATTCCTAACTTTTGAACTTTACCACCTTAGATTTTGGAGATATAATTCTATATAAAAAATATAGTATCTGACTGACCTAAAAGACAAACAAAGCAAATTAAAACACACACACACACACACAGATTTCTTTGAATAAAATGCTATCCTATTTTTTCTTTTATCAGATTACATATGCAAGTGTACGAATCCAAGATATTGTTAGATTATTTTAAAGGCCAATATAACTATCTTTTTACAAAAATGTGAGCTAAGATTTTTTAAACTTCTCTGTATTTTTGATGATTTTTCATGAAAAATCAAATCAAATTTTAATTAAAATTTAGCGTTAAGCTTTTAAACAATTTCAGTCTATATTTTTAAAATGTGTGAGGAATTTTTTTTTAGATTTTATTTATTTTATTGTTAGAGGAGAAGGAAGGGAAACATCAATGTGTGGTTGCCTCTTGTGTGCCTCCTACTGGGGACCTGGCCTGCAACCCAGGCATGTGCCTTGACTGGGAATCAAACTGGGGACCCTTTGGTTTGCAGGCCAGCACTCAATCCACTGAGCCACACCAGCCAGGGCTAAAAATGTGTGAGGAATTTTAAGAGCAGAAAACAATATTAGGAAATACAATGTTTTTCCCTCCCAATCTCCCACTATCCCTCTTTTTCTGTTTCCCTCCCCACCTTTTATCTTCTTGAGTAAAAATGACTATGAGTTAAGCAAGTGTCTCTGCCATTTTTTGTCTGCATGAATGTAAGTTGCTTGACATCCCAATCTTGAGTTTGGCTGTCTTTGGAGAGGCTGCAGTGATATTTTTGAAGCTGTTCTCCTGCTCTCATAAGAAAGAAATTATTGAGGCCAAGGAGCCTCTCCAAATTTACATCCCTATGCTCATCCAGTTAGTCACTAAGATCAGGGCTCCTGAGCACTTTCCAACTAGTTGAATTTTCTTTTCTCCATAAGCATGTCCAAAGTGTTCTTTTCTTTTTAAGTATAGCTCAAACATATAGAATCTATCCAATAATCAATTTATCCCATGATTAATTCAAAAAGTACTTACTGAGTCCTTACTATATTACAAGTCTATGAGGTGCTGGACTATGAAAGACCTGAGGAGTTTGAATTTCATCTGGAAAACTACACAACAGTTACTGCAGGATTTCATGTAGATCACATCATTAGATTACAAAGCAAATTAGGACCATTGCAGGAATCTACGTAAGCAATTATTCGACTATTACTACAATAATACGAGTGTGAATAGAGAGGACTGATTTCAAAAATACGACGTATGTAGTGTGTGTAGTACTAGGTGACTGATGAAGTGGGGCTGTGACATGTGAGCGAGGACGAGGTCCAGCGTGACTCCCAGGACACCGACGTGGTTCACTGGGTGGACGGTGTCACTCAGTGAGTTGTGGGGTTGAAAAGAAAGGACACATTTTGGGGAAAAGATGTCAGATTTTGCTTTGAGCTACTAGGGCTAGTAAGTAGAAATGATCTACTTACCAGAAGCAGTTTAATATACAAGTCCGGGATACAGCATAATCGTTTTTATAAAGAAATCTTTCTATATTTGTTAGTCGGCAATAATCTTTCAGTCCTCACACCACCCAGTACTTTATATGTACTGCCCTGTAGCACTTACAGTTTACTAGATATGTGTATTTAAATTACTCATATATATGTAGCATGTCTCCCATATTAGCGGGCAAGCTCCTAGAGGTAAGATTCATGATTTTTACATCTTTCTATCCACAAAAGTGCCTAAAAAATGACAGGCATTCAAATTATGTTCTAAATGGGGGACAGCTATAACATCTCACTGAAGATCTTCCCTGGAGGTTCTATGAGAATCTCCCTCAGAGTTCATCCTCATGGTTATTAGTGTTTGTTTCATTTCATTTTGGCCACAGGGATATTTTATTAGGTTGATGCTTTGTATTATAATCAGATTATTTGCCACTAATATTGCTGGCAGAACCAGTTGTTTGGTTAGCAGAATTCTATCAGATACACAATATTTTCCAACAATTCTGAGGGGAAATCATGTACAGAATTAGAGAAAAGAGACTCTGCCTTTGTTCTAACTCTCTTGGTCATGGGCAGGACTACATCCATGTTTTCAAGCTTTAGGGATAGCCCATTAAAATCTCTCATTATAAACAGTCCTATCTACAGGAGATACAAGTATATGTAAATAGGGGTCTCATATATTGTTTGCTAACAGTGATGACATGTGTCTGAGAGTAGTAACTGTCAATGGTGGTACTCTAAGCCTAAAACAAAGTTAAATAAAAAGTGTGTGTGTGTGTGTGTGTGTGTGTGTGTCTTGATTCTTTTTTAAGCACATACAACTTCTTAGATGATTCTTAGCCAACTTAAGCTGCCAAAATTCAGGATTCAGATGTGCCTTTTATATTAAGAAGGTTGACATGTAGGAGCTGATTGTTTGATATACACTGATTTAATGGTATATCAAACTGCTTTATCATTAATTACTTAACTTGGATTACCTAAAAAGTTACAGGTGCCACTCTATAACCTTGACCATCACCTCGTGTGCTGTTTCTGCCATTGGCATCACGGAATGTTCTGTGGGAAAATACAGAGCACACTTATGTCTCTACCATGTTAATCTTAGTCATTCTCTAAGACCCAGACCAGGTGCCGCTCTTCTAGTAGCCTCTTTATTGTCCTCCAGTCTTGCTTGGGTACCCCTCCTTTGAGTGCTTATAGTGAAAAATAGTTATCTTTTTAATAATAACATTTGTTGTTTACTGCTCTTGGATATTGAATTTTAAGAATCACAAGAGCTGGAAACTGGTCTATGGGAAAAAGAGACCTGTTCAGTCCTCACTCAGAAGAACCACAGTCCTGGTTAGAATAGTGTTGGGTGGCACCCGAATGGGTGACACTGTGACTGCAGCTAGAGAAATGGGTGCATGTTGGGTCGGGGGGGGCAGGGGGAGTATAAGTAGAGTTAAAGCAGCTAAACATGGAAAGTCAGGAAGGGAGGGTTGGGAGAGTTATGGTCACAATTTCTTTTTAATTGCTGGTTTCATCCACTAAAACAATGTCCTTCATTAATATGTCTAAACCAGAGGTCACAAAGTCCTAAAAGACTGAGATGATTATTCAGGACTGGCAGATAACATAAATGAGGGTGTCAGACTAGGTATAAAGCAGTAGAAGGAGGTGGGAACTTTGGCAAAATAGAAAAAGCATGTAAATTCTCTTGGAACCATTGCAATTCTTTTTTTTAAAAATAACTATATGTAAACATATATATATAGTTATATAAATAACTATAGACAAACATCTATAACTAAATTCAGCTCATAGGGCTCAAGTTCTTGATCTCCGGTAAACATTTCTGTACGTATTTCTGTACCTAAACATTTCTGCATGCTTCATCTCTTAACATGACCTGTTAAATTAGACAATACACTTATGAATAATGCAGCTGTAAGCACCAGATTCTCCACAGCACTTGGTGTGCCAGGACTGCCCTTTTTGGCGTGTAGCTCCATTTCCAAGGATTCCTAACAGTGGGCAGCTAGAGAAGCTCAGATCTCACATCTGAGATCATCGTGGTGCTGTGTTTGAAACCCCTTCTCCTCTGGTCAGTCCTTTGCCAAGCCCACCTAGGAATCTCGTGTTCTTGGAGTGTCCAGCCAGGTAGACAGATGGACAAACCCTAACATGCTAGAATCCCAACCGAGAACTGACCTAATCTCTGCTGAAGATGTGGACTACATATATTCCAGTGCCTAGATCTCAGCAGCTGGTAATAGGTGGCATGCATAAACAGATCATTCCCTAATTATTTGTTGTACCTTCAAAGACCATCAAATGAATAAGTGTGTTCTAACACATAGCAGGCAGTTAAATAATTTAAATGGTATTATATGTTAAAGTTACTATTTCCTGTAACCAAAATGAAAGAGGCCAGCTCTTGCTCTAGATGATATGGAATATTTATGATCCTATGATAATTCTTCAGGGGCAAATCATATTATTTGGTGCTTCCCAGTTCCACCAGTTAACCTGTCAATTATACGCTACTCAGTTCTTACCAAGATTAGCTAAATCCACACTGCTGGACTATTAGCCTTGGATACACACCATATTATAGTCTACTGGAAAGACAAACTATGAATTATGTTTCATCAATCCATAATGAATTCTATTGACATTTCTGTAAAGCACTCAGTCTCCAAGTACCAATAGGCAAGTGCCCTGTATTTAGTAGGGGCCCAGTTAATAACTGCTGATGAACTGACATATTCTTCAATAAAATAAATCCTCTTTCAAAAAATTTCTCAAGCCTGTTTTAATGTAAGATATTAAAAGTGCCTGGTTTTCAGACATCCTAAGCAAGGCAGATCCCTTAGGTTTAGTATTTACTGACCACATTTGCCTTTTTTATGGTAACAGATGTAAACTCTAATCGAATTGTTAGAGTGGGGTTTAAGCTGGAAGTTACACCTGAGCTGTGCTTCACGTGTATCTGTTCTTTTTACTCTTAAAGTTTCCCTGGAGTGCAAAGTAGCATATTCTCTATATCACGATTGCCTTTGCTCCTTCACAGGCTATTTTATTTGCTCATTTATGCTGTGCTTCCTCCCCACTTCTGTTTCATTTCTTCCCAGGTACAGAATTGCCATTGTAGTCAAATGTGTTTTATTCTCTCTTTAATATTATTGGGCCCGCCTCATCAGACATGGTCACAGATCATCCTCCTTTCAAATTGAAAATTGACTCTTAGCCCGAGGTTTTTATGTCTCCAATGTGTTTTGTTTTTTCAGCCTGCAATGAAGTTTCTACCGTATCAATGAAGGAGGCACCTGCCAAGGATGTCACTTCTTTCTAAAGTGATAATTTGTGACATAATCTGAAGTGAAACAAAAATATTTTCTTGTGTTTTTTCCAGCTGGAAAAAAATAAAGCTATTGTCAGTGAACTTAAGTATTCCTAAAATTATTATGAAAGTAGCTTCAAGAAATTGCAAGGTAGGATAAAGTGTGGGCAGAGCCCAAGGCTTGGGCTCGTAGAAGGATGAGCGGCATGGACAGCACAGGGAAGGGGAGCTTGAAGTGAGGGTGCACACATTTACCAGAAAGCGTATTGGCTTTTGATGTTAGTATCTACCCGCCCATCCTCAGATATGTCTAGGAAGTATTTCAGGGATCATTCATAACAGAAGGATAAGGGTAGAAAATTTTGCCCTTTTTCCCTCTATTTTGTGTTCCTTAGAAACTCTCTACCCAGGGCAGCTTCCCCCAACTCTTCCCTGGAGGACACCCTTCCCTCCATTTTAGGCAGTCATCTTCTGGCTGCGGGGTGACTTGGAAAGGCAATATCTTTAGTTCGAATCATTAGAGTTTTCTCTTACCACAAAAGAAGCAAATCTGCAAAACCTTTTACAAGGTATTTAAAGTATGAGAGTGTAGCTATAGGTTTAGAAAAAGTAGAAATTTATGTTCAAGTCTTGGTTTTTGTCACTCACTAGTTCTGGGATGTTGGACCAGAAAACTGATCCTGTCTGAGCGTTCATTCAACATCTGTATAATAATGGAGTTATAGAAAATGAACTCCAAGGGATTAGCCTTCATGGGTATTTTGTGGTTTTGTGTGTTCTCTATGACGTGGCTTTGCTTGGTCTCTCTTCTGTGGCAGATGATCTTAAGGAGAAAATTCATTAATTCTTTTATTCATTCAAACAAATATTTGAGCACTTATTATGCACAAGGCATTGCTCTATTATACTTTTAAGAAAATCTATACGATTCAGTAGAATGAAACATACAATGGGAATGTGCCTCAACTAATGATCTATAAGTTGATAATGGTTAAAATGGTAAATTTTGTTATGCATATTTTACTACAATAAAAAATTATTGTTCGCAAAAATAAAAAAAGAAAATATATAAAGGACTGTGCAGCAGAGTGGGATACAAATAATCCAAATGCTGATGAGAGATAATTCACATAATGGAAATAGAGGAGAAAGAATTCTCAAACTTGCCAGTCAAAGTCACTTTAATCTTTGCAGTAACAGGGTTTTGCTTAATAACCCATGGGATCATTTGTCCTCTTTGCACTTGTAAGAGTGGACACCAGACTGGAAATCACATTTGGTTTCCTGATATATCTGTGTAGAGACATCATTAGAAAAGGCCCGGTTAACATTTTGGAAATAATTTAATTCTGTTTGCCACTTTCGCAGCAGAAGAAAGCTGTTGGTAAGTGTTCTCATATTCTGTTGTCTTTCTGTCTAGGTCATGACTGGGGACAGAGTGATCCTTATCTCCAGATACTCCTGTGTAGTACAGCCCAGTTATCCCTGCTCTGCATGAGTTCTGAATGCCGGGGCCAGCCTAGGCTCTGCTCTGTTGCAATGCACTGTAACTATCTTGTTGTTAATTTACTTGCTGCAGTTCATTTCATTGTTTCTCTTTCTCTTCATTCATCATCATTTCCTCTTCACAGATGAGAGCTTAAGTGTTTTTATTGTTTGAAAAACAGGCAGTATTTTCCCTGATTCTGTGAGAGATAAGGCTCTTAATGAATTACTTGTCCACAGCAGGTCCTTGAAATCATACCATGAATGTGAATTTCCACCTTTCCATATGGTTTTGAAGATGTTCAAGGTCAGAGGGGTCAGTCACATTTAGAATGTTTATACATACCCACCCACATCCATGGAGTGGATGGGATTGTCTGGATGGCTGATGAGCTTTCGTTCTAGTGTAGTAATTAACTTCTATTATTAAATCATGGACTCTCAATTCCAAAGCTTAATACCACTTACTTTTACTGTTTCTATTTTTATATGCAGTTGATGTAGGCTGCATATCCATATATGATTGTAGAAACACTGTGACTGCCTCAATGTCTGCTCATGCCCAGACTGCACTTTCCCACTATATACTACAAAGCAAGAATATTGTTAACTCCAGGCACAGTGGTTTCATTGTAAACAGTGCATTCTCCCTGCCCACAGAGTAAACGTTTCCTTGGCCTCCATCTCAGAACAATGAGATACAGCGGTTCTGATAATGTGCAAACCTGCCTGAAGTTTCTCTTGGATGCTAATTTGTATTTAAGAGACATAAAAGAAGATGTGCCCATGAGTGAAGTATTGGAGCACAGAACATAAATGAACTTCACACATGTTTAACAAATGTAGAGGAGCTTGGTGATAAACCACGACCATTGGTTTATTTCATCAAGATGGGTATTTTTTTGTCTGAAAATAAATAGTTATAGAGTTCATCCTTAAAAAAGGGATGCTATACTCTCTTTTAGGTTGCATCTTAAATAATGTGTGGCTTTAGACAGTTCATTCAAGAAACATTTACTTTGTGCCTAGTGTACGCCAAACTCTTTGTTAGGAAATAAGGCTCAAAAGTGAAATATCCCTTTTTTGTGAGATTTATAGTTTAATAAGGCAATATTGGTATGGATACTGTAATAAAATAAATGTATAGGGCAAAGAGGTGGCCTAAAAAGGGGGTTGGGCAAATTTATCTGAGATTCATGAGAAGCTTCAGGGTGGAGCCAATGATTCACTGAGTCTTAACAGCTTAGTAGACCATTAGCTAGATATGGTATGACCTTTATGGTATGAAAATTAATCTCAGTTAAGTTCCAAATAAAACACACTACCCTGAAAGCACCGCATGTGTGGTACTGGACAAGAGTGTCTTTTACATTGAACAAATATTTTATTCATTTCTTTTTTGTGAAATTATCCCGAACAATTTTAGATTATTACTTTTATTTTGTCATATAGTAAGATAGAATTTTTTGGTATACAGTTCAATGAATTTTGACATGTATAGATCAATGCAGCCACCAGCTTAGTGATTATATAGAACAAGTCTATCACCCTCAAAAATTGCCTCATGATATAATCTCATTCTCCTTACCTCCTAACCTCTGGTAGCCACTGATCTTTTCTGCATCACCATGGTTTTCTGTTTTTGAAAATGTCATCTAAATTGAATCACCAAGTATGTAAACTTTTGAGACTGGAGCTTCTTTATTCAGTGTAGTGCATTTGAGATTCATTCAAGTTCTCATACGTATCAGCAGTTTGTTCCTTTTTTATTCCTGAGGAGGATTATTTTGTATGGGCATATCAGTTTCTCTATCCACTCACCTGCTGAAAGACACTTGGGTTGTTTTCAGTTTTTGGAGATGATGAATGTAAATATAAATTTTAGAGATGGTGGTATAAATATTCATGTACAGGTTTCTGTGGGTAAACAGAAGTTTTTATTTCTCTAAGGTAATAGTTTAAAGATTGATGAGACATATGGTAAGTGTATGTTGGATAACTTCTATTGATCTCACTTCAATTATGCTGACTCCTTTCTCTGTTGTCTCCATTCAGTGATTTTATAGTTTGAATTATTTTATTTTCCGTTATAAAATTTCTGTTTGGTTCTTTTTTATTTGCTCCCCTCATCCTTTATTTGCTGTTAATTTTATTTTTCTATTCATTTCAATAATGTTTATGATTATTTATTGGAGTAATTTTTTAGTAGCTACTCTATAGTCTTTCTCAGGTACCTTTAAGGTGTATCACCTTGTTATGTACATTCATTGATTGGCTTTTCTCATGAGAGTTGAAGTTCTTTTCATGTTGAGTAGCTTTTAATTATATTCTGTACATTTAATATATTATATTACGAGTCTGCATTATGATTGTATAAGTCTTGTTTAAATCCTATGGAGAATTTATTTTGTTTCAGCAATCAGTTTATATAGTTAGGTTCAGACTGCAAGTTCTAGCCTGTCTTCTCTCAGGTGTCGTTCCATAGTTGGTTCGGTTTTCAAAGCCTTTGTAGTACTAATTGGGTCTGCCTCCCACCTGGAGAGTGGCCTGTCTGTTAGTTGAGTTCTCAAATTGTTTGATATTTTTAGTACTATCAGACCCACACATAAGCAGCTCAAGAATGAGCTCTGAAGTTCATAAATTATTCTAAGGAATTGCTTTTTCAACAGCCTTCCTTGTTGCAGTCTCTCTGGAAGTTTCTGTTTTCCTCAGAGGTCCCCTTTTGGGTTACATGACCAGAAAGCTAGGGCTTTAGTTGCTCCTTTCTCCTGTGCCCTTTCACAAACACACCCAGAAACAGACAACGATGAGATAGGACAAACTAAGAAGAAAACAGCAGCAAAGGATTACCTCACCTTCTTGGTGACCACAGCTCCATTGATAGGACTGAAGATTTACTTCCTTCAGAGTTTTGGCCCCTGTGCATTCCCATTACAACTCCAGTTGCCCCCTCTGGAGTATTTTTGGGGGGTGTGGAGTGTAAGAAAAGGGAGAAAAAAAGAGAAAAATACAAAAAGGGGGTTTCTTTAATGTATCTGAGCATTAGTTGTTCCTTTTCCTGCTCCACAACCCAGAACTAGAGGGGTCCCCTAGAGTTTACTCTGTGCCCATTTCCCGGTTTTAGGCAGCCCTGTGTGCAGGTCTGGGATGCTGGAAAGGTATCCCGGTGTAAAATGGGTTAGTGGTACTTTAAGTTCTGGTCTTCATCCCAATCTGCCTGCTGTTACTTATTTTCCAAAGAACTCAAAGATCTATCCCATGCATTACATCCAGATTTTATAGCTGCATTCAGTGGGAGAGACGGAGTGAAGTGTACTTACCCAAGTTTGAAACCTCACACATGATATTTAAAAATATCTGTTATTTACCAGGCTTATACTTCTCCTTGGGTGTGCTATGGCGAACTTCCCATGTCTCCAGACATATTTATATAATCAGTGGCACTACCTGTCAGTAGAAGGCTCCTTCAGAGTCCTTCAAGTGAGGTCTGATCTCAGCCAATTGGAAGCCCCAATTTCTTCTGTACTGTCTTAAATTATTCCTGAATGGCACAAATAATCAATGTTACAAAATTGAGCCAATGCTCAAGTTTGGCCTGGTAATAGTACTGTATTTACTATTTTAGTTGTAAAATATAACTTATTTTTTCTCTTTATAAATTTGAGGACATACGTATATATTTGGTAAGTGTTGGCCCACACTTTATTTTTATCTTTCTTTGGATAATTTAAAGCACTGAACTTACAAATAGGCAAAAATAGTTGTAAACTCTGAATTAATATATATCTTTGAAAATCTAATGTAAGCTAAGACTCCTTTTCCAGAAAAAAAAAAAAAGCACAAAAATTTAGGATTTCATAGGTGGATTGGAGTTCATATGTGGAGATTAGTTAAGAATCTCTGCTATGATCTATATACTCATTCCTTTTTTAAAATCACTTTTTATTGTTAGTCTATTACGGTTGTCTCAATTTTTCCCCCTTTACCTTTCTCTGCCCATCCCACCCTCGGCTCCCAGAGTTAATTTCCACACTGTTGTCCATATCCGTGGGTCAGCTCCTATCCTTCTCTGTCTATTCCAAAAAATTCAAGAAGAAGGAAGACTCCCACACTCTTTTTACGAGGCCAGTATCATCCTAATTCCAAAAACAGGTAAAGACACAACAAGGAAAGAAAACTATAGGCCAGTATCTCTGATGAACACAGATGCTGAAATCCTCAACAAAATACGCACTCCTTACTTTTAAGTAGTCAGTCATTAAAGGCTAGTTAAAATTGAAGTTTTGACTAGAAAAAGATGAAGGGGAAGAAAAGAATGAGTATTGCATATACTCAGATTTGAAAGAGGGCTATTAAACACTTTATTTTTTAAAGCCTGAAGAACTATACAATATTTTTCTGTCAGAAAGCCTACTTCTGTTCACCCCAAATATTCTACTTTCATTTGATCCTGTATTCGGAAGATGAATATTCTTGGAATTTAAGCCAAAATGTTTTCACAGAGACACACAACTGATCTCTCAAAATATCTGATCTAAATTGTGTGACCAAATTGCTGACAGCAGCTTCTGATCCAGACAGCACATCTGGGGATCTAGAGAAGGAATGACTGGTTGGGCTGGCATCTTCTCCTTCTTCTATATTAGGTAAGAGGAATTTATAATAGTATGTGCGATCAGAGCAGAAATTAACGTTTTGGCTGATAGAATCATCATTTTAATGCTTTGCCTGAAAAGACTGATCTGGAAGCAATTTAGAGAATTTGATTTACAACCAACTTTGAAAAGAGTAACACATGTTCTCAAGACGTCTCAAACATGCAGCGAATAGGGAGCTGTCCAGCCACTTAAATTTTCTTTAATCTTACAGTTTAATCAAAGATTCTCTCACAAAACTTCACCCCTGGGAGATTAGGAACACTCCTTGGAGGGCCTTTTGGTCAGAAATCAATGTGTAGTTTTACTGTGATCACCACATGTACCTCATGTTTGCAAGACATGTTTCAGTTTATGTGCCAGGTTGAACTTAATTGTTTCAGAACTGCAGACACCGCCAGAGAGTGAAAATCAGAAACTGTGCACAAAATATTATCAGGGGACACAGCATGTACTGGCATTGTTGACAATAAAATGAAAAGCATTTCTCCTATGATCATGGGATATCCAGCTATGAAAGAGATTCTGGCATTTAGGTCTCTGCATGTTGAGGCCAAAGTGGCAGAATCAAGGCCTAATACACTGAGGCCTAATACAGGCGAGCACAGTTCAAGCTGTATAGTGTATCTACTGATGCCCAGACAATGAACCCCTGATATGTATAAAGAAAGGGAAAGGATTTTCAAGGAGTTCACTGTTTTTTAAGTCTGTCATTCAAGTTGTAGATTCATGATTTTTGCTATCTTCTTATATAGTACTTACATATCAAATGTGTTTCCCAAGACATGTGTTTCCTCTTTTTTTAATTGTTAAATTAATAAGTCCCATTATGGTATTCTCATTAATTAGAAATTAGTATTTTGCTGGTAAGACATGGGAACCATATAGAGAAAAACAGGGAAATATAATGACAAAACAATATTATTAAACAATGTTAACTATATTATTAAGCGATACTATTAAAGTACAAAGGGAAATAAAGATGAATAATGAAATTCAAATACTAATAAAGTATATCTATTACATGCCATTCTAAAGAAGAAAATGGGAGTCTCACTTCTGGGAAGTAGGAGTAGAGGTACTTTTCCCTATTTTTCCTGCTAGTATAGCTAAGAATTTTGGACATTGTACATAAAACAAACATACGAAGAGTCTGAAAAGTGGAGTAAAGAATCAGACCAACTAGGAGTCTTGGTACTGGGGGCATGACAAGTGGTGCCCCTGAGGTTTTTTGTTTTTGTTTTTTCCTATATATCTCCCTGACTTGGAGCTGAGGAAGTCAGCCACATGAAAACACCAACGAGTACAAATTTAAAAAGCCCCAACCAAAGCTGGCTCTTTTTAGTCACAGGATCAGGAAAGGGACAACCTAGCAAGACAGAAAACATTTAGGTAACAATAGCTTCTCTTGAGCCAAGCACCACAGAAAACCTGTGGCCCCACCCCTGTCAGCAAAGACAGTGGGGAACCTAGACTTTTATTGGGGTGAGGCTTAACAAGGCACTAATCAACCTCACTGGATGTTGTCGGAGAAGACCAAACAAGGAGACAGGCTTTCACCCCTGCTAGCCTGTAACAAGCGCTCTTCCCCCCACCCTCCCCCTCGCCGCATGGTGTCAGTGGAGTTCGCATAGAGAGCTTAAATTTCTACCCCTACTTTGCAGTAATGAGGCATTTCTCCTCCTCCCTGCTGGGATGGTGTCAGAGGAGGCCCAGTGGGAGTCGGAATTTTTAACATTTCCCAGAGATAACAAGGCCACTGCCAGTGCAATGTTACTGAAGCCCACAAGAGGAACCAGGACTCCCACACAGCCTGCACTTCGCTTTCCCGGCGCCCAAGTGTCCGTGAAGGCTGATTGGGAATCCCGCATCTCTGTGTGCATCCGGTTGTAACAGGAATGCGCTCATCCTTCTGACTGCGCAGCATCAGAGAAGCCAGGTAAAGCAATAGGTTTACGTAAAATCTAGTCTCAGACCGTAATATGAAAATGTCCAGATTTTCATTGTGAGTTAATGGTTATATCGAGAACAGGAAGATTTCAAACCGAGTGATAAAAGACAATAGATGCCAACACTGAAAGGACAGAAGTATTAGAGTTATTTGGAAAATAACAAATGAAACAAATAAAAGAAAGCCTCAGGAAAGAATTAGAAAACTCTCAGCAAAGGAATAAAAGATGTAAAGAAGAACAAGAAAACATTTTAGAACCAGGAAATACAATAACCAAAATAAAAACACTCAGGGGATGAGCTCACTGCCTAATAGCGGAGGCAGAGGAAAGAATCAATGAACTGGGAGATAGTACAATCTGAACAACAGAGAAAATAGAAGGGGAAAAATGAACGAAGCCTTAGGGGCCTGTGGGACTAAAACAACAATCTAATATCTGTAATCAGAATCCCAGAAGGAGAGATTGGAAAAGAAAATGCCAAAAACCTCCCAAATTTGGCAAGACATGAAAACTTACAGATATAAGAACCTGAGTATTAAACCTGACAGAGAAAGACATATACTATCTGCACTCATGTGTATATGGAATCTAAAAAAATTCAAACTCATACCAGAAAGAAGAATGGTGTTTGCCAGTGACTGGGTAGGGGTGGTGGCAGGGGAAATGGGAGAAGGTGGTCAATGGTACAAACACACTGTCGTGAGAGGAATAAATTCTGGGAATCTAGTGTACAGCAGGGTGATTATAGTTAGTGATACTGCATAAATGTTCTCATCACACAAAGTGTTAACTATGTGAGGTGATGAATGTGTTAATGAACTTGATTTTGGTAATCATTTCCCAAGGTATACGTATATTAAAACATCATGTTGTATACCTTAACATAATTACATTTAAAGAAAAGAAACTTGACTGAACCCAAACAATATAAACTCAGAGATATCTCTTTTTTTGTGATTGATTTTGGCTTCTCTGCCAAGACCTGTCATACCTAAACTTGTAAAAACTGAAAATAGACAAAAAATACTGAAGTCAGCCAGAGGAAAATAACGTTTTACTTATAGGAGAAAGCAATTTGAGTGACAGTGGATTTTTTCATCAGCAGCTTCAGGCCAGAGGAAGTGGCACAATATATTTCAAAAGCTAAAAGAAAAGAACTGCCGACCCAGTTCTTATACTCACTGAAGGCATGAAAGGGATAGTGAGACATTTTCAGGTGAAGAAAAGCTAAGAGAACTTGTTGCTGACAGTCCTGCTATACAAGAATGGCTCTAGGAAGTTCTGTAATCAGAAAGGAAATGAAAGAAGTATGAGCTTAGGAACATGAAGAAAGAAGAAAGAGTATAATATGCCAGAACATGGGTAGATACAATAGGCTTTCCTCTTTCTGTTGTGTTTTCTAAATTCTGCTTGGCAGTTGAAGCAAAAAGTATTACGCAGTGTGATGTGGTTCTGAATGAATGCAGAGGAGATCACTAATAAAATTATAATGTAAATGAGGAAGAGTACAGGAAAATAAAGGGAGGTAAGGTTTTCATATTTCACTTGAACTGGTGAGGACATCAGTAGACCAGTTATGTCTATATAATGTAATACCTAGGGCAGCCACTAAGACACTGTGAGATAATCTCAGAACACTATTGATAAATGGTGATCTGACTTGTGGTGGTAAACAGATAATACAATACACAGATGGTTTGTTACAGAATTGTGCAGCTGAAACCTATATAATTTTATTAACCAATGTTACCCCGATAAATTCAATAAAAATTAAAAAATTAAAATGCTATTAATAAATCAAAATCCAATTGTGAATATTAGGTTGGCCAAAAAGTCCATTTAGTTTTTCCTGTAAAATAAAGGACACATTTTTTCATTTTTACCAGTAACTTTATTGATTTGGATATTTTGAGTATGTTGGCTATTTTCTGTGTGGTATAACATTAATTATTCTCAATTAATGTCTCAATTTGATTGCTATCGACGTCAACTGGTCTGCCTGACCATGGAGCATCATCCAATGAGAAATCTCCAGCACAAAACTTCGCAAACCACTTTTGACACGTTCGATCAGTCCTAGCACCTCCTCCATACACTGCACAAATTTTTTTTTGTGTGTATTTCAGTTGCATTTTTACCTTTCTTGAAATAATAAAATGTGTTGAAAATGTCACAAATTTTCTTCCATTTTCAAAATTAAAATGGCTACACAAAAATTCACCAATTTCGTTCAGTTTTTTAAAATGCACGCTGATGTGACAGCTGTCACAATACAATCTAATGAAATTGTTTTGAATGAAGTTACAGACAACTAAACACTGCTAGAACCATCTTATGGAAAAAAACAAACAAACCCAAATTGGGTTTTTTGGCCAACCTAACATTATTCAAGTATCACAGACAAAGGCAGGCAAAAGAAATCAGAGAAACAAAAACAAGATAAACAAACTAAAATGTAAACACCAGACTTAAGCCCAAATATAGCAATAATTACATTAAACGTAAATTTTTTTAGTTTTATTTATTTATTTATTTTACTTCTCTATATATTTTTATTGTTGTTCAAGTACAACTGACTCCATTTTTCTGCTACCACTTTCCCTTGCCCCACCTACCCCTACCTCCTACCCTCAACCCTACCCCTCTTTGTTTTTGCTCATGGGTCCTTTATACATGTTCCTTGACTTGACCCTTCTCCTTTTTTCCCCTGTTTCCCACTCCCCCCTGCTCCAGTTACTGTCAGTTTGTTCTTTATTTCCATGTCTCTGGTTATATTTCGCTTGCTTATTTGTTTTGTTGATTAAATTCCACTTATAGGTGAAATCATATGTTATTTTTCTTTCACCTCTTGGCTTATTTCATTTAGCATAATGCTCTCCAATTCCATCCATGACTTTGGGAAGGGTAGGAATTCCTTCTTTCTTTCTGCTGCGTAGTATTCCATTGTGTAAATGTACCATGGTTTTTTGGTCCACTCATTTACTCATTTACTGATGGGCACTGAGGATTTAGTAAACATATGAGAAGCATGTCACTTAATAACAACATAATACATATTATTTTCAAGTGCATGTGGATCATATATCAAGTCTGACAGTATAAATTGTATTTCAAACTCAACAAATTTCAATTACAGTTATAGATAAATGATAAATTTTTCCTATTTACATTTTAACAGTTATAAAGGAAACTCTAGAAAACTAGTAATAAAACTAGTACTACCTTAGACAGATGAAACATATCTACAAAATACATATAGCATTTAAAATCAGGAATGTAGTTGCCCTTCGAAAAGCAGAAAATAGAAATGAGTAAGAGAATAGCTTAGGAAAGGCTGATTTTTTAAATGTGAGTTCTTATTAACACAAATGTTTCAGTTTATTGGAATTCACTGAGCTGTACAAATAAGATATGTGCACTTTCAATACTTCAACAATAAATAATAAACTATGTGCCTAAAAATTTTGTGCAAGGTGGTTTTTGACTACAGTAGAATCTAAGTAGAATTGAATAACAGAGACATGGGTGAATCTCAAAATGGTTTGAAGCTAAGTAGCACGCTTTCAAATCATCCATGAGTCAAATAGGAAGCCTCAAGGGGAATAAAAAAGTATACACTAAACAGAACAAGAATGAAAATACAACATATAATTTGTGGGAAACTGCTAGTGAAGTGATGAGAGGGACATTTTTGTCACTAAGTATATATATTAGAAAAACAGGAAAACCAAAACTAATAAATAAACTATGCTCCTACCTCTGTAATCTAGAAAAGGAACAAAATACAATAGGCAGAAGGAAGGTAATAATAAAGGTAAGAATAGAAACCAATGAAATTAAAAAATCAAACAGAGAAAATTAATAAAACAAAACCTTGTCCTTTGAAAATGCCAATAAATTTGACAAACCTCTACCAAGATTGAAAAAGCAAAAAGACACAAATGATCAATATCAGAAATGACTTTGGTATATCACTACAGATACTGCAGATGTCAGAAGGATAACAAGGGAATTCTATAAAAAACTATGCAAATACATTTGACAATTTATAGAAAGTGAGCTAGTTCTTTTTTCTCCTCAAAAAAAAAAAAGTCTACCAGAACAACTCAACCAATAGATAATTTTAATTGTCTTATAAATATTAATGAAATTGAATTTATAATTATAATATTTTCCAAAAAGAAATCTCTAGACCTAGATGGTTTCCCTGGAGAAATATGTCAAGCATTTAAGGAAGCATAAATAGCAATCCTACACATTTTATTCCAGAAAAAAACATTTTCTAATTGGTTTTATGAAACTAATATTACACTGTCATGAAAACTAGACTAAATAAGATAAGTGCAGACCAATATCACTTATAAATATAGGTGCAAAATTCTTTAAGAAAAAATTAGCAAATGAAATTTAACAAAATATACACAAAATGCAAAATAACCAAGTAGAGTTTATTCCATTGATGCAAATCTGGTTCAATATTAAAGAGCCAATTGAAGCAATTCATTGCATGATTCTTTTTTAATAGAGCACTGGAAGTTCTAGCCAATGTAATAATAAAACAGAAAATAAAATGCATGTTGATCAAAATAAAGAAATAAATTTTCTTAATTTGAGGATGACATATGTGTAGAAAATCCCATAGAATCAATATAAAACAGTGCAACCAAAAAAATCACCGTCTAAAACCATTAAGTGATTTTAGCAAGGTTGAAGGAGACAAGATAAACATGCAAAAAATCAATTGTATTTATGAGCACTAATTAAAAATACAATAGCATTTAAATTTTCTAAATAAAAGAAATATACAGGTATAAATCTAACATAATATTTTTGTAATCTGTGTGTACAGGACACAATGCTGCTGAGAGAAATCAAATAAAATGTACCTAGGGAAATTTTCCTTGATCATGGATTGAAAAGCTGAACATAAGAAAGATGTCAAGATGACTTTTCTCCCCAAATTGATATACATGTTAAGTATGATTCCTACCGAAACTCTGCAAGATTTTTTATAGATATACATAAAATTAATCTAAAATTTATAGCAAGAAGCAAACTAGAATTAAAATGTTTGAAAAAGAATAAAATAGAAGGGATCAGTCTACCTAATTTCAATATTATATAGCTATAATATTTAATACTATATGGTCCTGGTGGAGGAATACTTGCATAGAACAATGAAATAGAATAGAAAATGCACACAGATATGTCCAATGGAGTCAACGGAGGAAAGATTGTCTTCTCAACAAATAATACAAGAGTAATTAAATTTCTACAGGGAGAAAATAAATAAACTTCAATATAATTTTCACTCCTTATAAAAATTAGCTCAAAATGGATGGTGGACTAAAAAATATGAGTATGTTAAATATGTAAACATAAAATATAGAAGTATAATGTTTAAAGAAAATTTGTGAGAATCTAGGGCTAGGCAAAGAGCGCTTACACTTGACACTAAAAGCTTTTCAAAACATGTATTCAACAAAGAATTCATATCTAGAATATATAAAGTATTTCAAAATTCAACAATAAAAAACCAAACTATCCATTTAGAAATTGGGCAGGGCATGAAATGACAGTTTGATGAAGAGCGTGTACAGTGACAACTAAGCATGTGGAATGTGTTAACATCATTAGCCATTAGGAACATGCAAATTATAACTACAATGAGATATCACAACATGCCTATTAGAATGGCCAAAATAAGAAATAGTGGTTTAACTCAAGACTGATCATTTTCTTTGTACCCAACTTCCGGTTCTACTCCCTTCTGGTTTTCCTTCAATGGTACGTGGGTTTCCTTGATATTCTGTCCTTGAATTTCTATATTCCTCTAGATATTCACACCCACTGGAGAGTATTCACAATCTGCTAGTTATAACTAGACTTAAAAAGGCAGTAGGCGTCACAGTTGGGTGTTGAGTGAATGAGATGTGTGTAATAGCATTGCTCTATTCTGCAGGAGATGGGTCATCTCGGCCTCCATGCATACGCAGTATTCAGTGAGATGTTATCTTCCCAAATAACCAAAATCTAGCCTACCTTAAGGTTAGAAAGTCAGATGAAAGCAACAAATAATAAAGACATAAAGCGAACCAATTTTACATAGGTGAAAGGAATGGCAATTGTGAAGAAAATATGTTTTCCTTTATAATGGGATTTTACTGGCCAGGAGGGCAGTTTAATCTCTTTAAAACTGTTGTGTTTTTTTTTTTTTTTTTTCCCTCTAGAGAGTCATTCACCTGGATTCCAAAAGGATGACATAATCCTTTGAATGATCTTGGGTGAGCTTTGTACTTTTATGAGCTCTTGTTGATGGCATGAAAACATGTGGTAGCTTTTGTGTTCTTGGGATGGTGAGAATAATTTCAAGCTCTTGGTGTGGGTAATGTTCTTTTAGGCAGAGACACAAGCAGCCAGCAAATAGTGGGGAAATGAAAACATAGGCATCATACTTCCCCCTGTTTTACTGAGTATGAATTATGTTCTTTTGCTACTGCTGCCGTCACTGCCACTGTCCCCGACCCAGCCTCAGCTGCAGATTAGGAAGCCTATGCATTGCCATAGGCGCAGCTTGTTTTTCCAGAGAGATCTCAGACTGCAACAGAGGACAGTAGACATCAGAGACCCAGAATTTGTGAGAAGGTGGAGCCCTTACACACAAATTGAGACTAAAACAAAGAGGACACCCCAAAAAGCCAGAATTTATTTATAAAAGATTGTGTATTTATTCTTACATGTTTAAACTTCAATCACCTTCAAAATACTCTCCATGTGATGCAATATACCTATTGAGGTGTCTTTTTTTCCCCCACTGCTTACAGCAGTTTTTGAACTTGTCGATTTTGTTGCCTTTTGTGCTTCTGTTGGTTTTTGTTTCACCTCTTCCATATCAGCAAAATGTTTCCCTTTGAGGACTCTTTTCTTCTGAGGAAACAAAAAATAGTCACTCAGGGTGCGATCAGGTCAATAGGGAAGGTGGGGCAGGGGGTCATGCTGGTTTTGGTCAAAAACTGCTGAACACTCAGTGCCATGTAGGCAGGTGCACTTGTAAATCACTCATCATGAAATGGGCAACCAAATTGAAAGTCTTCAAAAAAGTTCACTGAAGCTGAACATAGCCTCTCACAACAATGCCAGCTGTACACTGATACAGATGGGTTCCTAAAACACTCACCTATCGGGGGAAGGCTGTACTGCAAGGAGCCAGCCTTCAGGAAGGTAATTCCATTTTTGGGGGGTCCCCTCTCATATGAGTGGAATTAATTTGGAAAGAAATATTCTGAGCTTTCGCTTATTTCTCTCCTCCCCTATGCATTTAAGTTTTACTCCTGGAGTGTTGATGTCTATGTTTTGCTGGCAGCATTTCCTCATTAGCCATGACTGCTAATGATATATGTGCTGGGGGTGGGGGATAGAGGGAGAGAGATTATGGTACAGAGGTGCATGTGGTCCACCTACTCTGCACAGATATGTGAAGCACTTACCTGTGGTTACTGAGTCCAGCTGCCAGTCAGTTAGCTTTGTTTACATAACCTACCTGAATATGTTATTATCTTATCTTGGTCCACTACACTCGATTTTATGTTTATATAGTGTTTTAATTAACTGGATTCAACAACTGGGTCAGGCAAATAGGGTAGACCTTGTCTCTATTTTCAATGACGGGAAATTGAGATAACTTTAATCGGTGCCATTTTACTCAATGCCCAATGCTCCTTCCATTCCTCTAGGCTGCCGTCTGCTGCCAGTTGTCTGCATGGCTCTTATGTACATGGCCACTTTGAGGGGTGAGATGACCTGACCTTGATATGCTTGTGTAGTGGGTAGAGTGAACCAGAAATACTTCTTTAAACTCACTTATTCCAAAACAATTTTTTTCTGGTCTGTGGCTCACAATTTGATTTTCTGGTCTATCTTTCTTGTTAGGAGAAATTCTGGGGTTGGGAAGAAAAGAACCATGGGTAATAAATCTGATAAAATTGAAGTGACAAAGGGTTGACCTCATGTTGAAACTGTGGGGCATAGTCTTGCAGGCTTTGGAAACATCACAGCTTACAAAGGTCTTCGAAAAGTAATTCTTCATGTGACTGTGAACTCTGTTCTGACTGTATGTCTGGAGCCAGATATAAGTTCTGTGTGGACAGTGGTAGGCCCTTTCAGGGGCGAGGGAAGTACTTTGGCCTGGGTTTATATTCTGGTTTCATCAATTTTTCAACTTGTAACTTAGGTGAGGTTGTTGAATCTTTGTGCAGCCTCAAACACATCTACACAAAACTGGGCTCATGCGCAAAGCGGGAATTGTAATTATACCTATCATGGGGTTAAGAAGATTCGAGGTGACAGTACATCTCAGTTACTTAGAACAATAACCAGGTACTCATTGAACATTGATTGTATATTACCAATCTTTGCTTGCTTCTCGCTGCTTGGAAAATAATTATTTTTTAGTTATTTTCTATGCTTTTGGTAGTATCTCTTCAATTTAGAAGGACTAGTTTTCATGCTCTTGTAAACATAATTAAATAACATTAGAGACAAACCAGTGGATGAATAAAGCAGTGCAACCCAAATTATGGTCATGCTTTTCTGCAGCAAATAGTGAATTTAAAACCAGTCAAGATTATCTTATCATTTATTAGCTATGTGTTCTTGGCTATTTAAATAACTTCTTTAAGCCTCATTTTTATGAGGTGAAGATAATTACACTTCACCTGCTCCCTGGATATTGTTGTGCTCAAAGATCATAATCAAGCTGTGACTATCCTGTTGCAGTAAGGAGGTTGTTTACTATGTTTCATATTTAGATAAAGCCGAAGGGGAAAGACAGTCGCTTGGTCATGGAGTCTGCTTTCAAGTCTGAGAAAAGAGCCACATTGCTGCTTATAGAAGCTCTGACCTGCAGACTACTCCCTGTACTGTGTGATTGCCAGGGTCTCTCTAATGGTTTAATTGAAAGACATTGATTTTTTGAGTGTCAATGGAGGCCCAGGGATATGATGACCAGGACATCTATTTTCATTCTCATGAACCAGAAAACAGAGAGCATAAGTTTTCAGAACACTGTTTTCTGTTTTTGCCTGTCCCTTGTGATGTCTGCAACAAGTGGCTGAAAAAGGCTAGCAGGCTGTGGTTACAGTGTTCCCTCCCTCCCTCTCTCCCTCCCTGCCTCTTCCGTTCCCTTCCTTCTTCCCTTCCTTTTAATGGGTATTATGGAATAGAATGGAAGATGTGCCTTCCATTTTGAGATTTGCCAGACAGTTAACCATTTAATACTGCCATTTGAAAAATCAGTCCATTAACAATTTGTTATTGAATATTTACTATGTTAAGCACTGAGAGGGACAAAACAAAAGCATAAGATAGTTCTTATTGAGGACTTGATGCAGCTAGCTATAGGAAATAGTCTCATACATTTGTAGAACAATTTTTGCAGATTGCAGATCACTTTTAATATATATTATTTTGTTATATTCATGACATTCCCTTATTAGTAGTGATATTACAACCACAAATTAATGAGGCTCAAGTAGTTAGGGACCATGGATATTTAACAACTAATGACTGAAGAAAAGGGTGCAATAAAAATGGAAGCACAGGGTCTTGTGAGAAGGTAGAACTGGAGATCTGTTGTAGTCTTGGGAGGATACGGCTGGCATGATCATGGGAAGACTCCGGGAGGAATTAACTTTGAGATGGTTTTTAATTAAGCAAATTGGGTCAGGTTGGATTGAGGGAACATTTTAGGCAGAAGAAAGTCCATGTTCAACAAACAGGAGGTGAGAGTGCATTTGGCATGCTGGGAAACAGAAAAAAGGGCAGTACAGCTTGAGTGGGAATAACATAGAAGAGAGTAGCAAACTTTAGTTGGTGAAGTAGCTATGGACCAGGTCAGGTGAGCATTGTATATTGTGCAGCGTTTTTGATTTTTGAGTGGTAATGAGAAATCATTGAGAGGTTTGGAGCAGAAGAATGACATGATTTTAAAATAATACTCTGTAAAATATATTATACGCTGTTATAATATCTGAGGACCAGCTGAACAGAGATTTATTTATATAGGGCTTTTGGACTGAGGACACGGAAGGAGCTACCACTAAGAATTATTAATATGCCCAGTTGGATAATAGAGAACAAAGAATTACAAGAGGAGGAAATAGCATGTGCAAAGGTATAAGAAGAGGTATCAGTTTAGTGCTGCTGCCAAGGAATAGGGTGTAGTGTGAGAGGAGGATTTATAACAGATACATCTGTTTCTGGGCTTGGCAGCGTACAATTCCAAGATCATCTGAATGGGAAAGCAGAGACTTGTAATGTACTGCGTGCATTTGTCAGCATTAGAGAAGCGGTGTGGTGCCTTGACCCTGAAATGTGAGAGCTGTCAGTAACTTTGCTTTAGGGAGCTAAGGAGAAGAGGTTGGCAGTGTGGGGCAAAATAATGAAACTTTGAGACACAGGATATCTGAGGATGGAGAGAGTTTTAAAATTGGACTGAAATCATAGCCCCAAAGAAAAGATTGATTAATTGGGTTACATTAAAATTAGGAGTTTATGTTCATCAAAAGATGTCATTAATATGTGCAAAGGAAAGCCACACAATGGGAAAATATATTTATAACATGTAAAACGACAAAGGGCTCACATTCACAATACGTAAAGAATACTCAGGAATCAATAAGGAAAAGAGCCAACCCAATACAAAGGAGCCAGAAACTGTCCTCTTTTGTTAAATTAAGTTTATTCATATTATTTCTCTAGACTTCCCTGTTTTATGGATTCCCCATGATTTGTCCTTTCTAATGTTGATGGATATTTAAGTAATTTGCAGTGTTTGGCTAATAATATTTATATGAACATTCTTCTACATATCTCTTCTTGCACAGGTAAACACATTTCTGTGGGTTATACATCTAGTAGTGGATTTTCAAAAATGCCCACTGAACGTGTGAAAACTTACAAACTTTATTCTTAATGAGAGAAATGAAAATTAAATTATAATCAGCTCTTACTCAATATTAAAATTAAAAATATCCATAATACCATGTGTGAGAGAAGATTTTATGCAAAGATAACTGTCATAAACTGTGGGAATTTAAATGGGTGCTATAATTTTGCAAAACAGTTTTGCATTATCTACTAAAGTTGAGATACATATGCCTTTCATTCCTGGGTTGGGGAGTGGTTAGACAGAAATATTTTGTTTCTTGATGATAGTTGGTGATTACAAAGATGTTCATTGACTTATATTTTTAAGTTTTATATAATTTTCTGAATATATGATATCCTTAAATAATTTTAAAATTTCACAGTACTCTACCTTGCGAGAGCATTCTCTACAATGTGCCATTTATTTGAGTTGCAAAGTTACATTTAACTGCTAATTTATAGACAGATGAGCTGGCTGGCAGGACCAGAGAGTCCAGAATGAACATGTCCTATATACCAAGAATTCCCTATGGAAAATTAATGAAGTAATGCAAAATATTAGCAATGCTTTGTAAAGCCTAATAGAAATCACATATGGACATATTTGATGCTATACAGGCTAACCCCAAAATTAATTTAGTTTCTTTATTGCTGTACAGCATAATGGTAGTCAGTTTACATATACTGTATTTGTTATTTATTTCTGATATCTTTAATAAAATTTTGAAAAATATTAATTTATTTCTTGGTGGGGAGAATTTTTTCAGAAGCAATTTCCACAGGAAAATTATTGAGAGGATTTTTTCCTGGTGAAAAGACTATCAGTTTTGGGACTGGATGATCTCTGCAGGGTCTCTAGTGCTAAAAGTTGCACAATTACTTTTTTATGATGGAGACTGTAGGAAGTGAGGCAGAGAAATGTATAATGAAGATGTAGAGTAATAACAAAAAGTACTTTTTTCAAGAGACCAATCACAGAGTGAACCCAATGGAAAATCATCTAATTTACAAGTAATTTCTCCATGAATGTAATAATGAAACTGAATGCATGTCAATTCATTTAGCAAATTCTTTCTTAAAACTGTAAAAACTATTTTACAATTTTACATTTTATATTTACAGAAAATTTACATTTTCTGAAATTAAGGAGTATTCTGAAAATTTTAATGCAAGGTACTCATTTCAGCAAAGCTGTTGCTTAACTTGCACAAAAAGTTTCCTCCAGCTTAGCACAATGAGAAAAAAAGCATGCTCAGTAAAAGACAACTCCGAAACAAAGTAACAGAAAGTGAGGAGTCAGACAAAACACTTCTGTATCACATGCATCTCTATTGTTTTATTCCAGTCTTCAATCACTTTCCCCTGAGGCTTCTTAACCAGTGGCTCTGCCTCTCTATATTAATATTCATACTCAAGAAGTGTCTTCTTAGTCTTGCCACTGTGTGAATGACAGTTGGGTTTGAAAAAGACAGAGTAACACTGAGAACAAGAGCAAGGGAGCACAAAATTGAAGAAAAGAATAACTGGGATTTAAATATTACAGTAAATAGCATATTTTAAGCAGTTTATTTGTGAAACATAAAAATTTCATCAACTGAATATCAAATATAAGCAGATGAGTCCCCTTTCCTTATATTTAGAACAGTGGTCAAACTCTAGATTTTACTCATAACCAAATATCAACATGCATTCATCTTGTGTACCTGTGTGTGTGCACGCGTGTGTAAAAGTTTATTAGGTAGTAAACTCCCAACGGCTGGGGATCATATTTTTCTAACTCACTGTTTACTCTTTCACAACTCTGGTTACAGTGATTTGCCCATCATAGGCCCTCAATAATTGTACATGTAAATGAGTCTAGTTCAGGTGAATACTGAATTCTGTCTGTTTAGGAAAGGATAATTAATAGTTTAAGCACAATTATGATTATGCATTTATTATGAAGGGTTGTGTTATTCAGTTGTATGTTCCAGACAAAAAGAAAAAAAAAGAGTAGGCTACATGGTTGGGTCTGTGTCAAATGAGATTCACATAAACTTGTAGAAAGCCAAACATTTTAATTTGCTGTTTGCTAGGAGCAGATTTAATCAATGCATGCACTCTTAATGAAAATAAAGGTACCTGTGCAATTAGTGAAAACAGAGATGTTCATGGTTCTTATTTGTCTGAAATATTAGACTTTCAGGTTGACTCATAATTTAAATGTACACATAATGTATAGTGTTCATATCTATCTTTACAGTATTTATTTTAATATTAATGAGGCTGAAATCTACATCCTTATTACCTGAAACTAAATTCAGAATCCTCAAAGGTATTATAAACAACATTTATCAGAGAGTCACATCACAGCACTTACTGCACGTGACATACTGTGTCAGGTGCTGGGGCTACTTTGAATAGCCCTACAGCGTAGCTTGTAAAACGGACACCGCAGCAACAACAATGTGAAAATGACAGTATAGTCATGACAAATATAACCCGTGAGAAATCCTAATTGAACCTCCAGCTTTTTTGTATATGCTTTTAATATTATCATTAAAATTTCAAAACATTAAAAACTGAATGATCTACATGTTGTTTTTAGCCTACATTCTGCTAATCCTTGATGCTCAAAAAATTGTGAGTGACATTGGAATTCAGTTTCCTTTTGAGATCAGTTTGCAATGTGAGACAAGTTGGTTTGGAGTCTAAGAGAGAATATTTTTGCAGAATCCTTTAGTAAGCTATAAAGGGAAAAGGGATTAAACCTCAGAGAAGATGGCCGGTGAACAAATGGTGTGTTTTATTTCCAGATAAAAAATAATGTAATTACATATTCATGTTTTGTATAGCTCTACATATGTATGCATATGTATGTTTTCTATTCTCTGAATGAAACATTTACCATCTAATCATTAAAATAATGTACTTATTTCATTGTTTCCTTGATCCATTAAGACAATACAGATGCTACAGTGAGTTAGAAAAGACAATGTACCTCATTTACAGAGACACAGTAGTTTTTTTCACTTGATAGCCATAACATTGTAAAATCATTAAGCTATTTTCATTTTGTGTTCAGTTTCCAATTTAGTTGATCATTTCATTTATCCAAAAAAAAAACCAGAATGATCATTAAGAGTTCTAGAGTAAGGTCTAGAAGAAGATATACCACTCTACTTACCTGAGTGGTTTTAAGTGGTCGACACATGAGCTCCCATCCAGTTGGCGGGAAGGAGCGTATCCCTAGCCAAGTCACAGTTTGGGTTATAGATATTACTGTTCCTGGTGAAGTGCAGGGATTTGCTCTTGTCCTGGTGGTGAGATCTGCTACCTTGTCCATTCAGGGAGAAGTAGTATATGCCTGATAACTTCAAAATACCCCAGGGACCATGGAAAAAATTTTAATGAAGTTACAACTTTTGGGAACTGTCAGCAGTTATGGATGGTCCCTCTTCCGTAGGCTTATATAGCCCATCAGTCTTTCTAAAGGATACTCTTCAGAGCCAATTACATTCTAAAAATTAAAATATAGTAGTTGTGTCTACATTCCAACAACTGCACTCTAATGAAAGTGCAGCATCTCAATTATTAATGATGGTGCACCAATTATCATCTATTTAGGAAACTAATCTATGCCAATAACTTGCTAGACTTTGCTGCTTTCATTCCATTACTTTGGATTTCCTCACAGTACATGACTTAGAACCAATTCAAAGCTAGCATCCAGTTACTATCAATTAAATTGCATCTGTTGAAGACTCATTTTACATAATTGCAAAATTAAGCCTGTCAGAAAATAATAAAGGATTTAGGATAATTTTGTCTACTAAGAGAACACCTGCTCTCAAAATATTTTCATATTGTTTTGTCCTTTTCTATATCCATAATTGCCAATTCACTTTCAAAGAAGTGTAACATATTAAGGAATTTTTGGTAACCTTTGACCAAGGAAATAAATTACCATTAAAAGGAGGCATCTGTTTGGAAATCCCTTGCTCTATGTAATGAAAACATTCTCAGGACCTCTATCACTCACTTTGCTCTAAAATGTTTGTATATACCTCATGCTTGCAAATGGGAGTGCACTGGACCCAAGTAAAGAAATACTTCCTAAATAAATTGACCTTCAAGTGGTAACACCCTCAGTCTAATTGTTTACAGTTCATATTTGGAAGGCCTCCTCCATATCTCCAGAGCATCTTGAGCAGATGCCTTGCACAGAGTAAACAACAAACATTTCTTGAACAATATGTTACATCCCTTGAAAGTGAATTCGGAAACCTTGATCTCCAAGGTCACAGGCCTTCAACCAGATGCAGAATAGGACAATTAGTAGATATTACTACTGATCATATTTTTTCTTCAGTTTTCCTGAGAGCTCACCAATGACTGTTACATAGATCTGCTTCTCAGAAAGATTTGTAGTCCTTGAGCGGTCATTCATGAAACACTTCAACTTTGAATATTCTTCAGTAGCTCTTCTGTTTTCTTTTGCAATAACAAGAGTTCAAAGCTTTTTCTCTTTGGCATCTAAAATGGTATAAATCCGTCAGTGATGAGAAGGGTATGAAACTTTGGACACAAATGATTTATCCCTGCTGTGTTCTTTGTAACGGTGAGAACTTGCCATCGATGGATCTGAAACCGGGACTGCCAGTGGCAGCAGGGAAGAATGCTTTTTGTGAGTGCATGTACTGGCTTGCTTTCATGAGTTGCATGAAAGGTGAAGTTTGCGATGGCTGTGTTATATAAGCTCAGTGTTGTGTGAGCTGAAACTCCTGTGAGCATTGTGTGTCACAGGGATCCCGTTAAAAATCAGATCCTGCAAATCATAAAACATTCTCAGTATATTTTCAAAGCATACTTCAACACACATCAATTAAAATCAGAACACTTCTGTCATTAGCATTTTAACCTCTTGTTTTACACTCATAAAATTCAGCTTACTAAAACTCTTACTAGTATAGACACTTGAGAGAAGACAGAAACTTATCTAGTGGAAAGATCTCAGAAATAAAATCTAGGATCCTGAAATCTCAACTTATTGATCCGAGGTATGATTTGGCGTTTGAATATTGCAATGTTAGGTATTATTCTTTTTGGGCAAGAAAAACACATTTTTATGAATAAAAGTTGTGGCGGAGTGCTAGTGTTCTGCTACATTCTTTCCTCCTCATTAAATGGCAGGCATGTCTCTCTTTGATTAAAAATGCGCAGATTCACAGGAGTAATCTTATAGGAGCCCTGATTTCTGCTGCAAATACCATGTGAAGTCCTGCCACACCGCTTGTCTTGTGTTGCAGCAGTGGCCTGGTACTGTGCCTTCTGTTATCATCGACTATATCTGCTCAGCTCCTGATGATGCTGAACAGTATATTGAGTAGCCAATATTAGGAGAGTAACCAAAGAGACTGTCCTTCATCCTAAATAGCAGATGGGATTAATGGGGCTATTATATCTTGGAATTAGGGATCTTTGTTAAGTAATTTAAATAGAATAATTTGGCCTGTAAGCACAATTCCAACAAAGACCTTAGCAGGGTGCCTTCTATACTCCCGCACTTAGCATACCCTGCTTTCTTATCCAATTACCTTAGTATTAAGGGATGATATATAAGCATTGCTTCCTCATTGCTCAAATTTGATGGTCAAGGAAATCTCATGGTATTGCCCCCTGTACCCCTTGCCCTCTGAAGCTGGATGAGGGCCCAGACAACTTAGGCAGGCAGTTTTACTTGTGCTACAAGTAAATATTATATATATTAATGGTAACCAGCCACTTACCTGTCAGAATTCTAAGCCTTGCACAGCCAAAATCCCCAGCACCATGCTGCTTACTTTGGTAGTGGGCCACTCACTTTAACTTATAGTGGCACAAGTAACACACATATATTTCCCTGCTAGTATATGATAAGCTACAGTCCAAAAGAATTGTTGGTAGATTCATGGAGTAGAATGGGATGAATACAACCCAAGATGTATAATAGAAGCAGCAATGAACTGAGGAACAGTATATCTGGATTCTGTTCTCAAATAAGCTTTTCAAGAAGCAGCAGAGCTAATAAAAAGTAGCTCAGATTTACAACATACTGGTATTGTGCTAAACACCTTTAATACAATATTCCAGTTAATCCTTACAACAGATCAATAAGGTATATGCTCTCATTTTATAAAGGTAAAAATGTGAACCTTGGTGAATTCAAATCTCTTGCCCAAAGTCATGCTTTGCACATAGCTTGTTAGGTGTCCTGGTTTCTTTACCCCTGAAATCCCCATACCCGTAACTGCTAGACTTTACCACTTGTCTTCTATTTCTTTGCATTTTCTCACAGTGCATATTCCAGAGCCAATTCAAAACTGACATTCAATTATGAGTAATAGAATTGTGTTCACTGAAGACCCATTTCAAACTGTTGCAATATAAAGCCTATGGGGAAATGATGGAGGATCTGAAATCATTTCATCTGCTAAAAAGAATGCGTGCTCCTAAAATGTTCTCATATTTTTTTTATCCACTCATAATTTGCCATTTAATTCAAAGACATAACATATTGAGGACATGTTAGTAATGTCTTCCTCTGAGGTGGTTTTATTTTAATGGTTTTCAAATAGATTCAGGTTTCATGCCCAGCTATTCTCCAGTTCCATTCCTGGGACTGTTAGAATGAGGGGGATATTGGTATTCAATGACAGATGTGATTCTTATAAATTTCATGTAGTCAAGCAAAGTGTGGGCATGGGCGAGAGAGCATTAACCATTGGCCCACAGTTCTTGACTTCTCTGGTTGTGCACATATGTCAGATGGGATGCTTGATAACTCACTAATATTTGTTGCCTGCTTTCTTTATATTAAGCATGTGTTCAGCACAAAGTAGACCATAGTGAGCAAGATAGACTCAGTTCCTGCCCTCATGGAACTTACAATATAGCGGGACATTCTAATGGAAATACTTTTTCATAAAACTGAGATAATTGAAGAACATTTTTATTAAAAATATTGAGTTATGAAATAATTATCTTCATCATATTTTTAATTTTTAGCCAGAATACTTAAAGCCCTTCATGACTAACCAATGCTATTTTTTTCTTCCCATAGAGAGGCTTCTGTGTCAGTTTGAAAGAAACTGTCATCACACACATTGTGGTACCAGAAGTCATTTAGCTAGTGTTTGGAACTCTCTTCAGTTATGACTTTAGAAATGTAAAATGCTATTATATTGGTAGGAGTAGAAAGGGATAGCTTCTGTTAAAGTAAACTTGCCCCTCACCATATTTTTTTCATGCAAATACTTATTATATAAGAACATATTATTTCAAAAGGCTGCCCTCTCTATAATGCAATCAATATTGTTTGCTTAAAGGATGACACTATTGATTCTAATTAACCAAAATTGCTTACCTCATTAATTTGCAGTTCATACATGTTCCAGGGACAGGATGATTTAGTGATTGTAATCCTACTCTCAGTGTATGGATAGAGGTGCTTATTTAAAAAATGCTAACTCTAGTACTCTGGTTTTCAGTTCCCTTTGAGCTTAAGATGAATGAACAATTTTACAAGTATATAAATAATTTTAAAATAGTATATTATGTAAGTATTCATCCTAAATGTGCAAACATAAGATTTCAGAAAATTTGTTTATTAAATGCTGAAACCATCTGATTGCTAACATATCAGTACCTTCATCAGTGCTAGATTGTAATATTTATTTTTACTTTATTTTAGCAATTTTATCTTTATTGTATTTTTTATTACCATTTAATCCCCTTATACTCCCATCCCCACAGCAATCACCACACTGTTACCTATGTCCGTGAGTCCTTTTTCCTTTTTGCTCAATCTCTCCACCCCTGATCTCCTCCCCCTCCTTTACTTGTCATCCTGCTCTCTATCTGTGAGCTTGTCTCTATTTTCTTTGTTAGTTCAGTTTCTTAATTAGATTCTATGTAAGAGTGAAATCATATGGTATTGTCTGTCTCTGACTGGCTTATTTCACTTAGCGTAATGTTATCCAGGTGCATCCGTGCTGTTGCAAAGGGTAAAACTTTCTTCTTTTTTACAGCTGAGCAGTATTCCATTGTGTAAATGTTCCATAGTCATTTTATCCACTCATCTACTGATGGACACTTGGACTGCTTCCATATCTTGGTAGTTGTAAATAATGCTGCAATAAACATAGGGGTGCTTATGTTCTTTTGAATTAGTGTTTTGGGTTCCTTTGGATATAGTCCCAGAAGTGGGATCACTGGGTCAGAAGGCAGATCCATTTTAAATTTTTTGAAGTATCTCCACATTGTTTTCCATAGTGGCTGCACCAATCTGCATTCCCATCAACAATGCAGAAGGGTCCCTCTTTCCCTATCTCCTTGCCACAGATCGTTGTTTGTTGATTTATGGAAGATAGTAGCTATTCTGATATGTGTGAGATGACATCTCATTGTGGTGTTAATTTGCATTTCTTTGATGATTAGTGATGTTGAGCATCTTTTCATATATCTATTGGCCACCTGTATGTCCTCTTTGGAGAAGTGTCTGTTCAGGTCCTTTGCCCATTTTTTAGGTATTGAATTTTGTAAGTTCTTTATAAATTTTGGATGTTAACCCCTTTTCAGATGTATTGATGAATATGTTCTACCATTCTGTGGGCTGTCTTTTTATTTTTAGATTCTAATATATTTTTGAATAGATATTTTTCATTCAGAATGATCTGTCAAAAGCCCTGTGTTTATTTCTGTGACCTCATTTTATAAGTATGGGGTCTTAGATATATATTGATCTAATTTGTCTATTGCAGGGACTACATATAGGGACATATTTGGGTAATAAACACAAAGGTCTTATTTTAAACCAGTAAGCTAAAGGCTAATAGTGGTAACTAAGTGCTCATAATAAAAGATAACTCAGTATTTCTATTGGTCATGTGAAGGTCATGTATAAAAGACTGTTTTTAGATGGTGGGAAAGTGCAAATGAGGAAAAAAGGAAAGCTTAGCATGCACTGAATATCTACTTTCTACCAGAAATGGTACTTAGTACTTTGTGGTCATGACCTCATTTAATCTGCACAAGATTCAGAATGAGGAGGTGCAATTAGCCCCATTTTGTACATATGAAAGAGAAGCTTTAGACTTGGAGTTTAAGTTGCACAAAGCTGTAGGGCTGTTAAATTGTTATTTGAAACTATATCTTGAGTGTAGATGACTTCTTTCCTTCTTCTTTTGTCATTCAAAAGAAGCTTAAAAGGAAAGGATATAGGCTTTTTGCATCTAGCCATAAAGGAGAAAAGCAAATGGCAGTAGAAATATCTTTGTATATGGAAATACATTTAAGCCATTTTTAACTAAAGTAGGGAACCATACAAGAAGGAATGCCAAGCATTACTATTAATAGCTAAAATTTGTTAAGGCTAGTATACTAGGCAGTTTTCAAAAGGTTTTATGTATTTTAATTTATTTATTCCTTATAGAAATTTTATAAAGTAGACACTACTATTATCCCCATTTTAAGGAAGAAAAAAATGAGACAAAATAAAGTGATCTATTTTTACAGATATATTTTACACCTAGAAAATTCAAGAAAGTCAATTTAAAATAATTTGAGTTAATAAGGAAATTTCCAATCTGATTGGCATAACAAGAATATATGAGGATTACAGCTATTTTTCAATTAAGCATGAACAAAGACAAAAGACATGGAAAAATCTATTCACAATAGTAACAAAAACTACATAAATTAAAGGATAAGTGGAATGAGAAAGATACAGGAAGGAAAGTAAATAATTTTATTGAAAAACAATAATTTGATATGAGTTAGCATGATTAAATTTATTCTTTTTTCTCAAGATTGCTGTTGCTATTTGGGGTCATTTGTGGTTCCATAGAGATTTTTGGTATATTTGTTCTAGTACTTTGAAATATGCCATTGGTATGTTGGTAGGGACTGCACTAAATCTATAGACTGTTTTGGGTAGTATGGACATTTTAATGATGTTAATTGCAGTGTTATTTACAATAGCCAATATTTGGAAGCAGCCCAAGTGTCCATTAGTAGATGAGTAAATAGAAAAGCTGTGGTACAGTTACACAATGGAATACTACTCAACTATAAAGAAGGAAATTTTACCCTTTGGGAGAGCATGAGTAGACCTTGAGAGCATTATGCTAAGTAAAATAAACCAGTCAGAGAAGGACAAACACCATATGATTTCACCCTTATGTGAAATCTAATGAACAAAATGCACTAACGAGTAACATAGAGACAGATTCATAGATAGAGCAGGATGACAGCTGTCGGCGGGGAGGTTACTCTTTGTGGGGGGGTCAAGGGAGTGGGCAAAAAAGAAGAAAAAAGAAAGAACTCGTTGACACAGGCAACAGTGTGGTGATTAGCGGGGAAAGGTTGGTGGAGGGTGGAGGAGGATATAGGAGGGATAAATGGTAATGGATGGAAACTTGACTTGGGATGGTGAACACACAATAAAATGTGTGAAAAATATATTGTAGAATTGTTCCTGAAACCTGTATAATTTTGTTAACCTGTGCCATCCCAATAAATTCAATGAAAAAAAAATAAATCAATCAAAAATAAAAATCATCCCCTTCATAAAATAAAAATAATAAACTACTGTCTTATGTTTTTGAGTGGGGATATCTAAATGTCAGTTCTCTTAAAAGGTAATATATGAATTTAGTTATCTGCCAATTAACAAATGTCAGATTTGTGGGGAAGTTGTATAATCTTTCCCATAAGAAAATGGAGTTCACTGTTCACACACACTACTATTCAGGGATGTGCAAATTAGTGCAAAAGTGAAGGAAGGAAGGAAGGAAAGAAAGAGGGAAAGAAGGAGGGAGGGAAAGAAAAGGAAGGAAGGGAGGGAGAAAGAGAAAGAAAGAGAGAGAGAGAAGGAAAAAGGTAAGAAAAGGACAACTGCAACAACCTACTTTAAATATAGGGACTATAAACATGGGGGTGCATAAATTCTTTTGAATTGGTGCTTCAGGATTCTTGTATTCCCAGCAGTGGAACTGCTGGATCAAAAGGCAGTTCCATTTATGTTTTTTGAGGACACTCCACACTGTTTTCCACAGTGGCCGCACCAGTCTGCAACAGTGCAGTACGGTTCCCTTTTCTCCACAGCCTTGCCAGCACGTGTTTGCTCATTGATTAAAGGTATGAGGTGATATCTTCATCATGGTTTTAATTTGCATTTCTCTAATGGCTAGTGATGTTGACCATCCTTTCATATGTCTATGGACCCTCTGTATGTCCTCCTTGGAGAAGTGTCTATTCAGGTCCTTTGCCCACTTTTTAATTGGATTTTCTTCCCGGTACTGAGTCATAAGAGTTTTTTATACATTTTGGAGATTAAACCCTTGTCTGATGTATCATTGGCAAATATGTTCTCCCATGCAATTTGTTCTCTTTTCATTCTGATCATGGTTCCTTTAGTTGTGCAGAAGCTTTTTAATTTGATGCAGTTCCATTTGTTTATTTTTTCATTTATTTCCCTTGCCATAGGAAATATATCAGCAAAAATATCGCTATGTGAGATATTCAAAATTTTACTGCCTGTGTGTTTTCCTCTAGGATTTTAATCATATCACAACTTATATTTAAGTCTTTTACCCATTTGTAGTTTATTTTGGTATATGGGGTAAGATGGTGGTGTAGTTTCATTTTTCTGCATATACCCGTCCAGTTCTCCCAGCACCATTTATTGCAGCACCATTTACATTAACTAAGATTTGGAAACAGTCTAAGTGCCCATCAGTAGATGAGTGGATTAAAAAAACCTATGGTACATGTACACAATGGAATTCTACACAGCAGAAAGAAGGAACTCCTACCTTTTGTGACAGCGTGGGTGGAACTGGAGGGTATTATGCTGAGTGAAATAAGCCAGTCAGTGAAAGACAAATACCATATGAACTCCCTTATAAGAGGAATCTAATGAATGAAATAAACTGCTGAGCTAAATAGAACCAGAGGCATGGAATCATGGAACAGACTGATGGCTATAAGAGGGACTGATGGTAAGTAGGGACTAATTGAAAGAAGGTGAAGGGATTAGTCAGAGAACATACACAAAGGACCCATGGACGTGGACGATGGTGAGGGAACTGATTAAGGAAGTGGGGGGTAGACTGGGTGGAGGTGGGTGAAGGGGGAAAAAGTGGGACAACTATAATAGCATAAACAATAAAATATTTAAAAAGAAAAAAAAAGAATCTACCCCTCAATAAATAAATACATAGACTTAAAAAATATACAACTTTTTATTTTTAAAGTATTTGAAACATAAAATCCTGATTCTAGTCAAGTACCTATATCAAAACACAATACTATTTACACTGAGCTTTGTTCCCTGACACAATAGTGATGAAAATAGCCAGTCTCTGATTAGATCATTAAGAAGAGCCATGAAGGACTGAATTTTTGTAGTTCACTGTCTTGTTCAGAATTAGTAAAAAGAGAAAAAATCAATTAGACAGTTTTGATACCAAACCAAAAAATAGTGTGTAAGAAGTTCATGTTCCGTTGCTGCTATCAACATAACAGCTTCTGTGGAGAGCTGGCATATAAGCTATAATATTTATTGTGTGGGAAAATTTGCAATATTGACAGAAATTGAGAGCATAAAAAATGATGGAAATGGACATTATATGGAGAAGTGATCTGAAAGTATAGTGATTCTTAAATCTGTTTTCAGGACCAGC